>NC_140593.1:225484919-227884919 GCF_964204655.1 Triturus cristatus
TTCTCTCTCTTTCCCTGAATTCCTCTCTCTCAAACTGTTTCTCTCTTCTTTGTGGCTCTCTCTTTCTCTCTTTCTCTCTCTCTCTCTCTCACTCTTTCTTTCTCTGTCTTCCTCTCACACACTGTTTCTCTTTCTCTCTTCCTTGTTTCTTACTCTTTCTCTCTCTCACTCTTTCTCTCTTTATATTTCAGATCACTAAACTTGGGAGCTGCACTATCTCCCGGCACATGGTTGGAGACACACCGGTGGCACAAAGGTGAGCTGCGAAGATTTTCTCCAGTCTCAACACTCCCTCTCCATCTCTTCCTTTCTCTCTCTCACTTTCTCTTTTTCTCTGTCTCATTCTTTCTTTCTCTCTTCCTCTCTCTCACTCTTTATCTCTCTCTTCCTCTCTCTCACACTGTTTCTCTTTTTATCTCTCTCTTCCTGTCTCTCACACTGTTTCTCCTGTTGTCTTCCTCTCTGTCTCACTCTTTGGCTGGCTTCCTCTCTCTCACTCTTTCTCTCTTCCTCTCTCACTCTCTCTCTCACTCTCTCTTACTCTCTCTCACTCTTTCTCTCTCTCTTCCTTTCTCTCACTCTTTCTCTCTTCCTCTTCCTCTCCCACTCTTTCTCTCTCTCTTCCTCTCTCTCACTCGTTCCTTCTCTCTTCCTCTCTCTCACTCTTTCTCTCTCTTCCTCTCTCATACTGATTTTCTCTTTCTCTCTTCCTCGTATCTCACACTTTCTCTCTCTTTCCCTGTCTTCCTCTCTCTCACACTGTTTCTCTCTTCCTTGTAGCTCTCTCTTTCTCTCTTCCTCTCTCTCACTCTTTATCTCTCTGTCATCCTCTCTCTCACACTTTCTCTTTTTCTCTATCTCATTCTTTATTTCTCTCTTCCTCTCTCTCACTCTTTCTCTCTTCCTCTCCCACTCTTTCTCTCTCTCTTCCTCTCTCTCACTCTTTCTCTCTCTCACTCTTTCCCTCTCGCTTCCTCTCTCTCACTCTTTCTCTCTCTGTCTTCCTCTCTCTCACACTGTTTCTCTTTCTCTCTTAATTGTATCTTACTCTTTCTCTCTCCCACTCTTTCTCTCTTTATCTTTCAGATGACTAAACTTGAGGTCTGCACTATCTCCCGTCAAGTGGTTGGAGACACACTGGTGGCACAAAGGTTGGCTGCAACGATTTTTCTAGTCTCAACACTCCCTCTCCATCTCTTTCTTTCTCTCTCACACTTTCTCTTTTTCTCTCTCATTCTTTCTTTCTCTCCTCCTCTCTCTCACTCTTTATCTCTCTCTTTTCTCCTCTCTCACACTGTTTTTATCTTTATCTCTATCTTCCTGTCTCTCACACTGTTTCTCTCGTTGTCTTCCTCTCTGTCTCACTCTCTCTCTTTAGCTGGCTTCCTCTCTCTCACTCTTTCTCTCTTCCTCTCTCACTCTTTCTCTCTCTCTCTTCCTCTCTCTCACTCTTTCTCTCTCTTCCTCTCTCTCTCTTTCCCTCTCTCTTCCTCTCTCTCACTCTTTCTCTCTCTTCCTCTCTCACACTGATTCTCTCTTTCTCTCTTCCTCGTATCTTTCTCTCTCTTTCCCTGTCTTCCTCGCTCTCACACTGTTTCTCTGGGAAACATCCTTTACATCGCGGTGATTACACCGCGATGCATTTAGAGCGCTGCCAGTACAACGCAAGCGTTACATCGACTTGCACTGGAGGGTGCTATAACCTAAGGAATGGTATAATGTACTATTGCAACACCTTCCCAACTGTACATGGACTGGTGTTGGAATAGTAAATCTTACTACTCCTAAGTCCAGCGCCCTCCAGCGCAAGTCGTTGTAATAACTTGCGTTGTAAAAACTGCGATGTTACATACCGCGATCATTTTGATCGCGTTGTAACATCACATATTTGTTTCTCTCTTCTTTGTGGCTCTCTCTTTCTCTCTTCCTCTCTTTCACTCTTTCTCTCTCTGTCTCCCTCTCTCACACTGTTTCTCTTTCTCTCTTCCTTCTATCTTACTCTTTCTCTCTATCACTCTTTCTCTATTTATCTTTCAGATCACTAAACTTGAGGTCTGCACTATCTCCCGACATGTGGTTGGAGACACACCGGTGGCACAAAGGTGAGCTGCAGAGATTTTTTCAATCTCAACACTCCCTCCCTGTTTCTCTCTTTATCTCTCTCTCTTCCTGTCTCTCACACTGATTCTCCCATTATCTTCCTCTCTGTCTCACTCTTTCTCTCTTTGGCTGGCTTCCTCTCTCTCACTCTTTCTCTCTTCCTCTCTCACTCTTCCTCTCTTTCTTCCACTCTCTCACACTGATTCTCTTTCTCTCGTCCTCGAATCTCATTCTTTCTCTCTCTTTCTCTATCTTCCTCTCTCTCACACTGTTTCTCTCTTCCTTGTATCTCACAGTTTCTCTCTTCTTCTCTTTCACTCTTTCTCTCTCTGTGTTCCTCTCTCTCACACTGTTTTTCTTCCTCTCTTCCTTGTATCTTACTCTTTCTCTTTCTCACTCTTTCTCTATGTTCCTCACTCTCACTCTTTCTCTCTTCCTCTCCCTCTCTCTCTCACTATTTCTCTCTCTCTCTCCTTCTATCTCCTTTGCTGGATGCATCACGCACCATCTTATCTTTCCTTTTGTCTTGCAGGCTGTGAATCACAAATGGACTAGCGATGACACGCCACGGCTGTACATAGTTTTATTTGTTGTTGTTTTGTTTAAATAAAATGTTTTATATGTAAATCTATACATGACTAAGATTCTTATTTGTCCAACCGCACAGGGACACTTCCGGGCCCAAGAAGGTTGTTGGGGGTATGTTGGTAATGTGGGACGAGGGTGCGTTACCTGCTGATGTGGGGAGAGGCAGCGTGAAAGGAGTATCTCTCACAGAAAGAACTCCGGTATGTTTTCAGAAATGCCTCGGACATATGCCAGCTGACTGACTGAATCACAAAATGGCTTTTCAATGCTTATGTAGTGTGACTTATGAACAGTTCGCACCCAGTCTCGCAGAGGGACAACTGCGGGCTATATGCTTGACTCACAGACGCAGGACTATGAGCCGTCCGCTCCCAAAGGAACAGCAGCGTAGTAGCTCACAGAGGTACAGGCACAGCAGCGTACTAGCTCGTAAAGGTAGAGAGCTGCAAGCCGACGGACTGGCTTCTAACGGCATAGCTGCCAAGTGGTGATGTTGGGCACAAGAAGCGTGAAAGGGTTATCTTCCTACTGCTGTCCTGGAGTGCAAGTCGTACTACCTGGTGCTCACCTGTTTCTCCTTTATTGTTAATAATTCTTAAACCTTAACTGCGACCAAATCATCCTTACCCAGAGCTCAATTTGCCCCTGGAACCTTTCTTTTATTTTTTCACTCGATGCGAGGCACAAGATGGCTGCTAACACTTCCTGGTTTGAAGTGTCAGCAGCCAATCAGACCCAAGCTTGTGCTCAGCAGTTAGGCACTGTCCAGATATATATATTTTTTTCCTTTAATATCTCATAACACTACTGAACGGATTTACACCATTTCTACAAAAGCGCGCTTTTCTGGACCAAGACCTTTCCCCCTGCCAAATTTGGCGTAATTCCGTTGAGCAGTTTCACCTGTAGCTTTGTCTAAACTTTTGTATGGAAAATGCATTGAGAAAATACGTTTTGGGAGCCCCCTTTTTTCTCAAACCCCCCTTGACCAATTACCCCTCAACTTTTAAGATAGAAGCTGATCAAATAACAGGAACTTTTTGGAACATTTCGTAAACATTCATCAAACGATGCCAAAGTTATAAGCACACGGAGGGCTCCAGGAGAGGGCCCCCGCAACACCCCTCCCAACATGAGTAAAGCCCCGAGTCTGCGAGGACTCCAGCGTGCCCCCGCAGCCCCAGTGAGCCCCCGCAATTTTTTTTGTGTTTTTATTCCCCCGAGACCTAGCCCACCCCGGGATCTCATGAAAATAAAACGCAGGAACCCACGAAAAGTTATAAGCACATGGAGGGCTCCAGGAGAGGAGCCGCGCAATACCCCACCCAAAATGAGTAAAGCCCCGGGACTGTGGGGACCCAGTGAGCCCCAGGACTGCGCAGACCCCAGCGGGCCTCCACAGCCCCAGCGAGCCCCTGCTATTTTTTTCTAAAAAATGACCCCGAGACCTAGCCCACCCTATTGTCTCATTAAACTAAAACGCAGGAACCAGCGACCCCAGCGCGAATTGCGCCGATTTTGTTTTTCTCAAAAATATGTTTTTTGGGCCCTAGGGGTCCTTCTGGGACCCCCTGAGCAGGCCTAGGGGGTCAGGGTGTTTCTACCCTGCCCCTTCTCTTGTTTTCTACCTTTGTTTCTCTGTTTTCTGGCGACTCGCTTCTCCCGACAAACAAGATTGGCTGCCAACAATTCCTGGTTTGGAGTGTTCGCATTACAGTGAAGCTCGTGCACGGCACTTAGGCTCCGCCCAGATATTCAAACTTTTATTTTTCTAATTTCCCAGTAACTACTGAACGGATTTACACCATTTAACACAAAGGTCGCTTTCTGACCCACGCACTACCTTTGTGCCTAATTTGGGGTAATTCTGTTCAATAGTTTCGGCTGTAGCCTTGTACAAAGTTTCCTACGGGAAAATGATTTTTGACTCTTATTTTTTGAATTTCTAAAAAACTTATGAACAGATTTACACCATTTAAAAAAAGGTCGCTTTCTGAACCAAGCTCTACCTTTCTGCCAAATTTGGGGTAATTCCATTCAGCAGTTCGGGCTGTAGCTCGTCGCAAAATTTCCAATGGAACTTAACATGGGGAAAACGCGTTTTAGGACCCCCCTTTTTTCTCAGCCCCCGCTTCACGAATCACCCCCAAACTTTCAGGATAGGAGCTGACCTGGATAGACTTTTTTAGGAGAACTTCACAAAGATTCATCAAATGATGCCAAAGTTATTAGCAAATCAATAATTGCTTTTCCTATGGAAACTAGGTTCTAACTATAACTATCTACTGGCGACCGCCAGTGGGTAATATATATACACAACCCCTGCTCCCAAAGGAAAAGAGCACGCACACGAAGATTGCAGGAATACGGCTTCTTTAATGTAATGGGCCTCCCTCGACACAGCAGCCAGGAGAGACGTGTGTTGGGCTGTGATATATTTATATTAGTATATAGCGTGGAATAGACTCAACTCATTTTCTGAGAGCCGCCCAGTGAAAAAATGAAACATTGTCAGCAGAATAGAGTTCCATAGCCAACAGTCTGTCATACAATGTTAGATGTATTTACAATGCAGTGGAGCACCTCATCAAACACCTATATATATATCACTTAGAAAAAACGGCAGAAATTTAGAAAAACTTTTACCAGGATCTCCAGGTATGTTTCCCAAAAGATAACCTGCCACAAGGTTGGAGCAGCCTTTCTCAGAAGAAAGTGCCCGTCTTCTTCATTGCAGGTAGCTTAATCTATCTCAAAATGTATGTTCTGGAACAAAATAAGCACACGGATGAAGGCAATGTTTGTGAACACATTTACGATTCAAAAACGCGCCTGTTTTATGAGTTACCTAATAATTGCTACTTTCTCTGTATTTCTGGCTTTTACAATGAGTGGCTGAATAAGTAACTTATATAAGAAAAGAATGTATTTTTGCTATCACTCCTCCACTGCCGAAACCTCCATCTACTCTGGGGCGCCCCCTTGTCCTTGACTAAATATTATCTATAGAAATGTTTGGTGAATGTTGGCCGGAGATTTCTCGAGTTACTGAGCAACGCAGAGGTTAATTCCACATACAACAGACGTGTGCACTTAGCTGTATGGTTTGCAGAAAACAAGATGCATGCAAATACGCGCACTTCACATTATCTCTCTGTCGCTACGTCATCATACTTCACAGCAGTAGCTTTCTAAAGTGAGAGCAAGCATGTCTTGTTTACCTAGAGTTTAGGAACTGAAAATCCGCTTCCAGATCGGCATGTCACAGTTTGAACCCTAGTGTATAAATAGAACACGAGGGCATGACTGGGTTATACGGTTACCCTGGCCGGAGCGCCGGCCTCGCTCTTGGCGTTGTTGCAGCCTCTTTGCAACTGATATTCACCTAAGACATACTTGCAGGCTGCAGGACAGGCAGGCAGTGCAAGCCGGGGCCCACCATGGACGACACCGCGGGCAGCACGCGTGCTGCTGCGGATAAGATTCTGAAGAAACAATTCCTGCAGGCCCTGCAGTGCAACGACTTCGCCTGCCTGGAAGGGCTTCTCAGCCAGCGGGCCGTAGACGTCGACACGGTGTTTGAGGTGGAGGATGAGAAGCTAGTCTTGGCATCCTACAAAAGAGGTGAGGTAAACAAGTGTGTCCACGCTGGAAATAAACTATACGCTTTTTCCAGAGGCAGGGAAGAGTCGCTGCTTGAGAATGAACAGCACGCGCAAAGCCGGCTCGTGCTGGTCAGGTAGTCCACGCGCCTCAACAAACGTGTGCAGTTCCGCAGCGGCTGCGTGTTTAGTGAGTATTCTTTTTCATTTAGAAAGTATTGCATTGCTGAGAAGGTATGATCAAATGACATTTAATAGCTGCTACGGTTTCTAAAAGAACTGGATCAATATATTGCACGGGCCAATGTACACGCTCTAAATATGGAACAAGGTGCAGTGCGGAGCCGCAACACTATCGCTTTCAAGGGGGCCAGCATGTTGGTGGGCTCGTGTGATGGACTGAAAGTTTCCCAGATCTCTCTAAGGGACGGATGCGTAGCTGCCGAGTGGTCGTAGTCTGTGTGGCAGCTCCCGTCAGTCCTATTTTTTCAGCCAAGAGCACTTCCGTTTCTGGGGGGTTTCAAGGTCACAGTCACACTCATATGCAAATGAAAACCTCACCAAAATCTACAGCGCAGCGCGCTGTGGCTAAAAAGCCTGGATTGGAATTCATCGGCGTGTCACCCCTTGCACTGGAAACCACCAGAGGCTTAGATTAATTGTGAGGTGCAAGTGAATCTGGTAAATTCTGGTATGGTGGTTTTTGGGTGCTGTTCTCATGCACTCATGTTCAATTTGACTCAAGATATGTACCCTGGTTTGGGGTTGCCCGTGTTGCAATCAGAAGGGGCCTTGGGGTGGCAGGTTACAGCAGTACCACGTCTGATTTTTACATGGAAAGACTCCGTCTAGAGTAGCATAGTGGGCAACAAATGATGGACTGGAATGTGACCTAAGTAATTACCAGTGATTAAGAATAATTCAGGTATTCCATCTATCACTTTTTTTTTCTTTTTCAAGTGTGATGCCCTAAGGGTAACAGGCATTCCCAGACAATGGTCCTTTTCTCACTGTGGGAGTGGACTCCAGCTGGCCCTCAGTGCAGATGCCCAAATAAACTGAAACTAATCTGGGCGCCCTTGTCCTACCACGGTGTGGGCCTGGCACTCGCAGGTGCATTGCTGGCGAAACCAGGCTTGGTGTTTCAGAGCAAGGATGCTCCACCCACAATTTACAGATCTGCTAATCCCTGCTTCGGTAACACTGGACCAACCTGAATTCACTCGGATTTTCTCGAAATGAGGCCATGTTTTGTAGTCACAAAGTTAGTGATTTTGTGATTTGCAGATGTTGAAACAAAAAAAAACCGTTTATATCAATTACGCGCACACATGTTCCTTAATTGGGATCCTTCTTGCTCTGTTTTTAATTTTATTTTTTTCCAAATTATTTTTTACTATTATCTTTGATTGATCAAACAACAGAACAGCTTCTCAGTGATTTATTAACAAAGATATTTATCTCCAGCTTTGTACTTATACTTCTTTCGCACATCAGGTGTCTCTGGCAAGCCTCAGATTTTAGTACTTAATTGCTTAATATTTTAATAACTTTCCACTCCCCCTTGGCAGATTAAATCATCTGTATGATGTGTATTGCAATTCTCTCAGATGAGTTTGTGGGGACTTTGTGAGGTACCTTGGCGGGCATCTTATGTCCCTGCATTCTTTTCCCCAATATTGTAGCACTGGTTGCCATACTGATAGAAAGCGATCTTGTCCTTGACAAGGTGCCAAGAGTTTCTCTGTGGCCATTGTCCCCCACATTTTGTGGTACCAAGCATTTAATGTAGGGGTTTCCACATTTGAGCTATTACAGTCTTAGTTGAAACCAGCAAATGGAAAATTAATTCCCATTTGTTTTTACTCATCTGTTTCCAGTTATACATTCTTAGTAACATAGGATGGCAAAAACTATGATCTACTTAATTGCTGCCAGAACCACCTTCCAAATTATCAATAACTTTGCACATTGCCACCTAGGGCTACATTATGTAAAGGGTCCACTGTCCCTGTTTGTGCTGCGGCACATCTTTAACTAGGTGAGCCAGGCGCAAACAGTGACAGTGCACCCTATCACAGATAATGTGCAGCCCATGGGCAATGCTTTGCTGAAAGGGGGTGTGGCTGTTTGGAGCAGCCACTCCTTCCTTCACAGTGCAGGCAGCTTGCTGCCTGCTTTAGAAAGGGGAGTGTCTGGGGTGCCCATGGGGACTCCTTTCCGCTGAGGGGTATTGATACGCTCTAGGTAGTCTTGTATAATGTGCTTTATGATGGGTCTATTTACCACATAATTATCAGCAATCTGCCAAGCCTCCATCTCCTGTCCATGAGGGCTGTCTCAATTCCTTTCATTCTAACTGTAACTGAGCATGATTTGAAATGGCTATTGTGTGTACAGCCACAGCTTCTGGTAGTCGTTCTAACGTAGTAGACAGGAAAGCACGTCGATCTAGAGTATGTTCGATGAGCGTGAGCGTAGTAGGTATAGTCACTGCCCTTTCGATGCATAAGATGCCGAATGTCCACTAGGTCTATATCACAAAGTGAGTCTAAACATTCATTGGGCAGACATCCTGACATCCACTGACTTTCTCCTGACCTATCCAATTTTCAACATATTCCCACATTAAACTCACCTCCCAACACATCACCCCACTCCATAAACCCCTGCTGCTTCATCAGCACTTGCTGCAGGAATATATCTTGGCCCAGTTTAGGAGCATATGCTTAAGCCAAGATTAATATCTCACTACCTGCGCTATAACATACCTCCCATGCTTATCAACAAGGGTTCTGTGACTACCACTCCCATATTGTCTCTCAGCAATATGGTCCCTCTGCATACTGTTTGTTTGAGCTGTAGGGGTCTTCCATTCATAATGGCATGGTATTAACCTTCCTGAGTGTCTTCCTTTGAAAAAAAGAGCCCTGTAGAAACATCTGTGACTTGCTTTCTACCCATGATTGCTCAGTCGCGGAGTTAATAAAGCTAGTAACTTGCCGATTCATTTTTCATTTCATAGCAAGGTCAGTTTACTTTGTGTTGAGTCTTCTGAGTTTTACGTTGCAATGTTTTTTTACCTAATTTCTCATCCTGCTTGTTGCCCCCAAAACTAAAGAAAATCCCCAACAACTAACAGGTTCTAACCAACCCCATAATATGTAGGAACCTGACGACCACATGACATCCTGTGGTCTGGTTACCTTTCAGCTGTTGCCCTCGGCACGACACTTACTGAAAAGGGCCTTAAAGGGCCTAGCGCATACAAGTGTAATCCCAATTAGTGTTGATGTGGATGTTCCTAGTACCTGTGGGACAAGTAGTGCCATTCCTTCCGTTGTTAAGGTGACATGGTAGTGCGTTTCTTCCAAATTGAGGTAGATATTGCAGTGAAAGTCCATCTGTATCTTACTTTTTGACACATCAGTTCTTCAACTAGCGGCTTATCAAATGTAATCGTAGCAAAGACAGACGTTGCCTAGTCCTACAGCACCAAAATTGTATGCCACTGAAGGGTCCCACAACTCATCTGCCTTACTTCCCTAACCAAGAGTTCCTTTTGCAGATATGAAGAGAGTTTGGTCACTATGTTTTTCAGCTTAGAATGTTCATTTGGTTTGAGTGGGCCTACTCTATGGGCTCCTCCTAGTTGAACCTCCTTCCCTTCCTTCAGATCCAGGATGTTACTAAATAGCTTTCTCAATTATGCAGTGCAATTTCACCCTTTGTGGCTTCTGATACATTCTGGGTCCTTGCATGGTCTCTCCCGGGCTGATTCTGTAGGTCCTCTCACACACGTCTATGTGTATCCAGCTGATTCTATAGGTCCTATCACACACATCTATCTCAATAGCCATTTCCTTAAATTTGGCAATATTTCCCATTTCACCATTAACAGGGCAGTAGAAATTTCATCCAGTTTTGTGACCTGCTGGTCCACTTGCTCATCATCTTACCAGACCATCCTGACTGTTTATTTCAGACTATTATTTACCTATTATGTACCTCTGTCATTTACTGTTTTAGGTCATTCTGCCACTCTTTGCTGAGGCTTGGAGAAGGTTCTTAATGCCACTTTAGCCCTTTGGCCAGTGGTGTTTCTTCAGTTTTTCTCTGCCATTTCTGCACCAGTGAAGACTGTATCACTTGCTGCTTCTCAGGTTGTCTTGGTTGTCAGGTTGTCTTGGTCCCAACCACTGAACAACCCCTGAACAATATAATCTAACCTAATATAACCTAATCATTTTCTGACATTTATTTTACTTGTTGTTCATTCAGCTTGACCCGTGAGCAGTTTAAGCTGCCAAATGTTCTTCTTTGCAACCATTGCCCAGGTTAATTCTGCCTTTGTGCTGGGGTTTCCTGTCTACATACTCTTTTATTGCCTCTTTACATTTTCTGTTGCTTCCATCCAGCAGATGCACTAGCATGCACAGTTATATTTGGTCTTGAGGAGACTACCTCTGTAGACATCCCCTTGTAATATGTATTTTAGAGTGTCTGCTTGTTTTGTGCAATGGGCTTTGTCTCCGGGATGACAGCCCTCTGTACGTGGGGGCAGCTCTACTTTAGCTGCACTCTCCTACATACTAATCCTGCTTAACAGTAGCGCCCAGCTCATCACATCCAAAGCCATAATTTGAGTTTATTTCTAGCCTCCAGGCAGGTGTCCTTGATTATATTAATGTTCAGGTTCAGGCAGGAGATGTCTCTCTATATCCCCTTCTGATATTATAGACCACATGTATGAAATTGTGTTACTGGTTTGAGGGGGGTGAAACCCTGCTTAAGTAGAAATCACAAACCTTGTCAGGGTGAAGCACAAGCAATCCATAAATTAACCTGTGCTCAGTCATCGGGTAACTTGACACAGAGCAGTCAGGCTTAACTCAGAGGCAATATGTAAAGTATTTGTGCCACACTATAAACAGTAATAAAGTGACAATACACACAAAAGGGATTCCACATCAGTTTAGAAAAATTGAGTACATTTTAATAAACAAAAAACAACCCAATCAGTAGAATCAGAGATACGTAATTTTAAAGATTTAAGTGAAAATAGCTCAAAAAGCACAAGGAGCCAACTGTGGATATCTGGTTGAGTCGAACCGGGACAAAGTCCACGCAGCAAAGGAGATCCGTTAGTTCTGCTTGGGGTTGTGTCGCACAGCAGAGAAGATGCACTGGGTCTGCTGGATCCACAGATGGGCTGGCAGAACACATTCAGGCCTACTACCAAGAACTGGGTTGGCACTACGTGGCAGGGTAGGACTCACTGTTGCGGAGTCCATATGCTGGTTACTAGATACTAGCCCTTGGAGTCACGCTGGTGGCTGTGGGTACCAGTTGCAGGTCCAGTCCTTCTACCCAGGCAAGAGGGAGGCATGCAGCAGGTCAGGGAGGCATGCAGCAGTCCTTCAAGGCAGCAGCAGATTGGCAGTGCTTTCATTAGCACAGCACAGCAGTCCTTCTCCCTGGCAGTCTTTCTAGATCTAGAAGTGTACTGAAGAGTTGCTGTCTGAGGCCATGTATATATCTGCCACCTCCTGGTGGAAGAAGCTTCTAGAAGTTTGCCTTTGAGTTTCACAGGTTTCCTGCCTCCCCTGCACAAGCTCCAGACTGTGACCCAGAGACAGGCTACAGGCACTAAATAGTTCAGGCAGGAAATGGCAACTTTTTAAAACAAGGATTTTCCAAATTGCAATTTAAAGTCAGACTTTACCATAGAAGAGGATGTTTCATTACAGTTACAAAGACCTGCTCCCATTGGGAATTTACAGCTTATTAAATGTAATATGGTAACTCCAGTGTTATCCTATGAGAGATGTGGCCTTGCAATAGTGAAAAATGAACTTAAGAGTTTTTCACTATTAGGACATGTAAAATGTAAAAATACATGCCCTTCTTTTTAAATACATTGCCCGTGCCCTGAGGGCTGATGAGGGCCTAACCTAGGAGTGACTGTAGGAAGCTGGCTCTTCATATGTTATCTCAAAATGAGATATATTGTGTAAAGAGTCCAGGGATTCCCTTATGAGTGGACAGGGGCTTTCTATTAAATCCCAAAGTGTTCTGTTAGGGGGTAGTGTGGTCAAGCAGCCTTAGCCTTAACACAGAGGAGCGCAAGACATCTGAAAATACACACAATGGTCAATAAATGAGGCACACAACTCAAAAAGGAGATCCACACCAATTTATAAAAACAGCAAGTATCTTTATATATGTTTAGGCATCAGAAGAAAACCTTTCAGGTAATTACGTTTTTAAATAGTAATATTTCTAAGTTCAAAAAGTCAACACAGTGCATTTTCTGAGTTTTGCAACGTTAACCTATAGGAGGAAAATCATATGTGGTTTATCAATTCTTGTTAGCCACTTACGGGACCCTCTGCAGGAGTCAAGGTGAGTGGTGGGCAAGGCCCAATGCAGCACCAGCAGTATTCCACAGCAATCTGTTAAAAAAGGTGAATCAATCTGAAACCAAAAAAGCTCATTGTTTTGTGTTCAACCAACTAATACTGGAAATGTATTCCCCACTGAGATGAAAAAAAAAGACTGAATATTGGCAGCTAACCCTATTTTCAGAGGTGCAAATACAAGGCCTGGTTGCATTGAAAACTACATATTATATTCTTTTGACATTGTTTCTTCATTACGGTGTTTGAATAAGCTATTCAAAAGAACAACATAACAGCGTATGTTAGCAACCATATAGGATTTCAGAACCTGATAAATGCACTGCTGCAAAAGGGCATAATAGATTGGTACTCTACTATTCTGGTTGTATATAAGCTGGATTAATCAGTAGAGTCCTGCATTGATTTAAAAAAAAGTGTATCAATGTTTAACTCATTTCCTATGCTTCCAAAGACTTAACTAAACAAATCGTAAATTCATATTTTTTAGGTATGTTAAACCTATGGGATACTGCCAGAGTCATCCAAGGCCAGAAATCATCACAGGATCACATTTGCCACCAAAAACTAGTTGTTGCACTTTGCAGGCATCACTTGGTGTTACACCCTGTACCAACCACCTATCAGAGGCTGGTGGATAGCCCATTAAGGAATGTTTGACTATTGGTCTGTGTACCTAGATAATATGGTCTTATTCAGCTGATGAAAGCAAGTGATTTAAAGGAAATTCTTAAAGGTGTATCATATTTTAGGGAGCAGACTCGTCAAACCTCAGGTACGAAGCGTGAAACCCATGAATTGGAGCCCGTTTCCAACAGCAAAGAGGGAGTCAGCACTTTCCTGGGCTTCTTTGGAGCAGCGGATGTTTTATACCCAACTTCACATTTCATTCTCCCCTGTTTCATTTCCGAGTAAAATGGATGGAATGAAACGAATGAGGGAACTCGTTCACTATCTCTACAGTCAGAATGATCAGCCCCATGTCCTTACTGAAAACATTCAAGTATTAGTTAGCTGGGAAAAGAGTGTATATTCAAAATGTCATTTATAATATTATATATAATATATAGTGCTACAGTAGACTTGTGATTGCTCTCGACTGATGTGATTGTTATGGAAATGCACATGCGTATCTGCTGACTGTTTAAAGCTCTACTTTGTCTTTTTCCTTGGGTGCAGTCCTGTCCATGGTGAAGCCTTATAGGAGAGAGGCAATCCTGTTCTTCGGCAGTCAATGTCTGTTCTGTGAGATTTGGCATGTATACAGTTGTGAGCATTAGCCTGAACCTCTTTCCCATGAGATATGCCAAGCCAATGTAGAGAAGTAATGTCTGGTCTTCAAGCAGGCGCAAGAGTCTTCGAAGTATTCTCTGCTGGGGGAACATTTCGTGCTCTTCACTGACAATACCACTGTGGCCTGGTTTGCTAAGTGCAGAGATACAAACCAGCATATTGCAAGATGGCTCTGCACTCAAATCAACTGCAGGGGAAAGTTGATATTTTTCCTCTTTTCCTATGTCCTAGCTGGGAGGACGTCTGGTCTTAAGAGGGGGTGCGAATGTGCGCTGCAGGCGACCAGAACCCAACGAACCAAAATGGCCAGCGCAACAGTCTTAGGGTCTGTTGCCCCTGGTCACAGTTTTAGTCGACCATCCCAGCCCACAAAACTACAAAGTTTGGGGCCATGCTGCTGAGACGGTAGAAAACATACATTACAGCAACTGGTTATTACTAAAGTCTGTATACGTTTGTGGATTGCCCCTGACCACAGTACAGAAACTTTAATGCCCCACATAGTGCTGGATTGGTATTGTCTCTATTTGTATGAATTTATGATGGATGCTAAATTCACCTTATCTTTAACAGACTCACACGCCTCACCCTCAGAACCTTGTGATCCTATTGCCCCTATCAAAGTACCAGGTCCCTGGAGAGGAAACCAGTAGGTATGCACGGACCAATAGGGAAGGGCCGAGATTCACTCCGGAGCTTAGTTTAAAGGGTGAGACACAGACCTTTCCATCACAGGTTCCCTTTTAAAGACTTTCCCAACACATATTGGGCTCATTTTATACATAACCAAAATAGAGGTTTGCTAATACATTAGTAAGGCCATTGGATTTGTAAGAGAATTCCATCCTGTCACTTTGGGGTTGGAGATGTAGGTAGGCAGATGTATTCTGACAATCTTCTTCTCCTGGATATGTGGATTGTGCAGGGGAAGAGAGTGGCAAAGTCTGTGGATGAGGGTGGCACAGCAAGCCATCCCCTCCCACCCCTAGCTCACAGTGGGATTGGAGCCCTGGAAGGATGAAGGGGAGATTCCCCACAGCTGCTGTGTCTCTCTACCTTCGCTCTGCCAAACAGAGAAAAACAAGTTTGGAGGAGTCCATAGGAAAACCAGGGGCTGACTGCTGCCCTTTCTCAGCTCCCTCTGTGCATGCTTGACCGTTCCATCCAAAGTCCTGTGTGGACAGCACTTGTTGAACGTTGACAGCTGTACTGTGAATTAGAATCTAATAAGTTTCAGGCAATGGGGATTTTTAACCCCCTGTGTTTCTAGTGAGGCTATGCTTTTTAATTAGAACATTCTATCCTCGTAGAGAAAAATGTTCTAACAGCCTTATAGTCTGCTGCAGCGACCATGTCGACCAGCAAAGGACAATTTACACGGGCTATAGATGGAGTTGGGTGTAACCTGTGTAATTCTGTGTAGCGTAATCATGCAGAATTACCTACAAATTCAGCAGAATTATGCAAGAAGAGTAGTTCTGCATTCAGCGATTATTTCTTAGCGCAAGAATGCCCCCTCTTGTTCTAAATGGATGTTAGGGTGCATTTCGTAGTAAGAAATAGTGCTAAACTGGAGATGAATAGTGAGCAGCTGCTCCTGCTTGCTCAATGTGTACTTGAGGTAGGATTTTTCCCTACTTACTTTTGGCATTTTGCACTAGTTTATAAGAGCGAAATGTACCCGTTCACAAGGGTGCGTGGCCATATTATCAAGGAACGGCGATAACATTATCGCGGCTTTAGCGGCAGGAAACTGCAGCTAAAGCGGCGATAATGGGCTTGATAATATGCCCATGAGAATTCCCATAGAAGCCCAGGTTCTGGTGTGAAAGTGGCGATAATGTTATCGCCGTTCCTTGATAATATGGCCCTTCGTTACTCAGAAAATATCGCTGTTGGACTTGGCCCTTCTGGCAGGTTCACCCCTGAACTTTTTGCCTTTTATTGGTGACTTGGTGTGGTGATTTATTTGGTTTCTGCGCACTTTCCCTGTGTCCCAGGGTAAAGTGCGTGCGCGCTGAGTGCATGTGGTGAGATAGGCCTGCCCTCCCATAGGAATGCATGGGGAATGTATGTGTCCCTAGTAGTTCCTGATGCGTGGGGTGTGCAGGCCCGAGTTTGGTATGTGCGGACTCGTGGGAGTGAATGCTGCGCGATGATGTGTGCGGCGTGCATGTACCTAGTGTGGAAGTGCCACTTCTAGAAGTGGGCACTTCTGTGTGCAGTGCGTCTGGCGTGTGATTGGCTGGAGCTGGCTGGTGAGCCTGGCTCCAGGAGTCTGGTTGGGTCTGCCCCAGTGGTGAGTGTGAGATTAGCATGCTGATGGCTGGGGAGGAGTGCACCTTGGACCTGAATAGGGCAGGGTTTTCCCCACACACTGCTGGCTCCGCCCCCTGTGGTGCGACTGACGACCCTAGCCCTGCCAGTGAATAGAGTGAGGGGCTGAGCACATCAAGGGTGCTCCCCAACCAGCTGCGACTGGTTTTCCCCCTCACCCTGAACCCAGAACAAAGGGATTTGGTGTATAAAAAGGGGCTGTGTCCCCTTACAAAATGTTCTTGCTCTGTCTTGAATCTACCAGGGGCGTGCTGCTGGTGGGGCCCAGGAGGAACCGCCATGGGGGCTACCTCCCTGCTGGAGGGCCCTGTGTGCTGGCCCCTGGGCCCTACCTTGCCCCTTGGATGCCTTCAGGACCTTCTGGACCCTTGTGACTTTCCTTTTACCTTGCCAAGGCTTGATGCTGGCCTAGCGCCCTGGGAGCGCTTTATTTTTCTTGCAGCAAGGTGCTTTTCTGGTCCTGAACATAGCGCCTGGAGAGCGCTTTATTCCCCCAGAGAGAGGAGCTGGAGCTGTGCAGCGTTGCGCTGCTACGAGCGAGAGAGGGAATCCCCAGCGTAGGGATTCCCCCATGATGCGTGCCTTGCGGGTGCCCACCCCGCTTATCTGGTTGCCTGGGGTGCGCAGGTGCCCACCCTGCGTCTTCGTTTGATATTCAGGAGTGATGCGGGTGCCTACCCCGCTTATTTAGTTATTTAAAATTGCGGGTGCCCACCCCGCATTTTGCCCGCGAAAGAAATCACCGCCGCGGCCCGAGCCGCCTTCCAAATTGCCGCTGAGCCCGCGGCCCGCCTGGTTGTGGGCGGGGCCACGGGACGGAAGCGGAAGTGCCGCCATTCCCGGGAGAGGAGGCCCGGGTGAAGTTTGAGCGCAGCGCGAGGCTCCCATCTGCAAGGGAAGCCCCGCGCTGCATGAGGAGTGCTGCCGCTGAGAAGCAAAGTCCCGGTCCCAGAAGAGGGACCGGGCAGAGCCAGAGATTGCCGCACGCCGAGAGCCGGTAGGAGGCGGGCTCCAGTGTGTGCCCGTTTAAGTTGCTTTCCGAGCGGTCCCGCCGTTGCGGGCCGCTCCAATGAGAAGGGGGGCTCCCTGTGTGCCTGTTCGAGGCACCAGCGCCCGTGCGCTCCAGTGGGGGAGGTGAGATCCGTGCCTATCATCAGAGCGGCCCCGTCTGGCAGCGGGCCGCTCCAACGCTGGGGCATGATGATTGCAGGAGCCAGTGTGCTCCAGGGGGACATGTGTATCTTTTGAGCCGCCGAGGCTCCAACGTTATTCAGGGGCATTTCCTTGGTGTTCTCGTGCCCCGTGAGGCTCCAACGTTCTGGATATTGTTTTGAGGGGCTAATGAGAGCCCCCTGCTCCTATTTGCCTCCCCCAGCTGCGCAGCACTTAGTGCCAGCTGCAGCGTTTAGGCCCTGTGCTTGTCCCCAGCTGCCCAGCAAGTAGTGGGCAGCTGCTACGTTTAGGTTCTGGCGCAACCTGGACTCTAATATGCTTTTGGGTGCTAGGAAATGTACGGTGTATAGTATGTTTTGCGCACCCTGTGTTGTGTACCTCTAAATGTGGTTAGTTCTGCCTAGGAGGTTGTTTTACCTGCTTAGGTTGATGGTAGGGAGAATGTACTTCCCTGTGCGATGTGCGCCCCTAGTATAGTTATAGCTAGGTGGTTAGGTCTAATGAGTTAGACCAATGAGAATTGCATAATGTGATTTATGCCCCTGTGATAGATACAGGATAGGTTTTATACCTGATGCTAGTGTGATGACACTGAGGTCATTATTGCGCCAGTAGATACTGGTTATGTTCTACATTTACTATTGGTGATTTGTGCTATGTTCTAAGTGCTAATTCCTGACAGTGGTCCATGTGGCCCTGTCCCCTGTATATATAATCCCTTGTAAATTCTGCCCGTGCCTGTTGGCACATTGTAGAGTGTGTGTTTTTATCTAATGTGTTGTGTAATACAAAGGTTATTTTTATAGAATACCTTGTGTGGAGTTTCCTTTGTGGTGGGCCTTGGGTGTTGTTGCTGGGTGCGCGCGCAAACGCTTTACACATCGCCTCAGAGATAAGCCTGACTGCTCGTGCCAAGCTACCAAGGGGGTGAGCAGGGGTTATCTTTGGCGTGTAACTTCCTTGCCCTGACTAGAGTGGTGGTTTCTGCCTGACTTTGGCGCAAGCCTTAGCCAACCAGAAATCGCCATTTCTAACAATCGCTAAATGCAACCGAACCTAAACAACCCGCCGCTCGCGCTCGCTAAATGTGGTCTTGTGTGAGGATTCTTTCCTCCCAAATTACTCTTAATTACGTGAGTGGCTGTAATCGCGTTATCAGTTATTCTGTGTCAAAGATTAACGCAGAATTATCAAATTACTCCGATTACTCTGCCATATTAAAATTACTTCCAGGCTTAGCTATAACGTTATAATAAAGTGAATGAGAAGAAATCTGTTCACATGGTCCTGTTTTTTGCATACTAACAATCAGGAATAAAAGGATTTCACAACATATCTCACTTTCATGTTGACAGCATAGCATTTTTCAGGATAGCACAGAAATTGAATTACATTTACATGACACAAAGTTGGAAACTTTAATGCAACAGACTGATGAAAGAATGTGTATGCCCAATCTTTTCCCACCTTACATTTAAAGCCTTCTGTATAAACACTCAGTAGAGCTGTATGGGACATATGTGATTGATCGGGATATGCATTTGTATAGCATGGTTCACTTATTTGACCTTTTTCTGCAGGCTTCTGGCTTCCAAGCTATAAGATGACATCTTCCTGGGCAACTGGAGTGCATATATCAGTAATGCTGGGACACGTGGAGAGCCTTTTGGTGCTCCTAGGACACAGTGCAACCATAAATTGTCGGCCCAATGGAAAAACTCCACTGCATGTGGCGTGCGAAGTGGCAAATGTTGATTGCCTGAAAATCCTTCTCAACCATGGAGCCAAAATCAATTGTTTTTCGCTGGGCGGACATGCTCCCTTGCATCTATGTAAAACCGAGGAGTCCATACCTTGTGCAAAGCAGTTAGTGTGGAGAGGTATGCCAAAGCATGTTTTTTCATTGTAATACAGTCTGCATTTTACTATTTCGTGCTACTGTCATATTGGTATTTTACAGATTTTTGTTCTTCTTTGAGGCCTCACCTTCCTGTAGCCCTGCATGAAATGTACACAACTTTACCTGCTCATGTTTTTCATACATATGAATGCATTTATTTGCGTATTTTTTTGCTATACAATATATTGAATGCAAAGTTAATAATGGCAAGTTATATGCAAGAAAGTGATTAATAAAAACATAGAACACGTTTTTGTTATAATCATGGAATGAAATATTGAAGAAAACGTAGTTTTTTATGCTGTAGTATGAGTGACAACAGTATATACAGAAACCTGGAAATGATGCTAGTTTTGACGTCATGATTGACCTATAGTAAAAACATTATATCACAGGATATGGTATTAATATATTTCTGACCATTTCATGTGTTGAATAAAAGTCTTCTTCAATATCTACATCATCCTGTTCATTCAACAGGGCAATTTATACGTGTATATCTAGAAATGGCGGGAAAGGGCTATCCAGTGCCACTCTTGGCTTGGGTTAAAGGGGAGAACATGACCTATTACTAGGAATAAAGCCCCCTACATCTGCACCTACTGAAGGGTTTTTGACATTGTATTGAGTTGATATGTAGGCTCACTCCTGGTGGTAGGGAATCGTTCGTCCTTTATGTAGTTCCCATCTCCTTATTGGTACTTTTAAAACACCCCTGCGCTCTTTGGAAGGTGCTGGTATCCCTCATCATAGACCTTACTTTGTGAGAAATTGGTCCCAGGCACATGTATTGTAGCTATCTTTGGTAAAAATATAACACTGTGACGTGGAAATCCAAGACTCTTAGCAATGAAGATTACTAGTAAGTAAACACAAGGAGATGATGGACGGTGCCTTGAAACTTTTCAGACACTCACCCCCAGTCGCAGATTTGGGTTGAATCCATCATCATTCTTTAGCTCACTTCGCCACCTCAGTTCAGACCCAGCCATATGCAAATCAGTCTTGACCCTGTGCCTCATGGGAACAGTCCACCCCAAACTGCAAAGCCAGGTCTTCCCTGAACCGGGAACAAGTATCATCGGACCAGTTTTGGGGTAACACCCCTCATCAGGCAGGCTAGCTTGAATCCTTGTGTTTGCTTTGTTCACCCTAATGCAGTTTATGATTATTTATGTGCTGGAAGGTTTCCCTTTCCCTCCAAGCACATAAAAAATAATTTTAAAAATGACGAGTTGCAACGATTACCAATCACCATTTATGATTGTTTATGTGCAGGAAGGAACACCATGCAAGATAGCCAAGCCCCAATTGTCCACAGGGAGCAAAAGCAGGAAGGTAGTGTACGGGCCATGCTGGAGGGTTTTTATCCTTTTTGTTAGGGTAGGAGAACAATGTGTGCGCATGAGGAGCGATTACTCATTAATTTAGGAATGGGACGAGGAAGACGGGTGAGGTGGTAATACTATTTAAGTAGCATCCCTTCTACTTTTGTAACGACAGGTTTCGTTACTTTATCTAAATTTTTATTAGTGTAGAACAAATATATAATGAGATGACAACTATTATAATCCAGTTTAGCCCAGCATGGTCACAACTCTAGAGTCTGCTTTGGGTGTAATTTAAAAGAATTTATGAGAGAAACAATCACCCACAAATGCAGCAAATAAAAAACATAAATATTAAATTTTCCAGCTTAGCAGTTTGAACTACCTCATTGGATATAGAGAGGCACACTCGCCAAAACATTCACCCATAGCTCACCCAGAATCACTCGCCACTGGGTTATAAATACAGCCCCTCTGCATCAATGTTCTCTTTCAGATTTAGGTACTGATTTTAGGAAGATATGTGTTTTTTCCAGATCCCAATCAGAAATGTGTTTCCCTCTGTGTGACCCTTAGTTTTGTTAGAAGCTATGGGCCTGCCACACACCTAGCTGTTAAAATGCTGTAAGCGCATTCAGGACTTTGCTATTCTTGTTCATTTCTGTGCATAAAAAATACATATTTTGCTAACAGTATGACTGTGTCAGAATCTGTGAGAGATTGATTTTAGGCATGTAATAGGATCATATTCTTGACTAATTAATGATTAAATAATGGATAAATAATTCCTCTGGTAACATTTTTGTATGTTTACTATAGTACCCTGTTCCTTGGGGGAAGATTGGGTTGCCCTATTGTGTAGTATGCTCTTCATATTCTGGCATTCATTGGCTTCTATGTAGGCTCCACTCATATCATTTGACCATTTATTTACTGCTGAACCTCATATATTTTGGCGTGTACCTGGTGATTCTTGCTAGGCATGCACAAGAGATCCAAGAGAGGGATCCTGGGATTCATGACGAAGTGGATATTGGCTAACAGTCAATATCCTTTAGGGAATGGAACATGGCCTCAAGAGCATGCAGGACAGAACTCAATTGTCAATATGCATGATGCAAGAGTGTTACTAACTGGGTGGATGTGCCTGTGGTCTTCTTGGTGATCAAATGTCCTTTTGTAGAGATCAGTAGTTAGTTCAGGGTCGCAAGTGAAACTGACGCTTTTTCAGAACTTGGATGATCCACTTAGAAATGGGTCGCTTGGAGCTGAGACAGAATCTATGATAGCTCCTAACTCTAGGCCTAACCTGAGCATCTGCAAGGTTTTGTCCTGAGGTCAGCTAGTCACCTCCACTGCAATGGACTGAAATGTGCTGACTTTCAGTGAGAGCACTGTGCAAGAGATATGAGAAGACAACAGCAAGGTAACATATGTGAAGAATACCAATGAAGACAACCAACTATCAGGGTTTGTAGAGCCACCGGCAATCCCATTCCTGTACTCAGTGGGTGCTGTCCCATTTAAGCCCAGTTGCTTGCTGGGCCACATGGTACTGATTAGTGATTCCTGGCAGCCCAATCATCAGCATGTTATCTTAGATAGTAGTGTCAAAGAATGGAATACTAATAATTGACCCACTGTTCTTTACAGTTTCCTGCTGTGCTGATACTTCAGTCTAAGGGCAGAGGATGAATTCGCTAAGGAAGTTGCTGGCACAAGCAAATCGATAGCCCATGGCAACTAAGATAATAATAAAGAGAACCCAGAGAGGTTAAACCTTTGAGCTATTGTCCAGTACTGTATAGTAAGAGTGTCTTTAATATTCTTTGGGCTATTCACAAAGGTAAATTACATTTGTTTGTAAATCTACACTTGTAATTCACACCTACACTTTTGCGTAACTGTTAGAAATTGGATCTCAGGTTGGCATAGATATGCACCCTGTCCAAGTAGGGACCACAATCCTAGCCAGAGTAAGTCAGATACACACCATAAATTAAACTGTGCGTGCCCTCTGGTAGCTTGGCACAGAACAAGCAAGCTTAACTTAGGAGGCAATGTGTAAAATATTAGTGCAAAATGTAAAGCAGTAAAGCAGTGAAAACAACACACAAAAATAATCCATACCAGGTTAGAAAAATAAAGCTTAATTTAATGAACAACACAAGACCAAAATGACAAAAATCTAATAAGCAGGACCAGAGTTATGAATTTTTAAAGAACATGTTAAAATAAAGAGCTTAGACACATAAAGAGAAAACCGGAGCCATCTGGTCATGCTTGACCGGGTCAAATCTGAACCTTCAGGCACTGAGGTGGAGAACGGGTTGGATACAGGGACCATCCTTATCCCACTGAAAAAGTACCTTGGATGAATGATGCATTGACATTGAAGGTCTGATGTGAAGAGCAGAGGAGGCAATGGGTAGGCGTTGATCCCTTCAGATGTAGATGATGTGTCGGTTCTGATCCGTGCAGTTAGAGATGCATTGTCATCGAGTCCTTTTCAATGAAGAGAATAATCCAAACGAAGCAACGGCGGACCTCCTGCACCACGTACGGGGAGAGAGGATATTGGATTCGGCGTTAAGAGGGCATTATATCTGCCTTCTGTATGAATAGGCCAGAGTACAATACACTCGACCAGATGAAACTTCGGAACTCACTTTGACAACATTGTGGATAGAAAGGGAGGGTTCCGGTTATATTGCAGAACACGTGCTACTTATGAAGCCTATTTACATTTTTGGATTGAGTTTGTTTTATTTGTGGCCCTGATGAAGTTCCCGGTAAGGGAATGAAACGCGTTGGCTGGAGCATTCATTCTGGATGGTCTTTTACATATGTGAAATAAAGAAGTTAATTTTTTATCAACACGAGTCTACTGGACTGTTTGAGCTGCGCACCCCCACTTAACAAGTAACTATTTCCTTTTCAATGAAGGCAATGCATTGTCATCGAACTGCTCGGCCGGTGATACAATGTCCTTGAGCGATACGTCGGTTCTGACTGTCGCAAAAGCGATGATGAGTGGAAATGCTGGTTCAGCACAGAAACCCCCCTTCCTACGGCCCAGGACTGGATTGCCACCACTTGGCAGGGTAGGACTCACAGATGACAAAGTCCTGGTGCTGATGCAGGGTTGCTGAAAGTCGTTGATGTTCCTGAGACTTCAGAACAGAAAGCAAGAAAAAACTTGTAGTTGCTCTGGGCCCAAGTAGTGTAGGTCCAGTCCTTCTCACCCAGGCAGAACAGGCAGCAGGCAGGTCGGCACAGCAGAAATCAGATCTTCAAGAGCAGCAGTCCAGCAGAGTGGTAGTCCTTCAGCAGCACAGCAGTCCTTCAGAAGTGTACTGAGTTGGAAGGGTCAGAAATCCAGTTCTTATACCCAGTGGTGTCTTTGAAATCGGGGTGACTTCAGAGAAGGGCTTTGAAGTGCACAGAGTTCCTCCCATCCTGCCCTGGCTCCAGACACCCTCCAGGGGGTTATGCAGTCCATTGTGTGTGAGCAGAACACAGCTCATTTAGGTGTAAGTGCCAGCTCCTCTCTCCCATCCTGCACCCGGATGACCCATCAGGATGTGAATGGCCCATCAGGAACACTTAAGTTTCCTTTGTGTGTGATTGTCTAGAGGAAATGCACAAGGCCCAGCTGTCACCCAACCCAGACATGTATTGGAGACAGGAAACAACCTTTACAATGCAGTTATTACACTGCAATAGCTTTACAATGCGGTTGTTACAACGACCGCGTTGTTAGTACACGATGCATTTACATCACAAGTCTTTACAACGAATTCCACTAGGGGGCGCTGAGGTATTGGAAATGGATGCCAACACCTTCCCTACTGTTGCACAAACTGGAGTAGGAACAGTAAACAATACTATTCCTAAGTCCAAAATGCCTCCTAGTGGAAGTCATTGTAAAGACTTGCGATGTTAATGCATCACGTACTAACAACACGGTCAATGTAACAACCACGTTGTAATAGCATGCGATGTAATACATTGCGTAGTAAAGTGCTATATTCATTAAAGACAGATAGCAGTCACACAGGGCGTAAGAGCATAAAAATGCCAACTTTCAAAAAGTAAACCTCATGTTTGGAGATGCACTTCTTCCCTTTGTTGTATCAGTAATTTCAACCATCATTTCTCTCTTTGTTTTGTAGTGCGTGCAGACAGTATAAGTGAACCGTCCCGTCCCGTCTCACTGCTTATGAAAAATCAAACGCAGGGTGCACCATTTGCGCACCCCACTGTCGCACTACGAAGTGAGGAATTGTACCTCCATTAAACCAATTATAATCCATTTTTTTCATTTTTTCAAATTCCTCTTGGTATCATTCCATCACTTACTGACCCCATACCCAATTGGTATTTTTTTGAGAGGGAAATGGTGACGGAGGGTTGAAAGGGATGTGGGAGGAAGTGTTTGGGGCTATAGGGGATATAGGAAGGGTTTATATTGGTATAATGGCCAGTTTGTCAGGAGTTGGTGATATAAGTCCAAACATTTTCCAATATACAGAACACTTTGGGGTGAGGTAGCGGGTGGTGGTAGAAGGCTGGGGAAGTTGCTTGTGTTTGAGCACCTTTATAATGTTAATGATGCGGTTTGGATAGGGAGTGTTATTGGGTGTGGGGTCAGTAAGTGATTAGATGAAATTAATATGTCAGCAATAATGTAGCCATTTCAGTCGTGTTTTTATTTGTTTTAGCAAACCCCTGAGGAAGAGCCGCATGGCTTGAAATGCATTGGGTTATTAAATGAGTTCATGCTTTGGAAGTATGGTTGACCTAACATGTCGCTGTGAAAAGCCTGGATTTCCAGCAGGAGGCACGTGAAACTAGTGAATAAAGCATTCAAAGGCAACGTTGCTGTCTCTGTGATGATTTATAATGCAAAAGTTGTGAAACAATGGAATGATACAAAGAGGAATTTGAAAAAATGAAAAAAGAAAAAAAATGGATTATAATTGGTTTAATGAAGGTGCAATTCCTCACTTCGCAGTGCGGCAGTGGGGTCCGCAAATGGTGCACCCTGCGTTTGATTGAACTTTCAAAAAGTAGCAGTTTTAAAGTTGTATTCATAAATCCACTTTACCATTAAAGAGGAGTTATTATTACAAGTTCACAGCTACCAAACATGATAGCTCTACTCCTTCTCAATCAGGAATTATACTTAATAAATGTATCAAGGAATTCCCAGTGTTAATCCATTAGAGTGGTAGGCCTCACATTAGTGAAAATGTATTTGGGAGTTTTTCAGGACACAAAAAACTGAAAAGTATATGCCATCTGTTTACTTACACAGCACTCTGCCCTATGGACTATGTGTAATGAAAGGGGAGTTTAAAGCTTGGCAAGAGTTTTTAAATGCCAGGTCGACACAACAGTGAAACTGTACATGCAGGCTCTGCAGTGGTAGATCTGAGACATCTTTAAAGGGCTACTTAAGTGGGTGGCAAAATCGGTGCTGCACGTCCATCATCTGTTCTTTTTGTAGGCCCATTAGTAGCATTTAATTTACAGGCAGTGGCAACATATAGTGCACTTAACTAGGGTCCTATAAGTACAATAAATATGCAATTGTGGAAAAACCAATGTTATAAAAATTTGGGCAGTGAGCACATGCACTTTAGCACTGGTTAGCTGTGGTAAAGTGCCCAGAGTCCAAGGTTCAACAAAAACTGTTCAGCAAAAAGTGAGGCAAAATAGTCAAAATGTTTGGGGAAGACCACCTTAAGGCTGAAAGGTCTAACAGTAACTTTTCAACTGTATGCTATTTACAAAATTCATGGCCAACCACATGTACTGCAACCCCTCCAATGGAAAATAATGAAGATAGGCACTTAAATAAAACTTTAAATATAAAACATTCCTACCTAAAGTCATTTTTATTATTATTATCCATTATTAATTATTAAAAGTGATTCATGGAATTGATTAAAATCAATTTAAGTATATTTTAATAACATTAGTTAAAAAGTTTATTAAACAACTGTATAATTTAAATAATTGAATTAAATTAAAAATGTGTACTATTATTATATTATTTTTAACTTTCAATTATATTTCCTTATATTTTTAACTATTTTAAATAATTTAATTTAAGATTATTTCTCAAGACATTTAAGTTTAAGTCTGACTCCATTATTTTCAATGGGAGGGCGCTGCAATGCCCGTGAGATTCCATGTGTAGTACTAAACTTACTTCAGCTCTGAGCTGGGGTAAATTACTACTGTTTTGGGTCCTTTTTAGCAGTATTAACTGTAGAAGTGCAGTTTGTGAATAGCTGTAGGCCTACTCCTTTGTGGGATGGTGCATGTCCCTCTCTAAATCCCTCCCAAATCCTATCCAAACCCCTTCTTACTCCTCCCTAAACCTCTCCAGTTTAGCAATAAGTATGCCCTGTTTTCCAGCACTCCCCTTGGTCCCCCCTATATTTACTACTAAGGGGTTGATTCCAATGTCCTTCGTAAGGGCTCCTAATCGGATTCGGATTTGCTGAATCCGATCCGGAACCCTTGTTGCCGACCGAATCGTACACAGTTCCGAATGACTGATTATGATGCCCAGAAACAATGTTGACTGACATGCATTGTCAGACCAGAGCCAGGGACAGGCAGCAGCACAAGTGTGCATGAGTGGGGAAGGTGAGCAAATTTTTCACCCGTGCCCAGTCATGCGCACTTGCGTTTCCACTGGCTTGCGCATGCCCATTAGGAGCCCCTCGGTCTCCTAATGGGCAGGCGGCGGGCAAAGAGCAACCGTGCCCTAAGCCAATCCTGGCGCTGAGGGGTTGTCACTCCAGTCCTGTTCCAAGAGGCGCCATTGCCAACGCGGACCAGGAGCAGAGGCGGTCGGGTCAGGTAAGTTTTCATTTTTTAAATTTTCTCCCTCGGCCCCCCACCCCCGCGAGTACTGCGAGCCTCGACTGATGTTATCTGGCATGTGTATTGCATCCTGGATTGTTTTGATTTAGATATGTGCTAACTTTTGCCACGTGACTTTTCATAGTATGCTGCAGTGCACTACTTTTCGCTAACTGCACCAGGATCAAATATACACCATTCAATAGTCGATTATAGGGAGACAAATGTGTTTGGCGTTTGATCAGGTGATCGCCTGTGTTTATATCGGTATTGCATTTGAGATTCATACCGAGATTTGGTATGTGAAGTGTGCGTTTCATTGTAAATTTTCAATTACTGCGTCACAGTAAATTATGCAGATTAGCGAGGGCGATGTTTGTCCAGAGTTAAATTGGTGATCAGTCTCTGTATGCTTGTTAGGAGCATTACATTTAACTGTGTATTGGAACAACTTTAAAGCTTCAGAAGTACCCAAATTATATGAAATGCACATGCACATTTGAAATGTCGACAACTAAATTTTTCTGTGCTGCTTTATTTTCCCAATGACATTTGAGGTTCCCGCTCATTTTTATGGCAAGTGACAGTCGTTTAAACTTCCTTGTGGGGAGTAAACCTTAACCTATTCAAAACTGCCTATCTCATGCATCATATTTTGTCTGCACGTCTCGCATCCCTCACACTTCTCCTGCGTGCCTGCTCCTCTTCAAGCGTCCTATTGTCTGCCTGCTCCTGTCTTTGTTGAAGAGGCATTGAATAGTTTCTCTGGCGAGGTGAGGATGGGTATAGGGAGAAAGTGTGTGGGGGTTAAGGTGGCTGATGCAATGGCAGTGATGGGGGTGTCGGGGAGTGGGAGGGGGGTCAGGGTCATGTGTTTTTCATGGTGGAAGAGTGCGGAGCTGACAAGTTTCACATTTCTAGGCGCGTACACAGTCTAAATTTAGTCTTTTCATTCTGGATCTTGTAGTAACGGTTAATTAGAGATACAGGACTACTAGTCCCAGAATACATAGAAAAAAATGCGGATTTGATGAGCTGCCCACGTGTGGACCTGGGCACTTGAGTTCTGTGGTGACAGGGATTTATAATAATAATCCATATTTCTTTGTTCATCGAACGGTGGGCAACAGCCCTGTGTATCTTCCTTTTGCCAATAAAGGTTTTTGAAATAAAAAAATATATATATATATATAATAATCCATATTTGTTATCCACATCCATATAATAGTGACCAGTGCAGTGTCTCTGCGTGTAGTGTGGGGGAGTATTGGCTTTCTGGTGGTTTGTGCGCTTTGCCTTAAGGAGGAGGCAGCACGTGGGGTTACTGCGCTTAAAACGTGCGTTTGTGAGAAAGTAATATGTGAGTTGATGGCGCCCAGTATCATGGTATGGCGCCTCTGAGGCTCTAGCGCAGTGGACTTTAGGCGAGTAACCGCTTGTGTGGGACGGGCACAGAGGTAAGAGTTACATTTGGAGAGGGGAAAAGTGACACAGGGATGAGCAAGAAGGGACAACATGGACAGAGGAGAATAAAAACTAGACTGGGGGGGTCAAATGGAAAAGGGAAAGACAAAGAGGAGGGCGGACAGGGCCAAAGAAAGAGGGAAGAAACTAAACATCTTGAAACGGAGAACACCATGGAGCATTGGTAGGAAAGGTTAAAAGTGAGTCAGGAGTGACATAAAGCGATGGACGGGTGAGAGGCGGTGAATGAGAAGAGTGAAGGGTGGGAGAAGGGCGTTGTGGGAGGGAGATGAGAGGACGAGAGGGTTGGGAGAGGCTAGAGAGGCACAATGACAAAGAGGTGCGGCAACACAGCGGGAGGGAAGGAAGCAGAGGAGAGATGGGTTAGTGATGGATAGGAAGAGATAAGGTAGCGTATTGTGTCACTCACATAGCGCTTAATATCCGGTGTCACTCACATAGCGCTTAATATCCCGTTGCAGTGTTCGGTAGGTTGTTCCGGCTCGCTCGCTATGCTCTCTCGCTGCGGTGCATTAAGACAATAATTTTACGCCTCACTACTTTCAGATGTCACCAGCCGCCACTGCCTGAAGGCTATCAGGGAAGACAATGGGCCTTCGCTTGCTGTTCTTATCAAGCATCACTGCCCTTGCATGATGAGAATATAAAGCTGAACGGAATCCTTACTGTTCAAACTGGTATGCAGGTGTGAATCATCTCAGAAACTCAAAATAGACTTTTTATATTCTGTTGAGCTATTATTAGTTTAGAGCTTGGAAGTAGCAGAACAAGGATAGAATGGCTATAAAAATATAAGCAACTATGTTGGAGTTTTTGTTGTTATTTACACTTTCAGTAAACGCTGCTGCAATTTCATTTGTCTTTATTGTAGTTAAAATTCATCTTATGTTCACTAGAATAGAGTTTTGATTTTATATAAATCTTTTAAATATATCCCTAATTTTCTAGTGTTCTTTGGTGTGTCCTTCCTTAATGATAGAAGGTTTGGGGTTCCACTAACTATCCCTAAAATCCCTCATAGGGGTAATCGTTATCTATAAAACAGCTCACTCAAATATTGTTCAGTGGGTTTTGTGGGTGGGTGCAGTCCCACTGGTGTTCTGGTTCAGTGTGGCACATTGACTAAGTCCATAGTCTATGTGCCAACCTGAAAGGGAAAACTGAACTCTGTGGTCTAGAGCAATCTTGAATATGTATTAAGAGGATACTAGGATATTAGTCTAACTATTCCTCCTCTATACATGACATGGGAAGGAGATTCTGGCTTTTTAGGAGAGTTTGGATAGGCCTACCTCCTCCACCCCCAAATCCCCATGCATTTCCCCCATCAAAGTGCCTATCTCTACCCATGTGGGTATACCCATAATAAAAAAGTCTTACCGCTCTTAGTTGCAGTCATTGTTTACTGGAGTGGGAGAGACAGGTCATGGAGTAAGGGGAAGTGAAATTCTGTGTTCTTCCTCTCATGGTGCACAAGACACATTATTGAAAAAAACATACCACACTTCTTCATCCAAACCTCAAGCAAAGTAGACTAGAGGCTATCCTACACACGCAGATAAACTGCATCACCTTTGGTCCCACATAGAGAATCTATCATGTACATACAGAGAGGTGTCCTTTAGTCCCACATACCGTGATAAGGTACCACTCCCCACCATGTGAGCTTTATACAACTTTGATTATCTCAAGGTTAAGAAGCCTACAGATGACATTTAGCTGAAAGAGGGGGAAAGCCAATTCACTCTCATGCACTCATTCAGAGTTGTCTGGTAAATTCACACCAATGTCAAAAATAAGTAACAGAGTAATCCAATTCAGCATTTGTGGTATTATTTCAAATGTAGTCATAATTGGCAAAACATGCAGATTCAGGGTTTCTGCATGCATTTGTTTCCACATTAAAATTATTTTGCTGTTGCTAACAGGTATAGATGTCCTGTACTGTGACGTGGTATTTCTGTAATTTATAAAACAAAAGTTACGTTAAATGTGCAGTAAGTGTTAGCTGCACTTTGTACACGGAGAATACTGAGACGTGGAGGTGGTGGGGGCACCAACTGTTCACACGGTAGCTGACACATTTGTATGTAGTGCACCTATTGCCTGATCTGATGCAGGTTTACCTTGAAGCTTTATGACAATTTCCTCACATGGTCCATTTGTGTTAACAATTGTTTTATTTTGATCCGAAATACAGGTGCAAATGTAAACATACGAAGCAACAACGAAATGGAGGAGACTCCGCTGCACACAGTAGCACGTGCAGGCATACCAGAGCTTGTAGCATTTTATGTTAGCCATGGGGCAGATGTTGATAGTTTCAATGCTGAAATGGAAACTCCCTTGGCAACTGCAGCATACTGGACTCTAGAAATGAAGGAGCAGGTATACAGCTCAAACCACCAGCTTATCTGTCGGATGCTACTAGACTGTAATGCAAACATCAATGCCCGTGATGAGGACATGAAGTCACCTCTTCACAAAGCTGCTTGGAACTGTGACCATGTACTGCTGAACATGATGCTGGACGCAGGAGCAGAAGCAAATGCCATGGATGTCAATGGCTGCGCACCCATCCAATATGTGCTAAAGGTGACAGGGGTGCGCCCAGCTGCTCAGCCAGAAATTTGCTACCAATTGCTATTAAACCACGGAGCGGCTCGAATATATCCTCCTCAGTTTCATAAGGTATGGCATTTATATTCGGATTAGTCTCTAGCCTAGACTCTGTGTAAAGTTCCAATTGACCTCTCATTAATGATGCTTTATGGATTTGGTGTATGTCAGATTAATTTGTTAACTTAGAATGATGGCTCTGGAGGGTTTCCTATTGATTCTAGTTGTAACATGAAACTGATTATTGGTATCACATGATCTCTGTTGAGTTCAGTTGTTATTTATTAACTTCATTTTTACCACTGCAAATATATATTTGAATATCCAAAACATATATACCTCAACTGTACCCAGTAGGAGCTGCTGACTTGGATTTCCTACAAGGGGAGAAAGCACACATTACCAGTCATTCTAACCATGTTAGAATTATTGTATGAAAATAGCAGTACTGTGCATTGCATTTTTTTTGTCTAACTAGCTTTACTTCCTTATTCCAGGTTCTCAGGTCAGAATGGGGGATGATTTAGTTTTGTTCTGCTTGGTAAATCTTCATTTTTTTTCCTTTCAATCAATCAACCAATCCATAGGTTTCCAACCTGAATAGATACCTGCTTTATCCACACGAATTTTGCTAGGAACTACATGGTGAAATATGTGTGGCAAAAAATGATGGGTCAAAGAGCAGTTGGTTCTGATCAAAGAATATATCCTCAGACACAGAAACTATATGCGCCCAACTGGAAGTTTCCTTTGGAAACAACATATGGATAAGGATTATGTTGACGGTCTAAGGGTGATCTCCTATGCAGATGATGCCCAGATTCTCCTATCCTTCCATGAGAAGGAATTCCTGGCCCTCGACTCCTTTAAATGGTGTGTAAATTCAGTGGGCAATTGGTTGAGCAATAATTGTCTTAAGCTTAACTCTGATAAAATGGAGGTACTCTTTTTTGGAACTAAGCATTACCCTGATTCATGTAACTGGTGGCTACTGGAGCTGGGGACTCTTCCCCCCTCCTCAACTCCTAGAAACTTGGGGATTAAATTTGATTCTGAACATTCATTTGCCCACCAAATTTAAGCTGTATTGGCCAGCTGATGTTCTACTCTCAAATCCCTACGGATAATATTACTTCTTGTGCCCAAGGAAAAACGCAACACAGTTGTTCACTCTTTAGTGACGTCTAAACTGTATTACACCAACTGTCTATACCTGGGCCTGCCTACCTATTTATCGTGCCGTTTGCAGATTTGCAAAATGCCGCAGCTCGCCTAATTCTCAAAATTACAGTACATCAATCATTAACAACCCACTTGCGACAGCTTCATTGGCTGCCTGTTACCAAGTGAGTCTAATTCAAGGCTCTTACCCTGGCCTTTAGAGCCCTTATTCATAAAGGCCCTACATATCTAAGGAAAAGAATCAAGGCATATTCTAAATCTAAATCCCTGAGATCTAGTAGCCAAAAACGTCTTTAGATTCCTCGTGTGTGCAAAGCAAGAAGGGGTGGAAGATCTTTTCTCTACCTTATGACTAAGCTCTGGAATGCCCTTACTCTTAGCCTCTGGCTAGCTTCTTCAGAATCCATTTTCAGGAAAAAACTGAAAATGTTTCTTTTTAACTTCGCTCTCTAACTTCCTATCTGTGCCAACCTTTAGTTGCTAGCACCACGACACTTCTTTGGAAGCAGCTGTATGCTTTATAAATTCTTTGTATTGGTATTTAGGTGGATCCACGCTAGTCTTCAATATTCATGATACAAGAGAACAAGTTGACTCACTGAAAAAAATAAGGAACCTGTTTTACAGATCAATTATTATTTAGGCTTTTTTTTAAAAATATCTTTTCTGCTTTGTTTCACTGTAGACAGTGCTATATAAGAACTCTAAAATATTAGATAGAGTACAATAGCTTTGCATGAAGGGTGGGGAAAGCCATGAGACAGAGAAGATTGAATGTGAGATGGTCAGGCAGACTGAAAACTGGGAAAGGTGTTCTATTGTTGATCTGCTCAAGCTAGAGCTTGCATAAGGAATAGTCAAGAGAATAGCTCTATTTCCGGTAAAAAATAAATCATGCAGTTGATGATTAATGTGTGGAAATCGATTTACAGAAGAAAGGAGTAAACTTGGTTCTAGGATTTTGGCTAATTAAGCCTGGCTTGAGAGATGAAAAAGCAGAATGAAAGTAGTTTGTGTGGAAGAGCATGCAGGAAGTAGAAGAATATCAGTCTTTAACTTCAGATGAAATAGAAAAATATACAGTTGGAGGTCTTTGAGTTAAATTGATGTGTATTGTTCTATGTGTTGTACTTTACAGTGGGCTAGAATTGTAGAATTGTTAGGTTTATTGTAAGAAAGAGAATTATTATATGGGGCGAATGGTAGTCCACCAAAAGTAATAATGTTGCCAATGTGTTAGGTTCAACACAGGGTTTCAGTAATTCAATAATTTACACCCAAGCTCACCAATTTAAAATATGGTAGCTATGAAATGAAGCAAACAGACTTATCTTTGAGAAATATAAAAACAGCAAAAATTGTAATAAACAAAATGACCCTAAAATGATAAAAATCCTCTAAAGAGAAACAGAGTTATGAATTTTATAATATATTTGGCGCCAAGAAAAAGTAGAGTGCCAATCAGTAATCATTGTTTACAGTAAACTGGGATCAAGGCACAATTTCCGTCTGACCACAATGGTGCGTGTATCAGATACTCCAAGCAGAATTGCCCAGGTTAAATATTTTACCTTCTGACTTATTCTAAGAAATGGAAGTCAGAATCCTTTAGTGGGACAAAGCAGCAGGTTGTATCTGGTGAAGCCCCTTCAAAGCCAGACGGGCATTGAGTGAGGACCCCCTGAAACCGTTGGCTTTGGCAAGGAAAGGTCAGAACGGGCAAAGTCAAATTTCTCTACCTTCAGAGTAGGGCAGGGCAGCGGCCTGCATTTAGGAAGATTGCACCAAAGTTGGATAGGCCTGCTGCAAGGGGTCACTGAACTGGATTTTCAGGCTACAGAGACATCGACATTGCAAGCAGCCTTTAATGATAGTTTGCAGTGGGGCAAACAGTATGTGTTGTAAAATTGGTAGGCTTACATACAGGAACATTTTCTCCTATTTGTAATGGAGTGTCCAGGATATTGAAAAATGGATACTACTCCCCTACCAGCTCCTCAAAACTATCGAGACCTGTGGAAAAACAGAAGAGGACGGAACCTAATGGCTGAGACCTGTGAGGAGACCTGAATGGCTGGACCCGCTCTGACTTGTACCTAAGTTGAGTGACCTCCTGTCCAGGTGTAGTAGGGGAGTGGAGGTCCCTTTTTCAATACAGAGAGGATGTGGACACTCATGGACACTCCCTAACCAATGGGGAAAAAGTTCCTGTATGTAATCCTACCAAGTTTTACAACCCATACTGTTTGCCCCACTGCAAACTATCCTGGAATGAGCAGGGAAATTGAAGATGGCACAAGCCTTCTGCCACTGAAAGGACACTGTGGGCCAGCCAGTGGTGCTGTAAGTGAAATTTGCAGTCCCTGCCTCCTCAGCTACACCAAACTGGTTCTGTGACCAGCCCCCCCTATCACTAGCACTGATGCCCATGCAGCTACAGTGGGTCTAAAGATCAAATGCTTCTCTTTATCAGGCTTCCCCGTACACTTGAGTGTGAACGGAGTGTCATCCATGTCCCTCTGAAGTAAATTAAAATTCTGAACCCTCCCAGCTGTTCTTTCTGGGCTGACAGGCATCACATACGTCATTCCCACCCAACCTTTCACCAGGTCTAAGTCACTGTCTCTGCTCTGGGAGCAGTTTTTACACTTTGTTAAGGGTAAACCCTGGCAGGGTCAGTTGCTGGAAGACTAATGCAAATTAGTCTCAATGAGCTTCAGGCAGGGAAAACGTAACTTTCTAAAAACTACTTTTTTAAAATGGTTATCAAAACTCCAAATTCACCAGTCTCAATCCTTAATTAGCAAAATGATATATATGCACTGTCGTTTTTCTCACAGAACAGTCAGAGCCTTCCACTGTGAAAATAGCTTTTGGAGGCTTGTCACTAGAGTGTCATGGTAGCCTTACATTTCTACATGCCCTACTTTTAAATTCTAAGCAACCTGCCTTTTTGGCAACCAGATCTCATTAGGGGAGACTTATTAAAATTTAAAAGGAGGGCTTTTCTCCTGTCAAAAGGGTTATTTGGTCAAGTGAGGCTGCAGGTTTAATCTATAGTGGTCATGCTACATTGGTAGGCATAAAGCCATGCTCCCCTTGTCACATTAATGGATGGCACAATGAGTGCTACAAGGCAAAGGGGACATTTAACTTTCCACGCCATGAGTAGACTTTTAACATCATATGCTGTGGCATTACGGAAGAGTTAAATATGCCATTCAGGAATTAGACAGTTTTTCACATGTTTTAGGCATTGGGGCGCACACACTGGCCACTGGACGGCAGCTCCTGAGTGTGCAAAGACTAAAATCCAGAAATAACATTCAGCAAAAAGTGGGGGTGCCCACTCAAAAAGTGGCATTCTCTCACATGTATGTATTTTGTAGTGGAGTGGTACTTGATGATTGTGTTCAGATAACCATTAGTTACTTGGTGGCTTTTTTATTGTATAGTGATGCCTCTAGTTGTGGCTAGACAATAATGATGCTTCTGAAATTGCTGGCTCCACACTTCTCAATACAAATAAAGAGTAAATGGACAAACAAATGCTTATAGAACACACACTGCAATTCTTCACAGAGAAACACATTTTGAAGGCTAACAGTTGTGGAAAAGCACATACGGTGGGGCCATAAAAGGTTTGATATTTACCTGAGCAGTACAACTGTCCATAAGATTAGCTCATATGTTTTAGAAATGTGGAGCACTTGTATTCCTTCTGTCTATTGTTCAAATCAGTCCTGACAGTTATCTGGCTGAGATGTTTTCAGAATATTCTGATACTATTGCAAGATCTTCACCTTGTGTCATCTTTTGCTGATTTCAAAGAAGGATGTATGACGTTACAACGCATACTTTTACAACGCATGCACTTACAACGCAATTTTTACAACGCAACATCCACTACAACGCATTCCATTACATCACATGACACTACAATGCATTTTTAAAAACTACCTTTACAACGCATTCCATTACATCGCATACTACCTTTACAACGCATACCATTACAACGCATAATGTTAAATTGCATTTAAGGTAAGTATTGGATAGTATAGGGGTAAAAATTACTATTCTTACTCCAGGGGGTGCAACAGTAGGGTAAGTGTTGGATAGTATAGGGGTAAAAATTACTATTCTCACTCCAGGGGGTGCAACAGTAGGGTAAGTGTTGGATAGTATAGGGGTAAAAATTACTATTCTAACTCCAGGGGGTGCAACAGTAGGGTAAGTGTTGGATAGTATAGGGGTAAAAATTACTATTCTAACTTCAGGGGGTGCAACAGTAAGGTAAGTGTTGGATAGTATAGGGGTAAAAATTACTATTCTAACTCCAGGGGGTGCAACAGTAGGGTAAGTGTTGGATAGTATAGGGGTAAAAATTACTATTCTAACTCCAGGCGGTGCAACAGTAGGGTAAGTGTTGGATAGTATAGGGGTAAACATTACTATTCTAACTCCAGGGGGTGCAACAGTAGGGTAAGTGTTGGATAGTATAGGGGTAAAAATTACTATTCTAACTCCAGGGGGTGCAACAGTAGGGTAAGTGTTGGATAGTGTAGAGGTTAAAAATTACTATTCTAACTCCAATGGTATGCATTGTAATGGTATGCATTGTAATGGTATGCGTTGTAATGCCTGCGTTGTAGTGACATGCGATGTAGTGTCTGCGTTGTAATGGTATGCGCTGTAATGGTATGCGTTGTAGTGTCATGCGCTGTAAAGGATGTTGCGTTGTAATGCCTGCGTTGTAAGTGTAGTGCGATGTAATAGTTGCGTTGTAAAGGTTGTTTCCCTTCAAAGAATCTCTACTTTGGGAGGACCAGTCTGCCAAGTCAACAATAGTGGGGTGAGCTTCTACAGCCCCATGTCCTTAGGTCCGGGCTCAGAAAAGCAAGAACCCTGCGAGAGGGGTGTTCTCTTCACTGTCCCTATCATTTGACATAGTATACCAAGAAGTATGAGAAATTGTGTGGAACCTTCCACTTATAGTGGCATGTTCTGTTTTTAGCGGAAAATGTAACTTACATGTACTGTAATGTAAAGAAAAGTACCCGTAGATGTGTCCACATATGCCATGAGATAACTTGAGATCTCAGGAAGAGATACAAAGTTGTTTAAATACATGTACATAATTGCGGTTGATAAGTCTTTGATTACCACATAGTACAGGCAAATGGAGATAAGTTTTTGATAGCATCATCTGTTGTTATGTCTCAACTGATACAGCCAAGAGAATAATACAGAACAAAATGAGTTAGGGAGAGAAAAGTAAGATGAAGTGTTGTTAAGAGTGCTGTAATTAAGCCTGGGCAAAGCACTACGCTACGCTCGCGTAGTTTGCGAAGTTCGCGCTACTTCGCACTACGCGAATTGCACGTAGCACAGTGCGAACACGCGTAGCGTAGTGTTGTGTAGTGCTGCGGTCATTTTTTGCTTGCTCGCGGTCCTCAACGTCAAGTTGGCGACCGCGAGCAAGCAAAATGACATCCCGGCGAGACTTTTTCCTTGTTCGCGATCAGCAACATCAAGTTGGCGATCGCGAGCATGGAAAATAAACCTCCCGGAGAGATTCCCAACGCGAGGAGGTCAGGTTTCTCATTGCGAGTGGTCGCGTATGCTCGCGACCGCTCGCGATGCGAAACTACCAATTCGCGTTGAGAAAGCTGCCGCTCGAGTAAAAATCTACTCGAGCAGCAGAAAACTACAGCTCGCACTGTGCAAGATGCCATTTTCAATGATTGCACAGTGCCGGTTGCTTGTCCGCACTATGCAATCATTGAAAACGATATCTGGCACATTGCGAACAAGGTACTACGCAGTTCGCGAAGTGCTACGCGTAGCTCGCGTAGCGCGAAGTGCACTTTGCGTAGCTTCGCGAAGTGCTACTTCGCGAACTACGCCCAGGGTTAGCTGTAATACTTTTTTTTAAGGCAGGCAGAGATCTCTCTAATTCGGTATAACTAAACTGGGAAGGATGAAAGGTGGAAGTCTCAATATTAGACTGGACCAGCACAGGGGTTTAAACTATAAAAACACTTCATTAGCTTCATGTATCTTAGACTTAGTCCAGAAAGCCGTGGTTAGATTGCAAGGGATTGGGCGGTGGTCTCTAGTTGGTTTAGTGCAGGGTCAGGGCCGCAGACTTAAGCCTCCATGAATACACTTCAGATATTATCCTGGAATGTCAATGGACTGTGCGTGAGATCAAGAAGAGCCAGAATTTTGCAATACCTAAAGGACTCTCCAGCACAGGTCATTGTCATCCAGGAGACACATATTCTTGGAAATTAAAAAAAAACAAAAATGGGTAGACTCCTTCATATGTACTAACCAGACAGCTAATATTAAAGGGGTTCTGATTCTCTTTAAAAACAAGCCAATGTTCAGATTTTGAATCATATGGTAGACCCATGTGGCAGATGGGTGATACTGAAGGTGACCTTAATGGGCATCCTCCTTACCTTGATTGGCATTATGGCCCAAACCAAGACGACCCTTCATTTCTTAAAACAATTTTTTCACACCTCCTAGACTTCCCATAACCATTTATTATGGCTGGGGATTACAATATTGTACTTAACCCTAAACTTGACAAATCGGCTGGTAGTAGAGCAGCTGTCCTCTCAAGATCTAGAGTATATCTTCAGACCATGATGGTGCAATCCGGCTTGTGTGACGTAAGTACAGACACAAATCAAGAATAGATTACATCCTGGTCAGTTACAGCTTAAGGGGCAAGGTCAAAGAATAAAACCTACCTGCCGCCCCACCTGTCAGATCATTCAAAAGGTGATGCCTTTTTTAAGTACTTCCAAGATGTATATCAGGAAGAGCTGGTAGAGGATAGACCTAAAGTCAATGATTGGCTGGATAAAACCACACTGACACCTATGAGTCCTAAACAACAGGAAGATTTAGAACAGGACATTTCCCAAGAGGTAGTGAGGAAGGCTATAGCTGCCTGTAAGAGAGGTAAAGCTGTGGGGGCCCGATGGGCTACCAGCAGAGTTATACAGGTCCCTGGGTGAGGTGATAATTCCGACTCTGACACAACTTTTTAACAAAATATTAGCAGAGGGTCTTAAACGCCCCGGGTCAAGGAATGATGCTACAGTCATCTTGATCTTGAAAGCTGGCAAAGATCCAGTGACCTTTGTGGTCATATAGGCCCATTTCGCTCTTAAATGCAGATTACAAAATCTTTACCTCGATCTTAGCGGCCAGGTTGGGGTCTGTAGCTGGAGATATCCTTCACTCAGATCAGAAGGGGGTTGTAAAAGGTAGAAATTTAGCAGACCTCACATACAACCTTTTCGAAGCAATAGATATTGCCTACACCTATTCTCTCCCTCTTGCAGCCTTGACTCTTGATGCCACCAAGGCTTTCGACAGGGTCAATTGGATTTACCTGTCAGAAGTCATGGGGAAATTCAACCTGGGTAAAAAATTCTGTCAAACTATCCTGCTAATAAATCAAGCCCCTTCAGCCAGGTTGCTCGTCAACTGTAAGCTGACACAACCTTTCAGGATCACCAGGGGTACCAGGCAGGGCTGCCCCCTTTCCCCTCTCCTGTTCGATATGTATATAGAGCCTTTTGCGCAGAGGCTCAGAGAAGATCTTAGCTTAGTGCCTTTTAGATATGGATAGTGGGAGAGGAAGGTGGCCCTGTAGGCAGATGATATCTTGGTCCTTTCGGCAGACTTGGAAACAACTTTCCCGGCAATGATCAGATTGGCACAGGAATTCGGTCAGGTCTCAGGGTATGAGGTGAATGCCGGGAAGCATGAGATTATGACGTGGAACCTAAAGAACAGTCAGCATCAGGTTAGTCCTAGTTTGCGATACCTGGGAGATAGAATTTTCCAAGACATAGACAAGATTGAAGGTGCTAGTCTAGCACAGGTGTCAAAAGAGTGTCAAAAGCAGATAAGATCTTGGGCCCATCTCCCTTTAACCATTCTTGGGAGAGTGAACTTAGTCAAGATGGTGGTGCTACCCAAGATAACCTTTCTCTTTCATTCAATTCCCCTACATTTTGATAAACCAGCAATCAACAAACTCCAGCAGGCTGTAAATTCCTTTATCTGGGCATACAGATCCACTAGAATAGCCTGGAAAAAGCTGAGGCGTAGGAGAGAGAAGGGCAGTCTTGCGCTAACTGACCTACAGTATTATGCTTGGGCCTTCCAGTTTTCACACTCACGGATGCTGTTAAAAATGCCTGTTAACACCGGGGCAGGAGGCATGTTCCTGGCTATGCTAAGAGGGGCCAATCTAACTGAAGAGGTCTTTTTGTTTAAATTTGGGGAACCAAAATGTTTTAAAAAGATTATTCTCCTAGGCAACGGTTAGAGCATGGGCTAGACTAAAGCGCCTTGTTGGCCTTAATTATTTTTCAAGCCTAGCGCCACTGTGGGATTCAAAGGGCGCACCGGAATGTCTTCAGGATAGGCTTGCTTTACCACTTAGAGAAGCAGGGTTGAAAGTATGGGGAGATCTGGTTTATGAGGATATACTCTAATTCCATGGGAACGAATAAGAGAAAAAGTGGGAGTGGGTCTTTCGAAGTTTATATACATCCAGCTGCAGAGCTGGATCTAATCACAGCAAAGCCAGAAAAAATCTATAGGCAGAGGTAACATCTTGGAGCCAGCAGGTAGGAGGGATGTTTCCTACTGGTATTGGGCATTGAAGGAAACCGTTGACGGTGAATTTAAACTCGCTGATGAAATAGGGAATGAACATCTCCCAAATAAACAGTGCCAGCAACTGTGGCAGAATGAATTTAAGACTCTCTATAGCATTGTAAAACCATCTTGGCTAAAGAGAAACCACCTATTCACTGTACATAGGGCCTATCTTTCCCCTCTAAAGCTGTCTAAATTTTCAAATGGGACCTGAGTTAGTTGCAGGAAGTTTGGTTTGGCCGAGGACTCAGACATACATATGTTTAAAGACTGTCCTGCCATTGAGCTGTTTTGGGACGATGTTCAGAAATCTCTGGAGGGTATCTTGGGAACTCCAATTCAAATAAATTTGGCCCTGATAATTTTCGGCCTCACAAATCAAGTTATTGGAACAGCTAAATCTTTCTTATTTTATGCCCTTTTGCTAGCTAGGAGGCAAATATGCAAGCACTGGATTGAACCTTCTCCTCCTATGCACTTTGACTGGTTGGCGTCGATGTGTGAGACACCTAAGATGGACCTGTCCAGAGCCTGCAGTTATAAAAACAAAGCTTTTTGGGACCCGTTGCTAAAGTGGGTCAGGACATAACGGAAAGGGCGGTATATTCTTGTATTAATCGAGTATCTAACATCTAGTCCTATGATTATGCCTCCTTGGTAATCTTCGGACCACGTTGGGCACCCCCGCTCGTCTGCCAACGAAGGTGTCCATAAGGCTCTTGTCAGCCTACTTGAAGAGGAACCCTCTCCCCCTGTTATCGGGGGCAGCAACATTCTTGTCTGACAATGTACCTATAGGCTGAAGGCTCTGTGAGATTCCAAATTACTGCCTATTCTCCTTACGCCACCGAGTAGTGGTACAGACAGACTGTTTGCGCAATGAGGTCTGAGGCGAATGAGGACAAAAAAAAAGGGTGTTTGTGCTAGCTCTAGACAGCACATTGTGCGCCTGCGCTGGGAAAAGGCAGGAATGTGCCGTATTGTGATAGATACGGTGCATTCCTGCCCTTTCCCTGTAACTCTGCGCTGCACAGCAAGGTGACTTGCTGCACTGAGCTGCTCTGCGTCACTATTTGATAAATATGGCTTGTAGACTTTAGAAAGAAGAAAAACATGAGGATTTTCTAATGAGGACACATGACAATGCATTCCTTTATATTATATTTAATTGCCATTCCTAAGGATATATAACAATGACATAAACAAACAAATAAGATTCACGTTACTTTATATGGGTGTGTATCTTTTTTTCTGATAGAACTACACAAAAAAGATTTGAAGTCTAATTGTGGCATTCTATAACTATTTTTGTCCCACATTTATGTAATGAAACCCACCATCCTGGCTAATTCCTAGAATCCAAGTACTCTGTCGAAGCAGACCCCTGAACCCTCTGAACCCCAAAATCTGGGACACTACAAAATTCAAAACACCCAATATTTACCTCTGGAGGTTCTGACTGAGGGTTAATCTTGCTTTACGAAACCCCTTCCCCATCACCAGCCATCACCAGATCCATCAGAGTAGCACTTAAGTAACTGGGACCACTCAATAACTGAGTTCTAGGTCAGGTAAAGGTTAAAGGCTTTTATTACAAAATCTTAAAATCTGGCGATACAGAATAAATCCAAAGCACCATAAAGGTTAAAATTTAAAGTGCATAGTTGGAAATCAGAATATTCTGATCCCCAAATGAACAGCTAAAATCATAAAAGGAACTAACAGCATCTCTAATTAAAAAAGGAAGTCATCTGGCTCACTCCCAATACTAAGAGGTATTTATATGCAATCCTTACATACAAAATTAGAGAAATTGCATGACTACAAGTAACCAGTATTAGACAATTCAAAGTGTGCAGTGTCATTCTAGGCCTTATAACACTAGCACATTTCTAAGCAAGCTTCAGGTTACCCCAGCAACATATTGTCATATGACATTCAGCTAAAATGCAGCATTCCTTAACAAAGGGCTATAGACCTGTACACGAGTACTAACCAGCAGCAGAACTACATCGGAAGAAGCCTACCTTGGACATTTTGCAGCACTAGGAACACTAGAAAGTTCATTCACAATACATGTGCGTTTAGGAAAAATATAGTATGATAGTCTATTGGCTTCGGTCCACAGACCTATGGGGGGAGAAGGTGCACAGGAGGGCAAAATGGGAGGGGGGAAGAGCAGAGTAAAAGGAACAGCATCAAAACAGCATCCATGTTAACTCAAAACGGAGTTTCAGCAAAATGTGTACCACACGTCTGTAATGACACTGGCCATCCTGGATGATGCCTAGAATTATTGTACACACTTGTACCACCTTCTGTGCAGATTGCTTGATTAAGTATTTCTCAACTTGGACCAGTCTGAGTAACATTTGTTGGGAACTCTACATTTTATGAACCAGATTCTCAGTGGTCATGGAGTGGACCATTTTTTCAATGTGACTAGTTTCATTGTATTACATACTGTGCAAAAAACAGCAGGTAATTGTGCACTGCATCATATAACATGGCGCACAACATATGCTAGCGCCAATTAGCAATGGTATACTCAGCACACAAAAACTTTCCAGAAATGGTCCTTTAAAAGTGAAGTCAGGATGTACAAACTACTAGATTTTTTTAATGTAGGAATGAAACCTTAGCATTAAAAGGGTATCCGCTAGCAAGAGTTTTAAGGTGGATGATGCAGTCAAGATTTGTGCACACGAGATGGACATGCAAATAGAACTGCACTCACAGCATGTAATCCCAACCCATGAAGGCTTGCGTTAGTAACAGTAGGCTGCGTTGTATTATTTCGGCGCCTTCCCATGTACCTAGTAATATAGTTTTAGGCCCTCATCATGAGTGTCTCAGTCATCATAATGGGGCTTGGAATTGGATATTTCAGCCCCAGTGAGACTGAAAGATCCAGAGAAGCACCGCAGACCTAGTGCTGCACACGTACAGACTTTGGCAGTTAAATCCTGGGAACAATGGGGAATTACAGAGCATACGGTACTCGCAATTCAACTGGTAATTCTTCATTTTTCTGGGGTCCCCCATGGACCATCATGTTGTATTAATCCGCAGCCCCTCGGGAAATACAAATGTCGACAGTATCTGTAGTATCTGTAACTTCAAGCGGGACGTGTAATCCTGGGGGCAGTTCATCCCCGCTCATAATGAGCCCCTTAGTTTCGGGTCCCTTTTTTCACCCTATTATTGCAAAGACAGTCTGAATGATCAGTGACTGAATGTGGGTACCACCCATGGTTATGAAATAAGCTTCCTTGTTCCTGTTTATTGAGCAGGCAGTTGGAATTCCTGATTCACCTGAGTGTATGCAGCCTCATTTTTCAGTTATAGCTTTTGTATCCAGAAAATCTGTAAATGATATTCTCTTGCATTCATTCCACTCGCCTATCTCACCGAAGTCACTTTCCAATTTCTCTCTCACCATGCCTAGGGGCTTAAAGAAAGACAATTTCATCACTTTGCAAATTGTAACTAAGGGTTTCATTAGTATGCAAAAGGTAAGTACATTTTGGTCTCTTGGAAAAGCGTGGGTTCGTATCCCATCCTCGTCGCCAAATGTAAAAGGTAATTCTTCGCAAGTTGTTTAAACCAGGAAAGGTTTATTAGGTTCAAGAGATAAATAAACCCCATCCAACACCAACTCCTGCAACTGCCAAAAGCTTGTTGCTTACATTCTACCCCAGCTGAAATCCAGACATTCCAAGTTTCAAATCCAATGCCCTAGCAACCTAGAACCAATGCATGTGCTAACATAAGAACACTACATCATACCAACCTAATTTGTGCCTCTTATCTTCTGATTTCATGAATTTAGGTTTCTGGAGTGTTATATATGATTGACCTATATTTAATTCCATTCATTCGATCAGAGATATGAGAATGTGAAGTCAATAGCTAACATTGTTTGTGAGCCATAATGGGGATCTGCCAGACTGAAAATAGTGACTAAAGAATCAGTTTTCACCTAGTATTTTTAAAGTTTCTATTGCTACCATGTTCTTGACTATTGTCCATTATCCTTGGGACACAAGTCATGAATCCTCCTTAATAAATCAAAAGATGATCTCCTTAAAGGGAGGCCCTCCCGTTTATGTACACTTACATACCTTTGTGAATTGGCCCCAAAACATCTAAAATAGGAATAAAATGGGAATAGTGAGTTAATATTTGTAAACAATTATTACAACTAGGGCTGTGTCCTGTGTACATGTTTACTAATAGGGAGTTGAAAGTTTCGGGTCTGTTTCACGACTTGTAAGATTTCATAAAAAAAGAGTTATCCTGAAGTACTACTTCCCATTCTCATGAATGCTTTAGTGAATTGGTACCAGGGTTATAAGAGACACTCTTCCTCAGAAATGTTCCACTCTGTAGTCTATGTCAATTTTGCCCAGTAACGAAAATTAGTTTAGCCTGGAGAAGTGTCTGTGTACCTTGGGGTGAAGATAGACGCGTTGAACTTCTGAGTATTGTAACTGATTGGCATCTGCTGGGGCCCATGTCTGTGTCAAAATATGAGTTTGGTGAGCCTTCCCTGTTGTTTTCTTATTTTGCAAGTTCTATACCTGTCCAGTGCAAAAGGTTTCCAATCACCAAACTTGCAGTCTAGTTTACTGGTGACCACACTGCTCTGGGTCATGGGCCTGGTATTTGGCTATTCCCTGCACAGAGTGCTCGTATCTGCTGGAGCTCCCGCCCACTCAAACATTTATCACCAAATCGACGACCTTTATTGCAGCAAAAGAGGTAAAGGGAGAAAACCTCTCAATACAGTGTAACCAATGTGGCCACACAATAAGCCGCTCGACAACTTAATCAGAGTTTAATAGGGTTTAAATGATAAATTTTGAAACAAATCAATATAAACCAATCTCAACATAACAATACAGAAATACAGAAAAAGCAAGATAAGTCCAAATCTCCTGAAGGGATTTACCCTATATAATACAACACAGACAACTAACTCTAGGATGACAATACAGATGATCAGAAAAAAAAAATTCGTATTAAATTGCATCAGTTGATTTTCCAAAGTAAGTATGAGCAAGCAACCTTTCCCACACTTACCTTTCCCACACTACCTTAAAAGGGAAACCCTATTCTAAGAAGCATTTGGTAAAGGTGAAATCAGGAAGGTGTCAGCTGTCGGACTCTTCGGTAGCAGGCACTCCAATAATGGGTTAGGTAGCATAAAGCCACACAAGCAGATGCATAGATCTGCTCCACATGAAATCCTAAAATGACTCTCCTGTCCCTCACTACTTTCATCATAAAATATCAATTACATTCAGGATAGATAATCCCATGTGATCCTTGCCGGGTAATTTCCATGGCTCTGGCACAACTGGATACTTGCACCACCTTTCCCACATCGATATGTTGCAACTTTGTTCGTCCTTGGTGATTCATCTCCTCTCCCATGAGAACTTGTTACTGTGCTTCTCCTTGCCAACTTCGTTTTCTCATACCTTGCTATGTAATGAAAACAAAACCCTTCTATGCTAACTAATGAGGCTTTGCCCATACGTGCAGTGGAAACAAAATATAAGCAAACACATTCTACATTGAAGGTTAAATACGAATTACATGTTAGACTCTAAATGTGAGCATGTACTGAACTAGTTTCTCAAGGTCCACTCTCATCAACTTTAACAGTGCACTGGGTTACAGAATATGCATGCATTTCTACAAACACAATAAATGCAACTTCTTAACTCATGAATAAATTGTAAAAAATTACGAAGATGTCATTCTCAGTGCACCTATATGAAAATTCTTTTTGTCAAACTTAAAAATGTTTAAACATTAGTTTACACATACACATTCTTATTCAGTAACCTCACAATGGGACACATTGTATGATACCTGTTCACGTCACATTAATATGTAAATGTTAAATAGACCTTTATTATTCACGGTCTATAGACAAATACTTCATGTGGAATATTTTAAATATGCAATACTCCACTTTCCTTAGTAACGTTGATCACTCAGAATATTTTACCACTCAAGATTATGATGCACTCTAATGGTATCTCAGATAGGATCAAGATTACACTTCTCCATACATACAACTAGAGGTCAGACTCACTGATCTTTGTGTGCCGGACATGACCTTTGGATGTATTTATGAATTTGCAGTTTTCTACAATACGAACTAGACCACCCTACTTTAGCAGAGCATTTCACATAAGAGTGTGAGCTTCCCCAAAATACAGTTTAAATATTACCGGGCATAATATATAGTGAATAATAAGGTGACATAATAGTCCAAGATATTGTCTGATACCAGGATAATTGTACATACTTTAGCAAGATGGTATTCACCATTACAGCCTTTTAGTCCACTGCTGCGGGCTATACTGACCATAAAATGCCTTCTCCAGTGTTAAAAGCCTGAGCTGAAGGGGAGAGCCTTTAACAAGAGAGCAGGACTTTAATCCTGATATAGCCCATCTATGGAGGCTATATGTTATTAGAACATTCTACCACTAGAGGGCAGAATGTTCTAACAAATAAAACAAAGGCCTCTTGGAGCACGAGGGGATTGAAATCCCCTCAGGCTCCGGGAGGTCTTTGGTCACAACAACAGCTGTGAATGACAACATTGGAATGTTGGAGCTCTGGGCTTTTAACAGCCATTAGAAGCCCAATGGCCATGAGTACTCCACTGTTTTCCACGGAGCTACCAACATTCCAATGTTCTAATACACAGTATGTCAAGAAATTGTCTGACACTAGGTTGACTGTTCATCTATGAGGAAATGTGATACTATCAAGGAGGCATATATATACATCCTGGAATTAGCCTGGGGTGTATATAATGAGGGTGGCAGATATATGATTTATCTCTAGAGATATTGCAACCAAGATGTGTTTACAATTAGTCTTGGTTTCTTAAAGGTAAATGTATTTTCCTGAATTCAACCTTACCTCCATGAAAGAGTTATTTATGACTGCTGCTTTGCTGACTAATAACAAGTACCATTGGTTTCTGTCATAACTGCAAATGTCTGTGAATAAACAGTAGCTTGAGATGTTTTTGAAGATGTAGAAGTTCATACTGATAATATTATTAACAATAATAATAATAATACTAGGCATGCTTGTAAAGCACATGGTTACACCCACTGGTGTGTCCCCGCGCTGAGGCACAGACTCGTCAGGTGTCAAGGGGCAGGAACAAAGGAAAAGGGCCTTATGCGCGGAAGAGCCAGGTTTTCAATTACTTCCGGAAGAGTGACTGATGGTTCAGCACGTAGGAAGAGTGGAAGTGTATTCCAGTGCTTAGAGGCCAGATAGCTGAAGGAGCGGGGTTCCATTCTAGCTTTTTTAACTTTAGGGATCTTGACCAAGTAGGTACCGGTTGATCTAAGATGACGAGTAGGAGTGTAGGGAGTGAGTAGATTGTGTACATAGCTAGGCCCTTTCCCCTACAAGATGCGGTGGCTAATACACAAGGTTTTGAAGAGTATTCTTTCCATAAGTGGTAGCCAGTGTAGGACAGAGAGAGCTTTCCTGGTGGAGGTTCTCCTGAGAAGCATCAGAACTAGGCGAGCAGCCGTGTTCTGAATGCATTGAAGCCTATGCAGGCATTTGTTAGTTGCTGCTAGGTATAGAACATTTCCGTAGTCCAGGTGAGATGTTACTAATGGATGGACTAGGGTTTTCCTGGCTGAGATGGGGAGCACATCCAGAGTTTACCGTAGTCCTCTCAAAACTCCGAAGCACTTCCCTACCACCTTTATCGTGTGAGCCTCAAAGGAGAGATTGGAGTCTAACCACACACCCAAGTTTTTAACTTTATTACTGGGGGAGGGGGTGGGGCCCAATATTTGTGGCCACCATGCCGATGACCAGATAGAGAGAGATTTCCCCACCACTAGAATCTCTGTTTTGCTGCCATCTAGTTTTAGGCAGTTATTTGTCATCCAGGATGATAAGTCCTGTAGGCAAGTAGAGAAATTCGTGGCTGCTGCTTCGGAGGTCTGTGACAGCGAGACCACCAATTGCGTGTCATCTGCATATGACACGACGGTGATTCTATGCCTTTCTGTAATCTCTGCCAGCTGGGCAATACAAAGATTAAAGAGAGTGGGGCTCAGTATGGAACCTTGAGGGACTCCTTGGGATAGCGCAATACTTTTGGAGTAGTGTGGCCGTTGGGCCACCTGAAAGCTCCAGTCTTGCAAGAAGGCAGCCATCCATTTTAGTGCCATTTTGTCCAACCTGCCTTCACTGAGACGCTGTAAGAGCAGTTTGTGAGATACAGTATCAAAGGCCACACTGAGGTCCAAAAGGATAAGTGCTACTGTCTGGCCATCATCTACATGTCTGCGTATTGTCTCAGTTGTCAAGAGCAGCGCAGACTCTGTGGAGTCCATAGCCCTAAAGCCCGATTGTGTGGGGTGAAGTAAACCATGCCGGTTAATGTGGGTGTTAGTTGAGTATTAACCACTTTTTCGGCTATTTTGGCGAAATAGGGCAGAAGTGAGACAGGGTGGAAGTTCTCTAGCTGACTCGAGTTGGAACCTGGCTTCTTTTTTATGGGGAGAACAACTGCTTGCTTCCACCGTTTTGGGACCACGCCAACAGCGAAGGAGAGTTCAAGAAGCTGCTTGATGTGGGGTATTAGGATCTCCAGGCCATCTCTCATAATTTTGGGAGTTGTGAGGTCTCTGGGAGAGCTGGATTTAATACTTAATGCTATGCCTTTGAGGTCTTCACAGGAGGGAGGATCAAATTTGGAGAGGCGGTTTGCCTCCTCCACATTGGTCCTCTCCCCCTGGCAGGTGATCCCATTGTGTTCCTCATCTGGAAAGGTAATGTAAATGTTTGCTACTTTCTCTGCAGAGAAATCCACCATTTTATTACATGATTCCACTGTGCTGACAGTGGGAGGCACAGTTTGTGCAACTGAGGATATGTCTTTAAAAATAATAAATAGTTCTTTGGAGGAGCTCACAGACTGCTCTATTCTATCGCTGTAGTAGGTAGCGTGAGTTCTTCTTATAAGGGAGTGATAGTGTTTTAAATCTATCTTGTATTCAGCCTTCCTGTACTCTGAAAAATCTTTTTTCCATAAGCGTTCTAGACGCTTAAAGGATTTCTTTGCTGTTCTTATTTCTTCATTGAACCAAGGTGCCGATTTTACCTGTCTGCATGGAGCACTGGAGGTCCAAGGGGCTACTCTATCCAGTGCTTCCATAATCCATTCGTCCACTGTGCTACAAGCCACCTCAATATCATTACCCATAGGAGGACAGCTTTGCTGGAGGGCGTGACTGAAGCTTGTAGTGGTGAATCTAGCCCCTTTCCTATGTGGCCTGCATAAACCCTTAGAACCAGTAGGTGGAATGGTAGCTAAGGGGAAGGTAACCAAAATAAGATGATGGTCCGACCAAGGGACTGCTATTGGAAGTTCAGTTTCCAGATCAAACCAGTTGGCGAAAATCGGATCTAATATGTGGCTGTGTTGGTGGGTCGGGAGAGTCGATTTCAGTACTGACTGGAAAGCGTCCAGTTCCTGACAGAGATATTGAGCTTCACAATTAGTTAGATCATCGAAGTGTAAGTTCAGATCCCCAAAGACTAGCACTTTGTTATAACGAAGTGCAGGCTAAATCAGCTGCTATGCTAGGCTGGATGCAAACTGAGTGGCGGGACCTGGTGGCCTGTAGATCAGGAAATCCTTTGTAAAGCAGTTCACAGCAGCCGTGAACGAGAAGAAGGCTGCTTCGCTTTCATCAATGTTAGCCATCTCCAAGGTGCATTGTAAGGGTAATTTATGGATGACGGCTATTCCACCCCCCGTTTAATTAGGCAGTCCAATCTGAGGACTATGCAGAAATATTTTTACATGCGTTTCCAAAAGGAGGGAATCTGCACTTCGGAGTGAGAGGGAGCCACCAGAGATGATATCTTGGTGGACTAGGTATTGAGTGGTATAGTGCCAGAGTATAGTTGTTAGAATCTAATCTGATATAAATATTATGTTCTAAATATTGCTTTTAATAATGTCCCAGTAAAGTTAATAATAGAAATTCTTCACATAAATGGTATTTAGGACACATTATGTATGTCAGATGATATTTTGTACACAATATTCTGATATACAACTGTATGACCTTGAGATAATACAGGCCCTGCAATACTAACCCTGCAAATATGGCCTCTCTCCTTACAGCCCACTGAGCATGGCTTCTGCCTGTACCGAGCTTGGGTTGCATAGAAGTACTTTTTTTTTTAACAAACTTTCTTAGATTTTAATGACTAAAGAACCAAAACTTCCATTTCTCTGTGGCCTGTTTCCCTGAATTCAGTGCACATTTCAGCAATTTGAGTGTCATTCTCTTTTTCGTTCTAAATACATATAAAATGTGTCCTGCAGATCCAAATAGTGTCCCACCCTGAGCCGTTGTTCCCTTTTCAAATCCAGCTTTTTTATTGTTTTGAGAAAGTTCTGCCTTTTCTGGTCCCTCCTCATCCTCCCTCGGTTTAGGAGATGCTCCACCAGCCACCGTATGCCCTCGGTTCTGTTTTACAATGCAGGATTCATTATTATCTGTAGTTCACATTACAAAGACATTGTCCAGTATGACCAGCACCTCAAATTGCAAGCGTTTGCTGATCACTTTTGGATTTGCAGATATGAAGTGGCAGCTGGGAAAAAACCTCCCTCCCCCAATATTTAGACAGATATATAAAAGTGTATTACTTTAAAACCCTCCCAGCATGTTTTTGTACTGCACATTCCCCAAAATGTAAAGAACAGATTTTTGCCAAACAACAGCTAGCATTGGCAAAGCTAGTGTGTTGGACTGAGAAATAAAAACGTTTCTACATACATTATATGAACATGAGGCTCTGGTAGATGACCGTGTGTGTGCACGCACTGGTTCCCTGAATTAGCACATTAAAGTCAGGCCTATCAAAAGGCTTTAATGTGCTAACACATGCAAACACATACATGTGCCCAACCACAATGAAGAAGCACTTTTATTGATAAGCCAAACCTGTACCTTGTGCCCCATCCACCAAAATATCTGTCTTAAATTGTTTCTTGAGATTCAATGCAGTAGCTGTGGAGAGTGCTCCTGTCTGCCCTGGCCTCTACACACCCTGCTCTCAACAGCCCTACTGTTCTTGTCAAATGGCCCAGGAGGAGCCTGCACAGGTAGGCCTGGTGCCACAAGCACTTGCTGCCCTGTTGGCACTTGTTTTTTTGTTTTTTTTTTAATATCTTTATTCAGATTTTTAAAAGCATGTTGCGTTTTCCCCCTCCCCCCGACCCCTGTAGGCACTTGTAAAGATCCTCCTTGGAGCATGCCTCAGATAGGCCTCTCCTGGGGGTGCTTGGCTTGCTGGTGCTTACCTTCACCCGCCTGGGGCCCAGGCGCTGCCCTTGCAGGTTTCATGGCTTGCACCAACGCTGGTGTCTGGCCAGGTTGGAGGGAAATGAGATGATATTGTTCTGCACGGTGTAGTGATCCTCTAGCCTTACGACGCATGAACAGCGGTGCTAGGACAGAACCAGGCAGCTCAGCATACTGCTAGCGTCAGAGCTTGCAGTTAAACTCCTGCAGTGGGTGGGCGGCTACATCAAGCTGGTGAGCTTCGGTGCAGCGTTGCTCTGATGGGCTCTACTTCATGTGCACTCTCAACACTTGTGGCATGGCCATCTTGCAGTGCTTTGAAGCTGCATGAGTGGGCCCCAACTTGCACCAGCAGTCCTCAGACGCCATGGGGGATGTAGGAAGGGGCAGTCATCAGCCTGCACCAGCAGCAGGCTTTGGCAGAGGAGTATTAGAGTTTCTCCTTGCACTGCTCGGTGATAGGGACACAGAAGAGCACACACACCCATCAGGAAACATGTAGCGCTGGAGCTGTTTTACTAAAAAAATCAAATCGAGGGATAACCCCTTCACACTACTGCTACTCCCCATTGACCTGCCTGGGCCCAGCAAGATTATGAAACACCATCCCAGAGGTGATGGTATTTCAAGTAAGAACAGTGGCGCGTAATTTGTATATAGTCAAACTAGGATGTAAGTATTATATATTGTTTTGTGTGCATTCAGGACATTGAGCTGATGATTTAGATGCACCATACTCTAAGGCCGGTGTGCCCAATGTAAATCCAGGAGGACCCGATACAAGGCAGTTTTTTAGGCTATCTCTATAAAATAAATGTACCTACAATTAATCTAACTGTAAATCATTTACATGGCCAGTGTTTTCGTTCAATATTAAACATATGTAGAATGTGTTTTAGAGATTTACTTGCGATGGCCCTTGCAACCGTAGGGCTGGTGAAAGCAAATATAGGTGTTTCATGAGCCTTGCACTAGTACATCTAGAATTCAGGAATATGTATGGAGCATGTAGATGAATAATGTAGATAATACAGCAAATAATGGTATACTTCGCAAGAACGATTATAAACGAGCTGCACTATACAGGTTTTCAAATGTTAACATAAATATCATGCATAATCTATAATATGATACATAGATCAGTCAGCTAAAATAGATATTGCATAAACTGTTAGGTGATGTGCGCTTTCCCTAAATGGTACCCCGGTGAGCCCTTGTTACATATAGAGCCAGTGCTCTGGTGCCTGTACTAAATACACAGGTACCGTGTTACACTACAGGCAGAGGTACTTGGGTGAGACCATTTGCGACAGCTTTTGGCACGGTTCAAACATGACCTGTGGCTGCTTAGCTCGTGCTGCTATTATTAAAGAGCCTCGTAAGCTTGGTGGAAGTTACTAGCAGTGTCACATTAATCTCACTGCATTAACGCGGTGTCACTCCTGCAGTGACTGTTTTATTAATTCCATAAACGTGTCCTTAAGTCACTTATACAAGTTGTGTAATTTCTGTTTTAAAACTACAAAAAAAAACTGTAACAGGATGAAGCGGTATTTCAAATAATCTGCCATATTTGTATTTTTAACATATACCACAATAAAATAAGGGCGACTGTATGTATATGGGGGTAGATCTGGTCATTGAAGTAATCTGGTATTCAGTGCATTGAATCTAACGTTTTGCTACCTGTGAACGCAAAAGGGGTTTACAGTAATGCACTACACAGCTTCCCAGATGACGCATTTCAGGAAGAGGGTGCAAGGGCTGCGAGAGGATTACAGGGCTTCATTGCACATCCAGATAAGGACTGCTGAAGAGGTTGGTACTTTGCACTTAATAGAATCTCTACGTGCAGAAGGTTTCTGCTTTGTGCAAAATGAGCAGCATCTCATATGGTGGTTTGTTATCTGGTGATTTACATCATTACGCAGAATAGCATCGAGAGTTGGACAGAAGCGGATTTATACACAAATGGCGTCTGTAAAATAGTTCCCCTGCAGGCCTCTTTTGCATATTCTTACGTGCCTTTGTGAATTGGCCCCAGAAATCTAAAACCGGAATAAAGCAGGAAATGTCAGGGAATATTCATATACAGTTAATAGCACTAAAAAGGACTGAGGGCCATATTATCAAGGAACGGCCATAACATTATCGCTGCTTTATCGGCAGTTTCCTGCCGCTAAAGCGTAGATAATGCTATCGCCGTTCCTTGATAATATGGCCCCCAGTCGTTTTGGGGAGTCATTGTAGAGATATTCAAACAAAGCACTTTAGTGCCAAGAATCTTAAAGAAATAATTAATAAATACACGCTACCTAATCCTTACACATTTTGTAGGGGCTTAAGTTTAACTGTGCACACGGTGCAGCTGGGAAACCTGTTAAAACTGTGATACATTGTTTGATATCTGCCACCACCTCAGATAAATGAATTAGCCTATAGAGCCAACATGCAGAAGATACCTTCATGTTATGTCGAAAGGGTTTAGCAAGCACAATCCATAAAAATAAATAGAAATAAATAGAAACCTGAGAGGGTTACAGAAGCAGATACCTCCTCACACCCAACATAATTGCCTCTCTGTGTTTTATGCAAACTTCACAACTCAGGTCCCTTCACGCCTATTGCATTAAGTATTGGATAGCATCCAAGATGAGTGCCTTGATCTACTTATAATGAGAGAAAATCGTTTCAAGCCTGCCAACAGACTGTTTTCAAATGTGTTTATCCTATCATGCGGCACTGCTCTGTAATGGCTTAGAAGACAAAGATGAAATACATTTGCCATAATCTACCAAAACACCCCCACATGTAAACAAATAACAGTGCCTAGCCACTCTTCCTTCTAAAAATCTGTTAATCTTTGGGTCTAGTAAAGCACTTTGTCGGGGTTATGGCTAATTTGTTGTGAAATTTAGATGTTTAAATGAATTATCTTCTGTTCTCTCTATCAAAATCAATGTTATTATCTATCAACCTCCCAAACATGATAAACTGCTCAAAGGCAACTCATTAATCAAGTAGCCAATCAACTCATGGATTCTGATGGCCTCATATTTCTAAGTAAATTAAACCTCTACTAGCCTAACATTCCATCACGTCCAGCCTTCAATTTCACAAACTGTCTATTTTGATTACCTCCTAACTCAAAACCTTTTCCAAGTAACACACAAAACTCGTAACAAATTCCGAAGCATATTATTAATAAGAATGAATGTTTACAGGCCTAGAACCCATTACTGAAAGAGTGGTCAGGTTACTTTTTTATTTCCTTATTAACTTTATGAAAAATAATCATCTTTTAAGTATCAAATACATTTTTGATCGGATATTTTTTTAGGACTGTTCCACATAAAACAGAAACATAAATACATCATGTTTAAAATACATTTTTAACAGACGAATAAAAAAGTATAGAACAAGACCTAAAAATGTATATACTATAGTGTATACAAACAATTCATTGCTTCTTACTAACATTTTACTTCGATGTACCAAGTTGTTTGCAAAAATGAGCCAGGCCAACACCTATTACACTTCTTGTATTGGGTTTCAACATCTGCAAGACCTCTTTATACTGTGCAACTCACAACAAACAACATAATGGTATGATCGAACTTTTTCCAGTCAGCCATACATAGTGGACAGAAGTAAAGATAATGTGTCTCAGTTTCCTTCTGTGAAACACATCTCGGGCAACAGGCAAAGGGCAAAGGAGGGGTGGAAGATCACCAATTGATTGAAAAGCCCCTTACAGGTAAGATGTAATGTCTGAATCTCCTGTATAGATGTTTGCCCTAAAAAGGGGTAATTTCATCTACAAATTGCACAAACTTTGGAACATGCTTGATGTCCAAGAAATGGTCAGTAATACTTACAGGTCTCAATGTTTGACCTCACAACCCCTTTACGTGAAACCAGAAAGTGAATGATTGCCAGTTCTTCTGATGATTGTGGTGTGTTGATCCCACAATTCTTGGAGTCCCAGGGTCATCAGCCAAGATTTCACGTAATTGAACCACAGTGCCGTAAAGTGATGATCAATAGCTATAAGCTCTTGTAAACACTGTCTGTACTGGACAAGTTCCTCCGTGTGCCAAATTCTGCACTATTATAAGTTAAGAGTGGCCTAAACTTAATTTTATCTGCAACACCTTTGATATCCACATCTACGTTGAGTGGTAATGTTGGGGTAGTGTAAGGTAGGTTAACTTTATATATATATAAAATTTGTGTTTACCATGTTAATTCCTATAGGGATTTTAGGCACAACTACAACCTGAACCGCTGAACGGAATTGCACAAATTTTTGTGATTTGATGTAAATCAGGTCAGTAGTTTTAATAAAGACAGCCCAAATTTGTATAAGTAGGGTTGCGAATACTCCTCGAATACTCACGATCTTGTGCAGAGATCTGATTGGCTGCTAACACTTCATCCAGAAAGTGTTAACAGCCATCTTAGGACTCGGCCCAAGAACCCAATCAGTATTCTCGAACTCTTGCCAAACAATTTTATTAAAAGCAAGCTCTGTCTCCAGCGCTTGTTTAAATATTAGGCCCACGATGTGTAGTGACTCTGATGAGTGGTTTCTTTCTTGTTTCCTGGTGAGAGCAGAGTCCCTGGTTTTCCCTGTTAAATACCCTAAGTATACAAAAGACCAAAACCCATACTGCAACTCACACACTTACCCACAAACATACACAGGCACTCACACATCCACTCACAAACCCACAAAGGCACTCACAGACCCACTCACAGAAGCACACACCCATTCACACACCCACTCACACAGGTACTCACAGACCAACAACACAGGCACTCACAGTCCCACTCACAACCCATATAACCACTCAGACAGCCAGTTACCATCCTGTACAGCCACTCACACACCCACTCACAGACCCATACAGCTAGTCTCACATCCATGTACAGACCCATACAGCCACTCACACACCCACTCACTGATCAATACAGCCACTCACACACCCACTCATAAACCCACCAAAACACACCCACTCACTCACATACCCATAAAACCACTCACACACCCACTCACTGACCATTACAGCCACTCACACACCCACTCTCAAAGTTGACAGGTTACAGTTAGGCAAAAAATTAAAAACATAGAAATTCACTGAAAAAAACAAAGGTTACTGAACCATTATAGATAGGGAATTATATTTAAAAAAAATTTAGAGATTCATTGAAAAAGCAAAGGCTACAGGGACAGTATAGTTAGGAAATAGAATTAAAAATCCTTACAAATTAGGTGAAAAAACCAAAGGTTACACAGATGTTATCGTTAGGGAATAACATTAAAAAACATAGAAATTCACTGAAAAAAACCACAGGTAACTTGGACGTTATAATTAGGAAATATTCTTTTTTAAAAACCTTAGAAAGTCACTGGAAAAAACAATGGTTACAGGGATGTTACAGTGAAATTCAGCAGTTATAGTTACCTGAGCTAACTATAACTAACACCCCTGCAATGCACTGCTTATGACCTCGCATATTACATCACTCATGACATGGTCAGTGACATCACTGTTGACATCTCAAATGACATCAATGATGACCTTGCTGATGACATAATCCACTCACATACCCACACAACCACTCATAATCCCACTTATACACCCATGCAACCGCACTAACATCCACTCACTCATCCATAGAGCCAATCACACACCCACTCCTTCACCCATACAGCTACTCACCAAAGTCACTAACTCACCCATACAACCAATCACACACCCACTCACACATGGATACAAGCACTCACACATCTACTCACTCACCCATGCAGCCACTCACACAGACACTCGCTCTCCAATACAGTCACTCACACCCACTCAGTTAACCAAACACCACCCTTACAGCCACTTACACACAGTCACTCACCCATACAGCCAATCACACAGCCACGTACTCACTGATACCATTGCTCATATATCCACTCACGCACCCATATAGCCACTCACACACCCATACAGCCACTCATACACCCACTTATTCCCCAAAACAGGCACTAACACAGCCATTCACCCATACAGCTACACACACACACACACTTACTGACCCATACAGCTATTCTCACACCCACTTATTCACCATACAGCCACTCACACACCTACTCACACACTCATACAGCCACTCATACAGATACACACAGGCACACAACCACTCACATAATATATATTAGAAATAGTATCACTCATTAGTAGCACACAAAGTATACCAATGTCACTTTTAAAGTACCTTAGTATACAGGTTTAACACTCATAAACCTTTAGAAAGCACTCACAATCACTTTATGATGTCATGAGTGATGTCATTTGAGATGTCATTAGTGATACCATCAGTGTTGTCACTGACCATGTCATGAGTGATGTAATATATGACGGTCATAAGTTGTGCATTGCAGCGGTGTAAGTTATAGTTAGCTCAGATATATGTATGTGTGTGTGTGTGTATATATGCTCACTGAAAAACAAAGGTTACAGGGACGTTATAGTTAGGCTCATATATATATATATATTATCTACTGGCCAGTAGGTAGGTATAGCTAGGACCGAGTTTCCATAGAAAAAGCATTTTTTGACTTGCCTGTAACTTTGGTGTCATTTGAGCGATCTTCATCAAATTTTCCAAAGAAAGTCTCAAATTAGTTTCTGTGTGTCATGGAAAGTTTGGGGGTTATCCGTGCAGTAGGAACTGAGAAATAGGGTGTGAAATAAGGGTGTGTTTGTAATGTTAATTCCCATAGAAACACATTGCTGAACCAACAGTCCTAACCGCTGGACGGAATTACACCAAATGTGGCAGAAAGGTAGATGTTTTTATGCAGATTGTGCTTTTTGTTATTTGGTGCAAATCTGTTTAGTAGTTTTGGTGAAATTAAATTCGAACAATATAGTGATATCTCTGGCCACGGATATTTTGCAGTGGTTTTGCGGTGATCTTGGTGACATCGAGACGAGTTCGAGGAAAATCGTGAAGCACGCACCAGCGGAAATGCTGTGATTGGCTGGATGCAACCTGATCATAAAGTTGCGGCCACCATTTTATCAATTGTGAAAAGGTTCCAGGGGCTGAAAATTTGTGTAAAAGCTAAGATAAGGGGTCAGGCTAGAGATACTGTGACCCCATGTTTGAGAAATAGGGTATTAGTGACACAATGTGTCCAAAATAGTTTTTTCTATCACGTGCAATAGCCAACACAGCCCCCCTATGTGCAATCGAGGGGCCATCACGACTATCACGGTGACATGGCGAATATTGGTACAAATATTAAAAATTTATATATATATAAATATATATATATATATATATATATATATTTGTGCACACTCGCCGGTCACTGTCACAGACACAATGTTTGGTGTAACAGTACAGTCAACACTGAGTGTGGTGTAACACTACAGTCAACACTGAGGGGAGTGCAAATTGTGGACTACATGTACCATGATGCAAAGTAGCAAGAGATGTGATGTAGTGGCTGGCCACACCCTTTTCCCTGCCCAAACTGATTTTCATGACCTTCTCTTCTATTTATCTCACATTACTAATGCTCCTTTTTGTAAAAATTACATTCTGGCCCATTGATTACAATTCATCCAGCCAGAGCAAGAGAGTAGGGCCCGACTGCAAACATAAAGATACTACTCGTAAATGACCTCTGTGAATACCAAAAGTCGTAAAGTTGGACTTTTGTCTCAGATTGCCTTTAATTGGGCCCCTAGTGTCTAAAATACTGTAAAATGTTCTCATATGTGATTTTACACCTCCAAAGAAAGGCGCGATCATCTCAGTTATCTAAGTCATTGTGATCACCGTCATCATTTCGAAGACGGAAAGTAGGGTTCAAACTGTTTTTTAAAGCACTTACTAGACAAATATGCGAACAAAGATGTTTTTTAAGCAGTGATGTAGTTAGTAATGTGTGTATTGTAATACTTAGAATGTATTTTATACGTTAAAAGTTTTGAATGTGGTGGTTGTCGTAGAATGTCTGCTTTTGTGTTGCGTATCGCGACGTGATCGCTGTTATCGTGACATCTTCGCAGATTTCAAAAATTAAAAAAAAGAATTCTTTAACAAGAAAATAAACAGAATTATGGGCACAAGAGCCTTTGTGTTAAGAGTGTGTATAAGACTTCTATAGATAAGACTGGATGCAGAGTTTCAGGTTGCTTAGAAACACCCTGTTCCCTTCGTCTGTAAAGTGACACTTCGATAGATTCCTTGCATGTTAAAATGCAGGCTGTTGATGTAGATAGAACTCATGTCTCTTAGAAAAACAGAAACAGTTTTATTAACATGTTTCCTGTCTTTGTCAATCAGTGGGCAGAACTGATTACGCCACTTCCATTTCTGTCTTCGGCATATGTTAGAGTACACCAAGACAGTGTGAGGAAAAACATCATCAATTCAGCAAAATTATTTTTCATTAGTATTTCCAGCCCTACCACAGTCAATGTGCCTAAGTCATTGCCACTGTAGTGCACAATCATAAGGTGAAGATATCTGCAATCCACAATGATTTTAGCCAAAGCCAGCAACTGATGAAACTTTGACCCTCTCTGGCCAAGCCAAGTAATCTCCACATTTGGCAAACCCAAGTCCCTATCAATACCTCTCTTTTCTGTTGCCTCTTTAGCCCACTAGACATAGCTGTGGCCATCAATCCACACTCTAAGCATTTTGAAGTGAAGGAGCAATAGCAGTCAGGTGAAGGCTTGAGCTGATTGAGGTAGTTCTCCAAATGAAAAGCAGTTAAAATGGAGGTGTTTACTTTAAAAAAAAAAGATATATTTCATTGGATGCTGTCAGCATGTAAGTGAATACAATTAGGTAGTGTGTTGGATGCAATAGCTAGAAGTCCTATTGTTGGCTGTTATTTTAAAAAAGAAATGTAATACAGACATGAATATGCTACTTTAGAATCTGTGGAGTCAACACACCTATTGTATCTCATTTTAAAGTAGCATGTTCCTTCTAGAAGGTGCTGTGAACTTGGGATCTACTGGTTCCACTGGGTTGCTAGGTACACTGAGCTAAGAGTGTATTGGGAAAGGGTGTTAAAGAGACAGAACATTTGTTTTTAAAGTTGAAGAGTTATGACATGATTTAAGTAATGATAAACTTTAATTTCCAACTCAGGACTATGTAATAAACTGTTGTGCAGTATTTAAATGTTAAAAAACTGACGCTAAATATAGGTTTGGACTCCCTTTTTTTGCGATTTCTCCACGATCATCGCAAAAACATCTCAAACAAGCAGAGACAGGAACCTCGTTTTGAAAGATAGAGTGAAAGGTTAAACAGATGCTAACCATTCACAAGTTGAGATACAGTAGTCTAAAATGAAAGACAGGATTTCATTTGCTTCCCTTCTCATGATCAAAGAGTGGAAAGTTGAAGAGGTTGCCATTTTATAGTTGCTTACTATGAGAGTGGTGTACCATTCTTGTGCTTAGTTTTTACAAATCTCAACAGTGATAAAAATATCCGGAAAGAGCTAAAACAATAATATAATCTTCAAACTCAATTCACTGGTATGTATCTAACTTTTTAATTATTTAAAAATGTACATTACAAACGAAGATGTATATGGGAGTTTGATAAAAAAGAGAATCACAGTGGTGTGAAAAAATATATATTAGATGAACTGTATCTGGCAGAGGGTATGTGTTTAAGATGTTAGTACTGTTAAAAGTTACCATGAGCAATGCCTTTAAAAATTATAATGTTTTCAATGTCTAAGCATCATGTGCAGAAGAGACAGATCTATGTTATTTGCATTCTGGGAACTGTAGTACTTTTAGTCACATTATTAAACAGGAGTAGTGTAGTCATGAAGAAAACATAAGAAAATGTGCTGTGCCTGTATATAAATTTTGAAGTAGTAATACTTGCTAGGTATGTATTAGACAGTGTTTGTCAATGTGGTTTTTAACTTATATGACCTGTTTGCACATGTTTAGATGGTGAGATATGTTTTTTTTCTATTTGTAGATAGTTATATGTACGGTGAGACTCTTGAGTTTACTTAAAGATGTAGAAAATTACATATTTTCGTGAAGATGGCCTGAAGGTCTATATCCATTATAAAATTACATGTATGTTTACATGGTGGTCTATGTTCTTTTAGGCTGTTGAAAATGTCATGTATCTGGTGAGGGTGGTGTATTTCTTTAAACATGCTCTGTTTAAAAATTGAGGACGTTAATATTGCAGAATATCTTTTGAGAGTTTGTGAGCTAGTTTCAATTGGTGTGCAACTTTTCTTTGATAAATGCTCAATATATGTTTTATAAACACAAGAAATATTTGAGAAATGATGTAGGTATACCATTAAGAAAAGGTTTTGTGCTTTGAAAATGTGAGAATTGTTGTTTTAGAAACTTACCGATGCATGTGGACGCTGAATAACAGCGAGGACCTGGCTTGGCAGTTCAGGCTGGACTGTTCCCATGAGGCACAGGGTCAAGACTGATTTGCATATGGCCAGGTCAAAACTGGGTGGCATGGGGAGCAAAAGAATGACGGATTTAACCAAGATCTCTTGACTGGTGGTGAATGTTTTGATTTGTTCTGCATTCCGGCCATCAATTGTGTGTCTTTTGCTGATTAACACAGCAATGTATGCTCCTAGAGAGCCATGTATCCAATTATATATCAAATGTGATATCTAGACTTTACTCACATATAGCTCAGTAGAAAAGGATAGATACACTAACATAAGTAGTTTGATACTGACAGAAGGACTTAAACAATGACTCTCAGATATGGTCACAACTGTTATGTATCTAACTGTTATGTATCTAACAGTCTGCCAGGCACTGCTCAGGCACTAATCCAGACACTACTCAGGCGGTCATCGAATCACTTACACACTATCCACACACTTTTTCAGTCACCTAGACACTACGCATGCACTCTTCCAATAATTCAGGCACTAATTATGTAGTCATTGAACTATGCAGGCACTACCCATGTATTCATCAATCACGCAGGAACTAACCATTCAATTTTACAGTCACCAAGGCTGCACATATACAGTCATTCAAACACCCGGGCATAACTTATGCACTCAGCCAAACACCCACTTACAACCCATGCACTCATTGAAATACTAAGGTACAACCCATGCCCTCATCCAGTAACGCAGGCAGTACCATTGCCGTGAACCTATCACCCAATCATTACATATGCATTCATTCAATTACTGAGGCAATACTGCTGCACTAATACAATCACCCCTGCAGTACACTTGCTTTCATCCAATCACTCAAACTTTAATATTAGACTCATGCAATCACTCAGACACTAGTCATGTACTCACCTATTCAGCCAGGCACTACTGATGCACCCATTTAAATTATCCAAGAACTACCTATGTACTTATCTAAACACCAAGGCACTACCTTTTCACCAAACCAAAAACACATGGGCAGCAGCCATGTAGTTATTGTTAGAAATGGGGGTCTCTAGTTGGGAGAAGTAGGTACCTTGTCCAAATAGGGGCCCTTGCTTCTAGTCAGGGTAAGGGGGATACACTCCTAAAAAAATCCTGCACCCCCTTGGTAGCTTGGCCCTAGTAGACAGGCTTATCTCAGTGGCAGTGTGTAAAGCATTTGTAAACACATACAGTAATACAGTGAAAACACTACAAATGAAAACCACACCAGTTTAGAAAAATAAATAATCTTTATCTAAACCAAAACAAGACCAAACGACAAAAATCCACAGTACAGGTATCAAGATATCCTCAAAAATAAGTTATTCACAAAAATAAAGCTTGTAGAAACAAATAACTCCACTTGGAGTTATAATGATGTAGTGACCAGTGGAAATCCCAAAGTGTGGCGCTGACCGCGAGGTGCGAGGCGTCGGGCCTGCAGTCAAGCAGACCGACAAAGAACAGTACCTTGGAATTGATGAAAACAAAGATAGTTCACAGCGTCGGGGAGGTGAGGCTTCGTAGGCGCTGCACGGCATCGGTTCCTTACGACCCCAGGGGAGGTGCAGCCTCTGATCCTTACTGCAGCGCAGGGGAGGTGAAACGACAATTCCTTACTGCATCGGGGAGGTGACGTCACGATGGGGCCGAAACCACAGTTCCTTCCGATGGCGCGATGTCAATGGATTGGGGGCTCACGCACATCGAGGATCGGCTCCGCGATAATGAAGTCGGCTTCAGAGTCGATGTAGCACGGCAGCAGGCATCAGGCCTACGTCTCAAGTTGAAGCAGCACTCACGGCTTCAGTGCAGGTTGCGGTGTCACTCGCTGGTGTCGGGGTTTCAATTTCCTTCTGTAGCAGCTGAAACAGCAGTTCCAGATGCAGGGAGACAGAAGAGGTGAAGTCCTTGTGTTCCTGAGACTTCAGAACAGGAGGCAAGCTCAGTTTCAAGCCCTTGGAGATCTTTTCTTCAAGCAGGTGACAAAGCAAAGCCGCAAAGTCCTTTTTCTCCTGTCCTTGGCAGCAAGCAGCCACTGCAGGCCAACCCCAGACAGCAGACAGCACAGGGGCAGTATTCCTCATCAGCTTCTACGGCTCTTCTCCTTGCCAAAGGTTTCCTCTTGATTTCCCAGAAGTGATCTAAAGGTCTGGGGTCTGGGCCCCTCTTTTTATCCCCAAAAATCCTTTGTTCTTTGAAGGCAGAGAGTGTCTGTACCCAGCCAAAACCAGTTCTGTCCTCACTGGTGCAGCTTCCTGGCAGGGGGTGGAGACGGCATTGTTGAAGGCAGACTAGGCCCATCCAGGTGAAAAGGAAATCTCCTCCCCCTACTCTAAATGCAGCCCAGCCCTATTCAGCCCAGCCCTGACTCATCAGACTTATGGAGCCACTGCCCTTCTCCAGCCCCTGTCATCCAAAAGTCAGACATGCAATACACAAACCTAGGAAAGGCACACTGGATGGTTAGGCAAGAAAATACCCACTTTCTAAAAGTGGTATTTTCAAACACAGAATATAAAAATCACCCTCACTAAAAGATGCACTTTAACATTCTGAGTTCAGGCATACTAAACTTTTCTTTTCTATCTTGTTCCCAGGGTCAGTTATGTTTATAAGATGTTATAAAAAAACTACCCATTCCGTCCTATGGGAACAGATAGCCTTGGAATAGTGAAAAATGAAACTGGCAGTATTTCACTATCAGGACATGCCACACACATCAGGGCATGTCCTACCTTTCACATACAATGCATCCTGCCCACAGGGGTACCTTGGGCCTACCTTAGGGGTGTCTAACATGCAGATAAGGGAAGGTTTGGGGACGGGCAAGTGTGTGCACTTGCCAAGTCAACATGGCAGTCTCAGACTGCACACAGGCTCTGCCATGGAAGGCCTGAGCCAAATTTTACAAGCTGCTTCTGTCGGTGGAACAATCAGTGCTGCAAACCCACCAATTCAAGCAAGCCTGGCTGAAGACGGCTGAAATGCCAGAAACTGGTCTTAGGAAGCTTGTTTCCGGTCCAGGGAAGGCATGGCTTGGCAGTTCGAGCTGGACTGTTCCCATGAGGCATCGGGTCAGACTGATTTGCATATGGCCTTGTCTGAACTGGGGTGGCAGAGTGGGCTAAAGAACGGTGATGGATCAAACCCAGATCTGTTGACTGAGTGTGAGTGTTTGATTGGTTCTGATGCTCCGTCCATCACCACCCCCTTTTGTACCGCTTTGTTCGACATAAGTTGGCAGGGTATGCTCAGACGTGAGTCCCTTGCTCACTTTGCCACTGGATTCAAGCAAGCCTGGCTGAAAACGGCTGAAATGCTAGAAACTGGTCCTAGGAAGCTTGTTTCCGGTCCAGGGAAGGCATGGCTTGGCAGTTCGGGCTGGACTGTTCCCATGAGGCACCGGGTCAGACTGATTTGCATATGGCCTTGTCTGAACTGGGGTGGCAGAGTGGGCTAAAGAACGGTGATGGATCAAACCCAGATCTGTTGACTGAGTGTGAGTGTTTGATTGGTTCTGATGCTCCGTCCATCACCACCCCCTTTTGTACCGCTTTGTTCGCCATGAGTTGGCAGGGTATGCTCAGACGTGAGTCCCTTGCTCACTTTGCCACTGGATTCAAGCCAGGCTGGCTGAAGACGGCTGAAATGCCAGAAACTGGTCCTAGGAAGCTTGTTTCCGGTCCAGGGAAGGCATGGCTTGGCAGTTCGGGCTGGACCGTTCCCATGAGGCACAGGGTAAGACTGATTTGCATATGGCCATGTCTGAACTGGGGTGGCAGAGTGGGCTAAAGAACGGTGATTGATCAAACCCAGATCTGATGACTGGGTGTGAGTGTTTGATTGGTTCTGATGCTCCGTCCATCACCACCCCCTTTTGTACCACAAACCCACCAACAGCATTTGAGCTACATGCCCTGGGCACACATGGTGCACTGTAATAGGGTCTGACAAGTAAATCAAATAACCAATCATGGAATCAGTAATCCATAAAAACTATTTACAAAGGTAGCACTTGCACTTTGGCAAATTGCCCAAAGCATCTAGACCAGCAAAAACACAGGAGGCAGCAGCAAAAAATGGAAGGGAGACCCACACCAATTGTGCCAAGTCTTTTTTTTTTTTTTAATTATTTTTATTGAGAGTTCATAAAAACAAAATCTTCAATACAGAACACATTTGTAGAAAGATTAATACGGTACAAGGCACATAGGTGTAAAAGCATTTTACAAATTCATCAGTTCAAAAACTTGATTATAAAGTGCAAAGTGTAAAGCCAAAAAACAACAACGAATTTCGACAATTCAAATCTCAATTGTAAAGTGTAATGTGCAAATATAAAGTGCAAAATGCGTAGGGAGAAACACTCTAGCAGACTATTAGCTAAGAAGATATAGTTAAAATTAAATGCTGTCAGGAAATACAGTAAAAAGGACTACGATTCAAACACACTCCAGAACTTCTCATATTTCTTGAGTGCCCCAGATCTCAGTGCATATTTTCTTTCCCTGCCCTGGATTCGTAATAATTTTGCCTTCCAAGCCTGAAAAGTTGGTACTTGATCGGTTTTCCAGGACTGTAAAATAAGAGATTTGGCTATTAAAGAAGCTATGAAAAGGGACTCATCATATGGAGTGTGGCACATAGAGCAGCCTAGTACAGGGACTAAGTCATCGAATATTATAATGGTTTTAAGCTCAGAGGAGAGGTATTTTTCAATTTCCTTCCAGAATGGCTGGATTTTAGGACATTCCCAGACAATATGTTTCCAGTTCCCTTTCTCCTCGCACCGAAAACATTTATCAACAACTAGGGGAAAGATACTATGGAGATAAGCGGGAGTTCTATAGATCAACCATTTATTGTAAAATTGCATGCGTCTAAAATTAGCGCCACGGAAAATTATTTTATTAAATTTATTTATCTTGTCCCATACAAACTTGTTGATTTCAATGTTTTCCCTCTTTTTCCACCTCTCAATGATCCTACTGGAACATTCCTGCCCTTTATCCTCTTTTAATAATTTGATCCAGATGCTCATCTTTTTTGGAATTTTATTATTCATAGCTGTCGAGATAGTTTCTTTGTGGTATAGATTTCCTATATCCAACCCTCTGAGCCTTTGATTGAGCATACAGAAAGACCAATTCAAGGTGGAATGTGAATAATGTACCTGTCTGGAGATTTCATCCCATGACTTCCACCTATTGCCAATGAGGAAGTCTTCAATCTTCACAAAGCCATTTTCTTTCCAGAGATTTATTATTTTACTCTCCATACCTCCCTCTTCTCCAAAGTTAAAGTTGTTCAAATCCGTTGTATTACTTATTCTAGGGATGGAGTAGAATTTCAAAAACTGAATTTTCTGTTTGAAAATCCACTGAAGGGACTTGTAGCGAACTTTCTTTGGATCTTTTATAATTCTAATTGGATCAATTATTTTTATTTCTGACAGCATCTTCCTCATAAAAAAATTGTCTGCTTCGTTAGTGTCTGAGAAAAAAAACCTAAAACTATGATGTGCAAAAGATGCAAAGTAATATTCTCTAATATTTGGAAGGGACAGCCCTCCTTGTGCAAACGGAAGATATAAAGTGTCACGCGCAAGCCTAGGAGATTTTTTAGCCCAAAGAAAAGAAGAAATCAGAGCATCCACTTTATTAAAAAAAGAGACCTGAATTGGGCAAGGTGCGGTATCAAACAAAAAATTAAAAAGAGGTAAGACCGACATTCGTATTAATGCTGCTCGCCCCATCAAAGATAGGGGTAATAAGTTCCAACGATCTAAAAGAGACCCCACCTTTTTTAACAATGGTGAGAAGTTCAATGAAAACAGATCTTCCAGATTATCCGATATAAATATTCCTAAATACCTCTTTGGGGATAGATTATATATTTGCCTAAATTCTGGTATTAAAGTGTCTACAGTGCAGTTTACTAAAATAATTTCTGTCTTGTTAACATTAATTTTATAACCCCCTAGATTCTGGAAATCTGAGAATATTTTTAGAATCTTCAATTGACTAGAGGGTTTGGCATCTAAGAAAAGGGCAATATCATCAGCGTATAATTTTATATTAGTCATACCAACTATTGGGGCTGTGTCGGTGCGTATATTCCTAATCGCAATCGCCAAAGGTTCAATGAATAGCGCAAATAAAATTGGCGACAAAGGGCATCCTTGGCGCGTGCCTCTAGTGACTAGACATGTCCCAATATTAGATTTGTTAATGATAATCTGTGCCTTAGAATCCATATATAGTTGTTTTAAAAGTATGATAAAAGCATCCGGGAAATTGAAACTGTGCAAAATAGCAAAAAGGCAGTCCCATGACACTAGGTCGAAGGCCTTCTCTGCGTCTAGAAACCAGATTTGAGCCTTCACTTGATTAGTTTTAAAAAAATCTAGTGCTTCCAGAACAAACTTTGTGTTTGAGTGGAGATGTCTGCCTGCAATAAAACCGCACTGATCGATAGCTACAAGGTATCCCACAATTTTATTCAATCGGTTTGCTAAAAGTTTTGTAAAGATTTTATAATCTGTATTTAGGAGATTTATAGGTCTATATGAATTTATATTCTCCTTGTCCTTCCCTTTTTTCAAAATGCTAACCACCACAGCTGAATGGAAGGAGTCTGGCGGGGGACCTCCTTGGAGTAAGTCGTTCAATAAAAGTAAAAGTTCTTTATGTAGGGTTCCTCTAAATTTTTTAAAAAGTCAATAGGAAAACCATCATCACCGTTTGCCTTACCGTTAGGAAAAGAGCTGATTACGTCATCTAATTCTGACATTGAGAAGTCCTCTGTAAGGCATTTCTTGCCCTCATCGTCTAATTTCGGTATTGCCAGATGCTCTAAGAACTCCCCAATGGAATCAGATGAGGCCCCTTCGATTGCTTGATAGACTCCCTCATAGTGTTTTAAAAACAACTCGCCAATAGAACCTGTAGTCTTAGCATATGATTTGGTGATGGGATTAATTAATTGATCTATTCTATTGCGAGCCTGCTTTTCTTTGGCTTGCCAGGCCAAAAGCTTGCCTGTATATTCGCTCTCCTCATAGATCTTCTGGGCATAGAGATTGCTATTAGTTTCACCCAGGATGTAATAAAAATCCAATTGTGCCAAGTCTAACAGTCATCCAATCACTCAAACTCTAATCATGCACTCATCCAATCTGCTAGGTGCTATGCATGTACTTGAACAATCACGTATGCACTATCCATGCACTCTATAAATCACCTTTATAATATCCATGCACTCCTGCAATCATCCAGGTACTAGAGTTGCACTCATGTAATCATCCAACCACTATCTATGCATGTATTGAATTAATGGGTCATTAGACATGCATTCATCGAAACACCCAGGTAGTAGTGCTATATATATGTAGAAAAGTACTGAGATACTAAATACACCACTTACACAGTGGTAGAGAGGTACACAAATAGCTCTTATGTTGTCTTTTTGGATTTACAGTGTGGAGACACTGTGTGTACTTCTATACTTTGGTTGATGTTCATTTTAAAATTTACCACAGAAGGGATAAACTGGTCTTTTACCATGTATAAGTGAGAACTGACATATTATGCAGCTGTGTTGTAGGAGAGGGTGCTATAATGTTAAAAGATAACTAATAATTGCATTTTTGTGTTTTTGTTTGGGTGTGGTATCTTGAAGTAAATGTATGTAGTTATATAGCTAGGTTCATCTGTAGATTAAAAAACTGCAACATAACATAAAAACTGTTCTTGTATTATGTGTAAGTCAGTAGTAAAGTAGTTGGTTCATTGGTTAGAGTAAAAATGTAAATATACTTTTTATTTTAACAGAACAATATCTACATAACTACAGACAGTTAGAACGCCTACAAACCTTTGGAGGAAAAAGCAACAGAAGCAACTAGAGTATCTATGCATAACTGAGACTCAAAATGGGAACATGCAGAACAAGTGGGGAAAGAAAAACAGCTACTGATAAGAGCAAAAAGTCATATCTTAAAAATATATGTGGCCACCTATAAAGATGACAAAATAATGAAAATAAAACCAAAGAAAGAATAAGAGTGGACACAATCTATATTACAAGGACAGGAAAGAATGCAACAAAGATGGACACACTTTAACCAGGAGACAGAAGCAGTTTAAGGACATCAGAGCCAGGATGTTTCGTAGTAGAGTGGTTGTAAATCTGCTGAAAAATATGTATAGACGAAGGAGAGAGGCAATGAAACAGAAAGAGCAAGTTGAGGGAGTAGTTGATAAGGCCTTTGCTTTGAAGAGGAAACTTTTCATTTTGATTATAAATAGAATGAACACTCCTGACAAAATAGTGTTGTACATGATGAGACAAAACCAGAAGAAAAGATTAGTCAATAGAACTAACTTTAGTACATCTTTTAGTGGAGATTGGATACATATTTCTACTACACAGCCTTTCTTTAATTATTTTTAATTAAGAAAGCAATCTCTAGGATAATACATTAGTTTATGCTATTGATAAAAGAGGACGATGTTATGAAATAAAGAATGACACTCCTATAGCGAAAGAGGTGATTTATCTAGAAATGTAGAACAAGTTATTGCAGAAGAAGTACAGGGAAGGCGTTGTCAGGCCCTGTATACAAATGTAAATGTAGTAGTGTTTGTAGTATTTGACAGCAATCCATTGATATACTATGAACATTTCTACATATATTTTGAAGGCAAAGTTTAAATACAAAATAGGTACTTTATAAGGATTGGGTCCTTGCGAGGTTAGAAAGCATACAAATTTGGAGGGACACTCAGTACCTTGTTTATCAAAGATATTGTGGCAAAGCACCTTTCATCATTTCAGGATGTAAGCTGTACTCTTCTGAACAATGAATAGAGCACTTTTGTGTGGTACTGTGGCACAGATAGAAAAGGTTTGTGATGATGTGCAGTTTTGCTTCTTTTGTCCAGAACAGGACTCTACGGAAAATGAAGAGTTGATAACAGGAGGATTTGCAGAACAGGACACAGATATTATAGTCGATAGTTTTGAAGAACCGATTACAAAATTTAACACAGTGTGCTCTGAAAACCCAGAGTATGTTTGTATATGTAGTCGACACACTCACTACAAGATTCAAACACTGACTGTTGACTTGTATTTAAAAAGTGAAAAAGAAAATAATGACAACTGTCAAAAGTTTGTTGTGTACTTATTTGTAGATGAATGCTTTGTCTTGTCCCCACAGCAAGTTATATGTAAGCACTGTTACAATAAATTAGAGGATAATTAGAGGATAATAAAATGCCAGCTAGAGCTGTGCATAACAAGTCAGTACTGGTTACCATTTCAGAACCACTTCAAGGTTTTAAATGTTTATGTGTCAATTCTTATCCAAAGTATACATCCATTTCAGGCTGTAGTCCGTACGGAGCCAAAGACATGCAAGTTACCACCAACAGAGCTTCAGAAAGGTCTAAAAGGTAGAAAGCTTTACTGGCTTAGTAGTGTTTTCTCAAAATGTTCAGCAGGATGCTCATGAAGTTTTAATGGTAATGCTAGGACTATTAGAGTAAGAGGGTGTAACTATCAATGCATTTCTTGGTTTAAGTTATAAATGGAACAATATTTGTGAACATTGTGAATGCACCTCTAGCACTGAAATTAATTTGGAACAATTCAGCTACTTGATGTTATCAGATTTTTAAGCTGTGGCCTTTGAAAATGTAACCAAAAACACACCCATCAAGATATGACCTGTCCAAACTGTAGATTAGAACTTAGGTGTATGTTGCTAGTACAAACGTATGACAATTTGTCATAGTCATGCTACAGTGATGCAGAGTGGATGGTAGTAAATTAGAAACTGAAATTACAAACTTTGTAGCTGGAGAAATTTCCACTTCAAAAATAAGTTTCACAACTATAACAAACATATTTCATGAAGGAGTTAATGTAACCTCTACACACTAAACAATATATTAAAAATGTCAAAGTGGATGGACAGAGGGCAATGACACAGAGATGCCATTCAAATCAAGACTACGTAAAAAGCTAACAAACTTATATCTGCTATTTCTAGAATCGAAGTTCTAATGACAATTTAGGATAACAAAATGTGGCATTGTGTTAAAATGTATATAAACTATGAGTTTCTGAGACATTATTCGGCCTATTAGGGGTATTGTTCACAGCAAGTTGTTTGAAATGAAAGATGGTTTTTAACTGGAGGAAAGGAATTCATAAAGCATTACAGGACTACATTCTGTTACTACAGATAAAAACTAAACGAGGCACTATAATACCAGCAACCTAAAGTTGCATCTAAGATGTCTCTTCTCCACTTCACTATTTTATCTTGTTTTGGTTGCCTAATGTTAAAAATGAAATGCTAATACATTTGTCTTGGTTTATATTTTTTCACAGTGCTTGAACTGCTGCAATAAAAGAAGAATACAAATTAACATGTATGATTTTCCACATTCTGCCAAATTACATCCACAGACTACTTCCCAGCTGTTACGATGATGTTATAGTTCATGCAGATGGTAGCAAAACGCTTTCGTTCTGGTGAAATTTCACTGCATTTTCTCCCACTTCAGCTGGAACTTTGAGCCAGGAGCAGGGGGAGGTCAGGCGACTGATGATCCCTCTCTGTTTTTTTCTTTGTGAAATTTTAAGTTGCTTCTTGTGGTATGTTTTCAAGTGGTACAACATGCTTGTTGTACCACATAAATATTGTTTTGCTCTGCCACAAGATAGTGTCTTCTAACATATGCTACACTTCCCCAATGTATCTGTAAAACTGTGTAAACAAAGGGAATTTCTTTGTTTGGTAGTCGTGTTCTATTTGTGAGTTTTGATGTTGAAAGTTATTTTTTGACACTGGTGTTTTTGTCAAAAGCATTGTTGAAATAACGTTAAACCATTATGTTACTCAACAGCTAGAGTTAAACCTTCTGTAAAACATGTCTATATATTGGTTTTACACTTTGTCATTTGTATTCATGACTACTGATGTCATTGCGACCTCCGGTGTTGCTGTGAAGAAGAAAAACGCATTTTTGATGTACTTATTTTGACAAATGAATACAAAGGGGAAAGTTAAATTAGTATCTTACTAAACAGCTGGACTAAAACTTTATGTGAAATATGACTATTTATGTGTTTTACACTTTGTCAAAAACACGCAGTATTCGCAGTGTGTCCTCAGCAATCGTGTCATTGTTATGAAAACCAAAAATATCTTGAAATAAGATGATTTATCTACTTTTTAAATAAATAGACGACAAATACAACAAGAAGAGGTCCAGCATGCAGATGTAATGTTCAATATCTAATTCTAAAATAAAATACAGGGATGTTATAGCGATGAAATAGAGTTTAAAAAAACCTTAGAAATCCACTGAAAAAATCAGAGATTACAGGGATGATATAGTTTGGAAAAATAATTTAAAAAGCCTTAGAAATTCACTGAAAAAGCCAAAGGTTACAGGGACGTTATACTGAGGCTGACATTTTACTCGTACAAAACCAGAGAAATTCAGCAGTTATAGTTATTGAGCTAACTATGATTCACGCCCCTGCAATGCACTGCTATGACCTCACATATTACATCACTCATGACATGGTCAGTGACATCACTGATGACCTCTGAAATGACATCACTGTGACATCATCCAGTGATTGTGAGTGTTTTCTAAAAGTTATTGAGTGATAAACATATATACTTAGGTAACTCGCCGTGGAAGTACCTGTATGGGTATGTGAATGGGTGTGTAAATGGTGTATAGAAGAGTGACTGGGTATATAAAAGACTGTATACATGAGATAGTGGGTGTGTGAGTTTTTGTATTGGTGAGCGAGTGGGTGTGTCAGTGCATGTATGAGTAAGAGAGTGGCTGTGTGAGTATCTGTATAGTTGACTGAGTTGGTGTATCAATGGTTGTAAATGGTGAATGAGAGGGTGCATAAGTGGCTGAATGGGTGTTTGAGCAGGTACATAAGTGTCTGTATGGGCAAGTGACAGGGTACATGAGTGGCTGTCTCGTGCATCTATGGGTGTGTAAGTGAGTGTATGGGTGAGTGAGTGGGTGTATGATTGGCTGTATGTGTGAGTGAATGGGTGTTTGAGTGGATGTATGGGTGAGTAAGTGAGTGTGCGAGAGGTTGTAAGGGAAAGTATGTGGTACTCTTAGTCACTGTATAAGTGAATATGTATATATATTGGTATATGTATAATTAACTGAGTGGCTGTGTGAGTAATTGTATGGGTGACTTAATGGCTGGATGAGTGACTGTATGGGTGAGTGAGTATGTGTGTGAATAGGTGTATGATTAAACTCATTTACTGTGACTGTAGCTGTATGGGTGAAGGAGTGGGTGTGTAAGTATGTCTATGTTTCTATGGCTGGATCTGTGACTGGCTGTATTGGTAAGTGAGTAGATGCATGAGTGGCTGTAAATGTGAGTTTACGGTTCTGTTAGTGGCTCTAAGGGTGAGTTGATGTGTACTGGCTGAATTGATGAGTGACAAGATGTGTGAGTGTTTGTATGGGTTCTGTGAATGATTTTGTTAGTGATTGTGTGGGAGTGGGTGTATGACATGTTTAATGAGGATGTAAGTGGGTGTGTCAGTGTTTCTCTGGATGATGCCATCAGTGATGTAATTCCAGATATCATCGGTGAGGTCATATGAGATGTCATCAGTGATGACACTGACCATGTCATGAGTGATGTAATTTGTGAGGTCATAACAGTGCATTGCAGAGGCATGACTTATAGTTAACTCAGGTAACTATAACTGCTAGATTTCTATGGTTTTGTGCAAGTGAAATGTCAACCTAACTATAACGTTCCTGTAATCTTTGTTTTTTTCTGGTAATATATATATTTAGCATAGAAACTGCATTCTAAACCATGGAATAGCTATGTAAGCAATTCCATATTATAATATATACAGATACATACATATGTAGGGATATATAAATGTATAACACCTTTCATTGGAAGCTCTCGGGAAAGCAAGTGTCCATACAGTTTTCATGTCATGTAGCATGTAGAAGAGGCTGTAACAGCCATATTGACTAAGAAAGCAATGGGAGCTGCTATCTGCATAAGAAAGCAGTGGAAGCTGCATTCTATTTCAACTGCCAAGTTCAAGTTCCATAAAGAATCCTTAAAAAGTATTATCAGTTTAAGGAAATAAAAAATAGTTTTGAAAGGAAAATATAGGCGTTACACAGCTTCCAATAACTAGTTGTAATCTCAAATCATTCACCAAAGGAGATTCTTTAAGGAAAAATGTATTAATCAGTTTAAATGGAAGTGATAGAAAAGGTCATGGTAAAACATTCAGCAACTGGTGTAGGAGAAAGTGGCAAAACTACTTCTGACTACACCTTGATGAAAACCAATTGAGTGGATGTGATGATTCCAGAAGTGGCAAAGGAGTGGTTGCCAAATTTCATTCACTGTTGCTTCTATGAAAACTTGTCATGTAAACCATGGCAAAAAAGCATATCAAACCCTCAAAATATCTCTGATGTGTTGGTGGAAATCCTCCAGCTGGTAGGGAAAAACTCAAATGTTTATACTCATAATGTAGCCCCACTTGGGACGTCATTCATTGTATTTCCCCCATATCCTTTCTCCCTGCATTCAATTATTCTGGTGGTTTTGGTAACTCTGAGGGAGGATAGCAGGGAATTACAAGGTACCCTCAGAAATGAAGAACTAGTGGGGATCATTCTGCACCAGATTCCTACTATTACACTTTATTGTTTCATGCATTTCTTTTGGAGATTAAAATTTATTAGGAGAAGTGTGAGAACGCAAGGCAGTAGGAATTTTGTAGATCCCTGCATAATCTGCAACATTTCCTAACAGAAATGTGAGGAAACTACATAATTTTACCCAAAGTTTGATGTTTACAGGGCATAATACATATTTAAATTTCAAAGAAAAACACATTCACTGGACGATGTCATCAGTGATGTCATCAGTGATGTCATTTGAGATGTCATCAGTGATGTCACTGACCATGTCATGAATGATGTAATATGTGACGTCATCTGCAGTGCATTGCAGGTGCGCGGGTTAAAGTTAGCTCAACTAACTATAACGGCGGAATTTCTATGGTTTTGTTTGAGTGAAATGTTAAACTAACTATAACGTCCCTGAAACCTATGGTTTTTTCAGTGAATTTCAAAGGTTTTTTAAATGCTAATTTGTAACTATAACGTCTCCGAAACCTATGTTTTTTCAATGAATATCAAAGGTTTTTTAAATTCGAATTTCTAACTATATCCTCACTGAAAGCTACTATTAATAATAATATCGGATACTTGTGTAAGTAACTAGTCCATTCCCTCAGGACATGACTAGTAAGTGGAATAATTACAGTGCTGCAAACAGAGTGCATGGTGAATTTATAAGTGCTTACATATTGCCTGGATGGGTGATTGGAAAAGTGAATCGTACTCACAGGGGGATTCCTACACTGCATGGGTAATAACTTCGTATTTAGACGAGTGTATTAATAGTATATAGGTGGTTAGAGATCTGCATGGATAGTGTAGAGAATATTGTAGCTATACTTGTATTAGTAATTAGGCCATTTCAATAAATACATTACTAGTAACTAGATGATTATAGTGCTGTAAAGAGAGTGCATAGTGTATTTATAAGTGCTTCGGTATTAGTGGACAGATTGCATTAGTATATAGTACTGGCTGGGTGACTGGAGATGGGTATGGGGAATGGCAGTGTCTTTGATAGACTGCAAGGGTAGTACCTGGGTGGATTAATCTTACTTGTTTTCAAGTAGATATCAACTTAATAGTAAATTATAATCACTTCTTTTTTTAATGCAAATTTAAAATATTTTAAACTTTAGTAATAAGGTCTGTAAAAGAGAAGAAAACAATTCTGTTATTACATATAATTTTATAGTTTTGCCAACACAACATAAGTAAACAATTACATCACATATTCAATTTGCCTTTTTTTGCTGTCTTCAGATTGTATTGAATTTCACCATAAACAGTGATTTCAATGTTAATCATCAGATGGCAGCGGGCAAAAGAATACAATCAATAAGATTGTTAAAAAAACATATTTCTGTATGCTCTAAATGTGCCAGGTTGTCAGTGGCACAAGATAGAAATGAGAGCCACTTACCTCTTCTTAGCAGCCAGCGGGGACGATGGCGTGCTGAGGAGCCTCCCTACTCTCCTGAGCGATATTCTCCACAGTGCAGTGTATGCAACTATGGAAAACAGTACCCCGGGGAAAAGGGAAGGGGACAAAATAACAAAGTGTACTGCCAGGAATGCGTACGTCCTAGGTCTGGTTTAGGTTCTGTATTTCTTCCTTATATGTATGCACTGCAGGGGGAAATAAGAGAGAAAGACAAGCGTGAAATGCAAACTAACAACCACATACAATTTCAGTCAACAAGTGTGGCACACGTCTTTTACTCTCAAGGAGCCCTGCAGCAGCTGTCCTGGAATAGCACGATAGTTCTTTCTTCTAAACAAAAGACTCTTTAATGTCCATACAAGAAAAAAACAGGAGTTCTCTGTTCTTGAGTAAGCATAGTCTTTACCAAATTATAAAAACGGAAAAACAATCCAAAGAGAGGCGTCTTCGCTGTTAAGCCACAGCAAGTGTTTGTCGAGATAAAAGGGGCCCCCTTACGCTGTCTACTGAAGCACAACGGAATGTCAATTGGCAGCACCCTTGCGGTTCTCGAAGTCGCTGGAGGGTCTGCCTGGAAGACGCGCTGAAATCCCAGAATGGCGCGTGTTTAAGCCAAAGAGAAACACTCCCCGGCCGCTGGAGAGTTTGCCGGGAAGACGTGCTGAATGTTTGTAAGAGCGTGTGTCTAATAAAAGAAAGAAACACACTTGTGCTTCCTTCGAACGGGAAACATGAATACCTGATTTACGGCTTTCACACTCTCGCAGTCCGAGAGAGACACCCGAGAGCTACACGGAACTTCACTCGGCTGACCATACACAATCCAACAAAAGTTGTGTCCCAAATCTCTAGCGGGGAGGAAACGTCCGCTCTCGAAGGGAGTATAATGCAAATTGTCAAGCACCTTCCCACTGCGGAGGAGGTGCTTATAAGGAGGCGTTCCCATGATAAGCAGTTTGTTTATCAGTGCTAGGCCCCACAGCCTTCTGGGAGAGGTAGTGCAGTGGGCTCCTTTTCCACTTATACCAGTGCCCATGCACACAGGGGAGTCTGTTATGGTGTGTGTGTACCTGGTTTGGCTTACTACGGTGTACGATCGCGACAAAATGTGCATCATTGTGTACATCCTTTATTGCATTTTAAATATACAGTATAGTGTCCAGATGTTGAAATAGTTCCATCGTGGAAAACAATAGCCACTGTGTTAAAAGTTCTTCCTGAAATTGAAACTTGACCTGCCACAACATTTTTAATTTTGGTTTCCAATTTTGTTCCATCTGCTCTACAACGTTGCAGCATTAAAATAATATATTGTCCACATCTTTGTATAAATAATGTTGACAACATTTCCGATTTGCACTGAGTACATTCCATATGTTGATTAACTGATTTTACTGAATCATTGAAAGACACTGTTTTCAAATCTGGCATTGTCAAATATATGAATCATTCAGTGTCTATTTTAGTAGTAGATGAAAATGAACGGCTGTCACAAGTATGAACCCATCTGTAACGTAGTCCAAACAGATTTTCAATTTGTATACCTTCATCTTCTAATACTGCAAGCATAAACATAAGAAATTCCTGAGCATCTTGCTGTACATTCTGTGTAAATTGTGAAGATCCAGACATATATCCAGAATGTTAGACCTGGCGTGTTTGGCGTGGTTTCCCCTGACTTTTTGCCTCTACCCCCAGTATTTTTGACGCTGTGCTGGATTTCGTTTTTGCTGGTTTAAATGCTTTGGGCACTTTGCCACTGCTGATCAGTGTCAAAGTGCAAGTACTCCCAGGGTAAATTGTTATATTGATTGGTTATCCATGATTGGTATATTTGTTTCACCTGTTAGCCCCTAGTAAAGTGCACTGAGTGTGCCAGGGCTGGTGATTCAAATGCTACTAGTGGGCCTGCAGCACTGATTGTGCCACCCACAGGAGTAGCCCTAAAATGGTGTCACAGGCCTGCCACCGCAGTGCCTGGGTGCAGTTGCTAACTGTCATGCTGACCTGACCAGTGTCCACACTGGCCAGGCCTAACCCTTCCCTTTCTGTACACATTGGACACCCCTATGGAAGGCCCTAGGTACCCCCCTGGCCAGTGTGCAGTGTATGTGAAAGGTAGATCATGTATTGGTGTAGGTGACATGCTCTGGTAGTGAATTACAGCCATTTTCGTATTTCACTATTGAAAGGCTATCTTGCCCATAGGCTATAATGGGGAATGCTGAGTATAATGTTTACCTGCATATCTTCCCATAGGAGCAAGATAGAAAATTAAAGTCTGGTATCCCTGAACTCAGAATTTAATAACACATCATTTAGGAAAGATGATTTTTAAATCCTGTGTGTGAAAACAGCACTTTTAGAAAGTGGCTGTTTCCTTTTCTGCCCTTTCTGTGTGCCTTGGCCTGTTTGTGAATTGACTGTCTGGTTTGTGAGTGACAGAGACAGGGGTGGCTCCCAGAGGCTGAATGAGTCAGCCCAGGGCTGAATAGGGAAATTCCCCTGTAGATGGGTGGGAGGAGTAGCACATGGGCCTGAAGAGGGTTGTGCCTGCCTTCCACAATGCTGGCTCCACCTCCTGCTGGGCGGCTGACAACCCTGCCCCTCTCTCTCAAAGGAAAGAAGAAACCAAGTACACAGAGTGCTCCAGGACTGGCCAGAACTGGTTCTGACTAGGCCAAGGCCCCTCTGCCTTCAGAGGACAAAGGATTTTGGGGTATAAGTATTGGGACCCAGACTACAGAAAATTAGATCATCCTGGAATCAAGAAGGAACCTCTGCCAAGGAGAAAACTGGAAGACTGAAGAAGAAGGACTGACTTGCAGTTGCTTTGCTGCCAAGGAGAGGGGAAGGACTTTGCTGTGTGCTGTGTCCCCTGGCTTGAAGGAATCTCCAAGGGCCTGAGTAGAGCTGGCCTCCTGTTAAGAAGTCCAAGGACCAAAAGGACTTCACCCCCAGCTTTCCCCTGAACTCTTCTGTGTGAGTTCTGCCCTTCCTAGTGTGCTTGATCCAATTGTGGGGCCTCTGGAAGTTGTTCCTGCTGCTGGGAAGCTGACCAAGAGAAAAGAAGTGAAAGATCTGCAACTTTTTCACGCACCGCCGGTTTAGTGAGAAAATTTCCGTCGCCGTGAAGATCGTCGCAGCGCCTGTCGCCACTGCAACGTCAACGCCGCGTTCATCTTCAGAGCGCATCGCCCCCAGAGCGGTAAGATTCCCGTCGCTGCGAGTATCGTCGCAGAGCCTGCCTCCGCTGAGTGAGATCGTCGCACCGCTCGTTAGCGGGCCGCATTTCATCGCTGCGAACATTGTCACGGAGCCATCGAAGATCGTCGCACCGCTCGTTAGCGGGCCGTATTTCATCGCTGCGAACATCGTCGCCGAAACATCGAAGATCGTCGCATTGTGCCTTTGCGAGTAAATTTATACTGGAGAAGCTAAACCTTGGAATCCATACAAGTATCGCCTCACTCCCCATACAGACCGGATTCATCGCACAAGCCCGCTGCGTGCAGCGGGGTTGTCGCATCGCCTCCCCAGGGTCTCAGGACTGACGCTGTTGCTTCATTCTCAATGCCTGAGCGCCGCTAGGAACTTTTATCGCATCGCCAGGTACTGTTGGCTAAAATCGATGCTAATGTGGATTATTTTGTCACTAAGCTAAGAACTCTTTTGAAACCATATTCTTGAACTGTGTATGTTGGATTTTTGTCGTTTTGGTCTTGTGTAGTTTATATAAAAGTACTTTATTTATCTACACTGGTGTGGAGTCCATTTGTGGTGTTTTCATTGTGTTACTGTGAGTGTTGGTACAAATACTTTACACATTGCCTTTGATAAGTCTGTCTGCTCGTGCCAAGCTACCAAGGGGGTGAACAGGGGTTATCTAAAGAGTGTATCCCCCTTACCCTGACTAGAAGTAAGGGTCCCTATTTGGACAGTGGTACCTACCTCTGCCAACTAGAGGCCCCCAGATCTAACACCGAAGATTCCACACATCAGAAGCAGTATGGATTTTCGTTTTTATCAGTTTTCAACTTCTCAAAAATATAATGTAACAAAGAACAAAATCTTTTTTCTCTAATTTTCCATAATTGCATGCTGTGGATTTTCTAAAAAAAAACACAACGTTGACGATTACATTAGCATAGCAGTTGATACCTGAACTATTTTTAAACTAATATCCTACAATATTAGCAACCGTGTTCTCTTCTATTTTCTTTTCAGACTCATCATTCTTTTCAATTCTTTTTTTCTTTGCAACCTCAGTAATATATTTATCATATTTTCATTTTGGACGTATTAAACGTTTTTCATAAATAGGATATTCACCTAAGCTAGGAGCATAGAGTCTTCTTAACCTATTGTACTCTTTTACACAATTTACATCTGCACTTATCTTTTCTGCATCAAAATCAGTCAAATACAATCCGGATAACGTTCTTACTCGAGATAATGCAACATATGCCATACCCTCCTTAAATACAGAACTTCCAATATTTACCAAAGCACTGTCTACACTTAAACCTTGAGATTTATGAATAGTCACTGCATATGCTAAACAAACAGGAAACTGTTTTCTACGAACATACAAATCTTTTACAAGCAAGAAATGTACAGAGCAGCGTCCAATCTTTTTCACCTATTCAATCTGATCAAATTTATTCTTCAAAAATTCAATTCCATCTCTATTTGCATAACTAACAAAGTCAACAACTTTCCCAATTGCTCCATTTACTAATTCTTTCTCAACATCTAAATTACGCCGTAATATTACCCAGCAGTTTAGACATACATATAAGGTCTTTTCCAAACCTGCAGTCTTAGATATAGATTTTTCCAAAGAGTCTAATTTTAACTGCAATTTCTCTGACAAAAGAATAGTTACTCCTTCATGTTCTATTTTATCAATAGCTACCATTTTCATTATCTGTTCATTCTCCAGTTTCAACAGTTCTTCATTGAATGTAGAGCATTCTTTCAGTCTTGGCATAAGGCAAATTATAGATTTCTTTTCTGTAATTCTTCGGTAGATTGTTTCAGCTGCAATATTTTCTTTGGAAACAAGTTTCTTAGTAGCCGACTTTCTAAAGCATTTTTTCCATCCTTTCTTAAGTCACCAATTCTAATATTTTGAAGAATATTTCCATAAACTTCATCATTTGCTTGTCTCATGTGCTTGATAAATTCCTTAAATTCAAAATAACTCCAAATGTTCCTATTTCCAATACTTCCCAAAGATTTTTTAGTGTCTTCATGAAGAAGGGTTTTAAAAACTGGTTGGCCTTTTACAGGTGTGAGTTGTAGTAGATCACCAAATACAATTACATTTTTTCCTCCAAATAAAACATCGTAATTTGTTTTTAAAATCTGCTGCATCCTCAAATGTACAAACGCAAGCATTAAGTTTGAGAACAGGCTTACTTCATCATTACCAAAAGTTTCATTTTCTACAGTACTCTTGAAACTTCGAAACAAGCTTCTCCAGATAGCTTGTGGTATTCCAACTTATTTTTATGTTCTACTGGTAATATAAGTAGACGATGTAATGTAATCCCTTTAATATTGTGTGCTGCTAACCCAGTTGGAACAGTTACAACACAAGATAAATGTGAATCTGTTGTTTTCTGTAGATAACTTGACAAACATTTAATCAAGAAACTTTTCCCCGTTCCAGCTTGTCCACTTATGTACATAAGAATAGGTCTAAATTTACATTGGCAATCATTCTTTTCATGCAGTAATCCATGTTGGATCTGTTGTGTAACTTGGTGATATATTTCTTTCTGTTCAGTATTTAAATGTTCCTCCAAATTTTCCAAATCAATATTCTCCTGTTGTGCTTGCTGCATCACCATTTCCACTTCACTCATTGCTATTGCCGCTTCATTTTCAAGTATGGCTTCTCCTAGTGGATCTTGACTTTGTGGAGCAGAACTCTGACTATCTTGAGAACTATCTCTAGCAATTTCAGCTGCAATAGTTCTTTGTTGATTAATCTCTTCGTTCAACATTTGTAGATAATTTGGAAAAAAATTACATTCAATGCTATCTTTACATGCATTGAAAGAATCTTCATAGCAGTCAAAATCTCCAAGTAATTCCATTTCAGTCCGCCAATGTTTGAAGAGTTGCAGACGAGCTAAATATAAAAACTCTCTTTTATCTGGAGTACCACAAATTAATTTCCTGTGATTAATCACATTTCCTTTGTCATGCTTTACCAAACATCCTTCAGATCCAATTACAGCGAATTTTCCTTCATTTATTTTTTCTGTAACTTTTTTTTTAAACTTTAAGGTTGCAGTATTTCATATAGACATATGTTTTCCAGGTATGGACTTCTATTTGGCTAGTATGTATCCAACATAGTTGATTTCAGAATATCTGTACTTTCTGGTTCATTCAGTGCCAATTATTAAATTTCTTGTACAGGTTTCAAAAATCTATTTCGTGCTGCAGCAAGGTCTAGACTTATCCATATGATTCCTCCTGACTTTGAATATAAACTTGCGGATGTCAATCGATCCGAACATTCGTAGGGTCCAATTTCTCGATGTGAAAGCATTTACAACCTGAAGCTGTACAATTTTTTGCTAAGTGTCTTCTCCTGTAAAATTTCCTCCCACATTTCTTTCAATTCTGTCTTCTCAGACATGGTAATATGACGTGACATAGTGAGCAATAGCAAGTGAGTTATCTGCAATATATTGTATGTCCATATTTGCATTCCACATCATCAAAATCACCGGATTGTAATCATTAATGTACTTTGATTCTTCTGTTCTTTTTATATTATAAGTATTTTTGGGTGATTTTCGAGTGATCGTATGCCTCACTGCTGACATAAAACTGTTCACTCTTCCTTTGGAAATTACTGAACGTGGAAAGCCAAATCGACATTTTGTGTAAAATTTATGCTTGACTTATATTTCCGTCTGCAATATTTTCCACATCGATGACTCTGAAACCGTAAATCTTGCTGCCTTAAGATATTTTCTCCTCCTGTTTTCAGAATTGCACAGGTAACATACTCTTCAATAAACAATAAAACAGTCTCATCTGAATCAGTTCCAAATTTGGGTGCATTTATGATCCATAAAAGCATATGTATATGAGGAGCACCTCTAGCTTGGTATTCTTTTCTCCCAAAAAACTCAATAACTTCGCCAATAGGTGGATTTTTTTTATTACAGTTGAAAGACATGATCTCTTCAATTCTATGATTAAAATATCTGCAGACATTTACAGGATCTAGGAAACACAGTTCTCCAGGTGTCTTCAATTCAATATTTTCTATATTTGAATTTGCTTCTCGTAGAAAATCCAGTAAATCATCCCATGCATACTCAGCACAGCTAAGTGTAACAAACCACATAGGGGTTCCTAATTTTCTTAACATACATTTTAGTTCCCCATGACGTCGATAACAATATTCATTAGTGCCAAGTTGACATGCCATCAAATTAATTAACTGTGATTCTAAATGTTCATCTCTTTGCAGAAACATGTGAAAGATGCGTTCCAGTTTTTAATATATGGTTGACTGCATATGGAAGTGCAGACAGATCCCTCTCAAATAAAAGATGAAACAAATATGGAATACACTGATGAAATCTTGGTTCTTCTGAGTACAGTCGTAAAGTACGATATTCTGCAGCTGGAATCTGAACTGGTCATTCATCATATCGTCCACCTTTTCCAGTCGGGAACAGATGTGGAAAACAACGAGCTTCTAAAGTTTTTTCCTACACACTCATGGAAGTTCCCTTTGCTTTTTTCATCTGGAACAATTCAATAGTATCTCCTTTCAGTTCTTTTGAATGTAGAGGGTGTATAGTATAATGTTAATACATTTCTTCTTTTCTGGAATTCTCTACTTTTTCTATTTGTGCACTTGAAATAAGTGTTTTTTATCTTCTAAAGTCATTTCTTCTTCTTCTTCTACATTTACACTTTTATAGTAAATATTATTTTGCACTAGATATAATGTTGCCTTTTGGACTTTCGTGACATCTACTAACTCTTGCCATATTTTCTGACTCTTTGTGGGTACACCATTAACAAGAATGACTATAGGTTCAGGATCCTCTCTTTCTACACCAACAGTTTAAAAATGTTTCTTAAAATCTAGAGGTAAATACACAACTCTTCCTTTTAAACCTCTTTGTAGATCTGTTGGAGGCAGCTTACCTGTTTTAGGCTCCATACGAATTATAGCCTGAAAAGGGTGCACAGATTGTATAAGGATGGCCTCATATGTATTTAAATATTTAACCCCTTCTGTGCCACGCCCTTTCCCCCTCCTGTGCCGGGCGTTGTATTAGTGGGTGGGGTTCATGACGAGATAGTCTCGTCATGGGCACAGCGCGACCGTGCTCCATGACGAGACTATCTCGTCATGGGCACTGAAGAGGTTAAGTTCAGGAGGTATAGCTACTAATTCTGAGTCATTAGGGACAGCTCTAGCTGGCATTTTGTTTTCTTTTAATTTATTGTAACAATATTTACAAATACATTGTACAATACCTAGCTCAAAACGACCTTCCACAAACAGATAAGCAGCAAATTCTCCCCATTTATCATTGTTTTCATTTTTACTTTTTAAAAACACATCTACATTCCTAGTTTGAATTTTAGAATGAGTACGTCGACAAGAAATGCAAACATAGTTGGGATTTTCACCAGAAACTACTTTAAACTTTGTTATTTCTTTTTCAAACTTCACATCAGTGCTATCTTCCATCTCTTGTTCAACATCTACAGTTATCAAACTCTCACTTTCTCTACACTCCTCTTGACCAGCAAAGAAACGTAACTCTATATCATCACAATTTTGTTTTACATCCAACACTGTACCATGCAAAAGAGCTGTATTAATTTCATTTAGACATAATGCAGGACTTTTCACGTAGTATAATCTTCTAACTTTCGCATTTTGGAATGATGTACTGCTAACATTCTTAAATGATCAAAACGACTTTGACACACTTTCCTAGAAAGACAAGCCAGAGAATAACCTTGCAACCCTGTATTTTTTCTCACTTTGCAAGGATCCAGTCTAAATCGTCTGTTTCACAGTTTTTCTTCCATATTCTCTTAAGAAATTTAGTAAAATATCAATAGATTGTTGACGTATACTACAAATACTACTACAATCCCATGTAAACACTGGAGCCTGGGTACGTCTCCCTTGAACTTCCTCAGCTATTACTTGTTCAAGATTTCTAGGAACTATCTTTTCTTTTTCAATTGGACAACCATTTTTCACTTCATAACAATGACCACAGGTATCAACTGCATGCAGTAATCTATTTTGTTGAAAATAACTTTCTTCATTAAAAAAAAGTTCTGTACTAGAAGGATGCTTCCAATCCCCTGAAAATATTTTACAAAAATTAGTTCTATTTACAATTCTTTTTCTTTTACATTTGTCCTTCATATGCTGCATTATTATTTTTAAAGTCTTCAATCTTTTTAAAATTAAGATAAACAATTTTCTTTTCAATTCAAATTCTTTTTCAATTACACTTAGAATCTCCTTTTTTTGTCTGTAAAATGCTGATCTACTTTTAGATATTTTACATTTTTTTAGTACATTTTGGAGTACTCTACTTTTATAGTTTCTTTTTCGAATTTCAGAAAATTGTTTCTTCCTGCTTCCAACAGAATTCTTTTTCCGATAATCCAATTTTCCCCTTTTTTGTACATTTTTCGTTTCCCTTTGTTTCACTGTCCTTGTTGTATCTGTCCGTTCTTTATTTATAAAATTGGAAACTGTTTTTGCAAGTTTAAAAAAAAAAATCTTTACTTCTCTTACCAGAACACTTTTCTTCCATGTTGTAGTTGATCTAATTCCTCTTTTCCTTTTTTTTTAAATAAACCTCTTTTCTTTGTTCTCTTTTTCTTTGCTCTTTTCTTGTCATTTTTACTCTTTCTTAATAATTATGCAAAATATCTGTAAAATAGGAAAAGTTTTGAAAACAATTTAATATAATTAAAATAATTATATATAAATATTCACATGCATAGCTATAAAAAACATACAAAGAAACTAGATAAATAATTTCAGCAATGGAACAGTGCTACCTGCATAATTGTAGTAGTGTATGAGTAGTGTGAAAGATACTAGAGTACAGCATTAGTAGTACACATCTAATTGTAGAACTGCATGGTTACAACCTGTATCATTCCATGAATACATGGCTAGTGACTAAAAGATTACAATACTAAAAGGAGAGTGCCTGAGTGCATTTATAAGTGCTTAGGTATTGGCGGAGTGATAGCATAAGTTGATAGTGCTGGATGGGTGATTGGAGAAGTGCATAGGAATGACAGGAGGATTCCTACACTGCATAGGTACTAACTGGATATTTAGAGAAGTGTACCTACTATGTAGCTGGTTAAAGGTCTGCATGGATAGTGCACAGAATATTGTAGTTCTACTTGTGTTAGTGGCTTGGCCATTCCATAAGTACATAACTAGTAACTGGAATGATTACAGTGCTGCAAACAGAGTGCATGGTGAATTTATAAGTGCTTAGGTATTAGCAGAGTAATAGGGTAAGTAGATAGTGCTGGATGGATGATTGTAGAAGTGCATAACACTGACAGCAGGATTGCTAATCTACATGGCACGCATAGGGACACCTGTGGGTCGGCTAGCAGAGGAACAGCTGCGGGCCAAACGCTATAGTAAAAAGTATGGGCCGTCGCCTTGCAAAGAGATAGCTACGACCGGTAATGTCAGAAGCAGGAGCATGGAGGGGATATCTCGCAGAGAGAACTGCGGTGTATTTCCAGTGTTGGCTTGCAGAGGTACAACTGCGGGCCCGACGGCTCGCAGACGAAGAGCTGCGAGCCGAACGATGGTTTGCAGAGGGAGAACTGCGAGCCGGCGGGCTGGCTCGTAAAGGAAGACCTGCGAACCGACTGACTGGCTCGTTGAGGGAGAGCTGCAGCCCGTGAACTCACAGAAGGAGAGCTGCGGACCGGCTCACACACGTAGAGCTGTGGGCCAACAGCTATAGGGAAAGTTGCAGACCGTCGGCTTGCAAATCATAGGTGCGGGAAAGTGATGTGGGTAGAGGAAGCGTGAAGGGGTATCTCGTAGACAGAGACCTGTGGTATATTTCCAGTGTTGGCTTGCAGAGCTACAACTGCAGACCCGCTGACTCACTGACCAAGAGCTGCGAGCCGACTGGTGGTTCGCAGAGGGAGAGTTGCGAGCCGGTGGGCTGGCTCGTAGAGGAAGAGCTGCGAACCGACTGGCTGGCTTGTAGAGGAACAGCTGCGGCCCGTCGGCTCGAAGAGGGAGAGCTGCAGGCCGGCTCGCACAGGAACAGCTCCTGGCCGACTGCGATAGGTAAGGTGCACTACTATAGGATGCATAAAATAAACAATATGAGATGAGGAGATTAAACGGAGGTGTAATTCCTAAACTTTAATTATACCATTCCTTTAATATACGTATATTCAAGGGTTTCAGTGGGATAAAAAAATGACGGTTGTGTAAAAGCGGTAGCAGTGTTCAGCACCGGTACGATCCGGCCCACTTAAAGGCCTGCGTCTATTCAGCACAGAGACACAACCTAACAATTTTCCTCACTTATAATAACAGTTACTTTACTAGTGTGAAACAATCGTACAGAAAATTTACAAAAACATTCTTTTTTTGTTATTTATCTGTCACACATTGATAAAATATCTCTTGTAAAGAAACGCCCCTCTCCACCTTTATTTTGTAAGAACGAGCAATAAGTAATCCCTTTAGCAGCATCTAGTCACTAACTACTAACACGGTGTTGTATACCCAATTGTAAAGCACAAACACTATTTAGATTATATCTTAAAACATCATCAAATGATTTTAAGCATGCATACATACAGAAAGCAACATGTACGTTTACTTTGTCCATTTACTCTCCATGTAATCTGTGCACATTTTCAACAGATTCACAGTATAACACCTGTCTTCACTTATATTCAAGTATACCTCACAGTGTAAAATATAACATCACAACCAATGCATATGTAATATTTCCAACATAACACTGATTGCACCATTCTCTATATAGTACATACCCTACCAATATGGCAATAAACTTAGAAGTGATATTTTTATAAAACAAAAAGCTGTATTAGATTATTTTTATAAACATGGTGGTGAGAGCTGGACAGAGTAAATAAAGGTGTAATTCCCAAACTTTTTATGTATCATTCCTTTACAATACATATATTAACAGCTTCAAGTGGAATGAAAAATTTGGCAACTTAAAGGCCTGCATATATTCAGCAAACAAACACACTCTGACAATTACCTTCACTATGTTGTGTGTAGATTTAGATTCCGTATATAGGTTTCCTGATTTATGCCCTTATAAGTACAATTCATATTGCCCTTATTTAGGCATAGAAAATCCAGCCCTTATTTAGGCATTGTCCATGCTAACCGAATACAGGCATGGTCTCCTACATCCACCAATCCACGTCACAACGAGTTCTTGGAAAACCAGACTCTTAAGCCTTTAGGAATTTCCCTTGCTTGGATATTGATTTCTCTGAGAACTCATTTATTATGCATGAACATCTATTCCTTAGGGGTTCATTCATGACATTCCAATGCCCGACTTTTACATCAATACAGGCATTCCTAAACACCTTCAAGGTATAAATATACCTGCTCCGGTACGGTCCAGTTTGACTGCCTACTTGCGGTTCACCACGACAAGTTCGGAAGGAGATCGAGTTCCCGCCTGATGCACTGACCAGACGCTGTCAGCCTCCTCGCAGAAAATCCAGCTCCAGTGTTTCTGACTCCCCTTGCGGGGTGTTAGATATCGAGTCCCGGAAAGAGATTCCAACCTCACACATTCTAAGGTATGGAGCAGACTAGAACTTAAAGAAACTTTTGGCAACTCTTGGCAAAACTAAACTATAGCTAGCTATACTTTTGAAAACAGCACCTTCTTCTTACCTCGTACTACACTTAGGTTAGGTACACTGGGGTAGAACAATTTGGAAGCATCAGATGAGTATTCACATTTAATTAATATATGTCACATACACATTGTACTTCGCAGCCTGTCTTACGATTGTAGCAGTTCATATCTCTTGCATGAGAAATAAAACTGTTCAATAAACCCTTTTTATTAAAACGCCCATCTCTCTATTTCTATGCAACTCTGTAGAAACGAAGCATGCACGATTGACTGAGTGAAACTGTTATCTATTGTTTCCACGGTTCTGAGATTGTTCTGACTCTAAGGGAAACAAAGTTGTCATGTTTATGCGGTTGTCAGAAACTAATCCCTTCTTGTTTTTTCGAGAAGTTTCTAGTGACCTCTGAGTTAGCTGGCACACACAAGTAATTAAGTTTAATGTACTCGATTGAGACATACTGACCTCAGTCCTATGTAAAAACTTTAGTGTATATTATTCCAATGCGCAGAGCCTATCAGGGATATAGGAACTACACTACATGGCACCCAACAGTTTGGTAAGGCACTAATTTAACGCTAGATACTGAAGTAACTCAGTCGTGCTTTTCTCAGAGACCCCTACTCATAATACTCTATAAGACGTCTGGAGTGGGTAGGGATAATATCCGCCATAACAGAGTAGGACAAAGATCCTATGTATTAGCTGTTTGGTTTATTCATCGTTGAAGATAGTGTTCCAAAATATTGAGCACCTTATCTTTGTTTCCTTAAAACTTGTTCTACATTTTTCATTAAACAAAATGTCTGATACAGAGGCTGCGGCTGACCAAGTCTTAGCAGGCTTTAATACTACAGGTTTAAATGAAACCGACGAGGGTGTTATAAACATCCATCCAAATTTAAGGAGAGCCATCACTCTAAAACTTATAAACCATGGCCTAACACCAAGAGGTGGTAGGGCAGTTTTTGTGATAGAGGCACATGAATCTCACCAGACAGAGGTATTATATTTCTATTTCTATTTTATGGATTGTATTCCCAAAATCAAATCCAGTAACTAAAACGTTTCACTTCTACAAAGAAGATGAACCACCTGTGGAATATAATCCTTTTGAGGATATTGACATTCCACTCACATACCAGGAGCATGCTCTCTGGTTTAAAGGTGCCCTAAAACATTATAATCACATTACCAGGCTCGGTCCACTAGGTAGACCAGGAGCAACATGGCCGATTTTTGCCGGCTACACACCTCATCCTGAAATTGAAGAAATGACAGATGTAGAACTACTTGCTCAACTCAAAGAGTTGATCAAAATTTATAGACAATTGGTTCAATATGTCATGAGGACTTTCACAGTCCAACCACCGTTAACCATTCAAAATCCAGCCCCTCATCAGGGGAATACACTAAAAATCACTCCACAGACTTTACACAGTCATGGGTAAAATGCCCAGAAAACGTGAAGAAATTCCATTCTGGATAGCTCAAAAAATTACTAAAATCGAAGCAATATTTCCTAATATTAGCCCTTATGAGAAACACAGAATTCTAGCAATCTGTTTATCGATGGAGATCACACCACATCTGAAAGACTGCACCACTTGGGGCATAGTCTTTGCTGCAATCTAACATGGTGTTCCGTCTATGGCAGTAATACCTGATGTCCTGAAACAGATTCAAAACTAATACAGGGCAGAGACAGCTCTGAATTTAGGTATGAAGTTACTCATGAATTTTGACCAGGTCTCAGTAATAATATTATCTAATATTAAAGGAGAAGCAGCATCAGTGGCAATCCGCCAGAAGTTAAGGGAATTTGATGTAGCAGAACAACCACAAGAACTAGCCAGAATAATTGAAAAATCCTATGAAGAATTAGGCCGAGACAGTTTGGGAGGGAAACCAGTTAAACCACAACAGTCTGAAAGTCCTGATAAGGTCCTTACTAAAAACACTCCTACCTCTTCTAAAAAGAAGTGAGAAAATAACAAACAACATTCAAAAGAGAAAGATTCTCAATCCTGTGGTATGTCTCCTCAAAAGGAGCCCTCTGAAAGGAGGTATAACCTCAGGAATAGGGATAATTTGAGAATCCCTGACAGGTATCAAGATACTGATACACGTTCCTCTCGTACCTTTCAGATATCATCACAGATATCCGAAAGAAGAAGACGCTCAGAGAACAAAGAAGAACGCATGAAGTCCAAAGACGATCAACACGTTCAGAGAAACAAACCAAAACCTCAATTCTCCAAAAAGATAGCAGGTCTGAAGATCAGACATGCCGATGATTCTGAGAACACAACTCAAGAATGGAGAATGGGCTCAGACAATGTTGGAAAGCGCAGCAGAAGTTATAGTAGCTCGCCAGAACCTGAAGGGGCTTATGGAGACAGTGGACTTGAATTAGGACATTCAAGTTGAAACTGCAGATGCCAGGGTTAGTTCTCCGCATAGGTTATATGAAATAACACTCCGGATGGAGGGAGACATACTAAGGAAAGTGAAAGCACTCTTTTGGGAGCGACTTTCAAAGGGTTATGATATACTTCTAGCAGAACAAGACTGGCCACAAGAGTTTGTCAGGGAGTGCCCAAATGGCGAAGACATCATTATGCCAGCCTTCTCCAACGATGTTCCAGTACACTTAAAATAACTTATGCCAGGAAATGGAGAGTGGCCCAGGCCCCAGCATTATATAAGAATCATGTAGGATAGGAGGAGGACTCACCTCACCACAAAATCAAGTTAAAAAATCAACCAACTGCACAAAGGCATTAACCCAGTTGAGCAAGAAGCTGAAAAACAAGTCAGGGAGATCTTAGATCAACTTGAATACCAGGGGGTGATTGAAACATGCACCTCATCAATGAACAATCCTTTGTTTCCTGTCTCCAAACCAGACAATACATATCGTCTAGTTTTGGATTACAGACACTTAAACTCTTGTTGTAAAACATTTGCAGTGCAAAATGCACACAGTACAGCATTAATGAATAACATTGTGCGTGAAAAGTACAAAACCACATTAGACATTTCAAATGGTTTCTTTTGTCAAAATATTGCACCTGAAAGTAGATATTTGACCGCTTTCTCAATAATGGGGACCCATCGTCAATTTTGTCGACTCCCACAGGGGTTCAAAAACAGCCCGGGGTTATTCTCAGCAAGAGTAACAGAGTTACTACAAATTTATGATGACGAGGCATTGTCATATGTCGATGATACATATCTGACAGATGATGACTTGGACAGACACTTGAACAGGGTGAACACCATTATATTGGGCTTCGCCTCTGAGGGTTACAAATTCAACTTTTAAAAGTCCAGAATTGCCCAACTCAACATCCTTTTCCTAGGATATGAACTTTCAAGTGAAGGCAAAAGCCTGGCAGCCAACTTTTTAGAAAAGTGTGCGCTGCTCCAACCTCCAAAAACGCTGAAAAACTTAGTCGATTCTAGGTTTCCTGAATTTTGGAAGAACATACATTCTAAACTACACAGAAAGGGTTAAACCTCTCTACAAATTAATCAAACCTGATTTCAAAGCCACGACTTGGACACAAGAACACGCAGAAATTCTGCGTTCACTTCAAACAGACATGTTAGCAACTAAACACTTACAAACACGCATAAACATACGCAACTTAGTGATTCGAATCATTGCAGGTCAATTCAGATTCACCTACTTAACTTTTAACAAAGGTGAAAAAGTACCAATTGCATACAAATCACACTTGTATACACAAGCAGAAAAGAAATTCACTTCTACAGAAAAGATTCTGACAGCAGTTCAAACCACTGTAGCAAAAGAAAGAGCCCTAGCACTGGGGAAACGCATTATGGTCGTGACTCCAGTACCAGCCTTAGAGGCAGTTACCAAAGCTAGCATTCCGAATGCAAAAGCTTTACATCCGAGATGGATACAATGGGTTTATTCACTTGCTGCAACTGATGTTGAATATGTTTTTGATCCTTATTTAAAAACACAAACATTCCTGCAATACAAACACAAATGTCCTCTGCCTACTGAAATTCTACCTCTTGATCAGTACGAATTTATAATTTATGATGATGGATCTGCACAACCCGCTACTGAGAGTAAACAAGCTTACAGTGCAGCATGCGCAATCGTTAAAGGTCATATGCGCGATGGCAAATTCAGACCAATGGTCACAAAAACGCAATCTCTAGGAGATTGTACAGCTCAGCGAGCTGAACTACAAGCATTTAAGATGGCACTTGAAAGCACGGATCGCAAATTCCCCACACTCATAGTGTCCGATTCTTTTTAATGTGTTCAATCTTACAATGAATATTTACAGAATTGGCTTCAAAATGGTTTCGAAGATGCAAAAGATGGCACAATCAAGCATAAAACGCTTTGGGAAAGAGTAGTTCAGTTGCAAAACAGACTAAAAAACACTCATGGGATACACACACTGAGCCATCAACGTGATGGCTTTCACGTTGAAGGGAATTCATTGGCTGATGAAGCCACGAAAGGGGCTGTGCAAACGGCTTCCGTAGCTGCAATCCCTCGTTCAAAAACGAAAATAGACAGTGAAATAGTGCTGGCTGTCAATGCTTCAAGCAAAGGTAGCGGTGCAGCATTACCTAAAAAAATTCCACTCATATATAATTGATGCGAACAATGTTCCGTTTGCTCGAATCCCTGGAGTGGGGGATAGGGTAATACCAAACATGGAACATAGATTAGGACTAATCCTAGCAGCACATGAAGGGATCGCCTCTGCCCATGCAGGTGTTTCCGCCACAGTATCGTTATTAAAACAGAGATACTGGTGGCCAGGCATTAGGAAACAGACCAGGAATTATGTTTTGGAATGTGAAATATGCCAGAAGATGAAAGTCTCTACTGTGAAACATCCTGCACAGACGCCCCTGTTCATTTCAGATAAACCATTAGCATGTGTTTACCTGGACCACTGCTGACCCTTACAAAGGGATGGTAACTATAAATATATCATGGTCGCAGTGGATTTGTGTTCTAGATTCCTATGGATGTGGCCTCAGCGCTCGCCTGACGCTCGAACTGTTATAAAAGATTTGCGAGTCTTTATCAGCACATACGCTATTGGCACACTACATTCTGACCAGGGTCCTGTGTTTAGCTGTCAAGCTTACAAAGAAGCCATGGCCAGTTTGTGCGTAGCATTGCGGTATTCTTCTCCATTCCATCCTGAGGGAAATTCTGTTGTGGAAAGAAAAAACCGAGACATAAAGCAGTCTATATCAGTTAAGGTATTAGGTTTGGGTGATGGGTGGGTCAAACACATTTATGAGGTCCAGTGCGCACTTAACAACTTGCCAAGAAGTTCTCTAGGGGGTGTCACTCCATTTGAAGTTCTATTTGGAACTAGAATGTTGGTACCGGACCTTGATATACAAGGCACAGTGATGGAAAATAAGAAATTTGATATCAAAGATCGTTTGGCTGTTTTACAGGACTTAAATGAACTGAGAAATAAACAAATCAATGTGCTCCTGAAGCCAACCATCACTGGGGAAAAACCGGCAGTTCCAGCAAGGCCTGTTTGGATCCCAAAGCTTGGTGATCTAGTCAGAGAAAAGATCGCGGACAAGAAGGAATTTGGGCCTTCATGCAGACAACCAGTACCTGTCCTAGCAATCCACAGATCAAGAACAGTACTACTGCCGCCCCTTGCTGATAAAAAGGAGAAAAGATTTGTGTCCATCGACCTGATCAAACCACACTATGTGGCTGATACTAAACTGTAGGCCAAGTGGACTCCGACAATGTAGCAGGCGCACTCCGCTAGCTACAATCCAAGAGGTTCAAAGTGAGAGACTCATCACATTTGAAGATTCTGCAGTGAGAAATGAAGGACTAAGCAATAGAACTATGGAACTCGTCCCTCTTGAGACCCAAATAACAGTTCATCCTGATACACCTGTATACAACGAAGTAACAAGTGATCAACTGGTTCCAGCGAATTCAGCAAATCCTGATGCAATTCCAACCATTGACAGAACTGCCTCCGGCTATTTAATGAACTTTGATACTTTTTCTGAGGATCCCAGCGAACTTGAAACGACACCAGCACAAAGAACTTTCAAAGAACAAGCAACATACTTTTTTTCATCTCCTGAAAAAGACTTTTCTGGTTTCACCATGGATTGAACTATGGATTGTTTTGGGAATATTCTTCTTTCTACTATGGTTAGCTCTGGTAATAACTCTGGGTATGCGGATAAGTGGAAGATATATTCAAATGGACACAGCAAGTAAAAGAGTGAACTTACTTCTCCAGCCACACAAATCATCCCATCGTGAAGCAAGAGACTTGTCAGCAGTGAACATCACAGCTGTTCCTATATGATGGTACAGTTTGGGACCAAACTGAATATGACATTTTTGGCCCGTCAGAGCTTTTGAAGATTCCACATTTATTTAAGATTTCATTGAGTGACTTTATTACCTCTAGTACCGTTTCTGATGATTGGGACTTCGAGACTGTTAATAACATGATGTCTGATCTAGAGATGTCTACAATATTCACAAATCATGAATATTTAGAGGGTTCATCAGACTATGAACAAATGTATTGTTATAACCATTATGGTCATCATTTCTTGCATAAATCTGCAACACCTAGAAATGTATATATGTGTAAACAATGGGAACATTATCCTACACCTCCAAAGGGTAGTTTGAAAACTTTTGCAATGAAATTTCTATATTTTTCAGGCTACAATTTGTCAAATCCAGACACGTTTTACTTTAAAAATGTGAAAAAGACAGGAACGAAAAATATGTTAACCAATACGAAACAGATTTATTCTGCAGCCTTTATTGCCCAACTGTCTAGACAGGGTTTCGACTTTTGGAAAGACAACATTGAGACAAAAACTGTCTGAGGTAAAAAAGATTGGCAAATACAGGGGGTAGAAGCTTTGTTTAGAGCATGTATCATCCCTGAGCAAATTATGTTTTTGAATGACACTGTCTAACAAACGTCTAGCCTTGGGTTAGCTAAGATCAAAGACATGAACACAACGACCATACCAATACCTGCGACTAATAGCACTACACGGGGGGAGGTCGACGTACATAATAGTTTGCATTACAACATATCAGATCCAGAATGGAAAAAATGGTTGCTCTGGCCCACAGACACGAATAACTGTCAAGATCGATTCCTGAACAAAACACAGGGTTTTCTCTATCAATAGGCCAGAACCACGCTATGTTCAAAGACAGCATCCAGTGGTAGTAACAACATACAGTGTAGGGAAACTTTGCCTTGATTGGCTACAGAAAGCTACACTGAAGGATGTAAAACACTTAACTTTACTTCAAGAAGGCGCAGACCTTAGGGAATTCTTGCTAGGACCAAGAAAACCGCGTCAAAAATGTTTCATATATGCCGGCATCTATGCTGCTTATAATGAAGCATGAAAAGTTACCCAAGCAGAGACTGCAGAACGAATACGAGAAATTGATCGTCTTAATTTAGAGAAAACTCTCTGACACAGTCAGGGAGTCACCTTTATGGCCTTCACTGAACATCTCTTCTATACAAATTGATACTCTAAGCAGAATGAAAGCCATTCTTTTACAGAAAACAGTGCCACTGAACTCTGCCAGAGAAACCTATGATCTACAAGTCGCAAGGACTTCTGCCGAGATACATACCCTTTTGTATACAAACTGCCCTGTACACTTTTCAGAAATGTTAGGTCGCATCTTAAACATGTCTGATACGAGCGGTATTATACATATATTTAAGAACGTATGTGCAGGACTGTTAGCACCTTTTCAAGCAGTCCTCGGCATATTTCCAAACTTCATGCACTCTGTGTTTGGCGGACTGCCACTCCTTTTAGCACTCATTGCAGGGATCCTATTTTTGCTCCTACTGCTCCGATATGGCAAGCCAAATCACCAGTGACACCCAATTCACCATGGAGAGAGCTCTATTGGAGATGAAGTGTCGTGAGCGCATCGTCCAAATTTTGGGTTTACCTCGTCTACGAGAATTAAACACCACATGGTTTCTGTCATTCAGACCAATCTGGCAAGATTGCATCTTACCTGTTCTACGCTGCCTGCTCTGCGGTGAAGAATGCGTGCTAGACATCAGTCTAACGCTCCCCTCAGTCATGCCTACGGATATCGATACTCTGCTGGACCCGGTAACGGCCCATGCTCTGTGTTGTCCCCAGCGGCTACCAATCCTGATGACGGCATTCATTGAGATCTCACGGACGCAAATTGCTACTGCTGAGGTACAAGAAGAAACATCAGGCTCGCAGGTAACATTCGCTTCGAACATTGCTGATGCAACCAATGCTGAAGGCGATAGTTCACATCTATGTGCAGTTAATCTTCTAAACGAGGTATTCCAACTTTCACCTACAACGGTGGACGACTTTTTGTCTACAGGATTAGAAGATTTCATGTTTTCTCCAGACCCACACACTGACTTTTGATTCAGGCACACAGTGTTCCGATGAGGCTCTGAAATTGGCCTTCATTCTTTTCAGACAAGGGACTAACTTTGGAACTTTTTTCCTATGATTAATTTTTTTTTCCAAATTTTTTTTTTTCTTTTTCTTTCACAGTAATCTGCTTATAGTAGAACTATTCATAGAGAACAGAATACTTTGAAAATCTTCCAGGAACATTATGCCACCTTGTCACATCAACAATTGATTTGTGTTAACCTGATATGAAATGGTTTCGGACCCTTTTCTTCTGTATTAACGAGCCATTTCATCATGTGTATATATTTTCATTCTTTTTAGCATCTCCAATGCACACATATGCTTAGAATGAAATATTGCTTTTAATATGTACAGCACCTTATGCATAGCAATGGTTTTGTAATGCATTTTTAGGACATATGTTTTTAGATATGTTTTAGCATGTTTCAATTAATCATGCAATACTCTCTTTTAGATATGTTTAGTATGTTTGGGATTTAGTAATGTCGTTCATACAAAACTGGAGTGGGTGTTGTGTGTAGAATTAGATTCTGTATATAGGTTTCCCGATTTATGCCCCTATATAGGTATAATTCATATTGTCCTTATTTAGGCAGAAAAAATCAAGCCCTTATTTAGGCATTGTCCATGCTAACCAAATACAGGCATGGTCTCCTACATCCACCAATCAACGTCACAACGAGTTCTTGGAAAACCAGACTCTTAAGCCTTTAGGAATTTCCCTTGCTTGGATATTGATTTCTCCAAGAACTCATTTATTGTGCATGAACATCTATTCCTTAGGGGTTCATTCATGACGTTCCGATGCCCGACTTTTACATCAATACAGGCATTCATAAACACCTTCAAGGTATAAATATACCTGCTCTTGCCCTGGCAAACCAAGGTTCCCGTACGGTCCAGTTCAACTGCCTACTTGCGGTTCGCCACGACAAGTTCGGAAGGAGATCGAGTCCCCGCCTGATGCCCTGACCAGACGCTGTCAGCCTCCTCGCAGAGAATCCAGGTCCAGTGTTTCTGACTCCCTTTGCGGGGTGTTAGATATCGAGTCCCATAAAGAGATTCCAACCTCACACATTCTAAGGTATGGAGCAGACTAGAACTTAGAGAAACTTTTGGAAACTCTTGGCAAAACTAAAACTATAGCTAAACTAGACTATAGACAAACAGCACCTACTTCTTACCTCGTACTACACTTAGGTTAGGTACACTGGGGTAGAACAATTTAGAAGCATCAGATGAGTATTCACATTTTAGCCTCTTATTTATGTATGTATTTTATGAATATATGTCATAGCTACAAACCATGCTATTGCAGTATTATTTTATCTTACTGCTAACCCTGTACGTATTGTACTTCGCATTCTGTCTTACAATTGTTGCAGTTCATATCTCTTGCACGAGAAATAAGACTGTTCAATAAAACTTTTTATTGAAATGCCCATCTCTCTATTTCTGTGCAACTTTGTAGAAACGAAGCATGCACGATTGACTGAGTGAAACTGTTATCTATTTTTTCCACCGTTCTGAGATTGTTCCGAACCTAAGAGGAAGCAAAGTTGTCATGTTTATGCGGTTGTCAGAAACGAATCCCTTCTTGTATGTTCGAGAAGGTTCTATTGACCTCTGAGTTAGCTGGCACAAACAAATAATTAAGTTTAATGTACTCGATAGAGACATACTGACCTCAGTCCTATGTCAAAACTATAGTGTATATTATTCCAATGCGCAGAGCCTATCCGGGATATTGGAACTACACTACAACTAATAATCACATTTACTTTAGCACTGTGAACAAAATCGTACAGAAAATATACACAGAACATTTTCATTTATTTTTTATCTCTCCCATATTTATAAAAAATGTCTTCTGAAGAAACGCTCCCCAACAACTTCCATTTGATAACAACACCAAAATCCAAAGCCTCCCAGTAACACACCAGTCTTGACTGATATTGAAATCTACCTCTCACTATAAAAATTACCACAAGTTGTCCACATAACATTTCTGTTTTTTGTTCCATCTCTGTTAAGTTAATAACACATGAATTTTCTACTCTTACCCCTTCCCCACTATTTCCACACTAAGCATAATTTAACTTACGTTCGTAGTTGGTGTGCAGATTCCAAATGTCACAAACGCATGCAATTCTTTCTTTGTCACACAGTACATGTAATGCACCGCTCTCATCAAGAATGGAACCAGTAATGGCACAATTTCCCTGTTGCTCCACACATAAATACATGTAAAGAACAAATCAGAATAGTTCCTTGATTTTTTCAAATTGCAAAACTTCTCTCTATTGGTTATTTCTGAACTTTCCATATAAACAGCTTTTAAAAAATTTAAGAACACATACAGGTGAGAAGTTCAACGTATTCTATCAACACACTTTCTAGACCATTCTACGACACTTGCAGGTTAAAAGTTCATATTTTTATAAAACCTAACAATATTTTTCGGCAAAATTTTCTCGAACATTTAACGCACCTGCAGGTTAAAAGTTCACCATTGTTTTAAGTTCAAACAGTGCCTTCCAAATGCAAGTAGCAGGTGTGGTTGAACTGAGAAAATATTATCCTATCATATGCACTCCACAATCAAACTGATTTTTATTAACCAATGACAAAGATGCTTTTCGACAAAGTAATATGCACCCTACTTTTAGGTAAACAATGCTTTTCATCTCCCAATCAGTTATCATTTTGTATGAAAAAAAAATGTAGTTCCCCATCTTTAAATATATCTCTCATTCTACGAACGGTCTGCATGAGCTACAGACATCTATCCATATCTTCCAGCTATACCTTCAAAATGCTAGTGTGGATCGTAGGACATAGCTATGTTTTCTGGTGCAAGAAGTATGCAGAACAGAAATGTATTGACTTAGACCTAGGTTTACAAAATGTGGACATTAAATGGTTTGGACAGAGAGGATTGAAGTGGCACCAATTGCTCCCTTTGGTTAAAACCAGTTTGCATCTCCAACACCCTGACCTCATGATTGTGCACTGTGGAGGTAACGACCTAGTCACATTGACTGGGATAGGTTTGGAAATGCTAAGGAAGGACACCTTTAGGCAATTGATGCTGCTTTTGCCTCAAACTGTCTTTGTATATTCCAATATATGCCAAAGACAGAAGTGGAAATGGTCAAACCAATTTTGTCCTCGGATTGAAAAATCTAGGAAAAATGTCAACAAAGCTGTGTCTGCATACCTCAGAGACCATAGAATGGGGTCGATCTACAACAACAACATACATTTTGATATGGCTGATATCTACAGAAGTGATGGAGTACACTTCACAGATCAGGGAAATCAAGTTTTTCTGAATAACCTGAAGCTGTGCATCGCACTTATATTTAACTCCAACTAATAAACACAAAGGCTCTTTTTAAAGCTGCCTTATATTCCCGATATCGGTTCACAGAGAGACAGCTGCGATCCGGCTAGCACAGGGAGACCTGTGGGCTGCCGAGCAGCCTCGCAGAGGGAGAGCTGCGGCCCATAGGCTTGGCTCGCACAGAGAGAGCTACGGGCCGTCGGCTCGCAAATGCAAAGCTGTGAGCTAAAAGACTGCTAGTGTTTTATGGTTTAGGGTAGTACAGTGGTGTTTGGGTAGTGTAGGGGGTCGTGCTGTGGGTAGCGTTTTATGGTTTAGTGTAGTACAGTGGTGTTTGCATAGTGTAGAGGGTCGTGCTGTGGTAGTGTTTTAGGGTTTATGGTAGTGCAGTGGTGTTTGGGTACTGTAGGGGGGTCATGCTGGCGGTAATGTTTTAGGGTGTAGGGTAGTGCAGTGGTGTTTGGATAGTATAGAGGGTCATGCTGGGGGTAGATTTTAGGGTTTACGATAGTGTAGTGATGTTTGTGTAGTGTAGGGAGTCATGCTAGGGGTAGATTTAGGGTTTAGGGTAGTGCAGTGGTGTTTGGGTAATGTAGGGGGTCGTGCTGGGGGTAGTGTTGTAGGGTTTAGGGTAGTGCAGTGGTGTTTGGGTAGTGTAGGGGTCGTGCTGGAGTAGTGTTTTAGGGTCTAGGGTAGTGCAGTGGTGTTTGGATAGTATAGGGGGTCGTGCTGGGGGTGGATTTAGGGTTTACAATAGTGTAGTGATGTTTGGGTAGTGATGGAAGTCATGCTGGGGGTAGATTTAGGGTTTAGGGCAGTGCAGTGGTGATTGTGTAGTGTAGGGGGTTGTGCTGGAGGTAGTGTTTTAGGGTTTTCCACACTGGGTGCTGCTGACATGCAGCTCCCCATGTGGGAAAGTAATCTGCTTTGGATTTTGGAAGAGAGAGCAGGTTTTCCTGCTCTCTCTTCCAAAATCCACACCAGAGCTGCACGGCTCCTGCCCTGTCATTGCAAACAGCTGTGTCCTCCACTCCAGGACATTGCAGGAGCCGGCCCTGGGGGGTGGCGGTCCCCAGGGCCATTGAGGGCTCCTGGAGGGGGCCGCGCTGCCCCCTCCCAACTAGTGCACAGCTCCGGGGAGGTGGTGGTCCCCGGGGCTCGAGGGCCCATAACTGACCTCTGAATTTACATGATTAGTGCCCCAGGGAGGTGGTGGTCCCCGGGGCATGTGGGTGGGCTCGAGCCCCCCACACAGTTTAATATTTATAAAAAAAAGAAACCCAGGGGGGTGGCGGTCCCCGGTGCTGCAGGGGGGCCATGTGCCCCGTGAATATTTGAGAAAAGCCCCAGGGGTTGGTCGTCCCTTGGGCTTCGGGGGGCCTTGGAGGCCCCCGCAAATTAAACAAGCCCCAGGGGGGTGGCGGTCCCCGGGGCTGCAGAGGCACCTGCGGGCCCCTGCTAATATTTTTGGCAATGCCCCCGGGACCTGGCCCACCCGAGGGCTACAATTAAATGAAGCGTGGGAGCCTGCACTTCATTTTTTAAAAACATTTTGGCGGGATTTGCGACCCGATGACGAATTTCGATGAAAGTTAAGAAAAATTTAGTTTTTTTTACCTGGGGTCCTTGTAGGACCCCCTGAGCAGGCCTGGGGGGTCAGCGTGTTTCTACCCTGCCACCTTTTCTTGTTTTTTGAGTCACAAGATGGCTGACAACACTTCCTGGTTTGGAGTGTTGGCAGCCAATCACAGTGAAGCTCATGGTCGGGAGTGATCTCGAATCCTCCGCGTCCCTAGAAATCGAAACTTATGTTTTTGAATTTCTGAGCAACTACTGAATGGATTTACACCATTTAAAAAAAAGTTTGCTTTCTGAACCAAGCACTACCATTTTGCCAAATTTGATGTAATTCCGTTCAGCAGTTCGGGCTGTAGCCTTGGCTAAAGTTGCCTATAGGAAATTGATTTTCCGACCTCTATTTTTTTAATTTCTCAGAAACTACTGAATGGATTTACACCATTTAACAAAACATACTCTTCCTTAACCAAGGGCTACCTTTTTGCCAAATCTGGTGTAATTCCATTTAGCAGTTCGGGCTGTAGCCGTGTCTCAAGTTTCCTATGGAAAATAACATGGGGAAAACACATTTTGGGACCCCCCTTTTTTCTCGGCCCCCGCTTGGCGAATCACCCCGAAACTTTCAAGACAGGAGCTGACCGGAGTGCCCCACGAGTGTTTAAAAATTTCGAGAAGATTCGTTAACCGACGCTAAAGTTATTGGAAAAACAAAAAATGCTTTTCATATGGAAAATAGGTCCTAACTATAACTACCTACTGGCGACTGCCAGTAGGTAATATATATATATCTTCAAGGTACGTAGATGTGGAGTTAAGAACAATAAATCTATATTTACCTATTTGCACTTAAATTTTCAATATTTTGGTCCTCTATATTTTTGACACACAATTCTGTCCACATTATATATTTGTTTCTCATATTCTATCAGTGATCCTTTTTTCCACAGCCAACATTCACTATATATCCCTGCACCCAGAAGGGTCTGATGGAACTAATTGTATATTAATTTTACAAATCAGCGATAGGACAAAAAATTACAGATGAAAGCGTTGGCACCTACTTCTATTTTTTCCAACTTATTTTCAATATTTTTTATTTCAACTATTAGTTTCTTTGTGAAAACCATGAGTGTGCTACACAAATGGCCCCTTACTGAATTTAAATTTTGTCTACTTCTCAAAAATGTGTAGTGTTCCGGGTTTACCTGTAGGTTTCAGATTGGTTTCCTCCACAAACTGCAAGCATGCAGAAACTACAAACAAGTATGAAAAAAAGATTTTGTTTTATAACTCTGCTTGTTCCTGATAGCTGGGCCGATAGTGATCTTGGCACAGCAAACCTTGTGTTGACGTCATTTTCATTAAAAAGTAAACTTTTTTCCAATTCTTTCAGAGAAACCCACAACTTTTCTATATTTCTGCTGGATTTTCTGTTCCATCCAGAGAAGCATTGCTGCTTTGCAAATTTTAAGGATCTTAAAGAGTAGAATATCTTTGCTCTGTCAAAAACGAGCACCATCTCATGTGGCCTGGCTCAAATCATATCTTGAAGGCAAGTTTCAAGCAGTATTGCTGTCCCCTTTTACCTCTGCCGCGAAGCCTCTTGACTGTGGGGTACCTCAAGGCTTGGCCTTAAGCCCTACCCTTTTTAATGTCTACCTGGAGCCTTTGGCAAACCTTGTGGAATCTTGGGACCTGCAGGTGATTTCTTATGCTGATGATACCAAGCTCTTCCTCGTCTTTCAGGACAATGAGGTAGAGGCCTTCAAGTCTTTTAAGTGGTGTCTGAAATCTGTCTGTGAGTGGATGACTGACAATTGCCTTCAGTTTATTTATGTCTTTATTTCGATTAACAAAGAATCATAAAAGACAACGTGCTTCAATAGAACATGTAGCTTAGCACAGTACCACAATGACCACTGTATACAAAAACAGAAAAACCATTAAAATTACCTAAAAAACATAAATAAAAGTTACATACAGTATAATATTATCTCAGATTAACTGTAGAAACAGATTATACATCATATAAATAGCTAAAATCACAGAAATATTTTACAACCGGCGTAAAAGACAGTAAACAAATTTGAACAAAATACATTTGGATTTCTGTCGATTGTGCCAATTTGATAAAATAGCTGCTACAAAATGGGGCAGAGACTATGTATTGCGGGAAAGGTTGTGTTAACAAGCCCTCAACTTTCTTGCTCGAATAACCCACAGCCAGCTCAAAAATGGTGCCACTGCTATGACAATAGAGTCATCGGTGTTAGTTTTCAAAATCCTGAGAGCCTCCAAGGCTACTCTAGTGGATGACTGACAATTGCCTTAAATTGATATCAAATAAAATGGAAATACTCTTTTTTGGCACGAGTCATTATCCAGACTCACATAACTGATGGTCTTCAGAGTTCAGTGCACCACCTTCCGTATTGTCATGTGAAGAGTCTTCATGTGTGAGAAACGTAATTTTCAAATTTTACGCTAACCTGTATTTTTAACTGCAGCTTAAAGCGACATCCGAGCTGCTTTGCAACTTTGAATTCTCTCAGGACTGAAAGCATTGAGTTGTGTTCCTGAGGCGGAAGCCGGGAGCGAGCCACATTTTTAAAATTGTGTTGTCACAGAATAACTTGTGTCTTTTAAAGCACTTACTTCTTTTGGGAAACTAGCTGTCAGAAGCAGCGGAGTCAGCACTGACGCGGCACGTTAATTTCCAAACACTCCTTGGCGCCATCTCGCCACAAGCAGAGGCCACGCCCCTTTTCGAGGCCACGCCCTCACGGTCCTCATACCTTGGAGTAGTATAAATCATGTGCATATTCCGGTCGTGCAGCGGGCGAGCGCAGCGGGCGCGACGATTGCGCGCCTAAGGTAAACCCGTCTGCGCCCGTCCGTGACCGACCGGGGCCAGGGGCCACCCCCCGATCAGCCATCATGCCAGACCATCACCTACCATTCGCATTTCCTGCGTCAATTAAACCAGACAGTTGGGTCACCCTGCTTACACACATGGGACCCCTCTATTCAACATTCCGCTTGTAATCAGTGTGGATTTCATTTTTCTTCCCATGGTGTAAAGAAATCCACATCATTTTCTATGCTTCTGCTTAACTGCCGCTCACTCCCCAAACACTCCACGGAAATCTCCCTATTGTTGGAGGAGATAAGCCCAGACGTCCTTTTTGCCACAGAGACATGGTTACAGGAACACTCTGAACCTGACTTGGTACAAGCACTTCCACCTGGTTATCAAATACTCTGCCTTGACCGCAAAAAAGGCATTGGCGGTGGTCTAGCACTAATTTACAAATCAGATTACGTTGTCACCAGTATCCCCGTAAATTTCACAGACTGCGAATGTCTTCCTTTTTTTCTAAAATTCAGTGCCACACATACCTTTTCGGGCATGCTCATATACCGTCCGCCAGGATCACAAGGGCAGTTTCTTTCTGATCTTGCCTCGATAGCTGCAAGCCTTGCAGTTAGCTCTGCCAATTTTACAATCTTGGGTGACCTTAACATCCACCTGGATGACCCAAACGACTCTATAGCCAGAGAACTATCCTTGAGCTTAAATGCCCTCGAATTACATCAACGTGTCATTGGGCCCACCCACTTAAAAGGACATCTTTTAGACCCCGTCTTCAGTAATTGCAAAAACCTTCACGTTGGAAACCCTTCCCCCCTTCCCTGGTCTGACCACTTCCTTATCCCGCTCACCTGGACCCTGCCCCATCACCTCCCCCCCAAACCCCCGACGATTCAACGATCACGCAATTGGTCTAAAATCCCTTTATCTGAGTGGCAGGATCTCCTACAAGGCACCAAACCCACTAACACATCTATCCCCATTCAAGACAATGAGAACTATAACAAATGGATCATCAGCTCCCTAGATCGAGTATTACCACTAAAAAATTCCCATCCTAAGCGGGGCAATCCTACAGCCCCATGGTATACGACTGATCTACGAGAGGCCAAACGTGTCTGTAAACGACTTGAGAGGAAATGGCGCCTTAGTTACCTCCCAGCAGACAAAACGAGCTATAGAACTGCAATTAAAAACTACAAAGCAGACATTCATCTAGCTCAGGCTAAATATTTTGAACATAAGATCGAGAAGGCAGCGTCCAAACCTAAGGAGATCTATTGGATAGCCAAATCCCTCTTGCAACTTCCCGAGGCCCCAAAGTATCATAACAATACTCAGACCCATTGTGAGGAAATAGCTGAGTTTTTTCACCAGAAGACAGAAACCATCAACTCTTCTTTTCCCCACCTTGTCACTTTGCCCACAGATTCCGTCAACATAGGCTGCACAATAGTTCCTCCTTCTGTTCTCAATAGCTTTCCTCCATTAGAACTTATTAACCAGGAAAAACTCATGGGACAGGTTAAATCTGGATCACCTATTGACCCAGCTCCTCCCAGTACTCTCACCCAGATAACCCATCAGATCTCGCCTACCATCCAAGACCTGCTCAACTCCTCCCTCCATACTGGTATTGTCCCACCTCTATGGAAAAGAGCAATGGTCAAAGCTCTATTAAAAAAAAACAGTTTCGATCAATCTAACCCCGCTAACTATCGACCCATCTCCCTCCTGCCATGGCTCAGTAAACTTCTCGAGAAGCATGTTAACTCCGTTCTCACTGACTTCCTGGAAATCAATAACATACTAGACCTTTCCCAGACCGGCTTCAGGCCCCGTCACGGAACGGAGACTGCATTGATTGCAGTGACGGAGGAGGCAAGAAGGATCCTGGACGATGGCGGGTCCGCGGCCATCGTCCTACTCGACCTAAGTGCCGCCTTCGACACTGTTAATCATAATATCCTACTCCATCGCCTTGACAAAATAGGAGTGTCAGGCACAGCACTCAATTGGATGAGGTATTTTCTCACAGACAGATCCTTTCAAGTATTTGAGAAGGATTTCACCTCTGCCGGTAAACCCCTCAATTGTGGAGTGCCTCAGGGCTCCTCCCTGAGCCCTACCCTTTTTAATGTCTACCTACGCCCTCTAGCTGATGTCGTCCGCCCTTTCGGTGTGAAGATTGTCACTTATGCGGACGACACGCAGCTAGTGGTAGCACTGGACCCTCCCCTCAACTCTCATCACAGTTTACACAAATGCCTGGAAGCTGTCGCTGCTTGGATGTCTGGCTCCTGTTTAAAACTTAACGGGGACAAAACAGAGGTAATGCTCCTTGGAAATAACATCGCGAAATCCATTGACCCTATCTTGCCCCTCTGTTTAGGAAGTCCCCCGCAACCCAAGGAGCAAATCAAGAGCCTAGGCATCTGGCTCGACCAAACTCTCACCTTTAACCATCAAGCTACCAAGCTCGCTGCCACATGTTTCGGGCTGATGAGACTACTTCGTAAGATTCTCCCTCTCCTTCCGTTCCATTCAAGACGTATTATGGTTCAAGGATTAATCCTCTCCCGCCTGGACTGTGGAAACGCCCTATATCTTGGGGCCCCACAATCTATACTTAACAAACTCCAGGTTATTCAAAATTGCGCGGCAAGAATTCTCCTGGATATTCCTCGCCGAACCTCATTCAGAGCCAGATTGAGGGACCTCCACTGGCTCCCGGTGAGATCCAGAATCGAATTTAAGAGCATGTGCATTGCACACCGCTCCTACTGGGAAACAGGCCCTTCCATCAATTCCCCCCTGGTGAAAGCCTATCAGCCTTCCCGCCCCCTCAGATCCGCGACCTCCCACCTCGCCTCAGTACCACGCATTAGGAAAGCCAGGTGTGGAGGCCGTTCGCTCTCTTACAACCTAGTCAAGATTTGGAATTCTCTTCCCCTCCCTATCAGATCAGAACCCAATCTATTCACCTTCCGTAAACTTCTTAAAACCTGGCTTTTCACCAAAACTTCGGTTTAAATCTTCATTCAGCTTCACTCATTCCAGCCTCTCCGGCTCAACCCAATCTCTTTGCAGCGCTGGGACGCCCCTGGGTAGCCAACGCGCTATACAAATCCTCATTCCATTGTATTACATTCCATTCCAGGACGATGCTGCATATGGTACCGGAAGAACAATGTCCATTCTTTGGTCACTTCAAAGTTAGATTACCCAAACAGTTTATATCCGGGTCTGCCATCCTACCTGCTGCACCGTCTGCAGATTACAAAAAATGCAGCAGCTCGTCTTATTCTAAAAGTTTTGGTGCATATGTCAGTGTCTGCTTACTTGCACCATGTGCACTGGCTCCCTATTGTTAACCGTATTAAATTCAAGGCATTAATATTTGCCGATAGAGTCTTTGAGCAGAAATGCCCTTGGACCTAAGAAGACTAAAAGTCTACTGTAGATCCTTGAAGTCTAATGCTCTAAAACGTCTGCAAACTCCTAGGGTTCACTAGTCCAGAAGAGGGGGGAGATCCTTTGTGTTTCTTACTGCGAAACTCTGGAACTCTCTTCTAATTACACTTCGTTTCGCCCCTTCTGAATCAGACTTTCTGAAAAGCTTGAAAAAATTTCTTTTCAATGCTTAGGTCTGCGTCTTGTGATCTGGATGCCTGTCAGTTCTGTCGGTGCCTTGCTGCTAGCACCGGTACCCTTCCTCGGAAGCAGCTCTGCCTTTTATTAATCCTGTTCTATTGATATTGTATTATATTGTATTATATGTGGTGCGGTTTGTTACCAGGCGGCCTACAGCTTTATGTTAAATATCCTCGTGGGTTAGACAGAGTGGGACTTACTCACAAAGGCATTTTGGTGTACGTAAAACAGGACTCCTGGAGTGCCCTTTTACATACTCTTCTGTGCCTTCATGCATTTGCCTTTAGAACACCAAAAGGGAAATAAAGCAGGAAAATTAAGGGAATAATAATATACAGTTAATACGAATAGAAATAATGGTGCCATATTTGTACTTTCACTAATGGCGAGGTGGATGCTGTGTCCCGATTCACAGAAGCATGTAGGAGTATGTAAGAGTACTCTGGTAAAAAGGGTTCTGATTCTCATAAATGCTTTTGTGAAGCAGACCCAATGTCTTTAGAACATAGGGTCTTGTTTATGAGAGACTTGGCCGGCAGAGCACTGGCGGCGCAAGCCTCTCAATAATATCTGTGAGGCAGTATGTGCCAGGGAGGCTTTCCATGGGCATTGTGGTGGGTTATCCCGCGCAACACCCATGGATTTTGACGATGCACCACATTTACTTAATCACGTAAACCTGGAGATGCACCAAAACCTTACGCCTCCCAAGAGCAGGTGTAACATGGAGGAATAGTTGTGTTTTTTCCTCTTTCAATGTGTGGTGCATTCTGCAGCACCAATAGAAAAATGCCTCTCAGGATTGTATTTGTGCAGGGAGGTGCCTCTTCCTGCACAAAAACAATCCTGAATGCAACCAGACAGCCCAGTAATTGTACGCCAGAGCAGGGAGAAAGGACAGGAATGCAGGAGTTCACCGTATTTCTTGAATATGGTGCATTCCTCCCCTTTTACTTTGCCGTGGGGCAGCGTAGCGAGAAGACTTGAGGCACTGCCCTAGCCAATTCCCCATAAATGAAGCCCTTAGTGTGCACCACTGCAATGTTAGTGTAAATGAATCAGGACTGCCACTCTTTATTTCTATTAGTGCACACACCCTTTTGGTGCATATCTGTGTTAGATTTCTGTGGCAAGGGGCAAGTCTGTGTGTTACTATAAAAAAAAAACTTGAAAAAGCTCCTGCGTGAATCTTAACTATATTATTGAAGTTAGTGTATTTCTTCATTGTGTTTAGGATGTTGTGCTGTGTTTGTGATTCGTTCACATACATGTTGCGGGAAAATCTAAAATAGGTGTAATTTCTTTTGTATTTGGGATGTAAACGTGGACTTCTATGGGCATTGACTTCCCTCTTAATTGTGTTGATCCAAATTAGGTTGGCATTCGTGAATCTCTTTTTCAGTGTTGTGTTTATGTGTCGCGCTGTATCTTTGAGGTGGTTACTTGAGCTTGCGCTCGGTACCGACATGGTGTGAAGGGTTAAGCATCGCGCGGCAAGCGTGCGATGCACCGTTCACATGGTGCGGTCCTCACGCGTCCGACTGTGTTTCCTTTTGTATATGTTCGAATATGTGTTCTGTGAGACTCGAATGATGCGAGTCAGTTACCGTTAGGATCTCCACTGTTAAGGGATACTCCGTGTCATGGGTGGAGTACGACAATAAACTTCTACTCTTAATTTACCTTGGTTCGTGTGGATTACTTCCCACTTCATTTGGCGACGATCGGGAAACTCCACCCATACCCACACTTCTCGAGACGAGGTTATTTTCGGCTGATTTTCCTCACTGAAGATTCTTCCTACGACGACGTTCAAGCCGGATTCACGTACATCAGGGTTTGGCCCGGAAGAGGTACGTGTTTAATTTGCTTGACACTGAGTCCCATTGGCTCGTACGCTTTATACAAGCGTACAGTGAGATACCTCCCGATTGGCTGCTTGGAGGTTTGGCATACGGCGTTTGATTCTGTGCTTGTAACAAAAAAAAAAAAAGAAGACTAGATACATTGTTGCAGCTTTCCTCTGATGCTTGAGGCTTCGCGCAAGCTTGAATCTGGCAATTCCGTTGAGTTTAACCACCGCGTCGATCTGATTATCAGCGTCGCGCACGCTTTAAAGAGTCCAATTGGGTTGGCTGGCTCATTCGTCATTTAAAACCGGATGCTTTATGGCAACAGTTAATTGATGCTTGTCAAGACACGTTCAGAAGTGAAATTCTATTGGGTTTGATCAGCGCGTCGATGTGCTTTTCAGCGACGCGCACGCTTGAGTGAGTTCCCTGGTCACTATTACCTGCTCGTCTATGCTTATTCAGCGATGCGCACGCTAGCACATATTGGAATGAATTAAATCAGATCTTCTGTCAGCGCCTCGTTTGTTTTCCAGTGATGCGCACGCTATGTCCAATTGGATCATTTAAATTCCCCTGACATTTGATCTTATTGTAATTTTAGTTTAATCATATACTGTTTTATTTAACATGTTATCATTTTAATTATTATAAGTTATTATTTAAGCATTTTCCACGATGGTGGTTGAAATTCTGTGGTGATTTATGTGCGTTGACATAGAGCGTGATATTTAAGCATTGTATTCGTTTTGCATAGTGCATTGATGAGGTATTAATATTTTTTATTTTTTTTCAACATGTCTAATGTTCAACAAATTGCCCAAATTACCCAACCACCTCCATTTCTCAGCAAACCCGGTTCCCCTGAGATTATTTGGTCTGAATGGTTCAGACTGTTCCAAAACCATTTGGTGGCTATTGATGCTGTTGGTTACTCTCCTGACAGAAAATTCGCTATTCTCTTTGGGTGTTTGGGTCAAGCCGCTCAAAGAATTTTTGACAGTAATGTGCCGATTCCACCACCAGCGTCTCTTGCAGGAGATGGTCAATGGAATGTGTACTTAGAAGCAGTAGCCAGATTAAAAAAACAATTTTCAGACGTACCTAATATAATGCTAGAACGGCATAATTTTTATAGTAGGAAACAAAAAGAAGAGGAAAAAGTAGAGGAATACATATCTGCACTCAGAGTCTTGTCTATTACATGTGATTTTGGGCCGTTGTCAGACAATTATATCAGAGACCAATTTGTTTTCAACTGTGCTTCTCGGAAAATTAAACAAAGAATACTAGGGTGCAAGAATCCAACTCTCACTGAAGTAATTGATCTGGCTCTAAGCATTGAACGTTCGACAATTTCCAGCAAAGTAATAGATGGTGCTAAGAGCGGTGTCAATATGGTTTCAACCCCTGAGACAGACAAGGACAACGCATTATGTGCAGTGAATGTTAGGAACAGACCACAAAAACTGGGGTGGCAGAGTGGGCTAAAGAACGGTGATGGATTAAACCCAGATCAGTTGACTGGGGGTGAGTGCTTGCAATGTTCAACACTCCGTCCATCATTTCCTTTGGTTTTTGCTTTGTTCGCCATAAGTTGGCTGGGTATGCTCGACGTGAGTCCCTTGCTCACTTTGCCACTGGATTCAAGCAAGCCTGGCTGAAGACGGCTGAAATGCCAGAAACCGGTCCTAGGAAGCTTGTTTCCGGTCCAGGGAAGATATGGCTTGGCAGTTCGGGCTGGACTGTTCCCATGAGGCACAGGGTCAGACTGATTTGCATATGGCCATGTCTGAACTGGGGTGGCAGAGTGGGCTAAAGAACGGTGATGGATTAAACCCAGATCAGTTGACTGGGGGTGAGTGCTTGCAATGTTCAACACTCCGTCCATCATTTCCTTTTGTTTTTACTTAGAAGCAGTAGCCAGATTAAAAAAACAATTTTCAGACGTACCTAATATAATGCTAGAACGGCATAATTTTTATAGTAGGAAACAAAAAGAAGAGGAAAAAGTAGAGGAATACATATCTGCACTCAGAGTCTTGTCTATTACATGTGATTTTGGGCCGTTGTCAGACAATTATATCAGAGACCAATTTGTTTTCAACTGTGCTTCTCGGAAAATTAAACAAAGAATACTAGGGTGCAAGAATCCAACTCTCACTGAAGTAATTGATCTGGCTCTAAGCATTGAACGTTAGACAATTTCCAGCAAAGTAATAGATGGTGCTAAGAGCGTTGTCAATATGGATTCAACCCCTGAGACAGACAAGGACAACGCATTATGTGCAGTGAATGTCAGGAAAAGACCACAAAAAAACTTTCAAAGGAGACAACCGATGTTTGTTATAGGTGTGGATCGAAAAACCACATCGGAAATGCTCCTAATTGTACAACCATCAACAAACGATGCGTTATATGCAAGAAAATTGGTCATTTTCAAGGGGTGTGTAGGAATGTTAGAAAGTCATTCAATGTAAACTATGTTGATTCTGACGTTGACAATTGTACCAATTCTGAACAACATTGTGGTAACTTTAGATTGTGATGATCATTCAAATTACATAAAGGGTCCTCTATGCTCTGCCATAATTGATAACGTTTCTTTACAGGTAATGGCCGATTCTGGTTCCCCGATTACAATATTGAGGGATTCAACTTTTTACGAGTTATGGAACGGGAAAAATGATTTGTGGATATCTGATGTTAACCCAAAAGCATTTGGGGAAAAATATATCAATATGCTGGGTTATTTCCCAGGTATAGTACAATGTCTAGGTAGGCAGACTATGACTAAGATATATGTTGCTGAGAAAGGAAAAAATATTATTGGTTGGAAGGATCTTGCTCGTATGGGCTTGTATTTGGTGCCAGGGGATGAAGAACCAATTAAAGTAGGTGATCTACCCGTCTGTAACGTTGATTGTGACAACATCAATTATGCGTCTAGCTGTATGAATGAGATCATCGCTGAGTTTAAATCAGTTTTTAGCAGTTCAGTGGGGTCAGTGAAAGGTTTTGAACACCGTATCAGGTTGATACCTGGAGCTCAGCCGGTTTGTCAGAAAGTACGCTCTGTTCCGTTAAGCGTGAGGAAGGAATTAAAAGAATTGTTAAAGTCTTTATGCGACCATGGTATTATTGAATCAACCGATTTCTCGCAATGGGTCGCACCCATTGTGGTCGCACGCAAAAAAAATGGCAAAGTTAGGCTCTGTGCGGACTTGCGCGCACTTAATAAAAATATTATAATAGACTGTCATCCATTGCCTAAGATCCACGAACTACTTGCAAATCTTGGTGGTGCAGAATGGTTTTCCCTGATAGATTTGAGATCGGCTTACCACCAGGTCCCTTTAACTAAAGAGTCTCAAGAATTGACTACTTTCATTACACCGTTCGGGGCTTTTTAAATTTTTACGTCTTCCTTTTGGCTTGGCGTCGGCAGGGAGCGTTTTCCAGAAACTGATGGATACGCTATTTAATAGAATCAACGGGGTACAAGCGTACCTAGACGATATTTTGATTTTTGCAAAATCGTTGGAAGAACACAATGTTATATTGAAAAGAGTTTTATCAATTCTTTCATCGAGAAACATGACTGTCCGTTCGGATAATTGTAAGTTAGCGGTGCAAGAGCTTGAATATTTGGGACATACGGTTTCAAAGAATGGAATCAAACCCAAATTTTCAGCAATCAGAGCCATTACAGATGCAAAGCACCCATCTGATAAAGACTCTTTGCGGTAATTTTTGGGACTGGCTGAGTATTATGCCAGGTTTGTACCCGCATATGCACAGATGGTAGAACCTTTAAGGTTACTCTTAAGGAAGGGCTCTAGCTTTAATTGGTCACCGTAACTAGATAAGGTTTTCAATGACGTAAAGAAAATGATTACTTCTGTGCAAACATTGCACGTGTTTAGAGATGATTGCATGTCAATAATAACAGTGGACGCGAGCCTCTCTGGTTTAGGCGCAGTGCTCACACAAAGAGTTACCGGCCAGGAACAAACAGTGGCCTTTGTGTCCAGATCACTCAAATCATTTGAACAGCAATATAGTACTATAGAAAGAGAGGCGTTAGCATGTGTGTGGGCCGTACAAAAATTTAAGATGTACATATGGGGCGAAAATTCGAACTCGTCACTGATCACAAACCACTGATTTATATATTTGAGAAAGTCAATTCATCTTCAATGTCCGCAGGGTTGATGCGGTTAGTATCCAAATTGCAAGAATATCATTTTGCAGTAAAATATATTCAGGGAGGGAAGAATTTCCGCCCTGATTGTCTGTCCAGATTATCGATGATCAAGGATGACGACAACGAGTTAGTACCTGATGACATCGAATGTGTCACAGTTGTAGACGCGGTTTCCGAATTTTGTTCAGTTTTATTGGAAGATGATTGGAATTCTGCAGGCCGGGAGGATGGAGTACTTCAAAAAGTAAGGGAGTATTCTACTAGAAATTGGCCTGACTCTAGATGTCTCAATGGTGACCTTAGAATTTTCGCACAAATAGCTGAGGAACTTTCGGTGGAGAATGGGATTGTTCGTAGAGGGGACAAATTTGTTCCCCCAACAAGTTTGCGACCGTTAATTATAAACAAGGCTCATCAGGGGCATCTTGGGGTTACCAAGACTATTATGAGAATCAAACAACATTATTGGTGGCCTTCTCTGGACAGTCAAGTAAGGAAATCAGTGAATGATTGTCCTGAGTGTCTTTTGTCAGATAAACACTGGCAAACAATTAAGGTTCCACTTCATCCTACAGAATTTCCCCACTCGTCTTGGGAAAAAGTAGGGATTGATTTTTCGGGGCCTTATTCTATTTTGGATCAGGATGACAAGTACATTGTTCTTCTAATCGATTACCACTCAAAATGGATGTATTGTGATTTTGTAAACTCACCTGACACTGATACAACAATTTCATTTTTAAATAGGATTTTTCTAGTGGAAGGCTCTCCAAAAGTAATAGTTACCGATAATGGTACTCATATTGTGTCTGAAAAGATGTGCTAATTTTTAAAGAACCTAGACATTAAGCAATTAAAGGTAGCGTTGTATTCCCCTTCATCGAATGGGTTAGTTGAGAGAGGTAACAAAATAATCAAAGAGGGGACTCAGACTGCTTTGTCAGCAAAGATTAATGTGAAGGAGTTCATCAGACAGAAAGTTTGGAGTTATAACACCTCCCCTCATTGTACCACTAGGGTTTCCCCCTTTAGTTTGTTAAGAGGCAGGGAGGTACATTCCACGTTATTCCCAACTTGGCTCCAAAATATTGCTGTGGAGAAAAAGGTTAACTTGGGTGAAATTCGTAAAAGGGTGAAAATGAGACAAGAGCAGATGAAGACTAACTTTGATAAAAAGAGTGGGTCTTATGAGGATGTTCTAGTTGGAGACTGGGTTCTTATTAAGAAGCCAAAGTGTGTGAGGAAGGGGGAATCTATCTATTATGATCCAGTTCAAGTTATGAAAGTTAGTAGAGGGGCTGCATTTATTGATGGAAAAGGCTGGTGGAATAAAAGACATTTGGTAAAGGTGTCCACACGCCAAGTTGGGATTATGCAGGACAGGCGTGGTAGAGATGAGGAGGATCTTCATTGGAGTCACTGGTTGGAGCCTCCTGGTAGGGTTGTTAACTACTCTCCATCGTCTGCACCCTGTGCTCCCATTACTGGTGTCCAGAATCCTTCTAGGGTTTATCCGCGCTCTTCTCGAGGGCATACAATTAGAGCACCAGCAAGATTTAATTCATTTGTTAGATACTAAAAAAAAAAAAAAAAAAAAAAAAAGAGAATGTGTATTTTCATGTTTTTCTTCTGTTCATTTTTATAAGGGGGAAGGTGATGTGGTGGTTACTTGAGCTTGCGCTCGGAACCGACATGGTGTGAAGGGTTATGCATCGCGCGGCAAGCGCGCGATGCATCGTTCACATGGTGCGGTCCTCGCGCGACCGACTGTGTTTCCTTTTGTATATGTTCGAATATGTGTTCTGTGAGACTCGAATGATACGAGTCAGTTACCGTTAGGATCTCCACTGTTAAGGGATACTCCGTGTCATGGGTGGAGTACGACAATAAACTTCTACTCTTAATTTACCTTGGTTCGTGTGGATTACTTCCCACTTCAATCTTGCACCCTTAACACCCTTAGTACATCTGAGAGCTCATGTTGCTAAAGGTGGCCTTGGTGGCTTTATTGAATGTGACTTTATCCTGCAGCAGCTCACCCACTTCCTGTCATTAAACTAGTCATTCATTGAGGCCTAAACAAATATTGAAAGTGGAAATGAGTTTCCTCTATGCAACAAAACGTATGTTATGTGGTGTAATATGATGTTATTAAAACACATTGAACAATTCATTTACTGCCACGAATCCTACAGAAAAAAATAAACTCACAGACCCTACACCTTATACATATTGCAAGGGCGTGACGTGCACACGGTGCAGATGGGAGACATGTTGGAAGTGTGATACATTCTTTGATGTCTGCCACCGCCTCAGCTTATTGAATTCCCATACAGGAGTTTATTAGGTAAAGGCAGGGGGTACCGTCATTTATTTAATTTTTTTGCATATTTATATAGCGCGAACTCGACCCGAAGGTATTGGAGCGCTTTACACGAGCACCGTATTTACATTACACATTCAGGCACTGGGAGATTAAGTTATTTGCCCAGAATCACAGGATGTGGACGCGACCTCGAGGCTCGAACCCTGGTTTCCAGCCCCAAAGTCGGCAGCGCAGCCGACGGACCACATCTACTCCCTCATGTCATGGCCAAAGAGCAATGCGCGCACACTCAGGCAAAACCCAATCCAGACAAATAAATGCAAACCTGGGAGGGTCAGAGTAGCAGACGCATTCACACCAATTGCACCTCCGTTGCTGTGTGAACTACACAACTGCAGGTGTGTGCGCGCCCATTTCTTGAAATGTTTCTATAACATCTACCATGACAACAGAGAATTATTATTATTATTATAATTATATTATATTATATTTATATATATATTATAATTATATTATTATAATGACAGAAAACGGGTGCAAGCCTGCCTCCGGACTACTAAAGGTGTTTATGCTTTATACTACACTGCAGTGTAAGGACTTTGAGGACAAGGGTGGAGAGACCTGCCATCATTTACCAATCAATCAATCAAATCAGCTTTATTGCGGTTAGATTTACCATAAAAGCATATACAGAAAAAAAGAAAACAAACATATCACAAGTCAATTAATACATTTCGATACATGAATCTCATATTCCTGGGTGATTATTAGACATTATATTTAAAATAATTTAAATAAGTTAGGAGATAGTGAAATTGATAAAAAACAGATCATTAAAGATATAAAAAGGTAGGTCTAGGGACTTGATGGTCATATACTTGTTATTAAAGTGCTACAGTGTCTTTTATCAACTTCCTTCGTGTTATCCACATAGAGTGTAAATATTTAGCTACTGTAAAGGCGATCAATGCGTCAGTATCTGTTTTCAAAACCCTAAAAAAAGCCAAGTATTGCCTCATGCCCAAGTTCTTACATAGCTGAATTATCCATTTTTTCCTAATGTAGGAATAAGCTGGACAAAAGAGCATAACATGTATCAGAGATTCATTCTCTTGTGGACAGCCTGGACAAGGTCGTGCAGGGCCCCCTTTCCACCTGTCAATTATCTGAAAGAGAGGTAGGGTACCATATCTAAATTGTAAATACAATTTCTTCGCCAGTGTGGGTTGAATTTGGTCAATCACAGACTCAAAGCTATAAGAAAACTTAATATCCAAGAAATTATCGGTCAGACTTGAGCTTTTTGTGGAGCTAAAGAGGTTCATTAAATTTTTTTCTTTAATCTTACTTATCATAGTTTGTTTAGAAATGGCTGGGCAGGAGATTTCAGGATTAAGCCAGAGTTCCTCGAGCCCAGACAAGATAAGTGATTTTTTTACAAAGGCCAACCACGGAATCTTACCGGATCCTATTGAGGCTAGCACAAATTTAAGCTCCTCCTTGTAGTGCACCAGTTCTGGGGTGCTCCACAAGCGCTTCCAATAAAGTAAGGGCCGAAGAGCAATGATTTCTGCGATTGGATAAATATTTAGATCTAGCCTTAGGGGAACCAAAGGTGTGCTTTGGGGCAAGTCCAACAGCTGTCTTATAAAGTTGTTTTCAGTTATTGATAGATTACTAACTGATATGTGTCCCCAAAGTTCTGCCCCGTACAGGGAAGATGCCCTGGCTTGGACTTTAAAAATTTCGAGGGGGGCGCTTATTATTTTATGTGTGCAGTTCTTTTGCACTTTCAAAATTCCTCCAGCCTATTGTGTTAGCCTAAGATTTGCTTTGGTCAGTTGGACCCCAACCCATTTTATCGTTAAGGGTCAGACCCAGATATTCGAAGATCGTAACCCTTTCAAGAGGACTGGCATCCAATGTTGGATGGGGACAATTGACAGTATTGGCGTTAAAGACCATATATTTAGTCTTGTTTACATTGATCACCAAATTTCTTTTAGAACAAAATTTAGAGAATTGGTTTAACACGCGCTGCATCCCCATCGGGGATTTTGATAGTAGAAGCGTGTCATCCGCAAACATTAAAGCGGGAAATCTCCGGGAACCCAATTTGGGGGAGTCAATATCGTTTACGGCTAGTAGGTCATCGATAAGCCCGTTGAGAAACAAGGAAAATAATGTCGGAGCAAGGACACATCCCTGTCTGACACCTTTCTCGATCGGGAAAGGACCAGTTAACTGTCCTTGATTACCGAACCGTACTCTCGCATAGGTGCCATCATGTAAAAGCTTCAATTGTTGACAAAGATAAGGTGGGGCCCCCATTGATAGTAGTAGGGACCAAACTGGTTCCGTTCCACCATATCAAACGCTGACTTTAGGTCAACAAAAGTAAGGTAGAGACTACCCCCTTCCAAGGTCACATGCTTCCAATGAAGGACTTGCAACCGGAATAATTGGTCAATTGTTGATGTTTTTGCCCGGAACCCCGCCTGTAAGTGTGTCAGTATATCATTATCATTAATCCAACTCTCTAATCGGTGAAGCAGTAATCTAGCGTAGATTTTTTGAGTAACGTCAATTAAGCTAATCGGCCTATAGTTTGAGGGCTGGAGGGGACAACCCTTCTTGTAGATGGGAATGATCTCAGCCCCTAACCAGGTACTTGGCAATGGTAGGCCCTTCAAGATCGCATTGAATAACAGCAGGAGGTATGGGCCCCAGACTGCTGGTTCATCTCTAAATAAGTCCCCGGGAATCTTATCGAGTCCCGGCGCTTTATTAGACTTAATACTTAAAATGGCCAGCTTGACTTCCTCCGAAATTAAAGATTGCGCTGGGCATGTAGGATTCATAGCTGGAGGCCCAGAGGGTGCTTGATTTATGTGAGCAGGGGGAAGTGAATATAGATCTTTAAAATATATGGACCAGGCTTCTTCTGAAATATTCGGGGAGATCGTAGTTCTCCCTTCTGAAGTCCCTGTGTGAACTAGATTCCAGAAGGTTCTTGGGTCCTTGGCTTCAAGTGCAGATGTAATGGCCACCCAGCGATCCACCTCCCATTCTGATTTTGCATTTTTTACCAGTTTTTTATATTCCACTCTAGCTGTAATAACATCGTGCCTATTGCCTAGCTTTAGGGCCTGCAATAGCACGTTTTTAGCATCTCTGCATGATTTATTAAACCAAAGATTTTTGCCTTTACATTGTTTGGATTTGACAGCACCTTCCCTATAAAAGGTATCCTTTAAAAGGGTAGCCATTCCATTATGAATTTCAGCCATTGTCTCAGCCACCATATTAGGGGATTCAATTAAGGTGGAGTATGCCCTTTCAAAAAATGGAATGGCATCATGATAGAGTTTTGCCATAGTTTCAATGGAAGAGTAGGCATCCGCCCAGCGGATTCTTCTCCCGCCTTCTACTATTCTTAAATTATCGCTTAGAAGATTATCTGGGGCGCTATCCCCACTAGATAGCTGGTAATCCATCTCAAGTATCAGGGGGTTATGGTCACTTTCTATACGAGAAGACACACTAAAATCTAAAATTTTTGACCAAAGTGCCAAACTCACCAGAAAGTAGTCTATAATAGATGAGTGCCCCAAAGAATTATAGGTATATTTGGCGGGAGTGTCACTCTTGAAGCGTCCACTGCATGCTCTAATAGAGAACGAATAGGTAAGGGAGGTCAACTGGATAGCAAGGGCAGACCAATTTTTTACCGGATATGCATTAGATGGCGGGACTGACCAGATGTCATCCTCAGCCAATGTGATAGGGGGGACCCCTTGCAGAGGTTCGAAATGACAGTTAAAATCCCCTCCAATCAACAGGACTACGTCACCCCCAAGCCTGTGTAATAATGCAGTCAAAATATCCAGGGTTATAGAAGTTTTCCCGGATTGTACAGGCCGGGAGTAGACGTTAATCAAAGCTAATTTAGGTGTGTTACTGTGGGTCATCAGAATGCATAAAATATCGGGGCTATTGGTCTCAATTTTTTTTAACGAAAAACCTAAGTGGGTACCCACCCAGATACACAGTCCCCCAAAGGGTCTTCCTCTAATGCCCTTAAAAGCAGGTTCGCCAAAAGTAACAAACCCCAATCTGTGAGGTGGATCGACCGCCCATGTTTCCTGAAATAGGCAGATCCCATGGGAGTCCACGAAAGTGCACCAATCCGGAATGTCTAGGTTAGATCTAAGACCCGCTATATTCCATGATAGGATTTTAAAAGGCCTAGATGGCATTCTCTGCTTATGCCCTGAACAAGTCTTACGGGTTAATTCATCGTGGCCCGGTAATCCAGACTCAAGTACAGCAACGGTTGAATGCACAGCAGAAATCTGGGGTTGAAATTCCAGAGGACTGGGCAGAGAAGAGGGGGCCTCCCCAGACTTCCTTGTGCTAGTCAAAGATATGCCAGTAGACAGCGATGTGGCCACTATTTGGTATGGGTTTTTGTTGGCATTTTTGGTTACCTCAATATAATCCCTCCTGACAGGCTTAGAAGCCACTGTCATGTTGCTAATTTCCAAGCAATGAGTAGGTACAGAACTAACGGATGCAGAAAGTCAATCCACCTGGTCAAGCACGCTAAATCTGTTACTCAACGGAATTCCAATTACTTCTCCCCTACGTTGGTCACTCCTGCTTCTCTGAACGTGATGCCAGGTATCATCCCACTGTGGCCTTGCAAAGTTCCTTCTACCAGAAGGAAAATAGTCATGATCTGTTAGATAAAAATAGTCTAGCCTCAGGGGTTTGATCGATGTATTAGGACTTGGCGGTTGCCAACTACAAATATGGTCGGCAACCCTGCGATCCTCAAAATTAATAATTATACAATCGCCACCCACATTTTTAGTTTTTGGTCCCACCCACCCCACCCTTCTAACAAACAAGATCTTGCTTGAGATTGGTCTAGACAGAGGTCTGTGAGTGTTCAACCAATGAATTGTCTTGTTTTTAAGTTCCTCATAGGATTCCTGTTTGGAGCTGAGGAGCTCGGGAACTTCCGTAAGGATTACTACAAATGGGGCACAATCCGGGGGTAAATTTATGCAGGGTAGGTCATGATGGTTAAAATTTCCTCCATTGGAGTTTTCATTGTCCTTAACTGTCTCCTTCCTCATAGTGGCAATGTTAGGTGAGTTAACAGAATTGGCAGGGTTCACTCTTCCCACAATAGAGGGATGGTTATTAGGGCCAGTGGGGTTGGACCCCAAGGATGGACCTGGAGCAGTAGGTAAGATAGGCTGATCCTTTGCAATACTATGTGCTGATTGTGATTTTGCCTTTGGAATATTGACTGATGTCACTAGTGCTTCAACTTGGGTCTGAATAGCTAGAAGGTCTGTCCTCAGGTCCTTATTTCCCCCAAGTAAAGACTCCAGTTTCCCCAGTCTATCATCTAGACAGTTCATTTTTAGAAGCACCGGTTGAATAAAAGAAGATATAGCCACACTCAACTTCTCCACCAGAGAATCTAAATAGGGGGATGTGAGGATTCAGAGTCGCCAGTGGCCATGGGAGAAGTATCTATTGGGAGCTCAGAATTGCGTGCTCCTGTAGTGTGAGGGCTAATAGGTTTAGGCTGTTTAGACGTTTTTGATTTTTTAGCTGGAGGGGCAACACCGGGACCATTCTTGTTTTTTTTTGGAATTGCCCCTTCCCTGGAACGTAAGATCATTTGTTTATTAGTGTTCACTTCCGTTATAGCCAGCTGTGTATTTGAGCCATTGTCACATGTTGGATAATTTGTTTGGAGGGAAGTGTCTAGTTGGACCCCTATATTAGTCTCAGTATCATCCACGGGTGGAGGCACAATAGCTCTATTTGCCTGAGGAGGGGCTGGTGAACTAACATGAGCGATAGGACCCAGGGAGGATCTTCTCGTGAAAATCGGATCTTGGGAGAGGCGATGCTGCGTCAGGACTATTTCTCTCTCCAGTACCGATGACGCTCGTGTTATGAATTGGTCGAGAGTCCCTGCGACCATTCCTATGGATGCCCTTTTTGCTCCCCCTTTAGCAGGCATGATGAGCAGATAGAGTTATAACAATGGCAGTACTCACAGTTGATGAGGATGTTAGGGGACTGGCCCAGCCCAGCCTATTCCTGCCTCTGACGGCCACAGACGGCCCGCCCTTTGCCCGGGCTTAGCCCGGCGCCGACCCGCGCGCGATCCCGCGTCGCGGGGGCTCCCGTTCGATTTATGCGCCTTCAGGCGCGCTTCCGCTGACGTGGGCGGGTTCGTCCCGCAAGGGTTGCTGGGAGCTGTAGTTCCCCTGCACACAGCGGCCGTGTGGATGATGGATGCGGCGGCGGCAGGGAAACCCTGAGGTGCGCTGGTGTGAGCGTCCCGCTGATGCTGGCGTAGATAACGTGACACAGGGAGCAGGTAGGCTGAAAAACCGCTTCAGGAAAAGTCACCATTTACAAAAGCACCTCCACTCTCCACATGTAAACGAATCTCTCTGCCAAGCCACTCTTCCTTCCAAAGCCTGATCATTGGAACATGTTTACCTTCGGGGGCACTAAAGGCAATTAGCTGGTCCTATAGATAAATACATATGGCATTTAAATGTGTACATTCGCTTCTGTTCTACCAAAATCCATATTTTTATGGATCATCCTCCAAACGAGGAGAAACCTATGCAATTTAGTAATCATGTAACCAGACAGGCTATTGATTATATAACTGCTAACTTTGTAAATGCGTTCCACTTAGATTCAGAGAGGCAGATTTACAAGCCCCTTGTGTCACGTTTGTGTCACTTTTAACATGGTAAAAGTGACGCAGATTTACACCTTGTGCCACGTTTGCGTCACTTTTAACATGGTAAAAGTAACGCACAAGTGGCGCAATTGGCTTGTCAATCTGCCCCAGAATGTTTAAATGTATCTTGCATGGCTATCCTGAAAAGCTGGCCAAAACCTCGCCCCTTTAGGCACTAGTGCTCTAGGCATATCTGATGACTAGTTTAGGGGGACATATTTGAAATTCTGATAAAAACACTGCAATCTTTCGCTCTGTAAAAGTGACACCTGATAATTATGTTTCTCTTTTTTAGGTGCTGGAATCTTGCCATGCATACCCGAAGGCGGTTGAGGTCATGGCTAATGCATACGAACACATAACATCAACATACAGATGGAAAAAGGCTATCCCTGAAGACTCACTGAAGGTAATACATAAACACAAGGCCTGGTTCAGAGGTGGCCTGCTGATCTCTGGTTGATGTAATACATTTGCTAACCCCGGGATTTCTGCTGCTTAAATTTCAGTCACCATTTTAAAGAATGTCCGCAGCAAATATGCATTCTGTATTTCCTCCCTTGATGCAGTTAACACATCTAACTGAAATATGCACTGTTTAAAAATCTAAACGCAATTTTCTAAATCTCCACCTTATTATTGAAAATGTGCTTTCTGGCATGGTCTTGGAGTTTAAATAAATTCACTAACGTCTGGGTTTTTGATTTGCTTAAAAGCCTGGAAAAATCAGAACAGCTTGCTCTGGCGTTATTGAGGTAAAATTAAAATTACTAGGATGATAGTTAAAACTTTTTAGATTAAAATCAGAAAAATGTTTTTATACAAAAATAACTGTTTTAAATAATTCAGGTCATCAAAAGTTCAATAATATTTACAATATTACGTAAATAGTTTGATGATGAAGTTGTCAAAAAGATCCTTTATTCAAATAGCCAATGTATGAATCAGTGGTATCAGAAGTTCCAAGAAAGTTATGCTAAAGTCTACTACCTAAAAAAAAACCACTGAGGCAGATTTAAAGGAACTGACGCATCTCTGCATATCAGCAGAGATGCGTCAGTTAGCTCCTTCCGTGCTCATGACGGAACCACGCCGTCATGAGCCACGGTTGCCGTGTGCTCATGACGGAGTGGTTCCGTCATGCTGCGGCCGTTGGCGGCCGCGCCGCCCACGCGGCGCTAATTCCCCGCCTGTGCGGGCGATTAGCGCTGTGGGCAGAGTCATGACGGAACCACTCCGTCATGAGCACAGCCAAACCGTGGCTCATGACGGCGTGGCTCCGTCATGAGCACCGGGCCACCGCGCTGCCCCCCCGCACCCCCCAGCGCTGCGGCGGAATTTCCGCCGCAGCGAAGGGGTTAAAATAAGCCATGTAAACAAAACCGTGCGCCACCATGGATGTGTCGCATTTACAATGTGGCCCAACGTGGCGCAAGGAATAACAGATGTGTGACCCATCTGTCGATGTGAAGGTGACGCAGTGCTGGAGTCATGTCGCAACCGCGACGCAACTCTAGCACTGCTCAGGGGCGGCCGATACTTGCTGTGTTGCGTCATTTCTTACACCTACTTCAAGCAGGCGTAATGTTTTGACGCAGTGGCGTCGTAAAAGTGACTCAGTAAAGTCTTGTAGATTTCAGTGCGTCACTTTTATGAGGCTTTCTTGCGTGGGAACGCCCACCCTGCATACATTATACCTGATGCAGGTATAATCTGACGCAGGGCTTTACAAAGTGAAACATCTCCCTAGATGCGCCAAGTTGTAAATTTGTCGCAACGTGGCGCATTGTTTACAATGCCGCTGCGCCACAGAAGTGACGCAAAGTGGTGCAAATGTGTCGCAAGGGGCTTGTAAATCTGCCCCACTGTCTTTAGTGTTTTTAGCATGTTTATTAAACTTTTCCTATTTAGTTCTGGCAGAGACAACTGTAGCTATCTTGCAAACCCTATGCAATGTATACAGAGAGAATGAGGCTAAAGGTCTAAGACTTAACCCTTCATGGTTGCATGTGTCATTCACATTTTGATCATGCCACATTCACCGCCCATTGGTTGATTGTTGTTAAAAATACTTTTTGTAGTATTTCCTGCTCTGTGACCATTTCATTGGTACAGTAGGTGTTTGAGACATAGCCAAATGTCTCCCCATTGTTTCTTTATGCTGTGTAGGTGAAGGGTGAAGTTCGTTATATGAGACAGAGCTCTGCATTTCATGCAATATCTACATATTGTAATTCAAGTGGTACATCATGATAGCCTTGAAATTTTTGGGACACATCTTGACATCATTGGAATACCTAGGGGAGTTCTTGTTCATTTACTCTTCAGCGTCAGAAACAGTACTGTGGCTTGTATTGATGGGGGAAACACTTCCATGAACCCACAGAACTGCTTGGGATCTTTAGCCAACTTCCATCAGAAGGTGGCTCCGTGGAAGTTCTGCACTACATCAGCCATGTTTGAAGCCTTAGTCAATCTGTGCAGCTAAGAGGCTGCACCAGATGATGGCAGAATGTCAGCAGATGTAACAAGCCTGAGCCAACCCTGCAATGTCAACAACCATAACGGTGGAGTCTGCAAGCAAAGAAAGCTGTGGAGCTAAGCCTGGCATGCAAAAACACCCTGCTCAGGGTGCAACAGTAACTATTCCTCAATTTGGGTGTAAATTAAATAATGAACTGTGTCTGTGCTGAAGGCTGCTTGATACGAATCTACTTGATGGAATCTCAAGGAAAATACTCCCTGCTAGGACATCTTGGTGCAGAGATACTGGAGCACTTGGGTAACTAGCCACCGTCAACCCTGGTTGTATCTATTTTTAACCCGGACGCATAATCCTGTCAGACTAGCAGGAGGAACCAAGCTGACACATATTATTCAAAGAGCACCAGAGAAGACTCCCGAAAGTTATCCTCAACTACCTGTGACATTAGATCATTAATTTGTACTTGGACATGCTTCAATTGCTCCATTACTTTGAAAAGTATGTGGGAGACACTGTGTCAGAAAACTAATAGAGGCTAGTCCCACAGTGGAAGCTCTTAGGAGCATGCTAAAAGAACTGTGGAGATTCCTGGGTTCCTTCAATTCTAACACTTTGTGCCAAATTTGCCAAGAGTAGAAAGATTCTGTCTTAACTGACTCCAGTGTTCCATCAACCAAGACTCTAAAGCAGATAACTGATCCCCCTAAATTACTCCATCACAAGATATAATATCCTTTTAACTCAAGTAGACCAATGTGGCCTCGCTTGTAGGACTTTGGCTGTCTTGTGCATCTGTCCAGCTTTAGATGTTGTACTGATTTAAATAATCTGCAGAATTTTACTGAAGGGCTATCTGGGGCTATCTGGCTTACGGCTTTAATTCCTCCCTTTGAAATGGGCCATGGCAAAACATTTTAATGATTACCACTGTGGGCTAAGGGTACAATGTATTAAAAGTTGGATCACAGAGAATTCAGTGTTTCTGCACACTGACCACCATACAACCTAATCTTTATTTTAAGGTGTAAAATGGCCATTAGGTTTAATATGCGGAGTCCTACTGCATTAATATCAATGAGGAAGGATTTTGCTGGTGAATTCCACTCGCTGCAAATGTAGAGATGGAGCCTGAGAGAAGCTCAATCGTTAAACAGTCAGAGTTTCAATAAGAAAAAGTTGGCATTTAGGGAATGGTTTGGGGGGAGTTACAGTGATCCACTAGCTTGCTCCCCCAATTAAGACAGCCTGGATTCATAAGACTGAAGTTGCCCCTCAGGAGCAGTTTTTTCTGTGTGAATGGATACCACCAGCTTTCGAGAGTTAGTGTCTTGTTAATGGTATGCAACCACTGTTGTTATCCCAAATATTTTGTTAATGGCGCAATAAGTAGGAAAAAGAAAGATACCAATGTCATATCTCCATATTCAGACTGTCAACAAGTCAAAGTGTACTCTACAGGTTGGAAAGATATTTTTGACAAAGTATGTTTTGTGCATAGAAACTTGAAAGTTTGTGGTAGCGAAGCATGTAATTTTGATGGCCACATTCTTTTTAACAGCAAAGCAACTTCATACATTTAGTCCAATATTCCTTCTAACAGCTGAGGGCAAGCACTTGAAATTTATGAAGACCACTGCCCCTTTGGATACCACGAGGTACCAATGTCTTGCAGATATCTGTACTGTGCAGCTGAGAGATCCCAATGCAATGCCGTTGGGGAAGCCAATGTCAGCAGTTACACACCCCAAAACCTACTTTAATATGTAAGAATACCTGGCAAGATAGAACCCCCACCCATTCCTCACTTTCCAGCTGTTGGTGCTGTCCATGAGATGTTGCTCATGTATCTGCTGGATGACAATGAACACTTCAGGTGTCACTGAACTTTCAACAGTTCTACTGGCCACACTAAGCTAAGGTTGACAAACTGCTCTGTAAGACCTGCCCCCATGTCATTGCCAGCAAGGGACTATCCCAGAGGGCAGCCAAATTGAACTACCTAATAGCATTTGTTACATTGATCTAGTATGCATGGAATGGATTTCCTGCCTGTCACACCATATTGCAACAGGACTGTGAAGTTCCTTCACCTGGCATGACCAAGCATGCACTTGTTAGGACCAAAACACTTCCACCATAGCCAAATTCATTTGCAAGACGTTCTTTGTCCGCCCTGGTCAGTCAGCCAGATATTTTGAGAGTCACCTCATCAAATTACTGCTGGAACTGATTGAAGTGAAAAAGACAAGAACGATACCACATTCCCCACATGGAGATATCCACATGAAACTGTTTCAACTGACCCTTAGCACATTGGTACTTACCCTGCAACCTCACTTTGAGTAATGCCCCATGCTATTCTCCTTGTTACCTAGTGTTTAGGAGGAAAGCATGGTCGCAAAATGATATCTGCTTGAGAGTTAGTGCTGATGGCAGCTGCAACGAGTCACACACCAATTATATAAAGGATCTCAGTCATAAGTCTGAAATGGTACATGAGCTGACCACTGGAGCTGCTGCCAAAATTACAGGATACAATATGCTCCATACTGAAGATGCACTCACAGAGCAAAAGAAAGATTGGGTAGGATTCTGACCTCTGTTTTGTGCCATAGACATTTTGTTTTACATCGAGGTGTGCATGAATAGCTGTAAGGGTGGAACCAGGGTGAATCCAGACACCCTCTTAAATGACTCTCTGACTGGGCTGGCCTTTCTGTGACTCTCAATCCTCCAGTTCCAATCTTGATCTCCCATACCTATCCTCAACATCTACCATGGGGCTGCTAACACTTCTGCCTGTGGAGCAGCCCATTACAATTTCCAGTGCAGATATCAATTTGCGGGTCACCAGAAGCAAGAAAAGATCCTTAGGAAGAGGGCCCACAGATCAACAGGTTTATTCACCCACTCTAACACACATGTCAAAGTCAGATGCTTTTCTTTGGAGTGCATTCAGAGATGACCTGCTTGATCCCCAGGCCAAGCCAGTCTCATTAATAGCTGCAGTGGAGCCACACCAGGACACTTAATCAATCAACTCAGATTTGTAAAGTGTGACTAATCAAACATGATGGGATCCAGGCACTGGGTTCTAGCCAAGATTCCTTTTCTGAAATGAGGGAGAGATGATGCTGTTTGGAGAGTGCAGGGTGAGGACATTCCAAGACTTGCCAGCAAGGTGGGAGAAGGAGCTTCCTCCACCTTTGCTTCAGTGGATGCAGGGAGTGTGAGCAAGGGTAAGGGAGGCAGAGCGCAAGTGTCTGTAGGGTTGGTGGAAATTCAGGCGGTAGTTGATGTATGCTGGTCCTTGATCGTGGAGGGCCCTTTAGGCATGTAAATAATAAACTGTTTTTTTTAACAAAAAGGCTTGAAGACAAGATTGCTTGCTCTTTGCCATCTAATTTGCCAAGATACATTTCTGCCCAAGACTGACTTAGGCCAGGTATGCCTGAAGATTAACGGGTGTCCTGGGAAGCTCAGGGAGGGGTTTCAATTATAGTTTGGCTCAGTTCTATTAAAGATCTGGCATAAAAACAGCTTTACCATCGTGGCTGTACAGAACATAATTGGAAGGTATATAGTTAACAACTGTGAATGTTTCACTCACAGAGTCTCACTGTTCTTGTTCTAGTTTCATGGACAAGGCTAGTTTCTGAAGGGGGTGGGTGTAGGGGTGGCCTCTTATAGATGTGCTTATATGGGGCTGCTTTACCTCAGTCTCCAAGACATATCATCTTGCCATGGCTCTGTGCTGGCAGGATAGGACGGGACTGGCCCCTACATAGAATATACATCATCTGTATGTTATAGCCAGAGCAGGGCAGTGAGAAAGGAAAGAGGCTGATTCAGAGTTTGGTGGAGAGGGCGGCAAAGATGACGGAGTACCTTTTCCACCAAACTGAAGGTCTGCCTACTTGATTTACAAATGAGTGAACCTTGAGAATTTTAGACAGTAGACACTACCTGTTTCCATCACCTACATACCCCGCTGACGGACCGATATCATAAGGGCTGCCGGAGTTTGGCCATGTGCCACCACCCAATTTAGAGTGGGCGGAAACATGTCCAGTTTAAAATTTTCAAACTACCACCCAAAATGTGACAGTAAGTAAAAGTAAAAATGTTCAATGATCCCCTTAACATGGGAGGAAACTTCCATGATGAAGGAGGTCATTGCTTTATTTATTTTCAAAAACAAAATCCCACTTTGGAATTTTGTTTTCGAAAATAAAAAAAAGAAAATAAAAGTGTGCAGTGAGGCACCATCATGTTGGCGGAGCAGCACGGCACACTTTCAGTGCATTAACAGGAACCTCCTGATGGTGCCTGTCATGGCGAGACTCTTCTAGAAGAGGGATTTTGCTTTTAAAATAAAAAAACGGAAATTAAAGTGTGCAGTGCGGCACCATCATGTTAACAGAGCCTCACAGCACTCTTTCAGTGCATTTACAGGAACCACCATGATGACGATTACTGTAAATGCTAGAGATGCCTGCTGGGCTAGCGGGCATCTCTAAATGTGGCAGGCAAAGTACATTCCTCATGGTGGTAATAAAGTGCTCTGCCTCTACCACGATACTAATACTGCCCGACAACTCTAAATCGACCCCTATGTGTCTGTCCATTGTGCTGTGTAGGCTATGTGCCCCCTTGTCACTCTGTATCCAATTCATAGACCCAGTGCACCTGCTCCTGCAGAATATCTGCTCGGTTGGTGATAATAATGAATCCAAGTTGTGGAAGAATTGGGTTGCTTGTGTTCTGGTTCAGAGAGTACCTGGTTTGACAGTTCGGGCTGGACTGTTCCTTTTGGATCAGGACCAAGGTTGAGTTGCTAATGGCTTGGTCTATTCCTAGGTGGTATGGTAGGCAAAATAATGATAGGTTAATATGCTACCCTGAGAAGTTGCCAGTGGTGCGACAAATTGCAATAATTCCTCACATCACCTTTTAGGTGTTTGACCCTATGTGCTTTTGCCTGTGCCTTTGGATCATTCTGGTGGCTACAATGCTTTCTCTTGCTTAGTTTCTTAGTACCTTTATTTAACCATTAAGAAATTACCCCTTTCTTCAGGTCAGTCTCTGCTAGGCTGCAGTTATGAACAACCAATGGGAGTATAGTCACTTAGATATTTACCAAAGTATGTTCCACTGTATCCCAGTGATTCTGACATTACACCCTGATCTCCAGGCCCTGCGGAAAATGGTCTCCTACTTCACATCACCAGATTCCTTACTAATCTTGGAGAAGGGCACCTGCTAAAATTTTTACATTGCCCTCTAATCCTCCAGTGACACCCAGGCCTCTCAATGAATGGAGATGGGGCTCCCTTATTTGATGTCTTAAAGAGCAGTACTCCTCCTTTGATCCACAATCTTCCATTCAAGTGCATAGTTTCAGGGGGCTTTAACCCTTCTGGGTCCTCCAGTATGCTATTATTAGGGGAACCAGACACCCTGTTCAGGGCTTCTGACAGGGCAGGCAATCCTGTGACCTTCCAGCCTCCAGTTCCAATCTTGAACTTGCACTCCCATAACTAGCCTGAGCATTCTGCTGTGACGTTGCTAACACCACTGCCTGCATGGCTACATTACATATTCGACCCACTACCACACACTCGCTCACAAGCTTACCTTCAAGCATACCAAAAATGGAAAATACTGTCTACCTGTAGCTTATACTAACTCAAACCCCTATGGGATAACCAGTGCGGCTATACATTCCTTCTACATAGGGAAACTCATTGAGACAATTCATGTATGGAAATGGGTAGACAATTCTTAACATTTACTGTTACTGTGTTTTTTTTTTACTTGCATGCACTTTCAGAGATAGCAAATAATATGGGAATCAGTCTTCACTTTCATCCAATGCGGCAACCCAGCCTTATATATTAAACCATAGCCCCCTCGACATATGAACATAAGAAACCCCAGATGCATTTGGGGTTCATTTGTGAGATGCAGCTTCAGTTCCTAAGCTCAGAAGCCTGGGAGTCTTGTCTGTAAGTAAGTAAGTAATTTACTTTATTTGGTTATTACAACCATCAAAGTTTTTATTAAGATAAAAAAACATTAAAATATCATTAACAATACACAGACATAGATCGTGTTGTTGCCCAATGCACCATTATCAGTCAAGCTAAAGACTATAGACACCCCCAGCGCAAGAAGAGTATAACTCATTTCAAGTACCACTTCCAATTCAAAATTGTGCAATAATTATGAAAACTAGCGATAAAAAGATAAAATATGGGCAAAACAAATACGTTTATACAGTAGTAGCAGCGATATATATGGTATCTGCCCTCATCAGGTGCATGCCCAAGTTTAAAGTGCCAAGTGCTTCCGAATCAAATAACATCTAGTACCACATTATTTAACAAAAATCAAACAAATAGCACCAAAAATGGCATCAGTATAAAAAACAACAATAAATATATATATTTTTAAACTAAAATTAAAAAAATGATCTATAATCAATACAGAAGAAAAACAGATCATTATTACAAGATAAGTAATAAAATAGAGCTCATGGTCATTAAACTGGTTTAGATTTAAAAATTGCATTGCGTTTATGCCAAACTGACCCAAGAAATTTACGGACTGCTAAAACAGTTCTGGAAGAGAGATCAGTCTTTAGGATCCTTAGGGCTATTTGATGAAGTGTAATCCCCAGTTCACGACAAATAGGAATAATCCACCTCCTACGAGGGGAGGAGTTCTCTGGGCAGTAAATTATTAAATGTGATTCTTTTTCGTCACCCTGATTACACATTGGACGTGTCAGTGTTAGCAGGGCTATTTTCCATTTGGGGTGAACGATCTTAAGGTAGTGTCCCCAGCCGTAACCGTATAAAAAGGCTTTTAGGAGAAGCGGGGGGTATAAAAGGTATAAAATCTAGGTACTCCTCTAGAAATAGGAGAGGTTTAAACTCAAAAAATGTATTGGTCGAGATCCTACAGTACACTCCTCCTTATTCCACCTGCATTGATAAAATCCCAATAAGAGGTTTTAAGTAGGTGTATGTCAGTTTTCTTTAATTTGGTAGGATCAACCCAGAATCTATGGAGACCTAACTTTCTCATCCACAATAACACATGTTTGATCCATGGAAGTAATCTAGCACCTGGTAGAGTAAGAACTTCACTCAAAGAATCCCTTTAATCAACAAGCTCTGGTGTACACCAGAGATGGACCCAATAAATCAAAATGTTCAGGGCGACCATATCAGTTAATCTTTTTAGTCCCAGTTCTAGATACAATGGGCGAAGGGGTGTACTATGAGGGAGACATAATGCTTTCCTAGCAAAGCTATTTTCTACCAGTGCCAAGGGCTGAGCATTGACATATCCCCAAAAGACAGCCCCATAGAGAGCAGCCCCTTGCGCCTTGACACGATGAATCTCCAGAACTGGGGATACTACGTGGGACACTGTTCTCTTTTGCATCCTCAGAATGGCATTTGACCTGTGCTCGATAAGGAGTTTACTTTCCATTCTCTGGTCTCGCCACTTAAAACTGTCCATGAATCATACTCCTAAATAATCAAAATTGTCGACCCTTTCAAGGATCTCATTGCCAACCCGTATAGTTGTTTTACCTTTCCTAGCCCCCATACCCAATATCATAAATTTAATTTTATTAACATTGAGCTCGAGACCCCTTTCATTGCAAAAGCCTAAGATTTTCTTTACCAGGGTCTGCAGACCCATGGGGTACTTTGAAATGAGTGGTGAGTCGTCGGAGAATAATAGGATCGGCATCTTCCTATTATTCAGCATTGGGGAGTCATTTGCACAATTTTCCAGAACCTTGACTACATCATTTAGGTAGAGAGCATACAAAGTAGGGGCAAGCACGCAGCCTTGCCTAACCCCCCGTTGAATAGGAATGCGTTCTGTTAGTTCACCACTCGGTCCCCAGCGTACCTGTGCATAATTATTCTCATGTAACTTACTCAGTAAATGTACAAGGTCGCTGGGGGCACTTAAGTTGCGTAAGACATGCCAAAAATTGGAGCGGAGGATGAGGTCAAAGGCTGCTCTACGATCTATAAACGTGACATACAGCGTACCCTGTTGTAAAAGCACATTTGTCCAGTGCAATAGTGAAAATCTAAAAATCTGGTATATAGTACTGATTTTTTATCTAAAACCAGCGTGAAAGGCAAAGAGAATTTGATTTTCATCCATCCATTCTGAAAGTTTATTCAGTACTTGCTGACTGAAATCTTTTTGGTGTCAATACTAGAATAATCCTTGAGGATTTGTTTTTAAAGCAATTAGTTATTTAAACAGTCACCGTAGTGAGCTTAATTTATACAAAAACTCAGATATGTACAACAGAATACAAACAAATCAAAATTTATTGTTTGTATTATTTTTGTCTGAAATTGATTTCTTCTAGAACATATATTTCATTTCATGCACCAACGTGCATAATCTACAAAACAAATTTGAACAAAGGCAACATAAACTACTGTCTAAATGAAAAGCCTCAGCAGTAGTTATTGACACTTTTCTTATGAACTATGTACCGTCCACAGTTGGTCATATAGCACAAACCATTTGTTTAGTTAATAATGTATATAAACATTCAATGGTTTTTCTTAGGATCAAAACAGTGTCAGAGCGTCGACGTTTCGGTCTCCTTATCCACCAGACAATTCCACGAGACCATCATCAGGACAACAGTTGTACCATGTATTTCCTTATTCTAACTTTCAGTGTCGTTCTCTTATCTTGTAATTCATAGACACATAGGGAGCAGCCGCTTAAGACGGTGTTTATATACTGTTCACGAATTGGTTTGCGTTCTTTTAGGAATGAGACCTAAAGGGGATTGGATTGGTAACAACCATCGATGTTTCGACCCATATTGTAGCGATGATGTGGAAAAGTCAGTGGGGTCTTCTTCAGGACAATGTAAATCGGACAGCTTATTCCGCAGTGTTGGATCGATGTCTAGTAGGTGAAAATAAAAGGGTAAACCACAATGTTGGCAGGCCCTGGAAATAGATGGATCCCTTTAAGAAGTGGATGAGGGGGCGGCGTGTCAGTTAATGACTAGCTTCGCATGCCAGTCCGAACGGCAGGATCCTGCCGTTCGGACTGGCATGCGAAGCTAGTCCTCGATCAAATGCTATACTGAAGACATCTTTCCCAAGCAACTTAAACGAGTGAATTATCGCATCAGCCGTTTCATGAAACAGACGGTTTGACCTCCAAATGAACCAGCACATTTAATTGTACGCCTTCGAATAGTCCTTGCCAAGCCTTTGATGTACGTCTACTACATGGGTGGAACATTAACTGACACGCCGCCCCCTCATCCACTTCTTTAAGGGATCCATCTATTTCCAGGGCCTGCCAACATTGTGGTTTACCCTTTTATTTTCACCTACTAGACATCGATCCAACACTGCGGAATAAGCTGTCCGATTTACATTGTTACCAGTCCAATCCCCTTTAGGTCTCATTCCTAAAAGAACGCAAACCAATTCGTGAACAGTATATAAACACCGTCTTAAGCGGCTGCTCCCTATGTGTCTATGAATTACAAGATAAGAGAACGACACTGAAAGTTAGAATAAGGAAATACATGGTGCAACTGTTGTCCTGATGATGGTCTCGTGGAATTGTCTAGTGGATAAGGAGACCGAAACGTCGACGCTCTGACACTGTTTTGATCCTAAGAAAAACCATTGAATGTTTATATACATTATTAACTAAACAAATGGTTTGTGTTATATGACCAACTGTGGATGGTACATAGTTCATAAGAAAAGTGTCAATAACTACTGCTGAGGCTTTTCATTTAGACAGTAGTTTATGTTGCCTTTGTTCAAATTTGTTTTGTAGATTATGCACGTTGGTGCATGAAATGAAATATATGTTCTAGAAGAAATCAATTTCAGACAAAAATAATACAAACAATAAATTTTGATTTGTTAGTATTCTGTTGTACATATCTGAGTTCTTGTATAAATTAAGCTCACTACGGTGACTGTTTAAATAACTAATTGCTTTAAAAACAAATCCTCAAGGATTATTCTAGTATTGACACGTTATACCCAATTCCTTGGGGTTGAATGGGTTGCCCTATTGTGTAGTATTGAAATCTTTTTGGGGCATTATCTAGCAGGCTTATTGGTCTATATTTGGCTGAATTATTAGCATCTTCCTTTTTAGGTCTCGGCTAGCGAAGGCTGCGCTTGCGTAGTCTCGCTCGCGAGATATAATGACTTGGAGAAGAGGGGCTTGAACCCACCCCTCTTCTCCCCTCTTCTCCATTGGCTGGCCTCTTGAATGCTGGCCAGCCATTGGAGAAGAGGTCCGTCACTCCGAACAGGCCCCGTCCTTTTCGGATTTGGGGGCGTGTTTTTTGCAACTTTTCGAATTATCTCCTCCAGCCAATGGCAAGAGGAGAACACGCCCCCGAATCCGAAACCACCGCTACCTTTCTCCGAGGCATTTCTGCTTCGCCTCGGAGAAAGGCGGCGGTGTTCATGGCTCTCACCAGGTAAGGCAACAGTTTTGCCAGTACTTGTTATCTATTTAAATATGCAGTCCTTATGTAATGCAACTGGGTATATTGTAAGGAGGCGTCCAGTCCTATGTAATGTAACTGGTTATATTGTAAAGCGCTGTGACACCTTCGAGTAAAGTACGCACTATATAAACACCAGTCACAGAACCTTCCTCTTTCCACCCACTGGTCCTCCCTCCAGCCACAGACCCTCCTCTCTCCACCCACTGACCCTACCTCCACTCCCAGACCCTTCCTCTCTCTCCCGAAGCCCCTTCCTCCACCCCAGACCTTTCTTCTCTCTCATGAAACCCCTCCCGCTACTCGCAGGCCCTTCCTCTCTCCAGCTACAGGCCCTCCCTCCACCCCAGGCCCTTCCTCTCTCTCCCGAAGCCCCTCCTCTACCTCGCCCTCAGCCGGCCTGAACCGGAAGTAGTGGGGCCGGGAGAGGCGGGCTCTGGAGGGATACAAAGGCAGCCCCCTGGGAAAGAGCGCCTGGCTCTGACCAGGAGGGCTCGAAGCGGGCTCCTGTCCCAGCCCAGCGAGCGGCATGAAGACCCCGCGGGAGGCCGCGAGAGGGTGGCAGGGCCCCGGCCGGCGGCCCCCAGGTGAGGCGGGAGAGCAACCCCAGCGGGTACCGGTGTGTGCGCTCTGGGCTCCACCTCAGCATCCCGGGGCCCCTGCACGCACATGCCGTGGGCGGCAGACCACACTACCGTTACTGGCACAGCACACACTTCTACTGCCCCCTCCGGCCTGCAATTGTCCCATATTCACCTTAGCTGTTCCATCCGCCCCACATCTGTCCCCCACTTGCCTTAACTGCCCCCACACTCACTTCAACTGCCCCACCCGCTCCTCACCTGTCCCACACTAACCTCAACTATATCTGACTCACCTCAGCTCCTTCACCCACCCCATAACTATCCCACACTCACCTCAACTGTCCCACCTCTATCACACTCTCCTTACCCAATTTAACTACTACTCTCTCCACCACTGTACTACCTCTCCACAAAATGTGCCACGCTCTAGCTGTCCTACCTCTCCACAACTGATCTACCTTCTCCGCGACTGTCGCAGCTTCTTCACAACTGTCCCACACCCACCGTAATTGTCACACTTCTTCACTAGTGGACTACCATCACCGCAGTTATCGCAGATTTCCCACAACTCTCCCACCCTCCTTCTCACTTGCCCCCTTCCTCTTCTGACCTGCCTCGTCCTCATAACAACTGCCCAGCTTTTACCAAAACTGTCCCACTCATCTCAGCTGCCCCACACATCTACACACGGTTTCTCAGTCCCACTTCATATGAGCTATCTGCTCTTATCATAAATGAATCAATGCACGTACCCGACACACCGTCTTGTAGTTGTATGTATCCACACTATGTTTGAGGCCTCCTACCGGACCATTTTAGGGGAAACCCTGTATCTGCATCCAGGGGGAGGGGTTTTCAACCTCTCTTCGTGTTGTTTAGGTACAGTGTTTACAGGCCTCAGCTTATTTGACAGCTTATTACGTTCTCTGTACTTAGCTTGCTTCCAGTGAACTCTCGCACTTGGTGAGAACGATTTGTAAAAAGAAAGCCCAGCGATGACACGGGGCGAGGTGGTTACCCTGTGAACTCGTACAGAGCACCCCAAAATGGAGGTCACTGCTACAGAGGAGACCACACAATCTTCCTCCGCTACAGAGAGGGGTCCCCATACTTCCTCCACCATAGTGAGAACTCTTATTTCCATACCTTGCCTGAGACAGTTCGCTGTATCTGCCTTCACCCCAGAAGAGGCCTTCCATCTGCCCCCATCTATACGCCTCCAGAATGGGGTCTGCACAGTCGTTTTGAGTTTTTTTCCGACCTCCCCGTAAAGCATTGGGAAGCTGGCATTTGGGGCTGTGCACTGTGGGACTTGTAGTACGGTTGTTGGAAAATCTAGGAGTGGTGTAAGATGTTGAAAATGACTGGTTAAAAGGTCGGGTGACAGTTGCACTCAAGCCAGACCTAAAAAAAATTCGACGCTCTCCCGTGAATACGAACAGAAGACGTCTGTGAAAGGAGTATTAACTGAAAATTAATTCCAGTCTCAAATAAAGGGCTGTCGAGTTACAGAGGGTGGGAGACCTATTTTTAGGGTGCAAACCTTGCAGGCTTTCCATGTGACTGTTAAGAGCAAGGTGAGACTTTAAGTAGGGGGTGCCAGATTGCTGAAATACAGTATACTGTATGTCATGATGACTCTGGTGTTTAATGTTCTTCCTAGAGAGAGATCGGAGTTTTGTCTAGTGGAAGTTTTGACTCCTGGAAAGGTAGCACATAGGGTTAATGTGCCTGCAGCAAAGAACATGTACCATGCAGATCACAAAGTGCACATAATGTAAATAGGTCAGTGGGCTACTGCGTGTGTGTGTGTGTGTAGGTGGCTCTGTGGGTGGCTCTATTTATGTGTGGGTTGCTCTATGTGAGTGGCTCTGTGGGTGGCTCTGTGTGTGTGTGGGTGGCTTTGTGTGTGGCTCTGTGTGGGTGCAAATGCAATAGGTCTCACATTTGAGAGTGATTAAGCTATTGACATTGTAAATAACAGTGCCGTTTCTTTAAATGTTTTAAAAACCTAAACAAAAATAATGTCATGAACAATGCCAATAGCTCTAACTTTAACAAGCATTTACAATGCAACGGTCTCGGCATTGTTAAAGTTAGAGCTATCGGCATTGCTCATGACATTATTTTTGTTTGTTTTTGTTTTTAAAACATGTAGAGAAACGGCATTGTTATTTACGATGTCAATAGCTTAATCAGTGTGTGTAGGTGGCTCTGTGTGTGGGTGCAAATGCAATAGGTCTCGCATTTGAGAGTGATTAAGCTATTGACATTGTAAATAACAATGCCGTTTCTTTAAATGTTTTAAAAACAAAAACATAAACAAAAATAATGTCATGAGCAATGCCAATAGCTCTAACTTTACCAATGCCAAGACCATTGCATTGTAAATGCTTGTTAAATATAGTTCTTATCTCGGCCCCCCTCCATGAATCAGAGACAACTCCCCCGTATGAGATGGCATTCGATAATAGGTCAAAATAGATTGCCCAGATAAATGGCTCTGACTTAAAAAGATCACCCGAACTTTTATCAGACCCAGGTGACTTAGCTAATTTAAGAGAATGTATTGCACTATTCGTCTCTTCAAGACTAAACAAAATGAAAGTGTTATATGGCATTCGCTCTGAAGGAAGTATAGTTATATTTTCAGCTACATTAATCACACTGGCTTAGTCATCGGGCTTTCTAAGTAAATATAGTGATGAAAAATGGGCCATCCAGCTTTCAGGTGATAAATTAAAGCTAGGGGACTTCACACTTTCATGGTTGTTTTGCGCTACTAATTTCCAAAAGGATCTACTGTCCTTGGTTTTACTAGCTACAAGTTGGGCATGCCAGAAGATCTTCCCAATCTCTCTTAGCCTGTCTAAATTGGGATTTATATAATCCTCTGGCAGTACGAATTTTGCCTCTGTCACCCTCAATATTAGCATATTTTAGTGAGTTGTTGGTTGTTTTACATACAAACCAAGCATTATGTCTAGAGTGTGTCATTTTAGTAACAGTCACCTCTTCGTAAAAGATATTTTGAAGTTCACCAAACAACTGGTTATGAACTAATAAAATAGGTATTCTAGCTGGGTCTGTCCCCTCATATTCATCACAAGAGGCAACAAACTGTTTGCCAAGTTCTGAATAGACTGCTGGGTTTGCCATAACTTTGAGCCATTTAACAGTATGGCGGTTGTTAGTTACTGGAGGAGCGGGGACAACCGTGGGCAGGGCAGCATACCCTTGTCCCAAGGGCTCTCCAGCAAATGACACCTCAAGTGAGTTATGATCACTATCAGATCTTACATTAATTTTCATATCAGCTAGTAAGGGCCACATTCACACATCAGTTAATACATAATCAATTACACTAACAAATATGCCTCTCTTAAATGTTGGTGCACGCGGGGGTCAGAGATGGTACGACCATTAAGGGCTCTTAACCCCCTCTACTAGCAAACAACGAGACTAGTTGTAGTGCACAGGAAGAAAGATTTTTTCCTTGGGGGCGCTATCAGTTTTGGAATTCCCCAGTGCTCATCTTCCTCTACTGTGATCTCCGTTAGAAAGAATCAGGGTTCAAAGGGGGTGTTGAAATTGCCCGAGTCTTGCCTGTACTTTCTTCCCTCCTGACAGGCAAAAACTGAGAAATGCAGAGATGGGAGAAGATTCTGACATTTGTTATTAAGAAGCATCCAAGTAGCATTCCATTCTATCACTTTTGCTCACCTGTCACATTGCAGAATGAAACTACCATAATGGAGTCTCAAAGACAATAAAAATGGCACCTCATTTGCAAGTACATTATTACTGAGTAATAACTGAGACACTTTTGAGGAAGAATCCGAGCTAGGGCAGGTTGGAGTTTAGCAATCTAGTCCCTTTTCAGAAGAAACTAACCCGAATGATGTGAGTAACTATATCCAGCCTTGCAGTTAGGACACGTGGAACTATCAGCTGCTGTCGGGACGTTGTTTTGGGTCTTAGGGAGTTTTTCCCTGCTTCTTTTGCATTCCTCATTCAACCTTGAATGGAAACAAATACATTTTTACCACATGAGAGAAACGTTATAGAGCTCTGGTGTCGCTTATAAAGATGTACTGGATCTCTTTATGGGACTCTCCACATATATGCATTTAACAAGAGTGGGAACACTACAGGCTCCTGTTGGTTGGGCTTCAAGAAGAGGAGCAAGACGGGGGTACTGGTGGAAGTGCTCCATGACTATGTGGGGTATAACGTAAACATACGAACTAATAGATAACAGTACAAACTAGTTTGTTACTTTGCAGTGTTAAAAGAGCTGTTGATGGCTATGAATGGGCCATGATTATCAGTTTACTCTTAAGACATCTTAACCCCTTGAATGCCCATGACGAGCTGGACTCATCATGGCACACAGTTCTCGTGTGCCCATGACGAGTCCAGCTCGTCATGAGGCATTCCCTGGGAAATCCATAGGGATTCCCTTTCATTCAAAATAGGCCCCCCCCCCTGCTTTCAGTGTAATGACGATCGGTGCGCACGTCGCGCCGAAACTGAAACTGTTTCACTCTCTACGTGCTCAGGGGGCTATCTCGGCCCCCTGAGCACGTAGAAAGACGGGAGAGGTATCGTTGGATCCACCCACTAGACACCAGGGAGGAGGGAGCGGCCCCTTGGGCAAGGGCCTTTGCTCCCCCCAATTATTACAGTCTTTGGCCCCTAATCTGCCCCTTCGGGGGGCAGAAAGCCCACTAAACTCCAGGGATTTTTTTTCTGTGTTTTTTAGGGTGGGGGCTGCCCGAAACGGGCACGCCAATGCCCCCACCCACGCCACCATTACAGCCTTTCCCTGGGGGGTAGATGGGGCATTGACGGCCAATCTGCCCCCCCCCAGGGGGGCAAAAAGCCCACTAGACACCAGGGAATTTTTTAAAAATAAAAATAGGGGTGGGGGCTGCCCAAAATGGGCAGGCCCATGCCCCCACCCCATCCCCCAATTATTACAGTCTTTCTGCCCCCCCCCAGGGGGAAGATGGGGCATTGGCCCCTAATGTGCCCTGTCGGTGGGGCAGAAAGCCCACTAAACACTAGGGATTTGTTTTTAGGTTTTTTTTAGGGTGGGGGCTGCCCAAAACAGGCACGCCAATGCACCCACCCACCCGCCATCATTACAGCCTTTCTACCCCCCCGGGGGGCAGATGGGGCATTGGCCCCTAATCTGCCCCTTCGGGGGGCGGAAAGCCCACTAGAAACCAGGGATTGTGTTAGAAAGTAAAAATAAGGGTGGGGGCTGCCCAAAACAGGCATGCCCATGCCCCCACCCCCCCCGCAATGATTAGTCTTTCTGCCCCCTCTGGGGGGCAGATGGAGCATTGGCCCCTAATCTGCCCCTTGGGGGGGGGCAGAAAGCCCACTAAACACCAGGGATTTGTTTTTAGAAGGTTTTTTTTTAGGGTGGAGGCTACCCGAAACGGGCACGCCAATGCCCCCATCCACCCACCACCATTACAGCCTTTCTGCCCCCCCCGGGGGGCAGAGGGGGCATTGGCCCCTAATCTGCCGCTACGGGGGCGGAAAGCCCACTTGACGCCAGGGATTTTTTTCACACAATTTTATTTAGGGTGATGGATTTTATTTAGGGTGGAGGCTGCCCGAAACAGGCACGCCAATGCCCCCACCCCCCGCCGCCATTGCAGCCTTTCTGCCCCCCCTAGGGGGCAGATGGGGCAGTAGCCCCCAATCTACCCCCCCCAGAGGGGCAGAAAGCCCACTATCCACCAGGGATTTTTTTTGCGCAATTGTTTTTAGGATCTGAGCTGCCCGAAACGGGCCCGCCAATGTCCCCACCCTCCCCCCCACAAAAATGACAGTCTTTCTGCCGCCAGGAGGCAGATGGGAGCTGTAGCCCCCAATCTGGCCCAGCCTGGGGGGCGCAGAAAGCCCACTAGAAACCATGGATTTTTTTTGTTTTATTAGTGTAGGGGTAGGGGCTTCCCAAAATGGGAATGACAATACCCCCACCCCACCCCCAGAGAAATTCCAGTCTTTCTGCCCCCCCGGGAGGGAAGATGGTGACAGTGGCCCCTGATCTGCCCCCTGGGGGGGCAGAAAGCCCACTAGGCGCCAGCGAGTGAAAAAGGTGATTTTTTTTCAGCTAAATTTGAGGTTTGCATGGCATTCTGGGTAAGGAAACGTTGGGGGATCCACACAAGCCATACCTCCCTGGAATCCCCCGGGTATCTAGTTTTCAGAAATGTGTGGGTTTGGTAGGTTTCCCTAGGTGGCCGCCGAGCACCGGGCCAAAAATCCAAGTGACCCCCCTTGCAAAACCAGGTTGTTTTGAGATAGGGAATTTTCATGTCGCCTCACTACGTTGTGGGCCCTTGCCTGTCGTGGGTACTTGGGCCTCCCACACGAGTGAGGCACTGTTTTTATCGGGAGACCCGGGGGAATGCTGGGTGGTAGGAAATTTGTGTCAGCCCGGTGATGCCACAGCTTTCCCACACAAAAATGTGTGAAAAAGGTGATTTTTTCAGCTAAATTTAAGGTTTGCAGGGCATTCTGGGTAAGGAAACGTTGGGGGATCCACGCAAGCCATACCTCCCTGGAATCCCCAGGGTGTCTAGTTTTCAGAAATGTGTGGGTTTGGTAGGTTTCCCTAGGTGCCGGCAGAGCTCGGGTTCAAAAACTACAGCTAGGCACTTTGCCAATAAAGGTTCATTTTTCACTGCGAAATTGAGGTGTGTCCACGATGCGTTTTGCGCCGTTTCCTGTCGCGGGCACTAGACCGACCCACACAACTGAGGTACCATTTTTCTCGGAAGACTTTGGGGAACGCGGGGTGGGTGGAAATTTGTGGATCCACGCCGATTCCAGAACTTTCCACCGAAGAAATGTGCGGAAAATGTGTTTTTTTGGGCAATTTTTTAGGTTTCCAAGGAATTCTGGGTAACAGAACCTGGTGGGAGACAGTCAAGTCACCCCATCCTGGATTCCCCTCGGTGTCTAGTTTTCAAAAAAGTATAGGGTCGCTAGGTTTCCCTAGGTTCCGGCAGAGCTATGGTTAAAAAACTACAGCTAGGCACTTTGCCAAAAAAGGGTCATTTTTCACAGCGAAATTGAGGTGTGTCCACGTTGCGTTTTGCGCCATTTCCTTTCGCGGGCACTAGGCCGACCCACACAAATGAGGTACCATTTTTCTCAGAAGACTTTGGGGAACGCGGGGTGGGTGGAAATTTGTGGATCCACGCAGATTCCAGAACTTTCCACCAGAGAAATGTGGGGAAAATGTGTTTTATTTGGCAATTCTTTAGGTTTGCAAGGGATTCTGGGTAACAGAACCTGGTGGGAGGCAGTCAAGTCACCCCATCCAGGATTCCCCTGGGTGTCTAGTTTTCAAAAATATATAGGTTTGCTAGGTTTTCTTAGGTGCCGGCAGAGCTAGGGTTAAAAAACTACAGCTAGGCACTTTGCTAAAAAAGGGCAATTTTGCATTGTGAAAATGTGGTGTGTTCACGTTGAGTTTTGAGCCATTTCCTGTCGTGGGCACTATGCGTACCCATACAAGTGAGGTACCATTTTTTCGGGAGACTTAGGGTAATTCAGATTTGTAAAGGAACTGTTATTACCTATTGACTTTCGATGCATTTCTGCCTTCCAAATGAAAGACATTGTGTAAAAAAGAAGTCATTCTAAAAAATGACTGATAATTCACATGCTAGTATGAGTATTCCCAATTTTGGAAATGTGCAAATATCTACTGTTTCTAAACTCTATATTTTGTTCCCATTTCAGAAATACATAGGTGTCTTTTATACCGATTTTTCCATGTAAACATTTTTACAGAATAATTACTATATACCCGGTACATATTAAAAAACCATTGCAAGTTGCTGCTCAGTTTTTGGCTCTTGGTTCGTCGGGTTCTTGGTGAACCTACAAGTCTTATATATCCCCACAACCAGTAATGTCCAGCGGATGTAACAGTATATTGCTTTCAAAGAGCTGTCATAATTAGAAGAAGTTACAGGTGAAAACGTTGACACAAAAGGCTTGTTTTTCAACAAATTTTCAATCCATCCTATATTTAACTGTTAGTTTCTATAAAGAAACCTTGATGGATCTACACAAATGACCCCTTGCTGAATTCAGAATTGTGTCTACTTCTCTAAAATGTTTAGCTTTCCAGGATCCATTATTGCTTTTGTACCCATTTCTACCATTAACTGGAAGGAGGTCGAAAGCACAAAAAATAGCAAAAATAGGCTATGTCACAGACAAATGCCAAAACTGTGTAAAAAATGTTGGGTTTCTGACAAAAGTCTGGTATCCCCTAAAAGCTGGGAAAATGGTGATTTCAGCCCCACAAACCCTTTTTTGATAGCATTTGCAGGGAAAAACCCAGATGCTTTCATTTGCAGTCCGTTTTTCCCCCAAAAAACTAACATTTGCTGTATTTTGGCTCATTTCTGTGACCCCTCCAGGGGAATCCACAAACCCTGAGTACCTTCAGAATCCCCATGATGATGGAAGAAAAGGACGCAAATTTGGCGTGGATACCTTATGTGGTCAAAAAGTTACAGGGGCCTCAGCGCGCACTACCCCAAATAGCCAAAAATGGGCGTGGCACAGGAGGGGGAAAAGGCCTGGCAGCGAAGGGGTTAAGACATCCTAAGACATTGCAGTGTTCACGGTATTTAAGAATGTTCTTTTCTTACTGGGCCGGTGCTCCTCTGGTTGCACTTGTTGTTGGGCTACATCGGCCTTTGCTTCAATTTAGGGTAAAGAGTGGAGACTGCCAATGGGACTGTAGTAGACGCTGATTGTTGGCCATCACTTGAGTGGGACAGTTTGGGGTGAATCACAGTTATAATGAAGGAATCGGTTATGGTCCCAACAGGTTGCAGTTGCCTGGAGTGGTCCAGATGGTGGTAGTGGTGCTGTATTTAGTTGCGTGTTGGGATTTTTTTAGATGTAGTGCTGGAATATCAGAAAATAATAACATGTTTATTTCAATAGTGCTACACACCGGATAAGTGCAGCTTCTCAGTGCTGTAAATAACAGGCGCTACTATTTCTTAATTGATGACACTCAGTCTGCCAACCTTCAGAATCGGGTATACCAATAATCAAACGTGTGACCTACCAGTGACCCCACTCTGACATAGGTGATCATTCATCTGACTGAGTTATCCCTCCAGCAAGGTGGGACTTAGCATAAGAAAAGCTATCCATTGTTATTTGATTTGTTCAATCTAGAAGTAAGGTTTTGCTTTTTGATTGCTTTGTATTGTTCCGAGGCAATAAAAATGAAGTGCTTGATGTCTTGTGTGTGCTTGAGTTTTCTTCAAGGTGATTGTTCTGCAGTGTTCTTGTTTCAGTGAGGTAAGAGAGTGAGCGATCCTGTTCTCTTCTTGAGGGTGGTGCTATTGGCAAATGGGGACACCAGGGGGCATATGTATCAAACGATTTTTTAATCGCAAACTCTGCGATTCGCAAAATAACAGCGTTTGCGATTAAAAAATTGGTAATCGGGATGTATGAGCCAAATCCCATCGCAAAATTAAGGAATTGCTAATTTAGCGATTTCTTAATTTTGCGTAAGCATTTAAGAAATCGCAAATTGCGATTTCTTAAATGATATGTAAAAAGCACCCAAGTTGTGCGAATTATCCTTAAGAAATCGCAAATTACCACCAACTTCCAGTTGGTGGTAATTTGCGATTTCCTTTCAAAAAGCACTTTTTTGAATTTTACAAAGTGCCACGTGGCGCTCATACATGCCCTTAGGGCATGTATGTGCGCCATATGCACACACATGCTCATTTCAGGGGTGCATCAGGGTTTCATCATGACACCCTTGCACCTTTGAAATTATTCTCAAATTGCGATTAGCAAATTGCGATTCGCTATTTGAGAATTACTTCCCATTCATTCCTATGGGTCTCCTGGCCCGTAGAAATGAATGGGCAGGTATTCCTTAATTTTAAGAATTCGCAAAAAGTTTGCAATTTTTTTAATACATCCCGTTTTGCAATTCTCAAATAGCGATTCTTTAAAAATCGCTATTTGAGAATCGCAAATGGTGATGTTGATACATATGCCCCCAGGACTCTATTCGCAAAATGTTCTCATCTTTCCATAATAAAGCCCGTTTCCCCCTAACGCTGCATTCAAACCTAATTACACCAGTAAAGTAAATCAAAAATGGGAACATCATTTGTTCTGTAAATTAATACATATGTGAATCAGCAGGCGGCCAGTCTGAATTTACAGATATTTCCTTGTTTTGCAGGCACACCGGGATTTCTATGACTCGTTATTCGCTGCATGCAGTACCTCTCCCAGGACACTCATGCACCTGGCCAGGTGTGCTGTTCGATCAGCTTTGTGGAACAGATGCCACCGAGTAACTCCTCAACTTTGTTTACCACCTGCTCTTAAAAGATTCCTTCTGTTGGAACCTGAGGGAGTCATCTACTAAATTCATCACTTGCCTTTGGCCCTGGTGGGTGAACATAACAGATCACAATTTTGCGCACAATTGGGAAAAGAAGAATATGAAGACTTTACACAAACCCGGATCTTTGATATGTACATTTATTTACATGTGAACCATTCCTCGAGTGCCCCAAATGGGACAGACGTCTGCCAATTCCCCATTTGGTGTTCGTGGACAACACAGTTTGTGTTTGCTTAGCAGGGCTCCTCTGCCACATGACTTATTTATGGAACTCAAGCAGATCATTAACATAGTGCAAAGGTCCAAATGTATTTTATGGATATTATAGCTTACATTTAAGTGTATATGTGTGGGCCACATGGCATAACTAACACGAAAGCCTTCACATGTAATTTCAAAACAATAGTAAAATGTGTTAGATATGCCTAGGTAACAGCAAGGAATACAAACAGTTTGTCGTTTTGGTGAATAAACAGCAGGTATACATGTTTCAGTTCTCAAAGGGAAACATCAACAGTCATCTAAAGACAAGCAGGTACATTTTCCATTAGATTGGCTCGAGGTGAGCAATGGTATATGAAAAATATCATTACGACGTATGTGCCGGCTGAACTAAAAACTGCATAAACGACCAAAAGCTAAATGCAATAACAATGGTGATACATGTTGCCCACCAGGTTCATTTCACGGAAAGTATTTCCGGGGCAGATTTACAAGCCCCTTGCGACACTTTTGTGCCGCTGTTGCGTCACTTTTGTGATGCAGTGGCTGCGTAAACAATGCAGCCAATTTACAACGTAACCCATCTAGGGAGATGCATCACGTTGTAAAACCCTGCATCACATTTTACCTGTGGCAGGTATAATGTATGCAGGGTGGACGTTCCCACGCAGGAAAGCCTTTTAGAAGTGAAGATTTCACTGTGCCACTTCTAGGATGCCACTGCGTCAAAACCTTACGCCTGCTTGAAGCAGGTGTAAGGAGTGATGCAGTAAAATGAGTCCAGGGCTCCCCATGCATAGCTGGAGTTGCATCATGCTTGCGACATGACTCCAGCAATGTGTCACTTTTGAGCCAACAGATGTGTCAGAATTTCTGGTGCATCTGTCAAACCTTGGGCTGTGGTGCGCCGTATTGTAAATACGGCGCATTCATGGTGGTGCAAGGGTATCACAGGCTGGCGCAGGGAAACTGACGCATCTCTACAGATGCGTCAGTTTCTTGTAAATCTGCCACGCTATTTCTGAAGTGGTCTAGTAATTGTGTAAGAGAAAAGTTTTACAAGAACGTTTTGGGGTAGAACAAGGGGAGGCACAGAAATGGGCGAGAACAAGGCAGGGCTGGTGCAAGTCATAGTCGCATGAGTCAATTAAGCAGTACAGGAAGACAGTTGCAGTTGCTTGGGAGAAGGTAATAATCTCTTCAGGGAAGACCAGTAAACTAGTGGTTACAATGCTGTGAAAAGTTGCTTGAAGAATCGGTCTACAGTTCCTTTTAGAAGTGGCAAAGAGATGGAACCTTCTAGATCTGAATTGGGATGGAGTTCAAAATTGTTGTTGCCAAGCAGAAAACCTGACATCTCGACTTCTTGTGCTTCCAATTTCTGATCTAAAATCTGGCAATTCTGCTACTGTAGGTGTTCCATGATATGCCAGAGATCTGATTCTTGGTTCTGGTGTTTAGCTTGAGATGACTAACTTGTAGGCGATGCAGCAGGTTTTTGATTTGATGTGGACATATGTTCTCTTAGGATTTGTGTGAATTGGTTGTACTTCTGAATATTTTGTATAAGGTGGACATCAGCATGGACAACACTCTTTGGGCGGGTGTGGTGTGTGTGTGTGTGTGTGTGCGTGTGTGTGTCAAAGTCACTGGTTAGTAGGTTGCCATATCCATTGAGATGGGACCAGGACACTGCTTGGACAGAAGCTCTGAAGTGAAGTCCTAAAAGAAGGCCTTCATGTGTTAGCAGTAGATAGTTTTTGATACATATGCGATTTGAGACCAGAAGCTGGGTTTGGTGTACACGAAAAATTTCAGAGTGTTGGCTTTGACAGTGATATATGGATCAGAGCTAGCTGATTTGCTGTTGAGAAAACAAACACGCACTTCTTGATTGATGTATTTGGCGCTAAGCCAAAGTTCTGTTTTTGTTGGGTTGAGTTTGAGGTAGGTAGTTGACTTGCATAACAGTCCTTTATATGGTCACTGCCTTTTCCAACAGAGACTTTCAGGCAGAGTTGGGCATCATCTGCACACTAATAGATTCTTATATTCTCTTCAGCTAGGTGAACTCCAAGGGACCACAACTGAATGACACAGGAAGCTTAGATTAGTTAATATCTGGAAGATTTAATCTGTGTGAGAAGAGCTTTAGTCTTTGGTTAGTATTTTTCTGGAGCTAACAGGACTGAGCATGGCTTAGGGGTTAATAATGTTAAAGGCCACTGAGACGACAAGCTGGACAAGGACACATGTTGCTGTTAATGATTATTCAATTAGAATTATTGGCCACTTCAGGGGGTGTTTTAGCTCTGTCCTCTGTACTGGCTTGTAGGAGGCGGTTGCTCTTTATTTTCTGTGCTGGCTTGCGATATCCTTATTAATGATTCATTAATGATTTTTCTAAGAAATGGCTGATGCATGATTGGATAGTAATTTACAAGATAATCATGGTTCAACTTGGGCTTTTTGAGGAATGGTAGAGTCTGCACAGTTTTGAGAGAGTTGTTCAGGGTGGAATGGTGTGGGAGGTGCTGGCAAAGTGGCTTAAGAGCTGATCTGTCAATGTCCTTCAATAATGATTGTTTAATTTTTTTTTTATTGAAGAATATATAAGCCAAATACACAATTCAAACAATAAAGCAAGCAGAAAAAAGTCTTGTTTGAACCCTAAGATTCCACAAGTGGACAGTAACGTCTCGGTTGGGTGGGGTATAGGATACAGTGGGAAAATTCCTATTTCTGAAAATGGATGGAAGGAATGGAAAGTGTGGCGAAGGATTTGATTTGAAACTTCTGGGAGAAAGAGAGAAAGAATGATTTGAGCAAGGAAAGTGGGCGCACATAGTAAAGAAGGTGTGTTGGGGAGAGACAAAAGAAAGAAAAAAAAGAAGACACATGGGGTGGAATCTGTCTTAGTTGAGCGGGGTAAGGTCGGGAGAATGGGTTAACAAAAGCAATGGTAGTTGTTTCCCAACAAGGGGTTATTTCCTTCAATATTGATGATGAAATCATGTCATATTTATATGAGGTAGCTCTCAGTCAGGGGAGGACGTTTGCCAAGTCATTGGCCGGAACGGTGTTCAATTAGGTGTATTTGGAAGCATTGTGGTATGTGATCATTATGGTGATATCTGATGATTCTGTCTCATTTTATCGATCTTGCTTTTAAAGGCGTTATTGATTGGCACCCTTATCGTTTGAATGTTTTAGATCCAGAGGGAGGTTCAAACTGAGCTTGTTGGCTCTCGTCTTTAATGTTTTGTTTGCAGTTGGCTTTCGTCGTGTGTAGAGGGTAGCCATCATGCTCAGTGTATGTCTTAAGTTAAGGAGAAGGATCTCAACATTGCCATCGGGATGACTGTTATGGATTTCAGGTTCTTGTGGAGTGGCATGCCTGAAAAGTTCTTCAATGATCTGATCAGCTGCTTTTTTTTTTCACGTCATTTGCAAAAGGTACGTGCATAATGAAGAGTAAATTGAGTGACTTCCTGGCTATCCAATCAATGTTTCTTTGGGCGGCTGACAGGTCAGGTTAGTGAAGGTTGGAAAAACAAAGCTGGGAATGTTTCATTTGATGTGTTTGCATTGTGAAGTGATAAATAATTCCAACAGTATCTGATATGTCAAAGAGAGCATCCTTAAGGGCTGTGGTCGAGGCATTGCCAGGGAGTTTGTAGTGTCTTAGAAATATATTGTTCATAGAGCTATTGAAGATCATTGTGATGAGGTCAGACATCTTTTATATGAAAGCTGGTTTGGTTCTGAGCGGTTAGCAGAGCAGAAGAAAGGAGACATTGTGCATTGAAAATTAACCTAGTGGAACTGAAGGATGTCTATCGCTACAGAGTACAGGGCCTCGTCATCTCTGGACAGAGTGGTGATGCATCATCCTGTTCTGTTTGGGTGCTCGCTGTGGAGGATACTGTAGTCTTCTGGGACATCAATGATGTGTGTAATGGTTGGGAAGAGCCAGGTTTCTCTAAGGGAAAGTGAAATACATTTGTGTGTATAAAAGAGGTTGTAAACTGCTACATACTTGGCTGCACAGTGATTACTAAACAGCACAAATCAAAGGTGGCATTCAGTATATTTGTGTCATGTAGTAAGTGAACGCTATTGAGGGTAGAAAGGTTAGTGGTGCTTGGGGGGAACTGAGTGGTTATGTTGTTTGGTTCTGCATGGTATTGTGGAGTTGGAGCAAGGAGGGTCAGATATTTTGATGAGTGCTACTGAGGTTCTCTATGGAGTGAGATGCATGCTGTTGTGGGTCTGGCCCTTTGTTATTGTCAAGTTCAGCAGGGCTGAACTGGTGGTACTCTTGACAGGGGTTGCACTTTGCTATAGATGCCTTGGTGAGGTACCCTCTAGAGGATTTACAAGTAAAGTAGCTGGAGTCTTGATGGGCTAGTGTGTGATCGGAATGCAGTTGTTAGCCTGAGACAGATTCCAAGCTCTTGCAAAGGAAAAGAGGGCTAGGAGGGATTGGTGGTCTTGTCAAACTTGATTTCAAGCTAAATGCAAGGTTGAAAAGTCAAACATTTGGCTCAACAGGAACATCCAAAATGTACCAATATGATAATTATTATTGCAACACTCAATGATTCTCTTAAAAGCAATATTGTTCTAAAAACAAAGCAATGTAATACATTATTGGAAATGTAAAATCAAAAATTTGATTTAGGTTCAAATTTGTTTTTATTGTTGCTTCAATACACATACACAAGGCTTCACCGAGAAAGCTACGTATCAATTACGTTGATATCAGTCCTTAGTAGTGCAACTATTTTAACCCACCCCAACAAATACCCCTCCCTGCCCTTCCTTCTACCCTCTCAGGGTACTCACAGCTATATCTGAATACAAAGAACAAAGGAGGAATGAACTATGGGGTTAGGTCATTGGGAACAGGTAAAGACCTGATGGGATGTGTGCTTGAGGTAGAAATGGAATCTTCCCTAGTGGGGTACTGGCAACTGCCCGGTCCGTTAACAACCAAGGCTTCTCCGACTACGCCCTGCACCACTCAACCATGTAGCGAAGCTGGGACACTTGATGGCAATTGAGTAGGCTTGGGACATCCAAGCCCCCTTCCGCAGGAGGGCGCCAGCTGAGCTCTTTCTTCATACAAGGGTGTTTATCAGCCAAGACAAAGCATTGTATCAGGTCCTGTACGAAGGATATCGTGCCTGGTGGAGGCCATAAGGGGATAATCTGGAACAACAATAGAATCCTTGGTAGCATCGTCATTTTTTGAGCCACCACTCGACCTAGCAATGACAGGGGGTAGGGTCTCGAGTGCACTAGATCAGCCGAAGATCAGTTGAAGAAGATTGTGGTAGTTAAGAGTTTTGACCTCATGCAGTGTTGCACCAGTTGGATACCCAAAAAAGGGATGGACTCAGACACCCATTGTAACTAGTTGGTCTGTGTTGGGGGGACATTGTTTCAGGCAAGACAGAGATATTAAGGGCCTGCGACTTATGGAGGTTTATCCAGAAGCCCGAGGCCTCTCCACAGCCACTCATCTCTTCCAATAAGCTCAACAGGGCATCTTGGGGGTTATCTAATGCTACAATACCATTATATGCGTATAAGCTAATAATATGCTCCTGCCCACCGGAATGTACTTCCGTGATAGCTGGATGATTCCTTAACATCTGTGTGGATGGATCCATGTAGAGCGCAAACAACAGGGGGACAAAGGGTATTCCTGTTGTGTGCCCCTCCATATTGGGAAGGGTGTGGAACTCTGTCCCTTAACTCTAAAGGTTGCACTTGGTTCCCCATAGTTGTTTAAGACCCAGGCCCGGAACTGTTCCCTGAAAGCAAAATGGGCCAGTGTCTCCACAAGTAAGGCCAGTGAACACGATCAACGGCCTTCTCGTCATCAATGGAGAGGAGCATTATTTTCCTTTTGTAGCGGTTTGCCTTATCAATGAGGTAAAGGATCCTCTTTGTGTTATCCGCACATGGAGGAATAAAGACCGCCTGGTCAGGGGCCACCAGTCCCGGCATCAAGGGGTTAAGTCAAGCCACCAGAAAACCAGTAAATAGCTTAGCATCTACATTTAGCAGAGAAATAGGTTGATATGACCCGCACTGGCGGTTGGCTTTGCCGAGTTTAGGGATGACCATAATCGATGCCTCCATCATTGAGAGCGGGAGTGACACCGAGGTAGTGATGGAATTGAAGAGTTTTGTGAGAATTCATCCGGACCCTGGGATTTTGGAAGGTTTTATCTGGAAATGGCAGTTATAACCTCCTTTATGCCTATTGGGCTATCAAGCGCCATCGCCTGCACTTCACTCAGGTGGGTCGTCTTTCTGCATTGGCGGTAAAGCACCAGAGTGTCGGGCAGGCAAGGAGTACTCCTAGTAGAGATTTTTATAAAAGTCCCTGAACCTGGAAGTGATGGGACATCCCCTTTAACAACCACCCGCTCTTCTGTTACACCAGGGCCTCTACCCCAGCAGATTTTTGTTGTGCTCTAAGTTAATTTGCCAGTAACCTCCCACATCTATCCCCCCCACATAGATGGAGTGCTTCAGACGAAGTAAGGAATACTCAGCCCTGTCGAGGTCTAACCTGCCAATTTGTTCCTGGTGGCTTCAAGTTACCACCAGATTCTGGGGCCACAGTGTGGTGATGAATATATTTCAGCTTGCGTACCTGTTGTAATTGCTGTCTTTTGACCTTCCTCAGCTTATCTGCTGCTGAAATTGCAAGAAACTCACACCTGATGACTACTTTGCGACCCGTAATGGGGAGCTCCCAGGGCCTGCGCACTCTGTCAGCCCCGCCATGCTCACTATGCAGCCACCACTACCCTCTTCGCTCCCAACTACTGCTCATGGTCACCTCTCCCGCATGGCACTGGGCGAGGCTCATGGGCTATCGCAGTGAACTCACTGGGTTCTCTGAGTCCCCATCACTTACTGGATCCCGCTCTGGCAACTGCAGGTCCAGACACTGGGATTGCTGTCGGAAACGCCAGGGCCGAGTCAGAGGGACAACAAAGTGCATCCTACCGGTCCGTCATCTTGTCCACCCCCCAAAAATTAGATTTAGATTAATTCCAATATCAAATTTACTCTAGTTAGTTAGTTAAATATGCTTTAATATAGTCTATTGCAGACCTTAATGATGTTAGTGGTACAAATTGTTCATAGTGTTCTTAACAAACAAAGTACATTTGTGCAGATGTGATGATGGCTTTGACCCATGGAAAGGGTCAAAGGTACTTGGGTCTCCATTTAAACTTGGGTTTTGATGTATATGGTGGCAGAATTTCCACCTTGCCAAGACCACTAGCATATTTACGTCCTTACAGGAATTATCCAGTCAATTGTGAGGCAGGGGCAATCATTGACATGTTGCTAGAGTTGCCTTCTGCTGTTGCTCTGTTCCAACAAGCCACCAACCACAACTGTAGCCGATCTATCAGTGTCAGGGGTATCCCAGACATCCCAGGTCATTGTGCATAGTTAATACCTGGATTATCCTCAACTTGTCTGCCCAGCCTGGATATGAGAGGAAGCAAGGAGATTCTACCATGGTAGCTGGGGTTGAGAGAGGAGAAACAAATACCCCCCTTGCACAGTGGTGCACTCACCCAGGAACAGGGTTCACTGGATTATCCATGCTCTCCTGTACAGGGGTTATGGATTTATTTTCTCCCTGCCTGGCCTTCGAAGTTATTCCAAGGCCAGCTACAAAGTGATAGGAGGTACTGCCCCCATCCCCAAATTCCAATGTTATAAATAGGCCACGTGTACCGATGCATGATCCTGTAAATGTTGCAGGTGATGCAGTTCAGAAATTCTGGTGAAGGCAGAGATTGCAACATTGATTTTGCTGAATTTTTGGCAGCTTCAAGGGGTGGGGCAGTATGATGGTAGTTGAATGTTTGGTTTGAGGATGCACTAACCTTCTCCCACTAACTTTACATGACTACCCTAGTCAGATGTATTTTTGGATGCTAAAAGTTGAGTAGTACAGACCACCACTAGAATCACACTCTCTAGTGAATATGGATGGATATGTGCTGTAGACTGGTCCCACTCAACAAGCTCTGGTGAGGCCCTGTATGGATTTTGCCTGCTAATTTTTATAGAGTGTAATAGTTAGTGGCCTAATGGTTGCTAAATAGAAATGCTCATTCAGTTAGAGCTTAGCAATCCCCACAGAAGGTGGCACCTGAGAAGATCAGCTGACAATAATTAAACAACTTTTAAAAGATAAAGGGGCCTATTCACAAACTAGATTTTGTATTATGTCAAGTAGTTGCACATTAGTGCTACTCCTGTACTACAAAATGTTATTCATGCACCTATTAGTACAGCGGTACAGTAGAGGTTAGGGAGGGACATGCAAATACAAACAACCACTCACAAAACAGTAAGAACGTTGCTAGTCACAAACAAAACTTCTAAAGTTACTAAAGACCGAAAAAGTCACAAAACAGTCATGTCTCTACTCCATCCCAGCCTTGGAACAAGGATATCCCTACTCATGGACACTCACAGGCCTGCAACACACTCCAATAGAAAATATCAGAGGCAAGCACTTAAAGTAAGACTCCCCAAAAAATAATCTTCATTAATTGAATCATTTTACTTTAATGTTAAATATATATGTGGATTTCTTTTTCAGTGCTGAAAAGTTATATTATATTAGATATAAATAATTTATATTTTTAAGACAACTTAACTTATTTTTTTAGAAATAATTAAATTAAACTTTAAAAACATTTACTCAAAGTATATTTTCTTCAAACTAATTAAACAGATAATGTTTAAATACATTTACTAAACATTACTTAAATATTGATATCCTAGTGGGGTTAATTTTTTAAAAGATTTAAAAAAAAATATTATTTTTAAAATAGAATAATATATTTTAATTATTTAAATTTGTAATACATATTTAATTTGATGAGGTAAGTGCTGTTTCACTTTATTGTATTTGTTTTAGGTCATTAATTATCCTTTTGAATTAATTTACAATTTTATTTTCCATCAAACAAAATTATATTTTTTTAAATACATTAATAAACGTTATTCTTTTTTTCTATACTTTACCATAGGGACATATCAGCCATGGAGACCAAGATCTCTGCTTACTTGTGAAAGGTTACTGTTAGTATTTTGCACTTGTGTATTTACTCTTAGATGTTTCCACTCCCTGGTTTCAGGTGATGGAACTAAGTCTCCAGTTAGTTGTAAATCTACACTCGGAAATGGTGAATAGCACAAAAGTGTAGATTTACATCTAAGAACAAGAGTAAATGTACACAAGGGAAATCATACTCATTTGAATTTACCTTTGTGAATAGATCACCACAATCCTATTTCTTATTAAAACATTTGTAAAATGGAATAAAACAACCAATCGTTTTACATAGATTAAAAGAGCTACTTAGAAAAATCATAATTTAAGTAAGTGATTAGTGTTTTAAAATGCTTATTAAATTTAAAAATTTTACTCTGATGGCTTTTTTCTTTGGCAAGCGTGCATGTACCAGAAAGTGTCAATTACTTTTCACAATTTTAGTTTCAGTGTTAGGTAGTTAAATGATTTGAAATGTCTTTCGGTTTCTTGGGATTACAACTGCATAAATGATTTCTTCAAAATTATTGCACCATCTTTGTGATTAGCACAGGGACAAGAAACAATGCTAAATCCAGATGGACTGTTTGGGTTAGAGATATATGCTTAACACTCAGCCAGTTCAAGAACAAAGGCCATGGTTGAATGCGAGCTTTACTTAGAGAAGGTCTTGAGAAAATACCAATTTGCCCCACGATTTGATAAGCTTTACACCAAGGACTTAAAGAAGAGCCAAGTGTTGTAGTGATAACCAAAATACTACCAATCCCCTTACCTTGTTGACATACATATTGTCAAGATAAATAAATATGGTGCCAAGAGTAATAATTCTAAATGCCCCCTTATATTCCTACCTTGACGATTATAGTGGTACTCAATATTCTGAATGTGATATTATTGGAGGTTGATAAAAAACGAGACCTAATCATAGAGGACTCTCTTAAAGCCCTTTATGTGTGTTGATTTGTTTTCCTTCTGCTGCCTTCAAGATCCCCGTGACCAGAGGTAGGTAGGCCGTGTATGGGTACTAAAGGGCAGGCCAGGGCAGCAGCTTCTCCCTCTTGTTACCACTACCTCACGTCCATGTTCATAGGTAGTGCCATCTCAGCTGGCCTTGTACATTTCCTGGAAAACTAATAAAGCATGTGATGTGTGCAGTCACTTTTTGTCAAGAGGAAAGCTTCTTTTTCTGGGTAAATAGAGACAATTGTAAAAGTGAAAAACATTTTGAAAGTATAGGGACAAATGTATTTGCCAAGACTGCTTTTTCAGTCAAGTGTTCCCATTCACAGAAATCACCCTTCCTATGTTGGATGATTCCTGATCTACTCTGCGATAGAATTGTTTCCAAAACGTTTTGAAAGTCTTGCAAACCAAGTTCTGTTCAATTAACATGACTTCCATTTGCTTTTGGTGATCTGCTTATGTCAAGCTCATGTTTTAAGAGCGTATATTGTTATTTGATTAGCAATGCCACATACTTATGTCAAGCCTACCAGACAATGCAAGCTCTCTGGATGCATGAGGTCTATTTTTGCCTTACCAATAACTTAGAAGAGCTTACAGTCAACCCATGGTTTAGCATTGGTAGGCTTTATTGTCCCTCTCAATTCCTTACTCTCATATCCACTAGCTTTCCTTGTCCATCTTATGTTTTCCCTCCCTTGGAGTACAGTCCCTTCACTTGTCCTTCAGCTGCACACTTTTAGGAAACTATATGTTTATTTTTGTTAAAGCAATCCATGAGAGTGCATGCGTTTTCCAGCTTTGTCCTGCAACTGGTCCCCTCGAGATGCCCAACCCACACATTCTGTGGTCCTCCCTCATGTGGCGCTCAGTCTTGTGTACTTTTTCCCAAGCTGTGCCCCTGTGCTATGTGTTGCTCTTTCTCATATGCTTCTTCCCCTGCCCCTGTTCCTCACTTGCACTCTTTAATGTGTTTCTCCCCCACAGTCTTGTCATGCGCTGTGGTTTTTCTTAATTGCAATTGCACTCTACTCCTCATGCCCTCTGATTGCTTTCTCCCTCATACGCTTTTTGCCTCTACCACATCCGCTCACCCAACCCGCTTTTCCATTACTCACCTATACAGCTGCAGTCCTTTTTTTACTTGACTAATACACACAAAATAAATCTTTATTTTTTATATACTTGTCCAAGATCCACCCACCATCTAAGATTGGTGAATGAAAAATAAGACCAAATGACCCCCATGCCATTCCACTGGTGTTCTGATGCATGTATACCTCAATACATATCGCGTCACTGGGATGATGTAAACGCTACTGGTGATCGCTTTATCGTGCCTTCACAGCATTAACCCTGGGCGGAGTTCGTGGAGTTCCGCTATTGGAACCCCACGAAGTGGAAACAAACTCTGCCGCGCTACGCAGTGCTCCGGAAGCGGTAAAGTGTGTTAGAAAAATGCAGTTCACAGTGATTTGCGGTGCCGGATGCTTGTCCGTGCTGTGCATTCATCGCAAACTGCACCATTCACAGCGCAAAGCGGGCACTACTTTCCTTTCTGCCGCTCGAGAAGATTTTTACTCGAGCTGCAGCTTTCTGAATGCAAATGGACAGTTTCTCAACACAAGCGGTCGCGAGCAATGAGAAATCTGAACCCCCGCGTTGAGAAATCTCGGCAGGAGGTTGATTTTCCACACTCGCACTCTCCAACTTGATGTTGACGATCGCAAACGAGGAAAAATCTCACCACGAGGTAGATTTTCCTCGCTCGCGCTCGCCAACTTGATGTTGACAAACAGGAGCGAGGAAAAAAACTCTGCTCCGCAACGGGAAGCTGAGTTTTTTTTAACTCAGCAATCTCCGCGTAACGTGGAGTGCGGAAAACTCCGCAAACTCCGCGAGTGGAGCTGAGTTTACGCCCAGGGATACAGAGCATTCTGCCACTGTTCAGCATTGCCAAAAGCATTTGCAAAACCAAAAGGTCTCAAAGACAAGACCTGATGTGTAATTTGCTGAAACAAAATTATTTGAAACAAAGTTAATATGAATGCTCAATTTCCATTGGTGGCTGAGCTCTCAGTCTAAAAATTTAAACTAAATGTGAACTAACATGCAAAATTGCCCCTCTGTGTAGTTCATATTGTATTCTGACGGATTTAACAGTTTAATGTAGCATCTACATAAAATCCTGGCATCTGTGTAGCTTAGTAGACACAAGCAGAGTTTCCTCTAATGCTGCTTTAGTGCCAAATTAAGGCTCTAGAAACTGTTATTTCTCTCATGTTCTCTATCCAGTTAACCACATTTTGCTAAGGACAATGTGTTGTTGCAGGAATGTTTTGTATTCTTTTTAACTTGTCCTCATACACTATTTCTCTGAAGCTACTATATATTCCATTGTATATTCCATAGTCTGCCCCTTCTAGAAATGTATTTGTTGTTTCGTGACAGCTTATATGCCCTTCTGGAGCTGGAAATGCATCTGAAAAGATTTTTTTAAATACACATAATAAACAATTAATTAATAATGGTCTGTGTTGTATATGAGTCTTGAATAATCCTTTGATGTGACCCATAAAATAGACATTCCATATGCGTAGGGCTATGGAAAAGATTAAACGAGACTGAACCCATTGAGTCTTTCTTTTTACTCGCATAAGAGTTTCTCTAAAAAACATTTCTCTGATTTTCATTTCCTCGAGCCAGCAAATATCAGGTTGAGGAAAATAAAGATCAGTTTCTTGCCCCAGGCAACTTGAAGACAAAGGGCCAGATATGCTCATAATATGACAGTAACCTGGATCTCAAAACCTGGTGATTATATTAACAAGACTAGTTCTGGTCCTTGATACAAAAAACTGCACTACCTGCATGAAAACCACCATAAAAAGAGACCTAAGAAAACATAAATCTATGAATGTAAAGCCAGGGGTCAACACATTTCCTTGCCAAAAGCCTATGTACATTTCTACCTCATCAGGTAAAATCACCCTAGAATTAGTATCAGCACTTCAAAGCTTTACTACTTCTTAGTCTTTTGTCTATTCTCTGTTCGATCACAATATCAATTATCAAGTCACCTTGCTGCACTGCGCGATAGGGCAGGAATGCGATGTATTTACAATTATATTGCACATTCCTGTCTTTTCCCTGCTCTGGCGCACAATGTGCTGCCAGGCACCAACGCAGTCACCCTCGCACCATGGTTCAAGGATGCCTGCATTGTAAGCAGAATTGTTTTTGAGCAGGAAGGGACACCTTCCTGCACAGAAACAATCCCCTAAGGCATTTTCCTCTTTCTATGTATGTGGTAGAATACAGCACACATAGAAAGAGCAAAAAAAGAGGAGAAATCTAAATATTTCTCCTTGTTACGCCTCTCCTGGGAAAGCATAACATTTACACGGTTTCCAAGGTCTACCAGTATTGGTAAATTTGGGAATGTGCAAAAATCCATAAGTGGATGCATAGGAGCACCCATCCCCCACACATGGAACGCTTCCCTGGGGCAGAGTAATGCCACGCAGCGATTTGTGCTGTGTTGCGTTACTCTAGATTTGTCAATTCTCTCAGGGTCACACAAGGTGGCCTTGTGTGGCTTGATAAATCGAACTTGATAAATCGAACTTAAGTGTTGCATCACTCTTGCACCCCATTGTGTGGCGCAAGGGCGACACAGCTCTTTGATACATTTGGCCCTAGGTGTAAATCCGTGCAGCGGTTTAGGCTGTAGCTGTGTCTAAAGTTCATATGGAACAATTAATTCAGAAAATGCTTTAGGGCCCCTCTTTTTTCTCAGGACCTGCTGACGGTGCACACTGAAAATTTCCATGCACAAACTAAGCAAAAAGAACACATTTTTGGATAGTTTTGTGGAGATTTGTCAAATAGCGCCAAAGCTATTAGCAACAAAAAAATGCAATTCCTCTGGAAACACGATCCTAACAATAACTACCCAGTGACAACTGCCACTGGTTAATAGGTATAGAAAACAATGGTCCTAAAACGTTCTTTAAACAGTATTAATCCAACCTGTACTATTCTTTTCATACAATTTTTGAGCATGCACACTATCAGCTCACAGTGGTCAAAACAGTCAAATTAATAGTGTGCAACAACCAATAAATTCCAAAATAACATATGTTTTTATTCAATCATAATTTGGACTGTCAGTAGGAATCTTACTGCGTTCTAGAAACAATGAAGGAGCCAGAAAAAAGGGGTTGCTCCAGGGGAACTTGCAGAAGGGGGTGTTCTAGTGAAAAGATATGAGGTAGGAAAAGATTCCAAGTAGTGCTCAGAGAAGGAAAATTAAAACAATTCTCAGTAAGCCTAGCCACGATTGATCAATGGTTCACAAAAGTTTATTTACATATACTTTTAAATTCAGAGATGTTTCATCATTTTGCACAGTAGGGTTGGGGGCTCGTGGTCCAGGCTTAAGTGGTGTGGGCGTCGACGTTTCGACCCGACTTGGCCACAGAGGGTATTTAGGGCCTCGGCCTGCGGGTCTTCCTCAGGACAGGGATGGTCAACTAAAATGAATATATGGTATCCGTGTTCCTCACCCGCAAGGGGTTGCGGAGCGGGGGAGTGAATCCTCCTACTGGTCCATGGTTTTACTGGAGGCTAGAGTCCTCATCCGTCTGGTAAGGGTAGTGTAAAACGATCGAATCAATACAGGGCAGTCAATGCAGTGGCTTCAAAATCAGTCTCCTCAAACATGCGATTCGCACGAATAGTGCAACATTTCTATGTTGTAATATAGTGGTTAATAGACACTGAGATGGCGCCAGTGAGAGTCTCCGATTTATGGCAATACTGCAGTCCTTCGTCAATGCCTCAGGTGATTCATTCAATAAGAGTGAAGCACTGAGATTAATGGAAATGGATGGGAAATTGACTAAACCTTTGTTGAATCACCATTAAGAAAGGCTCTAATCGCCGAAACGCATCTGTTGGATGCAATAAATGGTGTCTGTAACCTGAGGAGTGCTCTTCTGTCCTTTGTTGGATATTTGGTGGTGAATGTTGTGCGTGAGATGCCACTCTCACGAAAGGAGCACCTGCCCTGAAAAGTGTTTGATGAGATATGTGGCATTTAGTGGAAGATTAGGAGAGACCGTCAAAACCGGCATAATCCTTTGTGTAGCAAAATCCTTGCCGATGCAAAATTGGAGCATTATAAAAGAGACAACTATTGATTTTGTTGCAGGCATGTGCTACAACTATAAGGGATGTGTGGCTGGGTGAGGGACACAGACTTGGAAATTAATGTGGCAATTCCATTGAAGGCAATTGTTGATGACTTCAAAATGCAAATAAAGAGCCAGAATAACATGCGATTTGCTCCCATTGAGGGATAAATACTGTTAATATAACAATTAATGACGAATGCGCATGGGTTCGTGCAACGTTGCTATGTTGTAATATAGTGGTTAATAGACACTGAGATGGCACCAGTGAGAGAGTCTGATTCATGGCAATACTGCAGTCCTTCGCCAATGCCTCAAATGAATCATCCAATAAAAGCAAAGCACTGAGCTTAAAGGAAATGGATGTGCAATTGACTAAACCATTAGTGAATCAACACTGAGAAAGGCACTAATCACCGAAATGTGTCGGTTGGATGCAATAAATGGTGTCTGAAACCCGAGGGGTGCTCTTCTTTCCTTTGTTGGATATTTGTTGATGAATATTGTGCGTGAGCTGCCACTCTCATGAAAGGAGCACCCCCCCTGAAAACTGTTCAACGGGATATGTGTCATTTGGTGGCAGATTAGGAGAGACCATCAGAACCGCCATAATCCTCGTGTAGCAAAATTCTTGCAGATGCGAAATTGGAACATTACAAAATGGAGAACAATTGATTACACAAATCTTTTGTTGCAGGTATGTGCTACAACTATGAGGGATGTATGGCCGAACGAGGGACACAGACCTGGAAATTAAAGTGTCAATTCCATTAGAGACAACTGCTCATGACTGCGAAATGCAACTAAAGAGCCAGAATAACATGCAGTTTGCTCCCACTCAGGGATAAATTCAGTTACTATAACAATTAATGACGTACGCGCATGGGTTCTTGCAACATTGCTATGTTGTAATATAGTGGTTAATAGACACTGAGATGGCGGCACTGAGAGCGTACGATTCATTGCAAGTCTGCAGTCCTTTGTCAATGCCTCAGATGAATCATCCAGTAAGAGCGAAGCACTGAGCTTAAAGGAAATGGATGTGAAATTGACTAAACCATTATTGAATCAACATTGAGAATGGCACTAATCACCGAAATGCGTCTATTGGGTGCAATAAATGGTGTCTGAAACCCTAAGAGTGCTCTTCTATCCTTTATAGGATATTTGGTGGTGAATATATACTTATATATATATGTATATTACCTACTGGCGGTCGCCAGTAGGTAGTTATAGTTAGGACCTAGTTTCCACAGGAAAAGAGTGTTTTGAGTTGGCAATATCTTTGGCGCCGGTTCTTTGTGCAATTTTTAAAATGAATGAAGCGCTCCGGCCAGCTCCAGTCTTCAAAGTTTTGGGGTAATTCGTCAAGCGGGACCGAGAAAAAAAGGGGGTCCCAAACGTGTTTTCTTCATATTCATTTCCATAGGAACTTTTGTTGCGGCTACAGCTCGAACTGCTTAACGGAATTACAACAAATTTAGCAGAGAGGTAGCTCTTGGTCCAGAGTGCACTCTCTGCTTTAAATGGTGTAAATCCGTTCTGTAGTTCCTGAGAAATTTAAAATTTACAAATATAGATATCTGGTGACCGAGGAGGATTCGGGAATCCTCCCAATCACTAGCTTCATTCTGATTGGCTGCCAACACTCCAAACCAGGAAGTGTTGACAGCCATCTTGTGACTCAGTAAAACCAAGTCACAAGAAACCAGTAAAAAAAAGATAAAAAACAAGAAAAGGGGGCAGGGCACCCTGACCCCCTAGGACTGCTCAGGGGGTCCCACAAAAAGCTTTTTTTACATTTTCGGATGTAATAACGCTGGGTGCGCTAATCCGGCAGAAAATGTTTTTAAAAAACGAAGCGCGGGCTCCTGCTCTTCGTTTTCCTTATGCCCCCGGGTGGGCAAGGTCCTGGGGGCAATCAAAATTTATGTAGCGGAGGCCCGCCACCTCCCCGGGGCATCCGTAATAATGTGTGGAGGGCCTTGCTGGCCCCCACACTGCCCCAGGGACCACCACCTCCCTGGGGCATCCGTAATTATGTGCAGGGGGCCTCGCAGGCCCCCCAAAGCCCCAGGGACCGCCACCTCCCGGGGCTTAAATTTAAATAAATAAAGTGTGGGGAGCTCCTGCCCACACTGCCCCGGGGACCACCAACTCCCCTGGGCATCTGTAATTATGTGCAGGGGACCACCACCTCCTGGAGCTTTGATCATAATGTGTGGGGGGGCACGTGCCCCCTCACATCCCCAGGGACTGCCACCTCCCCGGGTCCTTTTTAAAAAAACTGCATAGGGGGCTCCTGTCCCCCCACACTGTCCCGGGGACCACCACCTCCCCAGGGCTTAAATATAAATGAAGGAAGTGTGGAGGACGGGCTCCTGTCCCTCCCCACACTGCCCTGGGGACCACCACCTCCCCTGGGCATCTGCATTTATGTGCGGGGGGCTTTGCTGGTGCCCCAAGCCCTGGGGACTAACACCTCCTGGGGCTTTGCTCATAATGTGCGGGGGGCACATGCCCCCCTGCATTCCCGGAGACCACCACCTCCTGCGGCTTTTTAAAAAACTGCATAGGGGGCTCCTGCCCCCCCATGTTGCCCCGGGGCTTTTCATATGAAGAGAGGGGGCCACACAGCTCTCCTCCTGGAGCCCTCCTTGGCCCTGAGTACCACCACGCCCCAGGGCCGGCTCCAGCAATGTCCCGGGTGCCTACCCCAGGACATTGCAGTTTGCAATTGCAGGGCGGGAGCCCGGCTCCCGCCCTGTCATTGCAAACTATGCTTATCTTCATGGAAGCGAGAGCAGAAAACCTGCTCTCGCTTACATGAAGCGAACCAAATTGCTTTTGGACAAGGGGAGCTGCATGTCAGCAGCTCCCCTTGTCCAAAAGTAATGCTGGCTCCCAAAGGAGACTGGGAGCCGGCTGGGACCGCGGGGGCATTGGGGCTCCCTCCATGGTCCCCAATGTAAGGCCAGGCCCCGGAGATGGAGTCCCCGGGGCCATAATTGGCCTCAGGAGGGGGGCCACGTCACTCCACTCCAAAACAAACAAAGTTTTGCAAGGCCCTGGGGGATGGGGTCTCTGGGGCCATAATTGGCCTCAGGAGCTTGGCCACACGCGCCCCCTCCAAAATAAATGGGGATGGGGGTCCCTGGGCCCATAAGTGGCCCAGGGAAGGGGAGCCACTCAGTCCCCCTCCCGTCAATATTTTTTTTTAATTAAACGAGTCCAGGCCCTGGGGTATGGGGTCCCCAGGGCTAAAAGTGGCCCAGGGAAGGGGGCCACACGGTCCCCCTCCTGTAATAAAACGTAAAAAAATGAGGGGCCAACTAGCCCACCAGGTACCTCTAGTAAGCCCCACACAGTGGGATTGCTGACAGGTGGTCTAAGGACATGCCCATTTTTACACCACTCTGCAAATGCACTTCTTGGCACATTTCTGGTGGGGCGAAAAGGTCCTCTGGTGTCCTGAGGACCTCAGGACTAAAGTGGACTTCATCCCCCGGCAGGAGTGCCCCAGGAGGAGCTTTTGCAGAGTGGTTTAAAAAGGGGGCATGGCCTCAGACCAATCTCAGCAATCCAGCTGTGTGGTGCTTACTGGAGGTACCTGGTGGGCTAGTTGTCCCCCAGGGACCCTCAGGAGGCAAGGGGACTTAATCCCCTGACCCAGAACAAGCCAGGAGGCATGTTTACAGAGTTGTGGAGAAAAGGGGCATGGCCTGAGTCCACCTGTCAGCTATCCCACTATCTGGGGCATACTGGAGGTATCAGGTAGGCTAGTTGGCCCCTAAGGACCTCCATCACTGAAGTGGACTTTAATCCCCTTGCAAGAGCATGCCAGGGAGTGTGTTTTCAGAGAAGTGGGGAAAGTGGGCATGGCCTGCAATGAGAACTTAGCAATGCTGTTGTGTGGGACTTACTGGAGGTGATATGAGGGGTAGTTGGCCCCCAAGGGCGTCCTTGGGGGCCAACTTACTCTCCTTTTATCTCCAGTAAGTCCCACACAGTGGTATTGGTAAGACATCTTCAGAGACCACGCCCCCTTTCTCCACTGCTCTGCAAACACGCCTCCTGGCACACTATGGGTTGGGGATGAAGTCCACTTTGCTCCTGAGAGACCTTGGCAGCCAAGAAGCCCTCCTGGTACCTCCTGGAAGTCCTACGCAGCACAATTCCTGAGCACTGGTCGGAGGCCCAGCCCCGTTTTTTCACCTCTCTGCAAACACGATAACTAGTTAAAGAAGCATCTGCAATGTAAAAGGTTTCACATTTGCCTGAGCTGGAGCTATAGGCATTGTAAATGTAAAAGTGTTTTACTAATGTTTCTTGGAGTGGAGTGGATGTAGGTTGTGTGTAGTGGAACCATGTGGTATGATGTGCAGCGAAATTAAGTGTATAGACTTTGACTATGATGTGGATAGAAGGTATGTGGTATTTAGTGTAAAGGAATTATATAGAGTGGGATTATGTGTTATGGAGAGTACTTATGTGGTATGGTAGTCTGTGTTGTGGTGTGGTAACCTCAGGTTTAGTCTTCTTCGTTTACATAGAATCTAAACTATAAACTCATTGAGACAAAAAAAGAAGGAACCACTAAGTAGCACTTCTGGACCTAGTCAAAGGTATGAGCAGGGCCACTGGAATTATGCGACTGTTCGGCTGCACCGACTTTCGCACAGTTATACATTTTCTGCATTTGCCACATATTCTATCATCTGCTGCATAATCTGCAGATTTGTACAAAAAAATCTTGTTTCTAGCTCAAACTGCTCAAACGCTACCAAAAACGCAGCAACAAGTGTTACAGCGTGGTGGAAGGCCCTTTGCAAACCTAGAATGGTCGCCTGCTACTTATTGTTAAATGGGGGTGTTAAATCGGTACTAATGGTGTGCAAACCACTCTTGCTTCTTTCTGCGCCTCTCTTGCCACTTTATGCATTTCTGTTGCTTCTTTCTGCACCTTTCTTTTTTTCTGCACTTCTTTTGCCCCTTTCTGCTCATATCTTGCACTTTCTGTACCTCTCTTGCCTCTTACTGCACCTCTCTGCCCTCTTTCTGCACCACTCTTGCCTCTTTCTGTACCTCTATTGTTTCTTTCTGCACTTCTCTTGTCTCTTTCTGTACTTCTCTTCCATTTTCTGCACCTCTCTTGCCCCTTTCTGCACCTCTGTTACCTCTTTCTGTACCTCACTTGCTAATTCCTGTACCCCTCTTGCCTCTTTCGGTACCCTTTTCCCCTCTTTCTGCACTGCTCCTGTCTCTTTCTGCACCCCTGTTCCCTCTTTCTGCACCTCTCCTGCCTGTTTCTGCACCTCTTTTGCCTCTTTCTACACTTCTCTTGCCTCTTTCTGTACCTCTGTTGCTTCGTTCTGCACTTCTCTTGCCTCTTTCTGCAGCTCTGTTGCTTCTTATTGCACTTCTTTTGCTTCTTTCTACACCGCAGTTACTTCTTTCTGCACCCCTCTTCCCTCTTTCTTTACCTCTCTTGCCTCAGTCGTCTCACCTGTTCCCTCTTTCATCACCCCTTTTGCCTGTTTCTGCAACTCTCTTGCCTCTTTCTGCAGTTCTCTTGCCTCCTTCCGTACCTCACTTGCCTCTTTCTGCAAGTCTCTTGCCTCTTTCTGCAGTACTCTTGCCTCCATCTGCACTTCTCTTCTCTCTTTAAACACTTTTCTGGCCTGTTTCCTCACCTCTCTTGCCTCTTTCTGCACCTCACTTGCTTCTTTATGTACCCCTTTTGCCTGGTTCTGTACCCTTCTTCCCTCTTTGTGCAACTCTCGTGCCTCTTTCTATACCTCTCTTCCCTCTTTCTGCAGCACTCTTGCCTCTTTCTGTATCTCTCTTGCTTCTTTCTTCACTTCCCTTGCCTCTTTCTGCACCCTTCATGCCTCTTTCAGCACCTCTGATGCTTCTTTTTACAGTTCTCCTCTTTCTTTCTGCACCCCTCCCGCCCCTTTCTGTACCCTGCTTGCCTCTTTGTGCACCTCTCCTACCCCTTTCTGCACCCCTCTTTCCTCTTTTTGTACCTCTGTTGGTTCTTTCTACACCTCTTTTGCTTTGTTCTGCACTTCACTTATCTCGTTCTGCACCTCTCTTGCCTCTTTCTACACTTCTCTTGCTTTTTTCTGCACCTTTCTTCCTCTTTCTGCACATATCCTACCTATGTAGGCATAGTTAGAAATTCGCATTTAAAAAACCTTAGAAATTCACTAAAAAAACCAGAGGATTCATGGACATTATAGTTAGGGTTTAGCATTTAAAAAACTTTAGAAATTTACTGAAAAAAACAGAGGTTTGAGGGACATTATAGTTAGGGATTAGCAATTAATAAACCTTTGAAATTCACTGAAAAAACACAGGTTTCAGGGACTTTATAGTTATTTGGACATTTCACTCGTATAAAACCAGAGAAATGTGGCCGTTATAGTTAGTAGAGCTAACTCTAACTCGCGCCCCGGCAATGCACTGCTGATAACGTCACATATTACATCACTCATGATATGGTCAGTGACATCATTGTTGACATCACTGACTGTTGTATGGCACCTATAGACATTATCGACATTGCTAAGTTAGCATGAGCTTTGCTTCCATGATGTTGCTTTTGTGCACGTTACTACATAACTTTGTTTTTCCAATAATCTGTTTGTGCCTTTCACATAAGAACGGGCTGCTTTTCGCGTTCCCTGGCTTTCCTGGAGTTTAGCCTGAACACGATGTGCAAGGTCAATCAACAATGTCCCTTGTTATTCTTTTCTGGTCAGTCCCTAGCACCTAGACATAACATGCTACACACAGCTGCAGTTTCAGAAGACTCATGCTTTGACATTAAGTTGTTGCATGTTGTTTTAACACACTTGGAGGAAGCCGCTCCATGGAGGAGAGCTCTGCTGTTCCTATGATGTAAACCTTACATCCTGACTTTAAGGTATGGGGTCTGCTGTCAAAGTCCATAGATCGTCCTTTATATAAAATAAACTTCTTCTAGTCAAGGGGAGGGTGGTTAGCCCAAAAAGGCCCTTATTTCCACAGTCTTTAAAATGATTACTCCCTTTGTATTCTATGGAATTGTAAAAATGCTAACTGCTGAGTTTATGCATTTTGCTGCTAGTAGTGGCACGAATACTGCATTTTGGAGCACGATAGTTAAATAAACATTTTAAACTATTTTAGTGGCTCTGACTGTTCTCATTGTGGACAAGTACGAGTGAGTGAGCGAAACATTAAGTCTTGCTCCCGCGATTCCTGAGAGTCAGGCATGTTGTGTTCTGGGTTGTCTAATCATTTAAAGCTCCATGATATTTGGAGGAGAGTAAATGAGACACTATAGCTAGTCGGTTTGGGATTTTGGGTACTAATGTGGTAGGTTGGTACAGCCCTATTCACTGAGGTCCTGTTTTCCTGCGCATAGTACTGTGTATGTGTAGAATCCCTGCAACATGGTGCCGCCAGAGTTTGGTCTGGTTCTTATCTGCGAGACACTTGAGTAGTGCTTGTGCTTGTCCACATTCCCCTCACATCTGTTTCCAGAGACAGCTGTGATGGTGTAACCTCTTATATTGATGTTTTTATAGTTTCTTTCAAGCTTGCAGTTCTAAAAAAGGTTTTTCTTTTTAAATATTTACCCGTTATTGCGCTGACGCACTCTGAGTTGTTAATCTTTGTTTTACGTGATGGTGGTTGATATTCCACCTCATAGCCGCACCAGGCTCAAGGCTTATCTTGTACAATATGCAGTGCCTGACGCGGGTGCAGAACTTATATTTGTAGTGGAAGCGAATCCTGCTTACCAATTTGAAGTTTTTTAATCTTGGGTCACCTTTCCGGCGGTGGATGAAGCAGATGATATGTTCTATATATATACTGCCATGGACCTTCCTCACAATTATCAGCCTTATAGGGCTCTTGAAGTTCCGCTTACAGCTTGGCAACACCACATTTGGTTTAATGTCACCCTTCCTCACCCAGTGTCACCGGTCCGTTTAGGTCCTTTATCGATCAGTGGGGCCACTTGGCCCATTTTGGCTGGGTACACCCCACACCCACGTTATTTAACTGTTGTGATTGCAGACCTTCGCGTATTGCATACGTCTTTGATACATGTACATAGGGCTGTTATACAGTACATCATGCGCAACGTCCAGGTGTGACCACCTAGCAATGCTGCGCAACCTGCGGGAGCTGGTGGTGTAACTATCAGTCCTGTTATGGTTAATTCAGTAATGGCCAAGCGTCCACAGAGTAAGGAGGATTACCTTATTGGCTTGCTGAAAAATTTGGACAAAGAGAGGCGGTCTTTTCAAATACCTCTCCTGTGGAGAAACACAGGATATTGACTATTAGTTTGCCTAAAGACTTGCTTCCTGAGTTAGCTGATTGCAACACCTGGGGCAAGTTGTTTGCAGTAGTATATTCGGAGTGCTTTGGCACTCCCTCCATGACTGACTCCCCTCCATGATAAAACCTATTCAAGATGAACAAGGAGCCGAAGCGGCTGTGGAACTGGGGATGAGACTGGTGGGGGTGTTTAACGTGGTTGCTGATATGATCCTTGCCAATTTCAAGGGCGATGTAGTGAGCTTTCAAGTAGCAAACCGCTTGGAGACTGTCCCTGATGTGGACAAACCACGCAAATTACTGAAAATTATTGCAAAGTTTATAAGACCATAGCCCGCAATAGTTTGGCAGTTAAGCCTTTTACTCAAACGCAAACTCAATCTCAAAAACAACAACAAGACCAGTCTGATAAAGACGGGCGTCCAGTCTATCCTAAAAAGAACTGGAGAAATAAAAAACAGGGGCAGCAACAACAGCAGCAGGGTTCGTGTGCTGGTTTACTGACACCTGAGACTTCTGAGCGTACTTATTATGTGCGCGACCATGCAAAAATTAGGTCTCCTGATAGATTCCCTCAAGTCCCTGATCAACATTCTCCTCGTTCTTCTTAAGTTGGAGGAGGGGAGCTCCAAGATCGTGGCAAGAGTCAACCTGCACCACAGGGACGTGATCAGCCTCGACAATTTGATGGTAAAGGGAAACAAGAGGAACTACCTTGTTTCAGACCGCCATTCCAAAAGAAAAAAGTTGTCGCTTTAACAGCGAGGTATGCCTCAGATGGTGAGAATGCGACTCCTGGATTGGACTTGGGCAGTGACTCTTCTCGACAGCTCAGCGGAGGTTACCGAAGTGTGGGAGGCTCTGCGTCCCTGTCTGGAGGCGACAGCAACTGAAAGATTTATTACAGTAGAGACTGCAGATACCCGGATTGCTCCCCCAGATAGGCTCTATAAAGTAGTTTTCGAAATTGATGGTGATATACCTCGTCCAATCATTGCTGTTTTCTGGGAGAATCTAACCTCCTCGTATGACATTTTGTTAGCAGAGGCAGATTGGCCTCCACCCTTTGTGTTGGCCGCTTCTAGGGGGGAAGACGTGATACTTCCGAGTTTTTCTCATTATGTCCTTAGGAATATGCACAGGCTTTCGCAGCTGGGTGGGCTCTGGCCCTAGCCCCGGCGTAGTATTGTTATCAGGTGGGTTGGGATGTTGATTCACCGGCTCATGAAATACCTTTACGCTCTATGCCACAACCACAACTGCAATACCCAGCCAGACGTGAAGCAAAAGCTTCTGTTTGTGATATTCTAACGCGGTTGGAGTATCAAGGAGTGATTGAATCATATACATCACGGATAAATAATCCTCTCTTTACAGTATCAAAACCTGATGGTTCATATCGGATTGTATTAAATTACTGAAATTTAAACAGTCATTGTCGCACTTTTGTGGTGCAGAACACTCACAGCTCTTCACTGGTAAACAATCTGGTTTGTAAAAAATACAAAATGTCACTTGATATTTCTAATGGTTTCTATAGTCACATTCTCGCCCCTGCGAGCCGTGATTTGACAGCATTCATTGCCGTCGGGAATCAGAAAAAAATTACAAGATTGCCTATGGTTTATACAAATAGCCCCGGGGCATTTGCAACACAGATTGTGTCTTTGTTAAATGACATCGATCGCGATGCGTTATCGTACTTGGATATTTATCTAACCGACTATGGTTATAAATTTAATTTAGCAAAAGCACACATCGCACACTTAGTGGTGCTCTTTTTTGCTATGAGCTCAAAAATGAAGGAAAGGGCTTAGCCCCTCACTTCTTGGAGAAATGTGCAAAATTGCAAACCCCTTCTACACTGAAAAAGCTTCAGTCTTTGCTGGGATTTTTGAATTTCGGGAGAACATACATTTTCTGATTATGCCCAGCGTATCAAACCGCTTTATGCATTGATACAACCAACTTTTTCTTCTGCCAGCTGGCTTCCGGAACATACTTCTATTCTAAATTCTTTGCAAACTGACTTGCTTGCGACCAACTACTTGTTGAAGCTTGATAACACCACAAACCTGGTAATACGTATCATTTCTGGGACAGTGGGTTTCACTCACTTGACGTTCAATGAGGGTGACGCAATACCTATTGCATACAAATCACATTTATACACTGCTGCTGAAATGCGCTTTTCAACTGTTGAGAAAATCTTTACGGTGGTACAAATGGCGATTCTGAAGGAATGCTCACTGGCGCAAGGCAAACGCATTCTTATGGTCACGCCCTTTCCTGCTTTGGAAGCCGTAACCAAGACGTGTGTACCTAACTCAAAAGCACTACATCCCTGTTGGATACAATGGGCTACTTCGTTGACGTCGGCTGATGTTACATTTATCTTTGATCCTTCTTTACAGGCACAGGATTTTCACCAGTATGACCACCTTCATCCTCCTCCCTTGTCTTTGCTGCCTCTACATGAGTACACATGCATCATTTATACCAATGGCTCGGCTCAACCGGCCACGGTTTCCAAACATGCTTATTCTGCAGCTTGAACAATTGTTGCTGGATCGATTGTTAATGGAGAGTTTAAGTCTTCCATTGTGCACACTCAGGCACTTGGCTGGGCTGCGTGCTCTTGTTCTTGCTCTCGAGTTTGCAGATCCAGACGTGAATACTCTTATTGTTCATGATTCTTTTTATTGTGTCCAGTCTTTTAATGACAACTTATTCTTTTGGTCTCGGAATGACTATTGAGCTTCTTTAGGCAGCGCAACTAAGCATAAAATGCTTTGGGTTCGAGTGGCAGATCTTAAACAGTTTAGTAAACAACAAGGGGGACAATGAGGGTTTGATAAAGGTCCACCGTACTTGCCCTGGGTAGAACTAGAAGACAAAAGAGGTACGGTGTTCCTGGGTGGCAAGTTGGCCACCAGGTGAGTACTCAGAGTGGTGGGGAGGTGGGAAATACCTCCTTTCGGAACTAGGCCCCTCACACACCCAGCAAGCTAGGTGTCATGCTTCATCATATGGATCTGCTCCTCGTCGAGCCGGCGCTGCAATGCGGAGATCTTTTGTTCCTTGCCGTATAGGTGCCGTGGGTGTGAGGGGCCTGGTAAGATGTAGATGTGGTGCATGGGTTAAAACAGGTAAGGGAATCCTCTATAATTATTTTTATTCTGGAGAGGTCACCACCTGATTAAAAAGTAAAAAGAAGGAGGGCGACTATTTTGTTGTAATCTGACAAAAATTACGCTCTACCCCTTAGTGGCCAACATGTTTCTCGACTATAAAATGTCTCTAATAGATCAGTTGGCGATTCCTCAGGACCTAGTGACTAAATCAAAACTATCTACAGTGTGTGGTGTGGTTCTACATACCACTTCTTCTCTCGGTTGGATGTTCCCCCGGAGAAAAGCAGCCAACCTCTTAAGGATTCAAGTGCTGCTTCATCAGACCACAGCGGAGTATATGGACACTCAACATAGTGTCGCTGCTCCCGCTCAGGGCACTCCGGCTCACCTACCCGCTCCGCTGCATCAGGAAGGACCTTAAACAACGTCTGCCCCTCACACATGTTATATATACCCTCGGCCATCAACATGTGGGAGCACATGCTCTTGGTAATTCTTTGGCTAATGAAGCAGCCAAGCCTGCAGTAGCCATGTGTTCCACAGCAGCAGTTACAAGGTCCATGACTAAAATAGATAATGAGATTTTGGCATCTGTAGCTGCAATGAGGGAGGCAACAGCTTATCCTCAGGGTTTCCCTTCAAAATACTCTTATCATATATCTCCCGAACAATTTCCTTATGCTTTAATTCCTTCCGTTGGGGATCGAATGATTCCCAACTCGAACCACAGACAAGCTCTGATCAAAGCCACACACGAAGGCATAGCATCTGTGCATGCCGGTGTGTCTGCTACAGTCTCTATCTTACAGCAACGTTACTGGTGGCTCGGTTTATATAAACAGACCTGTAATTATGTACTCACTTGTGACATTTGTCAGCAAATCAAGCCGTCTACAGTGACACGTCCATCGCAAACTCAGCTGTGTATTTCTAATCAACCTTTGGCAGTATCTATCCTGATCACTGCAGTCCTCTATCCTCTGATACTGCGTATAAATATATATTTGTTGCAGTTGATTTGTGCACTAGATTCCTTTGGGTTTGGCCACAACGCAGTGCTGATGCTCAAAATGTCATCAGGGATTTGCGTGTCTTTGTCGGGATGTTTGCCTGTGGCACCTTCCATTCTGACCAAGGTCGTCCAGCATTCACCTCTAAGGCGTACAAGGAAGGGATGAAGTCTATGGGGGTGCTGGTGCAGTTTTAGTCTCCATACAGGCCTGAAGACAATTTAATTGTGGGGCAAATGAACCGTGACCTAAAGCAATCCTTGACAGCTAGAGTCTTAGATACTGGCAGGAACTGGCTGGCCCACTTGTATGGGGTTCAACGTGCACTTAATACCCTCCCTAGACGATCTCTGGGTGGGCGGACCCCATACGAAATGCTCTTCGGCATTAAAATGTTTGTGCCAGACCTTGATAGTCTAGACGTAGTGGCGGCTGCCACAACCTTAGATGTAGATAATCAATCTACTGTGTTACAAAAGACACGTGACAGCTATGCAACTGACCATTTACCCTCTTCCACTGATGCAGCACTGCTGATTCCAGTTGCCGGTTGGCTTCCTAAAGTTGGAGATCTGGTACGAGAAAAGCTGGAGAACAAAAGAGAATTTGGACCCTCTTATCGTGCACCGGTTCCAGTGCTTGGACTTAAGGTTACTCATAGAGTTGTTTTACCACCTCTACCTGGTCGCAAAGACAACAGATATATTTCAGTGGACAATGTCAAGCTACACCATGTGGCCAATTCTGAATAGTGTTACACCTTCAGTTTCGTGCAATGCAATTTCATTGGATCCACTGACTTCATCATCTTCCACTGGTCCTCGTAGGGCAAAGAAAGTGATGAACACTATAGTTGACCTTTCACCCATCCGACCTCTATCTTCTACTATGGATGTTGAGTACATATATCATCCTGATGAGTCTGTGAGAGAAGTGCCGAACAGTCCTGGAGCAGAACATCATGCGGACCTGACACATCCACCTCTGATTATTCATCCTACGAGTGGCTACTATGGAGATCATGCCAGCCTCTCCTCTGGCTCATCTTCCTTCTACATCCAGTTTGGCAGACACACCGACTAAATTAAGTATTGTTTTCCTCTTGGTTCAAAAAGACTTACCTGGTCCCTCCTTGGACCTACATTTGGATGCTGCTTATCCTGATTTTCCTCTTTATGTCAATTGGATTTGTGACAGTGTTCTTTTTACTCATCAATGGTCATTACTTACCAGAACGCTCTGGTGTGAACTTTGTCGATGGAGTATTGGCCCCTCACACATCGTCACATATCATGAATCATGATCGATCTCATGTTACCGTTTCGGCATTCCCGGTTGCAGATGGCATCGTTTGGGACAAAGTTGCTTACGAGTGAAGTCATTTCCGTGCCATACATGTTTCGTGTCTCTTTAGGAGATGTGGTGGCACGGGACATACATTCTGATGATTGGGAAGTACATGCAGTACATGCCTTCTTTTCTGATTTGAAATATTATGCTGCATTTGATGCTGAGGATTTGTATTTCAATTCTGCCAATTATGGAGATTTATATTGTTTTCAACATTATGGGCATCATTATTTACGCAAAACAAACACCTTGAGACCTGTTTTTAATTATAAACAATGGGAACATTGTCCTGCTCCAGTAGAGGGAAGTTCTAAAACCCTTAAAAATAAGTACGCATACTTTACTGACTATGACATATCTAATCCGGAATGCTATGGCTTCAAACTTTGCTCCTCCACACAATCCAAGTTCATGTTGACCCGCTCTAAATTAATTAATGCAAATTCAGTTAGGACTAAATTGGCCATGCAAGGTTATGATCATTGAAAATATTCTGTTTTTTAGACCTGGTACCATTGGCGTGAGTCTCCCTTCCATTTTTTCTGATTGCCTCCTCTGTTTTTGATATGTTTTGCTGGTTTAGATGCTTTGGGCACTGTGCCACTGCTATTCAGTGCCACAGTGCAAGTGCTCCCTATGTTAAATTGATGTATTGATTAGTGACTCCATGATTGGATTATTTGATTTACTAGTCAGACCCTAGTACAGTGCACCATGTGTGCCCAGGACTTGTAAATCAAATGCTGCTGGTGGGCTTGCAGCACTGGTTGTGCCACCCACACTTTGTAAAGTGTGTCTCAGGCCTGCCATTGCAGGGCCTATGTGCAGTCTGTGACTGCCATGTTGACTTGGCCAGTGCACCCACTTGCCAGTCCCTAAACCTTCCCTTATCTCCCTATCAGACTCCCCTCTGGTAGGCCCAAGGGCAGGGTGCATTGTAAGTATAAGGTAGGACATGCTCTGGTGTGTGTGGAATGCCCTAATAGTGAATTACAGCCATCTTCTTTTTTCACTATTGCAAGGGTACCTGTTCCCCATAGGCCAGAATGGGCAGTTTGATTATTACATCTTATAATCATAACTGACTCAGGGAACATGGTAGAAATTCGAGTTTAGTATGCCTGAACTCAGAATGATAAAATACACCTTTTAGTGAAGTTGGTTTTAACATTCTGTGTTTGAAAATACCACTTTTAGAAAGTAGGTATTTTCTTGCCTAACTGGCCAAGCCTGCATCTGCTAGGTTGTGTATTTTGTGTCTGGAGTTTGAGTGACAGGGGCTGGGGGATTTCCAGGAGAGAGGGAGAGTCAGCACAGGGCTGAATAGAGAGATCTGCGTGTGGATGGGTGGGAGGAGCTGCACCTGGGACCTGAATAGGGCTGTGCCTTCCCTCCACAATGCTGATTCCACCTCCTGTGGTGTGTCTGATGTCCCTGGCCTGCACTGTGACAACAAGTGCTCCAGGACTGACCAGAACTGGTTTGGACTAGGCAAAGGCCTCTCTGCACTTAGAGTACAAAGGGAAAAGTAGTATAAATTTGGGGACCCAGACTCCAAGACTTTAGATCACTTCTGGATCAACAAGACGAACCTCTGCCAAGTAGAAGAACCAAAGGAAGCTGTGGGAGTTGTACTGCCCCCTGCCACTGTGCTGTGTTGCTGGGTTGGCCTACAGTGGTGTCTTCAGTACCAAGGAGAGGAGAAGGAACTTTCAAAGGACGTTCATCAGCTTGCAGAATATTACTCCAAGGGCTTGAACTTGTGCTTGCCTCCTGCTGAAGTCTCAGGGTCAAAAGACTTCACCACCAGCTTCCCTCTGAATTTCCTTGCTGTGAATTCTATCTGCAGAAGCCTGCGTGTCGCTGGGAGATGGAAGCGCGACGCAACAAGAAGAAGCGTGTCGCCGCCGCAGCTGTAGTCATCGCATCGCCGGAGAAGCGTGCCGCTGCCACATCTCCCAAGAAGCGTGTCTTCGTCACAGATGTCTGCTGTCGCATCACCGGAGAAGCGTGTCCCCACCGCGAGGGTCGCCATTGCATCACCGGAAAAGCGTGTCGCAGGGCCCTTCGCGGCTCAAAAGTACAGAGTCGCCGCAAGGCTGCCAGGGCGTGCACGCATCGTCTTCACATCGTCTCATCAAGGGCACCATCTTATCACACCGGATTGTCGCATCACATCGAGGAGCCATCTTGCCGCATCGCAACCATACTGCAGCACGAGAATTTACGCATCACCTCCTCTCCGGTAAGGATCAAGACGCATCCCCTACTCTGCGCAAGCATTGAGGCACAACACATTGTCTCCCCCGAAGCAAGGAACCAACGCAGCTCCAACGCTGTGAGCCTTTTGTTTATTTTACGCATCCAGTTACTTTTGTGAGAACTGTGCCGCATTTACCATTGAACTAAGTTAATTCTACCATCTTTAAGTCAAGATTGAGTACAGTATTGTGGATTTTTGTCGTTTGTGGTCTTGTGGTAAGTCTATATACAGAATATTTATTTTTATAAAACCGGTGCGGTGTCCATCTGTCATGTTTTCACTGTATTACTGTATGTGTTCACAAATGCTTAACACACTGCCTCTGAGATAAGCCTGTCTGCTCGTGCCAAGCTACCAAGGGGGTGAGCAGGGGTTATCCAGTAGTGTAATCCCCTTTCCCTGACTTAGAAGCAAGGTTCCCTATTTGGTCAAAGGTACCTACCTCTGCCAACTAGAGACCCCCAGTTCTAACACTGTTGATTTAAAATCCATCTGGGGCACAAAGCCTTGGCAGGTTCAGGGAACTGAAGCTTTACATCGTGGCTGCCTGATCCCAGCAAATGTTTTGTTTTTAAACGATACCATGTACCAAACAACTTGTTTTGGCCTGGCAATAGTTCCAAATTTAAACACACCATCCATTCCGTCATTAGCAGAATATAAGAATTGACGCACACACACAAATTATACCATCGAAGCATTGCAAGCTTTATTTCAAAATGACTCTTTAAATGTCTCTGAAGTTGATTCTTCTGGTTGGTTAGTGTGGCAAACTAATACAAATGCATGCCAAATGCGTTTTTACAATGTTACACCTCGTTTCATTCAAACAAGACCAGATCCTAGGTATACTGTTACACATTCAGTCACTATGGTGCTGATTACGATCCGGTAAAAAAACTCCCCGTACGACTCGTATCCGGTCTTTTTACCGTACGAATCGTACAAGTGCCGTACAAACTGCCAATTACGATTCGCATGGGAAAAACTCCATACGAGTCGCATTGGGAATTATTCCCCACACGTCCTCGGGTCGGAAAATGTGTTCGACACGTCCTCGGACGAATCACCGTACAAATGTGAAAATTGAAGTCCGACCGCGGAATCACGATCCATCCCGTGCGTCCGATGTTACAACCGTATGGAAAAAACACCGTCCGCACCGAACTCCCATAGCAACCATGGAGACATGTGCCCGCATACGCGCCGAACACCCCCCCCAGCCCCCGTATGTACGCGCCCAACCACCCCCCCAGCCCCCGTACGTTCGAGTCGTACCCCCACCCGTGTATGTACACCCGTGTACGTTCGAGTCGTACCCCCACCCGTGTATGTACACCCGTGTATGTGACGTACCCCCGTGTATGTACACCCATGTACATTTGAGTCATACCCCCACCCGTGTATGTACACCCGTGTATGTGACGTACCCCCCGTGTATGTACACCCGTGTACGTTCGAGTCGTACCCCCACCCGTGTATGTACACCCGTGTACGTGTCGTACCCCCCGTGTATGTACACCCGTGTACGTTAGAGTCGTACCCCCACCCGTGTATGTACACCCGTGTATGTTCAAGTCGTACCCCCGTGTATGTACACCCGTGTACGTTAGAGTCGTACCCCCGTGTATGTACACCCGTGTACGTGTCGTATCCCCCGGGTATGTACACCCGTGTACGTTAGAGTCGTACCCCCCTGTATGTACACCCCCACCCGTGTATGTACACCCGTGTACGTTCGAGTCATACCCCCCCGTGTATGTACACCCGTGTACATTAGAGTCGTACCCCCGTGTATGTACACCCGTGTACGTCCGAGTCGTACCCCCGTGTATGTACACCCGTGTACGTTAGAGTCGTACCCCCCGTGTATGTACACCCGTGTACGTTAGAGTCGTACCCCCACCCATGTATGTACACCCGTGTACGTGTCGTACACCCCCCCTGTCTGTACACCTGTGTATGTGTCGTACCCCCCGTGCATGTACACCCGTGTACGTTAGAGTAGTACCCCCCGGGTATGTACACCCGTGTACGTTAGAGTAATACCCCCCCTGTATGTACACCCCCACCCGTGTCTGTACACCATGTACGTGTCGTACCCCCACCCGTGTATGTACACCCGTGTACGTGTCGTACCCCCCTGTATTTACACCCGTGTACGTGTCGTACCCCCCCTGTACGTTCGTGTCATACCCCCCTGTATGTACACCCGTGTACGTTAGAGTCGTACCCCCAACCACGTATGCATGGAGCGTACCCCCACCCCAACATTCTAAGTACGGAGCGCACCCCAGGCCCCAACATCACCACCTTCACACAACATCGCGCATGTACGAGTCGTACCAAGCCACACACAAGGACAGCACTGTACAACAAAATGGCCCATGTACACACCGTACACACGCTAAAAACGCACGTACACAACCAGGACAAACCAAAACAACACAAGAATACACCATTCGAATGGCACAAAGCCACAAAACATGTCCAACAACCACTAAAACAACACATTCACTGACCTGCAACTGCCAAAAACCAAAACAGAGGCCCAAAACACAACCACTCCTTATAACACACCCACCCAAAGTTCAAACACAGCCACACCCACCAATGGACCAATAAAAAGGGCCAACACACACAAACCATGAGCCTTTGCAACAGACTCACTGCTGCCAGACCCCACAGACAACCTACAGCACCATACTAGAAGCTTTACCACACCTTACACTTGCACACCTTCACACACACACCTTCACAAACACCCCCACATCACATTCACACACACACCTGCACAACCACACCCACACACCCACAACCATCCACACCCCCCCCCACCATCCACACCCACACCCCTCACCATGCCCACTAACAAGAATCCAAAGTTCACTAGCCGAGAGTTGGAGGTCCTTGTCGATGAAATCCTCAGAGTTGAGCCACACCTCTTTGGAACATTGGTCAGACAGACCAGCATTTCAGAAAAAACAGCCACGTGGCAGACGATCGTCGATGCTGTGAATGCTGTTGCGGACACCAGAAGGACCAGGCATGAATGCCAAGCCAGGTGGTACGATCTGCGGAGGAGGGTCCGAGCCAAAATGACAGACGAACACAACCAGGCCAACGTCACTGGAGGAGGGCCGCCCCGCAGAACTGTACAATACCATCCCTGGGAGGAGAGGGTGATGGCCATACTGCCGGTGGTGGCAGTGGATGGATTAGAAGGACTCCGAGACCCGGGTGAGTACACAAACAACTCACCTCACATGGGGGGAACGTCATCCACATCCAAACTCACAAACAGGCACGCAACCACCCCAAGCTATCGCATGACTCAACCACACTCCAAGAACACGCACATGCCACTGGCGAAACCATGCCCCATGCACCCAGCTGGACAATGCCAAGTCACAGGCCACAGAAAACACCAACACAAGACACGGTAAGCCGGATGGCGGGAGTGTGGGCCCCAAAAATCACATAGTGCAACTCAGAAGTAGACAACAATGCCCCCTGCCCATATGGCCTAGGTCACAGCCAGACAAACAGTGTGTCCCCACACAGGAAAGACTTGCCAGCAAATGGCGGACGCCTTGCATTAACACATGGGGGTGACGGCACGTTCTTGCACATGACAGCAGCTAATGAACAGCCAACACTGTGAAAGAGTGGCAGCACACACCACCACAGCAGCAGTGCAGACACAGACACTACATCCAATGGGTGCCTGGAGATCAGAAACAAAGTCACATCAACAATACAAGGGCCATTCAAAGATCTGCTAACAGTCTGTGCTCAGGAAGCTGGGCTGAGGTGACAGAGGGTGACACACAGAGGGAGGGAGAGGGGGACAGAGAGGGAGGGAGACACAGGGAGACGGACAGAGGGAGGAGGCTGACACACAGAGGGAGGGAGAGGGGGACAGAGAGGGAGGGAGACACAGGGAGACGGACAGAGGGAGGAGGCTGACACACGGAGGGAGGGAGAGGGGGACAGAGAGCGAGCGAGAAAGGGACACACAGGGAGAGCAAATCAGCCTTGTGGTGTGTGGGAATGTCTGCTCGTCAGCAGGTGGACTGCGTGCATGTAGACAAGGGTGGCCCGTGCCAGAACCCCCCCTCTTCTCCATGGCAAAACACAGGGCCATGTCACAACCTGTGCACGAGCACAACGACAGCTACCTGCATCATATAAGTGTGTGGAACCACTCCATGTGCACATGTACAGTGCTACACGGAAGGCGCCAATGCATGGCTTGCCACACCTGCCCACTCCACTGCTGACTGCAGTCACAATTGACGCAGCAAGTAAGACTGTGCCACACATAGGTAAAGTTGCAAAAGCTGTGACCAAGGGACATACCCATGCACAAGTGCACTGTGAGTGGAATGCAAGACATATCCAAATTCCCAGAGGAAATGTGCCAACTTTGAAACCAATGAAACATGGATGTTGCATGGAACAAAATTAACATTGTCTCTCTCACACACAGGTCAATGTCGTGGATCACCCCCCAACACTGGGGGGGAAGACTCACAGGACCCGGCTCGGCGGGATGACGGAGCCACCGGCAGCGACGACTCTCACCACTCTGTGGACGAACCCGACCCCGACCAACCTGGCCCCTCTGGTGTCCAACGACCTGCAGCACCTGCGTCAGGTACAACTGGGCCAACCACCACCCCCACTCCTGCCACATCCCAGGAGACACCCAGGATCCCTGCCCCACTACCACAATGCAGCCAGGCTGGCCAGGAGGGACACGGTGTCCCGGGCACCCAGGAGGAGGCAGGCGACAACGCCAATGCCACCCCTCAGGGGTCCCGGAGACCCGATGTGCCCACAAGGGCAGGCCAGGTGCAAGTGGGCAGGGGTGGTGGGAGTGGAGGACGGTGGAGGCGCGAGCCTGACCGGTTGGCTGGGGAACCGGTATATTCCCATGTCCGAAACATCCTGGACACATACCAGCAAGACACCACGGGCATGGCCCAGGTTGTGTCCACCTTCAACGATATGAAGGGGACCCTCGATGAGATCAAGACCCAGCAGGCCCAGCAACATGCGGAGCAACATGCCTGTCTACTGCAACACCAACGGAGGATGGAGGACAGACAGGCTGAACTCGTGACGGTGTTCACGGGAATTCACAGTACAATCTCGTCGGATGGCCGACAACATGGGCAACCCTCTCTGTGCCAGAAGGCGTAGAACATCACCACCCACAGGGAGGGATGAGGAGGAGGAGGAGACATCCCCCGGAGCATCACAAACATCGTCACGGCCTGCTTCTGAGGGTCCCCGCAGGAGGGCGGGTCCTCCACGGAAAAGACCGTGAGGGTCGGCGCAACAGCACCATCTCCCAGGACACCTGGCCTGGCACCTGGCCCACTGGAGCAACAGCAGCACAGCAGCAAAAGACATTCTCTGCCACATGGACTTGCTGGTCACTGTCTGACCAATGTTGACAAAGACTGTGGCATGGACTCTGAGGATTTCAAATGGCAAGGACACCAACTCCCCTAGTGAACTTTGGATTCCACACACCCGGAAAGCCCCTCATGTCAAACCCCCCCCCCTACCCCAACCAAAATAAAAAAAGTCACACCATAAAGAGAAGATGCCTACTGATTGCATTATTACCTTACATGTGTCTTGTAAAGTCTAACTATGCCTGAGTTCTCATTTGACTGCAACCATCCACACCCTGGGGCCTGAGTCTGGCACAGGACACACATGGGTCACATTGTATTAGGCAAGACAGACATGGAGCACCATACACACCTGTGATGGGCCCAACCAGCTGAGGGGGTGGCCGCACAACCGTGCCGACAGACATATTGAGAACAGCGACAGCCGTGCGCAGAGGTCAGGGATCATGTGTAGTGTCCTGGGGGGCACCCAGGTATGTGTGGACAGGTGGCAGAACCATGTCCTGCAAGCTTGAGTCAGGTGGATGCAGTGAATGGTGGCCTGGCCAACGTTGGATGCATGGGGATGGCACATGTCACAATACCCACACAGTCATTGACTACATGCACAATACACAGTCTAATCCCACACAAACAGCTTGCATCTTGCTACTCTACACATAGACACATAGCCACTATCACGGAAAACCATGCCAGACATGCCGGAAGCACCGTGGCAACACACAAGCATTGACTGAGAAAAGGCACCTTGGAGGCATAGGGACACCTTTATTAGTCATGTATTCGGGATTGCAGAGGCAACTCGGAGTACACATGAACGGGTCATGTGGAGTAACATGTGGGTCCAACACTGGAACCCCCCTTCTGCAGCACAAATGCGTGCTAGCCATGGAACTGGCACACAAGTGTCGGCTAACAGCTAAACACCCCCTGCTGCTCACGGAGAGACTGCCATACACCATTGATCCGCTGATGTGGAAGTCCCACAGCATGTCAAGCCAAGGCAAACCGTGTGTGTCCGAGGGCAGTGTAACACACATTGATGCCATCATCACATTCCACAATCCCATCACTGATGACTGTCAACAAGTCTGACCATCTATTCAGGTGTACCCAGCTGCATGTAATGTGTACCATGGTGATGCGACATGTCTGCAGAGGAACCAAACATCGACAGGGGCAGTGTGCATACATCGTGAACAACTGCCACACCCAATACACCCCTGATGCATCCCTTACCCTAAGGAGACTTCCAATCTTGTCCGTGCGTGTAACGCTGAGTCAGCACACGATGACGTGTCCATGAGGAATAGCAGTGCCACAACAATGCAACCAGCAGACGGCATGCGCAAGTACCTGGGGATGAGAGACACACAAGAAGTCAGCCACAAAAAGCACAGCCACTTGCATGTGCATGTACTCGACACATGTAAGGATGACAACATGCTAGGTCACAATTATGACTGCGGAAATACACTCATCACTGGCACCATCACTCGAGTGACACATCCACACACACCTCTGACTCACGTGGCATACATGCAGATGGACACACACATCGCAACACATGCCACACGGGGACCAATGCGTGCACACACAGACACTGGTACTCACCACTAAGCAAAGAAGTCGCGTATGAGCCGAGTCCGGATGTCCTCTTGCGGAACCACGTCCTCCACATCACTAGCCCCATTGCCAAGACCTTCGTCCTCCACGGGTGGATGGTCCTGATCATCTTGATCCAGGATGAGTGGCACAGCTTTCTCAACTGCCATGTTGTGCAGCATGCAGCAGACCATGAAAATTTTGCAGACCTTCGCCGGGGCATATGGGAGCGCGCCGCCGGTCTTGTGGAGGCATCGGAATCGGCTCTTCAGGAGGCCAAACGTCCTCTCTATCACTCGCCTTGTCCGGCCATGGGCGGTGTTGTAGCGGAGCTGGGCCGGCGTGATGGGGTTGCGGAGAGGTGTGATCAGCCATGGCATGTTGGGATAGCCAGCGTCCCCTACATGGAAAGCACATGGACATAAGTAGGACAGGAGAAGCAGTAAGACAGGAAGATGGCGTTAAATACAGGACTGCCAGAGTGTACCCACCAACAACATATGCTCGTTCGTTGCGCAGCTGCGTCATCATTTCAGGCACCCTGCTACGCCTCATGATGTAGGCATCGTGTGCTGATCCTGGAAAACGAGCACAGACATGTGAAATCACCATGTTGGACAGACACACCACAAGGGCATTGATGGAGTGGTAGTGCTTGCGATTCCTGTACGCTACCTCCTGTGCCTGTGGTGGTACCAAAGCCACATGTGTCCCATCTATGGACCCAATGACATGGGGCATCCCTCCCAGGGCATAGAATCCACGCTTGACCCCAGTCAACATTTCAGGGGTTGGGAAATGGATAAAGTCATCCAGGTGAATCAACATGGCCTCTAAGAAATCATGCAGCACACGGCAGAACATGCTCTGGGACATGCCACCAACATGAGCTATGGTATTTTGAAAGGTACCCGTGGCAAGAAAATGTAGGGCTGCCATTACCTTCAGCTTGGGTGTCAGTGCCGTAGGATACCTGTGCAGCGGTTGCAGGTGTGGTGCCAGTCTCGCCGTCAACTCCAGAATCAACCGTTGGGGGAAGCGGTAGCACCGGATACAGTCATTCTCCCGCATGGCAGCCAAGTCCGGAATTGGTCGGGGAAGAGGCGGCGCTCTGCAGTAATTTGGAAGTGACAAGGAAGAGTGAGTGCACCACAACAACAATTTATTAGTACTGAGCACATGTTAATCTGTCAATACACATATGCTACATACAGAGTCAGGTATGTGCCACATGCCCTGGATACGTATGGCTGCCAGGTGACACTCCTACCAAGACCCAGCTACACACGGAGATTGTGAACCTCCACATGCCATGGCATGGGATTAGCTGTGTCCCAGTGTAAGTGAACAGCCAGACGCAACACAAGAGTGACATACATCCACACATCAGCAGAAGTAGGATGTCGATTGCAGAGACTGGTAGCGGAACACTAGAGCCACAGGTCACATGACATTACACTAGGACAGCCCACACACCTTGCCATGAAGGTGTACATGTGATGACTCACCACACATTCATAGAGAGGATGCAGACATGTCCTTGTTATGCTACTCCGTGTCCCATGCATACATACGCACCTCACATCCGATACCACATGTGGCATGGTGTGCGGAACAGTGTGCCATGTCAATCTACACACAGACACATGTTGGTTGCTGCAACAGCTGCAGCTTTTGAGGGAGCTCCAACATCAAGCTAATGGACATCCCCCACACATACATGACATAGTCACATCGTGCACCGTGGGTAGTGACATGTCAGGTGTGGTAACCCCTGTACCGGGCCTCAGGGGACACTTCCGTGTGTTGTTGTCCGTGCCATGCCAGTGACGCTCATCCCAAGTGTGCAGTACGACATGCACACATGTCAAAGGAGTCAAGGGCATGCCTGGCACACATTGCACCATCACACATTACATGTGTACACATCTCATCATACATCTGGTGCCTTCTTGACTCTGGAGTAATGTGCCACATCACAGCCTTTCCCACCACTGCCCCACACAGGTAGTACTGCCCAGACAATGCCTTGATGTCCATCCATGGACAAGTATGTCAGCCCTATTCCTTCCTGTGTGCTGCCTGTCACCACTGTGATGTGTGAAAACCACCGTACTTTCGCAAAGAGGGCCTGTGTACGTTCCCGTATCACTATGGGAGTGCTGCCGTATGTGTACCCATAGTGATGGTGAACGTACAGGCGTGTGTACGCTCCGTATCACTATGGGTGTCCTCGCGTATGCGAACTCGTAGTGGTACGGCCCGTACACACGCCTGTACGTTCACTATCACAATGGGTGTCCTCGCGTATGCGTACTCGTAGTGGTACGGCCCATACACACGCCTGTACGCTCACTATCACAATGGGTGTCCTCGCGTATGCGTACTCGTAGTGATAGTGAACGTACAGGCGTGTGTACGGGCCGTACCACTACGAGTACGCATACGCGAGAACAACCATAGTGATAGTGAACGTACGCACGAGTGTACGGTCCGTACCACTATGGGTGTTCTTGCGTATGCGTACTCATAGTGGTACGGCCCGTACACACGCCTGTACGCTCACTATCACTACGAGTACGCATACGCGAGAACACCCATAGTGATAGTGAACGTACAGGCGTGTGTACGGGCCGTACCACTATGAGTACGCATACGCGAGGACACCCATAGTGATACAGAGCGTTCACACGCCTGTACGGGCCGTTGCTATGCATTTGGGGTGCCCTAGGGCCCCGGAACGCACCATACCTGTGTGTGAAGCTCAAAATTACATAGGGGACACATGAGGGACAAGTATAAAGGCCTACATGCATGCTTGTTGTCATGGAGACCAAGTTTAAAGTTTGAATTTGTTCTGGAAGGTGCACAGCAGAAGTCAGTTGGAATGAATCTACTTTGTTGCAATGTGTTTGTGGGGTTGACATCATGCTGAAGAAAAAAACACAATAAGAACCCACTGACTGTGCTAGGTTTGAAGGGATTGGAGAAAACATAGGATGCAAATGTGAGTGACCAATCACTCTGTACTCCTGTGCATGAAACAGGCCAGCAAGGCAGATATAAGGCAGCCAGGTCCCATGAGGTAGCACTTGCCTGCACATCTCTGGATTCCACGACCCAGCTGCTGCTACTGATTCCCTGGAACCATGTCAAGGTCTGTGGAGAGGTCACAGCCCTTCACCCTGGAGGAGAACCTGGCTTTGCTGGATGTGATCCTCCCACAGTAGCCCATGCTGTATGGGCGATCAGGGTATCAGGTGAGTGCAGAGTCCACTAGCACAGACTGTGTCCCTTTTTTGTGAGTGTGACTTCTGCCATTGTGTCCAGGTGTCTCACACATGCTATGTACTGTAGGGGGGTCTCAGGGGGGGGAATGCCTGATGTCTCCCAGCCAGAGCATGCAGTGGTGCATGTCTGCCGTCCTCACTTGCATTGTGTTTACTGTGACAATCACTGCATGGTGCATGCCACATTCTGCCTGTCTTATCCTCCTGGGAATGTTGCCTCTACAGTCCTCATGTGATTATGTGGTCAGCCCAGTGTGACAGGTGACTGTACCCACAGATGTGTGTTAGTTCTGTGTACCTGTGCTGAGAGTGTCCACATGATGTGTTCGTACCCTGGACATCGGTGTGTGTGTAAGTCCCCTGTCATGTGGGTGGGTGCATATGGGGAGTGTAGCACCCCAGCTGCATGAGGGATGGATATACCCTGGCCATGTGATGTGAGCAGGGAGCAGTGCTGTGTGTCTGATGTGCAGAGCCAGCCCCACACCTGTGAGCCCCCCCCCCCAGTCTAGTGGCACATGTGCAGAGTGAGGTTTGTCGCTGCATTTGGCAATGGCAGGTGAATGTCCTGTGCCTGTGTGTGTCTGTGTACTCTGCTGCGGTAGCGTCAGTGGCCTGTGGCATGTGACTGCTTAGAGGTGCTGCACATTATCCTGGTGTAGCTTGTGATGCACAGTGTGAGCCTGGATCATTGATTGTGTAGTTGCCCTCATTCCACCTGTGTCCTTTCAATGGCACGTACTGCTTTTGCCCTTCCCCAGAGGATCATGTCCCTATGACAAAGGTGCAATGCGTTGGATGATTACTATGCCTTGTTGTAAACAGCAAATGTGTTCGTATATGTGTCTCTGTGACATGTGCCAGGTGTATTGATGTAGTGTCACTTGTTCATCCTCACAGGTAGGCGCCTCTGCCAAGGAGCAGATATGGCTGACCGCCGTCAGCGCCGTGAGGAGTGCGGATGGTCGGAAGCGGCGCCTGTCCCAGGTGAGGAAACGCTGGCAGGATATCCGGTGCTGGACGCGGAGGATCGCACGGGTCCTGCTGGGGGACTCACCTGAGAGCCATAAGAACCGCGGGCGCCGCCGACTGAGCCACATCCACAAGCTTGTGCTGCCGGTGGTCTTTCCAGACTTGGAGAGGCGCTTACAGGAGATGCAGCAGCAGGAAGGGGGTAGGTACATGTGTGCTTGTTGTGTTTCACCAGCATTTGTAAGTGCACAGTTGCATGGATACACTGCCAGGGTTTAAAGGTGCTGTGCAGATCCAGTTACCCACAGTATAGCTGTGCTCTCCTGCCTCCCTTCCCCTCCTTGCAATGTGTTCCCTGGTCTGTGTGTAGTCACTCCTTCACAAGGTAATGTAGGCTGGCGCTTTCTCCACGTGAACTATGCCTGTAGCATCATGTGTGGGGGTGGTGTGTTACAGGTTTTGGGACCTTGCCTGTGCCCTGTTCAGTTCAATACATGTGGGTTCCATGTCAGTTGGCACTGATGCAGAGTCCAGACATGGGAGTTAGTCTCACAAGTGTCATGCCTTACAGCGCGCATGTCCTATGTTGTGGCCTGTGACATGATGTGCAGGAGTGTGCGATACGCATAGTGCAGGGATGGTGGCGTGTGTTGCAGTCATTCCCATTCAGGACCATGGAGTTGGGTGGCCACTACTGTCCCCTGGGGCATATTTTCCTAGTTGTCATGTGTGTCATCACAAAACGTGGACACTCTCGGTGTCTACAGCATAGGTTGTGCTCTGTGCCATTGTCCCCTGGCACCATGTATATTGACGTGAAATGTAGTACAAGTGTCCACTGTACAGCCTGACCTGATTTTCCTTGTTCATAGTCACAGTGGCCAGTGCCTGTGTGTCTTGTTACAATCATCTGATGATGGCCATTTGTACATGATTATTTGGACAGGCGCACCTCGGGTATTTGGCGTCCAATCTTGCATTTATGCATCCCCTGTGTATTTCACCCAGACTAAGAGATGTAAGTGCCACCTGTGTCTCAACAAATTGTCTCATGTAGGGGGTGGTTGGTGTGGGGCAAGCCTACATGTCAAAACCTGAAATCTCCTTGCTAGTTCTGGCCAGTGTGTGATGTTTGGCTGGACATACACTCAAGGTGCAGTGAGCCAGTCATGTTGGGCATGTTTTCAGTATTACCTATGCAGCATGTGCCTCAAGCTCATGGATTTGGTCCCTCCTCATCCCTATTGTCGGCAACGCTGTGTGGTGCAGATGCAGTGCTGGATTGTCCCCAGGGCCTGGCTCCTATGTCAAACTCCATTTCATGTCATTTGCTATTGTGTCATGCTCTCCATGGATTTTCATTGGCATGGTGGGTCAACCAACTGTGTGTTGCATGCCCTACATCTGTACCTTGTTTTGTAGATGTTACTTAACTTTCTTTGCAGGCTATGCACTGTAACCTTTGTAGATTGGACTCATGTGACATATGTATACAGGTGTGTGATTAATTGCTGTCTCTTCACCTTGCCCACAGCATCGTCGGGGGACACGGAGGCAGACATGAGCACAGACGAAGCGGAGGGACCGAGCACCAGTGCCAGCGTTGACATCGTGGCTGGCACATTGAGTGGTACAGAGGCGGAGGAGAGTGAGGCCGAGGACCTGTCCACTGGCACCACCGAATATGAAGCAGACGGGTCCGAGGATGATCTCTCCGAGTGGGCGGAGGCTGCACCACCAGCTGACAGCGGAACAACATCGCACCCCGCCCCCTCCATTGCCATCAGCCGCCTCCCACTTGCTTGTGTCCCTTCCCAACGTCCACGGTCACCACATGTCTCCTTCCTGCCAGGCACACACCCCCTGCCCCTGTCTCCACTGCTGCCGCCAATGCCGAGTCTGTGGACATCCAGCGGCAGTTGCAGGTTGGTCAGGCTGTGATCCTTAATGTCCTCCATGGCCACAGCCAAGTGCTGCACAACATGGAGGCATACTTGGAGGGCATTTTTTCGTCGCAGGCTGACCAACGCCAGTTGCTGAGGTCCATAGACTCGACACTGACTGCAGCAGTGGGTCTCCTGCAGCGCTACGTCCCACCCCCTACCCCTGCCCCATCCACACTTCCCACTCCCATGCCTGTCCCATGTACACCCAGACGTCAGCATGCACCCACCACAACAGACACAGGCACCACACCAGCAGGGAAGGTCATACGCACACCTCCTGGCACGCACACACAGGGTGAGGTAGGCACACCGACTGGGTCGGGGGGCAAACGTAAGACACGCAGCCAGAGTGGGAGTCCGCATTCCACCCAATCCACTCCCTCCAAATCCCCTCCCCTCAGCTCTGCTGGCCACATATCGGGCAAGGACTCCTTCATGGCCGCTCTGTCCCTGAGCCCCACTGTGACACCACCCCGCAAGCGGTCAAGGGAGTCCCCGGTCAGGGTGGTTGAGTCCCCCCCCTGTCCACATCCTCCCCCAGTGGCGCTGCGACCCATCCCTCCGCCCCCCCCCCTCCTTGGGGCCTGTGGTTCCTTCGGGTGCAGGGGAGACGCTGGAGGACCTTGCTAAGGTGTGCAGCGAGATCCTGGCCTCCACCTTTGGCCCTGCCCCACCCCCTGTGGTGGAGTCCTCCATCCCTGCACCCACAACGCCTACCCTTCGCCCTCCTGTCCCTGCGGTGCCTGGTCCTTCCCCCCAACATGATGCCCTCCCCGCTGTGGAAGACGAAGGAGTCTGACTGTGCAGGCAAGCTAGGGGACACGCGTCCCACTGTGTCCCCATCCAGCTGTGACTCATGGACTGCCCTATGGGCTTTGTAAATATTGGACTTTCTACGAACACACTATTTAAGATCATGCTGATTAAAGCCATTTATGTTTCCTTTGAACACTACTGCTTTTCTGATGTTGCTGTTGGTGGGGCTGCTACATGATTTTGGGTGGTAATCATGTGTTGGGTGTGTGGGAAATGTAGTAGTGTGCTGGTCATAGGGGGGACCCTGGTATCTGTGTGCCATCACACGGTGTTAGCTAGGTTTCTCTGTTCATGTAAGCAGTTACTGCATGGTGAAATTGTCCCAAGGTGTATTCCTTCCTCTGTGTACCCTGCCATCTTCCCTGCAGGGTGTTCCCAATATTTAGCGCTAAGCTGTGTGTACATTAGCTGGGTGTGTGACGGACTCCTTCAACTTTGCACATGCATGCTGAGCGATGTCTGCACCTGCATCATTCGTGGCATTCTTGGTAGTCATTGTACTTGTGTATGTGGACTATTGACATGACTTCATGTGGACATGTTTTTTTTTTGTGTCTGGGCACTGCTGGGAGGACTCTGCACACACCCCTCCTGTGTCTGGGCACTGCTGGGAGGACTCTGCACACACCCCTTCTGTCTCTGGGGACTGCTGGGAGGACTCTGCACACACCCCTCCTGTGTCTGAGCACTGCTGGGAGGACTCTGCACACACCCCTCCTGTGTCTGGGCACTGCTGGGAGGACTCTGCACACACCCCTCCTGTCTCTGGGGACTGCTGGGAGTGTTAGGCACCCACCCCTCCTGTCTCTGGGCACTGCTGGGAGGACTCTGCACACACCCCTCCTGTCTCTGGGGACTGCTGGGAGGACTCTGCACACACCCCTCCTGTGTCTGAGCACTGCTGGGAGGACTCTGCACACACCCCTCCTGTGTCTGGGCACTGCTGGGAGGACTCTGCACACACCCCTCCTGTCTCTGGGGACTGCTGGGAGTGTTAGGCACCCACCCCTCCTGTCTCTGGGCACTGCTGGGAGGACTCTGCACACACCCCTCTTATGACTGGGCACTGCTGGGAGGACTCTGCACACACCCCTCCTGTGTCTGGGTACTGCTGGGAGGACTCTGCACACACCCCTCCTGTGTCTGGGCACTGCTGGGAGGACTCTGCACACACCCCTCTTATGACTGGGCACTGCTGGGAGGACTCTGCACACACCCCTCCTGTGTCTGGGCACTGCTGGGAGGACTCTGCACACACCCCTCCTGTCTCTGGGGACTGCTGGGAGGACTCTGCACACACCCCTCCTATTTAACAATATGTACGCTTAGAACATACACGTGTGTGGGTTCGCTCCATGCATACGAGGTGGGGGTACGTGTCGTACATACACGGTTGGGGTGCGGGTACGCTCCATGCATATGCAGGTGGGGTTACGGGTCGTACTTACACTGTTGGGGTGGGGGGTACGCTCCATATGTCCGCGGGTGAGGGTACGGGTCGTACTTACACTGTTGGGGTGGGAGTACGCTCCATACGTACGCGGGTGGGGTTACGGGTTGTACTTACACTGTTGGGGTGGGGGGTACGCTCCATACGTACGCGGGTGGGGTACGGTTCGTACTTACACGGTTGGGGTGGGGGGTACGCTCCATGCATACGCTGGTGAGGGTACGGGTCGTACTTACACTGTTGGGGTGGGGGGTACGCTCCATACGTACGCGGGTGGGGTTACGGGTCGTACTTACACTGTTGGGGTGGGGGTACGGTACGTACATACACGGTTGGGGTGGGGGTACGGTACGTACATACACGGTTGGGGTGGGGGTACACTCCATGCATACGCTGGTGAGGGTACGGGTCGTACTTACACTGTTGGGGTGGGGGGTACGCTCCATACGTACGCGGGTGAGGGTACGGGTTGTACTTACACTGTTGGGGTGGGGGGTACACTCCATACGTACGGCGGGTGTGGGTACGGGTCGTACTTACACTGTTGGGGTGGGGGGTACGCTCCATACGTACGCGGGTGAGGGTATGGGTCGTACTTACACTGTTGGGGTGGGGGTACGCTCCATAAGGTACGCGGGTGGGGTTACGGGTCGTACTTACACTGTTGGGGTGGGGGTACGGTACGTACATACATGGTTGGGGTGGGGGTACGGTACGTACATACACGGTTGGGGTGGGGGTATGCTACATGCATACGCTGGTGAGGGTACGGGTCGTACTTACACTGTTGGGGTGGGGGGTACGCTCCATACGTACGCGGGTGGGGTACGGTTCATACTTACACTGTTGGGGTGGGGGGTACACTCCATACGTACGCGGGTGGGGTTACGGGTCTTACTTACACTGTTGGGGTGAGGGTACGGTACGTACATACACGGTTGGGGTGGGGGTATGCTCCATGCATACGCTGGTGAGGGTACGGGTCGTACTTACACTGTTGGGGTGGGGGTATGCTCCATACGTACGCGGGTGAGGGTACGGGTCGTACATACACGGTTGGGGTGGGGGGTACGCTCCATGCATACGCGGGTCGGGGTACGGTCCGTACATATCCGTACCCAAGCTGTGGAATGCTTGTGCGGGCCGTACCCAGGCCTTTGCCACGTGGGTACAGCCGTCCCGCCATTGTTGGGGTGACGTAGGTGTGGGCGTGGTACGACTCGTACCCACGCTCTTAAGGCGTGGGTACGGGACGTACCTGTATTGTTGTGTTGCCGGTTCGCGTCGTCAGGCACTTCCGTTGTGGCGGACGCTGGCTTTGCTGGACACGCCCCCACCCCCTCGGTAGTGACCAGGGCCTGAGGGTCAGGTATGTCCAGGGCATGTGTGCTGTGTGAGTTTGGTGGGGGTTTTGTGGCCTGCCCCTGGTCATGCCCCCCCACCCCTCCTTTCCCTCCTCCCTTTGTTGTTCTGACCTTCTGCGGCGTCTGCGTCCGAACCTGTAGAGGAGGTCGACTGCTATGAGGGCCGGGATGACACGTAGGTTCGGGTCCATGTCTGTCCGTCGCGTGCAGGTACTCCTTGTTCGCGTCGTCCTGATTTCCCGGCAGTTTTTGGCTGCCGGAAAATATTCTCCGTGCGGGATGACGTCGGTGCGAATCGTAATTCCTGGTTCGTGAATGGCAGGCTGCGTGTGTCCCGACGTCACGTCGGCGCTTTCCCGGATCGCATTTGTATGTTTATTTTCGTCGGTCGGGGTTTTGTACGAATCGTACGGAAATGGAGTTTCCGTGCGATTCGTAATTCCATGTTTGTAAGTTTTGACGACCGGGTACGCGTTGGACGGAGAATATGCTCCGTCCGACGGTTCGTACCCGGTTTTTACAGGATCGTAATCGGCACCTATATATCCGGTGGGTAAGTTATGCCAACAATGGTTGGAACATTCCACGCTGACATCAGTGAAACAACATCTTTCTCTGCTGTCGCAAGAAATAGATTTGGCTGATTTCGTCTTAAGGCCTAGGAATCCTAAGGCTAAGAAATTCATTTATGCCGCATACAATGAAATCTGGAAACATTAGCAGATTGAAGCTGCTTTTCGTCTGTGCCAAATTGACCAAGCCAATTTAGAAAAAGTCCTTGCTTTAGTAGACAACAGCATTAACACACTTTCCTCATGCATTTATACGTTGGATAATATTGTGTCATCTGTTATTGATATTGTTCAAAGCGATCTTTCTGTGTTATATCATGGTCAAAATCAGTTAACATATGTTATGCAATTTGCATGGAAACTGCAAACTCTTAAAAATGGGAACAGTACCTTGGGATGATTTAAATACCACTGCTTTGTTTTTGCCATTCAATCTAACTGATAAACAACAATTAATGTCCATGAAAGATGCTGCATGTACACTACTGCATATTGAACAATTAGAACCCTTGCCCTTCTCAGTAGCAGAAACAGATTCTGCTGTCTGGTTGATACATGGGGTTATATCTCTCCCTATCTCTCTGTTTCAATTTAAATTGTGCATGAAACATTTCCCGATTGGACATTTTGAACCACTGGGTAGTGCTTTCCTACATGAATTGTGGTCCCTACCTTTCACTTACAGATGTCAGAGGGAGGGTAAGTAAGCTTTTCTTACAGGGGAGGACTGCGATTCCACAATAGGACATTCCCGGGTGTGCAAACACGTTAAGTTGTAACATGTCAGCGCCAAATCTTGCTTGTTTTTTAAAAGGGACCCCAGTGCCATTAATAATTCCTGCGTTTACTTTGCCTACAAATGACAGTTATCTTATTTTGAACAACCAGGACTGCTGTGGTTTGAGTGTGGGAGTCCCCTATTTAGTAACAGTTTCCCAACACGTAACTTGTTGTAGCAATGTGCTTTTTCCACCCCCTCATGGTAGTCTACATAGTTCAATTTGGCCTTCCATTCCAACTTTGAAAACAGATTTCAATAAGTTGAGCAGGCTCAAAGCGCTTCTATTCCAACAAGAAGTTTCTCTGACTTCGGCCAGAGAGACCTTCGAATTACAGGTAGCTCGGACTTCTAGCGAGATACAGTCCTTTCTGAACACTAACCACCCACAACATTTTGGGGAGCTAATACACCAAATATTTAATGCGTCTGACACAAAAGGCCTTGCACATTATTTTAAACGTGTAGGATCGGGCTTTGTGACTTCTTTTCAGATGGTATTTGGAGGAATACCAGCTTTTATTCATTCAATTTTTTTCATCATCTTCTGAGGGTTTCCCCTTATATTGGCGTTAGGTGTTGGAATCCTGCTTCTCCTGTTTCTGCTGCGTCATGGCTGCCCATCTTGTGGTACTAAACAGGCCAAGCCAATTGCAGCTGTACCGTGATCTCAGTCAACAAGTTTTTGGGTGCTTGCCATTAGCAACGCTTGGTGTCAGTTATGAATTAACTTTTCGCTTTGCCTACTTCACTTGCGTGCAACCCGTCTTTTCATGCCAGCGATGTCAATTCCAATGGACAATGGATATATACCTCTCCAACACGTCACATCCAGTCCTGGATTTTATCCAGTTGATGAGCCTCTTAGAGGCTCATGAACTGGCTTTTTCTGGGGGATTGTCATAGGGCTCGTGCGGCTGCACTTGGAGTTTTGGCTGAATGGGATGTCTGTGCAGCTGCGCAGACCATTCTGCAATGAAGTTTCATCGAATATCACGCAAGTTGCCCACTCATGCTTTTAGAGGCATCTGAATATAAGGAGCACGTTTGGTCCTTCGACTTACTTAATTGGATGGCATCCCTTTTTTCTACTAACGATAGGGATGATCTTTAACGCACTTCGCACCTCCTTCATAATAACTTTATTATCCTGGAGACAGCTCCATTCCAATGAGCAGCTTTATTTTTTATTTTGAATTTTTTCCAATTTGATTTTTTCACAAGAGCTTTGAACTCTGCCTGACTTTTGAACTCTGTTTTGGTCCTTTGTCTATGTCCTATGACCTTACCAGGGGGAGGGTGTTATATGGCGCCTATAGACATTATCGACATTGCTAAGTTAGCATGAGCTTCGCTGCCATGATGCTGCTTTTGCGCACATTACTACATAACTTTGTTTTTGCAATAATCTGTTTGTGCCTTTCACATGAGAACAGGCTGCCTTTCGCGTTCTCTGGCTTTCCTGGAGTTTAGTCTGAACACGATGTGCAAGGTCAATCAACAATGACCCTTGTTATTCTGTTCTGGTCGGTCCCTAGCACCTAGACATAACATGCTACACACAGCTGCAGTTTTAGAAGACTCATGCTTTGATATTATGTTGTTGCATGTTGTTTTAACACACTTGGAGAAAGCTGTTCCATGGAGAAGAGCTCTGCTGTTCCTATGATGTAACCCTTACATCGTGGCTTTAAGGTATGGGGTCTGCTGTCAAAGCCCAGAGAACGTCCTTTATATAAAATAAACTTCTTCTATTCAAGGGAAGGGTGGTTAGGCCAAAAAGGCCCTCATTTCCACAGTCTTTAAAAAATCAATCAATCAATCAAACATTTGTAGAGCGCACTACTCACTCGTGAGGGTCTCAAGGCGCTGAGGGGGGGGAGCTGCTACTGCTCAAACAACCAGGTCTTGGGAATTCTGCTGAAGGTCAGCAGGTCCTTTGTCTGTCGCAGGTGGATGGGGAGGGTGTTCCATGTCTTGGCGGTGAGGTGGGAGAAGGATCTGCCACCGATGGATGTGTGGAATTGTGGCGAGGGGGAGGTCAGCGGAGCGAAGCTGGCGGTTGGGAGTGTAGAAGGTGAGTCGTTTGTTGAGGTATGCTGGTCCGGCATCATGGAGTGCTTTGTGAGCATGGGTGAGGAGCTTGAAGGTGATCCTTTTGTTGACGGTGAGCCAGTGCAGGTCCCTCAGGTAGGCAGTGATGTGGTTGTGGCGGGGGATGTCGAGGATGAGGTTTGCGAAGGCGTTCTGTATACGTTGGAGTCTCTTCTGGAGTTTGGCTGTGGTTCACGAGTTGAGGGCGTTGCCGTAGTCCAGCCTGCTGGTGACGAGGGCCTGGGTGACCGTCCTTCTGGTTCCGGTGGGAATCCATCAGAAGATCTTGCGAAGCATACGGAGGGTGTTGAAGCAGGAGGAGAAGACGGTGTTGACTTGCTGAGTCATTGACAGTGATGAGTCCGGGATGAACCCCAGGTGGTGAGCGTAGTCAGTGGGTGTTGGTGCAGCTCCCAGCGAGGCCGGCCACCAGGGGACGTCCCAGGCAGAGGGGGTGGAGCCGAGGATGAGGACCTCCATCTTGTCCGAGTTCAGTTTCAGGCGACTGTTCTTCATCCATTCGGCGACGGCCTTCATTCCTTTGTGGAAGTTGGTTTTGGTGGTGGCGGGGTCTTTGGTGAGGGAGAGGATCAACTGGGTGTTGTCGGCGTATGAGATGATGTTGAGATTGTGTGATCGGACGATGTTGGCGAGTAATATTATGTAGACGCTGAAGAGGGTCGGGCTGAGGGATGATCCCTGGGGTACGCCGCAGGTGATCTTGGTTGCTTCGGATCGGAATGGTGGGAGGCGGACTATCTGAGTTCTGTCGGTGAGGAAGGAGGTGATCCAGTCCAGGGCTTTGTTGCAGATCCCTGCATTGTGGAGGCGTGTGCATAGGGTGTGGTGGCAGACTGTGTGGAAAGTGGCCGAGAGGTCTAGGAGGATGAGGGCCATGGTTTCACCGTTGTCCAGCATGGTCCTGATGTCGTCGGTGGCGGTGATGAAGGCGGTTTCTGTGCTGTGGTTGCTGCAGAATCCGGACTGGGATGAGTCCATGGTGTTGTTCTCTTCGAGGAGGCGGATCAGTTGTCTGTTGACGATCTTCTCAATGACTTTTGCCAGGAACGGTAGAAGGGAGATGGGCCGGATGTTCTTGAGGTCCTTTGGGTCTGCCTGGGGTTTCTTAAGTAGGGCAGTGATCTCTGCGTGTTTCCAGCTTTCTGGGAAGGTGGCGGTCTCGAATGAGCTGTTGAGGATCTTTCGGAGTTGGGGTGCAATGATGGAGCTCGCTTTGTTGAAGATGTGGTGGGGGCAGGGGTCTGACGGTGAGCCGAAGTGGATGGTGTTCATGGTTTTGAGGGTGTCTTCATCATTGACATGGTTTCAGGAGGTCAGGAGGCCGGTGTGACTTGGGGGTGGTGAGTCTAAGGTGTCGGCGGCTGTCGGGGCGTACCGAGTATTGAAGCTGTGGATGTCTATGATCTTGCGGTGGAAGAAGGTGGCTAGAGAGTCGCAGAGGTCTTGTGACGGCGGGATGTCGTTGGAGCTGGGGTTGGCGAGTTCCTTCATGATGTTGAAGAGCTCTTTGCTGTTGTGCACGTTGTTGTCGATGCGTTCTGATATGAAAATACTATGCAGGGCATAACACGTTCCTCGAAGGAGGTCCTTTTGGCGGTTCGAATGAGTTGGTGGTGCCTGCGGCTGGTGTTCTTGAGGGCTGCGTGGTTGTCCGGTATTTTCTCGAGTCTTTGGCAGGTCTGCTTGGATGTCTGGAGGTCAGCGGTGAACCAGATGGCCCTTCTGTCGGTGCGTCTGTTTGAGGGTTTCTTGATCGGGGCGAGAGTGTTGGCGCAGTCGCTGATCCATTGCCTGTGGTTGCGGGCGACTGTGTTGGTGTGGTCGGTTGGTGGGTCTCGGGCGAGGGTAGGAATTATCTGGTCTTCGGTGACCTTGTTCCAGCTGCATGGGGTATTCGTTGCATGTGGTTGTGTATGGTGTTTTTCTCGAAGGAGAAGTGGATGCAGCGGTGGTCGGTCCAGTGGAGTTCGGTGGTGTGGCTGAAGGTGACGTGGCTGCTGGCGGAGAAGATGGGGTCGAGCGTGTGTCCGGCAGAGTGGGTGGGTGTCGTGACGAGCTGTTTGAGGCTGAGATTGGCTGTCGTTGGCGTTCTCGAGGTGTAAGCTCAGGTCTCCGAGGAGGATGTAGTCTGTGGAGGCCGAGGCGTGTGAGCTGACGATGTCTGTTATGGAGTCGCTGAACTGTGGCCAGGGTCCGGGGAGTCTGTAGACAAGGTTTCCTTAGAGGGTGGTGTTGAGATCGATGTGGATCTGGAAGTGCAGGTGTTCGGCTGTGCTGAGGGTGTCTTCGGCGTTAGTGTGAGATTCTGAGGGTTTTTCTGTGGACGATAGCGCTTCCTCCTCCCGGTCTGTTGGTACAGTCCCTGTGGTTGATCTTGTAGCCATCCGGGATGGCTATGGCAACGTCGGGTGCCGATGAGGTATTCATCCAGGTCTCCATCAGGAAAGCAACGTCTGGGGAGGACCATTCAAGCAGGTCCCAGAGTTCGACGGCGTGCCTGTGGATGGAGCGGGTGTTGAGCAGTAATCATCTGAGATGGTTGTGGCCAGACCTGGGAGGGGCAGGACATGCTGGTGTGCGCTGGCTGGTAAAGCTGCAGTTTCGGTAGGTGAAGTGTCCGTGGGTGCGCTTCGGGGTGGCCTGGAAGCAGGAGGTTAATCGGCCGGCGTTGAGTGCATGGAGGAGATTGGCGTCGTACTGGCATCTTGTGTCATGGCGCTCGCAGGGGCCAGGGGGTCTGGTGCTGGGCGCGGTCCAGGCACAGACTGGCGCAGACAGGTTTGCCTTATGTGTGCCTTCAGCGCGGTCGTGCAGCAGACGCCATTAAGAAGGGGAGGTGAGAGGGAGGAGCAGCTGGGAGGGCGAATGGACGAGTGAGGGAGGCAGGGCCGCAGGGAAAAACAATCAGCGGGCAACAGGGGGAAAAGGAACCAGGGATCTCTGGGGGAGTGGGGCAGGATGACAGAAAAAGTAGAAGAAGGCAGGCAGGAAGGCAGACACAGTAGCCCAGAGGAGCGGGCCAAAGCAGTGAAAGCAGTGAAAAATAAAGGCTGAAAAATGATAAAAGAAGCACAGCGGGCACAGGAGTCTCGAACTCGCGCTCGTGGCAGCAGCAGTGGCAGGAAGGACATGGGCACGAACAGGTGTTGCTAGCTGTGCTGCGTGGGGAGTGACCTGCCTGACTGCAGAAATGATTTCTCCCTTTTTCTTCTATGGAATTGTAACAATGCTAACTGTGCTGAGTTTATGCATTTTGCTGCTAGTAGTGGCGCGTATACTGTATTGTAGAGCACGATAGTGGCTCTGACTATTCTCATTGTGGACAAGTACGAGTGAATGAGTGAAACAGTACGTCTCACTCCCGCGATTCCTGAGAGAGTCGGGAGTGTCGTGTTCTGGGTTGTTTAATCATTTGTAGCTCCGTGATATTTGGAGGAGAGGAGGAGAGCGAATGAGACACTATAGCTAGTTGGTTTGGGATTTTGGGTACTAATGTGGTAGGTTGGTACACCCCTTTTCACTGAGGTCCTGTTCTCCTGTACATAGTTCTGTGTATGTGCAGAATCCCGGCAACATGACGACATCTCAAATGACATCATCCACGTGATCATCAGATGCACCTCCTAACACCCTAATAAAACCTATGACACTCCCACTCTAAAATACGGACTACCAACATTGAAACCATAGACAGACCAAGAGAAGTTAGTAAATACCCGCTCAGTGATTCATATGTCTACACACACATCCACTCACTAACCCATACAGTCACTCATACATGCAGTCATTCATCAATACAGCCACTGATATATCCCCTCATACACCCATATAGACACTCACACGCTGCCACTCACCCAAAGAGTTACTCAAACACCTAGTCAGTCACCCAAAGAATTAATTACACTGCCAATTCCTTACCTATACAGTTATACACACACACCACCTCACTTATTCATGCAGATAGTACCATATGCGTACTCTCTCCAACAATTACTGACATAAGCACACACTTATCCATGCAGCCACTGTCACAATCGCTCCCTCTCACATATACTCACTTATATACTCCAACACTCACATATACTGCCTTTCACATATGTAGTTACTTACATATACCACTAAGACATCCAATCACTCACCAACACAGCTATACGAACACTCACTCACCCATATAGTCCCTAACACACGCACTCATAAACCCATACACCTAGTAAATCACCCACTCACACATCCATGCGGGGAGTCACACACACCCCCACCCACACAGACACTCAGGCCCCCATACAGGTACTGAGACAACCAATCATTAACCCATATAGACACTGATGTAGCTACTCATCAACCCATGCACTTGCACACCAACTGACAGACTGATACAGATATTCACACAGATTAATCATTCACCTATGCATTCACTAAGATACGTTTAATCACTCATTTATACAGTCAGTCACGCACCCACCCACTCATATATATATGTAAGATATATATAAGGGACCGTCCCTTTTGTTTTTGCACTTGGTGTCAAAGAAGAAAAAAATGAAAAAATAAATATATTTTAAATTATTTGACTTGCCGTGCTGTGGAATCCTTCTGTGCCGTGGATACTTTGGTGGGGGACACTGCCAAGTTGTTCTGAAGATATATATACATACATGACTTAGTATTTAAAAAAACGTACAAATTCACTGAAAAAACCATAGGTTTCACACACGTTATAGTTAGGAATTAGCATTTAAAAAACCTTGCAAATTCACTTAAAAAACCATAGGTTTCACACATGTTATAGTTAGGTGGATATTTCACTCATAAAAAAACAATGAAATTCCCCCGTTATAGTTAGTTCAGATAACTATTACTCGCGCACCCGCAATCCTGCTCATGACGTCACATATTACATCACTCATGACATGGTCAGTGGCATCACTCATGACATCACTGATGACATCATCCTTGTGATAGAGTGGCGGTCGCGCGAGTTATAGTTATCTGAACTAACTATAACGGAGGAATTTCATTGGTTTTTTACGAGTGAAATATCCACCTAACTATAACATGTGTGAAACCTATGGTTTTTTAAGTGAATTTGCAAGGTTTTTTAAATGCTAATTCCCAACTATAACGTGTGTGAAACCCATGGATTTTCAGTGAATTTGTACGGTTTTTTAAAGGCTAAGTCATGTATGTATTATTTTTTTATATATATATTTATTTAAACAATAAACTACGTATTAAATTTTTATTTTTTTTTATGGTTTTTCACCGTGCGCGGGACCCCGTGACAAAGGCTAGGGGGTCAGGAACTCTCTACCCTGCCCCCTTTTCACGTTCGCCACCTTCCTTTTTCACTCTTGCACTGAAAACAAACAAAATGGCAGCCGACACTTCCTGATTTCGACCGATTCGAACGTTGACTGACATGTAACCACCAATCAGAATTACACGCGCGCACATTAGGGTGTATGTGCTTTTAACTGCAATTTTCTCAGGAACTACTGAACAGATTGACACCATATATCCAAAAGGTACATGCCTGACCTGAGGACTACCTCTCTGCCAAATTTCAAGTAATTCTGTTCAGCCGTTCGGGCTCTTACCTTCGACTAAATGTGCTATGGGAAAATGCATGGGGAAAACGCGTTTTGGGACCCCCCTTTTTTCTCGGCCCCCGCTTGACGAATCCCCCCTCAGGGTAGGAGCTGATCGGAGCGCCCCATTAGTTTTGAAAATTTTGCGAAGATTCGTCAACCGGCGCCAAAGTTATTCAAAATAGAATTTTGAGATTTCCTATGGAAACACGGTCCTAACTATAACTATCTACTGACGACCGCCAGTAGATAATATATATATATATATATATATATATATATATATATATATATATATATATACCTATATGTTTCCAAAGGTTTCTCCTGTCTTGAGGGCGCACTCCACAACAGATAGGTAACACCTTTTATTTACGAGTTGAATGCACAATTTCTTCCCGACCTTGCAGTCCCCTTTGCCGACGCGTTTTGAAGTTTCTCCTTCTTCTTCATGGGCAATGCGTAATGACACACTGGTGCTGCTTGCATACTTTCCCCTGCTTGCTCATGCATTTATAGGCCTCCGGTGTGCCTTCCATAATGGATTTCAATGTTATTGCATGCGGGGAAGTGTAGTCAAGATAAACAGTATTTTCCCTTCAGGTAGGTTCTGTGTTCAATTACGGCATTTGAAGGGACAAATAAAACCCTCCAGTGGGTCTCGGAAAGAATTTCCACCTTCTCAATCATCGCTCCGCTGTGCCTGCAATTAGGTTAGAAGCTGTCTTCCATCCTGCAGTCCCGCCTTCACTCCCTGGGTGGTGCAGCCCTCCTACGGCCGAAGAGGGCCGTGAATACTTTTTTCCAAAGGTTTCTCCTGTCTTGAGGGCGCACTCTACAACAGATAGGTAACACCTTTTATTTACGAGTTGAAAGCACAATTTCTTCCCAACCTTGCAGTCCCCTTTGCCGACGCGTTTCTAAGTTTCTCCTTCTTCTTTATGGGCAATACGTAATGACACACTGGTGCTGCTTGCATACTTTCCCCTGCTTGTTCATGCATTTATAGGCCTCCGGTGTGCCTTCCATAATGGATTTCAATGTTATTGCATGCTGGGAAGTGTAGTCAAGATTAACAGTATTTTCCCTTCAGGTAGGTTCTGTGTTCAATTACGGCATTTGTAGGGACAAATAAAACCCTCCAGTGTGTCTCGGAAAGAAATCCTGCCTTCTCAATCATCGCTCCGCTGTGCCTGCAATTAGGTTAGAAGCTGTCTTCCATCCTACAGTCCCGCCTTCACTCCCTGGGTGGTGCAGCCCTCCTACGGCCGGAGAGAGCCATGAATACTTGTTTCCAAAGGTTTCTCCTGTCTTGATGGCGCACTCCACAACAGATAGGTAACACCTTTTATTTACGAGTTGAAAGCACAATTTCTTCCCGACCTTGCAGTCCCCTTTGCCGATGCGTTTCGAAGTTTCTCCTTCTTCTTCATGGGCAATGCGTAATGACACACTGGTGCTGCTTGTATAATTTCCCCTGCATGCTCATGCATTTATAGGCCTCCGTTGTGCCTTCCATAATGGATTTCAATGTTATTGCATGCTGGGAAGTGTAGTCAAGATAAACAGTATTTCCCTTCAGGTAGATTCTGTGTTCAATTACGGCATTTGTAGGGACAAATAAAACTCTCCACTGATGACGTCGCTGATGATATCTCAAATGACATCACTGATGACATCACTGATGACATCATCCAGTTACTGTGTCTTTCCGTAAAGTTTAAATTTGTTTTATATATATGCCAAGATGTATTGAAGAATGAGTGGGTGTATAAGTGTCTGTATGGAGGATTTAGTACGTACATGACTGACTGTATAGGTGAGTGATTAAATGTGTCTTTCTGAATGCATGGGTTAGTGACTAAACTGTGTGAAGTCTGTTGTTGTGTAAGCTGCTGCATGGGTTGGTGAGTAGCTGCAGGAGTGTCTATATGGGTTATTGATTGCTTGCCTGAGTATTTGTATGGCTGCCTCAGTGTGTGTGTGGGTGGGTGGGAGATGTGTGACGCTGTGCATAGATGTGTGAGTGGTTGATTCATTGGGTGTATGGGTTCAAGAGTGCATGTGGCTACAGCTGTATGGGTGGGTGAGTGTGTGTATGGGTATGTTGGTGAGTGAATGGATGTCTCAGTGGTATGTGCAAGTAAGTACATATGTAAAAGGCAGTATATGTGAGTGATGGTGTATATAAATAACTATATGTGAGAGTCAGTAATTGTGAGAGTGGCTGCAAGGATGAGTGTGTATTTGTAAGAGTGATTCTATAAGAGAGTAATTATGTGTTAGTATCTGTATGAATAAGTGAGGTGGTGTCTGTATAACGGTATAGGTGAGTAAATGGAAGTTTGATTGATTCTTTGCATGACTGACTAGGTGTGTGAGTAACTCTGGGGGGAACAACCTTTACAACGCAACTTTTACAACGCACTACCATTACAACAAAACTGTTACAACGCGAGTGCATTGACAACGCAGGACATTACAACGCAAGTCTTTACATCGACTTGCACTAGATGGCGTGCTAACATTAAAAATAGTGTAGTTTACTATCCCAACAACTTCCCTACTGTTACGTGGACTGGATTTGGAATAGTAAATTAAACTTTTTTAATGTTAGCACGCCATCTAGTGCAAGTCGATGTAAAGATTTGCATTGTAATGTCCTGCGTTGTCAATGCACTCGCGTTGTAAAACTTTTGTTGTAACAGCATGTGTTGTAACAGCATGCGTTGTAATGTCATACATCCAACTCTGGATATGTGGCAGTGTGTGAATGTCTGTATAGGTGTATGAGTGCATACAATAGTGTTGTGTTGATGAGTGACTGCATGTATGAGTGACTGTATGGGTGAATGAGTGGATGCGTGTGTAGACCTAGGAATCAGTCAGCGCGTATTTAGTAAGTGGTATTGATGTGTCTATTTGTTCAAAAATGGTAGTCTGTATTTTAGAGTGGGTGTATCAAAGGTTATATTCAGGTGTGAGGAGGTGCATCAGATTCTCACGTGGATGATGTCATCAGTGATGTCATCAGTGATATCATTTGAGATGTCATCAGTGATGTCATCAGTGATGTCACTGACCATGTCATGAATGATGTAATATGTGACGTCATCACATATTACACCGGAATTTCTATGGTTTTGCACAAGTGAAATGTCCAACTAACTATAACGTTCCTGAAACCTATGGTTTTTTCAGTGAATTTCTATGGTTTTTTAAATGCTAATTTCTAACTATAATGTGCCTGAAACCTATGTTTTTTTAATTGAATTTCTATGGTTTTTTAAATGCTTATTTCTAACTATAACGTGCCTGAAACCTATGGTTTTTTCAGTGAATTTCAAAGGTTTTTTAAATGAAAATTTGCAAGTCTAATGTACCTCAATCATATCTTTTTTTAATTTTCTATACATATATATATTTAAAAAAATTGTGAATCATTTTTAGCTAGGAAAACTATATTATTTTTTATTTTTTGTAATATTATACAGAAGTCACGCACCCTTCGCGCATCCTACACGATGGCTGCGTGCATTCCGGTAGCCGTTTTGAAAAGTCGCGCTGGAGTCACGACTTTGGCGTAGTTTGTAAAGTATGAAATATCTTTAAATTAATTATAAATAAAAGTTTTCCTTTAAGGCGCCGATTCCGATGTCGGATGGACTCAGGTCCATCCGACATCGGGCAGGAGCTGTAGCCGACCGACCTGCTGTCGTCGGTTACGGCCCTGCTAGTACGATGCGACCGAACAGGGTTCGGTCGCACTCGTATACAACTCAATGCAAGCATGCATTCTGTGCGGAATGCATGCCTGCATCGTGGAAAGCAGGGGTGCAGTTCATCCCTGCACCCTGTGGCGGCACCCCAAGGTGCCTGCCACTGGGTGCAGGGATCTGCAGAGAGGCACCATAGGTGCTCCCAGGCTGCCATACGCCAGCCTCGCACCCATGGGGGCCCTACTGGGGACTCCCAAAGACAGTTTCTGACTGCCTTTTGGTACCGGAAAAACCGGCAAGAAAAGGCAGTGAAAAAATGCCATCGTACTCTCTCGGTCGCAAAGAGGCGGCCGGGGGAGTACTGGGAGATTTCCGGACGGCGGACGGGCTCTCCAAGTCTGTCGTCCGCAATCCGGAAATCCATGTTGGATTCCTTTCCAACCGAGCCCATCGGAATGGCTCGGTCGGAAAGGAATCCGCCCGACATGATCCGAATCGGTCGGAAGGGCTCCGACCGAAATCAGAATCGACCCCACAGTGTTTGTCTAAATTTATTAATAAAAGTATTTTTAAAGTACTATTTGCAATAAAATTTAGATGAAAGTAAAGTTACGAAATGTGCGGTGTAGCCGTTCAATGTGCGCAACGTCTCCCCACGTGTATTTCCGGGGTCGTGCCCTGATTGTGCTGAGATAGAACAGAAGTCGAGACTTCGGCGTACTTTTAAAGTTGTAAAAATGACTATAGAAAGTTTTAATATGATATTTGACTGAACAGTTTTGCCAATATACTTATTAAAAGTTTTTAGATTTTTTTTATAGTGTATAATGATATATAGGATTTTCGCGGGTGCGCGAAGGGTGCGTGACGAGTGCGTGCAGCCTACACGACTTCATGTCAGCAAAAGAAAAAAGGAATCTGATTGGTTGAAATCAATTTCATTGTGAAAGAGGGAGGATCCATCCTTCTGATATTTCCCTTACTTTTTGTCCTTGATAGAGAGAAGACCTGTTTCTTGCTTCTCTTTATATTGATATACCTTTTTTGTGTGTTTGTTTATTTTTAATACAACTATGGCTTCTAGTTTTGCCGAAGTTGATCCACTTGCAGTAGAGGAGGAAGAACAGATGGTGCAGCAGAAGAAGAAAAGAAAGGAAAGCATCGTTTGGTCCTTTTTTAGTGTACAAGAGGACCTGTGATGGATGCCGCTTCTGCCTCCCGTAACATAGAACGGCACAGTACGGTCAACCTCTCATGGCACTGCTCCACACTTCGGGGAGGACGCATTCCAATAGCTGTGTTTTCTGATGATGTGTTGCGCCGGCCCCATCCAAGAACAGAACTCCTTTAGATCTAAACCAACTCTTCCACTCTCTCACCAGTGAAACCAGGCCACGCGGACACTTTCACAATATAAGAGCCGGGAATGCACTTTTCGGTAAAAAAACACATTCCTTCCTCCTAATCAAATAAAAGACTCACTGAAGAACAGGGGCCAGCTTTGATCGGTAAACAGCTGTTACAACAACTTTTTTACTTCACAATACCATTACAACGCTTGCATTACCATGCATGCGGTGTACATCGCGAAGTCATTACTACGTGTTTTTTTATAACGCATTGTCATTTACCACACATGCCTTTACAACAAAATTTGTTGTAAAGGTATTTATGGTAAATGACCATGCGTTCTAAAAAAATGTAGACGATCCACGTCATTGTAAGGAAACATAGGCTGCTCCGTTTCCTCACAACAACATGCACCACTACTCAGAGATGACATGAAGCAGGAATCACGAGGAGTGACAGGTAAGGGGAGTGGGCATGGGGTGGGTGTTACTTTTCTATGGTTTAGGGTAGTGCAGTGGTATTTGGGTAGTGTAGGGGGTCGTGTTTTAGGGTTTAGGGTAGTGCAGTGGTGTTTGTGTAGTGTAGGGGTTCGTGCTGGGGTAGTGTTTTAGGGTTTAGTGTAGTGCAGTGGTGTTTGTGTAGTGTAGGGGTAGTGTTTTAGATTTTAGGGTAATGCAGTGGTGTTTTTGTAGTGTAGAGGGTCATGTTTTAGGGTTTAGGGTAGTGCAGTGGTGTTTGGGTAGTGTAGGGGGTCGTTCTGGTGGTAGTGTTTTAGGATTTAGGGTAGTGCAGTGGTGTTTGTGTAGTGTGGGGGTAGTGTTTTAGGGTTTAAGGTAGTGAAGTGGTGTTTGTGTAGTGTAGGGGGTCATGCTGGGGATAGTGTTTTAGGATTTAGTATAGTGCAGTGGTGTTTGTGTAGTATAGGGGTCGTGTTTTAGGGTTAAGGGTAGTGCAGTTGTGTGTGGGTAGTGTAGGGGGTCATACTGATGTAGTGTTTTAGGGTTTAGGGTAGTACAGTAGTGTTTGGGCAGTGTAGGGGGTCATGCTGGGGTATTGTTTTAGTGTTTATGGTAGTGTAGTGGTGTTTGTGTAGTGTGCAGCGCATGCGCTGCTTCGCTAGGCGAGACCTAAAAAGCATTGCATCAAGATGGCTGCCAACACTTCCTGGATTGAAGTGTTGGCAGCCAATTAGAGCCAAGCTTGTGCTTGTGTAGTTAGGTCCCGCCCAGATATATAAAGATTTTTTTCCTTTACTATCTCAAAAACTACTGAACGGATTTACACAATTAAAAAAAAGGACACTTTCTGAAACAAGCACTAACTTTTTGCCAAATTTGGTGTAATTCCGTTAAGCAGTTCGAGCTGTAGCCGTGTCTAAAGTTTCCTATGGAAAATAACATGGAAAAAACACGTTTTGAGACCCCCTTTTTTCTCGGCCCCTGCTTGGCAAATCACCCCAAACTTTCAGGATAGGAGCTGACCGGAGCGGACCATAAGTTTTGAAAATTTCGCGAAGATTCGTCGACCGGCGCCAAAGTTATTGGGAAAAAAACACTTTTCCTATGGAAAGTAGGTCCTAACTATACCTATCTACTGGCGACCGCCAGTAGATAATACTGGAGACCGCCAGTAGATAATATATATAGTGTAGGGGGTCATGCTGTGGGTAGTGTTATAGGGTTTAGGGTAGCGCAGTGGTGTTTGGGTAATGTAGAGGGTCATGTTGGGAGTGGTGTTTTAGGGTTCAGGGTAGCGCAGTGGTGTTTGGGTAGTGCAGGGAGGCGTGCTGGGGGTGGTGTTTTAGGGTTTTGGGTAGCTTTGCTGGTGGTAGTGTTTTAGGGTTTAGGGTAGTGCAGTGGTGTTTGGGTAGTGTAGGGGATTGTGTTTGTGGTAGTGTTTTAGGGTTTAGGGTAGCGCAGTGGTGTTTGTGTAGTGTAGGGGGTCGTGCTGGGGGTAGTGTTTTAAAGTTTAGGGTAGCGCAGTGGTGTTTGGGTAGCATAGGGGGTTGTGCTGGGGGTAGTGTTTTAGGGTTTAGGGTAGCGCAGTGTTGTTTGGGTAGTGCAGGGGGTCGTGCGGGGGGGGTAGATTTAGGGTTTAGGGTAGCGCAGTGGTGTTTGGGTAGCATAGGGGGTCATGCCGAAGGTAGTGTTTTAGGGTTTAGGGTAGCGCAGTGGTGTTTATGTAGTGTAGGGGGTCATGCTGGGGGTAGTATTTTAGGGTTTAGGGTAGCGCGGTGGTGTTTGTGTAGTGTAGGGGGTAGTGCTGGGGGTAGTGTTTTAGGGTAGCACAGTGGTGTTTGTGTAGTGTAGGGGGTCATACTGGGGATAGTGTTTTAGGGTTTAGCGTAGTGCAGTGGTGTTTGGGTAGTGTAGAGGGTCGTGTGGGAGTAGTGTTTTAGGGTTTAGGGTAGTGCAGTGGTGTTAGTGTAGTGTAGGGGGTCATGCTGGGGGTAGTGTTTTAGGGTTTAGGGTAGCCCAGTGGTGTTTGGGTAGTGTAGGGGGACGTGCTGGGGGTAGTGTTTTAGTTTAGCGCAGTGGTGTTTGGGTAGTGTAGGGGGTCGTGCTGGGGGTAGTGTTTTAGGGTTTAGGTAGCGCAGTGGTGTTTGTGAAGTGTAGGGGGTCATGCTGGGGGTAGTGTTTTAGGGTTTAGGGTAGTGCAGTGGTGTTTGGGCAGTGTAGAGGTTCATGCTGGGGGTAGTGTTTTAGGGTTTAGGGTAGTGCAGTGGTGTTAGTGTAGTGTAGGGGTCATGCTCGGGTATTTTTTTAGTGTAGCGCAGTGGTGTTTGGGTAGTGAAGGGGGTCTTGCTTGTGTAGTGTTTTAGAGTTTAGGGTAGTACAGTAGTGTTTGGGTAGTGTAGGAGGTCATGCTAGGGTATTGTTTTAGTGTTTAGGGTAGCGCAGTGGTGTTTGGGTAGTGTAGGGGGACGTGCTGCGTCGCTAGGCGAGACCTAAAAAGCATTGCACCAAGATGGCTGCCAAAACTTCCTGGATTGAAGTGTTGGCAGCCAATTACAGCCAAGCTTGTGCTTGTGTAGTTAGGTCCCGCCCAGATATATAAAGATGTTTTTCCTTTAATATCTCGAAAACTACTGAACGGATTTACACCATTTTAAAAAAAGGACGCTTTCTGAACCAAGCACTACCTTTTTGCCGAATTTGGTGTAATTCCGTCTAAAGTTTCTTATGGGAAATGCATTTATCGACCTTTTTAAAAAAAAATCTCAGGAACTACTGAACGGATTTACACCATTTAATAAAAAGGTCTCTTTCTGAACCCTCTTTTTTCTCGTCCCCTGCATGGTAAATAACTCCGAAACGTTTAGGATAGGAGCTGACCGGAGCGGGCTATAAGTTTTGAAAATTTCGCGAAGATTCGTCAACCGGTGCCAAAGTTATTGGGAAAACAAAAAACGATTTTCCTATGGAAACTGTGTTCTTACTATAACTATCTACTGGCAACCGCCAGTAGATAATAATTGAGACGCCAGTAGATAATATATATAGTGTAGGGGGTTGGGCTGGGGGTAGTGTTTTAGGGTTTAGGGTAGCGCAGTGATGTTTGGGTAATGTAGGGGGGCTTGCTGGGGGTGGTGTTTTAGGGTTTAGGGTAGCACAGTGGTGTTTGGGTAGTGTAGGGGGTCGTGCTGGGGGTAGTGTTTTAGTTTAGTACAGTGGTGTTTGGGTAGTGTAGGTGGTCGTGCTGGGGGTAGTGTCTTAGGGTTTAGGTAGCGCAGTGGTGTTTGGGTAGTGTAGGGGGTTGTGCTGGGGGTAGTGTTTTAGGGTTTAGGGTAGCGCAGTGGTGTTTGGGTAGTGTACGGGTCGTGCTGGGGGTAGTGTTTTAGAGTTTAGCGTAGCGCAGTGGTGTTTGGGTAGTGAAGGGGTTCGTGCTGGGGGTACTGTTTTTGTTTAGCGCAGTGGTGTTTGGGTAGTGTAGGGGGTCGTGCTGGGGGTAGTGTTTTAGGGTTTAGGTCGCGCTGTGGTGTTTGTGTAGTGTAGGGGTCATACTGGGGGTAGAGTTTTAGGGTATAGGGTAGTGCAGTGGTGTTTGGGTAGTGTAGAGGGTCATGCTGGGGGTAGTGGTTTAGGGTAGTGCAGTGGTGTTAGTGTAGTGTAGAGGGCCATGCTGGGTGTAGTGTTTTAGGGTTTAGGGTAGTGCAGTGGTGTTTATGTAGTGTAGGGGGTCATGCTGGGGTAGTGTTTTAGGGTTTAGGGTAGTGCAGTGGTGTTTGGGTAGTATAGGGAGTCGTGCTGGGGGTAGATTTAGAGTTTAGGGTAGCACAGTGGTGTTTGGGTAGTGTAGGCGGTCGTGCTGGGGGTAGTGATTTAGGGTTTAGTGTAGCGCAGTGGTGTTTGGGTACTGTAGGGGGTCAGGCTGGGGAAAGTGTTTTAGGGTTTAGGGTAGTGCAGTGATGTTTGGGTGGTGTAGGGGGTCGTGCTTGGGTAGAGTTTTAGGGTTTAGTGTAGTACAGTAGTGTTTACGTAGTGTAGGGTGTCATGCTGGTGTATTGTTTTAATGTTTAGGGTAGTGCAGTGGTGTTTGTGTAGTGTCAGCGCATGCGCTGATTCGCTAGGCGAGACCTAAAAAGCATTGCACCAAGATGGCTGCCAACACTTCCTGGATTGAAGTGTTGGCAGCCATTTACAGCCAAGCTTGTGCTTGTGTAGTGAGGTCCCGCCAAGATATATAAAGATTTTTTTCCTTTAATATCTCAAAAACTACTGAACGGATTTACACCATTTAAAAATAAAGGACGCTTTCTGAATCAAGCACTACCTTTTTCCCGAATTTGTTGTAATTGCGTTCAGCAGTTCGAGTTGTAGCCGTGTCTAAAGTTTCCGATGGGAAATGCATTTTTTGACCTCTTTTTTAAAAAATTGTTCAGGAACTACTGAAAGGATTTACACCATTTGATAAAAAGGTCTCTTTCTGAACCAAGGGCTACCTTTGAGCCAAACTTGGTGTAATTCCGTTCAGCAGTTCGAGCTGTAGCCATGTCTAAAGTTTCCTATGGAAAATAACATGGAAAAAACACGTTTAGGGACCCCGTTTTTTTCTCAGCCCCTGCTTGGCAAATCACCCCGAAACTTTCAGGATAGGAGCTGACCGGAGCAGGCCATAAGTTTTGAAAATTTCGCGAAGATTCGTCAACCGGCGCCAAAGTTATTGGGAAAACAAAAAATGATTTTCCTATGGAAACTAGGTCCTAACTATCACTATCTACAGGTAACCGCCAGTAGATAATAATGGAGACCGCCAATAGATGATATATATAGTGTAGGGGGTTGTGCTGGGGGTAGTGTTTTAGTGTTTAGGGTAGCGCAGTGGTGTTTGGGTAATGTAGGGGAGCGTGCTGGGGGTAGTGTTTTAGGGTTTAGGGTAGCGCAGTGGTGTTTGGGTATTGTAGGCGGTCATGCTGGGGGTAGTGTTTTAGGGTTTAGGGTAGCGCATTGGTGTTTGGGTAGTGTAGGGGGTTGTGCTGGGGGTAGTGTTTTAGGGTTTAGGGTAGCGCAGTGGTGTTTGGGTAGTGTAGGCGGTCATGCTGGGGGTAGTGTTTTAGGGTTTAGGGTAGCGCAGTGGTGTGTGGGAAGTGTAGGGGGTCATGCTGGGGGTAGTGTTTTAGGGTTTAGGGTAGCGCAGTGGTGTGTGGGTAGTGTAGGGGGTCATGCTGGGGTATTGTTTTAGTGTTTAGTGTAGTGCAGTAGTGTTTGTTTAATATGCAGCACATGCACTGCATCGCTATGCGAGACCTAAAAAGCATTGCACCAAGATGGCTGCCAACACTTCCTGGATTGAAGTGTTGGCAGCCAATTACAGCCAAGCTTGTGCTTGTGTAGTTAGGTCCCGCCCAGATCTATAAAGATTTTTTTCCTTTAATATTTCAAAAACTACTGAACGGATTTACACCATTTAACAAAAAGGTCTCTTTCTGAACCAAGGGCTACCTTTTTGCCAAACTTGGTGTAATTCCATTCAACAGTTCAGGCTGTAGCCGTGTCTAAAGATTTCTATGGAAAATAACATGGAAAAAACACGTTTTGGGACCCCCCCTTTTTCTCGGCCCCTGCTTGGCAAATCACTCCAAAACTTTCAGGATAGGGGCTGACTGGAGCGGGCCATAAGTTTTGAAGAATTCACGAGAATTCGTCAACCGGCGCCAAAGTTATTGGGAAAACAAAAAACGCTTTTCCTATGGAAACCAGGTCCTAACTATAACTATCTACTGGCGACCGCCAGTAGATAATTTATATATATGTATATATATATATCTAGCGGACAACAATCTAAATTTGAAGTTCACAAGTAAGTTACATTACTAAACCATACCATCAAGTTCCTAGATATACAGGTTGAAGTGAGGGATGACACCATTCACACTAGACTATTTAGGAAGGAAACAACTGGCAACAGCATTCTCCATGCTCATAGTAACCATCCGGATAACCATGAAGAGAAGTATCCCATACAGAGAACTTCTGAGGGCAAAAAGGAACTGCAGCACCAAAGATGCATATGCAACAGAGGAAAAGAGGATGGTCAGCGGATTTAAGGCACGAGGGTATGCAGGAAAAAATATCAGAGCAGCAATTGAGAAGGCATCTAAAATAGATAGGGCAAGCCTACTAACACCCAGATGCAGGGAGAAGAACAAACAGGAGGTGAGATTGATCTCAACCTTCAATTGTGAATCCAGGTCCCTTCACCAGATTGTATAAAAACACTGGCAACTTTTTTGGAATATCCATTGCGGATTCCCTTGTATGGTAATTTACCTACAATTAAATGCTCAAAGATGCTTAACTAGAAAGAATAGCACACAGAGTAGACCCTTTTTGTGTTGTTTATTTTCTATTTTTGGATTAATTTCTTTTTTGCACTTTTTTTAGTATTCAGGACTTTAGAACACATCTGGAGATGCGCAGGGTACTGTAAGGGAGGGACCTAGCCACTGGGCTCAATTCCATATTACAAGATATTATACTGTTGGTACCTTGAGTCTGCCACTTGGCATGTATTTTACAGCCGTTGCTTTAAATACACGAAATATGCATTGTTGTCTTTATATAAACTTGAAAATATATATTTTCTAAGTTGATATATGTATTTATCACAATGTGAGCATCACAGTATGAAGTATTTGTGTATTTATTTTTTTCATAAGCAAAAATGACCGCAATAAGCAGCCTTTTCTCCCAACAAACTATAGAATAATCTGTGTTCCTTCTGAGTCTGTTTCCATGCTCTATTATTGTTTACTCACATTTTTTGTTGAAAATAGAGTACTTCCGGGTGTGGAAAGTGACTTTGACAAAGACCGTTCCGGTCGAGATGCGTCAGTCAATAAAACTTTATTCGCCTCGATCATGGAGTGCGGTTATTTCTTTTGCGTGTCAGCGAAATGACTTTTGGAATAGGTATAGATATATATATATATATATAAATAACCTACTGGCAGTCACCAGTAGGTAGTTATAGTTAGGATGTAGTTTCCATAGGAAGAACGATTTTTCATTTTCCAATAACTTTGGCGTCGTTTGATGAATCTTTGTGAAATGTTCAAAAATAATTTGACAGTCACTTCAGCTGCTGTCTCGAAACTTTCATGGTGACCTGTCAAGCGGGAGCCGAGAAAAAGGGGAGTCCCAAATCGCTTTTCTCCATGTCATTTTACATAGGAAACTTTAGACACGGCTGCAGCCCGAACTGCTGAACGGAATTACACTAAATTTGCAGAAAGGTAGCTCTTGGTCCAGAAAGTGACCTTTTTGTTAAATGGTGTAAATCCGTTCAGTGTTTGCTGAGAATTGTAAAGACTTTTTAAGATATACAGCTGAGGCCATGGTGGATCTGGAAACCCTCCCAATCTCATGCATGAGATCTGATTGGCTGCCAACATTTCGAACCAGGAAGTGTTGGCAGCAATCTTGTGACTCGGTTGAACTGGGTCACAAGAAAAAGCGTTATAAAAAAGAAAAGGGGGCATGGTAGAAACACCCTGACCCCCTAGGCCTCTGGCGGGGGGTCCCACAGGCACCCTTAGTGCCAAAAAAGCATTCTCTCAAAAACAATTTCACCTGGATCCGTGATCCCTCTGAAAAATAAAAAAAATAAAGCGTGGGCACCCACACTTTATTTAATATAGGGCCCCGGGTGGGCCAGGACCCAAGGGCATGTGTAATAGAATGCAGAGGGCCACATGACCTCCCACAGCCCTGGCGACCACCACTTCCCCGAGGCTAAGTTAAATAATAAAGCATGGAGATGCTCCGCCCCCTACACAGCCCAGGGGGCCATCACCTCCCTGGGGTACACTGTTTTTTTTAAAAACAAAATTCGATGGAGGCCCTAAGACCACCACCTTCCTGGGGCTTAATTCACAAATGAGGCCCCCCCAGGATCCCTACATGTCCATAAGGACTGCCACCCCCAGGGCCGGTTCCAGCAATGCCCTGAGGTTCCCACCCCGGGACTTTGCAGTTTGCTATGGCTTGGCAGGATCACGACTCCCGCTAACTCATAGCAATCAAGTGCTCTGCTTTCAGCAAGCGAGAGCACAACATTCTCTTGTTTCTTGAAAGCAGAGCACATGTCTGTTTCCCTGCCCGCTGTGAAGCAAGTAGGGAAACAGACACATTACTTTGGGATCCAGCGGTCTCAAAGCAATGTCGGTTCGCATAGGTGGTGGGAAGTTGGCAGGGAACACAGGGCCTTTTGGTGCCCCCCACGGTTCCCAACGTTTCAAGAATGGGTGCCCTTGGTCTGACCAGGGCAACCACACTACAGGCTGGGCCCTGGGGATATGGTCCCCGGGCAGAAAATGGCCCAAGAGGGGGCTGCATCCGATTAATGCCTCCAAGATGGAGGCCTCAGGTCTCCTCACCCAATCACAGATACACTAAGAAACCCATAAAGGTACTCAGACAACCAATCACTCACCCATACAGAATCTCACATACCCACTCACTTACCCATACAGCCAATTAAACACCAACTGACAGACAGATACAGACATTCACACAACGAGTCACTCACCAATACATTTACTGATGCACCTAATCACTGACTTAGTGAGCACCTAATCACTGACTTAGTGAGTTAGTTACCCGCCCACTGAATCAACCAATCAGGCACTCATACACCCACAAATTCACCAAAACACCTTGGTATATATATTTACCACATCAACTTTTAAAAACACTCACAGTCACTGGATGATGTCATCAGTGATGTAATTTGAGATGTTATCAGTGATGTCATTAGAGATGTCACTGACCATGTCATGAGTGATGTAATATGTGTGATCATAAGTAGTGCACTGCGGGGACACATGTTATAGTTAGCTCACTAACTACAGTGGCTGAATTTCTCTGGTTTTGTACGAGTGAAATATGAGCCTAGCTATAACTATAACGTCCCTGTAACCTTTGTTTTTTTCATTGATTATATATAAATTCCAAAACACCTGTTCCCACTTCAAAAAGAGGCTCCAGCACACTTGAGTTCACTTTAAAAGTAGACTTTATTGGGGCTTCTGGTGAAGTGTTTCGACTGTCTCTGCAGTATTTCTCACAACAACTGTAAGTCACCATTTTGTTCTTTTTAAACACATGTGAGTTTCAAATTGCATTTTTAAAGGGGCAGTGCATAAATAAACTGAAATTTAAACTTAGTGCAAATATTAGATATTGCCTGAAAGCTCATGTTCAAACTGCATTGATGCAAAGCAAGACACAATACACCTGTATGAAATATCTTTTGCAAATTCATACAATACAATATATATTGACTTTAACAGTCAGGGATTCCTTTAACCAGTGTTTTACTGTATGTATGCCCCGCTGCTGTATCCTAGCGGACCTTCGGCACTCGGACTTGGGGTGCCGGCAAGGTGATGGTAAATCCGGCTATTCTTGTGTTAAAAATGCAGGTACTTTGGATATTTCTCCTCGTAACCCACTTGGGGAGTTCAGATTTTATTTTCAAGCACTCTGAGCGGCAATCACTGTAAAATATGAATGGACTTCCATACCCAGAAATCATTGCAAATTACGTAGTCCCACATGGGCGGGGCGTATGGTTTTTAGTCCACATGGCCGCTGTGATTGCTGTGAAAACGCCAGTGAACAAGGGCATGGAGCCCGAAATGCATATGGCAGCCTTGGGGGAGAGTACTATGTGCCTGCAACCATGAATAAAGCAACGGAGTTACTTACCATCAGTGTTGGCGTCTCTATAAGGGCAACCTTCTTGTGTACAGAATTAATTGGCGGCGCGCCTCGTCGCGGAGATGCCCCGCTGCTGTATCCTAGCGGACCTTCGGCACTCGGACTTGGGGTGCCGGCAAGGTGATGGTAAATCCGGCTATTCTTGTGTTAAAAATGCAGGTACTTTGGATATTTCTCCTCGTAACCCACTTGGGGAGTTCAGATTTTATTTTCAAGCACTCTGAGCGGCAATCACTGTAAAATATGAATGGACTTCCATACCCAGAAATCATTGCAAATTACGTAGTCCCACATGGGCGGGGCGTATGGTTTTTAGTCCACATGGCCGCTGTGATTGCTGTGAAAACGCCAGTGAACAAGGGCATGGAGCCCGAAATGCATATGGCAGCCTTGGGGGAGAGTACTATGTGCCTGCAACCATGAATAAAGCAACGGAGTTACTTACCATCAGTGTTGGCGTCTCTATAAGGGCAACCTTCTTGTGTACAGAATATATATATATATATATATATATATATATATATATATATATATATATATATTACCTACTGGCGGTCGCCAGTAGGTAGTTATAGTTAGGACCCTGTTTCCATAGGAAATCCGCAACATTCTATTTGGAATAACTTTGGCGCCGGTCGACGAATCCTCGCGAAATTTTCAAAATAGGTGGGGCGCTACGCTCCGCTCCTACCCTGAAAGTCTCGGGGGGATTCGTCAAGCGGGGGCTGAGATAAAAGGGGGGTTCCAAAACGTGTTTTTCCCATGCATTTTTCCATAGGACCTTTAGACACAGCTACAGCCCGAACGGCTGAACAGAATTACTTGAAATTTGGCAGAGAGGTAGTCCTCAGGTCAAGGAAGTGCCTTTTGTAGGTTTGGTGTAAATCTGTTCAGTAGATTCTGAGAAAATAGCCTTTAAATCAATATATATATCTGAGCCAGCTTACGGTGCGCTTACGGTGCGCTTACCGTACGCGTACGGTGACGTGCGCGAGCGCGATTCTGATTGGCTGTTAGATCTTAGTGAACATTCGAATCGGTCAAAACCAGGAAGCGGCGGCCGCCATTTTGTGTATTTCACTGAGAAAAAAAAGGGTGATAACTTGAAAAGGGGGCAAGGAAGAGAGTTACAGACCCCCTAACATTTGTAAGGGGGTCAAAGAAGGACAGAAAAGTACAAAGAAAACATTTATTGATTTTAAAAAAAATCGCGGGGTACGCGTACGGTAAGCTCACCGTACGCGTACGGTAAAAAAAAAAAAAAAATGAAATGAAATGCAGATTTAAGTGTTTAGATATTAGGGGGCTCTAAAAAGAGCCGTTGTGTTTATGAAGTGATTTTTTATTGGTACCTACAAGTAAGTACCGATGCAGAGTCTAAGGTTCAAGAGGAAGACTCTGTTCCCTTCATCAGTGAAGTGTACACCATCTCCTCTATAAATGTCTTGCATGTCGTAACGCAAGTTGTTGTGGTAAATGGAACCCATACCATAGTCACGGAGGAAAGCAGAAACAGATTTGTTGACGTGCTTTCTTGCTTTGTCAATCTGTGGACAAAAATGATTGGACCAGTTCCATTTTTGCCTTTGGCATTTGTTAGAAAACACAAAGGCAGTTTTAGGGAAAAGTGAAAACAGTTGTGCAAAGGTCTCCTTCATAAGCATTTCCAGACCTACCCCAGTCAAAGTGCCTAGGTCATTGCCACCACAGTGCACTATTATGAGGTCAGGGTGTTGGATTTGCATGAAGGATTTCACCAATGGCATCAATTGGTGCCACTTTAACCCTCTCTGACCAATCCATTTAATGTCTACATTTGGCAAAGCAAGGTCTCTCACCATATCTGTTTTCTCTGCATACTTTTCACTCCAGAAGACATAGCTGTGCCCTACAATCCACACTGTGAACATATTCAAAGGAGAACTGGATGCACTCAGGAGGTGTAATTCAGTAGAATGGTAAAAAGAAATGAAAGACAGTTTGGAAATGGAGGCATACATATTTTTTTTATAAAAAAAAAGAACTGATTGGCTGTTTCATACCATTCTAGAATAAAAACTAGGCTGTATGTGTAAATTTATAGAAGCATGTTTTGTATTGGTACAGAAAAATGTGTTACCAAAGAACAGTACTATGGATTTGCTGTTAGGTTTGAAAAGTCAAGCACTCCTGCTCTTTGGAAATGAAACATTGTGTGGCGAACTTCTGACCTAACTCCACACAGCAGTGTTCCATGAGCTGTTGCTATGGTAGCAGGCAGAAGTCAAGTTGGGGGAAGGGTACTAGGCAGAAGTCAAGTTGGAGGAAGGGTACTTTTGGAAAAGAGTTGGTTTTCAACCAATAGAAATGTGTGATTACATTTGAAAAAAAGGGGGAAGCACTGAGATTTGAAATTAACATGTATATGTGTGGAAAAAGAGAGGGAAAGTTTGCCATTATCTGGTTCTGCTGAGAGGAGAGAGGTGAACAGAACAGGGATCCTGGCTCTGATAATCTGCTGTTTGAGTGCCACATTTCTTTTACAATTAACTAATTTTAAAGGTGAGTTTAGAGTTTGAGAGGGGATGTATATGGTAAATTAAGAAATGAATAAAACTGTTTTGGGAGAAATTTAAATGTGAGGAACATGTAAAATAATATGGACTATGTTTTCACGAAAAATTAAGGTGTACTGGTAAAAATAAGGAATACTTTAAGGGTTTGAGGTTGCACTCAGTAATGCAAATACATTCAGCATCAGTGAGGCTGGTTGCCCTTGCTGGAGTGTAGTGAGTCACCCAGGTTACACATGTTGCTGGTCTCAGAAAGCTGTTTGGTATTGCTCTGGTGATTTTACATTTGCATTAGATGGAAAGGGGGAGGTTTTTTTTTATGCAGAAGCAGACTCTTAGCACACAGCCAGCTGGTTATCCTGTGGAATCATGGATAGTATTCACAACCGAGTGGGGTTTGAGGTTTCAGTTAGTAATGCAAATACATTCAGCATCACTAAGGCTGGTCGCCCTTGCTGGAGTGTAGTCAGTCACCCAGGTTACACATGGTGCTGGTTTCAAAAAGCAGTTTGGACATGTGCTGTTTTCAGAATCTGAAAAGTGGATTCAAAATGTGTCAGTCTGTAAAAGTGTTTATCACTTGCCAAAAAAAAGAGTAGTAAGTGTGCTTTCAAATTGGCAAAGAAATTTCGTTTTGTGACTAATATGAAAACATGACTCTGTGTGCAAATAGGAATTACAGGCAGAGATTTATTGCGTATTGCTCTGGTGATTTTACATTTGCATTAGATGTAAAGGGGGAGCCATTTTTTTGTATGCAGAAGCAGACTCTTAGCACACAGCCAGCTGCTTATCCTGTGGAATCATGCATAGTATTCACAACCGAGTGGGGTTTGAGGTTTCAGTCAGTAATGCAAATACATTCAGCATCACTAAGGCTGGTTGCCCTTGCTGGAGTGTAGTCAGTCACCCAGGTTACACATGGTGCTGGTCTTAAAAAGCAGTTTGGACATGTGCTTTTATCAGAATCTGAAAAGTGGATTCATAATGTGTCAGTCTGTAAAAGCACTTATCACTTGCCAAAAAAAAGAGTAGTAAGTGTGCTTTCAAATTGGCAAAGAAATTTCTTTTTGTGACTATTGTGAAAACATGACTCTGTGTGCAAATAGGAATTACAGGCAGAGATTTATTGCGTATTGCTCTGGTGATTTTACATTTGTATTAGATGGAAAGGGGGAGGTATTTTTTTATGCAGAAGCAGACTCTTAGTACACAGGCAGCTGCTTATCCTGTGGAATCATGCATAGTATTTACAACCGAGTGGGGTTTGAGGTTTCAGTCAGTAATGCAAATACATTCAGCATCACTAAGGCTGGTTGCCCTTGCTGGAGTGTAGTCAGTCACCCAGGTTACACATGGTGCTGGTCTGAAAAAGCAGTTTGGACATGTGCTTTTATCAGAATCTGAAAAGTGGATTCATAATGTGTCAGTCTGTAAAAGTGTTTATCACTGGCCAAAAAAAAGAGTAGTAAGTGTGCTTTCAAATTGGCAAAGAAATTTCGTTTTGTGACTAATGTGAAAACATGACTCTGTGTGTAAATAGGAATTACAGGCAGAGATTTATTGCGTATTGCTCTGGTGATTTTACATTTGCATTAGATGGAAAGGGGGAGCCATTTTTTTGTGCAAAAGCAGACTCTTAGCACACACCCAGCTGCTTATCCTGTGGAATCATGCACAGTATTCACAACCGAGTGGGGTTTGAGGTTTCAGTCAGTAATGCAAATACATTCAGCATCACTAAGGCTGGTTGCCCTTGCTGGAGTGTAGTCAGTCACCCAGGTTACACATGGTGCTGGTCTTAAAAAGCAGTTTGGACATGTGCTTTTATCAGAATCTGAAAAGTGGATTCATAATGTGTCAGTCTGTAAAAGTGTTTATCACTTGCCAAAAAAAAGAGTAGTAAGTGTGCTTTCAAATTGGCAAAGAAATTTCGTTTTGTGACTAATGTGAAAACATGACTGTGTGTAAATAGGAATTACAGGCAGAGATTTATTGCGTATTGCTCTGGTGATTTTACATTTGCATTAGATGGAAAGGGGGAGCCATTTTTTTGTGCAAAAGCAGACTCTTAGCACACACCCAGCTGCTTATCCTGTGGAATCATGCACAGTATTCACAACCGAGTGGGGTTTGAGGTTTCAGTCAGTAATGCAAATACATTCAGCATCACTAAGGCTGGTTGCCCTTGCTGGAGTGTAGTCAGTCACCCAGGTTACACATGGTGCTGGTCTGAAAAAGCAGTTTGGACATGTGCTTTTATCAGAATCTGAAAAGTGGATTCATAATGTGTCAGTCTGTAAAAGTGTTTATCACTTGCCAAAAAAAAGAGTAGTAAGTGTGCTTTCAAATTGGCAAAGAAATTTCGTTTTGTGACTAATGTGAAAACATGACTCTGTGTGCAAATAGGAATTACAGGCAGAGATTTATTGCGTATTGCTCTGGTGATTTTACATTTGCATTAGATGGAAAGGGGGAGCCATTTTTTTGTGCAGAAGCAGACTCTTAGCACACACCCAGCTGCTTATCCTGTGGAATCATGCACAGTATTCACAACTGAGTGGGGTTTGATGTTTCAGTCAGTAATGCAAATACATTCAGCATCACTAAGGCTGGTTGCCCTTGCTGGAGTGTAGTCAGTCACCCAGGTTACACATGGTGCTGGTCTGAAAAAGCAGTTTGGACATGTGCTTTTTTAAGAATCTGAAAAGTGGATTCAAAATGTGTCAGTCTGTAAAAGTGTTTATCACTTGCCAAAAAAAAGATTAGTAAGTGTGCTTTCAAATTGGCAAAGAAATTTCGTTTTGTGACTAATATGAAAACATGACTCTGTGTGCAAATAGGAATTACAGGCAGAGATTTATTGCGTATTGCTTTGGTGAATTTACATTTGCATTAGATGTAAAGGGGGAGCCATTTTTTTGTGCAGAAGCAGACTCTTAGCACACAGCCAGCTGCTTATCCTGTGGAATCATGCATAGTAATGACAACCGAGTGGGGTTTGAGGTTTCAGTCAGTAATGCAAATACATTCAGCATCAGTAAGGCTGGTTGCCCTTGCTGGAGTGTAGTCAGTCACCCAGGTTACACATGTTGCTGGTCTCAGAAAGGTGTTTGGTATTGCTCTGGTGATTTTACATTTGCAATAGATGGAAAGGGGGAGCTATTTTTTTATGCAGAAGCAGACTCTTAGCACACACCCAGCTGCTTATCCTGTGGAATCATGCACAGTATTCACATCCGAGTGGGGTTTGAGGTTGCACTTAGTAATGCAAATATATTCAGCATCACTAACGCTGGTTGCCCTTGCTGGAGTGTAGTCAGTCACCCAGGTTACACATGTTGCTGGTCAGAGAAAGCTGTTTGGTATTGCTCTGGTGATTTTACATTTGCATTAGATGGAAAGGGGGAGCCATTTTTTTGTGCAAAAGCAGACTCTTAGCACACACCCAGCTGCTTATCCTGTGGAATCATGCACAGTATTCACAACCGAGTGGTTGACTGTAAAAGTACTTATCACTTGCCAAAAAAATAGTAGAAAGTATGCTTTGCAATTGGCAAAGAAATTTCGTTTTCTGCCTAATTTTAAACCATGACTCTGTGTGCACACAGGAATTGTTTTTAGATATTTAATTTGTGATGGTGTTATTGTGATTTTCACTTGTAGGAAAGGGGTACATAGTATTTTAAGATTTGAAAAGATCATAAAAAATGTAGTAATATACATACACACCCAGCTGCTTATCCTGTGGAATCATGCACAGTATTCACAACCGAGTGGGGTTTGAGGTTTCAGTCAGTAATGCAAATACATTCAGCATCACTAAGGCTGGTTGCCCTTGCTGGAGTGTAGTCAGTCACCCAGGTTACACATGGTGCTGGTCTTAAAAAGCAGTTTGGACATGTGCTTTTATCAGAATCTGAAAAGTGGATTCATAATGTGTCAGTCTGTAAAAGTGTTTATCACTTGCCAAAAAAAAGAGTAGTAAGTGTGCTTTCAAATTGGCAAAGAAATTTCGTTTTGTGACTAATGTGAAAATATGACTGTGTGTAAATAGGAATTACAGGCAGAGATTTATTGCGTATTGCTCTGGTGATTTTACATTTGCATTAGATGGAAAGGGGGAGCCATTTTTTGTGTGCAAAAGCAGACTCTTAGCACACACCCAGCTGCTTATCCTGTGGAATCATGCACAGTATTCACAACCGAGTGGGGTTTGAGGTTTCAGTCAGTAATGCAAATACATTCAGCATCACTAAGGCTGGTTGCCCTTGCTGGAGTGTAGTCAGTCACCCAGGTTACACATGGTGCTGGTCTGAAAAAGCAGTTTGGACATGTGCTTTTATCAGAATCTGAAAAGTGGATTCATAATGTGTCAGTCTGTAAAAGTGTTTATCACTTGCCAAAAAAAAGAGTAGTAAGTGTGCTTTCAAATTGGCAAAGAAATTTCGTTTTGTGACTAATGTGAAAACATGACTCTGTGTGCAAATAGGAATTACAGGCAGAGATTTATTGCGTATTGCTCTGGTGATTTTACATTTGCATTAGATGGAAAGGGGGAGCCATTTTTTTGTGCAGAAGCAGACTCTTAGCACACACCCAGCTGCTTATCCTGTGGAATCATGCACAGTATTCACAACTGAGTGGGGTTTGAGGTTTCAGTCAGTAATGCAAATACATTCAGCATCACTAAGGCTGGTTGCCCTTGCTGGAGTGTAGTCAGTCACCCAGGTTACACATGGTGCTGGTCTGAAAAAGCAGTTTGGACATGTGCTTTTTTAAGAATCTGAAAAGTGGATTCAAAATGTGTCAGTCTGTAAAAGTGTTTATCACTTGCCAAAAAAAAGATTAGTAAGTGTGCTTTCAAATTGGCAAAGAAATTTCGTTTTGTGACTAATATGAAAACATGACTCTGTGTGCAAATAGGAATTACAGGCAGAGATTTATTGCGTATTGCTTTGGTGAATTTACATTTGCATTAGATGTAAAGGGGGAGCCATTTTTTTGTGCAGAAGCAGACTCTTAGCACACAGCCAGCTGCTTATCCTGTGGAATCATGCATAGTAATGACAACCGAGTGGGGTTTGAGGTTTCAGTCAGTAATGCAAATACATTCAGCATCAGTAAGGCTGGTTGCCCTTGCTGGAGTGTAGTCAGTCACCCAGGTTACACATGTTGCTGGTCTCAGAAAGGTGTTTGGTATTGCTCTGGTGATTTTACATTTGCAATAGATGGAAAGGGGGAGCTATTTTTTTATGCAGAAGCAGACTCTTAGCACACACCCAGCTGCTTATCCTGTGGAATCATGCACAGTATTCACATCCGAGTGGGGTTTGAGGTTGCACTTAGTAATGCAAATATATTCAGCATCACTAACGCTGGTTGCCCTTGCTGGAGTGTAGTCAGTCACCCAGGTTACACATGTTGCTGGTCAGAGAAAGCTGTTTGGTATTGCTCTGGTGATTTTACATTTGCATTAGATGGAAAGGGGGTGTTATTTTTTTATGCAGAAGCAGACTCTTAGCACACAACCAGCTGGTTATCCTGTGGAATCAAGCACAGTATTCACAACCGAGTGGGGTTTGAGGTTTTAATCAGTAATGCAAATACATTCAGCATCACTAAGGCTGGTTGCCCTTGCTGGAGTGTAGTCAGTCACCCAGGTTACACATGTTGCTGGTCTGAAAAAGCTGTTTGGACATGTGCTGTTTTCAGAATCTGAAAAGTGGATTCAAAATGTGTCAGACTGTAAAAGTACTTATCACTTGCCAAAAAAATAGTAGAAAGTATGCTTTGCAATTGGCAAAGAAATTTCGTTTTCTGCCTAATTTCAAACCATGACTCTGTGTGCACACAGGAATTGTTTTTAGATATTTAATTTGTGATGGTGTTATTGTGATTTTCACTTGTAGGAAAGGGGTACATAGTATTTTAAGATTTGAAAAGATCATAAAAAATGTAGTAATATATTTAAATAAAATAAAGGAATTTTTTTTTAGTTTTTTTCAGGTATTGCTGAAGAGCAGTGAACAAAATTTAAGATGCCTACAAAATCCAGACTAAAGAAAGACCACAAAAAAAACCTATATTTGAAGACAACTGGAGGACCTAATTTAGTTGGAGATGCTCATGTTGGGAAAAAGAACAAATCTTCTGGTAAGCAGACAAAAGATTTTTTAAAGAACATCTTCAAAAAAAGGAAAAATGTACAAAATGTCTGTACTGGAAAGAATGTTTTCAATAGAAAAAAACAGGAAAAAATTGAGAATTTAGTTAATGCAAATTTACCTTCTGCAACAATAAAGATTAACTTAAACAGAAAAACAGCGTTTAAAGAGATACGTAGAAAAATGTTTCAGAGAAGAGTTATGTCCAATTTGATAAAGGATGTGAAGAAATATAAGCAAAAGGCAAAATATTACAAGAGAAAAAAAGAAATTGAAGCCATTGCAGCAAAGGCATTAGAATTAAAAAGGAAACTATTCATTTTAATTTTGAATAGGATGCGTACATTAGATAAAATGGTTAATGTACTGAAATCACAAAGCAAAAGGAAAAGAGTAGTGAACAGAACAAACTTTTGTAAAGTGGTTTTAGGAAAATGGATGCATAGTTCAAGTAGTGAACCTTTTTTTAATGAAGAGAGTTATTTTCAAAGTAATAGTTTGCTGCATGCAGTTGACACCAGAGGTCGTGCTTATGAAGTGAAAAATGGTTGCATAATGGAGAAGGAGATAATGGTTCCAAGAGATGAGGTACAAGTGATGGCGGATGAGGCTATGGGGAGACGTCCTAAAGCCCCAGTGTACACTTGGAATTGTAGTAGTATTTGCACTGTGCGTCAGGAATCTATTGATAAATTTCGTGAGTTTCTAAGAGAATATAGTAAAAAAAGTGTAAAACAGAAGATTAAGGTGCTTCAAAGTCTAGATCCATGCAGAGTGAGAGAGAATACTGGTTTGCAGGGTCATTCTCTGGCTTGTCTATCTAGAAAAGTGTGTAATAGTGTTTTCCATCATTTTAGGATGCTGGCTGTTCATCATACTGAAATGAGAAAGTTTGTGAGACGGTTGTATTTTGCTAAAAGTCCAGCAATAAAGTTAGATGAATTGAATAGGGCTCTGTACCGTGGATCGGTATCAGATGTAGAGAAGGTTGTTGATGAAATTCAGTTTTGTTACTTTGGTCCTGAACAAAACAGTGCAGAAAAGGACACAGTAAATGAGGAAGAAGTGGAAGAGAATGTAGAACCCTCTGTAAGTAAGACATTTAATGATCACATAACAAAATTTGAAAAAATCTCTAATGAAAGACCAAATATTACTTGTATTTGTTGCCGCAGAACTCATTATAGAAAACAAACTAGGAATGTTGATCTCTACAGAAAGAGTGAAAATGAAGATAATTATAAGTGGAAAGATTTTGCCACATATATATTTCTAGAAAATTGTTTTGAATTGGGTGAAGATCAGCGTATTTGTAAATACTGTTACAACAAGTTAGAGGAAAATAGAATGCCGACCAGAGCTGTACATAATAATTTAGAATTGGATGCTATTCCTGCTGAACTTTCTGAATTAAATACATATGAGTCTATACTTATTCAATGTGTTCATCCGTTCCAGACCATAGTACGTATGGAGCCCAAAACTGGTAAATTACCTCCTTCAGATTTACTGAGAGGTTTAAAAGGTAGAGTGGTGTATTTGCCCTTGGATTTGAAAAAAAATATGGAAACTATTGATGCGGATACTTTGGAAACTGAACCATTAGTTATTCTGGTTAATGGTGTACCTACAAAGAATAAGAAGATTTGGCAGGAGCTGGTAGATGTACGGAAAGTACAAAGAGCAAATTTGTATTTGAAAAGGAATAACAAATGGTATGAATCAATTTATATAGAAGAAGAAGAAGAAGATTTACAAGAAGACACAGAAACATCAACTGGACAAATTGAAAAAGTGGACAAGTCAAAGGAAGAAGAAATTTATGAACATTTTAGCATACATCCTCTTCATTCAAAAGAAGTTATGGGAGACAATATTGATCTGTTTCAGATGAAGAAAGCAAAAGGAACTCCCGTGAGTGTATGGGAGGAGAGCTTGGAAGCTCGATGTTTTCCCCAGCTGTTTCCTAAAGGAAAAGGAGGACGATACGATGAACGTCCAGAACAGATTCCAGCTTCTGAGTATCGGACTACAAGACTATATGCTGAAGATCCCAGATTTCGACAAAGTATTCCTTATTTGTTCCATCTTTTATTTGAAAGCGACTTGTCTGCACTATCTTATGCAGTAAATCACATTTTAAAAAGTGGAGTACATTTACAAAATGTGTCTGCTAAGGATTTTATGGAGAAAGTGCAGCACCGAGATGATCATTTGGAAACACAACTGATCAATCTGATGGCTTGTCAGCGTGGGACAAATGATTATTGGTACCGACGCCATGGTGAATTAAAATGCATGTTACGGAATTTAGGAACACCAACATGGTTCCTTACCCTAAGCTGTGCTGAGTACGCTTGGGATGATTTACTGGATTTTCTACGAGAGGCAAATTCAAACATTAAAAACATCAAATACAAGACAGCAGGAGAACTGTGCTCATTGGATCCGGTTAATGTTTGCAGATATTTCAATCATAGATTTGAGGCTATGATGTCCTTCATCTGCAATAAAAAAAATCCACCTCTAGGAGAAGTAGTGGATTTCTTTTGGAGAAAAGAGTACCAGGCAAGAGGTGCTCCTCATATTCATATGCTGTTGTGGATCAAGGATGCCCCAAAGTTTGGAACAGATACTGATGAAGCAGTGTTATCTTACATTGAAGAATATGCAACATGTGCTATACCAAAAAGCACAGAAGAGAAAAAGTTAAAGGAGCAAGTTTTACGTTTCCAAAGTCATCGGTGTGGAATATACTGTCGACGGAAATACAAGAGCAAAGAAAAATACTACACTAAATGTCGATTTGGATTTCCTAGACCTGTTCTTTCAAATGGAAGAGTAAACAGTTTTATGTCATCTGTGAGACATACTATCACAAGAAAATCACCTAAGAATACCTACAACCTAAAAAGAAAAGAAGAATCAAAAAATATAAATGACTACAACCCAGTCATTTTATCCATGTGGAATGCTAACATGGATATACAGTATGTAGCTGACAATTCCATTGCTGTTGCTCGATATGTAACGTCTTACATTACTAAATCTGAAAAAACTGAATTGAAAGAAATGTGGGAAGAGATTTCTCACGAGAAGACTGTCAGTAAGAAGCTGTACAGTTTCAGTTTAAAGATGTTATCGCATCGAGAAATTGGATCCTACGAATGTTCAGATAGGTTATCTTCTGCAAGTCTCTACTCGAAATCAAGAAGAATAATTTGGGCAAGTTTAGGCCTTGCAGCAATGAGAAATCGGGTACTGAAATCTGTTGGAGAAATTGAATATTTGGCCGAGAATGACCCAGAAAGTACAGATATTTTGAAATCAAACATGTTGGACACATATTATCCAAAAAGAAGTCATCATCTGGAGAACATGTGTCTCTATGAAGTGCTGCAGAACTACATTTATTCACGGAAAGCCGCAGAAGACATCAACAATGGAAAATATAAAGTCATTGGTGAGGAAGGATGTTTGGTGAAGCAAACAAAAGGAAGTTTGATAAATCACAGGAAGCTGAGTTGCGACACTACTGACAAAAAGGAATTTTACTACTTGGCTCTTTTACAGCTGTTTAAACCATGGCGTACAGAGGATGAACTACTGGGAGAATTTCAAAGCTATGAAGATTCTTTTAATGCTTGCAAAGACAGCATACAATGCAGTACATTCTCAACTTATCTGCAAATGTTAAATGAAGAAATTGACCAGGAAACTACAATTGCAGCTGAAGTAGCTAGAGACAGTTCTCAAGACAGCCAAAGTTCAGGAACACTCAGTCAAGATCCCCTAGGACAACCAATCGATTGAAGCATCAATAACCATGAATGAAGTGGAAACGGCTATGAATCAAGCTCAAGAAGTATTTATAGACTTACAAAATTTGGAAAGACAACTGAATGAAGAGCAGCAACAAATTTATGAAGAGATCAGAAGCAAAATTGATCACGGATTTCTACATGAAAAAAAGAGTGCTCATGCACATCATTTCATCCAATCAGGATGTATGTAAGTGGACAAGCTGGAACTGGAAAAAGTTTCCTAATAAAAGTCATCAGAAGCTACCTACAGCAAAAAACGGATTCTACTTTGGCTTGTGTGATTACTGCTCCAACTGGGTTAGCAGCCTATAACATAAAAGGAATCACCTTACATCGTTTGCTAATGTTACCAGTGGAGCATGAGAACAAAATACAATACAACAAGCTAACTGGAGAAGCATGCTTGGAAGTTTCAAGAGTATTGAAGAAGATGCAAGTTCTCATTATTGATGAGGTGAGCATGGTATCAAACTTAATGCTTGCCTTTGTGCATTTAAGAATGCAGCAAATTCTAAGGACAGACTATGACGTGTTATTTGGTGGAAAACATGTCATAGTTTTTGGGGATCTTCTACAACTTACTCCAGTTAAAGGACAACCAGTGTTTAATACTGTGACACATGAAGACACAAAGAAGTCATTGGGAAGCATCGGTAATGCAAATATTTGGTCCTTCTTTGAGTACAAGGAACTTACTACTAATATGAGGCAAGCAAACGATGAAGAATATGGAAGTAATCTGAAAGATATCAGAATTGGACTACTCACAGAAGTTGGCAAAAAAGCATTACAGAGTCAGCTGCTACATAATTTATTTCCAAAGGAAGAAATAGTTGCAGAGAAGATATACATGAACATTGCAGAAAAGAAAAGTGTCATCTGCTTAATGCCAACTCTACGTGAATGCTCAATATTCAATGAGGAGCTTTTAAAATTGGAAAAGGAAGATATCAGGAAATTGGAAGCAGTGGACAAAATTGAGGATGGAAGAATTACTATCACATTAACAGGCACACTGAAAAATAAATTGGATTCACTAGAGAAGAACATTTCCAAAACAGCTGGATTAGAAAAAAATCTATATGTTTGCATGAACTGTAGAGTATTTTTAAGGAGAAATTTGGATGTTGAAAAAGGTTTAGTTAATGGAGCTATGGAAAGAGTTGTGGGTTTTATTAATTATCAGAAAAAAGATGGAATTGAATGTTTAAAAATAAAATTTGATCAGATAGAAGAAGTTAAAGACATTTGTCGTTGTTCAGTTCGTTTCATGCTTGTGAAAGACTTATATGTACGTAGGAAGCAGTTTCCGTTTTCGCTAGCATATGCTGTAACTATTCACAAGTCTCAAGGATTGACTGTAGATTGTGCTTTTGTGAACATTGGTTCAACTGTGTTCAAAGAAGGTATGGCTTATGTAGCTTTGTCACGAGTGAAAACATTATCTGGTTTATTCATGATAGACTTTGATGACTCAAAAGTTAGTGCTGATACAAATTGTGTAAAGGAGTATAATAGATTAAGAAGAACCTATGCTCCTCATTTAGGTCAGTATCCTGTGTTGGAGAAACGTGTAGTTTCTCGTAAAAGGAGAAATGAGAATATCTGTAATGAAGATGTAGAGAGGAGGAAAAAAAAGAGGAGTGATGTAATTGCAAGCAAAAAGAAAAAGGAAAATGAAGAAGAGGTTGTAGGATGTCATTTTGAAAATAGCTCTGGTGTAAACTGCTACGCTAATGTAGTGCTGAATGTTGCATTTTATCTGGAAAGTGTGCAAGAGCAGATAATAGTAAATCAGAGAAAAAGATTCTGTTCTGAGTTGAGTCTCCTTTTTCAAAAGCTGAGTAATGATAAAACTCAAATAGAAAGTGCTACTGAAATTAGAAAACTTTTAGATGTATGTTCAGGACGAACACAGTTTTCTCAAAATGTACAGCAAGACGCACAGGAATTCTTGATGTTTTTTCTTCAGGTACTGGAAGAAGAAGGGGTTCCCATTGAAAATATGTTTGGTGCCTCTTATAAATGGGAACATAGTTGTGAAAACTATTACAATACATGTGGCTCTAATGTTGATTCTGAAAGGTTTATTTATTTAACATTGCCAGAAAGTAAAACAGTCACTTTTGCTAAATTAGTTAAAGATGCTAATCATAACATGGAATGCAGTGAGTGTCAATCTGAAATGTTTTCAACGTTAATTTTAAAGGAATACGGACAATATGTAATTTTAATGATGCAACGATGTAAAGCTGATGGTTCAAAATTGGATACTTTAATAAAGAAGTTTACAGGACAGCAATTATCAATTTCAGGAAAAACTTTTGTAACATTTGCAATAATTTTCCATGAAGGACCTACTGTTACTTCTGGACATTACACAGTTTATCTTAAATGTGAAAAAGGCTGGACACTGTGTAATGATTCCCAAATGATTTTCAAGCAACGTTTGCCTTTTGATTTAGCAAATTCCTATCTAATCTTCCTGAAACCTAAATTTTAGAGAGACTTGGCAAGATCTGTACAAAACAATTTTACCATTTTATTGGATTACCATTGGAATTTTCAAAAAAAATGATTTTTCAAATTATCATTTGGCCTAATGGAAAGGTAACCAATTGTAATGTGGACTTTTTAAATTTTTAATGAAACTTTGGAAAACCAAAAATTTAGACAAAATCGGTAACATCTGCACAATTTAAATTTTGAAATGTTATTGGATTGCCATTGGAAATTTATTCAAAAAAGATTTTTAAAATTACTATTTGGCCATGAGGAAAGGTAAACAATTGTATTGTGGACTTATTTAATTATTAATTAATCTTTCGGAAACCAAAATGTTACAGAGAATCGGTGAGATCTGTACAATTTAAACTTTAGAATTTTATTGGATTACCATTGGAAATGTAATCAAAAAAGAATTTTAAAATTACTATTTGGCCTAAAGGAAATGGAACCAGATGTATTGTGGAGTTATTTGAGATATATTTTTGTGATTATACTTCTGAAACAAAAATGTCAGACGGTATTTTAAAGAAATAAGTATTGATATTAGTTGATATTTTTTTAGAATATTATGCATTTCTATAGTGTTATGTTTAAGTTAAAAGAGATTCTGGGCTTTTTTTATACAATCTTTGAGATTGTTATTTTTTTTTTGCCCGCTGTTAAATGATGAATGCAATTGCTTTCACAATTTATAGTGAAATGCAATATATTCTGAAAACAGCAAAAAAAAGGCAAAACATTTTTGGGGAAAAATATGTAAATACGTGTACTGTGTAATATATTGATTTATTAAATATTAATACTTTTTTCTTTTTTTTCAGATTGTGAAAGAAAATTTTCAAAAAAAACCAACCATTTTTTCAAGTAATTTCAATTACATTTTAATTAAAAATTAAATTGTTGGGTGGGACAGGTAACTGAGAAATTAGAAGGTCTCTTTCTTCCACTTTATCTCAAAAAGATTTTTAGTATTTAGTTATTAATTCCTCAAGGATCTTGAGATGTGGTAATTGATTTTTAGTGTTTTTTAGAAAAAAAAAAAAAAATACGCGTACGGTAAAAAAAAAAAAAGTTTTAAAGAAAAAATAAAAAAAAGTTGAGAGGTAAGGTTGGCTCTTAAAAGAGCCGTTGTGTTCATGCAGGGACAGAGGAAAGGAAGTATGGGAACATTAGCTGGTTGGACATTTGTGCTGATCTATTTTGTTGTTAATGAGGGAAACACTGGTCTCCCTATGAACAATTAGATCATGGCAAAATGAACACCGCATAGTAACCCTACCAAACCGAGGGTTCGTTTCCAGAGGATCAGAAAAAGGTGATTGTGCCCCCACAGATGAAGGGCTCTGCTGAGCTTCCGAAGAAGGACTCGGCTGAGCTGCTGTGGATGTGCTTGCTCGACTTACTGAAGGGTTGCCCCTAGTATGTCGTGCATGTGTCCTAGGATGCACATCCTCAAGGTGTCTGTAGTAATCCACTCCTTTTTAGTAGTATTGAAGTAGGTTTAATAGAGCATATAAATACACAGCCACCTTCAGCTTCACAGGCATTACTGGTTAAACATAGAATCCTGACATGGCTGAGATTCTGTTACATCACAGCCTACTAAACCATTCTAATCATTTCCACATATCTCCCTCCTTATAATAAAAGAAAACATTTGAAAATATTCACAAATGAAAAAGAATTAAATATTTAAATTACAATAAACATCTACACAATAGTTTAACTTACATCTTGTAAATACATCAGAACAATTCCTCGTTCTTAATTTTATAGATGTGATACTTTGCACAGATCACCAACACTCCACCTCTTACCGTCATCCAATAAAGCCACAGTACCATTCACAGATACCACTTTATGTGGTTGAGAGAATTTGCTTTCTCCTTTTTTCACAAATCCGAACCTTCTTATCACAACCCAATCACCTTCCTGAAACACAATCTCCTTGACAGCTTTCCTGTGATCAAACTCTAACTTTCTACGAAACTGACATTCTTGTGCTCTTGATTTCATTTCCTCTCTATCCACCCAAACTTGACTTTTCTCTCTCAACCACATTGGAGACTCTTTAGTGCCCGGTTCCCTTCCTTTCAAAGCTATAAAAGGAGAAATGCCTGTCACTGAATGAGGAGTAATCCTATGACCCCACATCATTCTTCTCAACTCATCCCTCCATGACAGACCATTAGCTAATGAAAGCTGAATACTACCCATCACAATGCGATTCACCCTCTCCACAAGTCCATTAGCTTGTGGATGGAATAAGGCAACTCTATTGTGAGATATCCCAAGACTACTCAAAAAACTACTCATTTCTGAAGATACCAATTGCACACCGTTATCTGTTACCAATGTCTTAGGCACCCCCTCCTCCAAAAATACTTCTTTCAAAAATTTGATCACATTAGTAGTGGTAACTTCACCCATTGATTTGCACGTAAACCATTTGCTATGGTAATCTACCAACACTACCAAATAACGATTACCACTTCCTAATTTTTCAATCGGGCCTAAAACATCCAACGCCAACTTCTCCCATGGTTTTTCCGGTAACTCAACACATTTCAAAGGAGCTTTTCTCACAATTCGCGTCTTATCACTGTTGCTACATGCATAACATTCTTTCACCAACTCCTCCACATCCTTATCCATTTCCGGCCACCAAAAAGACTCTCTTAACTTTCGCTTAGTCAAACTCCTACCCAAATGTCCTTCGTGCACAATTCTCAATAATCTCGTTCTCAATTGAATTGGAGGAATAATCTTATTCCTTCTCAGTATTTTATCACCTTGTAAGCTAAGTTCATCCTTTACTGATAAATATTTCTTATGTACTGCTGTCACCTCAGAATTATTCCAACAATTGATAATGAATTCCTTCAATTGTTTGTACTCACAATCCGACTCCATTGCTTCTTTCCACTCATCTCTACTAACAGCAAATTCAGCTGCCACATCCAAAACTAAATCATCCAAAACTTCCATGCACGAATCACCTTCCACTGGCATTCTGGAAAGACAATCGGCTATAACATTTTTGTTCCCACGAACATACTCTACAACAAAATTGTATTCTAAAACAGATAACAACCATCTCGATATTCGAGGAGTTACACTACCTTCCAAACCTCGACCACCCTTGAATATGTAAACCAAAGGCTTGTGGTCCGTTTTGACAACAAAGGGTATCCCCCATAAATAAAATCTAAAATGCGCTATGCCCCAACAACATGCAAGCGCCTCTTTTTCTATTGTCGAGTAAGATTTCTCCGCACCTTGCAACCTACGAGAAGCAAATCCAATTATGCTTTCATTCCCATCTGACACCTGCAACAAAACAGCTCCTATTCCAACATTGCTTGCATCACTGATTAAAATCGATTTCTTCTTAGGATCAAAATGCCCCAATGACGGTGCACTCAACAGACTAGCTTTTACATCACTAAATGCCTTCTCACACTCCAAATTCCATTCATACCTGACACCCTTCTTCAACAAAAGTCTCATAGGTTCCACCAAATCCGTGAACTTTGGAATACATTTTGAGCAATACTCAGCAAGCCCCAGAAAAGACTTCAACTCTTCCTTATTAATGGGACACGGAGCTTCCTTCACCGCCTTTACTATGCTACTTTTAGGTTTTATTCCCTCAGCAGAAATCTGGTGACCAAGATAACTCACTACTCCCAACCTCATTTGACACTTTTCTCTCTTTATCATCAGGCCACATTTGGAAATTCTTTCCAAGACTTCTTCCATGATTTCATCATGTTCACGAAAAGATCTTCCAACAATCATAATATCATCTTGGAAACAAAGTACCCTCTCCATACCTTTGAATATATTCTGCATTACCCGCTGAAAAACAGCAGAGGCCGATGCCAGCCCAAATGGCATCCTACAATATCGGAATGCCCCCAAAGGTGTAACAAATGAAGTTAGTGGACGAGATTCTGGATGCAGGTTTACCTGATGATATGCCGAAGACATGTCTAACACACTAAAAACATGTCCCCCACCCATCATACTCAGCATCTCCCCAATATTTGGTAATGGCTGTCGATCAACCCAAATGTTCTTGTTAAGGTCCCTCAAGTCAATACATAACCGAATTTTGTCACCATCCTTCGGTGCAACGACTATTGGAGACAACCATTCCGATGATTCAATTGGTTCGATCACCTTAGCATCTAACAGTTTCTCTAATTCTTTCTGAAGAGGTTCTTTCATCATGTGAGGTATTGTCCTTACTTTATGGACAATCGGTTTCGCATTGCTCTTCAAGATAATCCGATGCATGAACCCTTTTAGCATACCTAATTCATTTGAAAATACATGAGAATACCTCTTCATTAACATCTCTCCCCATTCATTACTTGTTTGAACCTCAGAAGATACATTTTCTATGTTAGATTCAATAGCCATTACAGGCTCGACAGCATTTGGATCCAATTTAATTTTCAAGTCTTTTTGATGTCTCCATCCCAATAAATTGGATCCTTCATTAGTGACATACACCCTTCCATAAACTCCGTTTTTCTTAAAGATGATACTCATCCACTGCATTCCCAAAATATTGATCCTTGAACCTCCATAGCCTACAGCCTTAACATCAGAAGGTGGAAGTTGATTCATTTTCCCATCTAACTTTTCTTGAAATGCTTCCTTTGACACCAAAGTGAACAGACTACCAGAATCAGCTAACAATCTTACGGTTCCCTTTCCTAACGTAATTTCACAATGCGGTTTTTCAATCTTCTCAGTACTCTCCTTCTTCAGTTTCATAGGGTTATTATCAATATGCAAAATATTTTCTGAAACAGCCTTGTCTATCTCTTCTATTTCATGGTGTTTATTTATTTCTATTCCATCAATAGTGAGAAATAGCTCATTCTCCTCTTCTTCATTCGCTATTTCCTTCACACTCACTCCCTGCACACCTCCTTTTGATCTGCACGCCTTTGCTAAGTGACCCCTTTTTCCACATACTCTGCATGTAGCATTCCTAGCTCCACATGCAAAGCTGGAGCTTACATGTCCAGGACATCCACACCTATAACAAATTATAGGCCTTCTTTCACCTATTTTAGTTGTAGCACTTCCATATGTTTTACTTGTCGTTTTTTTGAATTCTTTCTTAGCATCATTTACTTCTGCAGAAACGTCTTTTTCACTATTTATCGTTGTACCCACAGCAGTATTTTTCCCTTTATCACTTCACTTTGATAGCTTTATTTCGGTCAATGACCATAAAAGCACAGATAAAATATATACAAATACATAAAATACATAAATAATTCAATATTTATAGATAAAAAGTTATTAAACAACAGTTATCAAAGTAGCAGGAATGAACAATTAAATTCCATCGTGTTAAAAATAGATAGTTGATTAGGTTATCAAGGCAGACCTTCTTCTCCACATACCATACAAAAAACGGGAAACAGAGAACACAATTGGGGGGGAAGTGTCGTAGCGTAAAATCCTGCAGGCTTGTGCACAGTGCTTTATTCCCAGATTTCGGCACAATGGCACTAGCCAGGCTCTGCGTATTTCATTATAAGCGGTGCAGAAAAATAAAACATGGGCAAGGTCTTCTTTGGTTTTCTTACAGACAGGGCAAACCCCCGCATCTCTTCCCGTCCACTTGGACGTCAGTTCCCCAATCGGGAGGCAACCATACCTTAGTTGGATGTATAATTTCTTCGCTCTGGGCGGCTGAATCAAATCTAGGAACTCCTCCCTGCTAGGGGTCAGTTTTACTTGCAGGAATTCCATAGTCAGCCTGCCCATAGATGACAGGCGGTATAGTTGGTCCAGATTGTGCTGTCTAACTAGAGCTATCAACTCCGTTCTTTTTACCGCCATACAGCCTTCTTCTGGAGTCTCCCATAATTGAGGGAGACCAATCTGGTATGATATGGCCTTTATATGGGATAGCCAATGTATGTTTCTACTCTTCAGCTGATCCCAGATTGCTAGAAACTCAGCTCTGTAATCTCCTAGCTCTGGTGCTGTCCACAACCTTCTCCAATACAGGAGGGGTCTGCTCGCCAGGAGTTCAGAGATAGGCTCTAGATCTAAATCCAGCCTCAGGGGTATCAACGGGGTGCTCTGTGGTAGCCCTATCAAATTTCTAATAAATGTATGTTCGACCTTAGACAGGGCCAGTACACGGGTATAGCCCCAAAGTTCTGCACCGTACGTTACAGCAGGTCTAGCTTGGGCTTTATATATTTCAAGACCAGGGGAGACTGGCTTAAATAGCGTGTTCCTTTGGAATTTATTTATACCCCCCGCTATCTGTGTGAGCCTCAGGGCAGATTTGACCACCTGTGGGCCCCAACCAAAATCTTCAGTCAGGGTAACACCCAGGTAGACAAAGGTACTAACCCTTTCTAATGGGATGCCATTTAGGACTGGGCAGGGGCGAGTGCGCTTCGGGGGGCCAAAGATCATAAACTTTGTCTTTTCTAGATTGATCTCAAGCCCCCGTGAAGCGCAAAATATTACAAAGCCATCCAATACCCTCTGGATGCCTGTAGAGGTTCGAGACAACAGTAGGGTGTCGTCTGCGAACATTAATGCAGGCACCCGTCCAGATGCCAACCGAGGAACATCGCCATTCTTAACCTTATCTAACTCACTCACCAGACCATTGATGTAGAGACTAAAGAGAGTGGGTGCCAGGGCACAGCCCTGGCGTACTCCTCTGGTGACTGGAAAACGTTCTGAAAGCTCTCCATTTTTCCCACAGCGTACCTGGGCGTAGTTCTCTTTGTGGAAATGCTTCAAAACATCTAGTAGGTAAGGCGGGAGGTTTAGATCTTTCAGGACCTTCCATAGACTTTCTCTGGGCACAAGGTCAAAAGCAGCCCGTAAGTCTACGAAGACCAGGTAGAGGCTACCCCCTCCCAGAATTACGGTCTTCCAAAACAGGACCTGTAATCTAAAGAGCTGGTCCAAGGTCGAGATCCCTGCTCTAAACCCTGCCTGGTAGGTACTTAATATCTTGTTCTCCTCTGCCCACCCGAGTATTCTATCTAGTATGATCCGGCCCATAAGTTTCTGTGTAGTATCCAAGAGACTTATAGGCCTATAATTCGAGGGAACTAGAGGGCAACCTTTTTTATAAATAGGAACAATTTCAGCCCCTGCCCAGGTGTCTGGTAAACTAGCTCCCGCCAAAACTGCATTGAATAATACAACTAGATAAGGTCCCCAGATTTTAGGTTGTGAACGAAAAAGATCACCTGGCACTTTATCAAGCCCTGGGGCTTTATTAGAGGGCTGCCTGGCAATAGCGGATTCTACTTCCTTGATTGAGATTTCCTCGACGCTTTCAGAAGTCATCTGGTTCCTAGTTCTTAGGTGGTCAGAGTGGTTTCCACGATCTGGCAGCTCCTGTGGACAATGCTCGTGTGTAGGATCTAGGTCCGGTAAAATACAAAGTTGGTCACTTGATTGCATTATCAGAGCCCTGTTCAGTGGCTCCAAGGTGGCCGAGGGTGAGGAATACAATGTGGCAAAGTGCATTTCCCATACTGAGGGAGCAATATTAGGCAGGAAAGATTCCCCCCTGCCTCCTACAGAGGAGTTTACTAGGTCCCAAAAGAGTTTGGCGTCCCTTGTCACCAAGGCATCCCTCAACGCTTCCCACCTCTCATCTTCCCATTCCAACCTACTCCTAGACAGTTCCTTCTTATACTCCTGTCTAGCAACTCGTATGTTGGGTTTATTTTTTAATTTAATTGCTGCGAGAAGGTTCTTTTTTTGTTCCCTACACCTAGTATTAAACCAGGGAAAAGCTTTGGGCACATACTTATTTACTCCAGCTATCGGGTAAAAGACATCCCCCAGTTCCGTCACTAGCTGTTTGTGGGTTTCCACTACTTGCATAGGTCCTATTTCGGTAGCCATCCGAGTTATCAAGGGTATCGCAGTTTGATAAATTTTCGCAAGTTGTGAAGGTGACGTTGCCAGCCGAGGCCATTTCACCCTTCTGCGATTGTTGGATAATACAAGGGGAGGAATTACCACATTCAATGAAGTGTCAGGGTTTTTTAGCCCAAAGGCCCCTGGGTTCAAAGTTAAAATCAGAGCGTTGTGGTCGCTATCCTGCCTTTTTTCAACCTTGAAGTTCTTTAACTTACTCCAGTTTTTGGCTTCTATCATTATATAGTCAATAATGGAGACCCTATCTGTCCGGTTAAACGTTCCTATTGCTGGGCGGTCAGAGTCCATTCTCCCATTACACGCCCGCAGAGACGTTGTAAGGCAGAAGGATTGTACTTGTAATACCAAAGGTGTCCAAGCTCTGACTGGGGGAATATCAGGGTCTGGGATGCGCCATAGCGCATCTACCTCATCCTGCTCACCCTGATCCACCCCTCCCAATGGTTCAAACTGGCAGTTGAAGTCCCCGCCAAGGACTATAGAAATACAAGGATCTAACCCTGAGATAAATGATGTCAGCTCACTCAGTGTAGTTGATTCTTTACCATTTCTAATTGGCCTCGAATATACATTAATTAATGCTACTGGGGGGTTATTAGGCAGTTGTAATAAAACACATTGGAAATCCAGCGAGTTTGTTGATATTTGTACAGCCTGGGTTCCCAAATGTGTAGCTACCCATATTGATAGTCCCCCAGAGGGACGGCCTTTACCTAATGTTGTTGCGAGGATGTTGTAGGTAGCAAAAGTCGGGCTACTGCTATCCTCCAATGCCCATGTCTCCTGCATTAGACAGATATCGAATTTAGTCATAAATGCAGTCCAGTCTGGGGTACCCAGCTTATTTTTTAGGCCGGCTATATTCCAAGAGACCAATTTTATACAACCTTGTGTCGGATCATCAGAGCTCTCAGTGTCCAAGCTATTTATATTGGTTTCCCTGCCTACACTCGTCTGCTCAATTTGCGAGCTGTTAGTACAGTCTACTAGCGGTGCTTCTTCCTCTGTGCCCCTTGTCCGGCTAGGGATTTTACTGGTGGATTGGTGGCCTAATTTTTTACCTGAGCTAAGTCAATCCACCTCTTCCAGTACACTGAATCTATTCCAGTGTGGCTGAAGCGGGTAGAGAGGGGTACGGATGGGCCAGCCTTCTCTAGATATTCCTCTATTTTCCGAGTTACAGGATGGGAGGTGATGCCCCCTATTGAAGAGCCTGGCTCTAGGGCAGTGTGGTTCCCAGCTAGGCATAGGATAAAAATAGGAGAGATGTAGAGCAGATATTTGAGTGTTTTGTCTATAAGTGCCACTACTACATATGTATTGTACAGCGGTAGGATCCCTAAAATTTAGAATTACTACGTCTCCTGCTACAGTCTTTGGGGTCCTCCCGATCCAGCCCACTCTTCTAACCAGCAAAATTTCTCCTGAGATGTCTCTTGGCAGGGGCCTGTTCACTGTGAGCCACTGAATACACTTATTTTTTAGCTCACCCTCGCTTTCTCTTTTGCCCTCACTTAAGGATGGAACACCCACCAATGCTACAGCAAAGGTTTGCGCTTCGGGAGGTAAGTTTATTGTGGGAAAGTGCTGGGCATTAGTATCTGGTATCATATTACCTTTCGTGGGGATGCTAGTATTGTTGCTCAACTGGCCTTGCTTCGATTTAATCGGGACTTTGTCAGGTTTATTTGCTGGAGTTTTTGTAGGTTGGCTATTTCTTTGCTGAGAATCAACACAAGAAGTGTCATGAGTTGGAGAGGGTGTAAGTTTTTGGGTATCCAAGGTCGCTCCCGTATTTACAATCTGTACCGGTTGACTAATAGTGCCAGGTACTAAAGCACTAGAGGCTTTATGTTGCTGGACTTCCATAGCAAAAGGGGCCAACGCTCTTTGGGAATTAGCTGCCTCAGTTTTCCCCCCACCTCTAGCGTTTAGCATTGAAATCAATTTATCAAGTTTTGATATTAGTGGCTTAAGCTGGGTGAGAATTGTGCGTTCCAGGGAAGTTTGTAAGTCCGTGACCATATTAGCAACCCAACACGGTATTCCTGGCGCTGAGTCACGTGGATTTTCAGATGGCGTCACCAGGTCATGATTGGTATGGGTATTTTTGTTTGATTTAGTTAAAGCAATGTTATTTTTATTTTTATTCCTTTATAACAGGGGGAGAAGCCAATATAATAGATCTATCTCGGGGATCTTTAGAGTTTTCCGTTGGCACCTGGCTGGAGGGTAGATCTATATAAGATGATGTCATAAAAGAGCTAGCCTCCATCGCTTCAGTCATAGTGACCGAAGTGTCTCTTTCCTGGCTTGGGATGTATAGTGATGGTGTAATAGAGAGCCGTCTCTCAGTATTCTCTATAGCATTTGCCACAACCCCTATGGTCTGCTGCAACATCTTATCAATAGCAGTCAACGTTGGTAGTGGCTGGGGACCTGCAGCTAGGGACTTAGTATGCGAGCGTGTTGCAGGGGTTTTGGCATTTGTTTTCCTTCCCCGTTTCATCATTTCCTTATTTTTTTTTTTTTTTCGCATAGAGCAGATAAATACAATATAGAGTTAGTTCTGCCACTAGTAAACAGTGGATGGGAATAGCAGTCCAAACAGTTAGTAGTCTCTAGTCCATAAATAGAGGGTCATGTACTTCAATGGGTAGTTAGATTATCCATATGGCTGTGTCTAGTACTAATCAACTATGAATCAATAAGATAAAACACTGTAGTAACTCACAATCTCAGGGCGAAGGGGATATGGCCCAGCCCGGCCTCCTCCGGCCCCGGACGGCCACAGACGGCCCGCCCTCTGCCCGGGCTCAGCCCGGCGCCGCCCGCGCGCGTCCGCGAGGCGGAGGGAGCAGCCCTCTTTTGAAGCTCCTCCGGCGCGGGATTCTGGCAGTGGGCGGAGACTCAGGGCGAGCTGGGGCTTGTGGTCCGCACCGCTCAGCGGCCGCGAGATGACAAATGCGGCGGCGGGTGCAACCAGGACTGCAGGCTCTGTGGTGGTGGCGACCGTAGCACCAGGTAGGTGAAATGCGCGTTTCAGGCAGCGTTACCTGCCCAGGACCAACAGCGGTTTCGTAATGCTTCCCCCGCTCCCCAGTGGGAGCAGCCCTCTTTTGAAGCTCCTCCGGCGCGGGATTCTGGCAGTGGGCGGAGACTCAGGGCGAGCTGGGGCTTGTGGTCCGCACCGCTCAGCGGCCGCGAGATGACAAATGCGGCGGCGGGTGCAACCAGGACTGCAGGCTCTGTGGTGGTGGCGACCGTAGCACCAGGTAGGTGAAATGCGCGTTTCAGGCAGCGTTACCTGCCCAGGACCAACAGCGGTTTCGTAATGCTTCCCCCGCTCCCCAGTGGGAGCAGCCCTCTTTTGAAGCTCCTCCGGCGCGGGATTCTGGCAGTGGGCGGAGACTCAGGGCGAGCTGGGGCTTGTGGTCCGCACCGCTCAGCGGCCGCGAGATGACAAATGCGGCGGCGGGTGCAACCAGGACTGCAGGCTCTGTGGTGGTGGCGACCGTAGCACCAGGTAGGTGAAATGCGCGTTTCAGGCAGCGTTACCTGCCCAGGACCAACAGCGGTTTCGTAATGCTTTCTCGCATCCAGTGATCAGTATCTTCCATACTCCTTGCAATTTCGATGGCCTCTTCCAAAGTAGGGTTCTTTGATAACAATTTTTGTTTTACAGACTTGTTATTTGTGCATCTGACTATCTGATCTCTTATTAATGAATCACAAAGAGCTTGGAATTCACATGTTATAGCTAACCCCCGCAAAGATGCGACATACGACACGATACTTTCATCAGTTTTTTGTATTCTGCAAAAAAACTTGTGTCTTTCAAAAACAACATTTATTTTTGGAGTGAAATGTTTTTCCAACATCTGAAGAGACATCTCATAAATGTTTACGGGTTGACCATCTCCCATGCCCAAGGATATCTCTGGTAAATCATCGTATATTCTCCTACCTTCGACACCCAGATGATGCAAGAGAATTGCCTGTCTCCTCACAGGACCATATTTATCACCCCCAATTGCCAATAAATACGTAAAAAAATGTTCTTCCATCTTTTCCACGGTATAGCAGGTTCACCTGGAACAGGTAAAACTTTTGGAGGTGCTGACATGGAGTCATCAGACATTTTGTTATTTGAAATTTGAAATAACCTAGAATAAAAATTAACACAACAGACTAAAATAATTAATTAATACAAATAATTAAAATAACCAACTAAAATAATTGATTAAAATAATTAACATGTATTGTTCTGTAGTGTAGATTCCAATTCCAAATGTCGATGTCAACCAGGTTAATCTCTTCTTGTTTCACCCTTTTTCTACTGCTTTAATTGCTGGCTTTAACTTCACTTCCATACACACGCGCCAATTTCATTGCGCTCTATTTTATTGCGCTTTACTTCAAGTCAATTTCACACGCGTTCTATCCGACACGTGGTTGGCAAGACTTGTGGTTTACAAACGCCCCGAAGCTCCGTGTATTTCGTAACGTGCCAAGCAAAAGATGGCGGCACGCTGCTTACGCACAGGCAGGATGGCTCAAGGCACGCTTGTGCACCCAATATCCAAAAGGAGCTGCGAAGGGAAATGCGTCACAGAAGCACCACCGAAGACACACGTCCTCGAGCAGGTAAGATTGCGCGTAGATGGCTCGAGCTGACTTTTGAATAGAAACACTGCAGTTAGTTAATGTCGCGCAGGATGTTTAATATATACATTTCCTTGAGTTTGAAATCTCCACACACCGGCAAATGAAACTACACCACACTGGCGCTGGCACGCTGGCACGCTGACAAATCCAGTTAAATTAAGTGCTCCCAAACAGTCCCTGCAGCAGTTGAACTTACAAACATATTTTTAAAAATATGTATGTACTCCACAAGTCTCACGAGTCTCCACTGTGTGATTCACAAAGGAATACTTCTTGTTGGGATTACCTTGCGAAAGTACACGCTGGCACAGCTTGCAAGTCACCAAGGCAGCATTGACTTTTTTCTCACCCTCTGGAAAACTGAAATACTCCCATATGAAAGAACTCTTCTGTTTCCTCTTTCTCTGCCTGATGGTGGTGCTGCTAGCCTCACTCTCAGTAGAAGAGTGCTGGTCTGCCATCGTATCACAAAGACAAGTCAGCTCCTTCTCCTAAGGGATCACAAGCAGAAATGAGGGGAATGGGTGTGGTGTAGGAGAGTTCTAGAACTGAAAGTAGTTTCAACCAATCAAAAGTTGTGTTTCATGATCACATGACCCACCGTGCGCGTACGTTACGCTTACGTTACGCTTACGGTGCGCTTACGGTGCGCTTACGGTAAAAGTGCGCATGCGCGTAAAAAAGACACGCGCTCGCGCGCATGCGCAAAACAGTCACTCCACAACACTTCCGCGTAACGTGCGCGTGTAGCGTACACGCCTACGCGCCCCACGCACAGTACGCGTGGCTACGCAAATTGCGTAACTATACGCAAACAGAGTAGATAAATTACGGACATTGCGTAAACCGTACGCTTACCGTACGCTTACCGTACGCGCACTAAAAAAAAAAAAAATATATATATATATTTTCTATGTTATACTAATATATCTTACCTGTTTGGTAAAAAAAAAAAGAGAAAACTTGATATATTGCATATTTTTTTTTTTAAAAACATAGTGTTTTAAGAGAATAAAAAGTTTTAAAAAAACTTGGTTTTTTTTACAAAAAAAAAACGCATTTAAGATAAGAATTTATAATAAAAAAATCATACAAAATCAATAAAAAAAAATATGGGAATCACATATGTTATAGGTAAGAATTAGCATTTAAAAAACCATACAAATTCACTGAAAAAACCATGGGTTTCACACACGTTATAGTTAGAAATTAGCATTTAAAAAACCTTGCAAATTCACTGAAAAAACCATAGGTTTCACACATGTTATAGTTAGGGATTAGCATTTAAAAAACCTTGCAAATTCACTGAAAAAACCATTGGTTTCACACATGTTATAGTTAGGAATTAGCATTTAAAAAACCTTGCAAATTCAGTGAAAAAACCATAGGTTTCACACACGTTATAGTTAGCTGGACATTTCACTCGTAAAAAACCAATGAAATTTCCCCGTTATAGTTAGTTAAGCTAACTATAACTCGCGCGCCCGCAATGCACTGCTGATGACGTCACATATTACATCACTCATGACATGGTCAGTGACATCACTCATGACATCACTGATGACATCTCAAATGACATCACTGATGACATCACTGATGACATCATCCATGTGATAGAGTGGCAGATCTCCTCTCACCCTGATATAACCTTTGATACACACATTCAAAAATAGAGACTGACATTTTCAAAAAAATGGACATACCAATACCAATTACAACAACCTCTTCAATAATTCTAAGAACCACATAAACATCCACTCATTCACCAACAGTCCTGTACAGTCACTCATTCGTGTACTCACACATCATATGTACTCATACACCAATACATCCTGTTACACAATGCCACTCATCCACAGAGTTACTGACACACATAGTCACTCATGAAAATAAAGAAAGAAACATACATTTACTTGCATAAACAGTTATACACACACCACCACACTTACTTCTACAGAAACTTACACATACTTAGTCTTTTAAACAATCACTTATAGAAACACATACTTATTCATACAGGAACTCTTTCAATCTCTCACTCTCACATATACTCACTTATATACACCAATAGTCACATATACTAGTTTAAAACATATGTAGTTACTCATAAAGACACTATTGAGACAGCCATTCACTCGCTAACACACCCATACACACACTCTTTCACCCATACAGTCCTGCACATATGCTGTCTTCAACACATACAAACAGTGAGTCACTCATTCATGCACCTATGCACTACGTAATACCCCCCACCGAACCATATAGACACTGATACTCAAAAAACCAACTAATAACCTATATAGACACTCATGTAGCTAGTCACCAACCCATGCAGCCACTTATACACAAAGTGAGAGACTGATACAGGTATTTACACATTTAAACATTACTCACTTAGCCATGTATTCAATAAGATACACTTAATCAGTCAGTAATACAATCAATTTTTCAAAAACAAATCATCCATTTAGATACTTATATACTCATTTATTCTTCCATCGACCTTGAGATATACATATATAAAACATATGTAATTTTCAGAAAAACACACATTCACTGGATGATGTCATCAGTGATGTCATCAGTGATGTCATCAGTGATGTCATTTGAGATGTCATCAGTGATGTCATGAGTGATGTCACTGACCATGTCATGAGTGATGTAATATGTGACGTCATCAGCAGTGCATTGCGGGCGCGCGAGTTATAGTTAGCTAGCTTAACTAACTATAACGGGGAAATTTCATTGGTTTTTTACGAGTGAAATGTCCAGCTAACTATAACGTGTGTGAAACCTATGGTTTTTTCAGTGAATTTGCAAGGTTTTTTAAATGCTAATCCCTAACTATAACATGTGTGAAACCTATGGTTTTTTCAGTGAATATATATATATATATACATATATATATATAAATGTTGGAGGAATGGTCCATGAATTCGGCCTGCAGTTCAAAGAATATGCTAGAAATACTAGTGAAATACGCATGGTCGGATAGAGAAAAAATCAAACTGGAAATAGAAGAAATAAAAAAGATATTGGATGTGCACGAAGACCAAGAGACAATTGTCAAATTCATAGAAGAAATGAAAAAACGTCTAAGAATTATGGAAGACGATATTAAAAAAAGAAAACAGCGCAAACTCCATAGAGACTGTGGGGACTATGAGGCTGGTAGAGTCTTAACATACAGCAAAAAGTATGACCATCTGTATGAAAATAGAAACACAGCGGAAACCAACATCAGTGTACACCATGATCCACAAGTGGAGGAAGCTTCAGACCTCAGCGATACCAACACGGATGAATCGATGATAAGAACATCAGAGAGTTCAACCTCAAGTACCGAAAGAACAACCTACCCAAAACCCACCTTTTTAGACGAATACCGGTTGATGAAACAGAACCGGCAATCAACACGATCGATGACGAGAGAGAATCGGATGGAAGACACACCTCAACCGAGAGGAAGGGGCAGAGGAAGAGGAAGGGGTACCAGAGGAAGAGGAGGAAAAGGACCGGACAAAGAAGGAAGAGGAGAGAAAACTACGGAGTACATGGGAAAAAGACAGACTCGCTCCAAAAAGAACTAATGATGGATGACATAATGGTAAATCAAACCATCATAAACTTGAGTACTAAAACCATCAGTCAAAAAACTAAAAGAACCCTTTGTCTAGGACTTTCCTTTTGCCCATCAATACCAATGAACTACACTGAAAGTAAAATTGATGTTTTTAAATTCTGCAGAAAAATGAAATTAAAAAAATGGCATAAACTGAAACCAACAGTAAGTAGAGAAATCCACCATAAGACACATAACACACAGGAAGAGCCATTGACAATTGGTGACATAGACACAATGATTATCCTGCATGAGCTCCAAAATAATTCAGATGAAACAGGTATGAGCCAAGACTCCCTACTCATCTTGAATGAATTGGAAATACAACATGACAAAGCGGCATGTAGTAATTTTAAACCCCAATCCATCTTCGTTCCCAAAATGGGACATGATAACATTGATACTTTTCAGGAGTTAGTGAGTGCCGACATGCTCAAGTTCAGAAAGAACAATTGGGCAAAGAAAATGAAAAAGTTTAAATATAATCTTACTGCAACTCAGAAAGAAGCTATTAAAGATCTAGCCAGTGACGAGAGTATCATAATAAGACCTGCCGATAAAGGGGGCAATATTGTGATTTTGCCCAAAGACATGTATGTTAATGAGGCATTAAGACAACTCAAGGATGGTAAGACATATAACAATGTGACACGGGTGGAATACAATGACAGTATCAACAAAGGGTGGGAGTTGCTCAAGGAATGGAGAGATAAAGGCCTGCTGGAATGGGAGGAATTCTGTTTCCTAAAAAAAGATTGTCCAATCTTACCGGTAATGTATCTGTTACCAAAGATACATAAAAATAGGGACAATCCGCCAGGCAGACCGATTATCTCATCCAGAGGCAGTTCCCTAGAAAACATCTCACGTTACGCAGATCATTTCTTGCGGGAATTTGTCCTTACACTTCCATCTTATGTAAGAGACACTAAAGACTTTCTCAACAAAATATCGAGATTGGTGTGGCAAGAGAATTACGTTCTGATAACATTAGACGTTAATTCATTGTACACCATAATTGACCATGAGCAAGGGATTCAATCATGCGCAGGTTTTTTGAAACGCAGAAGCATTGATCTTTTGGAACACACAGGTATGATCCTGGACATGATCAGATTTTGTCTCACGAACAATTATTTTCTGTTTAATGATATGATTTATAAACAGAATCACGGTACCGCGATGGGTACATGTTTCGCGCCTAGTTTCGCGAATTTGTTCATGGGGGCATGGGAGGAAGAGATCCTAGCAAGACCAGACTTACAAGAACTACATACCAAAGTGATTTTATGGTTAAGATACATCGATGATATTTTCGTAGTGTGGCAAGGCGAAGAGAGTGAGGCTGTAAGGTTCATTGACAAACTTAACCAGAACAATAAAAACATCACACTAACTAGCAACATCAGCAAAGAGAAAGTCGATTACCTAGATACATGTGTGCAGGTGAAAAACAACGAAATACACACCATCTTATACCGCAAGAGTACTGCAGGTAATACTTTGCTTCATGCTCTGAGTAGTCACCCCGACAATTTAAAATGGAGCATTCCATATGGGGAACTACACAGAGCAAAAAGGAACTGTAGCTTATTATCAGACTATCAGAAAGAAGAAGGACTAATGATGGAGAGATTTAGAGCAAGAGGTTATCCATCATGGGTTCTCAGAAAAGCTACAGAAAGAATAAAGGCAGTTGAGAGATCTAGTACCCTGTTGACTCCAGAATGTGCCACCCAGGAAGAAGAGGACAAAACTAGACTGATCATGACATTTAGTGGTCATTCTACTGAAGTCCGTAAGATCGTACAACGTCACTGGGAAATCTTGAGGAATGACAACATTATCGGAAATATCTTACCAGCAAAACCTCTGATCACATATAGGAAGGGACGAAGTTTCAGGGACACTCTTGTACATAGTGATCTAAACTCTGCCCCCGTCATGAGAGGCATTGATCTACCGGGCTTTTTTCCATGTGGCCACTGTAAAGCCTGTAGAAACAGCAAAATGGTCAAGGAATATATGAACACCAGTACCAACACAATGATCAGCATCTCACAATTTCTGACATGTACAAGTAATTTTGTGATCTATGTTTTGGAGTGTCCGTGTAAACTCCGGTATGTTGGCAGCACCGTACATATGGCAAAAAAACGTTTGCTGGAACATATGCGGGCCATTACAAACAAGGACAGACAATATCCCATTGCCCGTCATTTCTCAAGTTACCATTTCTCTGATTGTTCGAAACTCACCTATTATGCCATTGAACAAATTACACCCAAAGCGAGAGGAGGAAACAGGGTGTTAAGATTAAGACAGCGTGAATCAAAACTTATCATAAGTATGTGCACCCTGTTTCCTAATGGCCATAATCTCGACGAAGAAATGGCAATACATTTGCAAAATGAATGAATATGTTTTATGAATGAGTGCTATTAGAGGTATATTCTCACATATTCTCTTTCTTCTCTTTTATGTGGTATTTTTAACAGGAGGAGATGAGAAAGGGTGTCTTGGCTGAACCAGCTTTGAGATCTTCCATCCCTTTTTACTCCTCATCAGATCATCCGACGTCCCTTGGCGTAAGATAAAACAATATGGTTTAAACACTTAAAACACTAGCAGGTGGAATAAGGGGAATACATGACACCTTACATTTATAGTGATCGAGAATGAGAAGTGTATTTACCCACTAACCAGGGTACAATATAACGAACATAAGTACATCAAGTACAGGAGATATACAAAATATGTAGAATCTCGATTTCACCCACTAACAAGGGGAAACAACATTTTGATCACTAGAGACTCTTAGGACACTAAGGAAGCAAGTACCGTCACTAATATGACTTTAAAATTCGCATTTGATTAACAATGTTAATTTTGTAACCTGGCAACTAGAAAAAACTTTTTTCTGAGACGTGTAAAAAAACTTTATTAATTTTACTTTACAATGTATAATTGTCTGAATTGACGAAGGATGGTATTATTAATTACATGACTGCATTACAAATGTATAAACGGCTGTCTATTATCATCCCGAAGGAAAATGCAAAATAATGACGCATAACGATATTTTCTTAAAATGGTTGAAATGGTACTGGTAATTTCGAGTATCCTTTAATTAACATTTTGTATAGTTATAATTTCACAAATACGTCATCTAGAACGAGTGACAGTACTATAATTATATCGGAATAGACAGGCAAAGATGGCGCTCGTACTGCTTCCATGTCTACAATGTAATGCTACATCAAACGCGAGAGCCTCTTTCTCTTTCCATGACATTTGAAAAGTATGTAATGGTGTCTTTCGTATGTACAACGTTGTGTGAACAAGCCACGAAAGTGGCGAAACGCGTCACGGCGGGTCTATGAAGTAATAAACCCCCTTTACTTTTGGATCTGAGTCTGCTTTCTCTGTGCACATGCCCCTGAGAGCTCGAGTGGAACTTCGTTTTTTGTACATATATATATATATATATATATATATATATATATATATATATATATATATATATATCCACACCGTCACTTGCAAAGTAAGCGCACTCTCAGAAAGACGCTGGAATCCGGGAGAGTGGTTGAATCACCGTTTATTCCACAACGCGTTTCGATTCGAAAAGAACCTTGATCACGTGAAATGAAAAACACAATCATGAGATTACTTATTCTCTAATGCAGACAAAGAAAAAGGACTGATCAAGTTCATATGTCAGACATCTTGGAATGGTAAACGTAACTACTAAGCATATGTAATACGTAATGTTGCATGTACTCACTGCTAATTCCGTATTTTTCTGACACTAACATAAATATTTCTATGGATGTCATGATCGACCAGCCATTGCAACGTCACATTTACTACCTAGTGTACATGATCTCAATAAAGATAGTCGTCAATTAAGTTTGCAAGGTTTTCAATACACCTCGATCAAACCCTGATGCACATGTATTGTGGATTTGTCATACATATCATCATTAAACAATTATTAGACAGATACAAGTCATTCCAAAAAGCGTCTAAGAGTACATGGGTCAAATCACGATCCAAGTGGATCCTGTTGTCATGATGCGGAACATATCGGCCGTCTGCTCACCATATACCCCACACAGTTGTATTGAGTCCAAGTGACATGTGCACCATGAATAAAAATAGAAATAGAAATGGAAAACGCGAGCAAATGCCCACACTCCTCTATACACCAATGCATCTATATATTACGAACTCAAACACAGTCCTATTAGAGTAAATGCTTATAACTCAACTCATGTGTTCTTGAGAGAAATCTCATGTGGGTTCTGAGGTGCCGCACAGGCCAAAGAAGAAAATGGAAAAAGGAGGGGGTGTAGACAGCCCGTGTGAGTGAACCCCGTGAGTGGGCCCCTTCCTTCCTCCTGTGCACAAAAAAAATAATAAAAGAGGAAACAGATAAGACAAAAAGCCAATTAAAAGCCAGTGTGAAAATCACATGTCACATAATATACTCTTATTGCCATCCAATGAATAGCAAGCAAACAATGATCAGTAAAATATAGATAACTTATATAAAGGAAGAACACTGGTGTATGGGATGAAAAAATACACACTCATGTGTAAGGAAAAAATCCCAAATTTGAATTCATGATCGTAAATTGCAGCTCTAGTAATCTATACATATACTTATACTGCCCAGCCTCATTAGCATGAAATCGTAGTAATAAACAGGTAAAATACCAGGATGGACCATCAGAAAAGAGAGACTCGCAACATCCTACTCTTTAAGATGTACCGCTAATTCTTCATCCTGGTTCAGGCCACCAGGGGCCCTTGTTTGGAAATTAATAATGTGTCTTGACTCCTTCTGCCTAAGTGTCAAAACCCTATTTCCCCCTCGGGGTCCTTTGTTAACCTGTTCCAAAATCAAAAAACTGAGGCCCATCGCATTTGAGAAATGCTTTTCCTGAAAATGACGGGCTTCAGGATACTTTTGATCACAGTGCAAGATGGCCCTATAGTGTTCTAAAAGGCGTTTCTTGGCCATCAAGCTTGTAGATCCTATATACCACAAATTGCATTCACAGACAATTGCATAAATGACAAAAATGGAACTGCAAGTAAGAAATTGCATAATTTCTTTGCGTACACCATTATGCTCTACAAAGTTAAAACATTTGCTATTTCTGCAAGGTTTGCAATGCCCACAGGGAAAAAACCCTGTAGGCTATGTAGATTCCTGTCTGGATAGATGTAATATCACTATGAACTAACTGATCCCTAATATTCCTGCCCCTTCTGTACGTTATATTGGGTCTGTCAGTCACAGTATTGCCAATGATGCTGTCTGATTTGAGTATGTTCCAATTGCGGGTCAAAATGCGTTTTATATTGTTGGAATGCTGACTGTAAGTCATGATGATCCTCGTGTTATCACAATCCTCACAGCTCAACTTATCGATAGTTTCTCCTATCGTCATGGATCTCTCAATGCTCTCAGCCCTATCCCTAGCTTTCTTGAACACCCAGTTGGGTTAACCTCTTTCTCTGAAACGTGCACACATCAGATCCCTTTCCTTTTGATATCCTTCTTCAGAATTACAATTTCTTTTAGCCCTGAGCAGTTCTCCATACGGAATACTCCACTTTAAGGCCTCTGGGTGACTGCTCAGGGCATGCAATACACTGTTGCCCGCAGTGGACTTCCGAAACAAGGATGTATGTATCTGATTATTCCTGATGTCTAATTTAACATCCAGATACTCAGCAGTTGAGTTACTGATATTGCCACTCAATTTAATGTTCTGCTCGTTGATGTTGAGCTTGTCAATAAATTGTTGGGCCTCGTGTTGGTTGCCTACCCAGATGATAAAGCGGTCATCGATGTAGCGTAGCCACACCGAAACATGTGTGAAATCAGCTTGGAACTCTGGACCTCCCAGATTCCCATAAACAAGTTGGCAAAGCTGGGAGCGAAGCAAGATCCCATCGCAGTCCCGGTAGTTTGACGATAGAGTGTGCCATCAAACATAAAGATGTTGTTATGTAAGCAGTACTCCATCATCTGCATAAGCATCTTGCTGTGCTCACGGAATCTAACAGGTCTACTCTCCAAATAATGTGAGCACGCTGCCAATCCCTGTCTATGGTCAATGATGGTATACAGGCTATGTACATCCTTCTTCAGAATTGTAATTCTGAAGAAGGATATCAAAAGGAAAGGGACCTGATGTGTGCACGTTTCAGAGAAAGAGGTTATCCCAACTGGGTGCTCAAGAAAGCTAGGGATAGGGCTGAGAGCATTGAGAGATCCATGACGATAGGAGAAACCATCGATAAGTTGAGCTGTTAGAACACTATAGGGCCATCTTGCACTGTGATCAAAAGTATCCTGTAGCCTGTCATTTTCAGGAAAAGCATTTCTCATATGCGATGGGCCTCAGTTTTTTGATTTTGGAACAGGTTAACAAAGGACCCCGAGGGGGAAATAGGGTGTTGACACTTAGGCAGAAGGAGTCAAGACACATTATTAATTTCCAAGCAAGGGCCCCTGGTAGCCTTTAACTACATCTTAAAGAGTAGGATGTTGCGAGTCTCTCTTTTCTGATGGTCCATCCTGGTATTTTACCTGTTTATTACTACGATTTCATGCTAATGAGGCTGGGCAGTATAAGTATATGTATAGATTACTAGAGCTGAAATTTACGATCATGAATTCAAATTTGGGATTTTTTCCTTACACATGAGTGTGTGTTTTTTCATCCCATACACCAGTGTTCTTCCTTTATTTGAGTCATCTATATTTTACTGATCATTGTTTGCTTGCTATTCATTGGATGGCAATAAGAGTATATTATGTGACATGTGATTTTCACACTGGTTTTTAATTGGCTTTTTGTCTTTTCTGTTTCCTCTTTTATTATGTTTTTTTTGTGCACAGGAGGAAGGAAGGGGCCCACTCACGGGGTTCACTCACACGGGCTGTCTACACCCCCTCCTTTTTCCATTTTCTTCTTTGGCCTGTGCGGCACCTCAGAACCCACATGAGATTTCTCTCAAGAACTCATGAATTGAGTTATAAGCATTTACTCTAATAGGACTGTTTTTGAGATTGTAATATATAGATGCATTGGTGTATAGAGGAGTGTGGGCATTTGCTCGCGTTTTCCATTTCTATTTCTATTTCTATTTTTATTCATGGTGCACATGTCACTTGGACTCAATACAACTGTGTAGGGTACATGGTGAGCAGACGGCCGATATGTTCCGCATCATGACAACAGGATCCACTTGGATCGTGATTTGACCCATGTACTCTTAGACGCTTTTTGGAATGACTTGTATCTGTCTAATAAATTATTTAATGATGATATGTATGACAAATCCACAATACATGTGCATCAGAGTTTGATCGAGGTGTATTGAAAACCTTGCAAACTTTATCTTTATTGAGATCATGTACACTAGGTAGTAAATGTGACCTTGCAATGGCTGGTCGATCATGACGTCCATAGAAATATTTATGTTAATGTCAGAAAAATACGGAATTAGCAGTGAGTACATGCAACATTACGTATTACATATGCTTAGTAGTTACGTTTACCATTCCAAGATGTCTGACATATGAAATTGATCAGTCCTTTTTCTTTATCTGCATTAGAGAATAAGTAATCTCATGATTGGGTTTTTCATTTCACGTGATCAAGGTTCTTTTCGAATCGAAATGCGTTGTGGAATAAACAGTGATTCAACCACTCTCCCGGAGTCCAGCGTCTTTCTGAGAGCGCGCTTACTTTGCAAGTGACAGTGTGGACATTGAGTGCCGGTGTGCTCCGCCGGCGTGCGCGCCACCCTCCAAGGGGCCCAGTCAGTCTGGAAGGAGCAATTTTGTGGACATATATATATATATATATATATACACACACACACACAAACACATACATATATATAAATATATTTTCACTGAAAAACAAAGGCTACAGGGATGGTATAGTTGGGCTCACAGTTCACGCATACATACAAAACCAGTGAAATTCAGCAGTTATAGTTACCTGAGCTAACTATAACTTATGCCGCCGCAATGCACTGCTTATGATCTCACATAATATATCGCTCATGACAGGGTCAGTAGCATCACTCATGACATCTCAAATGACATCACTCATGACATCATCCAGTGGTTGTGAGGGTTTTCGAAAAAATTACAAGTGTTAAACATATATACTAAGCTACTACATAACTTAAAATACTACTCTTTGTGCACTACTAATGAGTGATATTATCTCTAACATAGATTATTTGAATGCCTGTGTGAATGTGTGTATCTGTGTGCGAGTGTATGTCTGAGTGTCTGTATAGGTGTGAGAGTGGGTGTGTGAGTGGCTATAAGGGTGAATAAGTCGGTATGTGAGTACCTGTATGGGTGAATAAGTGGGAGTGGGAGTAACTGTATGGGTGTGGGTGTAGCTGTGTGACTGGCTGTATCGGTGAGTGAGTGTCTTAGAAATTCATTGAAAAAAACAAAAGTTCCTGGGAAGTTATAGTTAGGAAATATAATAAAAACAAAATCTTAGAATGGGTGATTGAGAGTGTGTATGAGTGGCTATGTGGGTGAGTGAGTGCCTGTGTGAGTGGCTGTATAGGTGTGTGGGTGGATATCAGAGTGTCTGTATCAGCGACTAAGTGGCTGTGTGAGTGGCTGTATGGGTGACTGATTGTGTAAGGGGCTGCATAGTTACTGAGTGGTTGTTTGTGTGGGTATTGGTTAACTGATTGGTTGTGCGAGTGGCTGTATTAAAGAGTGAGTGTCTATGAAGAGACTGAATACGTTAGTGAGTATATGTGTAAGTAGCTGTTTGAGTGCTCGTATAGGTGAGTGAGTGGCTCTGGTGAGAGGCTGTATGAGTGAGTGGCTGTAGTTGTGCCATGGAATGGCATGCGGTTTCTGCTATTGGGGGCCAGTTGCAGGGCCCAGAGTGTTGGAGGTGTGAGGGGTACACATGGGGGGTACCATTTGCATGGACAAGGTGGCAGGCATTGGTGGCCGGTGGTGCTCACAGCACCGCCCGCCACAATGCTGTGGATGGGGGATGCCACCACCATGGTGGCGGTGGCATCCTAATAGCCAAAGCGGGACCTCCACACCTCTGGCAGACGGTCCCGTACACCGTTACGGTGGCGTGCGAACATCGTAATAGACCCCAAAATTTCTTATTTTACACTGTCTTGGGTACTGTTGAGTTATTTTTCAAGTTACTTTTCTTAGTAAGGATTTTGGCTAGCCGCCAGATTACAGCTCAGCAGTTTCTAGGTAGGCTTTTCAAGTCTTCCTCTGACCATGATTATAAGACTGACACTGCCTCTGAGACAGAGGAAGACGTCCAAGTTTCTGGCAGGGAATCACCTGATGATGATGAATCAACTCCCAGTGTAGAGGAACTCTTTTAGAGGAGTGCAGCAAGGCCATCTGTATTGTTGCCTGGGACTAAAAGGCTTCCTATTGTAAGAGTTGAACTTTGGGTTGCCCTAAAAATGGTGCAGCGGGCATTGCCTGCCTTTAGTGGTGTTGCAGGGTGTAGAGTGAATACTGAAAACTTAGTGTCCGTAAATTTGTTTCAGTTGTTTATGGATGATATATTTTTGGATGAGCTTGTTAACCAGACAAATTTTGTATGCTGAACAGTATTTGAGGGACATCAGCCAGACTTAAGCCCCACTCTAGAGCTAGCCGGTGGACTCCCACATATCTGGATGAGTTTAAGAAGTTCTTGGGTTATTTTTTTTGACAAGCTTGATAAGGAAGCCGTCGCTGTCTTCATATTGGACTGCTAGTTCCTTGATTGCAACTGCTATATTTCTTCAAACCATGAGTTGTAACTGGTATTTGCTTCTTCTTCAGATGCTGCATTTTGTTGGTAATACTTTAGCGTTACCACAAGATCACCTTGATTGTGATGGTCTGTTTAAGATTCGGCCTGTCCATGATAACTTTGTAGATTGATTTTTAGAGATCTCAGTTCTAAGGAAAGAAATAGCTGTGAATGAGTCTTCGGTCCTGTTCAAGGGTCGATTGCTTTTTAGGTAATACATTCCTAGCAAGAGGACACGTTATGGAATTAAGATGTACATGATGTCAGAGAATAGTACTAGATATTTCTATAATTTCAGGGTGTACACCGGTAGGGGATTCCAGTATTGATCCCTGTCGTTGTCCGTCAACTTTCAGAGTTAGTGAGACAATTGTGTGTGAACTTGGTAGAGGACCTGTACACAAAGTTCACCATTTATACGCAGATAACTTCTATACTGTTGTGCAATTGTTCAGGGAATTGTTCAAAGTGGACACTTTTGCTTGTGGCACAATCGGATCTAACTGTGAAGATTACCCCAAAGAGCTTGTTTTTAATACACTTGAGAAGTGACAGTGCAGTGCCTTGCCTCTTGATGAATTTCTAGCTCTGAAATTTTCTGACAGGAGAGATGTCTGCATGCTGACTATCATCCATGATGAAAGTACTTCACCTGTGACTGTTTGGGGTCAGGTTGCTGAAGTGTGCAAACGTGTGTGCATTTTAGACTACAATAAGTAAATTGGAGATGTAGATAGAGTAGATCAAAGGTTGGAACCTTGCACTGATGTTCGTAAGTCATACGTTTAATATAAGAAGTTGGCTATCCATTTATTCCATTTAGCACTTTTCCAATGCTTTTCTTGTATTCAAGGATTGTTCTCCAGAGTCAAGGATGACATTTGTTCAGTTTCAGCAGTCTGTGATAGGCAGCCTTGTTGTAGTGGAACAGGCAAGAGTTCCTAGAGTTGCAGCGGTGGAGGGTGAGGCTAGATTGAAAGATCACCACTTTCCTGATCACATTCTTCCCACGACTAAAAAAGACTTTCCCAGTAGGAGATGTAGGGAAATATTTACAAGCCCCTATCGTCACCAGAACATCACTTTTTTTATGTTGTGGTGGCGATACGGGCTTCGCCTTATTTACAAGGTCATGTAATGCCTTGTAAATAAGGCACCCTTTCACGCTATACTTAGCATGAAGGGCGTGGGCAATGGGTGTTGCGGTGGGTAAACGGACACCTTCCTGCACATAAACAATCATTCCCCACAATGCAGGCAACCTCGCACTATGGTGCCAGGGTGCCTGCGTTGGTACTAGGCAGATACATTTAGTGCTAGCGCAGGGGGAAATCCAGGGCTGCACCGTAGTGTAAATACAGTGCAGTCTGCATTTCAGAAGTAGCAGAGGGCAGCGTTAAGCCAAGAAGGCTAACGCCACGCTCCGTCACTTCTTTGTAAATATGTGCCGTAGAGTCTGTACCCTAAGCGGTGTGCGGGAGGAGAGTCGTATGTACTGCCCCGATTGTCCTTCTAACCCTGGCCTGTATGTGCCCACTTGTTTTAGCTTGTATCATATGCAACAGAGTTTTTGGGGACAACTATGAATATAAAAGTAAACTGACTGGTCACTCTGTATAATTGTATATTTTTTCTCAAATTTCACAGTGGGCATTAGTGTGATGTATTTAGTTAGAGCTAACCACTGCTTCTAAACTCGTATCTTGTTCCCATTTCATTTGTAGTAATAGTTTTATATCTACTTCCACTTGAATTGTGGGTTTTTTGTTGTTAAAAATGTGATGGTGGTGTTCGTGGACTGGTGCTTGGCTGGCGGTGTGCATGGACTGGCCCTTGGCTGGTGGAATGCATGGACTAGCTCTTGGCTGGTGGTGTGCATAGACTGACGCTTGGCTGGCGATGTCTATAGACTGGCATTCGGCTGGTGGTGTGCATGGCTGGCACTAGGCTAGTGGTGTCCTTGGAATGGTGCTTGGCTGGTGGTGTGTGTGAGCTGGCATTTGGTTGGCGGTGTGTGAGTAGTGACTTGATGCTGGTCACTAGACACACTGCTAGCCAAACGTCAGTCCACACACTGTGACAGCCACCAACCAGCGTGATTGCTGTGCCAGCCATGTGGGCATATGAAAGTGATGGGCCCTTAAATGGTGCTGTCTGAACCTTCACTCATCCTTGTGCCAAATCCAAACAGTATGTGTGTGTACTTGGGAAATAGATGGTTGTGAAGCAATATTTGTCTTTTTTGTCTTTCTCTGCCAGGGTTTACATTCTCTCTACATTGTATGTTGTTGTGAGTGTTGTAATGTGCTGGGCCCATGGCTGCGATGTGAATGAACTTGTGTGTGTCATGTATGAAAGTTGAGTGAATGGCTTGTATAGCGGATAGTGCCTTGTCGCAGCTTTACAGCTCGCGAGCTGTGAGTCATTGGTTCAGCTTTTTACCTTTCAATTATTAACAGTGCATTTAATTTTTGTGAAATCTCTTGTTCATAAAATGTTTACGTTGTGAACCTTCACTCACCCTCATGACAAGTCCAACCAGTATGTGTGTGTACTGAGGAATAGATGGCTGTTTAGTAATATTTGTTTTTTTCTGTTTTTCTCTGCCAGGGTGTACATTCTCTATACATTGCCTGTTGATGTGAGTGTTGTAGTGTGCTGGGTCCATGGCTGGTGGTTTGAATGCTCTTGTGTGTCTCACATATGAAAGGTGTGTGAATGGCCTGTAAAGCGGTTGGTGGCTTGTCGCGGCTTTACAGCTCATGAGCTGTGAGTCATTGGTTCCATTTTTTGATGTTTCAATTATTAACAGTGTATTTCATATTTTTGTGAAACCTCTTGTTAATAACATATACATTTTGAACCTTTCACTCAACCTTGTGCCAAATCCAACTAGTATATGGGTGTACTTGAGGAATATTTGTCTTTTCTGTCTGTCTCTGCCTAGGTGTCCCTAGGGAAAATCTACCAACTCTAGATATTTTCATAAATTAGACACCCATGGGAGCACAAGGTGGTGCTCCTCTTGTGGATCCCAACAAGTTTTGTTACCCACAATGGCCCTGCAAACCTCAAAATGTGACTAAAATCACACATTTTCCTTGCATTGCTGTGGGATTCTGGGTAGGGAACCATTGGGGAATCCACACAAGCCACATCTTCCTGGATTCCCCCAGGTGTCTAGTTTTCAGAAATATCTGGGTTTGGTAGGTTTCCCTAGATGGGCGCCAAACCCAGGATCAAAAACGCAGGGGACCACTTTGCAAAACTAGGTTGTTTTGTGATTGATAATTTTGATGTCTCCACGATACGCTTCTGCCCGTTTCCTGTTGCCTACCATTTCCTGTGACCTACCATTTTTATTGAGAGACTTGGTGAAATGCTGGGTGGATGGAAGCGTGTAGCTCCTTGCAGATTCCAGAACTTTCCATAACAGAAATGTGAGGAAAATGTGTTTTTTGTCAAAGTTTGAAGTTTGCAAGGAATTCCAAATAAAAAGAACGTGGTGAGAGCCATGCAAGTCAGTATATCCTTAATACCCCTAGGTGTCTAGTTTTAAAAAATGTACAGGTTTGCTAGGCTTCCTTAGATGCAGACTGAGCTAGGCCCCAAAATCCATAGCTAGGCACATTGCAGAAAAAGGGTCAGTCTTCAGGGCAAAATTGTGATGTGTCCATGTTGCGTTTTGGGCTGCTTCTTGTCGCGGGCAATAGACCTACCCACACAAGTGAGGTACCATTTTTATCGGGAGACTTGGGAAAATGCTAGTTAGAAGGAAGTTTGTGGCTCCCCATAGATTCCAGTACTTTTCATCGCAGAAATGTGAGGAAAATGTATTTTCAGACACATTTTGAGGTTTGTAAGGGATTCTGTGTAACAGAACCTGGTGTGAGCCACACAAGTAAGCCCTCCCTGGATTCCTGGTGGTGTCTAGTTTAAAACAATGTACAGGTTTTCTAGGTTTCTGTAGATGCCGCCTGAGCTAGGGCCCAAAATCCATAGCTTGGCACATTCCAAAAAACATTCAGTTTTCAGTGGAAAAATGTGATGTGTCAGCGTTGCATTTTGGGCCGTTTCCCACGCAAGTGAGGTACCATTTGTACTGGGAGACCTGGGGGAATGCTGGGTGGATGGAAGTTTGTGGCTCCCCACCGATTCCAGAATTTTCCAAAACAGAAATGTGAGGAATTGGTTTTTTTTAGACAAATATTAAGGTTTGCAAGGGATACAAGGTAAAATATAGCTTTGAGCGAGCCATGCAAGCTAGCTCTTCCTGGATTCCCCTAGGTGTCTAGTTTTAAAAAATGTTCAGGTTTTCCTAGTGGCTGGCTGAGCTACTGCTCAAAATCCACACACAGCTAGGCACATTGCAAAAAATGGCTCAGTTTTCAGTGGAAAAATGTGATGTATTCACATTGCGTTTTGGGCTGTTTCTTGCCGCGACACCAAGCCTGCCCACACATGTGTGGTACCATTTTTAGCGGGAGACTTGGGAAAATGCTTGGTGGAAGGAAGTTTGTGGCTGCCCTCAGATTCCACAACTTTCTATCACAGAAATATGAGGAAAATGTGTTTTTTTAGACAAATGTTGAGGTTTGCAAGGGATTCTCAGTAACAGAACCTGGTGAGAGCCACAGAAGTCACCACATCCTGGATTCCCCAGGGTATTTAGTTTTCACAAATATACAGGTTTGCTAATTTTCCCTAGGTGCCAGCTGAGCTAGGGCCCAAAATCCACAGCTAGGCAACTGCAAAAAAATGGTCGGTTGTCAGTGGAAAAATGTGATGTGTCCACGTCATGTTATGAGCCATTTCCTGTTGCAGGCACTAAGCCGACCCACACAAGTGAGGTATCACTTGTATTGGGAGACTTGTGGGAATTATGGGTGGAAGAAAGTTTGTGGCTTCCCTCAGATTCCATAACTTTCTGTCATAGAAATGTGAGGAAATGTGTTTGTTTGAGCTTTGCAAGGAATTCTGAGTAACAGAACTTGATGAGAGCCACACAAGCCACCCCATGCCTGATTCCCCTGGGTGTTTAGTTTTAAAAAATATACAGGTTTGTTAGGTTTCCCTAGGTGCTGGCTCAGCTTGGGCCCAAAATCCACAGCTAGGTAAATTGCAAAAAGAGTTTCAGTTTTTAGTAGAAAAATGTAATGAGTCCACATTGCATTTTTGGCCGTTTCCTGTCACGGGCACTAGATCTCCCCACACAAGTGAGGGGCCATTTTTATTGGGAGACTCATGGGAACATAGAATAGTAGAACAAGTATTATTACCAATTGTCTTTCCCTGCGTGTGTGCCTTCCAAATTTAAGACAGTGTGTAAATAAGGAGTCATTTTGAAAAATGCCCTCTAATTCACATGCTTGTATTGGTGCCCACAAATTCAGAGATGTGCAAATAACCACTGCTTCTAAACTCGTATCTTGTTCCCATTTCAGAAATACATAGGTTTCCTTAATACCTATTTTTTCGCTCTTTACATTTTAACAATTAAATTGCTGTATACCCAGTACACAATGAAACACCATTGCAAGGTGCAGTTCAGTTATTGGCTATGGGTTCTTGGTGAACCTACAAACCCTATATATCTCCGCAACCAGAAGGGTCCAGCAGATGTAACAGCATATTGCTTTTGAAAATCTGCCATAGTTAAAAGAAGTTACAGGTGAAAACGTACAAGTGGCTGCTTTTTCAATGGTCTTTTTGCCTTCTCCAGACCAGGTGTTATGGAATGTTTGTTTGTTAAATGTGCTGACGGTGTTTCGACCCAGAAGGTTTGCCAGGTCTCATCAGTAGGTCATCACCTTGAAAACTATTTCAGCTCTGTTCTGATTTACAGCGCTAGTTGATTTTTACTGTGCTTCTCCCACAGATTTTCCCATTATCTCTGCGAGTTCTCCTTCATGGGCTGCTGCTTCTACATCCACCAGGCACCCCACAGATTGGTTAACTCCATTCTGTTTTTTTGGATGGCACAGCACAATGCCCAAAAACCAAACCTCAATAAACACGACGCGAAAAATGCTTGCGACTAGTCTAAACTGCTGGTAGTTGCTCTGGGTAGCATTCCAATCCTTTGGTTTTTGCCCTCTATGCCAATCTGAACAGTGGCCAACTTGTACAAATCAGCAACAGCCCTGCTCTTCAATGAAACAGAGCACCCCATACTACCAGGCGAGGCCCTATCAAAAAGGGAACACAAGGAGCACAAAACCAGTTTCAACGTTGTCATTGAAGTATTTCTTGGATACTGAGGTAAAGTGAGGGAGGGACCCAGATCTAGGCATATACTTGGCAACTTATGGCATGGCTTCCAATAACAAAAGGTGATGTTATGAACGCTTACAAATGTCTAAACCACTGCAGCTGCTCTAGGTAGCAAACCAACTCATTGTCTGTGGCTTGCTGGGCCACTATAGACATTCGGCATTCTTATGCAAATCCCTCCTGACTCTGCTCCTGAGGGAGAGAGTCCATTCTGAACTGTCAGACAAGGCCACTGGATTTCGGCCAGAAAAATCACCAGTGGCGGTATTAATGCAAGCATTCCTTCTGTCACCTTGTTATTTGTTGCAGATTACACTCTAAGTGCAAGGGGGAGCCCAGATGTGGGTCTTTTGCTTACTGTTTTATAGGATTCAAACAATACCTCACCGATAAGGTCTTAGTATGATGTAAACGGTCTGAAGTTGCTTGTATACCCACCTGAAGGGATCTGGGCAGGACTGTTCCTATTGGAGCAGGACCAGTACTGATTTGCATATGTCTAGAATGGCAAAGCGGCTGACAAAGTACTGACTGGACTGTGGCCTGAGTGCTCACCAGTGGCTGAGATTAATTTGAATATTCCTTCTAAAACGTTCTTGTTTGTTGCAAAAGAAGCAACACTGGCACAGTAGTACTGCACTGTAGCAGCAACACAGTTCTGGGAATCTCACAGTTTCTGTCACAAAAGGGAGCAAACCAGCACAAATTGTATAGTTTTGTTTTGCACTGGGAATGTCCCAGTACCTAACACAAAGCAATGCTTTACTCTGCTTTATATTACTATGCAACAGAGTTACGTTCCATGGGTGGAACATGAACGTTCCCATGCAACCACTGATGGGTCTTGACTTAAAGCACTATCTATTAACAATAGTAGACAGGTTAGCCCCCTCCCCAAACAGAAACGTCCTTTTGAGAATAGCGTTAACTTGGAGAAATGCTTTTATTTCTCTAAACTTTTCCAACTTTGCCTGTGTGCTGTGCTGCACAGCACACATCCAAAGTGGGAAAAAATTTCAGTATTTGATGGCATATTATTTTGCATTAGAAGAGTACTCTTTTACTATGGTGGAAAGGTATGCATCGCGCCAGGCAGCCTAATTGTGTGACTGCACTAGGGAGAGAGCAGGATGGTGCAATATCTTAGTAGATATGGGGCTTTCCTGCTCTCTCTTTCATGCAACAGAGGGCAGCTAATTTGGTTGCTGCGCTGCACTACATGAGGTTTTAGTGAATATACCCCAAAACGTGCTATTAATGGCGCAGGTTGTGATCAAGATAAAATCTAAAAAAAAATGAGACGTCACTGAGGATGTTAATCAGACAATCTGCACAAAACCTCAGGCATGAAAATTCGTTCTTTCCACGCATTGCTAAAAAAAATATTTAAAGGTCGAAGGCAACTTAGAAAGATATAATTAGTAACATATGACACACATTACACCAGGACATTCCAATTTTTAGATCTGGCATTAGCCATGAGCTTTTGATTTTATTAAAAGTGTATTTATCATATACTTGCTTAAAGGGCTTTCTTCTTCAGCTGGTCTATAATTGCATCATCCACATTTGTCTTCCACCCACTACAGCATGGGCAGTGTCTTTGAAAGTGACAGCATTTCCCCTTTTACAAGGAGCATATCCGCACACAATGTAGTTCCTTTAAGGGCCAGAATCTACCATGGAAATGTGTGCTTTTTGAGTCTCAAAAATATTTTGACTTTAAATAATGCTTTTCGTTTTATATTGAGGAGGGCCTGGCAAAAGCCCCATTAAAAACATTTTGCAAAAAACAGGGTAAATCAAAACAAGCACTGACAAAGCCAAAAGGCTGTGGCCAACACCCACATGGATTTCTTTCGTGAGACTCCGTTCACCAGACTTGCTCCACACGTTGAATCTTGATTTGACCTGGTGTGGTTTTTGGTTAGAACCAACTTCACACATTTGGCCAACTTCATACATTGGGCCAGGAATACTCTAGACACAGTTTACCCTAAAGAATATATTTAATTTCCCCACAGGGTGAAAGAGAGAGGTTTAGTGCAAGAACAGTCTGAGTAGACCAGTAGACTATTGGAACTACTGGTCCCTACAGTTAGTTCTTTTTAAGTCCTACGTTCACGACCATTCAATGGATGGTGTTTTTTATAGTACACCATTCTGTCCTTAAACTGGTGAAATAAAATAGTTCTCTGAGAAATGGAATTCTGTAATCTAGCTTTATGTCCCCATGGAATTATGCCAGGGCCATTAAAGCCACTCCTGGGCAGTTTAAGATCCTTGACGCAATAAAATGTAATCACAGTCGCACTTTTTGGCACTGGCTCTGTATAGCTTAGTCATCATTTTTCCACAAACTTGCACCATTTTTGTACCAGAGTTGATGATGTAGCACTTTTTCTGCACATATCGAGTTTTTTCGTGAATATAGAACAACTGATATAATTTCAGAGGACAACATAGAAAACATCAGTCCGTTAAAGAACTACATATAACCTACTAAATGCTTGTTTCCTTCTACTTTGTTATAAGTTCCTGAACTCTACAACATATCACTGAGTTCTATCACTAAATATGTCGTGGGATATCAATGTCATTCTCAAGTTCACACAAAACTGTTAAGCCTCCTTTGATCTGAATCTAGTCTCTCTGACAGAAACCACTGACGCATCCATTGTGTAAGGAGAGGCCCTGCAGCTCCTCGAAGTGGCCTGGCCTGGGCTGATGCCAAACGCCTGTTCCCAGCGCACACCAGCCGTGTCAGGTTTCCGGATTCTAGGGGTGCAGTCAATGCGCCATCGCCTCGGGTTACGGCGTTTCACACTTACAATGGATCATTACAATGAATGCACACAGTTTATTCCGCTGTACTGAACACTGGTGTTAATTCTATGCCATGTCATACTATGGTACAGGCTTAGTATCATATTTAGGATTAAAAGGTATACAGCACTCCAAAGGATTATTTGTTTAAATCTCAATACTTGACATGAAACCCAAACAGCATTAGCACCAGGATATACACCATGATTCAAGAGGTAGGATCTAAATTAAATCACCACTTAACGTTAAAGGCTGCCCCCCCTTCACCCACACCCAGCACTGGCAAAGGCGCTGTATGTGGCGGCAGGAAAGACATTCTTCTGTATCTTTGGTCTGTTCCTCAGTTGTTCCTACTTTTGATACAAAGATTCAGAGAGTCCCAAAGTAGCATTATACTCATCATATGTGCCTGTATCAACAACCTAGGCGCTAACTAGAGCACTATTGGATATGCAAACTACATTTGTAAATGTTGTACACCATGGGGCTTATTTACAAGTCCCTTGCAACGCCGGTACATCACTTTTTTCCCATTTTAAAAGCACCGGTGGCGCATGGGGCTTGCAAATAAGTCCCCAAGTTATTGTTATTGTTGCCGCGACATATTTCACCCTTAGTGGGATGGGTATGCCCAGACGTTGGTCCCTTGCTTGCTGGGCCACTATATTCCAGCAAGCCTTCCTGATGAGGGGTGATACCCCGAAACCTGTCCCAGGATGCTTGTTTCCAGTTCAGGGAGGACCTGGCTTGGCAGTTCGGGCCGGACTGTTCCCATGAGGAGCAGGGTCAAGACTGATTTGCATATGGCTGGATCCAAACTGGGGTGGTGTGGTGAGCAAAAAAACAACGGGGCAGATTTACAAGCCCTTTGCGCCACTTTTGTGTCACTTTTAACATGGGAAAAGTGACGCAAAAGTGGCGCAAGGGGCTTGTAAATCTGCCCCAATGGATTTAACCCAGATCTCTTGACTAGGGGTGAATGTTTGAGTTATTCAGCATTCAGTCCATCATTTTTTGCAGCAGCACCCATGTTATTTGCTGTCATGTTTGCAAGGTACTTACCAGTAGGTGGAACTTGATGGTATGTGCCTATGCAGACTACCAGAGAGTCCAATACGTGCTAGTCTCCTAATGGATGATGGTTCAACTCGCATTTACAACTTTTTTTATCAGCACATTGGTCTAAATACCTTCCATAGTCGTCAGCTCTATCCTGGCTCTTACGTTGATTTATTCGATGAGCTTCATCCAACTAAATATTTTCTACTTTTCATTGCGCACACGGCTCCATCTATAGAGCTCTCTCTTGAATTACAGTGTTCTTACCAAATGCTACTCAGTCTTGGGATCTTGGGTGGCAGGAAGACTGAGCTGCTGTACTTGACGATCATTGTCGCATTACAAACCACAAATTCTTAGTAACTTGTGTGGTGAATGGGAATACTGGGTCACAAAAGTGGCGAATGTCCAGACCTGCCTCTTACAATCACATGTTGGCCCCTGGCACTTGTAATAAGGCGGACAGGATATTGGAGATCTGTCATGCTTTGACGGAGTATCCCACCCACCAAACTCAAAACAAGGTCCTTGGTCTTTAATTTAAGCTTAGAAGCATCGGACAGGCACTAATGAGCAAGCACCTGCCGCCTCTCAGGGAATATTTGGGGAAGACCTTGAGACTAGGTCACAGCAATCTATGGTTAATAGCCGACTTCACTAAGCCTGCAGTTCTTGCTTGACAATGCAACTTTAGAATGAGGCTATGCTTTCTTGTGCAGTCAGGCTAAATGTGCAATGTACAACATGGAATAGAAAGATGGGAGTACATTTAAAATATGTGTTAATATGCAATAATGCCAAGGCTCAGGTAGAGCTTTAAGCAGTTATGAAAACAAATTTACAAATGTCATTACAAGCATCAGGATGAGATGTAACATTGCAAAATTCAACAGGCCTTAAAGTTACCTGCTGTGTCTGGGTTGTTTCTTCCTGGTGGTTACTACACTTCTCCCATAAAGACGCCTTAGAATTTTAAGTATCTTGCTGTTTTGTAAACTATGGTGTAAATGTATTTACAATTCATGCAACGAAGGGCAACAAACAAAGTTGCTGTGAAATCCTTTAACCCTTTCGCTGGGGCGGGAATTCCGCCGCAGCGCTGGGGGGGGTTTGGGGACAGCGCGGTGGCGCAGTGCTCATGACGGAACTACTCCGTCATGAGCCACGGTTGAGCTGTGCTCATGACGGAGTGGTTCCTCCATGACTCCGCCCACTGCGCTAATCGCCCGCACAGGCGGGGAATTAGCGCCGCGTGGGCGGCGCGGCCGCCAACGGCCGCAGCATGATGGATCCACTCCATCATGAGCACACGGCGACCGTGGCTCATGACGGAGTGGTTCCGTCATGAGCAGGGGAGGGGTTAAAGCATATTCTTCTCTCTATGTGTGCTGCCGAAAGCAGCAAGCTTAGCAAGAGGAATTAACAAGGAGAAATGAAGGTATTTCTCCCTTTTACGACTGCTCCAGGGAGGCGTTGGTTGTTGACACATTCCCAAGTTTGCAAGTCTTTGTAAATCTGGGAATGTGCCAAAATCTTTGGGTGGATGCATAGGAATGCCCATGCTCCACCAATGGATCACTTTCCCAACGTAAGGTAAAGCAAGGCAGTACTGTGCGCTGCCTTGCATTACTTTGTATTTACTAAACCACACAAAGTCTTTGTGTGGCTTAGCAAATGCTAAAAAGGATTTAGCGTCAGCGCTGCACCATAAAAGCGACGCAATCCCTATGCAAAACCTTAGTAAATCTGCCCCTTAATTTCCTATACACTCATAAGCTACCTGGTAGCCTTGAAAAGCTCAGCTTTTGCAGATAATTGAATCCTAAAGCACCCATTCAACCCATATGTCATTAATTTCCCCCATGGGTGAAATACGGCTTGCTGTACATGCACACCACCCCATTAGGTGTTGCCACCCCAGTGATGTGTCATGCTACACAAATGTTCTGCATATTATCTCCATGTTCCAACATGCTCTCTTGTTTCCCTGAAAAATCTGTTATCTTTACCCATCACCTTCCTTCTCCATCGCTCTCACACTCTCATCTCTCCAATAACCATCCTATCCCCTCCCTCACTCTACTCAATCTCTTGATCCTTCTTTGATACCATGCAGAGCACATCCATCACGTATCTAAAACCATTCCAGACCTCATCAACTCTTCCCCATCTGTCTCCACTAATTCATACATTTCCTCCTACCCTCACCCCTGAGACAAAGGCTCCTGTTCAACTATCTCTGCACCTTGAACCATCCTGAGTCACTCATACCTCTGATACGGACTAAGCATCATCTCACTTTCACATTCACTTCAGCTTCTTTCTTCACCAAATCTGAGCTTCCTCAAGGCTAAAACATCTCTCCACTCCTCTTCAACAGCTGCATCAGCCTGCTACCTTACCTCACAAAGTCCTTCAGTGTTCCAGAAATATGTGAACCTAGAGTATGCAAACATGCCACTTTTTCTACTCCACTTTCTTAAACTGCAACAGCCCAAGTAAGGTCTTTAGAAGAGTCACACAGACAGGCAGGCTCATACAGGATACGGAGGCAGCTTACCTTGGGTCGGAAACAGCTTAAGGTGTTGGATATGGACACAGTAGAACATACGATACTCCCCACCAAACACAAATATTAAGCCGGGGGCAATAGGGCAGGACGTCTGTTAGGTCACTGCCTGTGCCCAGACTTAGCACCAGCAGTGGTGGGTACTTATAGATCCATCAGGTAAAATCATTCAGTAGGATGTAGAGATAGAGGCAGAATGTGTTCCTTTTTATACTACCATCTACGCGGCTGACCAGCTACACCCTGGGGATGCCGCTGCATCTGTCGCCCTGGCTCCTTTAGCTTGATTACCGAGAGAAATGCCCAGGTCCTAGATAAAGATATTATGGTGGAAGAGGTCAGGAGAGCTATAGCTCAATTACAAGTGGATAAAGTACTGGGTCAGGATGGGCTCACTGTGAGCTTCTATAAAAACGTTCCCTCTCCAATTAGCCCCTGTCTTTACTAGACTACATAACACTTTCAGTACGCAGGAGGTCCTCACTGACACTATGAAACTTGCCACTATAACGGTAATACCCAAGCTGGGGAAGGATCCTGCCCAATGTGCTTCCTATCAATTTTTAATGTTGACACCAAAATCTTTACCAGTATCTTAGCAACCCGAATGGTGCCCTACATGCCTGGATTGATAGATCCGCACCAAGTGGACTTCATTCCGGGGCGTAGTTGAAGTGACAACACAAAGCCCATCCTTCATCTCATTGACAAATCTAGCATTTTCTGGTCCTGGCCCTTCTGATACCGATCAGAGATAAGAAAGTGTTTGATCGGGTATATTGGCCCTTCTTGCGCCTGGTCCTAGAGAAAGTTGGCTTGGGTCCTCGTTTCCGCAAATGGATCTGGTCTGGTTACTCTGGCCCCACAGCGACAGTTTGGGTCAATGGGCTGCAATCCTGTTCCTTTCCTATCTCCCTCGGGACCCGTCAGGGGTGTCCACTGTCATCGTTCCTGTTCGCCTTGTATATGGAAAGGGAAACCCAAGCAGAATAGATTCTGTGGCACCCTCATATAGACAGCATTATCATGAGCTGTCAGGTGCATAAAATGGCACTCTATGCAGACGATTTGCTGTTGGTGGTTACGCCACCCTGTCAGTTGATCCCTACACTACTGGTGGAACTTGAGTTGTTTAGTAAAGCATTCATATTTAAAATGAATGCCTATTAAATCTCAGATCCTTAATCTCACTACTGAAAAGGCACAACTTGAGACCCTTTTCCCGTTCCCATGGGGATCACATACTTGGGGATCTCCCAATTTTCCACTCTAGATAAGACTGACCGGCGCAACTATGCTGCCTTGCTCGATACTGCCCTTTCCACAATCCAGTCTTGGGATGGGAGGTCCATCTACTTGCTTGGTAGGATAGCAGCCATTAAGATGACCTTCCTCCCGAAGATTTTAGTCCTCTTGCAAACATTACCTCTCCAGCCTCCACTGCCTACTCTCCAGAAACTCTAGCAGCCGATTGAAGCATCAATTCGGAGTGGGAAGTGCTCACCAATATCTAGGAAATTGACCTATCTCCCGATGATGACAGGAGGGCTGGGCATCCCACATCTAACTCTCTACTACCACATGGCACAACTGCGATACCGGGTAGAGTGGCAACGACTGAGCTCAGAGAAACATTGGTGCTTCTTCGACCAGGCCATCACAGGTATTCATATCTGAAAAATCCCAAGGCTCTGTAAGAAACACAGCCCACCTGGATGTATATCTCCCCAGTGATTAGGGCCACAATGAGGACATGGGATAAAGTGAGCCTTACAAGCGGCTTTCTACGCCCATTTCCCCACTCACACCTACCATAGGAATCCCATATTTTCCTCCGGCCCTACATGATCGGTCCTATTCCCATTGGCAAAAAGTGGGATGTAAACGAATCGGAGACCGATACGATCTCTAGGGACTCCTGAATTTCTCAAGACCTAAAACTGACTTCGGCCTCCCTGAGACTGACCTCTCAGGGAGGTGGCTTCTCTCCAGACACAACGATAAAGGCATTCTCTCGGCCATCTACAAATTCCTCAATATCAGTTCTAATACAAACTGTTTCTCCGTCTCGTGCTCATTTAAAACGGGAGTGTGAGCGGTTGTTTTCTGATAAGGAAGAGGCAGATATCACCCAGAGGGCCCTTACATCGACCTGCAGTGCTTCAGGGCAGGGAACTCTTCTCAAAGTGTTGCACTACTGGTACTGTACACCTGCACGCAAGGCAAGTGGAGACATAAGCGAAACAAAAGGGTTTTTTGTCATTGCAACTTCACAGGCACCCTGAACCACCTGCTATGGCACTGTTCCAAACTACATCACTACTGTACTGATGTGTTAGCAGATATTGACCAGATGTTTAATACCGATATCCCGGGCTTCCCCAGTTACATCATTCAAGGCTTACCAAATGCACTAACATATTCATTGCACTCTTCGAGAAAGAGAGCCATCACTCTGTCTCTATTTGCGGCCGAGCAGGTACTCCTTTCTAGATGGGGCACAGACCTGGTCCCAAAACACACAGACTGGCTGCACAAGCTTTGGGACCTCCTGAGCATGGAGAAATTGATGGCCTATGCGAACCACACTCTCCCTCGATTTGAAAAAACTTGAGGTCCTTGTTTGAAGCTCTTACCGCACAGCTTTAGGGCACTCATATACCCGGAATATATACAGGTGCTCCGCCTCCCAACAGACATCCCAAATACTCCTTAGCTCTATGATTGTGATAGGACTCATGATTGGGAGCTGGACTGTGAGTTGACTTTCTGAAGAAGCATGTATCACTCCTCCCTCCTTCTCCCCTCTCCCCCACTGTTGAAAGTGAGTACCACGTCCTCCCTTTCCTTTGTTCTCTATCTGCTGTCACCACTGTAAGTAATTTGCCCCCACACTTATTGCATCGATAAAAATTGTATGAATGTAGAGTACATTTTTTTTTAGAATTTAGCATTATGTGCTCCAGCTAATCAGAAGGCGGAGTGCTGGTCCATTGAAATGGCTAATTGCACATGCTAAGCCTGTGCTTGGAGAAGGTGGCAATCTGGATGGAGCGCTCATATTTGAAATTGAATGGGGCTAAGACAGAGCTGATGCTCCTTGGCAACCCTTCTACTTTTAATGTAGGATCAATGTGGCCAATCTGCCTTGGTCCTGCTCCTATTCCCAAGGACCAGATTAAGAGCCTGGGCATTTGGCTTTACCGCAATCTTGACTTTAAGGAGCAAGCACAGAAGGTGGCAGCTAGTTGTTATGGAATTCTTAGGATGCTGCGAAAAGTCCTTCCTCTCCTTCCATTTCTAGCCAGAAGACTTATGGTCCAGGCACTTATTCTCTCTCGGCTGGACTATGCTAAGGCCCTCTACTTAGGAGCTCCACGTGATACCATTACTAAATTACAGATTGTTCAAAACTGTGCAGCACATATGCTCCTGAGGATTCCCAGCCGCCAATCGGCATAGCCTGCTCTCGCTACTCTCCACTGGCTTCCCATACAGGAGAGAATCAAGTTTAAGGCTCTGTTTATCGTACACAAGACATTAGCAGGAAAGAGGCCGCCCATTAATTGATCTATTATTCTGCCTTATTGTTCGAACAGGGGCCTGCGCTCGGACAATCATCATCTGGCCATAGTACCAAGAATAAGAAAGTCAAGAAGTGGAGGCTGTCATTTTTTCCTATAATGCCACCAGGTTATGGAATTTTCTCCCCCTCCATGTTCGCCTTGAGACTAACCACCTGACCTTCCGGAAATTGCTTAAAACCTTACTTTTTCCCTAATGCCGCTCGGAGTTCTTTGAATTTACTGCTATCAGAGCTGGGATGCCTTCGGGTAGCTACGCGCTTAATAAATGTTTGATTCATTCATTAATTCACATAGAATATTTTTTATGCTTGATCACTAGTCTTTTACATTAAACAGACATTGGCCTTCTAAGAGCTTTCCAGAGTGAATGATTTAATTCACCGTACCCATAAGTGCCGATACCAAACCACTTCTACCCCCTAATTTGTGTTCTCCTCCTTGGAAATAGCTCTGCATCAGCCCTACAAAGTCTGCCTATACACTCAATGATCATTTTCCCCATTTCAACACAATTGCGCTTTTACACAATTGATTTTCATACAATTCTACATAGAACTTAGAAAATACTTTCACCTTGATACATTGCTGGATATGATTTTACTTATTACCTATGAATTTTTCTCTACCGAGTCTTTAAAGTTTTAATAAAGAATTGCTTAAAAATACTCTATGGGAGGTTCAACTTACTTTCAAAACAAAAAGTAACTCAACAATCTAGGAAGCTCGCCTACAAGCAGTAAAAGTGCATCACACAGAAAAAAAGCTTGCCAAATGTTAACTTAAGAAACTAAGAGTTTAAACTAGGTGTGGCACCTACACAACATAAGCTTACCTATATTATTAAGTAATTAGGAATGTATGGGGTCCATCTATGAGCTGCAGCGTTGTAACCCACTGACGGATGCAGTGTCACAAAATCAAGAGGTACCTTAATAAACTATGGTGTCAACCCGTGGAGGGGCACAGGCACAGCCCACTGGAAAACACAGCTTTCCAAAACAATCAGGCAATTGAAGAATGTACAGGTCCCTCTAGGAGCAGTGCAAATGCAACCCACCAGAAGCTAATTAAAAATCTATGGTGTGCAACTTCGAGTTTTATATAGCATAAACTTGACCTGAATCGGGTATCAGAGCGCTTTACATAGCACCAGAACACATTCATTTTTTGTTAGGCACCGGGAGAGTAAGTGATTTGCCTAGAATCACAGGATGTTCAGCGTCATTGCCGAGACTCGAACCCAGTTCCCCAGATTCGAGGTCGACCGCCCTAGCCATTAGGCCAAGTCCTCTCCCCACATGTAACTCGACTTTGGATTTAAAGTTACTTCCAAAGTATAAAACGACCTTATTTTACATATGTCACCCCTAGGGCCTACCCTTGGTGCCCCCATGGTAGGGTGCCATGTAAAAATAAGCAGAGACATTTTGAAAGATTTATATGCACTAGTGAGGGAAAAACTACCAATTTCATTTCCCCCCATTGTAGCATTTTAGCTCCATAGGCTAACATGTGACTACTGTATTACAGTGTCACTATTGATAGGAGTGAACTACAATTATATTTCAAGAACTTAAAGATTGGTAATGATAAATACAGCAGCTTGCCAGTGTTGAATTTATCATACCTAATACAGAAAAGAAGTTATAGAACTTTATTTTATGTGAGCCACAATCCAGCCTTCTAGCAGCCTCTACTGATTCGCCAGCCAATATCAGGCTTAGCCAAACTGCTTTGATGTGATGATAAGTGGCCTGCACAGAGACACAGGTTATCTGGTGGGGGAGCTCTGCAGAGAACAGGCAAGGAAGGGGGCAGGTAACACAAACAGGGCTTCAAAGAGAACAAGACAGTAAGGAAAGCCAGCCGGGACTACCCCCTCTTCCCGTCCTCCCTAGCCAGATGGGAGCCCCAGGAATGGAATTTGCAGAAGGGATTGTTAAGGGAAATAAGCCACACCAGTAAGTAGGCTTAGCCAGCTCTTACTCCCAAGAAGCGAAATTCTCCATCTTCCATATTAAAGTACAGTGCTTTGTGGAACAAGAATATGCCACACTTAGGAGTAAGCTGCCACGCTTTTAGGTGTCACCCTGTACCCCATTGGCCAGGGGTGCCCCCCTGCTTGTCACCTTAGACCATTGGATAAATATGTGAGAGCTACATAGCAACTCAGATCTGCTTCCTGAAACTATAAAGAGATTAAGGAATACCCTGCTGGAACCCTGGTCAGCACCCCAAAGGATTGCACTCTGAAGGACTGTTCCTGCTGCACACTTGGAACTACAGCCCTGAGGACTTTGCCTTGCTTCAAAAAGGATTGAGGAGCGGACTCCCTGAAAGTGACAGGTTACCAGAGTTCACCTCCACCATCTCCCCCAAGAAGTCCCTAGCCTGGAGTGTGTCCAGTGGACTTGTAAGGATTTGGTCTGCTGCATTGTGGGGATTGTAGTCCCAAACTTCAAAAGATCACCTCAGAGCTTCTAGAACCTTGGATTTGTGTTTTGGACACTTTGAACCCTCAAGATGAATTTCAGGAAGAAGTTCCAGAAGTTTGGAGAAGTTTGCAGTAACTTTTGGAAAAAGCTCCATAAGGTGACTGACCCGTCGACGAGAGTCAGGTCGCTGACGTCGAACTACGACCCGTCTTGGATTTCAGGTTTGCCCCACTGAAAGCTCTGGAGCTCAAGACTTTCAAGAATTCACCGAAGCATCGCACTGAGCCAAGCAGCCGTTGTCAACTTTAATCCTGGCCTGAAGAGGAGCCTTGCACGACGACAAGAGAAAATCCTCCAGAAAAATTTCTCAGTGCACAGGTAACATTTTGACAGGGGACACCCTCTTAGAGTATCAAACCAGGGCTCCATCGCGGTCGGCCTCAAACTTTGACTTTGTCCTGGTCAAGCGCAACCAGATGCCCCAAGATGACGCTTTATCATTTTAGGCACTAGCAAGTTTTTATTCTTTAACACTTCACATCTTCAGTTTTTGTCTCCTTTTTATCATAAAACTGTTTCCTATTTTTATAAATTGGTTGTGTATTTTTATTGTGTGTAGTGTCTTACTTATTTAGTGTATTGGTGTTGTTAAATGCTTCATACGCCTGTTTCATAAGTTCAGCCTTCCTGCTCATTTCTAGCTACCAAGGGTTGAGCAAGTGAATAATTTATTGAGACCTTCTCTGGACCTTATATTGCATTGGTGAACTTATTAGTTGTGGTAGGTGCATAATTACCCCTACTAATAATCTACCTTCCTACATCTCTTCATCAGCAGCCACCACAAACAGCATCACCACCTCGCAAGATCTATGAGACAAACTATTGGAATTCTTCAGTAATTAAATCAAAGCCATCTATATCATCTTTGACCCCCAATTGAATCCCTGCACCACCACCCAAGCTTAACCACAAACCCTAATGGAAAATCCTAACTTCCTGGTGAACATTAGTTGCGTAAGAAACAGACAAAATCATAGTGACCATCCACTCTGGGGCACCAACACACCCCTGCCCCCACTACATCTGCAATATCACATGTATGCAGATGACACCCATCTGTACATGAAAATATCCTCCCCTAATGACATCAAGTCACTTAACGGGCCCTGCCCCTATCAGCAAAGTCCTCCTCTGCATCTCGAAGCCTCATCACCTCCAAGATGCTCCAGATGGTCTGGAAACATGCAATGGTCAATGTATTGCTAAAGAAACCCTCAGCAGACCCCACTCAACTTGCAAACTACCTCCCAATCTCACTTCTACCATACTGGCCAAGGTTTTGGAAAAAACCATAAACAAGCAACTCTCTCACTACCTCAACACACATCAGGTTTCCGGCCCAACCACACCACTGAGACTGCAGATGACAGGCTAATCCTCAACTGTGGTCTGCAGCCTTCATACTGCTTGACCTCTCAACTGCTTTTGACTCGATCTCTCACTCCACCTTGATCAGAAGACTACATGAAACAAGCATCCAAGGACCATCCCCCCCACAACTGGATCAGCTTGTTCCTCACAGGAGGAACACAAAGAGTTATCCTGTCACCCTACATGACGGAGGCCAAGAACCTCATATACGGAGTTCCCCAAGGATCATCTCTCAGTTTAATGCATATGCATGACTCCGGTGGCAGACCTCATCAGATCACACACCAATATACTCTTCTAAGCAGACGCCACCCAACTTACACTCTCCTTGTCAGACAAGATCTCCACTGCAGTCTGTTTGCTGAAGTTGTCATAGAGGGTCTTGATTTTCAGGTGGAAGTAAGAGCTGAGCTGCTTGCAGAGGTCCTGAGATGGTGTGACGTCCATGGCTTTGCTGGGGGGTTTAGTGAACTGCTGTATGGCATTGAAGAGTTCTTTTGTGTTACTTGAGTTGGTGTGGATTTTGTTCTTGATAAAGTCCGCTTGGTGGATCTTATGCACTGGTGGTATTTACTCATGGCGTTCCTGTAGTTGTTTTGGTCTTCAGTGGTTTTCCTGTTCCTCCAGAGCTTCTCAAGGCGTCTGCAGGAGCGCCTGGCTTCTTGGAGGTCGGTGGTGAACCAGGCAACCTTCAGGGAGCGCTGTTTGGTGGTGTGGTGGAGGGGTGCAAGCTTGTCTGTGCAGCTCGATATCCAGTGGTGTATTTCTTTGGCTACGGAGTTGGCATCAGCCGTAGCAGCGGGTGGGTTGTGGAGGAGGGTGGTGTTGAGGTGTTCCTCTCTGATCTTGGTGGGTGCGGGGCGGGCTTGGGTGCGGTGGTAGTGTTGAAGGTGAAGTGTACGCAGTGGTGGTCTGTCCAGAGGGGCAGCGTGGAGTTGCTGAAGTGGATGTTTGTCCCTCCTGCGAAGATGGGGTCGAGGGTGTGTCCGGCTTTGTAGGTGGGGTGGTGATGAGCTGCTTCAGTCCTAGGTTGACAAGGTTGTTGAGGAGGGTGGTGGAGTCGGGGTCGCTGCAGTCGTAGATGTTCAGGTCTCCGATGAGGATGCAGTCCATTGTGGCGATGGCGTGGGCTGCGACGAGGTTGGCAATGGTAGTGGCGGAAGAGGCGCGAGGCCTGGACGGTCTGTAGACGAGGGTCCCGCACAGCATGGTTCTGGGGTTGGAATGGATCTGGAAGTGGAGATTCTCTGTGAGGGTGTCGTTCGTGCTGGGGTTGGAGAGTCAGAGGGAGCTCTTTTGTGCAATGGCGAGTCCTCCTTTTGGGCGGTGGGGGCGGTCTTTTCTTTGGATCTGGTATCCGTCGGGGATGGCCGTGGCGATGTTGGGGGCAGAGTCCATGTTTCCGTGAAGAAGGTGACATCTGGCAAGAGGGTGTCGAGCCGGTCCCAGAACTCCGTGGAGTGTCTGTGGAGGGAGCGCACGTTGAGGAGGATGCATGTCAGGGCTTCAGTGGTGCGGGCAAAATATTAATATTAATATTTAATATTTTCTTTTTATATACCCAATCCATTTATATAAGTTTATATTAAAACGAATAAAGAACTCATTTTAATGAATAATAGAGTGATGTGATGATAATTAATCAACCCTATTAACCAAGAGAATACACGTGGGAATGCATTTGCATGGCTAAAATAATAAGTGAACTAAGTTTGTACGCATATTAATTTTATATGTTTGGCTTAAGCAGTGTTAATGTGATTTGCGCTTAAATAAACCAGCATTAACAGCTCTGAATGTTGCATATGGCTAGATAAATGCATACACATAAGGGTATTAGTAAGGGAATAACACTGTTTTAATTATTTCAATGTATTAATTACGATTTTGTGTTTTCTTTGCTTAAAGTTGACTATTCTGGCCTACCAAAAGATGGCTGCCGACTGAATCCTAACTAAAATACATGACTTCATAAATTGAGCAATGGAGAAAGGCGCCTGCACTGACTTCGTTTGTGGCCTTTCCGTGACCCGACAGACCAGGCCCATGAAGACTACCCTGGGCGAGGTGCCAATGTCCCTGAACATGAAGCAATTGTTGCCAATATGGAAAAATGAACTACAGAAAGCCACCTATTTACAATAGACTGATACTTTCTTGACCTGGGAACAGCCTTTCCCATGCGCCTAGTTTATTCATCATCCGCATGTGAAATTTGGAGAATGTTTCTTAATGTATTGGGACGTGGCTGAATTCAGCCAATCAGGGGCCTGGAAATAGAGAAAATGTTACTGTTATATGTAAATTTTAGTATAAATATTAGAAGTCTAGAGAGGGAAATTAGCACCCTACCTGATCGATGCTACTCTATGCGACACTCCATGCTACTCTGCGCTAGAGATCCTTATGCTGACAGAAGAGGACGGGACTTTAGAATACTGATTAACTTTCTGAGGACCAGTTCTGACTTAGAAAACGACAATTAGCCAGAATAGGTAAATATGACAAAAGATAATATGGAATTATTAGGATTTAAACTGCAATTTAATTAGATAAAGAAAATCATTATTTGAAGAACTGTGTCGGTTGATTATTTCTTGAAATGTTTTATTGATTTATTTGAGAGTCAAAGAGTCATCAAGTTCTAAACAAATAAATGATCCAATAGGCCTCCGGATGGAGGAACTGTTAGGGTATTTCAGTAAATGTGGTTTCCTCAATCCAAGCAAAGAACTGTAGTTCGAGATCGGATGTCTCCCTGTAGGCACGGATAGTTTAATTGAATGAATGTTGGTGTTATGGGCCCCACCAGCGTGTGATGTGTGTATGTGCGTGTGACTGAGAAATCATTCTGTCCGTGGAAGCAGGGGGAGATTTTGTGTTCCGAACTGCACCAGTGGGGGCGGTCTTTTCTTTGGATCTGGTATCCGTCGGGGATGGCCGTGGCGATGTTGGGGGCAGAGTCCATGTTTCCGTGAAGAAGGCGACATCTGGCGAGAGGGTGTCGAGCCGGTCCCAGAACTCCGTGGAATGTCTGTGGAGGGAGCACACGTTGAGGAGGATGCACGTCAGGGCTTCAGTGGTGCGGGCATCTGGCATAGACTCCGCGGACGTAGTGGGGCTGTTGATGGTGAAAGATTGTCGGCAGTGTCGGCAAGAGAACTGGCCGTGGATTGTGTTTGGTGTCGATCTCTGGCACTTGTTGTCTTTTCCAGGGTTAAGTGCGTGGAGGGCAGCAGAGTTCCTGGCGCCGGCTGCGGTCGGGTCGAAGACGGGCTTGCCTTTGGCGCACCTTTGGCGTGCCAGCAGCGCGTCCGCACAGCGGCCACCGTTAAGTAGGGGAGGGGGAGGGAAGCGCAGCTGGGAGATGGGAAGTGGGAACCGGCAGGTAGGAGGGCCCGCGGGGGCAGCAGCGGCGGGGGGGCAGAGAGGGGCAGAAAGCAGGCACAAGGGGAGAAATTAACCAGAATAGCAGAAAAAGGCGCAAAGATAAGCAGGGGCACAAAAAGCAGAGAAGAAAGGCACAGAGACAGAAAACGGGCACAAAAGAGACAGAGGCAACAGAGTTGCACAGAGACAGGAAACAGGCGCAGAAGGGACAGAACCTACCAAGAGGCACAAGTACAGAACCAGGGAACAGGCAACAGCGGCTAGCAGACCTGGGAGGAGGCACTTAGGAGTGGAGCTGCGGGGGGAGAGCAGGTCCCATCTGGGAGCTATTGTAAATGATAGTAAGTGTCATTTTGCATGTTTTACATAAACAGACAGACAGGTACAGATTAGGTCTGTGTACTTTAGGATTGAGCTATAGACCTCGGATTGGCAAGTCATAAAAAGAATACAATAAGAAGAAGCAGAACGTGACAGTGGGTTTCGGGTCAATCTCTTGAGCCATAGGTTTTCATGCGTTTTCTTGATTTGCTATTGCTTGGATGGGTTGTTCATGAAGCAGTGGCATTATGAGCATGGTTACATTGTCCAGTTTGTGGTCCCGTTGTGAAGTGGCCATCAAGTAGTCCGTTTGTTAAACTGCAGATCAGATGTGATACGAAACTTGACACCCAGTGTGTGTTCTTATAAATATTTTCTTTGCTGACACTACAGCATTTTAATTTATGCTCATTTATGTTTGTTTTGTTTAGGAAGTGCCTGCTGTTTGGGTATTTTAGCCTCTCATTAAGGCATATTAATATTCACTAATTTCAAGATAGCATGTTGGATGTCTGACTTCTTTGTTCACAAAGCAAATCTGTGTATCCATATAGACGTTCACATAGATGCAAGGAAAACACTGCTTTTGCAAAAGTATCTACTATGCATTATTCTACTGTGTGTGCCTTTTAAGTTCACCACTAATAATGTAAACATCATTTAGTGACTCATTTTCTTAATACTTTTCTTCGAGGGTACAGATTAACTCTGCGTATGCAGTCTTTCTTCAAAGGGGCCCTACTCCCTGCTTCCATATTGTTCTAGCACAGTATTTTGCTTCATCGAGCGATTTTTTTTCTACAACAGCAGGCTGCAACAGACACAAATGTAACCAACTATTACCAATCACTTCCACTCACAAAAAGCCAGAACAATTGGCTTGCCAATGCTTGTAAATAATGTAGGTACTCCCAGATATGAGAAGTGTCCATGAGACCCCACGTCTGCTCCATAATAAGTGTTGACTGGTAAGAAATGAAAGGTGGAATAAGTAACATCATGGTGGAGGCCGACATAAGACTTTCTGCTGATAGATTTCAACCCCTTCAAATGGTAAAATTATCAGTATTTCATATAACGCCACTGTTAGAATCCGGGGTCTCTGGTTGGCGCAGGTATGCACTTGTGACAAGCAGGGACCCTTTTCATCTAAGTCAGGGCGTAGGATCACCTCTTTAAAAATAACCCCTGCTCACCCTCTAGGTAACGTGGCGCGAGCAGCTAGGCTAGATTCCAGAGGGCATTAGGTTAAGCGTTGCAAGTTGTCCCACACAATAATCACCACCCCACCACACAAGGACACAAGGCTGTAGTTATATCCAAATAAAGTTCTTTATATAAAAGCTTTCTTTGTAGGCAGGTTAATAAAATATAGTTCTCTTGTAAGTACTAATCCAGTTACTCTTTAAATGCTTAAAATGTAGTCCACAGTTATTAAAAAGGGCACAGTTCTGATCAAAATAAGCTTTTTGGGGGTTCTGCGTTCTTCGTAGCGCCTTTGTTATGCTTTGTGCAAGTTTTTAGAGGTGTCTTGCCGTTTCTCACGCTTCTCGCGTGAGCACGAGTACGCTTGCCGAGTCTCACGCTTCCCGCGTGAGCACCGGCAATAGGTTTCAATGCTGTTCGGCTCAAAGCAGGTACGGTTCGAACTACGCTGCTTCAGAGGCCAGTACGGTTCGAACTAAAGGCAGGAAAGGCTCAAACTATAATACTACAGGGGCCAGTACGGTTCGAACTAAAGGCAGGTACGGCTCGAACTATAATATTGCAGAGGCCGGTACGGTTCAAACTGAAGGCAGGTACGGCTCGAACTATAATATTGCAGAGGCCAGTACGGTTCAAACTGAAGGCAGGTACGGCTCGAACTATGGCACCACAATGATTTCGAAGGCAGGTTCGACTCAAACTAAAGTACTTCAGAGGCAAGGACGGTCCGTACAAAGGCGAGTACGGACCGTATTTACGCGCACAGCTCCCAATAGTTCTCAAGCAGGTACGGCTCGTACGTAGGCAAGTACGAGTCGTACTTTTAGCGTGATTGTCCCGAATACTTCCAAGGCAGGTACGGCTCGTACGAAGGTCAGTACGGGCCGTACTTTTAGCGCACGAAGTCACAAATACCTTTGTCCTTCACGGGGATGGTCACGGAGGCCTCGGGTGTCCACGGAGCGGTGTCCCACGTCACCGTGTCGTCCCTCGCAGTCAGAGGGCGGCGGTGCTTCGTGGGGCACCCGAAGAAGGTCTCAGCCGCACAACCAAGGGCAGAGGAGGGGAAGGCAGCTCCGGGGCAATCCTTAGCGCGTTGCAGCGCCGACGGCTTCTCAGTAGATCACCAGTAGATTGCAGGTCCTCGCGGTGATCTCGGCGGCGCGGGGTCGCCAAGGCTCGGTGCACAGACACTCAGGGTCCTTTCCTTGCGGTGCGAGCTACGGCTCGGAGGGGCAGGTACTTGCGGTGCTGGGACCAGTTGGACAGGTCCTGGCGGTGCTCGTAGTAGCCCCAGGTGGCAGATGTCGCGGTGCTGGGAAAGGGGTAGAGGCACACAGGTTTTATGGGAGTCAGCTTCACAGGATTGCTTCCAGGCACTTCTCCTCTTCTGAGGGACAGGTAGCGCCCACTGTTCCTGGGGAGCAGATCAGGGGGCAAGTTCACCAGCAAGCCCTTGGAGATTGTTTAAAAGCACAAGTTGAATCAAAGTCTTTTTCTGTAGTCTTTTCCTCTCCTTCCAGCAGACAGGCACCCACTGCAGGCCAGTCTCTTAGGCAGAGAGACAGTATTCCTCCTTCAGCTTCTCCAGGTCCTTCTCCTTCAGGCAGAGGTTCGTCTTGGCGTAAACAGGATCTGATTTCTTAGGAGCAGGGCTCCTTCTTTTAAAGCACAAATCTTTTGTTCTTTGTCGCCAGGGGGCCTGGGCCTGGCTCAGTCTAGTTTTGGAGCACTTTGTTGTGGTGACTCTGCTCTTTCCTTTCAGCAGCAGGGCAGAGACATCAGCCGCTCCACAGGGGGCGGAACCGGCTTTGTGGTGGCAGAGAACAGGTCTATTCAAGAGTCAAGGTGTACTCCTCCCACCCATCCTGGTGTAATCTCTCTCCCCACCACCTGGCAGCCAGCCTGTCTCCTGGAATTCCCCAGCCCTGCTCCTTCCCTGTTACTAGGCAGAACACACACACACAGCGCAGAGGCGGACTGAAATGGCCAGGTCAGTAAATACTAACTTTCTAAAAGTAGTATTTACAAACGCAGGATATTAAAATAAACTTTACTAAAAGAAGTATTTTATTATTCTGAGTTCAGGCATACTAAATATGACTTTCTACCATGCCCTATGAGTCCACTGGGATTACAGCGTGTAGTAATTCCAGCAGCCCATTCTGGCCTATGGAGAGCAGGTAGCCTTCAATAGTGAAAAACGAAAATGGCTGTAATTCACTATTAGAACATGCCACACACATCAGGACATGTCCTACCTTATGCCTACAATGCACCCTGTCCTTGGGCCTACCAGAGGGGTGACTAATATGTAGTTAAGGGAAGGTTTAGGGACTGGCAAGTGGGTGCACTTGCGCAGTCAGCGCAACAGTACCAGACTGCGCGCAGGCTCTGCAGTGGCAGACCTTAGACACATTTTACTAGGCCGCTTCTGTGGGTGGCACAACCAGTGCTGCAAGCCCACCAGCAGCATTTGTATTCACAAGCCCTGGCACTCCTGGTGCACTTTACTAGGGGCTGACAGTAAACCAAATAAGCCAAACATGGACACCAATCAATGTATACATTTTACCATAGGGAGAGCATATGCACCTTAGCACTGGTCAGCAGTGGTAAGGTGCCCAGAGTCATAAAACAGCCAACACCAGGTCAGAAAAAATATAGGAGGAAGGCAAAAAGTTTAGGGATGACCCTGCAAAAAGGGCCAAGTCCAACAGCCACCCTCCTATTAATCTTGCAAGACTTACAGTTATCGTACAAAACCCGCTAAACAACACTATGTTGAATCATGATAGAACGATGGGCTGTTTAAACTTGAAAATATAAATGTATGTGTAAATTCGTGATATATGCATTCTTGGAAGCCAGCTGCACCAATTTAGCAAAATTCAAGGTAACTGCAACATACTGTGGCCTTATTGACAACACATTTTGCATGCTTGCTCCTGCTGGCTTAGGTTTTCAAAGAAACTGGGGGGCATATCTATACCTAAACGGTGAAGTGCAGCACCGCAAGCAATTTAGCAATGCCGCGCTGCATCATTAAAAAATGCAGGGAAACGCCGTATTGACAAGAATAGGGTGCACCTGCACGGTGCAAGGATGTCTGCATTGCAGGGATGATTGTGTTTGTGCAGGAAGGGACACCTTCCTGTGCAAAAACAATCATTAATGGTGTTTTGCTCCTTCTATGAATGCACCACACATGGAAAGAGCGAAAAACTAGGCGAAATAAAAATATTTCTCCTCATTGTGCCACACTAATGCCTTCATTTGAAGGGTGTTTGCTATTTGCACTGCCTTAGATTTACAGTATCAAAAAGCAATGGATGTTGTGTGGGTACGCCCACAGCAGCACCCACTGCATGCCCCTTTCCTGCAGAAAAATACGGCGAGGAGGCCCAGATTTCTAAGGCGACATTAAGCGATGCAAAGTGACTTAGCGTTGTTTTATAAATATGGAGCAGGGCATTGTGCCACCGGAGCAGCACAGAAAGTGACGCTCTGGAGGCACAATGCCCTTGTAAATATGCCCCAGAGTTTATGAATATTTATATGCACAGATCGAACTAACTGGGAAATCTGCAAATCTAGTACACTGTCAGCAGTCATAGATATAGGTTCACACAAAAGGGCATATGTATAAGGAAATAGCGCGGCACTGCGGCAAATTTAGCAGTGTCACGCAGCGTCATTTAAAAAAATGCAGGAACGCACCGTATTGACAAGAATACTGTGCACCTCTGTGTTTTTCCTTGCGCCGGCGCTAATAAAGCTGCATAGCACCAGTGCTTGCACCATAGTGCAAGGGTGCCTGCGTTGGAGGGATGATTGTTTATGTGCAGGAAGGTGTCCTTTCCAGCACATAATCATTAATGGTGATTTGCTACTTCTATCGGTGCTGCAAAATGCAGCACAGATAGAAAAAAAAATGAGTAGAAATAAAAGTATTTGTCCTCGTTGCAGAAATCTAACGCCTGCTTTTGCATGGCATTAATTGTTGGTGCTGCCTCAGATTTACACATCCTTGTAATTCTGGGGCAGTGGCGAAAAGCAATGGGTGATGTGGTGGAACGCCCACAGCAGCACCCATTGCATACCCCTTTCACGCAGATACCTGCGTGAAAGGGTACCATATTTACAAAGCAGCGTTAATCCACAAAAAGTAGCTTAATGCCGCATTGTAAATGTGGTGTAGAATATTGCACCACCAGAACTTCAAACAAGGGACATTCCGGTGGCGCAATCCTCTTGTACATATGCCCCATAGTTTGCTGTTAGGGTAGTGGCAGATGGGAGGGGAGTTGGAAGGCTGAGAAAAGCCTCAATGTCATAACTTAGTGAGTATTCACAAACCTTCATACCCCAATTTATTTACATGCAGTTAGTGCCAAAAAGGCTTGACTTAATGTGCAATATGAGTGAGTTTGTAGGTAAATCGGTTTCTTCACCTGTAAACTACTTTCCAGGTGGATAATAAGAAATGTAATTAGGCAGAGCAGCATAACTGTAGCACAAAAACAGCAGACCAGTGAATAATGCTGCGTCAGGATTAAGCATATTCACATCACTGCCAGCAGCTACCTGGAAGCAGCAGTGGAGTGGGGTGGGGGAAGGGGTGGGGTGGATGGGGTTAAAAACCTATCCCATACCTCTTGGCTGGCTGGCTGCCGCCTCTCCTACGTCCTCTTCCTGGCTTCTTGGGGGCAAGGGAAAGCACCAAGGCTCCCAGCAGCCAATCGCAACACTGCAATGCAGTGTTGGAATTGGTCTGAGCTCAGCCAGGGGCTGGAGGGGTTGGCATGTTCTCAACGCAGGCTGTAATGCAGTCTGCATGGCCAAGCACTCATGCTCACGTAGGGAGTGCAAATGCTACTCCCCTTGCTCGGAGAGCAGCCCCACCCCACAAAAACGTTGGAACGGGGAAAATTAAAATGATAATAACCTCAAATTATTATCATTTTATTTTTCCTTTTTTTACACTGCAAAAATTAGTGGGGCGACGCTCCTTCACCTTAGCAGAGGAGCTGCCACTGATTCACACACATGAATATCTTTTCATAGCTTTCCATGCAAAGTCTCTAGTACATTTTAGGAGACACTTGAGAGAAGTACTTTTCCAAATATCATAGACATAAGTCTGGGAACTGTAAAATTATTCCTTACTTTGTAAACCATCCACATTGTTAGCATCTTGAATGGTTATAAAGCACACCTAAATACAAATTGCCATAAATCCATGTTGCTGGATGTCAGCGATCCAAAATGGCAAAAGTAAGAGTACCACAAGATAGGAACAAATACAGGGAATAGCAGAGAGATGCGCTCAATACACAAAGAGCAGGGATGGCAGGGGGACGATAGAGAGTGAGAACTTAGGGCTGGATGAATTGTCAACGATGCATTGCAATTCAAAAGTTCAATGTGGGGTTTCTAAGTAGAATAAGCTAGAAAGTACTGGAAAGTAATGATTTAATGTCAAGACTTGGAGATAAGTGTTATGCTATTTTCTAGCTTTTGTTTCTACCTGCAGCCAGGAAGAGATAAGCATACAAGGAAACCAATGATAATGAAAAATCTAAGAGAAACTGTACTCCCGAGCAGGCTGTGGGATAAGACATATGTCAAGGCATGTGGTCTGTGATTTAAGAGAAAAATCTGTGAACTACTTTCATGTCATAAGGGGTCAGCAGAAGGACAAATAGTTTGGGATGCTTTTAAGCCATACTTAAGGGGGGCCCTAAAATCTATAATGGTGGGAAAAAGAAGGGTGACGAAGCAGGAAAAGGAAAACAGAATTAAAGAGATTAAGGAAAAAGAAGGAGAACTACAGAAGGCATCAATGAAGGATCCAAATAGAGTGCAAGCTCTAAGTAAAGAGCTGGAGAGATTACAAGTGGCATTCCAGGCGCAGATTGATAAAACATTACTCTATAAGTGGAACGTGAGTAAACTTCAGCATTTTGCTTATGGAGAAAAATGTGGTTCACTATTAGCCTGGAAGGTCAAGGCAGATAGGGCTAGGAATACAATTTGGGAGTTAATTAGTAGAGAATCTGGCAAAGTATTGTATGCTACCGCTGATACATGTGGAGAGGCCTGTAGTTCCATGAGAGGTTTATATAGTGAAGATATTCAACCAAGCAGGGAAGGCATAAAGGGTGGCTAGGATTGACGACACTTCCACATTTAACTATGGAACAACAGAAAGCCCTAGAAGGGGGGATTAAGGAGGAGGAGATAAGAGCTCAGTGTAAGAAAATGGTAAAGGGAAAGGCAGCTGGACCAGAAGGTCTACCAGTTGAGGCTTTTCTCTGCATTATGAACATAATAATTCCAGTTTTAAAAGTCTTATTTAATGAGGTATATATAAGTGGGGAAAGGGTCCCCAGCTCTTGGTCAGAGGCCACAGTTACTTTGATTTTAAAACCAAATAAGGATCCACAGAAAGGGGATTCGTATAGACCGATATCTTTATTAAATACGGACTATAAGATCTTTTCCGGAGTTATAGCATCTCGTGTAGCTAAGGTAATTAATGAGGTTATCCATCCTAACCAAAGAGGCTTTATACCAGGGAGGCAGCTGAATGAATTAAAATTTCAGCTGATGGGAGCTATAGACATTGCTGAGGCTCGGAATTTACCTTTGACCATAGTGGCTGTGGATGCAGCCAAAGCTTTTGATCAGGTGCGCTGGCCTTACCTTTAGGAGACTCTACTAAGTTTTGGTTTTCCGCAGACTATGGTAAGGGCAGTGCAAAATTTGTATTGTGGCCCCAAGTCCAGGGGGTTTATAAATGGGGGATTGTCAGATTGGTTCGATATTTTTAGAGGGACAAGGCAGGGTTGCCCCCTGTCCCCCTTCTTTTCAATCTATATATTGAGCCACTAGCCAATTTGATAAGGGCAGATACTACTATCTCCCCTTTTAAATCGTATGATTTTGAAGTTAAATTAGCATTATATGCAGATGATCTGATGCTGTTTACAAGTCACCCGCAAGACGCAATCCCAATTTGATGAGGAAGGTTGAGATGTTTGGCCATATTTCTGGGTATAAAGTGAATACAGGAAAAACTGAGATTATGGAATGGAACCAGGGTTTGGCGAGACATGGGGTGAAAAGACAAATACGGTATCTGGGGGTCTTAATAACTCAGGGAATGGAAGATATCACAAAAACAAATTGGAGGAAAATTAGTCAGGAAGTAGTAGGGTTGCTGTCAAAATAGGCGAATCTACCTTTAAATATCTATGGAAGGGTAAACCTCATAAAAATGATTATCCTCCCAAAAGTTACTTTTGTTTTCAACACCATCCCATTGGTTTTTCAGAAGAAAGATATGGCTAAACTCCAGGGGAGAATAGGAAGTTTCATTTGGGCATCAAAATGTCCCAGGATATCTTGGAAAAAGTTGTGGAGGAGGCTAGAAATTGTAGGATTGGCCTTACCAGATGTACTTGCTTATTGCTATGCCTTTCAGTTTAAGAATGTTCACATGCTTGCTAACAAGACTGATAAGTCAATGATAGGCTTACTTTTTGAGGCAATGTTAGTTGATATCCCACAAGGTTAAATTCACTTTCTTTTCAAATACGGAAACTTAAAGTTCTTTAAAAAGGTGAGGCTCAAAATTTGAAATCTGCATTAAATACGTGGATGTACGTGTGGAAAACACTCAGAGTCCCATATTTTTCATCACTGGCACCGATTTGGGACACTCCAGGTACCTCGGAATGTTTGAGGGATCAACTAAGTCGTCCCTTGAAATCGGCGGGTATCTGTTATTGGGCAGATCTTAAGGTGGGTTTAAACTTAATGAGTTGGAAAGCATTGAGCAACTGTACCAATGGATTGCTAACGAGGTTTAAATATTACCAACTGAGTTCCTGGTAGGCAACACAAGACTCGGCGGAGGAGGAGGGATCGCTCAGTGGAAAAAGGAAATATCTTTTTGGTATTGGGCTTTTTTGGAGACGGGTGTGAAGATTGAGACTGAGATTTTAAATTTGTGGGGTGAAGAGTTTGACGATGAAGATTTGAAGCAAATGTGGTGCGATTCATATGGTATATTACGAACAGTAGTAAAACCGGCACCACTTAAACAAAATCATTTATTTACTACTTATAGAGTTTATTGGTCACCTGCAAAGCTTCTTAAAGTCACTGGTAACACCTATAACTGTCCAAGATGCATGCTTGTAGCAGCAGATGATGTGCATCTGTGTATGTCATGTCCAAAAATAGCACCTTACTGGAATTCGGTTTGTGACTTTGTGGGAGAAACTATTGGGATACAAATTAAAGTAAGCCTTAGTGTAATATTTTTGGGCTAATTCCAGAGCAAGAAGTACAAATTACAAGGGTTGAATCAAAGTTTCTGTTCTATGTAATCTTGTTAGCAAGGCATGAGATCTGTAGACTATGGAAATCTGAAAATCCTCCATCCTTTACTGAGTGAAATATCATACATACATGTGAGTCAGATATGGTGCGCGACCCAAGAAGTAAAGAGAAAATTTGGGCTCCATTGGTAAGGTGGAGAGAAAAGGCAACGTGAGTCCTATGATTAAGCCAATCATGCTGTCGGCCATGGTATCTCCTATCCCCGGGCAGTCTCAGTATGTAAAGGAGATAGAAGTGGAAACAGCAGTATACTTGTGGGCCACTACTCTTCCTTTTCCTCTTCTGGTCTCCTGTCTGGTTTCCTCTTGTAAGACCTAGAGGGATTCGAGTATGACCTAGCAAGAATTTTGGCAGAATGAGGACAAAAAAAACAAAAAATAAAAAAAGATAATGAAGTAACCCAGGAAGACTCCTTGAAATGAAATGGACACAGAGTCTACTATTCTGGCTAGATGTCTTAGAGAGATGTGAGATAAGCTAAAGAAAAGGAGAGCTGTTTCTGAATCAGTTATAGCTTGCCCTGGAAAACGTGCAGAGTGCATGATATTCAATTGATCTCGAGTTTACTTCAAAAATGAAAAATTTCCAAGACAGTTTGTAACAGACAAAGCTGAAGAAGAAGGTCCTGATCCATAGGAAGAATGTTGTCCAGATAAATCAATAGACAGATACCTTCAGCTTTAAGATGTGCAACCACTGGTTTGGGAAGCTTAGTGAAAAACCAAGGGGCAAGTGAAAGACAATAAGGAAGAGCGTTTGCGAGTAACCGAATTATTAGTTTAAGTTGATAGTAGTTCTCCTCATGTAATAATGGCACTATTCCAGACTCGTACCAGTTAGGTTTGAATTATTTAAACCTGTGCTCAATCCTTGGTAGCTGCAGCACAGTGCAGACAGGTTTGATTAGGGAGCAATGTGTAAAGCATTTATCAGTACCAAAACAGTTTAAAAGTACAAAACTATGAAATTCCCTGTACAATTTAGAAGAATAGGGAAAAATGGGATGTATGACGTTACAACGCACACTTTTAAACGCATGCACTTACAACGCATTTTTTACAACGCATAATCCATTACAACACACTACACTTACAACGCATGACACTACAACGCATTTTTAAAAAATACCTTTACAACGCATACCATTACAACGCATAATATTACATTGCATTTAAGGTAAGTATTAGATAGTATAGGGGTAAAAATTACTATTCTAACTCCAGGGGGTGCAACAGTAGGGTAAGTGTTGGATAGTATAGGGGTAAAAATTACTATTCTAACTCCAGGGGGTGCAAAAGTAGGGTAAGTGTTGGATAGTATAGGGGTAAAAATTACTATTCTAACTCCAGGGGGTGCAACAGTAGGGTAAGTGTTGGATAGTATAGGGGTAAAAATTACTATTCTAACTCCAGGGGGTGCAACAGTAGGGTAAGTGTTGGATAGTATAGGGGTAACAATTACTATTCTAACTCCAGGGGGTGCAACAGTAGGGTAAGTGTTGGATAGTATAGGGGTAAAAATTACTATTCTAACTCCAGGGGGTGCAACAGTAGGGTAAGTGTTGGATAGTATAGGAGTAAAAATTACTATTCTAACTCCAGGGGGTGCAACAGTAGGGTAAGTGTTGGATAGTATAGGGGTAAAAATTACTATTCTAACTCCAGGGGGTGCAACAGTAGGGTAAGTGTTGGATAGTATAGGGGTAAAAATTACTATTCTAACTCCAGGGGGTGCAACAGTAGGGTAAGTGTTGGATAGTATAGGGGTAAAAATTACTATTCTAACTCCAGGGGGTGCAACAGTAGGGTAAGTGTTGGATAGTATAGGGGTAAAAATTACTATTCTAACTCCAGGGGGTGCAACAGTAGGGTAAGTGTTGGATAGTATAGGGGTAAAAATTACTATTCTAACTCCAGGGGGTGCAACAGTAGGGTAAGTGTTGGAAAGTGTAGTGTAATATTATGCGTTGTAATGGTAGGCGTTGTAATGGAATGCGTTGTAATGGTAGTTTTTAAAAATGCGTTGTAGTGTCATGCGTTGTAAGTGTGGTGCGTTGTAATGGATTATGCATTGTAAAAAATGCATTGTAAGTGTAGTGCGTTGTAACAGTTGCGTTGTAAAGGTTGTTCCCCGGGAAAAATGCAATGAGCAAATGCACACCAAAATGATAAAAATCAGATGTAGGGAACCAGAGATATGATGTTTCAAAGTTTTGGATGTTTCTAGCGACAAAAAAGTACAAGGCACCAACTGCGGATATCTAGCCACGCTAGACCGGGTCAAAGTCAAACGTTATGGCTGACTCCAAATCGAATACAGAGCCCACGTTCACTCCTGTGGAAAATTATACCTACTGACTTAGAAACTATTTGGGAAGTTGAAGATCTTTATCAGGGCATGGTTGAACTGGTTTTCCATGAGGCCAGATAGTCGTTGGACAAGGTAACATTTGTGCCCAGGTAAGCTCCCTCATAGTCCAGATACTCCCAGCCTCTTCTCCCAGTTAAGATTTCTATCTTTGGACTTAGAGACTTTTTTGGGGAAGTCAAGCATCTTTCAGCGGGGCAAAACAGTAACTTGAATCCAACCGGCGATGTGATGTTGGTGGCTGCAGCCTGGCGAAGGTGGTAGTTCATTTTGGAAAAAGTTTGAAAAAACTGTCCAGTTTTCCAGTTCTTGTTGGGAACAGAGTCTAGTCTTCACCAGACACGGCTCTAGGATCTCTTGGGCACATTCAGGGGCTAGGACGTAATCTATCAGAAGCCACCAGCAGTGTCCCAGGGCAAATCCAGTTTGAACTGGTCAGCTAAGCTCAGCAGATTCGTGGGTCTCTTGCAGCTTTTGTATTACTGGAGCTTAAAAGGATGCTAGCCAACTATTCCTTGGGAATCACTCTTGAGCTCTGGGCAAGAGTGGAAGCAGGTCCAAACCTTGGGGCCCCTCTCCATAGGTTACTGTAGGTGCACTCCTCATTTTTAAGTCAAGGTTCAGCAGGTGCAATCCTTCTTCTGCCTTCCACAGGTCTCAAGGTGTTCCAAAGAAGGTATCCTGGGGTACGTGGCACTAGCTTGTGGGTGGGGGTTCCCCCTAACCAATAGGGAAAACATTCCCAGGGGCAAACCTACCCACTTTGGCATCATTTCCTAGGGTTTTGCTCTAAACAATCCCACTGTGTCCTGCTCTGCCAAAAATCAACATGGCAGAATATGTCTTCCCTTGGTCAGAGCTCTGGGCAAATCCCTTAGGTGTGTCTAGGGAAACGAGGAACTTTCCCTGCTGAACCATTTTCAGGACAGGTGCCCCCCCCCCCACTGAGTTTGGTGCCACTCTTGCTACGTGGACAATGGTAGAGGCAGGTCTAGGTGTGAGTTACATTTGTGTGTGGCACGGGCTCCCCCTTTGAAGCTTGTGCAGTTGGTGGCTACATCCCCAAGGCAGCCTTGTCAGGAGGAAGTCACACCTCCTCCCTGCAAAGCCCCCCTTTGCTCCCTTTCATGAGAACAATTTACACCTACCAGCAGGCTGCCAAGGGACAGCTGGTGATTACCTCTGAAATGGCTATTTGAAGCTTTCAGCAGGAATATGCCAACTTTCTAAAAAGAGCAATTTTCAAAATAGTAATTTACAATTTGACTTTACCATCAAATTGGATTTCAAATTCCTATCAACTTGAGTCCTTGAATCAGGGATCTAGCTATCCCCAAACTGATTTCATACAGTATAAGTTGTTATAATGTAACTCAGTGCTTGTCGATGGCATAGACAGCCTCGCCATATTAAAAAATGACTTTGAAGATTGGCTTTCTATCAGGACAGGTAAAACTTAAATACACATGTCTTAGTTTTTATATATCATGCACCTTGCCCTGTGAGTCTTTAGGGCCTACCCTAGGGGAGACATATGTGTATTGAAAAGGAAGGTGACGGCCCTGCAAAGGAGTTTTTGGCAGCTGGAATTTGCAGTTTTGTAACTGTTTTGCCTTGTCACTTTAGTAGTGGCACAGTAGGTGCTGCAGTCCACTATTGACATTTATATTGTGGGCCCTGGGTACACTGAGTAACATACATCAGGGACTTACTGGCACACTAAATATGCCAATCAGAGATAAGCCAAATCTACATATTTTTAGGGGTCACAACACATTCACAGGGCACTGAACGGCAGCGCCCCAGTATTTATAAAGTCTATACACCAGCAGCATCAGTCAGAAAATTGTGGAGTGGACATGAAAACATAGTGAACTGAGAAATCTGAATTAAACAGTAAAAATGGAGAAAGGGTCAGATGAGCATCTTTGAAATCTAATCTGAGAAACCAATTTTTGTTATGGCAACAATCCTTCAGATGGACATTGGTGTCTGGTTTGAAATGATGATAAACCACAAAAGAACAGAAGCACGTGAGATTTATTACAGGATGGTTAGGAAACCCTTCAAATATAAAAGAGAAGGTGCTGTTGCTCCTCTGTCTAGAACGCCTAAACTTCTTGTTGCATTTGTATGGTGTCTGAATGACGAAGGTGAAAGGAGTTGTAATAAGAAAGCTTAATGGGATTAATTTACATTTTTATGTGGAAGCCCTGAACTGCTTACTTGACCCAGGGAGCTGTGGAGAGCGAAAACTAAATTTCTAGTAAAAGAGCAATGTATCTCTCTCCAAGAAGAGAAATAAACAGTACCCTTGATGGTGTTAAAAGCAGCATGTTTGGCTTCTAAACTTTGCATGGATGAAACTGTGCCTTCTCCATAGATCCAATCTATGGATTCAAAAGTGGTGAGGATCATTTTCAATCAACAGGCTTTTACGTGTCTCTAAAGAAAGAGTAAGATAATGTGTTGGACCAGGCTTTCGCTGCAGGGCCACCCCAAAACGTTTTGCCTTTATTCTCCACTTTTTGCTGAATTTGTTTTTGTTGACTTTAGGACTCTGTGCACTTTAACCAGTGCTAAAGTCCAATCTCTCCTAAACGTGGTAAAATTGGATTACATCTGACTGGCATATTTAATTTACTTATAAGCCCCTTGCAGAGTGTTATATCATATACTCAGAGCCTGTAAATTAAATGCTACCAGTGGACCTGCATCACTTATTGTGCCACCCAATTAGTGCCTGAAAACATACCCAAGACCTGCCATTGCAGCCTGAATTCAGTTTTAAACTGCCAATTTGACTTGGCAACTTAATCCCCTTGTCAAGCCTTAAACATTTAAAACCCTTTTATTGCATATAAGTCACCCCTATGGGATGCCCTAGGTGGCACATAGGGCAGGGTGCGTTGTAAATAAAAGCTTTACATTTCTTGTTATTAATAAAACTTCTAAATTTGTGTTTCACTACTGTGAGGCCTACCTGTCCCATAGGATAATACTGGATTGGCTTATTACATATAATAAGTGCCAATGTTTGATTAAGAACAGGTAACCATTTAACGTTTGGGAGCTATGAAATTGTAATTAAAAATCCTCTTCAATGGTAAAGTTAGATTTTAAATAATAAATTTGAAAATGCCACTTTTAAAAATTGCCATTTTCCAGTCATTTCCCATTTGGTGCCTGCAGCCTGTCCTAGGTCACATGACTAGGTGTAGTTGGCAGTTAGTCTTTGTTAATGCCTCCCAGACAGTTACACAATAGCGGGATTGGAAATGCCTGAATAGGCCATCTGCTGGCAGGATGGGGGCAGATCTGGGCACAGCCCTACTTCCAACTACATAGGCAGTCCTCTACCTTCACACAAAGGGCTTGTCACTCCTGCATTGTTCATGCAGCAAACTTGGAGCCAGGGCAGGGGAGTCAGAAACATCCAGGACTTCAAAGGGAATTCTCTAGAAACTTCAGCTAGTTCAAAGGAGGCACTAGGGATAAAAAGAGGGCCCTCAGACCAACTGTTAGGGTGACTTTCTAAACCTACGGAAGGATTCTCAGAGACTTCCTTAACTTGGGGAAAATCAAAAGGAGTCCCTTAACCGAGAGATCACCATTTCAGAAATAGAAAATATAATGAAGGCTTTAAAGAATGGGAAAGCTTCAGGCCCCGATAGTCTTCCTAATTAACTGTACAAAGTTTTAAGGGAAGAACTTACTCCTGTTAAGGGTAAGCTGATAAACAATAAATATAATTATCACACCCCTACCCCGTCCTCGTGGAATGAAGCAGTGATAACGCTGATTTATAAGCCAGGGAAAGACAGTAAGAAATGTGAGTCATATAGACCAGTTTCATTGCTTAATACAGACTATAAAATATTTACAAAGTTACTGGTGGAAAAGACTGAAAAGGGTACTGGGAGAGTTCATTGACGTTAACAAGAAAGGCTTTATGAAGGGGAGACAGCTCTCAGATTTAACACAAGACCTAGTTTGTGCAATAGATATAGCCACGGTTTCGGGGGCCCCTCTGTTAATTATAATGATTGACGCGGCCAAAGCCTTTGACCGAGTTAGTTGGCCATATCTTTATGAGACAATGGAACAAAATGGTTTGGGAGGGAACTTTCTTTCAGCAATTAAGAGTATATATGCAGCGCCTACATCTAAGGTACTGGTTAACGGGCAACTAACTGCAAGTTTTCAGATAGATAGGGGCACCTGTCAGGGGTGTCCATTATCGTCGCTCTTGTTTAAACAGTATGTAGAGCCTCTTGCGAGAAAAATTAGAGCTGAGAAAAGTATACCATCATTCCAGTTAGGGGACTGGCAAAAAAGGAGGCTCTGTATGCTGACGACTTAATAATTTTTATGAGCAATCTAGATGTATCATTATAATAATGTTGGATACAATGGGAAAGTTTTGGAGAATTTCCGGATACATCGTAAATAAAGATAAAACAGAGACGATGACATGGAACAGTCCTGTTCCAGAGCATCTTAAACATCTAAAAAAAGCAGAAATTAGGTACTTAGGAATCTGGGTCACAAAGGAAGTGGAAAAAATGTCTCTTACAAACTTCAATCAACTAATGCAGGTGTCAAAGAAATTATTACAAAGTTGGGCCTCACTTCCAATCTCGGTCTTAGGGAGGGCCAACTTAGTTAAAATGAAGATTCTACCAAAGTTCACCTTCATGTTTAATTCGCTCCCTCTATGTTTTAAACAAGCCTGTTTTAAAAAAAATTGCAAGGACAACTCAGTAGTTTAAATGAGGGTCCAAATCCGCGAGAATAGCGTGGAAAAAACTCAGGAAAAAAAGGATGGAGGGGGGAATTGCGCTCCCTGATTTCCAGCTTTATTATTGGGCTTTCTTTTTAAGAAATGCCAGATGCTTGTTGATGGATGTTAAATATATGTTGCTACAGTACAGAGCCTTGGTATGGAACCTAGCAGGAGAAGCAAATCATTTTCTATTTAAGTTTGGCCCCCCAAAGTTTTTTTAAAAGATAACATTTAGGATCTCAATAGCAGCGTGCTAAATTTGGATACAAATTGGGAGAACTCTAGAGATCCCATATTATAGCTATTTGGCACCAATTTGGAGATCCCCAGGAACCCATCTATGTCCAAAGGATAGTTTGGTGATCCCTTTGCTAAAGGCCGGGTTAGTGAGATGGGTCCAACTCGCTGATCAAGTGGGTTTGAAGTCTTGGTCTTCGTTATCGCAGGCTGCTAACTATAAGTTATCCTGATTCAATTATTACCAGTTGGCAAGTTGGGCACGATTACAACCTAATCTGGGGTTAGAAACAGAGATCGAGAAGAAGCTACAGAATACCCATAAATATAGGAAAGAAGTATTTGTATTTGTATTTATTAACTGTTCAATTAATTAAAATCATTACAGTAAAAACAATCAGCATATAAAAACTAAAACAATGATACTAAAAACTTCTGTTTATCTTAGATATAAAATCAAGCGCCCCACCCCAGTACCAACACGATCGTTTCTCCCCGAAGTTTATAGTCAGTGCCGTGTGGCCTTGCGCGCATTTGTGAAGTCCCCTTTGAGCTTCGGTAGGTAAATAGCTATACCGAATAGTGGACAACGCCTATGACATTCCAATTGGCCCTCTCTGATGTTACGTTGTCTTAGACTGGCGGGCTATGGATGGTTAAGGCCGTGGAGCTTTTTTGGAAAACCGGTCAGCTTACTTCCACCACATTGGCGGTACACTTCACCAGAGTTTGTTGCTTTTATTAGCAACTGTTAGGGCAATCCTGAGTTGATGGATGAATTTTGCCAGTCTTGCTAGAGTCATTGTGTCGGTGGTGGATAGACACAAAGCTGACGCTTCACTGCAGGACTCTATTACATTAGTAATGCAGATTGGGCGCAAGAGTCGCCAGCGGTCTTTATTAATATTGGGGCAGCAACATTGTGACGGATCAGACAACTCGGGAGACCGAGGGGGTGTTTTGATCGCTTTTATTTGTCTAGTCTTTCGTTTACGAATGGGGGAGGGTCTATAGTATGGTAGGGGGGCTTCGGTGATTCTGTCCCTGGGCTCTCTCCTTCCCGCCGTGGTCCTTCCTCTCCGGATTCTTCCATAGTGGAGGTTAAGTGTACGGTTCTCCCCAGGTCCCTGGGCCTCACGCGCTCAAAGAAAAGGAAAGAAAACAGCCCTGAGTACTCGGTTTTTGGCCCGATCTGTTTGGGGGAACGGGGGTGAGGGAACACGTGGTGCACTGGCAGTCAGACCTTCAAGTGAAGTGGTGCTCGGGAAGGGGTGTGACGGGATGCATACACCAACACGCTACTGTCTAGTGCCCGGTTGTCCCCTTAATCGGTCCCTCCCTTTCTCTCTCCCCAGCCCCGTATGCGCTCTCGTACCTTGGAGAGCCACGCTCCTCCGTGAACGTGGCTGGGCGGCTCACGGGGTCGTTGGCCTCCTGGCTCTCGTCGCTGGGGTTCCACGTCGTCTCCGGCCGTCCTCTGCTCCTCCGTCGCTCCTCTGCCGTTCCCAGTCTCGTCCGTACTCCTCCCGATCTTCTCCTTCGCTGTCTCGCCTTCCTCTCCGCCAGTCCTCGATATCCCGCTCCTGTTCCTCTCAAACAACTCCTTCCACTCTCCGGTGTCCAAGCGCACTGGAGGATAGGCTGCACTTCCTATATCCGCCCGGGCTTCCTCGTCATCACTGTTGGGGGTGGAGCTCTCCGCACAGGCCTGCCAGTTAAAGGAACAGACACCAGGATCTTCTGTTAAGACGGGTGTCGGGGACCATGTAGGGAACCACTCGTTTTGCTGTGAAAAAGAAGGAGGGGAGAGGGTATTGGTCAGAGTCTCGGCCTGGACGCCACGCTTCTCAGTCCGCTTCACCCCGTGACAAACATATGAGGTGCAACCAGGATTCCCTCATATAGGGGCATAATCTGCAGTTTGTAGATTCCCCCTTACAGGCCCATGTGGGATTAAAGTCGGCAATTCCTAATATGGTTAGTCTCATGTAAAGGATTTTGCTTCGGGCCAGTGGAGTAAGGGCCTCGCTTAGGTAAGGTTGTACTTTGCCTTCTTTGTAGGAGTTATTCAGAGGATCTAAGTGGGTGCTTGACCCTTCAAAGATTGTTCTTAGGTGGTGTTTTCAGAGAGTGGACCGGGGCCCTAAATATCGTTAAGTATAACTTTATTATCTGCCCCTGGCATGTCAGGTCTGGCCTCGCTAAGCCTAGCTCCAGTCTTAGCCTTGCATTCCTAGCTGACCTCAGAATATGTAGCACAGATTTATATGCCTTTACTTGGGCTGAGTTGAGGGAGGCATCCAGTAGCCCGGGGAAATCCAGGTGACCATAACTAATAGCTGGTAATAGTTTCGCTTTCAGGACAGTTAGTATTGGACCAGCAGATAGGCTGATCAAGTCGTGGCTTAATTGTTTTAGTAGGTGTATGACCTTGCTGGCCTTGGAGCTCTGTTGTTTCAGGTGAGCCTTCTTCTTGGCCCGCTCCATCAGCCAAACTCCTAAATAGTTATATGAAGCCACCGTGTTGATTTGCAGATTTCCCATTAGCCAATGTGTGTTCTTCTTCTGATGGTATGTCCCAAAAATGACCTTGATTGACTGTTAAATTGTTGGTGTTATTGAAACAGTTGAATGCATTTAGGGGTCTTTGTAAGCCCACCCCTGTGTGTTCCAATATAGCTGTATCGTCAGCGTATTGTAGCACCGCAACCTCACGCTTCCTAGTCTGGGGGCTACTAGACTAGCTCCTTTTAGGGCCTCCCACAGGTCTGCTGTATATAAATTGAAAAGGATGGGGGCCAGCACGCATCCTTGCTTGAACCCGTTCTCCATATTTATTTTAGGGGACACAGTGCAGCCACTGGTTTTAACCCGCACCCAAGTGTCTTCGTAAAGTGATCTGATTGGCTTCAGGAGGTTTGGTGGAATGCCCCAGTTTTCTAGCTTCCACCATAATCTTTTGTGGACCACTTTATCGAAGGCTGTGCTGTAGTTCACAAAACAGCAGAAGAGTGGTGGATGATTCTTGAGATGATAAATAAGTCAGTGTCAATACGTTGTCCAAGGTCGATGACTGTGACCTAAAGTCAGTCTGGTAGAAGGGTATTATGCTTTTCTCTTCGGCTCACTTCTCCAGATCATTCAATAGTAGGCAAGCATATGCCTTTGCTTCCAGGGCTATAAGCCTGTAGTTTGATGGCTTGAGTCGATCCCCTTTTTTGAAAATAGGTACCAATACTGAGCCCTTCTTGGAATCAGGGGTTATAGCTGTCAAGAAGGTGTAATTGTAGAGCGGAGTTAGGGTTGCTGCCTAGAAATCGGGGGCCATTTTAAAGACCGGTGCTGGAATCCCGTTGGGCCCCGGTGCCCCGTCATTCTTCATGTTCGTAATAGTCTTAATGACCATTTGAGGGTTTGTCCATACTGATGGGGTGCAGTATGCTGCAGCCTGGGCTCTAATTTCCATAGGCGAGTTGCCTGCGCTGAGGGTCATGTCACCTGGCTTTGCGCTGGCTAACCCGGCTTGTCCTGTTCCGCGGCTGGTCCCCTCTGTGCTGGCCATGTTGATGGGTGTGATTACATATAACTGCTTCACATATATCATCCAGTATTTTTCAGCTACGCTATTTTCTCTCGGGCCCCTTGACTACTCAGCTGGTTTATATGTCTCCATAATCCTGCAAGATTCTTTTGCTTAGAAGTATGCAAATGGTACTGGGCATTGATACAGGGGGACAATGCTCACCTGATCCCGTCGGAAGAGATCTGGAAGCTGGACATGCCAGGCTGCGATGTTGCTTATTTATGGCAAGAATCAGCTACTACATTATGGGCATCGGTAAAATCTGCTGCACTTAGGAGGAACCATTTATTCACATTTTACAGGGTTTACTGGTCAACAAAGAAATTGGCGCAGATGGGGGAATTAAGAGAAGAAGCTGCCCGAAGAGCGATTTGGAGAATGCGGATGACGTACATCTTTTTTCGCCGTGTCCAGCTATCCAGGCCTTCTGGCAAGAGGTGGGAGAAGTCTTGAAAAAAACTCCGGGGGTCAATATTGAGGTAAGCCTATCCCTAATCATCTTTGGGGTGTTAAATGTAACTATACCTGTTTTGAGGGAAACTTAAGCTTCTTTACTTTTCATAATAATTGCTGTTGCACACAAGGAAATATGTATAAATTGGGTTTCTGAACATCCACCGACTTGTCAGGGGTGGTTAAGCTGTGCTAGGCAGGTGGCAAGGTTGGATTGTCAATCAGGTTTGATAAAAGGGGGAATATATGGGACAGTTTCTTAAAAGTAGATCACCAGATCTAATGTGGGTGGGCTGAAGTGGATAGTTGAATCCAGCTAGATATAATGTCCAAGGATTAAGACAAATTTAACTGGATGATGTGTTTGGTGGGAATACTTCTAAGAACTGCCTCAGGTAACAGTTGAAAAGGGCAGTTATGGAGGTATGTGGCGCTCAGAACTGGAAAATCAGGTTCCTCTCCCAAGCTGTGGCCATGCCTTTGTCATATATGAGGACAGAAAAATTAAATAAAAAGAAAAAAAAAGAAAAGCAAGGAGACCAAGCACGGAATCGGGGTGGGTACGGACTTTAAATAGAGGCTGACTGTGTGCTTGTAGTGCACTTGTCAGGGTCATGGAAAATTTACTGTGAGCCAGGAGTCAGATTAACAAAAGCACAGGGTCATAAGAAGTTCACTTTGAGGGCAGCGGCTGAATAGCAAATGCATCTACCAGGGTCACAGGTAGTTAAAGCAGACCTAACAGAGTCATGGAACATTCACTGTGAGTTAGGGGGCTGACTAGCAAATGAATCTGCCGGGGTCATGGAATGTTCAAGCAAGGCTTATAATCTTGAAGGTGATACCTTGTGAGTTTAATCGACAAGGACACCTATTACTCCTGTTTGTTCTGGAACGTTTGCAATAAACAGAGCAATTAGTTCTGATGGTTATTCAGCATTAATGTGATTGATTGATGCACCTGCCAAGATTCTGGAACTTTCACAGTGATTGTGTGTTTTTGTGGGCAGTTCAATCAATTGTCTGTGGAGGTCAATAAATCCCCTTACACCACACCCAAATGGAGCACACGGCAAACCAAATCAGAATATGGACACACTAAATAGAGGGGGGTGTGAAGGGAACAGACGTGGCTCAAACTGACAGACACTCCCCAAAAAGGCTGCCCTACAGGTTGTGTTTTCGTGGGGTTGAGGGCATGAAAACGCTGCACAAGCTAGAGAGCGTGAACAAAGAAGGTGGGTTACAGGAACGCTCTGACGGGTCATAGACTTTCCAGTCAATTTGCCTTGAGAGCATTTGGAGTCCAGAATACATTGGACTTCCTATTCCCGTTGACCCTTAACCAGGACTGATGGAGGGGGGTGTCTTTTTGAGTGGTAAGGCTTGATGAGGGAAACATGAAATACCAGGTGAATAGTGCACTTGGGCAGTAGCTGCAATTTCACAGTGACGGGATTGATCAACTCAGTGATTTCATAGATGCCCATAACCCGTGGTTTCAGCTTTCGTGGATTGTCTAATTGGAGATGAGGTGTTGAGAGAACCATACGAAATCTCCTTTCTTGAGTACGGGTGCTGGCATCCAATGTTTGTCTGCATATTCCTTCATGGTAAATTTAGCCCTGGCTAAGCTTTTTCTGCATGTTCCTGAATTTCTCTTGGCTGTTCTAAGTGTTCACTTACTGAAAGTACTAAGGTTGAAGCACTCAGGATTAAATGGGCAGAGCCTTGGGAGGGTATCCGATAGTAAAGAAAAAGGGCGTGCATCCTGTGGCCCAGTATGTGCTGTTGTAAGCAAATTCAACCAGTGGAAGAGCCTGATCCCATTACTCCATAAAAGTACATAGCAAACATTTAAGTGTGGCTTCTAAGGATTGGTAGACTCGCTCGGTGTGACTGTCTGTTTGTGAGTGGAAGGCGGTACACAAAGCCACCTCAATTCCTAGTTTGGCACAAAGTGCCTTCCAAAATTTGGAGGCGAATTGAGGGCCCCGGTCCGAGATTATTTTGAATGGCAGACCATGAAACTTTACCATGTGGGTGTGAGAAGTTGGCCTGGTATATGCTGTCCAGTAGTTAAAGTGGGCACCTTGTACCAGTCAAAACAACCCTTATGGTGATTAGGTCAAAGAAACCCTTTATTGGAAGCTATCCTAGAGGTAGCTATGGAGAGCAGCCTTCAGGCTAAGTCTTGAAGGAATGTTAAACACTTTGTTTTACCAGACTGTAACCTCATAGTATTGGTTAAATGAAAGCGAAACCACACAGTAATTATAAAATATGTATTTATTATCTACAACACTCTCTAGTATCCTTTACAAGAGGATACAACACAAATCAAATAATACAGTTGCAAAGAATCAAACGTAAGTAGGACAATACACAGTGGGCTCCAGGGGGAGACCAAACCATATACTAAATGAGTGGTATAAGAACCACGACTCAAGACTAGACTTAGTCTAGGAGGTGTAGAATTGCTGGGACCCCAAGAAACCACCCAAGGTGAGTAAATCAGGACCCCACGGAGGATGGATGCAGAGTGAGAACACGACCGCGTGCTCCGTACAATTCAATGGGAAAGTCGCGTTTGGGAAATTAGAGATTAAGGACACTTCCCAGCAGATTGCAAACACAACCCTTGGAATTTAAGAGTTTGAATAGCCACCCTACCCATGGATAACTTTGTACCAGAGTTACCTATCCCAGAGGAATCGGGTGCATAGGTACGAAGTGGAGTCGGAACTCGTCATCTTCTATGGATGTCAACAAAGTAATGTTGCTGTTTGAAGTGTGAAAAGTGTTCGGTGGAATCCAAACATGGATTCCAGATGAGAAGAACCTGAAAGCAGAAGGGACAGAGTCTTGGTCACTTTGGAGTGACCAGGGGCTTGGTAGACCAATGCCCACCGATGTCAGGTGCTTCAGGTGTGTTGACAGTGATCTTGTCTCTTCAGTTGCGAGGACCGGGAGATGTCTAGGATGAGCAGGAGCTGGATGTGAGCTGTCCCACAAAGGATGTCAAGTGCTGAGGGGTCAGTGTCCGGCAGGAGCATCAACAAGCTTTGGCAGTGGCAAACAATGGATATGGTCAAATTCGGTGTTGATCTGGTTCAGCAAAGACCCAGGGGACTCACCATAGTAAGGGGAGTGAGGGCAGGCCTGGAGCAACCAGGGTAATCCAAATAAAGCAAAGTTGACCCTCAAATGGACCCACAGGCCGAAGGCACAGGAGTTGCGAGGGGGCCTCAGGCAGTTTCACAGGATACCAGCTAGCAGGCCACTGAATGCAAGGGTGCAGGAGTCCTTCTCAGAAAAGATGCATTGCAGTCAGGGCTACAAATGGCCCACTGCACGGAATTGTTGCATGACAACAAGCATGTGCAGCTGCAAATGAACGCGGTGCACAGGAGTACGGGTGTACGGTTCCCATGATGGATATCCTCCTCAAACTCAGTGAGCGGGCAGCTCAACTTCGGAGACCTTCAGAAACCCACCTCCTGTGTTGCTGGAGACTTCAGAGTCCGCAGGAGCTCTGGAGCAGCAAACCGGTCAGATGCATTACAGTGGCTGCGTTTGAAGGGGAGTGACTCCTTCACCCCAAGGGAGATTCTTCTGTTGTCTTGGAGGTCCACAGGGTCCAGTTGGGAGCCTGTATGGATCACGTCCAGTGGTGAGATTGGGAACGTCAAGGGAAGATCAGCGTGTCTAGACGATCGAAGTGTAGTGGTATCTTCTTGTAGAATCTTGTCCACATAAAATCCAATTTAGCCAGGTAACCCATTTTATACCCACAGGTAAGGATTGGACAGATTCTAGGGACCCTCCTAGGGGAGGGACAGGACAGAGGGGTGGCTACACCCATGTCCTTTGTCCAGTTTCGCGCCATAGCAGTAGCAAATGGCTCCCAGAACTGGTTTGAGCTGGACTATGCACAGGGACACCAAATGTGCCCCTCATGCAGAATTTCTGGCACGGAGACCGTGCACCCACCCAGTTCCAATACACTAAATTCTGTCTGGGAGATGGTCACACCTCCCTGTGACAGGATAGCTATTGTCCGACCTTCCTCTGCGTGAGCTTGGCTCAGCAGCAGGAGGTCAGACTCGTGTCTGTGGCTGGCAGCATCCATTTTGTGATGTAAGGCCTGAGAAAGTTGGTACCATTAGACTTAGGTACCCCAGAACCTCGGTACTGAGGGGAGGAATCATACCTCCCACACCAGTTACTGGTGTGGAGGGATGATTCCAAGGTGTTTGTGACCAAACATGACATACTTTGTTGCAGTCGTTTTCGAGATTGCATTTACCGCAAGGTTATAATGCACCTCTACCTATATGTCTGGCAGTAGCACGTACAGCCCGGGAGAATGGTCTTCGAAGACTGCAGAGGGGCCCTGCTCATGCAGGAGCACCCTCTCACGTAAAATCCAGCACCCTGCCTTCAGGATTGTTAAGGCCTGCTATAGGGGTGACTTATAAGGTTTTAAGTGTAGTGATATATATAGATATAGTAAACCTATATCTCTCATAAGTGGTGCAAGCACCAGCTTACACAGGCTTCAGTAGCAGACCTGAGGTTCCATTTTGCAAGGCCTCTCATAGGTGACAAAATACATGCATCAGCCCATGGCAGGCCTCTGGGGTACCTATGCCCTGAGTACATGGGTACAATATACTAGGGACTGATAAGGCCACCCCAGTCTCCAATCTGGAGTTGTACCAAAGTACATAAATATCAATTTAAGGGAGAAAGCCGATAGACTGGGGTCCTGAATAGCAGGATCCCAGCCAAACTAGTCAAGAAATAGCAAAACACCAGGAAAACAGTGGGGGTAACTATGCAGTCAGATCCTACCTTCCTACAGTGGGTGATAAATGTCTGACTTAATTCTGGTGCTGTAGGTAGTTTTTTCAAGGGAAATTAAATGGGCCATCTTGTATAGCATTTCAACTATTAGTAGGAGGGTGGTGACAGTGTTGCTGGTGGGTAGGTTTGTATTAAAATCTAAACTTTTGGTGTGCCAAGGAGTAGGTGGTATAGGTAGGGGTAGGAAGAGAAATGTGGGTGCTGTATAGGTGGGCTCATTGCAAGCACAGACTAGGCATGTGGTTATGTATGTGTGTACATCCCTACTCATGTTTTCCCACCAGAAATGCTTTTTACAATGTTCTAGTTCTTTGCTAATGCCAGGATGCCCGTCTAATGCAGTCATGGTTCCACTGTATCACTCTGTCACAGAGTTCTGTGGTAAGAACAAAGAGTTTATGGTCATTAAAAAAAGATTATCTTTGGTGGTATGCTTTGGTGTCTTAACCCACTCTTGAGGATTAGGTTTTGATGTTGTTTTTATATGTCAGCCATAAAAGTATTCACCTCAGCAATAGCAATCAATTTCTCTGTTGGGATATTGCTGGGCGGCTCTGATGGAGGACAGAGGGCATTTGTGTGACCTAGTCTGAATAGGATGCCTGACTGTAATTGTTTGGCCCCAGGGTGATAGGTGATCATAAAACTAAAACCGCTGAAGAAGTGAAGCCATCGCATTTGGGGCAGAGTGAGAGCTTTAACGGACCTGAAGAATTGCAGATTCTTATGATCCGAGAAGATTGTGGTTCTGTGTTTGCCCCTTGTAAATAATGTTGCCATTCTGTAAAGACTGGTTTAATGGCCAAAAGCTCTCTCTCTGCTATAGTGTCATTTTGTTTTGTGGGAAGGAGTTTTGTTAGAATAAAAGGCTATAGAATGCGAATAACCAGTTTTGGGGTTCTTTAGTGATAATACTCCCCCTACCACTATCTGTGAGACATCAGCCTCTACATAAAAAGGCTGTCTGCATCTGGATGATGGAAAATAGGCGCTGTGGTGAATTTGGTTTTCAAGGTTGCCAGACCACGATCGGCAGCTTGCGACCAACTAAAGGATTGATCTTTTTTGAGCAGATGCGTGATAGGAGCCTCAATCTCTGAGAAGTGTGGAATAAATTGTTGATAAAAAGTTGGCAAAGCCGAGTACCTGTTGAAATTCTTTGATGGTGGTTGAGGCTGACCAAGTTGGGATTGCCTCTGCTTTCTTGGGCTCTATTGTAATTCTGGAAGGTGACAAGTGATAATCCAGGAATTCTACCGATCAGACATGAAAATAGTTTTTATTTAGTTTAACAAATATGGCATTGTCTCTGAGGCATTGCAAAATAGTGTGTACAAGTTGTACGTGCTCTTGTTCAGAGTTAGAATAAATCAAAATATAGTCTATTTAGGTGATTGCACACACATCCATGAATTCTCGAAGGACTTGCACCACCATTACAGTATATTCGAATAGTCCAAATTTGGTCCTAAAGGTGGATTTACGTTTGTCACCTTCTTTTACTCGGATAAAGTGATAAGCTCCGTGCAGGTCTAATTTAGTGTAGATGGTGGACTTACTTTGTCAAGTAGGACAGGAATTAAAGGAAAAGGATTTTTAATGGTTGCTTTGTTTAAGGCTCTATAGTCCACACAAGCCTGTAACTCCCAATACTTCTAGGGGATGAAGAACAATGGGAGGTGTAGGGGCGTATTAACCCTATCTCAAAAGGTTCATCCAAATACTTTCTCAATAATTGGGTTTCTGGTTCTGTCAGGGCATAGACCCACCTACAGGGAAGAGTGGCACTGGGAATGAGGTCTATTCTACAATCATATGTCCTGGGCAGGGGTAACTGGGTAGCTTGTACAGGGTCAAAGACTTCCTGGAAATCACGATATTCCATGGGCAACTCTGGGGCTCCTGTTCCATGGGTTAATGATCTATGTAGAGGTGCCCTATGTTCCTGAGCTTCCTGATAACAAGGAGTTGTACAGAAAGGTGAATCTAAACTCACTGTACGGTGTATCTAATCTATCTTTGGATATTGGTGTCCCAGCCAAAGGACTCCAAGAATTACACCAAATGTGGGGGTATGAATTAAATCAAAAACAAGTTCTTTGATACGCCCATTATCACAATCCAGGGTCAGAGATTTTGTTTGAAAGTGAATTAAGCCCGAGGGTAATTCAGAGCCGTCTGCCGATCGTACTGTTTCAGATTACAGCTTTGGGATTTTCATAAGACCTAGTTTAGTAGCTAAGGATAAGTCAAAGACATTATTTGTAGCACCGGAGTCTATGAGCATGGGCAGAATATGTCTTTGTTGCATTGATAGTATTATAGTCACCCAGAAGGTCACGTGACAAGGAACTCTAGTCCCAATGTTAGTCACGTATTGTGAGATCTGTGTTACTTCTCTAGATGAGATGATCTCTTTTCTCCATGAGAGTCCTAGTTTCCCTGTTCCTGCTCAGAGATCTCTATGCTAGCCATGGTTTTACTCTTCTTGGCTTCGCTCATGCAATCCAGAGCGAAGTGCCCAGTCTTGCCACAATATAGGCATAAGTCCAGCCTAAGGCATCTTTCCTTTTCTTCAGTAGTCGGGGGCTTTCCCTGCCTCCGCTTTGCATGGGTTCAGCATATAGAATTTTATTATCCAGTTCTTTCTTTTCTGTTAAAAGGATGACTATCCATGAATTGTTACAGGATCAATCTCCTTTCTGTTCATTTAATCAATGGCCTAGTTTAACCACTAAGTCAATACATTCTGGGCAGCAATCAGGGAGGTCCACAATGTGCGAGAGAGACTCTTTTAGATCATCTCTTACACCTCGATAAACCTCAATAAAATAAGAATGTTTTCTTTTCTTCTGGCCAGTGCGTTTCAGCTATTAAACGGTTGAAAATGGGCATGTAAGTTAATAGATCTTTAGAACTCTGTTGGAGATTTAATAGCTTTTTGTCACTAGATTGAATGAATATGTGCTTGGTAAATAAGTAACCTAGTCATTGCTGCCTTAAAGGCAGTGAAATTAATAAAATGGGGTCGTTGTTGTCTACTAAGGAAATAGACCAATTTGCTGCTACTCATCCTAGATATGAAATTAGAAAGGCAACCATAGCTGCATCATTGGTGAAAACTTTGGGCTTATATAAGAAGTGTAATTGGCACTCATTCATAAAATCAGCAAATTTGGTGCTGTCGCCATGAAAGCATTCTGGAGGGGCTAAAGGCACTGGGCTAGGTGTAGTGACTGATACGTGTAGATTCGGGTCTGTGGGCAGCCTCTCCGTTATGAGCCACTCACCTGAGTCCTAAGTGGTTAAAATGGTGCAATGTCATGTCCCTAAATTCTCGCTAGAGTCTGTCCTCAAGGATAGAGGATAGTACTACTATACCGGTGACAGGTTCCAAGGGAAAAGGGGTTGGGATTTGGAAATACAAACAAGATGCTGTGATTCTCCTCTGGGGCAGCCTAAGGTAGACCTCTTGAGACCCGTCACCGATCTTATATGAATGCCCAAGATTTGAAGAGTATCTGTGGATTGCAAAACAGTGGTTTAATACACACAGTGTATTAGGTACATAGCATCAACAAATCTTATTTATATATTGCAGTTCATACCCCAAACCGATATCTGCTGTGCTCTACCTTTTCGGTCAAATGCTGCATGTCTGTTCATGCGTACGCTGTTGGCTTCCGATGGATTGTTTGATGATAGTTGTTACGAAGACAAAACAAAGTTACTATTGCAGCAAAATTCTTTAATTTCTTGCTAGGTTATTCCTTTTGTGCACTGAACTAAGATGTCATCAAAGTCACAACTTGTAGCCTATGCAAGTTATTCTTCTGAGCGCACGGGGGCAAAAGCCCTGGAGATATCAGTCCTGAAAGAGCCCTGCCAGAGAGGGTGTCTTTAGTGCGCTTTCTTAAAACAAGAGCAGGTAATTCCTAAATTATTGTTCTACTGAGTTCAGAGCATACAACACTTGTGAACAAATACCTGAAGTTGAATTATGTCTTTTCCTTTTCCAGAGTTGCTGCTTCTGAGGGTGAGAACAACACTGTGACACTGACAGGACCCGGAGGCTTGACTGAGGGAATTCAGATAAAGTAAAAGCAAACAGACCAAGAGGGGAACTTGGGTGGGTACAGACTTTAAATAGAGGCTGACAGTGTGCTTTTAGTGCACCTGTCAGGGTCATGGAAATGTCACTGCAAGCCAGGAGTCAGATTAACAAAAACCCAGGGTCATGGAAAGGTCACTTTGAGTCAAGGGGCTGATTAGCAAATGCATCTGCCATGGTCATGGAATGTTCAATCAGAGCTATCAGAGTCATGGAACATTCACTGTGAGCCAATGGGGTTGATTAGCAAATGCATCTTCCAGGGTCATGTAATGTTCAAGCAGTGCTATTTGTCTTAAGGGTGATTGCTCGTGAGTTCAATTGACAAGGACACCTGTTACTGCTGTTTGTTCCGGAACATTTGCAATAAACAGTGCAATTAGTACTGGCAGTTGCTCAGCATTGCCGTAATTGATTGGTGCACCTGCCAAGATTCTGGAACTTCCACTGTAGTTGTAAGGAGCTGTGTGTTTTTGTGGGAAGATGCATCAGTTGTCTGTGGAGGCCAATAATTCCCCTTATACCACCCGGAATAGAGCACCCGGCAAACCAAATCAGAATATGGCCACACTATATGGAGGGGGGGGGGTTAGATGGGAACAAACTTGGCTCAAACTCATAGGATCCTGGAGGGTTGCGCAGTGGCTGGGACCATGACAGCTTTTCAGACCCTTGGAGTGCTTGGGGTAATTCGATTATGAGGGCAGGATCCTTCGCTCCTCACTGCAGAGGCAGCAAGCCAACATAGCAAAGCACAGTGCAAAGTGGCAGTCCCTCCTGGCAACACAGCAATAAGCTTGTAACAGGCCAACACAGCAAGCAGTGACAAAGTGGCAGTCCACCCTGGCAGTCTAGATCCTCTTAGTTGCAGATTCTCCTTAGGACCCAAAAGTGAACTAGTTTGGAGGTGTCAGAGGTCCAGTACTTATAACAAAATCTGTCTCTGCAGTAGTGGAGACCACAAAAGAAGTCTTTGATCCTTAGAAAGGTCCCTACCCTTCCTTCTCTGACTTCAGATGCACTGCAGGGTAGTATGCAGCTCTTTGTGTGAAGACAGGCAGATCTCTATCAGGTGCAGATGTCAACCCTTTCATCCTAGTCAACCGCAGAAGGCCCAGCAGCCAAGTTATGGGCCATCGGGATGCAAATGGCACACCCCAGCTCCCTTTGTGTGACCGTCTGGGGGGAATGCACAAAACCCAGCTGTCACCCTAACCCATACATGTATTCAGAGACAGGCAGAGGCACATAATAGCTAGTTTAAGAAAATGCCAACTTTTGAAAAGTGCCATTTTCAGAACTGCAATTTAAAAGCCAACTTTACTTAAAAGATATGTTTTTAAATTGCGAGTCCAGAGACACTAATCTACAATTTTCTATTGGAAGTTACTTTTAAAAGAAATTTTAAGGCAATCGCCAGGTAAACCTACGGGAGAGATAGGCCGTGCAGTTGTGAAAAATGAATTTTGTAGTTTTTCCACTACCAGGACATGTAAAATCCGAAAGTACATGTCCTACCTTTTAAGTTCACTGAAAGTTGCTCTTGGGGCTGTGTAGGGCCTACCTTAGGGGTGTTGTACATGTAATAAAAGGGAAGGTTTGGGCCTGGCAAGTAGTTTAACTTGCCCAGTCGAAATGTTACTTTAATACTGCACACACGTTGTGCAGTGGCGGGCCTGAGCCATGTTTAAAGGGCTACTGAGTGGTTGGCACTAGTAGCATTTAATTTACTGGCACTGGAAACATATAGTGTACTATACTAAGGACTTACAAGTAAATTAAAGGTGCCAATTGTGGATAAGCCAATGCTACCATGTTTAGAGTACAGAGCATATCAACTTTAGCACTGGTTAGCAGTGGTGAAGTGTCCAGAATCCTAAAGCCAGCAAAAAGAGAGTCAGAAAAATAGGAGCAGGAAGACAAAATATTTGTGGATAACCCTGCAGAAAGGTCCGAGAGTTATGTTATGTTATGTTTATTTGCAGTGCACGCAATGTATCCTGGCACTGCTAGCAGTAGGAGCGTGGACCAAGTCTGGGCTGAGGCTAGTCTGTCTTCAGTTTATTGCAGAATTCAAGAACTGGGGAAGAGGTGGCTTTGATGTGCAGAGGCATATAATTCCAGGCTGTGGGAGCAAGTTAGATAGCTGGATCTGGTTCTTTTTATGTGGACGATTTGTGTGAGTAAGAGGCCGGCTGAGCAGAGTTGTTGTGTAGATTAGTAGAATTTAATGTAATTGTTGAAGTACGTGCGGCCAATGTTGTGCAAGGCTTTTAGTCAGAATGAGTTTGGCAGCAGAGTTCTGTATCAGGATTCTTCTGGTGCGTTGTGCGTTGCTATAGTCCAGCTTTCTGGTGACAAGGGCTTGGTTGATGGTTCTGTGAGTTTTCAGAGGATGACACTTGAAAATCATCTGAAGGATCTTGAGCATGTGGAAACAGGAGGTGGAGACCACATTTAGTTGGTTGGTCATAGCGAGCTGGTTGTCGACTACTATCCTAAAGTTCTTCGCATGTTGGATGTGTTTGATGTGGGTCTAGGTTCACCTGGCCAACAGGTTGAGTCCCACAGCAAAGTGTATTTGTTGAATTTATGTACTTCTGTCTTGTCTGTGTTGAGTTTGAGGCAGTGGGTTTTCATCAATCTGGGGACTTCGGACATGCAGGCGGTGAAGTTGGTCCGGGCGTTTGATGTTTTGTCAGAGATGGAGAGGATCAGCTGGGTGTTGTCTGCATAGATTATAATGTTGATCCTGTCGGCAGGAATGATGCCAGCAAGGGGGGTGTGGGCATGTAGGAGTTGAACAGTGTGAAGCCGAGTCAGGCTGACTGAGTGGGTGCAGCCTGTAAGGAAAGATCAGATCCTGTGAGGTGTGGATCTTTGTATGAATTCTGGCTTTGTGTAGCTTTTGAATAAGTATAATGTGGGATACAGTGTGGAAGGCAGCGGATAAATCAATAAGGATGAGGTCAGCGGTGTCTGCTCTGTCTGCGATCATCCGGATGTCATCTGTGGCAGTGATTATGGCAGTCTCAGTGCTGTAGTTGGGTCTGAATCTGGATTGAGTTGTGTCAGGGAGGTAGTTGTTATTGAAATTGGTGACTAGAAGTTTGTGCCTGACTTCTCTATAACATTTGAAGGGAAGAGCAGCAGGGAAATGGATCAGTAGTTGGCAAGCATCTTTGGGTACACTGAGGGTTTCTTGAGGAGAGGTAGAAGAACAGTGGTGTGTTACTCGGCTTCCGGTATGGGAAAGTGGCTATGTTAATTGAATCATTTATGATCGCGGTAAGGATAGTGCTGATGGGGTCCAGTCCTTTAGTGGAGACGTGATGAGTTCAGGGGTCCCAAACTGCTCTGGAGTGTTTGGATCGATGGTCCCTGCTGCGAGGGTGGAAGGGTTCATGCAGTAGGTGCTGCTTTTGATGCCTTTGGTAGAGTGGAGGGTTTGTTGGCTCTGATTTGTTGGTGGTGTCCACTGAGGGCTGATCTGTAGATGCTCTTGTCGATTTCGTCCTGGCTTAGTTGCCATCTTTGTTCTAGTTGCTTGCAGTGGGGTTTGGTGAGTTTGGACTTGGTGGTCTTGAGTGGGGCTAGGGCGTCTGTGCATAAGGTGATCCTGGTGCTGTAGCTGGAGATGGCTCTGTGGAGTTTGTTGAGGTGTTGGATTGGTGTATCCAAATGGACAATTTGATAGGACTGAAGATTGCATTGTTTATATTATCCTGTTCAGCCACCTCAAAGATTCTAAATACAGGACCTTTGGGACCAGGAGCTTATCCTGTTAGGATAGCCACAACCTGTCTTGTCTAGACCTTTTTTGGGTCCTTAACCGAAAATACCAATGACAGCAGACCACTGTATTCCAGTGTCTTCCTCAGTGTATGTCACAGTACAGTTATTCTGTGAACACAAGGAGAACAATATGAACACAAAAATGACTGCAGATAAAATAGGTTGAGTCACTGTGAATAAAGTGAATTCAACACCAGAAACTTCACAAAGTAGTAAAAAATTGCAATAAACAAAACAAAGAGATTGCAAGCTGTAGAGTAGGAGGTCTTAACCTGTGGCCTGTGAGGCCTACTCAGGGGGTACGTGATTGTTTTGCAAAATTAAATATTATTAAAATCAATAAAGTAAATACAGTTAAAGAAGCAACATTGACATTTTGAATGTTATTTCGATATTTGATTGTGAATTGATCAAAATATCTAAATAATTAAAAATGTGTTAATTCTACTTATTAGTTGAGTGGCTTTTACAGGGAAGTTACTGCAAAAAGCAGCCTAATTTTTGAGAGACGACTGATAACTAAAGTAAAACTATATACGCAGCCCTAGAAGTGAGACAAGGAACTAGAAAGATGGAGTGCCCATGAGGAATGTGGTAGCATGTTTAGGTAAGTATTCACATATCATATATTTTCTTTCTTTTGCCCTTTGTACCTGCTTATTTTATAACTCAGTTTTGCTAGGCATCATAACAGGTTTTAATAAGACAAAAGTACAATAAATACTAATGGTCCCAATTAAAAAGGTACCTTTATGGTTGGAGACACGCGAGCGCGCAAACCAAGATGGCGGCTGCTAATGTAGCTTCAGCTCACCCGTCCTCACGACGAAGAAATTTAAGATGATAATTTCAGGATTAGCTTTCTTCCTGCTTATAAAGACGCTCACCTGATCCTGCAGCGCCATTTTTCCCAGTTTTTTCCTACGAATTTGGTGATTTTGGGATCTTTTGGCTTCCGCCTTCCTCCATCAAGAGGAGACGCAAAAGCGTAAATCAAGATGGCGGCTGATTAATGTAGCTCCGGCTCACCCGTCCTCAAGATGAGGAAATTTAATCCGATAATTGCTGGATTAGCTTCCTTCCTGCTTGTAAAGATGCTCACCTGCTCCAGCAGCACCATTTTTGCCAGTTTTTTCCTATGAATTTGGTGATTTGGGGACTTTTTGGCTTCCAGCTTCCTCCACGAGACTTCCCTGAACTTAACTCCACAGTTCCTGTCAGGGAGGCGGAGTCTTACACTAGGAGAGGGCGCGGGCTGGGCCTTGGTTTCCTCCCACAGCTGGTTTTAGCTGCTGCACTGGTTTGACTTATCTATCTCTATTTGTACTGTAAAATGTGACTGTCTTTGCCTGTGTTTATTAATTTTCTTGAAAATGGAAAGCAAACCTGTGGCAAATAAGGGTAATCAGGCAGTTTTTCCTCCGCTTGTAAAGTCAAGAATGGTAGACTCATCGGAACCCTCCCTTATCACTATTGTGGAGGAATTAAAGGCTGGTAGGTCAAATACTGACAGTATTGCTATGGAAATTAAAAATATGTGGAAAGATATGGCCAGTCTCTCAATGAAAGTTGCTGATAATGAGATCAAACTGCATGATGTCATAACCAAAACTGATAAGCTATTACCAATTCTTACAAAAATCCCCTTCATTAGTAATAGATTACTTGACCTAGAAAATAGAAATAGGCAACATAACCTGCCATTTTCAATTTGCCCGAAGATATTGAAGGGAGTTATTGCAAGCGATATCTGGAAAACTTGTTACCTAATTTACTGAATTTGAAGTTCTCCGAACAATTTGAGATAGATAAAGCACATCGTATTCCATATCACCATAAGCCAGGCCAGACTAAACCTAGGCATGTCATCTTCAAGGTTCTATGCCATAATCACCTTGTTCTTATTAGGAAGGCAGCTTGTTAGTGAAATTCCTTCTCTTCTAGTCAATGGCTCGAAGATTTTCAGTCACCAAGACTTTGCCAAGGAAACGGTGGCGCTTCAATGAGATCTTGCAGCTTTGAGGCCGCGATTGAGAAATTCTGGTTTTAAATATGGTCTCTTCGATCCTTCCACCATGAGTATTTGGAAAGACGACATATCCAAATCTTTTGACCATCCGGAAGATATCCAACCCTTTTTGGATAATCATTCTCCTCTTTCTATGGATACATATGACTCTCCACCTTGAAACTATCTAAATAGTATCATTATTTGATGTTTTATTACCTTGTGGTAATAAGTAGGTATTTTTTGATGTTGCGACAGTTATATTCCTGTTAATATCATGCTAATATTTTAACAAAGGTGTTCCACCATCCTCTCTTCTCTCTTCTTGGATGCATGTGTGTGTCTCTTTAATGTTGATGTATGTTCTCTACTATGGGGTCAATTCCGATCCGGGTCGGACAGCTCTCTGAGAGCTGTTCGTAGCCTTACCTTCGACCGACCCGTACCCGGAGCCGGTCTGTACGATGCGCATAACTGCCAAAAATCTGACTGACACGTAGGCTGTGATTCAAGCTTCATTCTCCGTCCGAGCCGTAACTCCTAACGCCAAACCGAGTCGGCCGGAAGCAGTATCCTTAGCAGTTTCCGGCCAGACAAGTACCGTGCGTACTTCCTACGCGCCGGAAGGGTCGCCACGTACGGCACGTCACAGCATCCGGAAAAGAAGCATATCAGGTATGATTCACGCCACAACTCAATCCACGGCTACGAGATGGACCAGCTTGCAAAGGGTACGAGACGGAGCAACAAGCAGCGCGTACGAGACAAACACATTATGAATCCCATCGCGCAGGTCATACCAGTACTCTACATCTATGACCGGATCAGGAACAGACGCGGATGGCGCAGATGGTAAGTCAGACACCCACCACACACACAAACGACACGTAACCGCAAACTGTCACACACACACACAGGTGATCCATAGGGGTTGTATGGTCAGCACCACTACCACCCCCACCCATAGGGCTCATGTTGACCATCACTACTGCCACCCCCACCCATAGGAGACCTGTTGCCCATCACTCCTGCCACCCCCACCCATAGGGCTTACGTTGCCCATCACTTCTGCCACCCCCACCCATAGGGGACCTGTTGCCCATCACTACTGCCACCACCACCCATAGGGGACCTGTTGCCCATCACTCCTGCCACCCCCACCTATAGGGGACCTGTTGCCCATCACTACTGCTACCCCCACCCATAGGGACTATGTTGCCCAGCACTCCTGCCACCCCCACGCATAGGGGACTTGTTGCCGATCACTCCTGCCACCCCCACCCATAGGGCTTATGTTGCCCATCACTACTGCCACCCCCACCCATAGGGACTATGTTGCCCATCACTACTGCCACCCCCATCCATAGGGACTATGTCGCCCACCACTACTGCTACCCCCACCCATAGGGAACCTGTTGCCCATCACTACTGCCAACCCTACCCAAGTGGAACTGTTGCCCAGCACTCCTGCCACCCCCACCAATAGGGGACCTGTTGCCCATCACTCCTGCCACCCCTACCCATAAGGGACCTGTTGCCCATCACTACTGCCACCCCCACACATAGGGGACCTGTTGCCCAGCACTAATGCCACCCCCACTCATAGGATGTGTGATGTGCCACACATCCATCATACACCAACATTAGGTAAGTCAGCAAAATACATCCCCCTAACATCATGACAACAGTGTGTAGTCTGTGACAAATGCCCACAACAGTGTGGCCTACACAAGGCAAGCATCACTAGCACTGTGGCAATGTAAAAATAGCACCCCCTCACTGTGTAGAACAAAAGTTAAGTGTGTGCTTCCAAACTGCAGCAGATGTTGAGCATTGTGGTGATGGGGTCCAAAACCCCCCTCATCGCAGTGACCAAAAGGTAAGTGTCATCATGGACAAAGCTGCAAATGCCAAACAGCATGTATGATTTCTGGTCACAACACATGAAACACTTTTGGGCCAAAGTAGTGGTTGTGTCACATACCCACAGAGATGTGGTGAGGCTAACAGTGCTGTGATAACCTAACATACTCTCGGCCATGTGCAGACAAGTACCACCCATGGGGGCTGACAATGCATACAGTGTACAATGACACAGAAGCAGAAGTGACCATCACAAAGCATACACACATCTCGAAAATAGACACACTAATCAAAACAACCTGTGTAGACTGTAGGTGTCAGGTCACAAACTCCCATTTCATGCCAACAATGGTACCTGATAACCAGGATGAATGTGCACAATGATGTGATATGACTCACAGGGACAGCAGGGTAAATCACAAAAACAACATCCAGACAATGGCCCACAACATCAATACCAATGCACTGGTGCAGATGCACTAACACAAACAGGCAACCTCACACTGCACATCTGACACAACATGTGTGTGTGTGTGTGTCTCAGTATCCCCAGGCAACTACACAACACATGAGGGGGGATGAACCACAGTGAGACAGATGTGGACACAGTGCCATATAAAAGTAACCCATCAATGGGCCCCCCCCTTAGTGGGCAATCAGGCATTGTGAGATGAGAGGGAGCACAACAGACACATGTGACACAAGCTGGAATGAACAGCAACTAACACAGCAAGAGACTGACACACAACAGCACTACCCCCAGGGACCAGACATTGGGGTGACACAAGCATGCATGACACCTCCACTGTGCTGACAAAGGTAGATGTCGTACAAACTGTGAAACCCAGACATGTGTCCTGTGCCACAAACGTACATCACACCTACACAAGCACAAATCACTTAGCATGGCCTGTCATCCATGGACAAACGGGAGCTAGGGGCCCATCCATGTAAACATTTACATCAGTCCACACTCAACACCACACACCGTGAACTGCACCAATGTGCATCTGTGAAGCCCACATGGACAGGCGACATTGCACATGCACCCATGACAAACACAGTAATGTTGGGAGGAACTAAGGTGCACAGACTCATCACACAAGGACAGTTTACAACCCTGGTGAATGACAAACATACTGCACAGTATGCGGTTCATGGCCATGACGTCAAAGCTCATGTAACCTGTGGAATACCTGCCACAGTCCCAGGACAATGCAGAAGCCAAGGAGAACCACAAGGCACACATGCTGACACCTGCAAACATTGCAGCCCTGAACCGGACAAGTAGGATCAGTCACACACAAATACACATGTTTCAATCACTGAAAGGTACCACCTAGGGACAACTACATGATAATGCGAACAAACAAGTGCCTTGGGGACCCCTGACTGTGTCCCATCTGCATCTGACAACTTCATCACCACTCAGAACTGACAAATCCCAATGATGAAACACCAATTAACAGTAGTGTGTCATGCACCCACACATCTGGTAGCTCATGGCAAAGTTGTGGGATGAACACAGTACCACTCAGCAAGCATCAACAACAGGAACATCAAGGGAACACTGCCTCTGTATGAAAAGGGATGTGGACACACACACACACATGCCCACACAACACACAACATGGGCCCTGGCAATGTCACGGAACAACACCCTTACTTGAGGGGACTCAACTCCTGTGGAAGCTCAGCTGTGCCAAACATAGCCCCAGCAGGTCTCAGTCATGTCAGCAGAACACTTGGTCAGTCAGCCATCAGTTACCACACAATGAAGGCTCTGGTCACAACAGATTGTGTACGGCAGTGTCCCTTAAGTCATCTGCACATACTCAATACATATGTCCAGCAAGTTGCACAGAGGACCCAGTTAATTCTACAACAATGATGCCCACACTTACATGTCCAGTGGAGATGCGCCCACAGTCAGGGAAATAGACAAATTGGACAATGGGAAGCACATCATATGTGCATGTGTGCAAGCCACAGATGTGATCACGCAAATGAAATGTTTACAGAGTGTCCACTAATTGCTAATCATGACACACCCATTTAGCTGCAAAGGATGATATGGATAACGATCAGAATAGGATACACATCTCGTGGACCACATGGAGTACCTTACGTCAACACCTCAGTATTCAACATTTGAAATACAGCATTACAACTGCAAGGTCATGCTAAACATCATCAACATAATGTACAGCTAAATCAAATTCACAAGGATAAAGAAAAAAGCTTTATTCAGCAGATGAAAAATTAAAAGTCCATTCAAAACAAAGGCCAATTGCCAGTCCATTATCAAATGACAAGAAGTGAACTTGAGTGACAACTGTCACACGTTGCTTGCCTGCACTGATAAGGACAGGGGACATCCCCTCGGAGGGGCATACATGGGGCAGGCCAGGCACCGCAGGGACAGGATCAGGGCGCAGCAGAAAGAGGCAGTGAAGGGGTGGTGGATGCAGGAGAGTCACTGGCAACTGCAGTGGAGCTGGCTGAAGCAGTGGGTGCAGTCACAACTGTGGGGCACAAGTCAGATGGGTTGGGTGCCGGCACAACTGCAGTGGGCAGGTCAGATGGAGTGGATTGGGTCCCCTCTGCAGTGCCCAAGTCAGACGGGGTGGTCGTGGACTCCACTGCAGAGCCTAACTCAATGGGAGCGGAATGGGGTTCAGGTGAGGTCGGCAGGACAGGGGGGGAAACGGTCCCCACATCAGTGGCACGAACTGTCTGACCGGGGTTTGAAGAGGAAGTGGTAGGGGGGAGGACCTCAGCATTTTGGGGATGGTGTATCTGTGGGTGGGGGAACCTGGGGCAGGGTGTGGCGGGGGAACCTCTGGAGTGGTGGCCTGGGGGATGGAGGACAGAGACTTCACCGTAGAGCTGTGGGGCAGGGGTGGGGTCTTGCTCTTCCGGCTCTGGGGGGACTTGCGGGTGGGGGCCTCAGTCTGACTGCGCCAGGGGGAGGGTGTCTGGGTGTGAGGGGCACTCCCCTCTGTGTGTGGGGACTTCCTCTTCCCCTTGTAAGATGGATCTGCTGGGTCGGTGGGGAAGAGGCCAAGGTCACAGAGGAAGAGCTTCTGTGGAGATGGGGTTGCAGGTGAGGCAAGGGAAGGGGGCTGGGAGGGAGAGGTATCGGAGGACTGCGGAGTGGTTGTGGATGACTGTGTGTGTGTCTGAAAACCATCCCCTGTGAGTGTGGTATCAGTCCCCTGCGCTTGCTTGTGGGCACGTCTAGACCTTGGTTTGGGTGTTTGTGTGCTGCCCGTGTCTGCCCTACATGGATCTGTCTAAGTAAGTCCACAGACTCCTCACTCAGGGCAGCAGGGGACACAGGGGCAGGGGGTGCGGTGCCTGGCACAAAGGAGACATGCTTCCGAACACGGGAGCCTTCACGGACCTCTAGGATGAGAGCCGATGGGAGGGTGGTGATGGTGGTGGTGGTGGCTGTTGTCTCCTACTTGCAAAAGATCATGGTAGTGATTGATGTCCTTTGTATAGGTGGAGTTGTGGGTGTGTCTTTGTCCCAGGTTTATTTTATTTTATATTTATTGGCTTTGTCATTGCTTGTTTGGTCCTTTTTTTGTCTTTTTTTCCTTTGAGTTTTCTAGGCATGAAGGAGACGGTCTTCTGACCGAGACGGACACTGATGTTGGCTCGTACAGGCTTCTCCTCCTCATTCACGCTGACTTTCTTCTGTGTTTCGTACGCGTCAGTCGCGGAGATCTCTATTGCTTGAGGGCCCTGTTTTCTGTGTGTGTCGGTCATGCGGCTTGGGCTCCGTGCTTGTCGGTCTGGGTGTACACGCATTGCATCGTATTGCGTGGATCGTACATCGCTGGTACGTGTCGGTCGGGTTCATTCCGGGTACGTGTCGGTCAGTGCAACTCGCATCAGTTTTCCGGCGAATCACTATTTTCCCTACGGCTCGGTCGTATGGCTTGTATTCCTTACGTGTCAGTTGTAATTCACACGCGTTGCATCCTACTGCACGGGTCGTACGGCGCCGGTCCGTGTCGGTTGGTCTCCGGTCCGGGTCCGTGTCGGTTGGTACGTTTTGCAGCCGGAATTGGAATAGGCCCCTTTGTTGTATATACATTTGTTTTCTTTTTTTGTTGTCCTCTATATCCCTTGGCTACTTCTTTGGTCTCTTATAATACTCCTATAGTATATATATATTTTCTCGACTCTTTCTTTTTCTTCTTCTTCTTTCACTTCCTAAACTATAAATAGTTCTCCTACAGTTAAAATTGTTTAATTGAATGTCAAAGGGCTGCAACATCAAGTTAAGAGATTAAAGATTCTAAATTTTGTTACATAGGCAAAAAGCTGATATCTGTTTATTACAAAAAACTCACATTGACGACACCATATTAGTGCACATGCAAAGGAAGTGGGTTGGTCAGATTATCTCTTCTCCTGCGCAGGGTAAAAAGGAATGGAGTGACTATTCTTTTTTCCAAAAGTCTCCAGCTACAAATTTTAGACAAACAATCTGATTCTGAAGGTAGATTTCTTTTAGTCAAAATTAAAATTGGGGATACGATTTTATATTTAATTAATATTTATGGACCAACGGCAGATGACCCTAATTTTTGGTCTCATATTACTTGTGAGATTCTTCAACTTGGGAGAGTTTCCTAAATTTTGGGGGGTGACTTTAATTTGATTAGCGACCCTCTTTTGGATAGATTATCCTCAACTAAATACACATCTCCTAAAGCATTTAATTCCCTTAGAATGTTATTTAAAACCACTAAATTGGTTGACATACGGAGGTTGTATTTCCCAAGAATTCACATTTTTCTCCAATCTTCACAATTCTCAATCACGGTTAGATTATTTTTGGTGTCTAAAGACTTAGTGAAATCTATAACTCAACCTACTATTGGTAGTATGGAAGTTTCTGACCATGCTATAATTTCACTTCACTTCCAAATTGGTAATTTTTCTATGTCTCATTCCTGTTTGCGTATGAATGTCGATGTTGTTCTTCAAAACAGCCATAAAGATGCAATTTTAGAAGCTATTCATGAATACTTCTCACATAACTCTGATGATGCTACCTCCCCTATTATACGATGGGATGCTTTCAAAGCTTACGTAAGAAGAGGTGTTGTCATTTCTATAATGGCACATGAGAATAAGACGTTTAATACCAATGTGTCACACTTAGAAAAACAACTTGCAAAATGTGAACGTTTGTTTATTTCTTCCCAGAATCTTGATTTTTAAACCACACTGCAGAAACTCAGATATGAATATAATTCAATGCTGATTAAAAGAGCTGGTATTCAGATTGCTAACCAGAAAGTTACATTTGCTTATATTGCTAAGAAGTCAGGGAAACATTGAGCATTAGGAAAGATAGAAATCAAATTCACGCTATACCAAGACACAATGGCACAATTCCTGTATCCACCCCAGACATGTTAGATGAATTTCTTAAATTTTACTCTTCATTATACAGTAATCCAAATGTTATTGATTCTCAAATTATCTATACATTTTAACCTCTGCCAATCTACCACAACTCTCTCAAACCTGATAAAATCAAATTGGTTAACCCTATCACGAAAGATGAACTTTTACTGCCTATTCAATCGCTTATACCTCAAAACTCTCCTGGCCCTGATGGCATTCCTGCAGAATTTTATAAAGCTTTTGCAGACACTCGTACCCCTTATTTGCATCATTTATTCACTACATTTGCCCAATCTGGTTTTTTCAATGGAAGCGTTGATTATGGTTTTGCCTAAACCAGATAAAGAACAAACCAAGGTTTCAAATTATAGACCTATTTCTTTGATAAACCAGGAATCTTTTAATTTTGGTAATAATTTTATAAAAATGATTTCAACTTTGTATGACTCGCCCTCTGCCCGACTTTTTATAATGATCAATTTTCAAGTCCCTTTTCTTTTTATAGAGGGACAAGGCGAGGTTGTCCATTGTCACCTCTTCTTTTTTATTAGCAATTGAACCTTTTCTCTCCCACATTCGAAATTCCGTAGATATCGAAGGAATTGTATTAGCTGATGGTGACCTTAAAATGTCTGCCTATGCAGATGATGTTCTGTTGTATCTTAGTAACCCAAGCACATCTCTAGCAGCAGTGTTAGATGTTATATGTAAATATTTTACTGTCTCCGGTTATTCCTTGAATGCTCATAATTTGAATGAATGCTCATAATCTTTTCCCTTGAATGTTCACTGCACGCCTTCAGTATTGGACAATACTGAAATTATCTGGCAAAAGGAGAAACTTTAATATCTAGGTATACTATTTGCACTTCCCTTCAAACACTCCATTACTTTTAATTGTGATTGCTTATTTAGAAAAGTTATAGAAAAAAATCGTCTATGGTCCACACTGCATTTATCATGGTGGGGGAAACTTGAACCCAAAAAAAGGGTATTAGCCCCAAGTATTTTCTACACCTTATCTATAATCCCCCTACAATTGCCTCTTTTAATATATAAGAAAAATTGATAAGCTAATTTCAAAATATATATGGAATCACAAACCCCCTCGTTTGGCTTATGCTAAACTTAAACTGTCTAAACTTAATGGCGGATTTGGTTTACCTGATTTTTTCAAATACCATAAAGCATTTATTTTAAAACAAGCTTCACTTTGGTTCACATGTTCAGACCTCAGCTATTCTCCTAAATGGTTAATGATTGAACGCACCTTAGTGTCACCATTTCTTCTCCCTTCACTTTTGTCCATGTCTAATTCAAATAAATGTTTTAAAAACTCCCTCATCATTTCTTCCACTAAATTGATTATTAGTGATTTTGATGCATCCTTTTCATCATGTATTTCTGATTCTACTATGATTTCCCTTTGGCATAACCCTACATTAAATTGTAACCGGACAATTACATTCTGGATACTTTGGATATCAGCAGGCATTTTCTTTATCCAGGATATTTATGAAGATGATGCTTTACGATCCTTCTCTGAATTGCAGACCAGATATATGTTACCCAATTCCAAAGCTCTTAAATATGAAATTCTGTGTAATACTTTGCTTAACACCTTTCCAAATGTGCTACCCCAAATTAAAAGTCCGGATTCGGAAGCAACTTAACTGTAAGCCTGGGCAAAGCACTACGCTACGCTCGCGTAGTTTGCGAAGTTCGCGCTACTTCGCAGTACGCGAACTGCACGTAGCACAGTGCGAACACGCGTACCGTAGTGTTGCGTAGTGCTGCGGTCATTTTTTGGTTGCTCGCGGTCCTCAACGTCAAGTTGGCGACCGCGAGCAAGCAAAATGACATCCCGGCGAGACTTTTTCCTTGTTCGCGATCAGCAACATCAAGTTGGCGATCGCGAGCATGGAAAATAAATCTCCCGCCGAGATTCCCAACGCGAGGAGGTCAGGTTTCTCATTGCGAGTGGTCGCGTATGCTCGCGACCGCTCGCGATGAGGAACTACCAGTTCGCGTTGAGAAAGCTGCCGCTCGAGTAAAAATCTACTCGAGCAGCAGAAAACTACAGCTCGCACTGTGCAAGATGCCATTTTCAATGATTGCACAGTGCCGGTTGCTTGTCCGCACTGTGCAATCATTGAAAATGACATCTGGCACAGTGCGAACAAGGTACTACACAGTTCGCGAAGTGCTACGCGTAGCTCGCGTAGTGCGAACTGCACTTTGCGTAGCTTCGCAAAGTGCTACTTCACAAACTACGCCCAGGGTTACTTAACTGCAGTAATGCTACTATTATTACCTTTTTAGTTACCTTTTGGAATGCAGAACTGTCTTTGAATGTCTCCTTAAAACAGTGGAAACAAATATGGACCATTAATATTTCAGGATGGTTTCCTATATTTCTTTCTCAAACTAACTCCTTTATTTTGTTCAATTGTCTATGGACTCCTTGTAAGTTATTTAAAGCTAAACTTACAGACTCCCCACTCCGTTGGAACTGCAAAAGTTATGATGGTACTTTGGACCATATGCTTTTTGACTGTAATGTAATATCTCAATTCTGGAAAAATGTTCAGGATATCATTGTTAAAATACTTCCTATTTCTGAGATTCTCATGTACAACATACTTATTGGTAAATCTTACATTTTATCATCTACCTTATCGGAGCCCCAGTCTAAGCTTTTTAATCTCCTTATTTCTATTACTGTTAAATACATTACTTCCAATTGGAAATCATCTGAAGCAATATCATTCCAAGCCTGGTGGTCATATGTCACTTTTATTAGATCGGGTGCCCAATTATCCTTTAAGGGACCATCAAAAAATACACCATCATTTCAACAATTATAGAAATCAATTGAGGACTATATTAATAGTTATTTATAACTTACTTAGTAACGCTATTTGCTTTTATTAGTTATATTACATGAGTAATGTTTTTGAGGAGTAGCCTTGTTGTCTTATAGTTTACTATGTTGAGGACGATGGTAAATTTTTGGAATATTGATATTGTTATGGTAATATTCTTTATGACTGCATTATTTCATTATATATACCAACACTGGATCATTTTTTGTTTGTCTTGTTTACAATAAAACCTAATAAAAATATTCTGAACTAAAAAAAGGCACCTTTACCCCTAAAGATTTACTCACATATAAATGTACTTTTATACTTCATATTATTTTTACTACTTTTGGCTATTTCCCATTTCCGAACGTAAAGTTGGTCCAAAGTATACACCAACATGACTCACTTCCTGAAACAAGGAGATGGAGGTAAATTTACGAATGTTAAGTTAATACTAGCAACTTTTCACATACAACAGGGTGGAGATCTCCCCATGGTAAAGTATGGGGAAATGTAGCAAAAAGTTTATTAAAATGTAACGTATTAATGGGAAATATGAGTGTAAACTTACTATTAGTAATGTTTCATATGCAGGTGGGGCGAAAATCTCTCTCTGGTGAAGTATAAGGAAATGTAACAAGTGAAAGTTTATTCAAATTTAAAATAATTTTGTAAAAATATTTATATTGTAAAAATTAATGTGAATTATTTTTATATATCTTTTAAACCTAAAAAGGTACAGCATTTTTATCTAAAAAGTGTATGAATTAATTTATATATATTTAATTAATGTATAATTATGTATTTCAATCTTTACTTTTAAAAAACTACTTTTAAATGTTTATTTGTATTTAGGTAAAATTAATAAAGTTTATGTACAGTAATAATTGTAATTCAATTTTTTTACAAAAAATGTTAACGTTACATTTATTTTCAGATTTAAAACGTTTCTTAAAACCTTTGTAGTGTTATTTATTTTTAATAACGTATATATTTGTAACTTTGAATAAAATGTATATATATTTTTAAAAGTCGAAATAAGTTAATTTATTTTAACAATATTTCCTATGGAGTTATATTTTAGGTCCCTGACTCCATTATTTTCTATGGAAGGGTTTTGCAGTTTCATTGTTTGGTCATGTGTGAACTTGGACTTACTCCAGGTCTTAAATGGCGTACATGTATGGTGTTTGGGACCTTTTTGGCATCGTAACTAAAGAAGTGTAGTTTGTAAACGGCAGGAGGCTTACTCTCTTGAGGTTGGGTGTTTTCTGCATCTTTAAACTCCTCTCAAACCTGCCTGAACTCCTCGTTAGACCTCTTTAAATCCCTACCATTTTGTAGTAATTATTATTGGAGTACTACTAAACATACTGTAAAGTGCATTTTGTGAATGGACCTCAAAGTTGTTACAAATAGCAGGCCCCACAAAAACTCATAACTTTCCTTACCTAGAGGGCCTATGGTATGGCTGATGAGTTATTTGCTGTCATTGAGTTCTGCGCCATAGGTGTCTTTCCCACTGTGCTTAATTTGTTTGAAAGAAATCCCAGGGACCTTCTCAAGACGCCACTGCAGTTTGCACCAACCATTGCTCCTACTAACGCCGTGAATGACAGCACTATCACTATTAGACCTCACACAAGTGTGATAATTCAGACTTTAAATATGCATTCAAATGGCTGATACATGCTGCCCAAGCTATTTTTATAGCTTTGGGTGGAAGGTATCAGTGATTGTAATATATATTTATTATTAAACAACATCTGTTGTGCTCCTTAAAAAATAAGATAGGGAATGCCACCATGTGGCAGGCTGTCATAAGCTTGAATCCTTGCTCACTTTGCCACTGGATTCAAGCAAGCCTGGCTGAAGACGGCTGAAAAACCAGAAACCGGTCCTAGGAAGCTTGTTTCCGGTCCAGGGAAGGCATAGCTTTGCAGTTCGGGCTGGACTGTTCCCATGAGGCACAGGGTCAGACTGATTTGCATATGGCCATGTCTGAAATGGGGTGGCAGAGTGGGCTAAAGAACGGTGATGGATCAAACCTGGATCTTTTGACTGGGTGTGAGTGTTTGATTGGTTCTGATGCTCCGTCCATCACCACCCCCTTTTGTACCGCTTTGTCCGCCATAAGTTGGCAGGGTATGCTCAGACGTGAGTCCCTTGCTCACTTTGCCACTGGATTCAAGCAAGCCTGGCTGAAGACGGCTCAAATGCCAGACACCGGTCCTAGGAAGCTTGTTTCCGGTCCAGGGAAGGCATGGCTTGGCAGTTCTGGCTGGACTGTTCCCATGAGGCACAGGGTCAGACTGATTTGCATATGGCCATGTCTGAACTGGGGTGGCAGAGTGGGCTAAAGAACGATGATGGATCAAACCCGGATCTGTTGACTGGGTGTGAGTGTTTGATTGGTTCTGATGCTCCGTCCATCACCACCCCCTTTTGTACCGCTTTGTTCGCCATAAGTTGGCAGGGTATGCTCAGACGTGAGTCCCTTGCTCACTTTGCCACTGGATTCAAGCAAGCCTGGCTGAAGACGGCTGAAATGCCAGAAAGCGGTCCTAGGAAGCTTGTTTCCGGTCCAAGGAAGGCATGGCTTGGCAGTTCGGGCTGGACTGTTCCCATGAGGCACAGGGTCAGACTGATTTGCATATGGCCATGTCTGAACTGGGGTGGCAGAGTGGGCTAAAGAACGGTGATGGATCAAACCCGGATCTGTTGACTGGGTGTGAGTGTTTGATTGGTTCTGATCCTCCGTCCATCACCACCCCCTTTTGTACCGCTTTGTTCGCCATAAGTTGGCAGGGTATGCTCAGACGTGAGTCTCTTGCTCACTTTGCCACTGGATTCAAGCAAGCCTGGCTGAAGACGGCTGAAATGCCAGAAACCGGTCCTAGGAAGCTTGTTTCCGGTCCAGGGAAGGCATGGCTTCGCAGTTCGGGCTGGACTGTTCCCATGAGGCACAGGGTCAGACTGAATTGCATATGGCCATGTCTGAACTGGGGTGGCAGAGTGAGCTAAAGAACGGTGATGGATCAAACCCGGATCTGTTGACTGGGTGTGAGTGTTTGATTGGTTCTGATGCTCCGTCCATCACCACCCCCTTTTGTACCGCTTTGTTCGCCATAAGTTGGCAGGGTATGCTCAGACGTGAGTCCCTTGCTCACTTTGCCACTGGATTCAAGCAAGCCTGGCTGAAGACGGCTAAAATGCCAGAAACCGGTCCTAGGAAGCTTGTTTCCGGTCCAGGGAAGGCATGGCTTGGCAGTTCAGGCTGAACTGTTCCCATGAGGCACAGGGTCAGACTGATTTGCATATGGCCATGTCTGAACTGGGGTGGCAGAGTGGGCTAAAGAACGGTGATGGATCAAACCCGGATATGTTGACTGGGTGTAAGTGTTTGATTGGTTCTGATGCTCCGTCCATCACCACCCCCTTTTGTACCGGACTGTTCCCATGAGGCACAGGGTCAGACTGATTAGCACATGGCCATGTCTGAACTGGGGTGGCAGAGTGGGCAAAAGAACGGTGATGGATCAAACCCAGATCTGTTGACTGGGTGTGAGTGTTTGATTGGTTCTGATGCTCCATCCATCACCACCCCCTTTTGTACCGCTTTGTTCGCCATGAATTGGCAGGGTATGCTCAGACGTGAGTCCCTTGCTCACTTTGCCACTGGATTCAAGCAAGCCTGGCTGAAGACGGCTGAAATGCCAGAAACCGGTCCTAGGAAGGTTGTTTCCGGTCCAGGGAAGGCATGGCTTGGCAGTTCGTGCTGGACTGTTCCCATGAGGCACAGGGTCAGACTGATTTGCACATGGCCATGTCTGAACTGGGGTGGCAGAGTGGGCTAAAGAACGGTGATGGATCAAACCCAGATCTGTTGACTGGGTGTGAGTGTTTGATTGGTTCTGATGCTCCGTCCATCACCACCCCCTTTTGTACCGCTTTGTTCACCATAAGTTGGCAGGGTATGCTCAGACGTGAGTCCCTTGCTCACTTTGCCACTGGATTCAAGCAAGCCTGGCTGAAGACGGCTGAAATGCCAGAAACCGGTCCTAGGAAGCTTGTTTCCGGTCAAGGGAAGCCATGGCTTGGCAGTTCGTGCTGGACTGTTCCCATGAGGCACAGGGTCAGACTGATTTGCATATGGCCATGTCTGAACTGGGGTGGCAGAGTGGGCTAAAGAACGGTGATGGATCAAACCCAGATCTGTTGACTGGGTGTGAGTGATTGATTGTTTCTGATGCTCCGTCCATCACCACCCCCTTTTGTACCGCTTTATTCACCATAAGTTGGCAGGGTATGCTCAGACGTGAGTCCCTTGCTCACTTTGCCACTGGATTCAAGCAAGCCTGGCTGAAGACGGCTGAAATGCCAGAAACCGGTCCTAGGAAGATTGTTTCTGGTCCAGGGAAGGCATGGCTTGGCAGTTCGTGCTGGACTGTTCCCATGAGGCACAGGGTCAGACTGAATTGCATATGGCCATGTCTGAACTGGGGTGGCAGAGTGGGCTAAAGAACGGTGATGGATCAAACCCAGATCTGTTGACTGGGTGTGAGTGTTTGATTGGTTCTGATGCTCCGTCCATCACCACCCCCTTTTGTAAGGCTGTCATAAGAGCCAGTGTTGACAAGAAAATACCGGTGCCAAGCACCAGAAACCACCGGCTCAAATTAAGCACTGCTTCCCCAACTCCACTCAGGAGTTTGGACCCATCTGTGAGTAGACAACTGGCCCTGCTCTCTCTCCCACATATGCTGCCTGGAGCATGCACGCCTTGTAGGAGGCCCTACCCCCAAAGCTGCCTGCACACACATGTGTCAGAAGGCACAAGGTAAATCCCTGCTTCCATATATGGCTGCTCTGTGTTTTAGGTAAGCTTGCACAGCTGATGCATGTGCTGTGACAGGGTGTTTTAGAAGATTATACTACGGCTACCACTGCAGTATCTCTTCTATGTTTGCAGCACAGCTTGCACTTCTCCAGCAATTCCATACAGCACTGTGCCTTTTCTGAGTTGAGTACTGTCTGCACGATGAGAGGTAATTAATATTTGTTGGGTAGGATCAAAGGTTGCTACATAAATCTCCAATGGCCAACCGGGTAGTATTCTAATTTCATCCATAAACATTGGACAGGTTATGTCACCGATGAATCCCATGCAAACATTTATTTTTACTTAAGCATGACTCAGCATAAAAAAGTATGCAGACCACTGATAAAAGTGCTAATAATCGGCATTTCTTTGGTATTACACGTAGGGAATGTCTAGTCAAGTTCACTATAGAGAAATACACATTATGGATATGGTGTATCAATAAAAAACATTGATTATTTACAAAAACAATGTATGATGCCAATATATTCACCACCTCCGCATTGCAGAGCGTGTGTTTTAACAATGCTTATGTAGAAGAATGAATAAGAAAATAAATTATTATTTTCTTTCAGTTGGCATGTCTCACGGTGTTAAACTAGTAGTGTTCAACAGTGGTTCTCACAAATTGCCACTTGGTGGCAATGTTGTATTAAAAAAAGCTTTAAAAAGTGAGCCTCGGAAAATCTGACATAAAGCAAAACCATTGTTTTCACATCTATGGCGGTTTTTGCTTCTGTCCGGTCTCAGATCATCATCATGACAGCGATCTAAGGGGCATATGTACAAGCCCCTCTCGCCACGGAAATGTCACTTTTAGTGACGTTCCCGTGGCAATAGGGGCCTTGCCTTATGTACAAGGCAGCGTTAAGCACTTAACGTGGCTTAACGCTGCTTTGTACATAGGGCACCCTTTCACGCTATGTTTAGCGTGAAAGGGGCGTGCAGTGGGTGTTGTTCCACCGCAACACCATTGTATTTGACGCTGCCCATTGTATTTGTCGCTGCCCCCTATGTACAAGGGTGGCGTACATAGGAGTCAGCGCCAAACTTAAGACCAGGAAAACCCTGGTCTTAAGTTGGCGAAACGAGGAGAAATGCATTATTTCTCCTCGTTTTGGCTTTTTCCATGTGTGCACACATGGGAAAAGCAAAATGCCATGGTTTGTTTATGTACAGGAAGGTGTCCCTTCCTGTACATAAACAAACCTTTGTAAAAAAAATGCCATTTTACATGAAGCAGCACACATGAAAGTTACAAAATGGTATTTTAGGATTGTTGATGTGCAGGAAGGGACACCTTCCTACACATAACCAATCCTCCCCCGCGTGCAGAAACCCTTGCACTCTGGTGCAAGGGTGCCTGCGTTGGCACCCTCTCAGGGGGAAACGCAAAGCTGCACCACATTCTTGTAAATATGGTGTAGCCTTGCGTTTCTGAAATGTCGTTAAGCCCAGGAGCCTAATGACACACTCTGCCACTTTTATTGTACATATCCCCCTAAATGTTCATGTTTGCTCACCACCACATATAACCGTTCTCCACCCTCTGTATGCTACAGATAGGAGACATCCATTACAATGGGGTCTTTACACAGCGATACGTTTACAACGTGGCCATTACAACGCAAGTAGTTAAAACGACTTGCGCTGGATGGCGCTATACACTAAGGAATAGCATGATTTACTATTCCAACACCTTCCCTACTGTTACATAGGCTGGAGTTGGAATAGTAAATCATACTATTCCGAAGTCCAGCGCCTCTAGCGCAAGTCGTTATAACGACTTGCGTTGTAATGACTGCATTGTAAACGTATGGCTGTGTAAAGTCCATGTTGTAACGTCATACATTCGGCACCAATATGCTCTATTCACAGCCAGGGGCATATTTACAAGCACATATGCCACAGGAACATCACTTTTTATGACGTTCCTTCACCTTATTTACAAGGCAACCTTAAGCTACATAACATGTCTTAATGCTGCCTTGTAAATACGACACCCTATCACGCTATGCTTAGCGTGAATAGGAAGGGCAATAGGTGTTGCTGTGGGCGTTTCCACCGCAACACCCATTGATTCTGACATTGCCCCCTATTTACAAGGGAGGTGTATATAGGAGGCAGTGCCAGAATTGATACCAGGGAAAACCTGGTCTTACCCAGGCACAACAAGAAGAAATGTTTCATTTCTCCTCGTTTTTGCTGTTTTCACGTGCGCTGCTTTGTGCAGCACACATGAAAACAGCAAAAGGCCAATGAATGTTTATCTACAGGAAGGTCCCCCTTTCTGCACATAAACAATTAAAATAAAAAAATGCAGTTTTGCAACTTTTATGTGTGCTGCATTAAGCAGCACACATAGAAGTTACTAAACAGTATTTAAAGATTGTTTATGTGCAGGAAGGGGGACCTTCCTGTACATAAACAATTTTCCCCTGCACGCAGGACACCCTTGCACTATAGTGTAAGGGTGCCTGCGTTGACGCTAGGCTGCTAAGAGTAGCGCCAGCACAGGGGGAAACGCAGGGCTGCACTATATTCTTGTGAATATAGTGCAGCCCTGCATTTCTGAGTGAGGCGTTAAGCCAGGATAGCTAACACACCACTCCGCCACTTCCCTTGTAAATATGCCCCCCAGTACTTTGCTGTTACATTAGCTGTCCCCACCTACCCACTTAATGATGTAGCCAATGCCGACTGGTGCATCATTCGCAGCACCGAGGATCCCGTGTAGGCATTCCTGATGAAGCAGTTGCTTCCATCTTTCTCATTTCTAGTTCTCACAGTTTTATTTATGTTCATCATATACTGCTCCCCATTCCTTATCAGTCACGCTAGAATATAGCACATCAAAACGCGATGCATTACATGGCGTGCTTTTACAAGGCTGTTGTTACAATGACCGCGTTGTTAGTACGCGATGCATTTACATCGCAAGTCATTACAATGACTTGCAGTAGGGGGCGCGCTGGACTTGTGAATAGTATTATTTACCATTCCTGCTCCAGTTTGCACAACAGTAGGGAAGGTGTTGGAATTCATTTCAAATACCTCAGCGCCCCCTACAGCAAGTCGTTGTAATGACTTGTAATGTAAATGCATCGCGTACTAACAACACGGTCGTTGTAACGACCACGTTCTAATAGTACTGCAATGTAATGACAGCATTGTAAACGCTGTTTCCTATCACACTAGGCTTTTATGCTGGCCGGAGGGACGGCTTTTGGCATGGGTGAGCTGGGCCCAGACACAGGGCGCCGACAATTAGAGGGGCGCACATGTATGTAGCTAACTATCTTGATAATGCCTTTATTCCATGCCACCAGTTCATTTCATCGGCCCTGAAGTCCATCCTGTATATAAAATATTGTTTCCATAAGCACACCTCTGATTACCTTTCTCCCACTACCCCTCAGCCCCCTCCGAGAGACTCCTACCTCCAGTTTAGCAAATGAATGGGTGAATAATGTGAAGCAATACAGAGATAATGTGTGTTAAGAGGCTGGTCATTGGTCTAAAGTATTCCACCAGGATGTGAACATTGAGCCAAGAAGGCCCCTCTACCAGGACCACCAAAGGGAGGGCAGAGATTTTTTTTATTGCAGTTTTATGTAGTGCAAACTGGACCCTAAGGTATTGCAGGGCTTTACTAAGCACTGGTTACATTACACAAGGACACATCCATGTGTGTAGACACAGGGAGATAAAGTAATTTGATTTCCCTAGGTGGGGAAAGGATGGGGAAGAGGGTTAGGAGGGGTGTCAAGTTCAGTGTCACCTGGGGCACAGTCTGAGGAAAGGCCGGCCCTGCAAAATTTGATAGTTGAATTTCCTCCTTTGATTTTCTGCATTGTTTATGTCTGATTCGTGGGCCCTTTGTCTGTTAGAAGCACATTGTCGCTCATGCTTCTGCTTTTTATTTTTTCAGTTTTTTTCAGCAGATATTTTGGACATTCTCTTTACAAAGTAATGATTCAAATGACCTACCTATCAGGAAGTGACATGGGTTTCTATACGTGTATCTTCAACACCTTATTTCCGGTCAAAGGTTCTTTGTGTGGCCGTGTGCATATTATTTTGTTATGCACCCAGCCAACAAAAAACTGCTAGATACGCCTAGACCCCAAGCGCAGCATTCAAGTTGCTGGAATCACTACACTGGTACTCTTACTTAAATTAGTTTACTTACACCGTCGGAAACTGCCCCACTTAAGTTCCTCTGTAACTCTGTATATAGGCAATACATGCTTTTACTGTAGTGTTTTTTCAACATCTTCTATATTGAACTCCATCACATTCTCTTTGTATCCCCCATATACTGTGAATGTCCTACTATGCCACAATTTTGTTGCCTCGTATAGGAAATGTATAATATATGGATAGTTACAGTTAATTTCCAAATCCATGTATGTCGATTTCCATGGTGCTTTCCCATGTGGTATTTATCAGACCACGTTGAGGGGCCACTGAGAAAACAGGGGCTTTTTGGCCCCAGCCATGGTGGCTGAGATTGCTTGTCAATGGTGTCCTCAAATCTGTCCTACTATGGTCCTGCAAACTGGGTCAAGTACAACCCTTGCCACACCAGAGTCTCAGGGTCGCGAGGGCGACAAGTCACATGCTTCTCTGGAAGGTAGTGTGAGGAACAAAAGTTTAGAGGTCAAGAGTCAACCAAGTGACACAATTACATAATGTCCAGCCCATCACTTATATTTTATGAAAAAAGAAACCAATATGTAATACATGGTGGTGGTAACTTGAGCTTTTACAGTGAAGCACTACAGAACATTTTTCTTACCGTTCTTTGCTCCTGAGGCGGAAGCCGGGAGACGCTTTGTGTTTTACTCTGGAAAATTGTGTTTTAAAACTGTACCTTGCTGCTATTTGCTCTTTCCACACCGAGGGCTCCGTGTAGCGGTTCCAGCGCTCACGTGACGCCCTCCTGCCGGCTGGCCACGCCCACATCCAGGCCACGCCCCCTTCCCGCCCTTCTTAAGCGCCAGCTACCGAGCGCTCACTTGGTTCTTTGCTCCTGAGGCGGAAGCCGGGAGACGCTTTGTGTTTTACTCTGGAAAATTGTGTTTTAAAACTGTACCTTGCTGCTATTTGCTCTTTCCACACCGAGGGCTCCGTGTAGCGGTTCCAGCGCTCACGTGACGCCCTCCTGCCGGCTGGCCACGCCCACATCCAGGCCACGCCCCCTTCCCGCCCTTCTTAAGCGCCAGCTACCGAGCGCTCACTTGGTTCTTTGCTCCTGAGGCGGAAGCCGGGAGACGCTTTGTGTTTTACTCTGGAAAATTGTGTTTTAAAACTGTACCTTGCTGCTATTTGCTCTTTCCACACCGAGGGCTCCGTGTAGCGGTTCCAGCGCTCACGTGACGCCCTCCTGCCGGCTGGCCACGCCCACATCCAGGCCACGCCCCCTTCCCGCCCTTCTTAAGCGCCAGCTACCGAGCGCTCACTTGGTTCTTTGCTCCTGAGGCGGAAGCCGGGAGACGCTTTGTGTTTTACTCTGGAAAATTGTGTTTTAAAACTGTACCTTGCTGCTATTTGCTCTTTCCACACCGAGGGCTCCGTGTAGCGGTTCCAGCGCTCACGTGACGCCCTCCTGCCGGCTGGCCACGCCCACATCCAGGCCACGCCCCCTTCCCGCCTTTACGGCCGCCCTTATTAATGTGTCAATACAGAACGCGCAGCGGACGAGCGCAGCGGGAGCGCCGACTTCGCGCCGAAGTCGCGCATAAGTCAAGCCCGTCTGCGCCCGTCCGCGGCCGAACGGGGCAAGGGGCACGACGCTATGCTCAAATAATATCATACTCCTCTAAAGACCTTATCGCCCTCCAAGGCACCTGGCCACTTCCGGACCCTGTCCGTAGACTCGTCGATTCATTGGGCCTTGCCCCCACCCTCCCTGCACTGCCGCACTCCCCACCGCAATCTCCCCTGCCACCCTGCCTCCCCTGCCCTGACCCACCCCCCTCCACCCCAGCTCTGTCCGTTATTCTACTCAATACCAGGTCGGCGGTCAAGCATCACCACGAGCTGTTCGTCTTACTCGATACCGAGAAACCTGACCTACTGCTCTTGACCGAGACCTGGTACTGCGATACCTCCCTTCCCGCTCTCCTGGCCACCCTTCCACCGTCTTATGTGGCCCTACGTGCCGATCGACCGGCCGGCAGGGCGGGCGGTGGGGTCGCGCTAATTACTAGGTCAGATCTGCACTTCCAGTTACTTCCCTCTTCCCCTATGGCCCCTGTCGACTTCCTGGTGGCCCGTTCCCTCCAGACCGCCCCTCCCATCACTTGTCTCCTCATGTACCGCCCCCCTCAGCTCTCGCCTTCATTTCTACCTGCCTTCCAAGACCTGCTGGCAAACCTGGCGGTCAACTTTGCCTCGGTCTTGGTGCTGGGGGATTTTAATTACTGGCCCTCAGACCCACACGAGTGCTCCGCCTCAAAAGAATTTACTGAATCTCTGTCTTCCCTCAACTTTGTCCCACACATTTCTGTCCCCACTCATCTTCACGGGCACACACTTGATCAGGTCTGGGCTCTTAACCTCCCACTGGCTTCGGTGGCGGTCTCCCCTTGTCCTTGGTCCGATCATGCCCTCATCTCTTTCTCCATTCCCCACAACTTGTCCCCCAAAACCCCGCTTGCCAAAAACACCTGGGCGCGGAACTGGAACAGGTTGGATCTCCCCTCCCTGACCTCCCTGCTTCACAATTCCATCCCCCCCCTCTCTGGCTTATCATCGGCCTCACAGGCCAAGGCCATTAACACCTGGCTGGCTGGAGCCTGTGATTCAGAGGCCCCCTTACGACGCATCTCCATCCGCCGGCTTAAGGACTCTAACCGATGGTTTAACGACCATCTAAAAGAACTCAAACTGGGCGTCCGGAGGGCGGAGAGGCAGTGGAGGAAGGACTACTGCCCGTTATTAAAAACCTACTTTCTGACACTGTTGGCTGATTACAAATCAGCAATTCTAGCTGCAAAGACCGACTACTTCTCTACGAGAATAATGTCGGCCGCCAACAAACCCAGGGCTATTTTTGACATCGTAAACGACCTGGCGTTCTCAGATCGAGCCTCGCCCCTAATCCCTCCCTCCCAGCTTCTCTGCGACCAATTAAACAAATACTTCGTGGATAAGATCACCAATATCAAGGCCAATATCCCTTTACCCTCGCCTACCTTCGTCGATCCCTCCCCCCCCCCAGTACAAAATCATCTCACTGTCATCCCTCCCCTTACTCAGGAATCCTTTCTGTCGATTCTCCCCAAAGTTAAATCAGGGTCCCCGGGGGATGTCTGCCCCGCTCGCATCCTACAGCAAATCTATTCTAGCTGCCCTGATCCCCCGATTGCCTTCCTCAACAGCGCCTTGGCACAGGGTGTGGTGCCCCCGGTACTAAAAGCAGCCACCATAGTACCACTGCTGAAGAAACCCGGCTCGGACCCTTCTATCTCGTCCAACTTTCGCCCCATCTCCCTGCTGCCCTTTCTGGGCAAGGTGATGGAACGCCATGTTACCGCGGTTCTGAGCACCCACATTGAGGCTAATGGGGGGCTGGCTTCTCGTCAGGCAGGATTCCGCCCCAGGCACTCAACAGAATCGGTCGTAGTCGCCGTCCTAGACAACCTCAGAAAGGGCATGGATGACAACAACCACCAGGCACTGGTCCTCCTCGATCTTTCCGCCGCCTTTGACACGGTGGACCATACCATCCTACTCACCCGTGTCAAGGCGGCTGGCATCAGGGGATCAGCTCTTGTCTGGCTCTCCTCCTTTCTGAGGGACCGCACTCAGGCGGTCCGTCTAGGCGACTTCACCTCCACTCCTCTCCTTGTCACCTGCGGTGTTCCCCAGGGTTCCTCTCTCTCCCCTCTTCTCTTCAACCTCTATATCTTTCCTCTCATCTTTGCTCTCCAGCAGCTGGAGGTCACCGTCTTTAACTACGCGGATGACCTCCAGCTCATCTTTGATCTATCCCCCTCTTCTCTCTCGGTCTCCAATTTCCAGTCTACTATGACATTTATCAGGGACTGGATGAATCACAACCATCTTAAACTGAACCCTGATAAAACCGAGCTGGTTCTCACTGGTGGTTCGTCCAGTCCCTGGAACTCTCTTTTCTGGCCCCCCTCTCTCGGCCCTGCACCCTCCCCCTCCACCACTGTCAAAACACTGGGTGTCAAAATGAACAATCAGCTCACTCTTCACTCACACATTAGCTCCGTGGTCTCCTCCTGTTTCCTCACTCTTCGAACCATCCGCTCTGTCTCCCGCTTCTTCACCCCTCAGGCCCTCAAGACCATCATGGCCGCCCTGGTAATCTCGCGTTTGGACTACGCCAACGCTCTTTTTCATGGCATCCCTGCCTATAGTTTGCGTAGACTCCAAGCCATCCAGAACCAGGCGGCCAGACTGATATTTGGCCTCCCACGTTATCACCACTCCACCCCCCTCCTAAAGAAACTCCACTGGCTCCCCGTGAAACAACGTTCCCTCTTTAAAATCGGGTGCATGGTCTTCCAGGCCCGTCAGGGCACTGCCCCTGCTTTCATCACTTCACTCATCAAACCCTACGTCCCCGCAAGAAATCTCCGGTCCTCCTCCAAGTCCCTTCTTCTGATCCCCCGTTTCTCGCGCAAAAAGTGGGGTGGATCCAATTTCTCTACTCTGGCCCCTTCCTTCTGGAACTCTCTCCCTGATAACCTCCGCTCCGCAACTCAGTACCTTTCCTTCCGTGGAGACTTGAAAACCTTCCTATTTAGCCAGGCTTTCCCCGCCTAAATTTTCTCCCCGGTCTTCCTTCCCCTCAGCCACTGAACCTTCAGCGCCAAGAAACCGCAAGGTGTATGCTGCGCTTTATAAGCATTTTAAATTAGAAATTAGTTATCCGTATGTTCTCCCACTATGGTCAAGGTACCACTATCGCTGTTCCCAGGACACTTTGAGAAGACCATGGATTAGACTCTGGTGCGGATAGTTTAAAAGGCTCTCATGAGTCGAATGAGCAATGCAGTTCAATGTCTTTTGCAAAAAGTCTATAGGGGGCAGATAAGACTCACCAGCGCACCTTAGTGTCTGGTCCACATGCACAGACTGAGTGTATCCATTCAAGTCCTTGACCTTGCATTGTCAGGGACAAGCCTAGGCCCCTTTGCACATGCTTGGGTAGTGTGACACCAAGACCAAAATAAATGTCTGGATACTAGTTAGGTCTCGCCTAGTGTTGCAGCGCGAATGCGCTGCCATCGCTTTGCGAGGCATGCAGCATATACTGTAGAGTGGAAGCTTCGTGGAAGCTCCTCCCACTCTCTGCCCTTTGGCTTTTGTCTTAAATACTGCCTTCCGATTGGTTTGAGGCTTGTTAGTCCCTCTTCATTCATAATTTGTATCCTTCCACGACTATTGGCCCCTTTACTCCTGACACTATTTTCTTTTAGGCCTCGCCTAGCGTTGCAGTGCGAATGCGCTGCCATCGCTTTGCAAGACAGTATATACTGTAGTGTGGAAGCTTCTTGGAAGCTCTGCCCATAAGCTTTTGTCTTAAATGCTGCCCTCCATTTGGTTTGAGGCTTGTTAGTCCCTCCTCATTCATCATTTGTATCCTTCCGCAGCTATTGGCCCCTTTACTCCTAACACTATATTCTTCCCTGTCTCCCCACCCCACCGCCCCCTCTCTCAGTCTGTGACTTTTCACCCTCCCCCGCCCCCCCACTCCCATTCGTGTTTTCTTCCCTGCCGGCACTTCCGTTTTCATCTATATTAGTGCCACCTTGAAATATGCGAGTTCAAGATGCATGCTGTACAAAAACTTCTCGTGTTTAATGAACTAGATTTTAATGTTACTCTAAATATAATAAGACTCTAGGCAACATTCGGGGTATGCATGGCAACTGATGCCTCTTAGTTCACAAATGGCATTGTTGTCGGGCGGGAGGAGTGGCAGTGTTTTAACTTATACTTAAAACAAGCACTTTTAATAACTTCCTCTCAATTCAGTGCTATAATCTTGTGTACTGAGGTGACGCGCTAAAGAAATGCATTTTTTTAATTCTGAAGAGACATTATCGCACAGTTACATCATGTTTACTGTATGATTAACATGCCAATCATTTTCACGGCTCACCCACTGGCTCGTATAAGCTTGGCTCACCTCCAGGTGGCTCTACCTGTTAATTAATATATTGGCTTGTGCACCTCTAACAAAGACAGATGAATGGCTACATGACAGTGAGCCCGGTAGATGGTAGAGAAATAGACTGGTGCAGACAAACAGACAAAGTCAGTCTCCATTGCCTCACGTCAGAATCATCACTTTCAATAACCTGGAAATCTGCCGGCAACTCCGGCATGCCCCAACCTCATCCCCCTCACCTATTCTTAGCAGAAGCGGTAGATTCTGAGCTGTGCCCTGCTGGTGCAGAGGAGCACGGCAGAGTCTGTAGAAGCGCTGGGATCCCTAGCCTCTCCGGGCGGGCACCTAAGCCTTCCGGGTGCCTTCACACTTAGGATAAATGAATACATTTTGTTCTGTGCTTTAGTCACCCCTCTGTGAGCACTGTCTGGTAGATGAAGCTCTGTGTTAATAAACACATTCAGAGAGGTGGTTGTGTACTAACAAACAACAGCCACAATACCGTACGTTTTGAACATGTAGTTAAATACCTGCTCATCGAGTACCTCAATGGCTGATCATTCCATGGCACTACCAAAATTACATTTGGACACATTTGCTCAACTGAAAAAACACTCCCTTCTATGGGTCATTTAACAACTCGGGGCTTTGGGGTTAGGTAACCTACTTTGGATGCTGTGTAAAAGAGTAAATAAACAAATACATGCAATGAAAGTAAGCAACCAGTACTGTCTAAAACACTTCAAAAACCGACACGCATTCTGGTATTTTGTTTAGTTAATGTCGATTTTCTCATAGATGCGAGTAAAGTACTCTTAATATTTTAATGAAATCTGCACACTTTTAACTAATAGCACTGGGCAACCTTTGACAACTAGGCAATCAATACATTTTCATGTACTCCCGAAGCCCCCCTGCCCCCCACCCACTTGGCAAACTTCATTGCCTCCCAGTGTTTGGGGGATAACCAGGACACAGGAGAGTGAGTCAAATAGTCTAGAAAATGAAAGAGAAGCTGGGATTTGGATTCACATGCTCTGATCGCGTTGGTTAGTCTGTAAGCACTACTTTTATTAACCCCTTGCGTGCTCATGACGGAACCACTCCATCATTAGCCACGGGCGGCGTGTGCTCATGACGGAGTGGTTCCGTCATGCTGCGGCCGCTGCGGCCGCTCCGCCCACGCGTCGCTGATTCCCCGCCTGTGCGGGCGAATTAACAAGTGGGCGGAGTTGTGACGGAACCACTCCGTCATGAGCACAGCTCGCCTGTGACTCATGACGGAGTGGTTCCGTCACGAGCATAGCGGCGCCGCGCTCACCCCGCACCCCCCAGCGCCGCGGCGGAATTTGCGCTGCGGCGAAGGGGTTAATGAGTTTCGCATTAGTAAAGCACCACGGTGTGCATGCATGGCGACACTTCACACATGAGGTACGTGCCAAGCAATTGTTGACACAATCCACACTTTGTCTCTTTTTCAATATATTTATTACGAAGTGCAGGACCTTTCCAAGGGATTTTGCACACTACATACATTCACTCCAAAAATAAAACGTGTAGGTAAAATACATTGCCATTTACAATGTCAATAGCTCTAACTCACAAATGCGAGACCTATTTGCATTGCAAATGCTTGTTTTTACATGCAGTCGGGAACAGAGGGTAGGGCTACAGATCTGCTTACCATGCAGAGGACATTTCCATTTGAGCAGTATTACATTCTTGAGATATTCAAACATGTGGAAATTCAGAAGATACAGATGTTTTCACTACAACCAAAAACAACTTCTAACACCACATGAAAATGCACCTATCAAAAACTCTTTAATATCACAGAAATAGGCATTCATTCGTCAATCATGTATATGCTAGCCATCGCAAATAGCTTCACAACTCCTGTTGAACATCATTTTCAGTGAATGGAGGTCATGAGACAGCTAGTATTGAAAGCCTGAATGGTATCTCTCAATTTTCCACGCGTCCTTCATATTGCAATTCATCCATTCCACTTTCACCCATCCATGCATGCATTCATCCACTATTCTATCAATTCTTGCATTTACCCACCTTTCACCAACTCATACTTTCACCCTTCCATCTATCTACTCATCTACTCTTCTACCCATCCACCTGTAATTTCTCCTTTCCATTCACCCATCTACCCTTTCACCTTTCTATCATTCCATCCATCCATTCCTGTACCCATCAATTCTTTCACTCTACCATATATATTTTCAGCCTTAATTGCCTTCATCCATTCAACCATATGTGCCTGCCATACTTTCCCACATCTTTCCAAATTTACATTCTTCTTTCCTTTCCATCCTCTATTTTAGGTCGAACCTAGGCAGCATCCATGAGCTGTATTTGAGACATGCTGTATTCACTATGTAGGCTTGAATCCCACCCCTCGCTGATGATTCGTTAAGGAGAACGTCACTCGCAAAAGCTTGATTGCATGCGGTGCCTTTGTGTTATATGTCCCGCCTTTTCATATCTTGCTATTATAGTATCCTATAGCTTTACTATATTTCTCTTTCAGTTTGTGAACTCTTTTTATTGTTGCATAGTGTCCGTGTTTTCAGAAGGATCCACCACCCCTCCCAGAATGCTGCTTAACTGTCCCAACAACGCTGTTTGTGTTAATTGTTGTGCTGTACTCGTAAGTCGAGAAGTTGGCGTTTTAAAAGGCGTTAATACGTTCATTCTCGATCACAATCTGTGTTTGTCTTTCTTTTGAGGTCGCTTTTAAATATTTTTTGTGCTTCAAAAAGCATTTATACACTCGCTCCCCTTTGTTTTGCGGCTGCGTTTGAAAAGACATTTATACGTTCATACCCGGTCATGTTCTATGTTTCTTTTGAGGTTGCGTTGAAATATTTTTGGTGCTTCAAATCTATTAAAAAAGCATTCATACACTCAGATCGAGCGCACACTCAGCAGTGCACAAGCAGAGACCGGCTTGAGTGCTCCCAATCATCATGTACTCTGTAGTTCCCCTGGGGCCAAAGCAGGCATCCACTTCTGTGCTCCTTCATTGTTCGGTCTCGGTCTGGCGAAAGCAGCACATGGGCTGATCTGCCATGCAGAGGCCTTTTGGAATCAATAAAATTCCAGCGTTCATGCGGGGAGACAAACCAGACAAAAGATGTGCACGCGGGGATTGGATGCTTTACTGGCGGCGTGATACACTGGGGACTTTTTTTTCACCACCAGTAAAGGCAGTCCCCGCGTGCACATCTCCTGTCCGTCCCATGATGGGCCACGCTTGTTATGAAATGGCTAGTGTCCAAATGCAAACATCACGGATATAAGTTGTCCACCATTGAACGCCACACAAAATCTCATATTTCATATTTGTCACTCCTTTATCTTGAAAGTAACGAATCGTCGCTTTAATTATGAGTGCCGATTTTCAACAAAGCGGGTCTGTTGTAAAGAAAAACTTGCATTATTTGTCATTTTCGTGGGTAAAAAAGTTATCTATCTTAAATTTTTTTCACGTGGTAATTTTAGAAAATAGACAGCAGATGGCAGTGTTGGTCAATATATAATCGATTAAACCTATTATTACTGTGAGATAAAATCTCGGCAGTGTTTCTCGTATGAACTTTCCGTTCTGTTTTCAAATCAGTGTTGTTTTTAATTAATCTTTATAACCTCGTGTTGGCAAAAAAAAACATAGCTCATAGCTAAAATAGATGGCTTAGATGTTGCTGGCAGCGAAGGTGACACTTCATTTCTGCGTTAGTGGAATGGGGGTCCTTTTGTATTATAAAGAAGAAACTAGAAAGAAACAGGCAAACCATTATTTTGTGAATGTTTAAGTGGCACAATGCAAAGTAACACTTTAAAAACGAGTATGATATAGCCTCTAACATTGGTGAACATGTTAGGTTTACCAAGGGCTTTGAAGCCTTGTCTGATTGCTTGAGTGCTATATGTTTGGACTGTGAGGCCTGCCATTGGCATAAAATTCTCTATACGGATATGTAGAACATAAGATAATGTCTCAAATCCACTAATGCAATAAATATAAATACTGATATAAACACAGAAAGAACATGTAGAGGCCATTACACCTTCTAACAAGCATTTGCAATGCAATAGGTTTCGCATTTACGCGAGTTTGAGCTATTGGCATTGCAAATAACATGGGGGCATATTAACAAGGGCCAGCGATAATTATCGCTTGCCCCACATAGCAGTAGAAATATTATTGCCAGCTATCGCTGAAAATTATCGCCATGATAATGCTATATTAACAATACATACTGCTATGGCGATAATATTTCAGCGATAGCGGTGTTTACCATGGAACATCGCTGGTTTTCCAGTGATGTTCCATGGTAAACAGCGATAACATTGCTGATACGACCCTGTGGTTGTATCAGCATAATCCACCTACCATTATTAGTATGCCTTAGTCTGGAATTTAACAGACGTTAAATTCCAGCGTTAAGGCTGAGGTAGCGCGATATTTTTTATCGCTGCAACTCCTTGTTAATATCGCGAAGCTGCCTTCGCGATATTTTCATGTGTTGTTTTCACAACCACGCCTTCTTTGCATCTCATTAGCGATAGGCCTGGGCGAAGCACTACGCTACGCTCGCGTAGTTTGCGAAGTTCGCGCTACTTCGCAGTACGCGAACTGCACGTAGCACAGTGCGAACACGCGTACCGTAGTGTTGCGTAGTGCTGCGGTCATTTTTTGCTTGCTCGCGGTCCTCAACGTCAAGTTGGCGACCGCGAGCAAGTAAAATGACATCCTGGCGAGACTTTTTCCTTGTTCGCGATCGCGAGCATGGAAAATAAACCTCCCGGCGAGATTCCCAACGCGAGGAGGTCAGGTTTCTCATTGCGAGGGGTCGCGTATGCTCGCGACCGCTCGCGATGAGAAACTACCAGTTCGCGTTGAGAAAGCTGCCGCTCGAGTAAAAATCTACTCGAGCAGCAGAAAACTACAGCTCGCACTGTGCAAGATGCCATTTTCAATGATTGCACAGTGCCGGTTGCTTGTCCGCACTGTGCAATCATTGAAAACGACATCTGGCACAGTGCGAACAAGGTACTACGCAGTTCGCAAAGTGCTACGCGTAGCTCGCGTAGTGCGAACTTCACTTTGCGTAGCTTCGCGAAGTGCTACTTTGCGAACTATGCCCAGGCCTAATTAGCGATGCGAGGCTGTGAAAAAACGGGCTCTACATCAAAGAAAAAATCGCTAGCGTGTCCTTGATGATATTGCGATATAATTATCGCCGCTCATCGCCCAAAAACGGACGCTAAAGCGGCGATAATTATATCGCCAGCCCTTGCTAATATGCCACAATGCTTTTAATTTTGTTTTTGTTTTTAAAACATAAATAAAAGACATTGTCATTTACAATGCCAATAGCTTAAACTCGCGTAACTGCGAGACCTATTGCATTGCAAATGCTTGTTTTATCTTGCCGCTACTTTTATGAGATGTACGTTTGAAGGTGGAGCCATTGCAGGTACTCGATTCTCCCTGCAGTCCAATTTGCTATCTTTAAATTCGCTTTCAGGGGCCAGCTGTCGGCCAGTGCAATGTTTTTTCTCTTTGCTGCTTGCTATAAGAACACCATGGCTTGCATTATTTTATTCAGCAGATGGTATACATACAGCTTGGTTTTAAGTTAGGATTTTCTACATTACAATGTTTGGGGTTAGTTATTATTTTTAATGGATTCCCCAGCAGCGGTATGCGCATCATCTTTCATGCTGCTTTAATACACGCCCGCCATGAATGGCATCCAGGTTCTGTTTGCAAGTTCACATGCAAGCACTGAGACACCGGTCGTCGGTTAGGAACGCACTGGTTTCTCAATTTTTTAATGTTCATATAATCACCAAGAATGATTTCAATCTCGAGATGCCTTTCACGTTGTATCTATTGTCTGTAAACGAACCCATTAAGTACATGTAATCGTTCATAATGCATTAATACATTTACAACGCCAATAGCTCTAACATAATAAAATGAGAGAACTATTGCAATTCTAATGCTTGTTTTCCTTTAGGTATGTCCTTATTTTCACAATTTCGTCTTTTTTTCATCCTTTCTTATTTTCACATTGTTTTCTTCCTTTCACTCTTTCTTCCCACTAATGTCCTCCTTTCTTCCCTTTCACCCTTCGTTCATTACCCCTTCCTGCTTTCTGTCTACCCATTTTTTCCATTTTCCCTCCTTACTCTTTTCGTCTTACCTTTCTCTCTACCAGGTTCTCTCTCTATTTGCATCTCTCTCTTTCTCTTTCTTCATTTCTCCTTTTTTGTTTCATTCACTGTACCCGACTCACTTGGCAGTACTGGGCCGAAAGCCCACTGCTCTGGGCATGGTACTTGCTTATAGTTTCATATACAACCTTTTGTTTTCAAGACCTGCTGACAGAATTGGCTTTTAGAAACGAATGAATATTGTAGTAGGATCCAGTTTAGCAACTCATCCAGCCTTGTGGAAATCCCCATCACTGTCCTAGCTGCTAGAGTGGGGCGTTGATGACCCACTGATGCACAGTGTGTACATTGATTTGCCATAATGCTTGGAGACATCAGAGTGAGTATTGACAGATGACTCGTAACAGTGAACTTCAATGCTGTTTCCAGAAAGAGTATTCCCCTGAAGGTTACACCCACCTGATGTCACATGGGTGTCTGCTACAATTCAGTACAAAATCGCCCTTCCATGAAAACGGTGTGAGGAGGGACACTGCACCACACCTGGTTAGAAAGGATTTTCAACAGTAAAGAAACACTGGCAGTGGAATGTTCTCCAGCTGCCAGGATCTGAGAAGGTGTCTATATGTTCTACTAAAATGTACACCTGATATTCAATAAATAATCAATATTACATAGGGCTCGGTTTAAAGTGCAGAGTATGGATTATATTCCATACAAGATCAAGTAAAACACCCCATCGACTTGAGTACCTGTCCTTTACATTCAGAGATGTCCACCGGCCCTGTAGACATCTCTAGTCATTGGCAGGAGCCGCAGCCATGGCGGTTCCTGTCAATGTGTTAAACGTTTGAGGGGCGGTACCGTCAGATTGACGGCTGTTCGTCACATTTTTAACATGCTTTTGTTTATTTACAAACAAACTCCAAAAGCAGATTCTTTTTGGAAAACCCCTTCACTTTAGGAGCTGTGTCTGAGGGTGTGAGAATGATTTAAACTTTCCCCTGTCCCTTAATCTTAATGCCAGGTTCTACCCGGCAGTGATGGGCAGTGAAAACAGGCCATTGACTCCCCACTTTAAATCGGGTGGGCAGTTTCATTGCCAAAGCTCTTGTGGGCCATACTCCATCGAGTGTCAGAGCACCATCCCTGCAACACAACTGCAGCAGGCTTCATTGCCAAGATACTGAAGGTCTGCGCGGACAGGGGGATTGGCAAAGAGGGTCCTCCATCACAGCTGCAAAGGAGAACCCTCTCCGCCAAACTCTAAATCAAGCCCTAAATCACAACTCTAGACCTTTGAGGGGAGTAAAAAACAACAGGGTGGATCATTGAAGCCTTTCATTGGCACAGTCTTGCATGGACTCTCCATTTGTGGGCTGCCCATTAAGACTAAGTCTAATGCCTTGCAGAATCTCTGCTGGTGTGCCGTGATGCCGTTGTAGAATCGCCAAGCCAGCTTAATTAATTGAGAGATGCAGACAGTAGTTATCAAGAATGTTTCCCTACCCAGCACCAGACACAAAAGAAAGGTTGTCTAGGAAGCAGCTCTCTGAAAATGAGCGGAATGGCGAGCAAGCTCCTCCCTGTGCCAATCCTTTGCTTGTTTCTGTAGACATCTTCATGGGACTGCCCCACTGGTGCTTTCCAGTCGCCCAGTGGGCCCATCCAGGTGTTGCATGAGGATGGAACATTCACCATCCGAAGTGGTTAGTTTTTTGGAGGAAGTGTTCAGTAAAGCTGCTCTGGTGGTTTTGTGATCTATTGGTGCAAGCAGAGGTCCAGTGCATGGTTGACCTGTTTTCTAGCCGGATCTAGACAGTTGAAGAAAATGTGTGAAGTCTCAGTGTGGACAAACAGCAAACTGCCCCCATTAGTACTTATATCTGTTTTTCCTGGATATAGAACCATTTCCACATAGCAAGTTGTACTCATAGGTCATGCAATATCTGCTTTTGCAGTCTCCCTACAAAGAACTACAACTGGTTTTGCAGAAACCATTGCACACAATACTGGGTAGAGTGTTTTCTTAGGTCATCACTTCTTCATGATGTTTTTTTTATTTACTTTAGTTCCCTGCTCTTTATGCAATTTGCTCCTTAGGGCTTTTTTAAGTCTCGCCTACGTAGCACGCATGCGCTGCATAGGAGGAGACCTCTTGTATTTGATTAGCTTTTTTGGCCAAAAACGTGCACGTGTCACATTGCTTTCAATGGCAACGCGTGCACGTTTGGCGATTCCCTTGCGGGAGAGAGCTTTGAAACCAGATGGTTGCTGCTCACTCCTGCAAGGGAAACAGGCGCAGGCCCCCTCCTCTCTACCCTCCCCCTGCTGCAAGCGCAAGGCGCGCGCGCTTGTTTCTTTAGCCAAATTTTCTGAAATTTTTGACGATCATATTTTTTTTTGCATAACCTACTTAGACTGTATGCACAACATATTGTATAACCACCTCAGGGCAGGCCGTATTATTGCTTAAGAGATTTTCACAACTTTATATAAATGACTGCATGACACATTACATTGCAGAATGCTTATAACAGCGCGATGAACATGACACACAAACTCCGTGCATGTGGTACGTCAAACTCTGTAAGAATCCCACGGAGCAGCGCCTTACACGTCGGCAAAGCGCTTCAGAGCCTTGTTAGAAGTAGTAAGTGCAAGTGAAATGCTACCGCAATAGAATGCATGTGGGGACCCACAGCATGTGTAGAAGACCGAAACCAATCACAGGAGCTAGGGACGGGTGGCTGCAGTGACAGCTACAACATGCTAGCAGCTCTGCTAGGACAGATGCAACAATTTAATATGAGGAACTCCCGCTCCATAAAACAAGGGAATTCCCAAGAAATGAGCGCTCTAATCCCAAAGGCGCCCGTGCCACGTATTTACAAAGTCAACAAATTTAAATTTTGTACAGTGGAAAGTTGTCTCGGGCTTCGCAACGTGTACACAGATGAGATGCCTCGATTCGTAAAGGATCAGTGCAAACTTCCAGAATACACACAGCATAGGGGACAGTAGTAACTTCCCAGACAGAGTGTAGTGCAAGCTTCCATCGCACAGATGAAAACAGCACGAGCAGCAGTATGCAAAGGTTCCCCAATCACAAAACAAATAAAGCTTAGAGACAGCAGGAGTGCAGGCTAGCCTCACACACATCGTGCAGCACACGCATCTGTGCAAGCTCTCCTCACACATACAGTCCAGTGAAACTTCTGCATCACGCAGACTGCAGCACAAAGCATGGACATGAACTCCAGTTGCATTCACATTTGTCAGAACTGCAGTTCAGAGAAAAACCTGGAAATATATCATATTTCCAGGTGAAGGTCCAATTACTGCTATTGTAAAAGATGGGGATAACATTTGCAAACAGAATGCGCCGAGTAAATAACCCGGGCAATCCTGTGATGGCCACTGAATCATAGGCAAACGTGGGGATTTTGATATTTGTCATGCAATGAAGCATGAGGTAAGTCGGAATTAAAGATATTTCGATTTGTTTCATGACTCACACAGCTAAAAAACACGGTAGTTGGGTGTAACAACTACTTCGCTCTTCCCACAGATGTCAGGACAGGAAGCAAGACAAGTGAACATTTTCCAGAAGAACTAACAGGAACGGGGGCGCAGAAACAGTGGATCCGAGTGAGGTTTACGCGGCCAGCAATGGTTAAATCCTAAACTCTTTTGAAATTGTTTTCCAGACCTTCAAAAGCCATAGCAATTTCCAACAAGCATTGGCATAGCCAATAGGTCTCGCCTTTGGGACCTTATAAGTGTTCAGTTATCCAGCACAATATCCTTGGTGCAACAACATTAACTGTTACATGGCTAAACACTTATAAGGTCCCAAAAGGCGAGACCTATTGGCTATGCCAATGTTTGTTTTCTTTGCTTTTGACTGACTCAGTTGTATCCCTTCACTTAAATGATCTCTGATGCTTGCTTCAGCACTGCACATTGCCAAATTCATTAAGTTGCTTCTAAAGAAACCAGGTATTGATGCTAAAACCTTGCAGACTAGAGGCCAGTAGAAAAAGGATGCTTTCTGACCAAATTATTAGCAAAATCACCCTACAACCGCATGATCACATTTACTGAAAAAATAACTTCATTGATGTATTTACCTGTTTTGTTGCTTTCGAGGGAACCCATCCAACTTAGTTGAAAATATTGATGAGTTCAGAACCCTAGCTGGAGTAAATGTAAAGATTCTGTCAGACCTTAATCTGCCATCGACCCACAGCCAACATTATTGAGCAAACCTCCGAAAACAGGTATTCATAGCAAAGGCTTTATCTAGCTAGTCTAGTTCTTGGCAAATCGAGGCCACATTAACCCGCCAACTCTTTACTCCTTCCCCTCGGAGCGCATATCCTGTTATTCCTGGGCTCAAAAATCTATTCTTTCTTTTTCAAAATTCACCATATCCCTCTGCCAAACGTAATACAATAATTTACTCTTTATTTATTTATTTTTTTATTCCAATGACACATAGATCATTGTTAAGTTCCAAAGCCTCAATGACACCATACCTTCAAGGCACTCACCTTGCTCAATTATTATCAATCCCAATTCCTTCAATAATCCACACACCCATCATATCCTGGCATGCACAGACAAATACAATTATGAAGGCACACTCAAACATAATTCTAGCCATTTATCCACTTCTCCATATGCACCCATCATATAATTCATTCACACACACACACATATGCATCAATCCACTTGTGTGCACATGCATGTCTGTATTTGTGTTTGTGAGCGTGTGTTGCCTGTGTGTGTAGACCGTCATGCGTTTCGACTGTACGGACATGGGTGCCTTTTTGTTTTTTGTTCAAGTGCGTTTGTAGTGAACTCTGTGTCTGTTGCTGATTGTTCATAGATGACTTAATTTGCACGTATTTCTCTCAATTGTGTTGTGCACCTTTGCATGCACATACTCTTCCATCTCTTGGATACGATGTGTGTATCAATTCATTAACTTGACAGATGTATGTGCATATTTACCAGTTGTACATTGTTAGTTGATTTATAAATTCAGCTCTAAACGTGAGCCTTCTTTCGAGCACTTTCTCCAGATTTTAAAGTCAGTATCCACATGTGCAGCTTAATTTTTCAGTCGGATGAGTCTTGTAAAAACCAAACGAGCCTGTGTTTTTATGATCTGTCTTTATATCTTGCTTCTGGTATATAGATAGATATGCAAATATATTCAAATCGAGTTGTATTGCTATACTTAGGCAAACCCATTACACCATTGAAAGGTTAAAACTATTTGAGGCATCATTAAAATACACAGGTTTATCATACATGAATAAAAAAAGTTAAATCTGTTGAAATAACTTAACATTGTATAATTGCAATTTACAATTTAAATGAATGCACACATATTAATTCACGAATTCAGCTAATATTACAGACATTTTGAAACCGTTACCAGGCAGGAGAGAGGCCATGCTGTTAACCCACAGAAGAATAGTGAGAGATACCCTTGATATTATATTTAAATTCCATCCCGGGATATCCAATGAGCATCTCAACTACACTCAGTAAAGGATCATCGGATTACCTGATTTCACCTGAGAGTTTGACAAAATCCATTGTCAAAGATTGTGGCACAAGAGGAAGGGCTTGGTGTGTGACCTGCCCATTAATACCTGGACACTCCCATCCAGTGTTGTACCGGGTGGTCGTGCAGTAAGGTAAGAATGAGTTCTTGCACCTTTGTAAGCGACTATCCATACAAGACACTTCTTGGTGGAAATACGCAAAGGGAGATTATTTCCACACATGGTGGCGCCTTATTCTGCGCAGACAGCATGATAATTTATGAAGACTACTGCACTGGCCTTCAGTGTGTCAATATGTTCTACTAAAATATACACCTGATAATCAATTGTTAATCAATATTACGTAGGGCTCGGTTTAAAGTGCAGTGTGTGAGTGCCTGTCCTTTACATTTAGAGATGTCCACCGGCCCTGTTGACATATCTAGTCATTGGCAGGAACCGCAGCCATGGCGGTTCCTGTCAATGTGTTAAATGTTTGATGGACGGTACCGTCAGATTGACGGATGTCCGTCACATTTTTAACATGCTTTAGTTTTTCAAAAACAAACTCCAAAAGCGGGAGCTTATTTAAAAAAAAAATCAAAAACCCCTACACCATTGGAGCTGATTTAAACTTTTTCACTGTCCCTTAACGCCAGGTTCTACCCGGCAGTGATGGGCAGTGAAAACAGGCCATTCGACTGCCCACTTTAAATCGGGTGGGCAGTTTAATTGCTAAATCTCTTATGGGCCATACTCCATCGAGTGTCAGAGCACCATCCCTGCAACACGACTGCAGCAGGCTTCATTGCCAAGATACTGAAGGTCCGCCCACCTGTGAATCAGGTGGGCGGACAGGGGGATTGGCAAAGAGGGTCCTCCATCACAGCTGCAAAGGAACCCTCTCCGCCAAACTCTAAATAAGGCCCCAGATCACAACTCTAGACCTTTGCGGGAAGTCAGAAACAACAGGGTGGATATTTGTATTTGGGGCTGAAGTAATTTAAGACAGTTGCAGCCATCAATGCTTTAGCAATTTAACTGAAAATAAGATGCCATGGAGCATTTTTAGTTGGTGACAAAATAGTGCATCATTTGTAATGAAGGGACCACTTACTTACAATTGGTTGCCTGTAGTTCTGTCAATATTGTCATTATTCTAGTGCCATATTGCCAAAATACTGCCTTGATTTATCCAGCAATCGTCTGGTCATCATGAAGCGCATTGGGATTTGGTTGAATTCAACCCTATAATGGAAAAGAGGTTTGTGGTTGAAGAATTCAAAGGCATGTGACAAAGTCGGCTAGTGATTGCATTGAAATTGAGCTTGAGTTCAGCGTTTAGGTAATTTATTCTATAGTTTTTGAGGTTCAGCATCATTTGTGTGGCTTCAAAGAGGATACGTCTCTTAGAAAAGCTTTGAAGTCCTTCATGTTCTGATAGATGCCAATCCGCTGCCTTGTGGCTAGACCAGCACTATAGAAATACCCCATACATGCATACAAACATAAATGTAAGGGGTTTGGATGTCTCAATGTGTGAGGAGAAATTGCCCTGTTGGTGCCAAAATGTTTCTTCAGTCTGTGTGCGATAATCATCATCATCATCATCATCATCATCATCATCATAGCTTGGGTCTCTGTAGTACAAATGAGGAAAGGAAAAAGAAGCCAGCATGTTTAGCTTTGAGGATGGTTATGTCAATTATGAATTAACAATGACAGGTTGGATTGTATTGACACCAAGGACTGGAAATTGCTAATATTGGACGTTGGGAAATACTGCCGCATTTTAAGATTTAATTGAAACGGGAGGACCGGTCAAAAATAAACATTCAAATGTTGTCCGATTCCTCGTTGAACATCCCTAAAATTGAAAGAATCTGAAGCTTGTGTACAAACAGAGATAGACCCAGATGCATGTGCTGTTTGAAGTCAACACTGCAGGTACTAGTTTACATGTGATTTGGAAAAATATTCATTTGGTGGAACCTGGATGACTCTTATGAGTGTATGAAGCTGCGCAAAGTTGTAGCAAAGTGTGTGAAGAGTATGCGACGTTGCATAATTCTTATTTTAGAACTTCACGGGCTTGGTGAAGTGTTATTCTTCAAAAGCATTTATAACCATGGCCCAGATATGCTTTGAAGAGGGTCCAAAGCTACTCAAACTTTATTCTCTATGCCTTCAGATCCAAATTGAGAGCGATCAATGGCAACACTAAAAAGCTCTATCACTGACTCTGGCCATTTTTCCGTGCCTGCCAGTAGAATTTTGTGGTTCACCTTATTGAAGGTAAAAGTAGTTAGAGTAGCATTAGATGTTCCTTGTTGACTAACAGTCATAGGAGAGAGCAGATCTTCTCTGATGTTATATATGATGATGTCAATTTCTGTTCCTGATCTACAACCAACATGATTTGTGGCCTACTTTACAGTGATTGGTGGGTTCACAGAGTTTAGGCTGGGGAAGGAAAGGCAGGTGGTGGTTATGGAAGGTTGGCACCAATTCACAGAAAGCTTCAGGCCTCTGGAAGGTGCACTGCACATCGGAACCCAAACACAAATTACAATTCTCATGAGCCTACTGAACCCTCGCCTTGTTTGGAAATGGCAGTGGCCATTTTGAACTTGTCGGGTATAAGCTTCCTTGCAGTTCACAGCATCCTTTCAATGAAAACAAGTTACTTTGTTGCAGTCGCAAGAACTTTGATTTTAGAAACTTCAGCCACTGCTTGGACTAATTGGTATCAATGCGAGCTATGTGATACAAATGAATGCTTGTTGTATTACAGACTATGACAAGACAACCCTGAATGTATACCAGAAGCAGACAGTGTGCATTTACAAATTATCAGGTAGTTACTTTGTCACAGAAGAAAGTGTGTTTACAGCATGGATTGCAATCACTAATTACATAGCTACAGTTTATCTTACAAATGCTGAAATAACAGAGTTCAACATAAAATATTACTCATAAAGATAATTGGAAAGTAAGTAATTTCTAATGTAACCAATTGATGACTCGATATAGTGATCAGGAACTAAAGATATTCATCTTGCATTTAGATGATAATCACAGCTCGCTCGTAGATGCCAGTGCTCAGAAGAGTGGCAAAGAGTGACAAATCAGAGTAGCAATATCCCCTGTCCCCAGGTCCATATTTTACTGATATATTGTTACTAAGTGCGGTTGATTGTGAATATAGAGAAGTGCGGAAATAGTCATTGCTCCCAACAGATCCAATCTAGAAGGCCAGTGCTTTCTAGCATTTTTCCTTATCCAACCTGAGCAGTGGATACTGAAACCACTCGGTCTCAAATTTTAGATATTGTAACCAAATTTCAGCAGGAGATCAGTAGAGTAAGTTTTGAGAATAAGACCTTCTGATCAATATTAATAGCAGTTAACTAAGAAATAAGTATTATACAAAAAACAGAAAATGAAGAAGGAAGTAGCCAAGAGCGGGTACTTACAGATCTTAAAACTCACAGCCTTCGGAGGAATTTACAAAATATTTTTATGCTCGCAATTACTCGAATTTGGAGTCTGTGTCCGCATAAATGCTTTCTCTAATATACCAATGTACCAATCCCATTTTCGGAGACAATAAAATTTTACCAACTCCTAAAATGGGATTTTGATCCCATACTGACTCTATATTTGGAAGGGCCAAGTCATAGGCATCGCTCTCCAAATACAGAATCGGTATGAGGTGTATGATATTTCATGGCTGAAATTTGGTTGCAAAGCATTGAAAGATTACTGACTCCCAAGTTGGTATGATAAGCCATTTACAAAAGGAACGGGTCCCTTTTAGACCCCTTCACCTTTGTGAATGTTAATTGTTGGAGAGTATGCCATGCCCAGGGGACTACTGCGAATTCTAAAATGAACTTTAAAAAAAAGTTTTTTTTAAATGAAGCACTGTTTCCTTTAAGGAAAGTGGTTGCATTAAAAAAAGGGTTACTCTATTAAGAGTTTAGCACAGGCATGGTGGTTTAATGACCCTAGCATGTCTCCTTCCCTCTGATGACCACCAATTGGAGTGAAGAGAAATCTGCAATCTACCTCATTAATATTCATGAGGTAGTTTGGAATGAGACCCGCTCTGACTTACTACATAGGTTGATTAATAAAATTCTATAAGGGTTGTAAAGATTCTGACAGCAAATTGCAGCCAGTTTGTCCAATCAGTCTTTTGTACATCTGACCCGTTGTGACTGACAGCTTGACACTTTTTCTTCTTACTGCCTGATTTCTTAGATCAAACTGGATCTGAAGATTTAAGCTAAAGTCCCAACTAGATAAACTCCTCCCTGATTTGGTACATTCTGACCAAGGCGGTTTTGTCCTCAACAGGGCCACTAGCAACAAAACCAAGTACCCTGGCACTGCTTCTATTTGATCTTTTTTAGGAACATCTTTTATACATGATTTAGAGACCACCCACAGATTCAATAATCAAGGTCTCTGCCTTTGCGTCAGACCATCTTTTCACCCTCACTAAGCCAAGGCAATCACTCCAAGGCCTTATTCCCCTGTTGGGCGAATTTCAGGAAGCGGCTGACCTCCAGATTAGCATGGCCATATCAGTAGGTTTGGTGCTTGTGGGAGGAAGTCTGTTGGCAGACTCACTTAATTCAGACACCCCTTTGTGTTGGTCCACTGCATCCATTCGATATCAGGAAACGGCCTTTACAACACAGGCTGAGACACGCTTGTCGTTTCACCGCAAGCGGAACCACGCTTGTTTTAACCAGGCATATGCGTGGTTAAGGCAGTGCATGGTCTAGATGTGCGGATGGGTGGAGGAACAGGAAGGATCGGGAGAGGAAGCTCTGGGATGCAATCTGGTAAGTGTGGCTGGAGACAGGTTTGGGTGTAGGTTTTAGGGCTGGGTGCTGGGTTTTGGGGCTCAGAGGGGTTTGGGGTTGTTCTTAGGGCTGGGGGGGTGTTTCAGGGCTCAGGGTGGGGGGACTGGGTATTTTTCAGGGGTGGGGTTCCATTTTTAGGGCTCAGGGTGTGGTGGCTAGGGTTGGGGTATTTTATGGGGTTGGAGGCTGAAATGTAGGGCTCAGGGCAGGGGTTTGGGGTCAGGGTAGTTTATATGACATGGGGGCTGAGATTTAGGGCTCAGGGTGGGGGGGCAGTTTTCAGGGTAGGGCAGTTTTAGGGCTCAGGGAGGGAGGGCTGGGGTCAGGTAGTTTTTAAGATGTGGGGACTGTTTTAGGGCTCACGGTGGGTGGGCGGGACAGTTCTCAGGGCTGGGGACAGTTTTAGTGCAAATGCTTCTTAACTATGCATTCCTTTACCAATCATGCCTTTGCAACAAAATTGCCTAGTAAAGGCATGCTTGGTAAAGGAATGTATGGTTTAGACGCATTTGTTATTGAGACCGCATTGGTGGGGCACGCATGGTTTAGCCATGCTTGCTTCTATCATACAACCCTCAGTATCTACGTACTCAACGAACACACAATCTTCAAACATGGGCATGGACCAACTTTAATCTCCTTGTGTGTGAATCAAAATCCACATGTAAGAAATTGGTTTGCTGGTTGATGGGGGGGAACCCTACTCAAGTGGCAACCACAATCCTTGTCAGGGTGAAGTCACAAGCAACTCCCAAATTAACCTGTGCTCAACCCTCTTGTAGGTTTATACAGAGCAATCAGGCTTAACTTTGAGGCAATATGTAAATTATTTATGCAGCACCTCAAACAGTAATAAAGTGAAAACACAAGAACAATTCCACACCAATTTAGACAAATAGAGCAAAATGTAATCAAGACAAAAACAGCAAAAATTCAATCAGTAGACCAAGAGATGTGCAGTTTTACAGATTTAAATGAAAATGTAAAAGTTTCAGCACTCCATCCATCATTTTGTTGCGTTTGCTGTGCTTGCCCTAAGTGCGCCAGGTATGCCCAGACGTAGGTCCCGGGCTCACTCTGCCACTGGATTCAAGCTAGCCTGGTTGATGAGGAAGTGATCCTCCAAAACCGGTTCCAGGACGCTTGTTTCTGGTCCAGGGAGGACCTGGCTTGGCAGTGTTATATTCCATATAGGTACCCCATTATAGACTCAAGTACTAATTGCACCTTTCACCTACATTGCCCTCATATGGGACTACATAACGGTTCTTAGGACTGACCTTTTAGCTAGTTGAGGTAATGACTAGAGGACCTGGAGATTTCTCCGAAAGGCCTAAGCCTCATTCATTATGCATGAGGATTCTTGGAATTACAGCTGGACAGTAGGACGAACATCTCCTGCATAAAAACTATGTACAAAGGGCATTCCTTCCGCAATCCTAGTTAGACATGACAGCGAGGTATATCCCCAGGGGGTATCACCTTGGGTATTTATACATCATCTCTTGCTAAGGTACAGACAGGAGAAAAGGAATTCCACACTGACGCGAGACGCTGAGGCTCCTGCATGCAGATACTCCAGCTCGCAGTGGTCTGACATCCCTTGTGGGGTGTCCACCTCAAGACCAGAACGGGGTCCCACAGTCTCTCACTTCAGGTAACGGGGGTGACTTTATCCTAGAGGGATTCTTGGCTTCCACACCTACATATATGCTAGGTACACTTAGGTACATCTAGTTAGGGTCGGATCGTAGGAGTATGCTTTTATTACTGTTATTTTAATACTTGCCTGTATTTATCATTTTAGCGCTATGGTAGAAATCTACCATCCTTTTACTCTGTTGGTGCTTATAATCATCTATTTTTGTTACTGTCTAATGATTGTTTCAGCACATCTATTTTACACTAGAATGATGCTGGTTCAATAAATACTTATCAAAAAACGTCCCCATAGTTTATTCTGTGTATCTCTCTCAGAGACAAAGTGAGCACGAATGACTGAGTGACTAGTAGCACTGTTTCCACGATTCTGAGGGATCAGGGTTGTCATGTTCGATAGTTGACAAGAACTATTCTCTCCTTGGTAAGAGGGGTTTCTAGTGGCACTGTGAACTAGCTGGTAAATAGGCAGACATACTCGGTGGGGGTGTAGGGAATCAGTTTGTACACCAAGCCCGCAGTGTATGTTGTTTAAACATGCAGATCCTGTATAGGTTTTATAGGAACTACACGACATGACACCACCAACATTGGTTTTGATACTTATTTAACAGTCAAATCTGAGTTGTTCAGTCGTGCTTTTCTCAGGGAGGCCGACTCACATTACTTCAGAGACATCTGAAGTGAGAAGGGAACTATCCTGCCACAGCTGAGTAGGAAGAAATTCCTATTTATTGGCTGTAGGTTTATCAAGCTTGAAGGACAAACAGTTCCTATATTTGTTGCATAAAACCTTATCTCAGTTTCCTTGAGTCTCTTCCTTGAAATAATTTTTTCAACAATGACAGAGGACGCCGCAGTGCAAGTACAACACGTTGTAGTTCAGAAAGAAGAAGGGGAAATTAACATTTCAGAAAATGTTAGAACTGCCCTTACCTTAAAACTAGCAGAATATGGTTTCCCAGCTAGGGGTGGGACAGTAACTTTTGTGATTGAGGCTCACAAATCATATAGAGCAGAGGTATTCTATTCATGGGTTACATTCCCAGAAGCAGATGCACTAACACATACATTTCATTTTCACACTGAAGAAGGTTCTCCAGAGGAATACAGTCCATATGAGGACATTGAAATTCCGCACATCTACCAGGAGCACATAAACTGGTTTAAAGGCACCCTTCCCCATACAAGCAATAAAGCAAGACTAGGTCAGCTCGGAAGAGACGGAGCCACTTGGCCTGTCCTTGCGGCTTACACACCGCATCCGGACATTGACACAATGCCAGTAGCAGACTTATGTATACTTCACAAAGAAATAATAAAACTTTACAGAAATTTAACACAATTTGTGATGATAACACTCACAATGCAGCCGACAAGAGCTGCACAAGCAGGAGCCATTCAGGGAAATGCAACAAAAATTACACCACAAACACTAAAAGCAGTTATGGGTAAAATGCCCACTAAACGCGAACAAATACCATTCTGGATAGCTTAGAAAATTGCACAGCTAGAGCGAGTATTTCCACATACAAGGCCTCAAGGAAAACACAGAATCTTACAATCTGCTTGCTAATGGGGATAGCTCCACAGATAGAGGATTGTACTACTTGGGGTACAGTTTTCGCTGCAATATATACCAGTAGTACCTGACGTATTAAGACAAATACAAATTGAGTAAGGAGCAGAATCTACCCTGAACTTAGGGATGAGAGTGCAAGGCAATTTTGCCCAGGTATCATCTATATTATTAGCAAACATAAAAGAGGAGGCAGCAGCAGTGGCAATACGCCAACTCGTAAGGGATTTCATTCCTTTACAACAGGAACGTGAATTACCTAAAATTATCACAAGCACCTATGCTGAATTAGGCAGGGACAGTTTGGGAGCAAGAGCATTAAAACCTCAACTCATATGTGGTCCTGAGAAGGATAACACAAAGCAAGCACCTGATTCTTCCAAGAAGAAATGGGATAATAATAATAAAAAAAATAAGAACAGATCTCAGTCCAGGGGTGGGTCTCCTCAACAGGAGCCCTTCGAAAGGAAATACAACCTTAGGTATAGGGATAACATTAAAAAACCTGACAGGTATCAGGATATTGATAAACGTTCCTCTCGTTCCTTTCAGGTTTTACCAAAAAACTCCAAGAGAGAAAGACAGTCAGAACACAGACAAGAAGAGCGTACAAAGTCAAGAGACACCCAACGCAATTCAAGCTACACTTCTAAAAATGAAGACAAGCCACAATCTAAACCTCAATTTAAAAAAAAGAAAGTAGCAGGTCTCATAGTTAGACATGCCCAGAATTGTGAGGACACAACTACTGAACGGGGAATGGGCTCTGATGATGCTAGACGGCGCAGCAGAAGTAACAATAGCTCGCCAGAACCTGATGGAATTTCTGGTGACAGCAGAGTTGAATAAGTACATCATGGTGGAAACATCTGATACGAGGGTAAGTGTCCACCATAGGTTACATGACATAACACTCTAAATGGAGGGGAACAAACCCAGAAAAGTTAACGATCTCTTTTGGGAGAACTTGACTTATGGCTATGACATATTATTAGCTGAACAAGATTGGCCACCTGCAATTGTTATGGATTGCTCAAAGGGAGAAACGGTAATCTTACCATCTTTCTCCGACCATGTTCCAATTTATTTAACACATACATACACACGGGAGTGGGCCGTAGCTCTTGCTCCAGCACTTTATTGCAATCATGTTGGGTGGGATACTAAATCACCTCACCACATAATCCCAGCTAAAACTAATCCAGTTCCACAGAGACGGTACCCAATAAAACAGGAAGTGAAAAAACAGGTCAGGGAGATCTTAGATCAACTTGAATTCCAGGCTGCAATAGAAACTTGCACCTCCTCAATGACTAATCCTTTGTTTCCCGTAATGAAACCCGATTATTCATATTTTCTAGTTTTAGATTATAGACATCTTAACTCATGCACAAAAACATTTGCAGTACAGAACGCACATAGTGCCACATTAATGAATAACATTGTGCGTAAAAAATTCAGAACAACAATAGCTATCTCAAATGGATTCTTCTTCCAAAACATAGTGCCTGAAAGCAGGTATCTGACCACATTCTCCGCATTAGGTTCCCGGGGTCAATTTTGTAGAATCCCTCAAGGGTTTAAGAATAGCCCCAGGTTGTTCAGTGCTAGGGTAACAGAATTACTTCAAAAATTGGATGATGAGGCATTGTCCTATGTGGATGATATTTATCTGATGTACGATGACTTACAAGAACACTTGACCAGGGTGAGCACCATAATTTTGGTATTCGCCTCTGAGGGCTACAAATTTAACTTTACAAAATAAAAAATAGCCCACCTCAATATCCTATTTTTGGGATACGATCTATCAAGTGAAGGTAAAAGCCTGGCAGCTAACATTTTAGAAAAGTGTGTGCTGCTCCAACCTCCCAAATCTTTGAAAAATGTACAATCCATATTGGGATTTTAAAATGTTGACAAAACTTACATTTTGGATTGCACAGACAGAGTAAAACCTTTTTACGACTTAATAAGACATGATTTCTCAGTTAGGTATTGGACACAGGAACACACAGATATCCTTCATTCCATACAAGCTGACATGATAGCTTCAAAACACTGACAGACACGAGTAAACGTACGCAATCTGGTGATCCGCGTTGTAGCGGGTGAATCCGGGTACACTTACCTAACCTTCAATGAAGGCGAAACCGCACCCATAGCATACAAATCACATTTGAACACAAACACTGAAATGCGTTTTACATCTACAGAAAAAATTCTGACAGCAGTACAGACCGCTGTAGCTAGAAAAAGAGCACAGGCTCAGGGGAAACGCATAATTGTCGCAACTCCAGTATCAGCTTTAGAGGCTGTTACAAAGGTTAGCATTCTTAATGCTACAGCTTTACATCCAAGATGGATCCAATGGCCTAATTCTCTCACTGCGACAGATGTAGAATACAGATATGATCCAAGGCTAAAAACACAAGCATTTCTACAATATGAACAAGAATATCCTCTCCCAAATGAAATCATGCCTCTAGATCAGAATGAATTTATAATTTACACTGACGAATCTGCTCAGCTGGCCATAGTGAGTAATCAACAATACAGGGCCGCTTGTACGTTTGTAAAAGTTTGTATGTGGGAAGGCAAGTTCCATCCAAGTGATAAAAAAGACACAGTCTCTAGGAGACTGCACGGGTCTGCTTGCAGAATTAAAAGCCTTATTACTGGCCCTAATAAATACGGATCTGGAATTCCCCACACTCATTGTGTGCAATTTCTTTTATAATACAATGAATATCTTCACTACTGTGGTCAAAATGGGTTTAAGGACTCAAAAGGTGGCACAATTAAGCACAAATTCTATGGGAATAGGTAGCTGAGTTGAAAAACGAACTACCGAGAACTCATGTGATACACACACTGAGGCATCAACTTGATGGCGTTCACGTTGCAGGGAATTCATTGGCTGATGAAGTTGCGAAAGGGGCTGTACATAGGCTTCCGTAGCTGCAATCACTTGTTCAAAAACAAGAATAGATGGAAACATTATGGTTGCTGTCATTGCTACACGCAAAATCTTGGCTGTACAAAAAACAATTCCACTCAAGTACTCCTACAAGTTAGATGCAAATAATATTCAGTATGCTCAGATTCCTGGAGTGGGGGACAGAGTAATACCAAACCTGGATCGCAGATTAGGTTTAATTCTAGCTGCACATGAGGGTCTAGGTTCTGCACACGCAGGTATTACCGCTACAGTTTAATTACTGAAACAACGCTATTGGTGGCCTGGTTTAACAAAACAGACAAAGAATTTTGTCTTAAAATGTGACATCTGCCAGCAGATGAAGGGTTCCACTGTAGCACGTCCAGCGCAGACACCTCTAACTAATATCAGACAGACCACTTGCTTATGTCTATCTGGACCACTGCGGCCCACTACATTCGGATGGGGCTTACAAGTATATCTTGGTGGCAGTGGATTCATGCTCGAGATTCCTATGGGTATAGCCTCAGCACTTGGCTGACGCTCGAACTGTTATAAAAGACTTGCATGTCTTTATAAGGACATATGCAGTTGGCACATTACATTCTGACCGTGGCCCCGCGTTTAGCTCAAGGGCTTACAAAGAAGCCATGGAAAGTTTGGGTGCAGCACTGCGGTACTCATCTCTGTACCATTCTGAGGGAAATTCGATCGTGGAGAGATAAAACCGTGACTTAAAGCAGTCTTTAACAGCTAGGTTATTAGATTTGGGTGGTAGTTGGGTCAGTCACCTATATGGGGTACAGCGTGCCCTCAACAATTTGCCAAGAAGTTCTCTAGGAGGTGTCACTGCTTATGAGGTCCTATTTGGGATGCGAATGTGGGTACCTGATCTCGATTGTGAAAGCACAGTGGCAGATGTTAAACCATTTGACATCAATAAACGCTTGGCTGTTTTACAGGATCTGAATGAATCCAGAGCACTACAAAGCAATGTGCAGGTCAAGCGGACCATCACTGGGGAAGTCGAATCAGTCACGGCAAGACCTGTCTGAATCTCAAAAGTCGGGGATCTGGTCAGAGAAAAGATCAAGGACAAGAAACAATTTGGGCCATCATACAGAAAGCCTGTACCTGTCCTGGTTGTTGAAGTAAGAAGAACAGTACTTCTTTCGCCTCTTGCAAAAAAGAAAAGAGATTTGTCTCCATTGATCTGATCAAACCACAAAAGAATCATAAACAGGTTTCAAATAGAATTTCTTTAAATACTGAATCTGAAGACCAATCTGCAGCAGCCAAAATAGCATGCAAACCACTTCCCAAACTGAGGGCCTTGGAAGCCATAGTCCCCTTAGCGGAATGCGCTCAAAATCTAGATCACCTCCCTGACCCATCGAGCCAAGGTAGGCAAAGATACCGCCTTATGTGGGGGTCTGAAAGAAATTATCAATTGCGAATCAGCACTGCATCTCAAACACTCCGTTCTTCTCTCATACTCACGCAAACATCTAACCACACACAGTTTCCTACATTCATCCAAATAAGGATAAAAGATAGTATGAGACATAGTTTTGGTCCTTTTAGAGATACAGAAACAAACCCGTTCAGGGACAAAGCTTCGACTTGAAATCTTCAGAGCTCTAATGTCAGAAACCCTTCTAAAAGAGATCAGACATAACAACATAACCAATTTCATTGACAGATCCCTCAAATTTAAAAATTCATTCTCGCTCCGAGACAACAGCGCCTTAAGGACTTGATCAACATCCCAAAGTGATGAATATTTCGCGCCTGGTGGTGCCTTCAAGCGCACACTCCTTAACAATTACTTCTACCCATCCTAACTGTGGAAAATCTGAATTTTCCAAGTTGGCCAGCACAAATTACATTTCTGTAGAAATGGTCACAGACAGCCAGGTAGTAGTAAAGACATTATATTTCGATAAAGCAAAAGAAGCCAATCAAGGAAATAAAAATAAAAAATCTAAAACAAAAATCTCAAATTATTTATATGGGATGGAAGTGTAACACAAAATGACTATATGCCACTGTACAAGTCAAGCACACGTCCTAATCCTCACCGCTGAGCACCTGTGTAAGAAATTGGGTTACTGGTTGAGAGGGGTTGAAACCTACTCAAACAGCAACCACAATCCTTGTCAGGGTGAAGTCACAAGAAAACCCTTGATTATTCTGTGCTTAACCCTCTGGTTTCTTGGCAGAGAGCAGTTAGGCTTAATTTAGAGGCAATCTGTAAAGTCTTGTCACACAGTTTGGCCAAGTAGAGTTGCCAGGATGTGTACGATGGTCTCCTTGTTCTGAAGCTTGCAAATTTGCCACCAGAGCACATATTCTTCTGCTGTACATATGATGTTTCTTCCTCTAATGCCCACGTTTTATAATAGAATCAAAGAGTGGAAGGCGGTGTTACAAGGCCTACAACATATTTATATGTGTCTTTCCAAACTGCACATTCACCCCCAAGTGCTCTCCTGGTGCTGTTTAACAGATGTTTACAGTCCAAATAGCACTGTTTTATTCAACCTCAAGAAGATGAAAGTTGAGTGGAGTCAAAGGGTTCGGACTGCTGTCCATAGGGTCAAACACAGATCCTTGCAGTGTATGAACCAGTTCATTGAGTCATCTGACCCAGCATATTCGGGTGAAAAGCTGAACATGTGCTCAGCGCCATGGGAGTGGGATTCACAAAATGATGGGTGGGGCCTGGGTCACATGACCTAATTTTGAATATAAACTAGAAATAAATGCTTGTGGCAAGAGTGTGTGGTGGCTTGTGATATGTAAGCAATTTGACCCATTTTAAGATTTGAGAATGCCATTAACTTTATTGCTAAAGTCCTTCTCCTGTTCTTTCCTGTCTGTGCGCAAAGGGCCCATCAGTGTATTCCCTATCTTCTCTGCTCCTTGCCCCCTATGAACGCCCGCTGCCATATCTGCTCCCCGCCCTTTCTGTTCACACACAGCTGTACACTTTGTTTTCTTTGCTCCACTCAAAACGCTTTCATTAAACAGCTCTACACGTATAACCCCACAAGCCAGCACTGCAAAGATACCCACTCCATTGCCACTACAATTCAGAAAATGGTGTCACATTTCTTTTCTTAACGGACGTAAATTGATCTTAAAATTTCAACTTTCACTTCCTGCAGTAGCGCAGGTAAGGAGTTTAAATATCTGGCACTCACATAGAAGTACACCCCCTTTCCTGTCACTCACACACCTTCCATCGTTACAGAAGCATGTCTACAGGACTATCTTCAAGAACTGGGTCCATAGCTAAGGACTGGTTGGACTTTTCCCCAGGGGTGTAGCTTGGTATCTATGATTGGGGGGGGGGGGAGAGGGGGGAGGGGTTTGAGCTTCAAATTTCCCAACAATCACGCTGGGAAATTTTGTTAAAACACGTTATATGAGATACAAGATTTGAGAGGGGCTAAATGGGCAGTGGAAAGAGAGAGGAGTGCCCATTGTTAGGGATACAAAATATACTCAAAACATTGAAGAGAGACTGTTAGAAAACCCCACTCCCACACCGGAAGGGTGGTGGTGGGTCTTCCAGACATACACTGTGGTAGCTTGGCTCGAGTGGTCAGGGGTCAGGCACCGTGCTAAGCATACGTCATACCCACACAATAACCATGCGTGCATCCGTTCCAAAAACGACACTACACCTTAAAAATTATACTGAAAATATATCTCTTTATCTTCTTTTCTTTTAGTTGCTGATTAAATAAATAATAATACAATCACAGTACACAAGGCTTTTTCTTAAAAAGTGCAGGTCAAATAAATAATAACACTTTACAGGTGCAATAAATAGGATCAGGTCAAATAAATACTGTGAGGCAATAAATACTGTGCAGGAATAAGTTAGCTCAGGACAATAAATACATCACAGGAATAACTTAGATAAATACAATAAATACAGTACCCTCAATAAATAATATCAGCCAACAATGACATTTGTAAAATCAGATCACATTTAAAATACTATGGGCTGATTTGGCCCAGTCACAGCTTGTGGTTAGGTGGATTGCCTGAGGGGTATACTCCCTGGCTTGGACAAGGCTGAGGCCTAAACTGAGGTAGGTCAAGGGGGAATCTAGAGATCTGGCTCTCCCACACTACACAATCAAGCTGGTTCCAGCACCTCTCTAGCCTCTAGGATGGTTTCTTAGGGCTTCACAGGGCCTTAGGCGCCCTCTATTCCACTTACTGCCCTTTTTATGAAGTTCCGACGCCGCTGGAGTCGTGTCGACGCCGTGAGGCGGTTCCGGTTCGATGTCGGCGGCCTCGGCGCAATGACAGTTCTTGACGACGCCGGTAGGCGGTTCCGGTTCGATGTCGGCAGCCTCGGCTCGATGTCGGCTCCGGTTCAATGACGTCGGGCAGTCTTGGCTCGATGTCGACTTCGGGCGGCTCCGGTTCGATGACGTCGGGCGGCCTTGGCTCGATGTCGACTTCTGGCGGCTCCGGAGTGCGATCTCCACTCCCGACCTCCGGTGCTCCTTCCTTCAGGTTCCGGGGACTCCGGAGTGCGACCTCCACTCCCGACCTCCGGCACGATTCTCTTCAGGTTCCGGCGACTCCGGAGTGCGATCTCCACTCCCGACCTCCGGCACGCTTCACCTCGGTCTCCGGCGACTCCGGAGGGCGGACTTCACTCCCCCGTCGACGCCGCACACTCGACCTCGGGTGACTTCCTCCTCGACCTCTGGTACTCTCCACGACCTCTGTCGGCGCCCTCTCTCGACCTCTGGCGGCTCCGGGTACGACGTCTGCTTTCCAGTCAGCGCCGCTTCTCCACCTCGGGCTCCAGGTCTCTAGGCTTCTCGACGTCGGACTTCAGGTAGTTACCAGTAACCAGGTCAGGTACTTGCTGTTCTTTACTTTTAAGGCCTGTTCCTGCTGTCCAGGTCCTTAAGATGGTGTTTCTTGCTTTCTCCCACACAGGGCTCCAGGCTGGGCTCAGTCAGTAAGGACTAGTATCAAGGGTGGGTTTATGGACCCCACTCCAGGCACAAGTTTCCACCCCTGCTGCCTCACTCCTTCCTCCTTCAGGTTTCTGCTGCTCTCTCTTCACCAGTCAGGTGCCAACTGCCAGCTCCAACTGTCAACTCTGGCTTAGCTTCCCAACATTCCAAACCGCCTCCAACTGTCACAGGGTTCCAGAATGCTGCAGAAGGTTCTAGTAGGTTCCAGTGATGTCACAGGTGACAATGGGTGGCCACCATTTTGTGCTCCAGGCCCTCAGACAGAAGTTCCAGGGGTAGATAAAATGGCTCCCTGAATCTGCATCAATACTAAAAAGTCTGGTGGTTCCCAAAAAGGAAAAAATACTAACAGGGTTTGAGGCAAAAGTGGGACAAAATAAATAATGATGAGGAGGGACCACCCAAAGGGCTGACAGGTCTAACAGAGACAATGGGTGTGTTTATGTCAGTGTGAGCATGTAAACGTCCCAGGTGAAATCCAACAGACACTTAACATTACCCGACTGAAAGCACTTGCACCAACTATTTTCTACAGAATACATATTTTAGGGGGTGCAACATCCCCCTTGGAGCTGCATCCCTGCTTGCCACACACCGTTCGCTCCCAAAAGGTTCGGCAGATGGGCCATCAAGACTGGGATGGCAAAGTGTGCACATCTTCCAAACCTTTTCTAAGAGGTTGCAGGATTGCCTGCCATCTGCAACCTCTCGAGTTCTACAAGAAGCTGATGAGCTGGCTCTTCGACTAACATCACCAGGATACTGCTGCACGCCACCTGCAAAGTGCCTGGATACCCTCACGGATGATTAGTGTGCTATACAATACACGTAACATGTATAACGCTCTTCAATGTGTGTGAAGAATCAGCATACACCCACACCGTTTCTTAGTTACTTGTTTGCTTTATTTTCCTTCTTCACAACTAAATTTGTACTAAAGGGTAATGTTTCATCGTGAAATGGTCAACGCATGGATTTACGTCTACAGTCTTGGATATGTTTTCTTTTTACAAACAGCTCTAGTTGGCTTAGCCGCATTGTGAAATTATGCTGCCCCCACAGATTCTGTGGTGAATGTCTCCACCCACTCACTTTGGTGTTTATGTGCTCTAGCCAGTCCTTTTTGGAGGCAATTAACACTACAAAATCTAAATTTAATAAATAAAAAAGTAATAATTAATTTATTATAATTACATTACTTCCCACCCTAGTTCCTTATAAACCCATACCCCATTACAGAACTAAAAAAATGCAAAGTTTTATTACAATAAAATTAATAACTACTAAAAATGTAACACATATAATAAAAAACAAAAGCAATACATATACAAAAATTGTTCACATACATTTAAAATACATGCTAAAATACACAACACTAACTAAAACATCGATTTTTAAACATTTTGCAAATGATATTAATGACTTCGATATTTTCAAAAACGATATTTCTTACCTCCAAGTCGATATTCTTGACCACGATATCCTTGCTGTTAATATTTCTGCATCACGATATTTCGAACTTGATATTTGTGTATGTCGACTTTTAAAACTTGATATTCTGTCTGTGCACCTTGTTTGTGATGGGAAGACAGAGCAACTTGTCTGATAGGGCACTGCAGCAACAAGAGCAACAGGTAATCCGTCATTTTTAAGAATTTCTAAAATAAAGGTCAGCCTGATCAAAACAGGCTGATGATACTTCCTTTTAGACAAAACGTTAAAAGGACGAAATACGTTGTCCACGAAAATATGTTTTTGTAGAAAAGGTAAATGTTCTTTTTAAAGGGCACCATGCAAAGAAGGTACGAAGTGAAAAGGGGGTGGGAATAAAAGACCAGTGGAAGTGTGGACGAGGATCAGGAAATAGTAAGGAGTTTATTAGAACAAAGAGTAAAGTGGGAGAGGGAATAAGTGTTTTGAACATAAAGGAGGAATGTGGGAGAAGGAATAAGGGGTTTGTGAAGAAAGAGAGTAAAGTGGGAGCAGGAATTAGGTTTTTGTAAAAAAATAAGAGTAACTCGGATGGGTTTTCATGGGGTTTTAAAAAAGGGAGTAATGCAGGAGTGGAAGTGCTGCGATTGTATAAAAAGAAGTAAAGCCTGGGTGGCTCCAAGCGTTTAAAAAAAAAAAAAAACTAGAGTAGAGTGGGAGAGGCAGCAAGTGGTTTGATAAAACAAGCATTGGCATAGCCAATAGGTCTCGACTTTGGGACCTTATAAGTGTTTAGTTATCCAGCACAATATCCTTGGTGCAACAACATCAAGTGTTGCATGGCTAAACACTTATAAGGTCCCAAAGGCGAGACCTATTGGCTATGCCAGTGCTTGTTTAGAATTGGCAAATGGGTACGTCACAGATCGTCGCTTATAAATAAATTAGGGACAGGAGTTTATACAGGGATTGCAGAATCCCATATAAGTATCTAATTATTTTTTTCTGCAATAAATGCTAATAAAGGGTTATTTCCAATTAAGTAATGCTTTTGAAAAGGCATGTATCTGCGTGCGTGACCATATCTGTTCTCACTCATTCCCGCACCAACTCATGCTTAATTAAGCACTTAATTAAGTACCACGAGTACGACATATATGAAGCATGTCCTTGAGCAATATGCACTAAGCTCAGTACTTCTTGCAAAGCCCATACAATTACCCCACAACTTTCCAACCGTACACTCGAAATGGCTTTACAGTTAGCCAATCACCATCAAAGTGCTTTCTGGCCTCATCAGTAGTAGGAAGCGCTATGTAAAAGCTGAAACACAATAGCAGTGGTTGGCCTTATTGTTATGATGTCTAATTGAAGTCACCATTGAAGCACCATTGAAGCACTGCAGTATCTTTGCAAAGACAGCCTTCAACATGCAATGGAAACGCGGTAGCAGTAAAGGGGTCTCTATGGGAAGACAGCACAGTGCTTAGAAGGCGAGGGAAATCCACTGCGCTGCACTCAACAGCTTCCGATTCATAACACTCGTTGCATATTGAAACAAGCATTGGCATAGCCAATAGGTCTCGCCTTTGGGATCTTTTAAGTGTATAGCCATGCAACAGTTGCATAACTAAATACTTATAAGGTCCCAAAAGTGAGACCTATTGGCTATGCCAAGCGGCCGTGCGGCCGCGAAAGTGATCGCGATCAAACATCAAAGCGGCCGTGCGGCCGCGAAAGTGAAAGTAATCACGGAAAAGCGCGGGTTGCGCGCCCGCGCTCATGCACTGTAGCTCTAGGCTGGCCTGGTAGCACTTTTTGGAGCCCACTCAATAAGTCTCGCCAGACCAGCGCATGCGCTGGGTCAGGCGAGACCTAAAAATGCGTGATTTAACTAACTGTTTCTAAAATATCACCATCACAGCACTAGGAAGCAAACGTTTTCAAATTCAAAAGTAAGGGGGCAATGAATTGCCAATTCATCATACGTCGTCGTGCGCGAGTGTGCTCCACTAATCCTGCAGCTGCATATTTGTTTTACATTATATTGACCCACAATATGCACACTCACACACTACGTACGAATGAAGTGAATCCCCTCTGGGGAGGCCAAATATGCAGATAAGGACCGAGGCCAAAGGCGATACAGTGATGTGTCCAGCATCATTCAATTGAGTCGAGGGAGTTGTGATTTGAACCTGCATCTTTGATGTAAGAGGTCAGCATGATTGCCACACAGCACATATAGTCACGCTCCACGTGCACATACACAAACATACATGCTCACACCTAAGCCCATGGCCCAGGCAACGTGGTGACAAGCACGTCGGTGCACCGATATGGTATCTCAGTACACGGATTTAACCCCTGAAACTCAAGTTCCGCTATTTAATGACCAATTAGCAGCTCTGTCAGGGCCTGCAACCAGCAACAAAAAAACAGTTTTTCTTAGGCAGGCACATGCACAAACATGCATAAGTACAATAGCATGCTAAGTGAAGCATGAACGGGTAAACGATGTTACAGTTAGCGCTCTAGCGTTAGACGCTAGAGCGCATGAGGACACAACGCAACGCGTACGCCACGTTCGTGGCGTACGCCTCTGTATAAAATAAAGGGGCGCGGCCTGCTGAGGCAGTCACGCGCCGAGACCCAGACACGAAGTGTGGCGTCAATCATTGCAGCTGCGGGGCATGTAACGAGGGCCTCCATCAGCGCTAGCGGCCCCATAACACTGGCGACGAGTGCGAAGATCGACCCCGTGTGCCCCAGCTGGAAGACGCGCTCCGCGGCAGTCCCGCGCGCGCGCACGTGATCCTGACGGGCCCGACTGAAACCGGCTCCGTCTCACGCGGGCAGTGCAGCTGGGCCCCTCTGAGTCTGCCTCGACCTACGGTGAGTGCACGTGTGCACCGAACACGGCCCATTTTGGCAGATGAACATTCCTGCCACTGAACTGAGTGACTCTATTTCCCTGCTGTGCCCTGGCTGGGCCCTGAAGCCCTCTGCCCCAGTTGCCTGCTGTGCCCTGGCTGAGCCCTGACGCCCTCTGTCAATCCCAGGTGTGGGCATCTCTTGCCACTGCGGCCTCCTCTGCCTGCTGCCGTCCCTCCTGCTGTGCTGTGCCCCAGGGAGCCATGGGTGATGATGAGCGCCCCGCCCAGGCAGTGCCACTGCACCCCGCGTCCGGCGTTCTGCCGCCTTTTAGTGAAGCTGCTGACCCTGCCACTGCCGCCCCACGCTGGCAAACGTGGATTGGCCGACTCGACAACTATTTCGCGGGCACCAAGGAGACGGATGGCACCGTGAAAAGGTCTCTACTACTCCACTATGCAGGGGAAGAAGTTTATCTCCTATTCAAGCACCTCCCCAACACAGGGAACGCGGACGACTATGACGCGGCCGTGAGAGCCCTCAATGCGCATTTCGACCCCCAGTTGAACCCGGATTTTGAACATTTCAAATTGCGCCAAGCGAGGCAAAAGGAAGGGGAGTCGGTGGATGCATTCCACGCTCGACTGAGGGTGCTGGCAGACACGCACCTCGTGGGTGATAGAGCCAAGGAGGAGATCAGAGCACAGATAATATGCGGCATACGCAGCAAAAAGTTACGAACACTCATTCTCCGCCAACCGAACATCCCGATGGCGGACATTCTAGTGCTGGCACGGTCCCATGATCTATCCGACGCCCGCGCAGAGGAGATGGAGATGGCGCTCACACGAGGCGCCAGGTCAGGAGTAACAGTCAAAACGGAGCGGGCCGACGCAGTACAGACGCGTGAAGCTTCCCGCCGACCGGCGGCATAGAAGCCTGCAGCCCCGTGCGGGTACTGCGGGTATGACGAGCACGGAGGCAGGACGTGCCCTGCGAAAGGAAAGGCGTGTGACAACTGCGGCGTGATGAACCACTTTGCGTCTGTTTGCCGCAAACGATCCTCGCAACGGGACCGGAGGGGAAAGAGGCCAGAGAAGGCCATGGTGAGACAGCTATCCCAGCTGTCGCTGTCCTCCCCCACCAACCCAGGGCGCAAGCAAGCGCAGGCCCTGCGGGAAGATGCAATGGAGTCCGATGATGACGAAGGGGAAACATACCTGATTTAATTCACCAGAGCCCTCAAGAGCTCGAGAAGACCACAACCGAGGTGCGACGTCCTAGTCGCTGGATCCCGGATAAACGCAGTGATCGACACAGGGGCGTCAGTCACCGTGATGGGAGTGCAGCAATACAATCGCCTCCGACCCAAGCCCGAACTCCGACGGTCAAAAGCCCAGATTTATGCCTACGGAAGTGACACACCGCTGCCCCTGGCAGGAAAGATGACGGTGCCGGTGAAGTCGGATGACGCAGAGATAACGATTGACATACATGTGATCAATCAAGAGGCAGACACCCTCCTCAGCGGGCACGCAGCCGAAGACCTAGGGTTGATCGCATTCCTCCGGAAGGTGCAAGAGTCCCAGACGACTACCCTGCTGGACCAGTTTCCGGAGCTGTTCACTGGTCTGGGGAACATCCGACGACCACCAGTCAAGCTCCACATTGACCGTTCAGTCACACCCACAGCGTTAAAACACAGGAGGATTCCTTTCCGCCTACGCCCGCTGGTAGAGGAGGAGCTGAGGAGGTTGGAGGAGCAAGGTGTCATAGAGACAGTAACCGGACCCACCCCCTGGGTATCACCCATGGTGATAGCGGAAAAGCCCCGGCAACCAGGCAAGATTCGAGTGTGCATCGACATGAGGCTGCCCAACAAGGCCATCAAAAGGGAGAGGCACATCACTCCCACGATGGATGACATAATCGCAGACCTTAACGGAGCCTGGTGGTTCTCCAAACTGGACCTCAACGCGGGGTACCACCAACTAACGCTGGCCGAAGAGAGCAGGTATATCACTACCTTCAGCACGCACCTGGGGCTACGCAGGTACCGACGCCTTAACTTTGGCATCTCTTCGGCGGCCGAAATATTTCAGAACACTATCAGAGACATCTTGCAGGGGCTACCAGGAGTACTAAACGTCAGTGATGACATACTGATACACGCCACAACAGTGGATGAACACTACCGACGGGTCCGGTCCACACTGATGAGGCTGAGAGAGTTTGGGGTCACGTTGCACAAGGAGAAGTGCCAGTTCTTTCAACAAAGCATCGAGTTCTTCGGATACACGTTTACCAACCATGGCATTCAAGTGGACCCAAGAAAATCCCAGGCTATCAAGAACGCCCCAGCACTGACTTCTGCGTCGGAAGTCCGCAGTTTTCTCGGGATGGCCACGTACTGTGGGCGGTTCATCCCAAACTTGGCTACCACGGCGGAACCTCTCAGACGCCTCACGAAGACAGAAACCCTGTGGCGCTGGGGGCAAGAGGAAGAAGATGCCTTCCATGCTATCAAGACCACGCTGCTGGACCAGGCCACTCTGGTCTACTTTGATCCGACCAGGAAGACAGAACTACTTGTCGACGCCAGCCCGGTGGGACTGGGCGCAGTCCTTACGCAAGAGCAAGAACCAGGGACATGGGCCACCCTGGCCTACGCCAGCAAGGCACTCACCCCAACTGAACAGAGGTATTCTCAGATTGAACGCGAAGCACTAGCCATCCGATGGGGTTGCCGGCATTTCCACCTCTATGTCTGCGGGCACCCTTTTACTGTGGTGACAGACCACCAACCATTGGTGCCCCTGTTCAAAGGGACAGCGCCCCCCCCCGAGGATCGAGAGGTGGGCCATTGGACTACAACAATACCAGATGGAGGTGACATACCGGCCAGGTGCGAAAAACCCGGCAGACTTTCTGTCATGACACCCGGAAAGTGGGGTGACGTCCCCGATCGGGAAAGAAGAGGAAGAGGAAACCGAAGCACACATCGACCTCTTAGCTGCTCTGACTTGCCCTCGGATACTGACAATCCAGGAGATCATACGTGCCGGGGAGCACGACGCCGTGCTGGCAAGGACACGGGGAGCTCTTCAAAAAGGGTCATGGGCTGATTTCCTACACACCGCCAACTCGTGGGCAGACGAGGACAAGAAGGACTTGCAGCAGATGTGGCGAGTGCGGAATGAACTAAGTATGACCCGCGATGGTGTCGTCCTGCGAGGGTCTAGGATCGTCATGCCCACCGCACTACGCCATCAAGCCACGACCATTGCTCACGACGGCCATCAAGGGACAGAGAAGATGAAGACCAGGATGAGGGCGAAGATATGGTTCCCAGGGCTGGATGGCATGGTGGACGAGGTGGTAAGAAGCTGCGCCGCGTGCCAGGTGACGAGCGGCCCGGAGCCTCCGGCCCCCATCGTGACAGAAGAACCAGGAAGGTACCCATGGGACAAGATTAGTATAGACTTCGGGAGCCTCCCAAACGGAAAAGTGTCGCTGGTGGTCATTGACAACTTCTCGAAATATCCCATAGTGGAAGTTCTACCGTCCACAGCCTTCATGTTCGTGGGACCAGCGCTGGAGAAAATATTTGCCATGTTCGGGCGCCCCTCGGAGGTGAAGAGCGACAATGGGCCACCCTTCCACGGTCATGAGTTCCGGGAGTTCCTTCAGCATCAGGGAGTACAACATCGGCGAATCACTCCTCAGTGGCCACAGGCCAACGGAGAAGTAGAACGATTCATGAGGACCCTGAATAAAGTGATTCGAATAGCCGGCGTGGAGCAACTAGACCCCGAAAGGGAAATCCAGCGATTCCTGGGAGAATATTGGAGCACGCCCCACTGCTCCACCAAACAAGCCCCGTGGTCTCTCATGCTCAATGGTCCCCGCCACGATGGGCTACCCACAGTCCCTGGGTGGGCGCCCCCACCGTTCGAAGCGGAGGAGGTTTTCCAACGACGAGCATACCGCAACCGACAAGTGAGCCGGGCCAGAGGCAGTCGAGACCGCGACATCAGACCAGGGGACAGCGTCCTCGTGAAGGACAGAAGGCCGGGAGGAAAATTCAGACCCCGGTATGAACCAGGTAGTTGGACTGTGGCACAGAGGCGGGGTACAATGGTCACAGCAGAAAGAGGGGTGGAGTCGACCACCAGGAACATCTCGTGGTTCAAACGCATTCCGGAGGCCACCGACCGCTGCCAGAGGGGGCTGGACGGAGGGGAGGAAGAGATCTCAACCCCAGAGCTGGGACCAGGACTGACGTCCAGTGGAGCCAGCAGCGCCCCAGAGCAGAGCCCTCAGGCCCCGACGGAAGGTGAAGCCTCGAATAGCCACCCACCCAGCTCCGGCACTCGTGCCACTGCCAGGTATGGTCTGAGAGCGAACCCCACACCAAGCAGCCGCATTAAAGACTTTGCCTGTCAAGCAAGTGAGTGACTGTTATGGACTTTGGTTTATTTCGTTATCCAAGTTGGGGAGGGATGTTACAGTTAGCGCTCTAGCGTTAGACGCTAGAGCGCATGAGGACACTACGCAACGCGTACGCCACGTTCGTGGCGTACGCCTCTGTATAAAATAAAGGGGCGCGGCCTGCTGAGGCAGTCACGCGCCGAGACCCAGACACGAAGTGTGGCGTCAATCATTGCAGCTGCGGGGCATGTAACGAGGGCCTCCATCAGCGCTAGCGGCCCCATAACACACTAGATAAACACACAGAAATGTGCGTTCCATTCCCATTCACTCACATGCCCTGGTTAAATCAAGCACACATCACTCCCTCTCCTATTCCTCGACGTCACTTTGAACCCCGGGGTGGCAGCAGCTATGCTGAATGAGAGGAGCCCAGGGTCTCTTCATCAGCACGTGACGTGCCCTGCTGCCATCGGAGTCTGGCCGGCCCAGGGGTGCTAACAGTAGCGGTCTAGTCGTTGCGAGAGCGAATGACCCCAGGAAGCATACACACACATTGTATCACTCTCTGGCCAGGCGTGGCCAGAGAGACTATAAATAAAAGGGCGGAGGTCGCTCGGGACCTTCCGGCCCAGACTAGCACACTTGTCTCATGTGTATAATTATTCCACGTCGCAAGCCCCACGTGGCCCACTAGTGCTAGGCCCCATTATCCAGCAGTGCCCTCGACCTCGGGCAACCTCACACTGGCAACGAGGGTGGGCCCATACCTGCATCGTCGATCCCCTACACGGCGGCGCAGCACCTCCAGAGCCGCGTGTGCACACCGCGAGCCACCTAGTCCGGCGCCGACCCAGCAGACTCCCGGGGACCCGGATCGCGTCTTTGCTGCAAGACGGCAGCTGCCTGGTTCCAGCGGACGTCTTCGCGCGTGCTGGGTGCCGCGTGTTCCGGCGGAGCAGGAGAGCGCGAGATTGGCGTCTGTCTCCTAATAGCAGCGCACTGCCGGTAAGCCGAGGGCGGTCCCATGCGCTGATAAGCACGCGAGTCGCGTGAGTCCAGGGGGCTTCTGGCAGCCACGCGCACGCGATGTCCCGACCAGCGCTGGATGGCAGCAGAGACGTGCATGGCCTGCAGAGGCAGCTGTAGTTCCCCCAGCGGAAGTTGCAGTCCTCCAGTCAGGTGCATCTGCACCAACAAGCCTTGGCAACCACAACAAGCCCACTGCACAGACGCTCACAGGGTGGCTCCACCAGCGCGCAAGGGGTGCATGCAGCATACGTGGTGGCAAGCAGCGTGAATGAGAACTTGCACATTCATCTTCAAAATCCTGGCTCATCAAGCAGTGGCACCTGCAAATACCACAGCCGGTGCTAGGTGAGCTCCACGTACAGAGTCCAATATGGTGGACCAAGCAACGGCAGGGCCAAGCTCCCAACCAGTGGCGCCAGCACCGCTAGTGACACCGATACATTCCCAAATGAGCGCGCTGCCCCCTTTCAGTGAGCTCATTGACCCTGCAACAGCGTCTCCCAAATGGAAGGTGTGGTTGAGCCGCCTCGATAACTATTTTATTGCCACAAGGGAAACGGACGACAAAATCAAACGATTGCTTCTCTTACACTTTGCAGGAGACGAAATCTACAAACTGTTTGCCCACTTACCAAACACAGGGCCAGCAACAGACTATGACGCAGCGGTCAGAGCTTTGAACGCACATTTCGATCCTCAGCTGAACCCGGACTATGAGAGGTTCAAGTTACGTCAAGCACGTCAGCGAGACGGCGAATCCATGGATGCGTTTCACGCCCATCTTCGAGAACTAGCTAGTACATGTACCGAGGATGACCCAGTGAAGGAAGCACGTGCGCAGTTAATTTAAGGATGTCGAAACAAAACCCTGAGAACCCTAATTCTCCGCCAACCTCGCATCTCACTAGAAGACATCCTTATCCTAGCACGCTCACACGAGCTGTCGGACGTCCGGGCGTCTGCGATGGAGGCAGCCCTTCATACTGCTGCAGAGCAAACAGTCACTGTCAAGACAGAGAGAGCTGATGTGCTACGCACAATGCCGCGCGGAGCCCGGGGAAGGTGGCCCACGCGGACGCCACGAAGGTCGCAGTGTGGGTACTGCGGAAGAGAAGAACACCTACAAGACAGTTGCCCAGCACGAGGAAAGACGTGTACCAAGTGTGGCATCCCCAATCACTTCGCGAGCGTCTGCAGAGGAGGAGCAAGGCCGAGAGGAGCCTCAGGAAGGAAAGTACCATACAAGCAAGTGAAACAACTGTCGTTTGACGAACCAGCTCAAGCAAAGACACACAGCTTACGGCCGGCGTACCGGCAATATGAGGAGGATTCGTCATCAGAGGAAGAAGAAGAGTGCCATTTCGTGTCATTTGTGAAAGATCTGAAGAAACAACGTCGCCCACAGCGAACCTGTGAGGTCAAGATTGCTGGGACACCTGTCACTGCCCTAATAGACACGGGGGCATCTGTCAATGTAATGGGATACCAACATTATCAGACACTCGCATCCAAACCTCGGCTGACGCCATCAAAGGTGAAAATCCTCACTTACGGGAGCCAGGTTCCGCTCCCACTCAAAGGGAAGATACTAGTAACCATCCAATCGGAAGATCAGGAGGTCACCACGACATTCCACGTGGTAGACAAGGAAGCCGACATCCTGCTCGGGAGTCACACGGCCGAAGACCTCTCGCTAGTCACGTTCGCCAACGCGGTGAAGACGACACAAACAGAAGACATTTTGGCACAGTTCCCACAATTGTTTCAAGGTCTAGGCACCATAAAAAGACCTCCCATTAAATTACACATCGACACGGCAGTAAAACCGATAGCATTACGACACAGGAGAATACTTTTCCATTTGAGACCACTAGTAGAACAAGAGCTGGAAAAACTTGAGCAACAAGGGGTCATTGAAAAGGTGTCGGGGCCGACCCCATGGGTGTCCCTAATGGTGATCACAGAAAAACCCCGCCAGCCGGGGAAAATCAGAATATGCATCGACATGAGGATGCCTAATCAAGCCATCAAGAGGGAGCGACACCTAACGCCCACGGTTGATGATATCCTCGCTGACCTGAACGGTGCACAATGGTTTTCGAAGCTAGATTTGAACGCTGGATACCATCAACTAAAACTGGATAAAGACAGCAGGTACATAACTACATTCTCGACACATCTGGGCCTGCGAAGATACAGGCGTTTGAACTTTGGAATATCTTCCGCCGCGGAGATATTCCAGAATGCAGTAAAAGAAGTGCTTACGGGGTTGCAAGGAGTCATGAACGTAAGCGACGACATATTGATACATTCTGCGACACTAGAGGACCATCACCGTCGACTAAAAGCAACCCTCAAACGGCTGGCTGAACACGGGGTGACGCTGCACAAGGAGAAGTGCCAATTCTTCCAGCGCTCCATCGAATTCTTTGGCTATGTGTTTGGTCCGGAGGGAGTGAAAGTTGACTCGAAGAAATCGGACGCCATTCAGCTAGCGCCTGCACCGAGCACCTCGTCGGAAGTGAGAAGCTTCATGGGCATGACGACATACTGTGGGAGATTCATCCCAAATTTAGCAACAATAGCTGAACCCCTGCGCCAGCTTACGAAGAAAGATGCCGGGTGGCAATGGGGCCACAAGGAAGAAGAGGCTTTTCAAAAAATCAAATCAGCCCTGCTAGCCAGCACGACGATGGCATACTTCGACGTCAACCGGCAGACAGAACTGATAGTGGATGTTAGCCCCGTGGGACTTGGGGCGGTGCTGACCCAAGAAACGGAAACAGGAACCTGGGCACCCCTAGCATTCGCCAGCAAAGCGCTTACAGCAACTGAAGCCAGATACTCGCAAATTGAGCGAGAGGCCCTCGCAATCAAATGGGCCTGCAACCATTTTCACTTATACATAAGTGGACACTCGTTCCGAGTGGTGACAGACCATCAACCACTCCTATCACTGTTCCGAGGAACTGCACCGCATCCTCCCCCGCGAATTGAACGATGGGCTATACAACTCCAACAAAACCAAATGGAACTAGTCCTGGCGCTAAAAACCCCGCTGACATCCTATCTCGACACCCGGCGCATCAGGATGAGCCAGACATGAAGCAAGTAGGCCTGGGCGGTAAATTCCGTTCCGTTCGCGTAATTTGCGTAATTTGCGTAATTTGGCGTTCCGCGGAGAACGCGAAATTACCCAAAAATCTGCGTTCCGCGACTTCGCGAAATTTTTGGCTTGTTCGCGTTCTCAATATGCGTGTTCGCGAGATATTTCACCCCGAGCACGCAAACAGCAATCGCGAACAGGAAAAAAGTATCGCGAACAAGCAATTCCGCGTGTTCGCGGAATTTCTGCGTGTTCGCGGAGATTTTTTACCGTTTCGCGGAGATTTGCGTAACGCGATTACGCAAATTCCGCCCACCCCTAGAAGCAAGAACGGAGAACCGAAGAGTTCGTAAACATGATATCACAATGGGCCTGCCCGCAGGCAGTGTCACGAGAGGAAGTAACATCCCATATGGAATCAGACATGGTCCTCAAAAGAACAGTAGACGCGATAACAAGAGGATCATGGGATGGTTTTCTCAGCATCGGCCAAGGGTGGAATGAAGCCGAAAGGTCACGGCTAGGGAAAATGTGGAGAGTACGGGAGGAGCTGAGCACGACAGAAGATGGAGTCCTGCTACGAGGATCCCGGATTGTTATCCCGCAGAGCCTACAAGACTGGATTACAGTCCTAGCACATGAAGGCCACCAAGGGACCGGAAGAATGAAATCCCGACTGAGGGAGAAACTATGGTTTCCCGGGCTAGAGGAAGCCGTGGACAGAACAGTCAGAAACTGCCGGGCCTGCCACCTGACCGGAAACGCGGAAGCGCCAGCCCCGGTGATCACAGAAGATCCGGCACCTGCACCCTGGGTAAGGGTGAGTCTAGATTTTGGGAGTTTCCCGGACGGGAGAGTCACCGCAGTAATAGTAGACAGCTACTCCAAATACCCCTTTGTGGAGATACTGCCATCCACAGCATTTAATCACTTGGCCCCAGCTCTCCTAAAAGTATTTGCACTGTTTGGCCTACCGCAATAGGTCAAGACGGACAATGGACCCCCCTTCCACGGGGGTGAATTTAAAGAATTCTTATCCAGACTTGGAATAAAACATCACCGTATAAACCCCTCAATGGCCTCAAGCTAACGGCGAGGCCGAGCGATTTATGCGGACCATTAACAAGATCCTGCGCATAGCGGTTGCGGAACAAACTGATCCGGAAGTTGAACTTCAAAAGTTTCTGCGAGAGTATCGCAGCACACCACACTGCACCACCCAAAGGACACCCTGGTCATTAATGCTAGCTGGACCTCGGCGAGACAGCTTTCCAGTGTCTGACAACTGGGAGCCAGAGCCGTATGACGCATCAGCGACGCAGCACCGCAGAACCATGACCAATGAGAAGGCAAGCCACCGAAGGAGAGCAAAGAGCCGGACCCTGCACCCTGGGTAAAGGTGAGTCTAGATTTTGGGAGTTTCCCGGACGGGAGAGTCACCGCAGTAATAGTAGACAGCTACTCCAAATACCCCTTTGTGGAGATACTGCCATCCACAGCATTTAATCACTTGGCCCCAGCTCTCCTAAAAGTATTTGCACTGTTTGGCCTACCGCAATAGGTCAAGACGGACAATGGACCCCCCTTCCACGGGGGTGAATTTAAAGAATTCTTATCCAGACTTGGAATAAAACATCACCGTATAAACCCCTCAATGGCCTCAAGCTAACGGCGAGGCCGAGCGATTTATGCGGACCATTAACAAGATCCTGCGCATAGCGGTTGCGGAACAAACTGATCCGGAAGTTGAACTTCAAAAGTTTCTGCGAGAGTATCGCAGCACACCACACTGCACCACCCAAAGGACACCCTGGTCATTAATGCTAGCTGGACCTCGGCGAGACAGCTTTCCAGTGTCTGACAACTGGGAGCCAGAGCCGTATGACGCATCAGCGACGCAGCACCGCAGAACCATGACCAATGAGAAGGCAAGCCACCGAAGGAGAGCAAAGAGCCGGACCCTGAGGCCAGGCTGCAGGGTCTTAATAAGAAATCGAAGAAATGGAGGGAAATTCCGAACACCCTACGAGGTGGGAGCATGGCTGGTGCAGGAAGTCAGAGGCACAGCAGTAACGGCAGAGCGGAATGGAGAAGTTGTGACCAGAAACATTTCCTGGTTCAAAGAAGTTCTGGAGGTAGAACAAGAACGTCAGGCGTCAAGAGATGAGCCGAGCACAGACATGACCCTGGCTGACTCAGGTATAGTTGGCCCCGAGGACACACAACAGGAATCACAACCCACAAGAGAAGAAGAAGAGGCTGTGGGGCCAAGGCCAACCGGTGAACCTGGAACCGGCAGTCCTACCGGGAGAATGAGCACCGTGCGACACAGATACAGCCTGCGTCCTAATCCATGACCAAATAGCCAGCTCACTGACTTTGCATGGAGTGCACAGGCTGGCCGGAAAAGAAAAGAACTGAGTTGGAATGGGATGTAGCGGTCTAGTCGTTGCGAGAGCGAATGACCCCAGGAAGCATACACACACATTGTATCACTCTCTGGCCAGTCGTGGCCAGAGAGACTATAAATAAAAGGGCGAAGGTCGCTCGGGACCTTCCGGCCCAGACTAGCACACTTGTCTCATGTGTATAATTATTCCACGTCGCAAGCCCCACGTGGCCCACTAGTGCTAGGCCCCATTATCCAGCAGTGCCCTCGACCTCGGGCAACCTCACACTAACCACTATCTGAAAGGACGGTCTGCTCTACACAGAGCCTGATCCTTTCTGACAGGAATCCAAGCTGCACGCCCAGTAGAACAAAGTGTTTACGAGTGTTTTTTTTAAAATGTTTAACCAGTCTAGGGGCTGCTAGGATGCCGGCTATGTAAACTGGAAGCTTACGTTTTTATCCTAGCTTACCAATTTGCAAAAAGTGTGTGATCGTGAGCAAATCGATGTGTCAGTTTCCATATCTGCAAAAAGCGCGTGTAAACAGACACACCCTTGGTGTGAGTAGCTGCATTAATACGTGATGTGCCTACTATCAAGTAAACCAACTCACCTAAATACTTAAACAACTTGCAGGGTATTAAAATAAGAGGGCTTTGGCTTCGATTAAAAAAACCAATGGAACGGAACTCGTATCCTACATGAGCCCTACGGCGTTTGAGAAAGATAATTTCTAGTTTTTGCTCATACAGTCCAACAACTGAAAGATCGCCAGTTTGGGTGCTATATCATTTCAGCCACTAAGAAGAACACGCCCCCTCTCCTCGTAGCCAACGTTTGGACAACTCATTTCACGGAGACCTTTGTAATGGCAGCGGGGCGGCAACGGGATCTGGGCAGCAATTATGACGTGGTGGAAGGGCGAAGGACGAAAGGGGGGAAGGGGGCAAGGTCGGGCTGCCATGGCAACCATTCTGCATCCACCCCTCCAGGGCCGGGAGAAGCGTGTTGCAGAGCACCCTTTGATGATCGAGTGAAGGGGGATAATAAACAAGCGCACGTGCCTCGCGCAAGTAGGGGGTGGGGGGGTGTGGATGAGAGCAGGCAGCGTTTACCTTGCGGGAGCGAGCGCGACAATTATTAACAAATGGCGCGATCGCTCCCGCAAGGAAATCGCCAAACGTGCACGCGTTGCCATTCAAGGCAATGCAACGCGTGCACGTTTTTGTATATAAGGTGATGCTCCCCCTGGGCAGCTCACCTTCACATCAGGGAGCTGGGGGAGCGGTGCCAACGATTTTCGAGTCCCACACACCCACACCTACAACAGCAGCATCGCAGTGCTGACAGGAACGAAAGGAACTAATGGTACAATGGTTGGCTATGAAGACACACCGACGGGCGGTGTGTGGGAGTAGGGCCACTCACTTTGGGATTCCTCACGGCTGAGAGAAGTGGCCTAACAAAAGGGGGCAGCAAACGGAGACCGCACTCGCAGCCCAGCCCCCCCGGATGACAGGGCACAAAAGAGTCTAACAAAGTAGCGAGTTGGGAGCTTAACTCCGGGTAGAAGCTACCACCACGCGAAGGAAGCACAAAGAGAGTGCAAATCCAATCAAAAAGGGGCGAAAACGAGAGGTGTATTGGTTTGGTTATGGAAACACACCGACAGGGCGGTGTGTAGAAGGAGGGCCACTCACTCTGGGATGCCTCACGGCTGGGTGAGTACGCCTGAGAAAAATCGGGGTAGCAAACGGAGACAGCACTCGCAGCCCAGCCCCCACCAGATGGCAGGGCACAAAAGAGACTAGTAAGGTAGCGAGTTGGGGCCTAACTCCGGGGAAAGGCTACCCCCACACGCAAAGGGTCGTGGAAAACAACAAAGAACAATCTACGAGCTGTCAGGGTGATTTACGACCCTAGGAGATGCAAATGAGCAAAAGACAAACCAGTGATTTATGACTAGCCGATGATTTATGGCTGCTGATTTATGATAATCAGGCAGAATGATTTATGACAACAAAATAATGGCCGATTGAGGCAGAATGATTTACGATACCCATAGATTTATGACCCCTGATTTATGTTGTCCAAATAACACTGGGTGATACCCAATTTGCGATAATGTATGATAATGATTTATGACCCCGGCCCCAAGAAGGTGTCCAGGGGAGTTGCACAACTATGACGTATGTAATGAGTAATAAAATAGCGGCCAGCAACCACCACAAAATACAATGACTGTTGGCTGTCTGTGTGTGGTATGCGGATGCACAAGTATGGTACTGTTACTGGAATGGGCACGGTGTGGTTGTTATGACAACTGGTGAAACCCATTCTTGACAACTGTGTTAATGTATATTTCATAACAACCAATTCTTTAAGCTGCTTTTCTTATTCAAAGCACATACATCTGAGCCATGCTTAATTTGTAAAAATGTAAGTGCCAGGGCCCGAGGTATGTCTCAGGAAGCCACTGTGGGTGGCACTGCCCAAAGCCCCTGCCACCACTGCTAGATGCTAACCACCACACGATACAAGAGTGAAATGTTGACTATTCCAGATTACATATTGCTCTAAACGTGGTGTGTCTGGAGTCACTGCTTTTACTTTTTCTTAAGGTATATTGAGTAAGTTGTTAATGAGCTTTGCTCAAAATATGTAGACAGCACCACCAAGTGGTAGTTCGTCATAAATAAGTGCTAATGTTTATAAATAAGTACTGGCGCTAAGCATATGCAAATGTGGGCATAAATTAATCACTGCAACCAAATCCAGCAGGACTCACCAGATTCACAATTCCGTGACTGTTCTGTGTAGAATTCAAGTTTCCAATGCTGCTGCTTGAGCTGTACCTGTTCTGTGAGAGAATGATGCGTACAGTTCTGTCTGTGTCACAGAAACGTACACTGTTGCTGCTGACAACTGTAACTATTCTCTGTTTTGTGGTAGAGAAGCTTGTCCCTGCTATGTCAGCCTTGCCTGTAATCGATGCTTAGTAAAAACATATTTACTATAGGAAAGTCAAAACAAATGCCTCTTTCATGTTTGTTTTCATGCATGATGCACATGACCGGTTACTTACCGGTAATATTCATTACTCCGAGTCGAAGACCTCCCCATCACAGTCCTGGTTCCCATCCCTCCCTCCCTGTTCGGCTTATTGTGCATGGTGGTACAGGAAGTGCTGATCCCTCGGAGGGTGATGAGTCGGAGGACTTATTTGCTAATTAACAGAGGAGGGAGCCTGAGTGCCTTCCTGTTCATAAGTCAGTACGGAATGTGCTGGAAGGGGAATGGAAGGATATTGACAAACATACTTTTCCCCGGGTTCTGGCTGAAAGATATCCTTTACAGGGGTTCGCTGAGTAATTTCCTTCTGTGGTAAAGGTGGATTCACTGCTGGCGGGGCTGGCGTCTCAGAGCCTGGCGGTTCCGAGGGTGCAGTTCCTTCTCATCCTGGGGACAAGCGAGTTGAAGGGGCTTTGAAGTGGTCCTTTGCGGCTTCCAACCTTGCAGGTTCGTTCTGCCGCTTACACTAGCCATCTGGTGCAGTCTCTTATATAGGACGGTCAGGGCATTTCGGAGAAGCTGTTGTGGGTGGAGGATCCCTCTGAGCCAATGGCAATGTTGGATCAGCACTTGCGTTTTCTGGCTGACTTGTCCTTTGATTACCTTAGTGCTGCGGCGGCAGCGGCTGGTGTCTCAGTGGCGGTTAGGAGACAGTTGTGGCTTAAAACTTGTAAAGCTGAGGCAGCACAGAAGGCTGCTCTCATGAAGATTTCTTTCATGGGCTCCAAACTGTTTGGGGAACCGTTCGAGGCTTTGACAAAAAAGACAGCGGAGTACAAAAAGTTGTTGGCTCTGGTTCGCTCGTCGCCGAAGGGAAAGTTTGCTGGTTATAAACAGGCTTTTGGGCAAGCGTTTCAATCGAAGATGGCTGCCCAGCCCTTTTGTGGCAGGGGACGTGTCCTGAGTGTCCCTTCCTTCCACAAGTCCGGGGTCAGCAGAGTGCCTCCAGTTCTTCAGGTCCTTCCAAATTATGACCATGGGAGGGGTTCGGATGGGGCTCCGGTTGGGGGTCGCCTCTGGCCTTTTTTTCCAGTATGGGAGTAGTTAATCAGAGATCAATGGGTAGCCCAAGGATTATCAGACTGGGATATCAGATAAAATTTGGGGAGCCGCCGGAGGATGTGTCCCGGGCTACCCCTGTTTCTATATCGCCGGTCAAGTGTAAGGCTCTTTTGGAGGAGATTCAGGACCTGGTTTCCACAAGGGCCGTGGTGAGAGTGCCTGTGAGTCAGCAGGGTCAGGGGGTTTACTCAATTCTATTTCTGATCCCAAAACTCAATGGGGACTTCCATTCTGTTCTGGATCTGAAGGTTGTTAATATGTGCATCCCTCATCGCTCCTTCAAAATGGTGTCTCTACAAATAATTCTGCCCTTCCTGTCCGTGGAGGATTATCTGGCTTCTCTGGATCTCAAGGACTACTATTTTCATGTGCCGGAGCATGAAGCATCCCAGAGGGTTCTGCGATTTGGTGTGGGCGTCGATCATTACCAATTCCAGCTAGTGCCATTTGATCTCTCTGCCTCGCCTAGGGTGTTTACTAAGGTGTTAGCGCCCTTGGTGACGTTATTGCATGCTCAGCGGATTCAGGTGTTTCCTTACTTAGATGACTGGTTTATCTCTTCCTCTTCTTTCCTTAATGCTCAATCACATACCGAGGATGTCTGCCGGCTCCTGCAGAAGTTTGGGTGGATTCTGAACTTGGAGAAGTCCCATCTGTGCCCCACTCAGGAAGTGCTGTTCATTGGGGGGGTCTTCAACACCAAGCTGGGGGAGGTTTTTTCTGTTGAAGCCTCGCAGACTGACCGTAGTGCACAAGTTGAGGAAGGTGTTGGTCTCCCCTTCTTCCACAGCTCCACAGTGGTTAAGGGTTCAGGGGTTGATGTCTACTACAATGATGATTGTTCCTTGGGCCCGGTTGCACCTGTACCCTCTGGTGAATCATGTTCTGGGGCATTGGAGTCGGGGGTCTCAGGATTACGAACAGTTGATTCTGGGAGGTGTGGAAATTTCCCCGAAATTGTCCTGGTGGCTGGAGGAACAGAACCTCTTGCAGGTCTCTCCTTTTGTGTCCCAAGAGCAGTTGGTGCTGACTACGTATGCCAGCAAGCTGGGATGGGGGGCTGTGTTGGCCCAGGAGTCTGTTCAGGGTATCTGGTCTTTCCAGGAAGCGGAGATGTCTACAAATTGAAGGGAATTGAAGGGGGTTCAGTTGTCCTTGACTCATTTTATTCCTTGTGTCCTACAGCGGGATCTGTTGGTGAGAACGGACAACATGGTGGTGGTGTGCTATGTCAACTGCCAGGGGAGTGTAAAGGCGGCTTCCCTCAACTTTTTAGAGCAGCAGATTTGATGGTGGGCAGAGTTGACCTTGTTGTATCTAAGGGTGTTGCATTTGCCGGGGGTGTTGAACTCGGGGGCAGACCGCTTGAGCAGGTTGTTTCCCTCCCTGTCGAGCATGTGCTTGGCGCAGGAGGTGTTTCACGGGCTGATGGGTAGGTTTGGGGTCCCTGTAGTGGACCTGTTTGCTGCCCCGGGAAACGCCTTGAGGGAGACGTTTTGCTCTCTCGTTCAGTCAGACCTGGTTTGGAGAGTGGATGCACTGTCCTTTCTGTGGGAGGGGGGCTTGATGTATTCCTTTCCCCCGATTGCCTAGATTCTGAGGGTCTTGCTGAAGGTCAAGTTGGACAGGGCCTCTGTAATCCTAGTGGTGCCTGCCTGGAGTCGGAGAACTTGGTTCCCTCTGTTGTTGAGGCTGGCAGAGGGCCCTTGCTGGCCGTTGCAAGTGGTTCCTTGTCCCCTGTCGTATCCTCCCTTGTCCCTGGATTGTCTTGTCTACTTGCATCTGGTGGGTTGGCTGTTGGGAGGATGACCCTTGTGGCTATGGGGGGGGTTCTCCTGAGGTGTCCCAGTTTATCCAGCAGTCCCGGCGCCCTTCGACTCTTAAGTCTTATGCTCGCCGTTGGGTGTCTTTTCAGGGTTGGTGTGCAGACCGGGCTGGTCTGCTATGGAGGTGGATCCAGTGAGTGTCTTGGATTTCCTGAAGGATGGCTTCGACTTAGGTCTGGCTGTGTCCTCCTTGCGGGCTCAGTGGGCTGCGGTGCAGGCCTTTCTGGGTCCGACCTGTGAACCTGTAGTTCCTTTGGTGTCCTGGTTGGTGAGGAGTTGTTTCCTCAAAAGGCCCATGGTTAAGTCCTTTACTCCTGGTTGGGATCTCCCATTGGTTCTGAGGGTTTTACAGTCAGCTCCCTTTGAGCCTCTGGGGGAGGTGTCTCTGCGTTTTCTGACGCTCAAGGTGGTCTTTCTTGTTGCTATTACTTTGGCCCAGAGGGTTGGGGAGTTTGGCTCCTTGCTTTGTTCTGAACCCAGTTTTGAGGTTTTTTCTGGATTGGGTCGTTCTCAGGCCTGATCCTTCCTTTGTTCCCAAGGTCCCTTTCTCATTTCACTGCTCGGAGGATCTGGTTCTGCCTGTGTTCAGTCCTGATCCTCTGACAGAGGATGATGTGCGGCTGCACTGTTTAGATGTTAAGGCGGCTCTGGAGGTGTACTTGGTTCGTGCTAAACCTTTGCGTAAGGTGGATTCTCTTTTTGTGACCTTTGGCCTGGATGGCCAGAGTCTGAAGCCTTCTGGTGCAACTCCCAGACGGTGGCTGAGGTGGGCTGTGGGGGCTGCGTTTGAGGCTAGCGGGTTGCTGGTGCCTGGGTCGGTGCAAGGGAGATCGACTCGGGGTGTGACTGCTCCTGGGCTTGTTTTCATGGGGCTTCTTTAGCTGATATCTTCAAGGCCGCTACTTGGAGTACTCCACACACCTTTATGTCCCATTATCATTTGGTGGTGGGTGGACAGGGTCTGCTGGTTTTGGGGGCACTGTGTTGCGTTCTGTCCAGGTGGTATGACTTTCTGCTGGTACTAATAAAGTCTGTTTAATGCTCTAAGATGAAACAGATTCTTGCTTTGGTATCTATTCATGCGTTAATGACTATGACAGGGAGGATGGACAAGGAGGTAATGCCCTGTTACTTACCGGTAATATTCATTACTCCGAGTCGAAGACCTCCCCATCACAGTCCTGGTTCCCATCCCTCCCTCCCTGTTTGGCTTATTGTGCATGGTGGTACAGGATGTGCTGATCCCTCGGAGGGTGATGAGTCGGAGGACTTATTTGCTAATTATCAGAGGAGGGAGCCTGAGTGCCTTCCTGTTCATAAGTCAGTACGGAATGTGCTGGAAGGGGAATGGAAGGATATTGACAAACATACTTTTCCCCGGGTTCTGGCTGAAAGATATCCTTTACAGGGGTTCGCTGAGTAATTTCCTTCTGTGGTAAAGGTGGATTCACTGCTGGCGGGGCTGGCGTCTCAGACCCTGGCGGTTCCGAGGGTGCAGTTCCTTCTCATCCTAGGGACAAGCGAGTTGAAGGGGCTTTGAAGTGGTCCTTTGCGGCTTCCAACCTTGCAGGTTCGTTCTGCCGCTTACACTAGCCATCTGGTGCAGTCTCTTCTATAGGACGGTCAGGGCATTTCGGAGAAGCTGTTGTGGGTGGAGGATCCCTCTGAGCCAATGGCAATGTTGGATCAGCACTTGCGTTTTCTGGCTGACTTGTCCTTTGATTACCTTAGTGCTGCGGCGGCAGCGGCTGGTGTCTCAGTGGCGGCTAGGAGACAGTTGTGGCTTAAAACTTGTAAAGCTGAGGCAGCACAGAAGGCTGCTCTCATGAAGATTTCTTTCATGGGCTCCAAACCGTTTGGGGAACCGTTCGAGGCTTTGACAAAAAAGACAGCGGAGGACAAAAAGTTGTTGGCTCTGGTTCGCTCGTGGCCGAAGGGAAAGTTTGCTGGTTATAAACAGGCTTTTGGGCAAGCGTTTCAACCGAAGATGGCTGCCCAGCCCTTTTGTGGCAGGGGACATGTCCTGAGTGTCCCTTCCTTCCACAAGTCCGGGGTCAGCAGAGTGCCTCCAGTTCTTCAGGTCCTTCCAAATTATGACCATGGGAGGGGTTCGGATGGGGCTCCGGTTGGGGGTCGCCTCTGGTCTTTTTTTCCGGTATGGGAGTAGTTAATCAGAGATCAATGGGTAGCCCAAGGATTATCAGACTGGGATATCAGATAAAATTTGGGGAGCCGCCGGAGGATGTGTCCCGGGCAACCCCTGTTCCTATATCTCCGGTCAAGTGTAAGGCTCTTTTGGAGGAGATTCAGGGCCTGGTTTCCACAGGGGCCGTGGTGAGAGTGCCTGTGAGTCAGCAGGGTCAGGGGGTTTACTCAATTCTATTTCTGATCCCAAAACTCAATGGGGACTTCCATTCTGTTCTGGATCTGAAGGCTGTTAATATGTGCATCCCTCATCGCTCCTTCAAAATGGTGTCTCTACAAATAATTCTGCCCTTCCTGTCCGTGGAGGATTATCTGGCTTCTCTGGATCTCAAGGACTACTATTTTCATGTGCCGGAGCATGAAGCATCCCAGAGGGTTCTGCGATTTGGTGTGGGCGTCGATCATTACCAATTCCAGCTATTGCCATTTGATCTCTCTGCCTCGCCTAGGGTGTTTACTAAGGTGTTAGCGCCCTTGGTGACGTTATTGCATGCTCAGCGGATTCAGGTGTTTCCTTACTTAGATGACTGGTTTATCTCTTCCTCTTCTTTCCTTAATGCTCAATCACATACCGAGGATGTCTGCCGGCTCCTGCAGAAGTTTGGGTGGATTCTGAACTTGGAGAAGTCCCATCTGTGCCCCACTCAGGAAGTGCTGTTCATTGGGGGGGTCTTCAACACCATCTGGGGGAGGGTTTTTCTGTTGAAGCCTCGCAGACTGACCGTAGTGCACAAGTTGAGGAAGGTGTTGGTCTCCCCTTCTTCCACAGCTCCACAGTGGTTAAGGGTTCAGGGGTTGATGTCTACTACAATGATGATTGTTCCTTGGGCCCGGTTGCACCTGTACCCTCTGGTGAATCATGTTCTGGGGCATTGGAGTCGGGGGTCTCAGGATTACGAACAGTTGATTCTGGGAGGTGTGGAAATTTCCCCGAAATTGTCCTGGTGGCTGGAGGAACAGAACCTCTTGCAGGTCTCTCCTTTTGTGTCCCAAGAGCAGTTGGTGCTGACTACGTATGCCAGCAAGCTGGGATGGGGGGCTGTGTTGGCCCAGGAGTCTGTTCAGGGTATCTGGTCTTTCCAGGAAGCGGAGATGTCTACAAATTGAAGGGAATTGAAGGGGGTTCAGTTGTCCTTGACTCATTTTATTCCTTGTGTCCTACAGCGGGATCTGCTGGTGAGGACGGACAACATGGTGGTGGTGTGCTATGTCAACTGCCAGGGGAGTGTAAAGGCGGCTTCCCTCAACTTTTTAGAGCAGCAGATTTGATGGTGGGCAGAGTTGACCTTGTTGTATCTAAGGGTGTTGCATTTGCCGGGGGTGTTGAACTCGGGGGCAGACCGCTTGAGCAGGTTGTTTCCCTCCCTGTCGAGCATGTGCTTGGCGCAGGAGGTGTTTTAGGGGCTGATGGGTAGGTTTGGGGTCCCTGTAGTGGACCTGTTTGCTGCCCCGGGAAACGCCTTGAGGGAGACGTTTTGCTCTCTCGTTCAGTCAGACCTGGTTTGGAGAGTGGATGCACTGTCCTTTCTGTGGGAGGGGGGCTTGATGTATTCCTTTCCCCCGATTGCCTAGATTCTGAGGGTCTTGCTGAAGGTCAAGTTGGACAGGGCCTCTGTAATCCTAGTGGTGCCTGCATGGAGTCGGAGAACTTGGTTCCCTCTGTTGTTGAGGCTGGCAGAGGGCCCTTGCTGGCCGTTGCAAGTGGTTCCTTGTCCCCTGTCGTATCCTCCCTTGTCCCTGGATTGTCTTGTCTGCTTGCATCTGGTGGGTTGGCTGTTGGGAGGATGACCCTTGTGGCTATGGGGGGGGGTTCTCCTGAGGTGTCCCAGTTTATCCAGCAGTCCCGGCGCCCTTCGACTCTTAAGTCTTATGCTCGCCGTTGGGTGTCTTTTCAGGGTTGGTGTGCGGATCGGGCTGGTCTGCTATGGAGGTGGATCCAGTGAGTGTCTTGGATTTCCTGAAGGATGGCTTCGACTTAGGTCTGGCTGTGTCCTCCTTGCGGGCTCAGTGGGCTGCGGTGCAGGCCTTTCTGGGTCCGACCTGTGAACCTGTAGTTCCTTTGGTGTCCTGGTTGGTGAGGAGTTGTTTCCTCAAAAGGCCCATGGTTAAGTCCTTTACTCCTGGTTGGGATCTCCCATTGGTTCTGAGGGTTTTACAGTCAGCTCCCTTTGAGCCTCTGGGGGAGGTGTCTCTGCGTTTTCTGACGCTCAAGGTGGTCTTTCTTGTTGCTATTACTTTGGCCCAGAGGGTTGGGGAGTTTGGCTCCTTGCTTTGTTCTGAACCCAGTTTTGAGTTTTTTTCTGGATTGGGTCGTTCTCAGGCCTGATCCTTCCTTTGTTCCCAAGGTCCCTTTCTCATTTCACTGCTTGGAGGATCTGGTTCTGCCTGTGTTCAGTCCTGATCCTCTGACAGAGGATGATGTGCGGCTGCACTGTTTAGATGTTAAGGCGGCTCTGGAGGTGTACTTGGTTCGTGCTAAACCTTTGCGTAAGGTGGATTCTCTTTTTGTGACCTTTAGCCTGGATGGCCAGAGTCTGAAGCCTTCTGGTGCGACTCCCAGACGGTGGCTGAGGTGGGCTGTGGGGGCTGCGTTTGAGGCTAGCGGGTTGCTGGTGCCTGGGTCGGTGCAAGGGAGATCGACTCGGGGTGTGGCTGCTCCTGGGCTTGTTTTCATGGGGCTTCTTTAGCTGATATTTTCAAGGCCGCTACTTGGAGTACTCCACACACCTTTATGTCCCATTATCATTTGGTGGTGGGTGGACAGGGTCTGCTGGTTTTGGGGGCACTGTGTTGCGTTCTGTCCAGGTGGTATGACTTTCTGCTGGTACTAATAAAGTCTGTTTAATGCTCTAAGATGAAACAGATTCTTGCTTTGGTATCTATTCATGCGTTAATGACTATGACAGGGAGGATGGACAAGGAGGTAATGCCCTGTTACTTACCGGTAATATTCATTACTCCAAGTCGTAGACCTCCCCATCACAGTTCTTGTTCCCATCTCTCCCTCCCTGTTTGGCTTCTTGTGCTTAGTGGTACAGGATGTGCTGCAGTGCGTCAGGGGTTATGAGCCACAGTATGTGGGAGTGGCCTGGAAGGTAGGGATGGGCTAAGGGAATTTTGCTTGGAAGTTCTGTGGGAGGAGCTATTGTTCATTCGTTAATGACCTTTGACGGGGAAGTCTGATGAGGAGGTAATGAAATATGCCTCAACTATAGTGCCTCGAGAACCTCATGGCTGATTTTGCTGTGCTTTATAAATCCCTGATTGATTGATTGATTTTCATAATACAGGAGAAAATAGTTTATATTTCATATTACATGAATTTCCTTTAAAAACCTGCAGTAAGAGTATGTAACAAACACTGTTTTCGAGTGACCTAATATCACGTGTGACTGCTTGAACCAGTCCTGGATTTTAGCCAGCAACACATTGCATGTTGGGCTAATCAACCCTTCCTTACAATGTTATCAGATGGAAGTTCCAGAATGCAACATGCTTGTGCCTAACAGCCCTTGGAGGCAACCAAAAATTTATTGGTGAAGTTGAAATTGGCAGAGCCTATTAAAATGTTGTACTGTGGGGTGTCATTTTGCTTGCTCGTTTACAGCTATTGCACATTGTGAATGTCAGAGTGTGAGACAGATGTTGATTTATCAAGGTGAAAGATGAAATCTATTAATTCAATCTCTCAACAAGAGCTGCCTATCGCTGGCATCAGATACGGCACCACTGTTACAACTAACCTGGTCTACAAGGATCACTTCCAGGTTTTGCTAATATGTTTCTTATACTGGTTTAAGAAAAAGATGCACACAATGTCTCCTAAACCCTTACAACTAATCTTAATTGCAGTAATGTGATTAAATATTACATTTTCATTTGCTCATCTAAATTCATTCACAAAAATGACATACCTTTGGAAATTATTCTTTTTTTCTCTGCAGCCTTAAAGAAAGGGCATTTTACAAATGCTGCCACTTGATCACCACTGATAGCACATTGTGCTGTACCATCACCAAAGTGTTTATTTGAGGGGATTTATATATTGGCATTTGTTTATTGACAGACTCTGTCCAGCTGCACAACAGAGAGTTGCTTCAGTGTGAATCATAGTGTTCAAAGGCATTCACAATCCACCAAACCATCGATTTATAACATTTTGAGTTCCTTGGACACCACCCAATCACTACTGGAAGCCAGGGACACCCGCCAAAGCAATCTCTACAATTAGAAACTCAAAACATAAACGAAATATAGAAAGAAGTATATAGCAAACAAATACACAAATCATGGGATATTTCATTTAATTCAAAAATTAAAAATATGCAAAAATCTAAATTTTAATGGGAATGTTGGAGCTTTTCAGAATTGTGTTTGATTTCTAAAAGACAAATCAATGTGCTAGTGTCTTCAATATCCCCTTTCCATTTTGCTCCACCAGTGCTGCTTCAATTAAGGCCACCAATCATCCAGGGAGTGGCTAAAAAACCTTACTGCCCATCAGGGTATAAATCCGATGGACTGTGGGGCATATTTCCAACTGCAAACACACACCTCCTGTGGTCGTGCTCTTCAGGGGCAGCAGCTGGACGTGCTGGACGGGGGCAACAATGTGTCCGTGCTACTGTCTTTCTTCCAGGGCAAACTCTCAGGGGCGTAACACAGGCCCCCATATCCCCCGCAGTGCGGGGGGGGGGGGCCCAAGAACCAGGGGGCACCCTCAGCACTGCACTTCGGTCGGGGAGCTCCTGATAAGAGACCGGAGGGGGCCCCTCCACGTACATTGCAGGGGGGCCCCCTCAACTATCGTTACGCCACTGCAAACTCTGGTACTCTTTTAAGTACTGCACCTGCAGCACATATGTGAGATAAATGTTCACTAGTGGTGGCAGTACCATGAGATGCACAAATGATGCCCCTGCAAATATTGCCCCATGCAACTTGGCTTCCATGCCCAGCACACTACTCTCTACTTCAAAATAAAAGCGATATAAGATGAATATTAACATGTAAGCACACTGAAGCTAATGAAAAGATCATATACTGTGTTCACACTTTAGGGGTGAAAAATAGCACCAGACAACCAAGCCTTTCCTTTGCATTCATCTTTATTTACAAGAATTGCATGTTGTGACAGAACTAAAACAAACATGGTTCAACATTTTGAGCTCGCATTTTAACCTGACTGACACTGATCTACACCGATATCCACTGATTAACATCTGCTTTCAACTGCGATATGGCTTAGTGAGCTAAATGTTGACACTTGCAGTGGCAGGTCACGCGCTTAAGTCCATGTAAGGTGCAGTGGCTCTGCACCACTCAAAGGGGGATATTAGCAAGAGAAGGCAATAATTATCGCTAACCGCAGTTAGCGCACCTTTTCTTATCGCGGGAAACTATCGCCGTGTTAGCGGTGTATTACCAACATGCCGCTAACAGGTGAGGTGAAATCCTGCGATAGACTGCGATAATGAACATTAGCGAGTGAAATCCTGCAATGATTTCACAGCGCTAATGTCAGGCTTGGTAATAGGGGCTTTACACAATAGCTCAGCACCTACCTAAAAGTCAATGTGTAACAACAAAAATTATACAGCGCAACTTCTAGAATACTAATCAAACATGAAATGATCTCCCAAATGAATGAATCAAATCTTCAAATTCTTGTGAGAAATAATTTTCCTTTTTTATTTCTTAATGTGATATTTCTTCATCAGATTTTTTCATAAAAAACACAATGCAATGTTCATAGCCATAGCCGACGCGACGCGTTTCGTCCTCACGGGACTTCTTCAAGGCTGTTTGTGTTTTTTTAGTTCATTCACAAATGTGGCTGACATATTCATGTGCCGTTACGTCCCAAAAAATACTGCAAATTTAATTCTTCTAATAAAAGCCGAACACTCTGATGATCTTTGTATGCTGATGCCCCTAAGATTTTGTGGTATCTCTAAATCTTACATTAAAAAGCCCCGCCTTTGTAATTTGTATATTCGAAAAAGTCTAGAGGGTATAGTAGCCCCATTAGAACAAAATCAAGGATGCGTGTGGTTTGAAGTCCGGGTCTGTGCAATATGTTCAGGCTAGTGTGGACTTAACCTTGCAATCCACCTCCCATAGGCATTAGTGGTAAGTAAGGTTTCAATCACGCAATAGAATATTGTGATGATGGGGGCCTAGCGCGACTTTTGTCATCGCGGGACAGCTTTGCTAATAGAGCGAAGTTGTTTTAGAGACCTTATCCATGTGCTTTTTGTAAGGAACACCTACCTTGCATGTCATTAGCGATAATTATCGCTGGCATGCAAGGCGATAGGAAAACCGTCAGAGAAAGCCAGAAAGCTGGCGCTAATGCATGTTAGCGCTGGCTTGCTAATAGGGCGATGAAAATGTTGCCGCTTTATCGGCAAAAAGGGCCGCTAAAGGGGCGATAAGGCCCTTGCTAATATGCCCCAAACTGTTTTAGCACACATTTCATACCTCTCATGAATAAGACAACTAGACACGCAGTACCTTGTCCCTGCCAATAGCATTGCACGGAGGCCGACATAGGGTGTGGTACAACATTGCAGAAACAACCCAGAAGGACGGCTTTCCACCTAGCTTCCTTCCTCCTCATACCGCCTGGTCCCCAGTCATCACTTCCTACGGACTGTGTATTCCTCTCTTATCAATTAGGTACTACTGAAGAGCAGAGGTCAAAAAGGGCGGGATCTATTGGGAACAATGTTCACAAGCTTTTTAGGTTGAGTCTACTAGACAGTCTATTTGACAGCATAAGATGTCTGGTTGCAAAATACTTATTGTCAGCTTACCAATAACTTACAGTCAGCCCATTGCTTTCAATTGGTTATTTGGCTCTTTGGCTTCTCCATCTTGTGTTTGTCCAGCCCCCTACAGAATAACCTCTTTATTTGAGTTTTTCCACTGCTCGTTGTTAGGTAACTTTATTTTCTTTTTGCTTAAGAGCTCCATGAGAGTGCATGTGTATTTTTGCTCTCTCTCCTGTGTGCTGATTCACCCCCCAATCTCCATAGTGCTTTCCAAGTTGCTTCACCCCACTAAGCTCACCCATTGCTTTTAAAGAGGTGACATGATAGGGATGTGCTGGTGATGTAGTAAGACTTACACTGAAGAATTTTCTCAATAGTAAAATGAATACAAAATATTGAATCTGTTATTTGCAGAACAGTAAGACCTGACCTGATTGTTGGCTCCCCACTCCTGCAGCCCCCCAGGGTATGAGTTCAGTTTCCCTTTCTACTTATAGAAAACTGCTTTAAACATTTCCCAACGATTGATTGTAACGAAATCTGGTAGTACAGTATAATGAAGATCAAAAGCCTCTATCATGTTTATTGAGTACCCCTCACCAAACTCTCTTCCCAGTCATTGTTAGGAATGTAACTGCAGCTTTTACAGGGCACTTTAAGTTAAGTTTTCTCATTAACAGAATAATCATGAAACCATGCAGTTATTATTTATGAGAGCCATAGTTCCCCTACACATGCGCAGTCTGTACATTTGTTCTTGTATGTGCTGATTTACATGTCATCAAAAGGACGTGTCATCTGGTTCTAAAGACTTTTAAAAGACACTTAGGGGCATATTCTCCAGGAAATATCGCAGCTTTTGCAGCACTTTTCAGCCGAGAAAGCAGCGATATTCCTATCGCAATATTCTCAAGCTGCCCCAAAAACCAGTTAGCGCCAGCTTTTAGGTGAAATAGACCATTAGAAAGATTGCAACTTCTCTCAGCGATAATTATTGCTAATGACATGCAAGGGAGGCGTTCCCTTGCTAAATCTGACATTAAACCAAGATTTCCCAATTCACAAGGGGATTCCTTAATTCCAGAGGACAAAAAAGTGGTTCTAACTGCAACTAGAGGCAGTTTTTTAAGACCAGAAAATATCTGGTCTTAAAATGGAGATAATCACAGGGGCCTCATTTCAGCAGGTTTTGTTGCTGGACTGCGCTGCAAGCAATGTTGCTGCGCTGCCCTGTTACAAAATTACAGGGCAGGACTGAGCACCATCAATAAGATAGTGCCCATTCCTGTGCCCCATTCATGAAAAGTGTTGCAGCGCTGCGACAAGACTGTGTTGCAACACTTCTCACTATGCCCTTCTTGCGACAGCATGGATGCGCTGTACTCACTGGACAGCGCTCCATGACTCAAGTAATGACAGTTACGTCAGGAATTCTGATGTATCTGTCTGCGCGAATGTCACACATTGCTGCAGTTGTGTCACAACCATGATGAAACTACAGAAATGCATGGTGCCAGCCTATCCCTGTGGCACTGCATCACCCTCACGCCTCTCATCAGGCTGGCTGAAGGTACTGACGCAGTGCAGTTCATGAGGGGTGCCCGAATGTCGGTGCTGTTGGAGATCCATCGGTGTGGGTTGTGTGCTGCAGTGTCATCAAGTGCAAGCATTGGTGGAGTGTTGGTGCAGAGGGAGTTGACGAGACGTTCTTCGTTGACCTTGATCCAGCTGCAAGGGCGTGCGATGATGGCAGTGGCAGAGGGTGGGCAAGGTGGAGACGGGATGTTACCAATGATGGTCGATCGAGGAGAGTCCTGTGTCGTGGCAGTAGTTGAATTCCCCGCTGGTGGAGGTGACGTGCTCGACCGTGTGTCCTGCTATGTGGCTTGTTGCAGTGACTTGCTGCTTGCGTCTGATGTAGGTGACCTTCCACAGTAGTGAGCGGTGTCCTTGTCACTGTGATTGTCCATGTAGAAATTGAGTACACCGAGTAGAATGTTGTCGGTGAATGGGAGACCCTGTGTTGCAATTATGTCTACAATGGTATTTGAGAATGTGGGGCCATGGCCCGGTGGGCCTGCCCATGTGGGTGCCGCAGAGGATGTGCTTGTGCTTGGTCAGGATCTGGAAGTTGAGGTGGTACATGGTCACCCTAGGATCAATCGAGTGCATGGTCAGTCGGAGTGTGTAGAAAAATGGCTCTATATATACTACACTAAAATGAGGTATAGTGTGTATGGAGTCCAGGTGACCCCAGAGGTAGGCAGAGGTTAAAGTAAGATAGAAACGTACTCTCTATTTCTGGTAGAGTGGTCAAGCAGTAAGCAGTGGTGGCTGGTGACATTTCAAAGTGGTGCGGCGTAAAAGTTGAAAAGGTGTTACCTTACCAGCGAGCAAGCCTGACTGACATAAGAGTGGTTTGAGGGGGGTTTCTCCCCCAAGAAGAGTGGACAAATGGTGTATTTTAAAACAAATTTGAAAAAGCATGACGGTTTATAAAGCCATAGTCCACATGTAGTCATTACATTTTTAAATACATTAAAAACTGCCCCATATCTTACTGTATTAAATGTGTTCAACAGGCCAGAATGGAAGCTGCACACCTGCTAACCCCATGGACACAAGAGCCATATGCACAATGTCAAGGCTGGGATCTCCAAAGTTTACTACCGGAGGGGAGCCTAAATGTTGTCATCATTACCATCACCCACCCCATCAAATGCAGCCATTAGTTACATGGCTTTGTCCTGACAAATGTTTTGAATTGAAACTGCTTGCATTTTGAAAGAGGTGAAAAAACCTGCAATCAGAAGCAGAACTCAGAACAGTACCAGCCTTCTGCAAACAACAGTTTTATCGCGGCCACAAGTCATTTGACACTGCGACACACATGTTGCTGGTTTATGCTGCAAGACCTGCACACAAAAATCATAAAGGGACTTCACATTACAGAACTGTGTTTGCGCAGTGCCATTGCCTGTAACCTCGTAATGAGTCTCTGCCCACTCTGCCTACTGCCTGGGGGCATAAAGTAAAGGAGGAAGTGAGTAATAACTACGTTTTTGTGCCTGCCTGACAAATTAGGAGAGGCTGCCAGGCTACATTAAAGATTTACAGAACACAAGCACAATGCAGGTCTGCACGCAGCACAACACCATGCAGGCAGAATACCCTTCCCGATCACTGAAACCTGCCTCACACCCTGGCCTCACCGCAGGAGCGAATTTGTCTGCTGTTTAAAGATAAGCTTTCAAGTCTTGGCATATTTACCAACTTCCTCCCTTCTTAAAGCTCCACGTCGCAGCGCTTTTTAGGTCGAGCCTACAACAGCGCATGCGCTGTTGCTTGAATTTTACTAAGGGGCTTTACAAAGTGCTACCCACAAGCTTTTCTTGGCATGAAGCTAGCGTGCATGTGCGCAGCCACCAGCTGCCTTTCTTAACTCTTCCTCCTCGCGGGGCTTTTCAAAGTGCTACCCACAAGCTTTTCTTGGCCTGAAGCCAGAGTGCATGTGCGCGTGCGCAGCCACCAGCTGCCTTTCTTATCTCTTCCTCCTCGCTGGCCATTACTTTCACTTTCGCGGCAATGGCTCTCCTCCAAGAATATTCAGGAGAATATTCTGAGTTCTAGCTACCAAAAACTCAAATTCCAAGCAATGACGGAGGGTACTGCAGCAAATACATCAAATATTGGGAGCCCTACATGCAAGGTAATGTTTTTGTACAAAAGGCACACATATTTTGTCCTTCGAAACTCTCTTACAATACATGTAAAACTTTCGAGATGGCCTCAAACACCTTCTGAAATGACTTCACCAGAGGTTAAAGATGCTTTTCTTGAAAGTTCTGTGCTCAGTTTGAAAAGGTGGCCCAAGAATCCACGAGTGTTAACTTATTTTTAATACAGAAATAAGCACCGTACTTTCAACTAAGTGCATGCCAACTGTGGAGCCTGCTGGAACCGACTTCATTAGCAGCCCTCTGTGTGATTCCCACATCTAGCCTAACGTAGAGATGTGGCTTCACTGCTATTGCATAAACTGCATGGACAGTGTACGTTTTATACACCACGGGAATAAGTCCATTAGAAGACAGACCACTGCTGGGATCGTGTGAAATCGACAAGTGCATAAAATTGCAATTTGGTGAACTTTTTTTTAACCTGAAAAGCTTCGGTTTAAGCAGGTATTTCTTGTGGCGGGAAACTGTGAGTGGTTTCTACGTGTAGGCAGTATGGAAGGGCCCACGCCAACTGGCTCTCTCATACCCACTCCACATGGCCCTCTCCTGCCCACTCCACCTGGCCCTCTCCTGCCCACTCCACCCTACCCTCTCCTGCCCACTCCACCTGACCCTCTCCTGGCGCTCTCCTGCCCACTCCACCTGACCCTCTCCTGCCCACTCATCCTGGCCCTCTCCTGGCCACTCCACCTGACCCTCTCCTGCCCACTCCACCTGACCCTCTCCTGCCCACGCTACCTCACCCTCTCCCGCCCACTCCACCTGGCCCACTCCACCTGGCCCTCTCCTGCCCACTCTACCTGACCCTCTCCTGCTCACTCTACCTGGCCCTCTCCTGCCCACTCCACCTGACCCTCTCCTGCCCACTCCACCTGACCCTCTTCTGCCCACTCCACCTGATCCTCTCCTGCCCACTGCAGCTGACCCTCTCCTGTCCACTCCACCTGGCCCTCTCCTGCCCACTCCACCTTGCCCTCTCCTGTCCACTACACCTGACCTTCTCTTGCCCACTCCACCTGACCCTCTCCTGCCCACTCCACCTGACCCTCTCCTGCCCACTCCACCTGACCCTCTCCTGCCCACGCTACCTCACCCTCTCCCGCCCACTCCACCTGGCCCTCTCCTGCCCACTCTACCTGGCCCTCTCCTGCCCACTCTACCTGGCCCTCTCCTGCCCACTCCACCTGACCCTCTCCTGCCCACTCCACCTGACCCTCTTCTGCCCACTCCACCTGACCCTCTCCTGCCCACTGCAGCTGACCCTCTCCTGTCCACTCCACCTGGCCCTCTCCTGCCCACTCCACCTTGTCCTCTCCTGCCCACTACACCTGACCCTCTCTTGCCCACTCCACCTGACCCTCTCCTGCCCACTCCACCTGGCCCTCTCCTGCCCACTCCACCTGACCCTCTCCTGCCCACTCCACCTGACCCTCTTCTGCCCACTCCACCTGACCCTCTCCTGCCCACTGCAGCTGACCCTCTCCTGTCCACTCCACCTGACCCTCTCCTGTCCACTCTACCTCACCCTCTCCTGCCCACTCTACCTGATCCTCTCCTGCCCACTCCCCCTGGTCCTCTCCTGCCCACTCCACCTGACCTTCTCCTGCCCATTCTACCCCACACTCTCCTGCCCACTCCCCCTAGCCCTCTCCTGCTCACTCCACCTGACTCTCTCCTGCCCATTCTACCCCACACTCTCCTGCCCACTCCCCCTAGCCCTCTCCTGCCCACTCCACCTGACTCTCTCCTGCCCACCCCACCTGACCCTCTTCTACCCACGCTACCTCACCCTCTCCTGCCCATTCTACCTCACACTCTCCTGCCCACTCCCCCTGGCCCTCTCCTGCCCACTCCATCTGACCCTCTCCTGCCACTCTACCTCACCCTCTCCTGCCCCCTCTACCTTAACCTCTCCTGCCCACTCCCCCTGGCCCTCTCCTGCCCACTCCATCTGACCCTCTCCTGCCCACTCTACCTCACCCTCTCCTGCCCACTCTACTTTAACCTCTCCTGCCCATTCTACCTCACAACTCTCCTGCCCACTTCCCCTGGCGTTCTCCTGCCCATTCTACCTCACACTCTCCTGCCCACTCCCCCTGACCCTCTCCTGCCCACTCCTCCTCACCCTCCCACGCCCACTCCACCTCACCCTCTCCTGCCCACTCTACCTCACCCTTTCCTGCCCACTCTACCTCACCCTCTCCTGCCCACTCTACCTGGCCCTCTCCTGCCCACTGCACCTGGCCCTCTCCTGCCCTCTCTACCTCACCCTCTCCTGCCCACTCCACCTCACCCTCTCCTGTCCACTGTACCTCACCCTCTCCTGCCCACTCCACCTGGCCCTATCCTACCTACTCCACCTGACCCTCTCCTGGCCACTCTACCTCACACTCTCTGCCCACTCCACCTAGCCCTCTCCTGCCCACTCCACCTGCGTGTTGCATTCTGCAGCATGCATAGAAAGAGGAAATCACCTCTGGTGATTGTTTATGTACAGGAAGGTGTCTCTTCCTGTACATAAACAATCAGTAACAACAATGACGTTTTGCAAGTTCTATGTGTGCTAATGCAGTACACATAGAAGTTGAAAAATGCCATTTCTGATTGTTTATATGCAGGAAGAGTTCCCTTCCTGCACATAAACAATCTCCCCACGTCACAGGCATCCTTGCACCAAGGTACAATGGTGCCTGTGCAGGCGCATGGCAGCTGTTTGTGCGCCAGTGCAGGGGGAAGCACAGAGATGCAACATATTGTTGTAAATATGTCGCATCCCTGTGCTTTGAAAGTGACTCAGTGGGGCGCAGCCAAATGGCTTGCGGCACACACTGAGTCACTTTCCATGTAAATCTGCCCCATAGAGACAATGATTCATACGTGCAAATCAGTGTATAGAAAATGTTACATAAGGCAAATGTGACTACAAGGTGTAGGATTCACGTAATTCATACTGGTAGGCATGTCTGGAGAAGCACAAACTCAGGATTCAGAACATAACACAGTGGTTAGCATTGACTTTAACAACAAAAATGTATTTCCACCCAATATAAACCTTTTTAGCAGCATCAGGACAATGAAAGACTTAGAAAAAACATATGTTTCTAACTTGTATCATGTATTTTGCAAGCAGCTCTTTGATGACAGTTAATAGGTCACTGTGCTAGATTACGATTGTCACTTATGAACTGCACAGTAACAAAAGAATCTCTGTGACAAAAAGCAGTAACCCACTAACCTATGCACATAAAACACTGTTTATTAAAATGCATGGTACACTTTATTTACAGTAGGCATATTAACCCTCTTTGCTACATTAGAAAAGTCAAAGCTGCCACTGGACAAAACTCTCATCTCTCTCCAGCAGGTACATTAATCACTGACGTTATCTTGACACTTTTATTGTTGCTGGAGAACTGCTAATTCTACAAGGAACTTTGTTGTGCTTTTAAAATTAAATTGCTGCCTGAGGACCCCTGGCAATGTGTCACGGACCCCTGGGGGTCCGAGGACCACAATTTGGGACACACTGACGTAGGCTGCTCATGCAGTACACATAAAGTGCAGCGCAGCACGTAAACCACCCATAGGAAGTACAGAGGAGCAACTACATTGCTGCCCGCCGACAGGGGCTACAGGAGTGCGGCACAGAGGGGCAGTCGCACGACAGTCCTGGTATCCTTGGCACCATGGCACTGAGTGTTTGTCTGAAGAAGGTCGCTAACCTGCCCGAGCGACATGAGGTGTCCCTGTCCTTTCGAGGTAAGAGTCTCTGGTCGTGAAGCTCCCTTCCACCAGCCGCCTGCGGAATTAACAATACATAATTTAATGTATTCATAGAGGGCCTGCGCAGTTTACTGTCTACACTCAGGCCCATTACATTGTACAGAAACTTGGCGTTATCGCAGTGCACGAGGACAGACTTTGGGGGCATAATAAAAATAAAAAGTACCTTTCTGCCAGCTACCGAGCCGCCTCCGCTCCTGGCCAGTCACGGGGGTAATGGTGCAGCCGGGTAACACTACTGCGTGTTCCTGCTGTAGGAACAGGAAGCACCCAGCAGGCAGCTTCCCTCCCCTACCCACGCCAATCTCAACGCTGCAATGGCAGCGTTGTGATTGGTAAGGTGCAGCAGAGAGCGCCTCAGCCGGCCCATTTTCTCTATGTAGGCTGCATGCCGCAGCCTACATAGAGAACAAGCATTGGCATAGCCAATAGGTCTCGCTTTTGGGACCTTATAAGTGTTTAGCCATGCAACAGTTAATGTTGTTGCAGTAAGGATATTGTGCTGCATAACTAAATACTTAAAGGTCCCAAAGTTTAGACCTATTGGCTATGCCAATGCTTGTTTTTTTGGTTAAAGCCTAATTTAGAAGGCCTGGTATGTATGCGTGACACAGCATATTCAGAGTGTGTCAAAGAGGTTAAATTCTCACCCCCACCAGGCTGCCTCACAAAGGCCCACCCATTAATCACAGCCACGTGATCCGGAAGTGTATCGTCTACTGATTACTGGAGATGGCGTCGCTGTGGCTTCTGTTCTTAGCTGGTTTCGGACTCAAGGGGCTCTGCTCGGGCACTCCACTAGTGCTTTGGCATGAGATGGGTAAGCGGAAGGGAGTATGAAATATTGGGATGGGAATTGAAAACGATTAAAACGAACCCAAGTAAATGGAAAAATCAGCTGACCCCAGTCATATGACTGCAAGGAATGTCTTCCGGGTCACGTGGTTGTGTCCAATTTTATATGTCTGATGATGACTCATTGAGAGTGCTTTAACCCCCGGTGAAGGGGCTTACGAGTTATTTTGGTTGGCGGACCTTAGAAGTAGCTTTCCACACTTCACGAGCCTCGTTTGGTCACGTAGACGCACCTTGGTTCTTTTCATTTGTTTGTCTTGCGTCACTTCCATTGAAGTTTTAAACATGTAGCTTATAAGTGGAAGATGTAAAATTTGATTATATGCTTCAGGATGTTTTAAGGGTAAAGCGAAAAGTATGGAAGGCTTGTGCTCGGGACGGTGTTTTAACTACTTATACGTACTTCACAAACGCACAATCCTTTGCAGGGCCGTGCCCTCAACTCGACGCTGCAAAAAAAGAATTATGAATAGGGTGATTAGACAGTCAAACTAACAAGCGCTCGCCATGACGTATGCTTTCGGTTTTTTCGCCCGTCCCACTTGGCCTAGCCTGCTTTCCTTCTGAAGTAAAAGGTTTCTTATCTTTATGGGGCCATGTGTTTGGCCCCATAAAGATAAGAAACCTTTTACTTCAGAAGGAAAGCAGGCGAGGCCGTCCAAGTGGGACGGCAAAAAAAACCGAACGAAAACGTCATAACCAACTCTTTTCCAATGGCTGGCCACTGTTTAGCATAAACGGTGACGTCAGCCAATGGAAAAGAGGGACGGGGCTTAATGCCCTTTCCACAAAATTTCCCAAATCATTAAATCTCGCCAGCGAGACTGCGCATGTGCGCAGCCTACGCCAGGCAAGACCTAAAAAGGGGGAGTGCGCATGACTGCTTTGTTCAGCCCTGGGGCCGACCAAACAGCTAGTACCCACAACAGTGGGTAAGCCACTCCCCCCTGCCCTCTAGCAGGACCACCCACCTGCCCGCCCACAACCAGGCACAGAGACACTTCTGCTTTCTCGCAGTGCGAGAAGGCAGAAACATAAAATGGTAGTTTTACCGTTTATGTTTCTGCCTTCTCGCACTGGAGAAAGCAGGAGGGCAACGTCCCCATGCCCCGATGGAGGAGCCGCCACTGGCAGTAAGGCAGTATTAGAGGACAGTGTTAAGCATTTGATGAACACACTCAGTCAGCAAATTAATTCAGACACTCAATAACTGAACTCTAGGCCAATTGTTTTTGGACAAAAAATATACAGTTGTGTTATTTTTAGAACCAAGCAAACCTGGCACAAGTAAGCATTAAATACTTTACAGTAATAAGTTGCTGAATGTTGAACAGTTTTGAAAATGCAATAGGAATTGTACTTTGTTTGATTTACAGGGGATGCAGTAGGTTGCAATACTTAGCAAATTCAGTACATTGAAATAAATAGGCTTTTTCAGTAAATTACAAGCAAGTTACTTTTTACGTTACTTTTCTAACTCAGTGCTGGTACCTAGATTCAGCACTGGGACATTTCCTGCAAACAGGTAAGTAAATAGGTTTTGGTTATTTGAGCAATTTTTGAAGAATATTTTTATATTTCAAAACTCCACACTCCAACTTCCGGTTGTGGCTGCTGGCAAGCAGGCCACTGGGTTGTGGGAGCAAAGCTCAGAGGATTTAGGTCAGGGAAAATGGGGAAACAAAGTAGCACAAAAGGTGCACCCTCAGTGGCACTGGGACGTCAGGGTGCAGGGTGATGTTTCGAGGTCGGGTGCACTGTTGTTTTCAAAGAAGAACTTCCGGTTTGCAAAAGCCCTGCAGGCAGAGAGACGAAGGAGTTCTGGGGGCGACCACCACTTCGAGAGGTAAGTTGGGAAGTTAGGGGTTGGTTAGGCACCGTCGTTTAGCAAAAGACAAAATGTGGCTGACCACTTGTTCAGCACCTCAACCCTTGTTTATAGAGTGTAAAATAGTCCTGTGCACAATTCTTCCCGAGTCCGCCGCAAAGGGACTCCACTGGGATCCAGAAAGAGACTTTTTGTAAAAGGAAGGAGACCAATAAGAAGTCCAAACTTGGCAGAAAGTCCTTTTAGTTCCTTTTTATTCCTATAAAATATATTTTTTTTATATAAAAGAGAGATCAGCCAACGCGTTTCGTTCTTAACATAAGAACTTCTTCAGGGCAAAATAGTAAATGGTCCGAAAAATCAAAGAAAGTTAGCGTATGAATATTCCCATTAACGGTTCTCGAAAAGATATATAGTTGTAAATATTGCATAATCGATATTAATGATGCAAGTCGCATGATAGGTAAAGTTCATCCAAAAGTATGTATCTCAAAAATATCCGTGTGATATTAGAATTGATGATTCCATGATAAGAGTCCACAAAGCTACCACACTTAAAATCCAAAGATCCGAAAAGTTCGTAAGGCAGGAAGTCACCCGCGATGCAAGTATGCCGGATGGTGTTTCCCAAACTAAAATCTTATCATGGAATCATCAATTCTAATATCACACGGATATTTTTGAGATACATACTTTTGGATGAACTTTACCATTCATGCGACTTACATCATTAATATAGATTGTGCAATATTTACAGCTATATATCTTTTCGAGAACCGTTAATGGGAATTTTCACACGCTAACTTTCTTTGATTTTTCAGACCATTTACTATTTGGCCCTGAAGAAGTTCTTGTGTTAAGAACGAAATGCGTTGGCTGATCTCTCTTTTATATAAAAAAAATATATTTTATAAGAATAAAAAGGAACTAAAAGGACTTTATGCCAAGTTTGGACTTCTTATTGGTGCACCTTCCTTTTACAAAAAGGCACCGTCAGTTTGGGCACATAAGGCCGTGGGGCGCCAGGTGCAGGTGTGCCTTTTGGGGACAGCTCTTCTTACCAGCTCCGGGTCGCGGTTAGGGGGCCTTCTGGATTTAGGCTGCAGGCGTCGGCTGGAGGCAGGTCAGGGTTCGCTGGATCTCGGATCAGGATCGCTGGGGTGACCTCCTCGTGGTGTTTTTCTACTTGTGCTCGGGCCGGGTTCGGCGGGTGCAGAGTGGTCTGAATTCACGGTCTCTGGCTGCTGCCAGAGGATGCAGTTGAACAAATCCTGTGTTCACGGGAGAAGCAGTGTTTGGAAGTGAAGGCAGGCAGGTCCTCCGGGGTTTTTGAGGTTGCTGGCTGCAGGACACACCAGGATTTTTCAGGAGCAGGTTCGAGGGGAGACAGGCCTGTAGGGCAGGGGCCAAGTCAGTGAGCGTCTTCCTCATGTTAGCTGGCTGCATGGCTGTTCGGTCCTTCTTCTTTTCTTCTTGTCGTTTCTGGATCTAAGGAAGCAAGGTTCAGGGTGCCCCCTAAATACTAGATTTAGGGGCGTTACAGGTAGGTAAAGGGCATGGACCAATGGGTCCCCTCCCTGGGTTGGGTACACCTTCTATCGTGCCACCCTCCAGTGGGAGGGGGGCAGGAGCTTGTCCCTGGTTGGTTGGGTCCCCCCATCCTCAAGATGGTGGGGACTCGGAGTTGTGCTTCACCTCGCCTCCCCCACCTGAGGGTGGAGTTGGCAGTGGTGGGCACACCTCTTTCCCTCACTTGTTTTTCCCGCTGGTTCTCCCGCCCAAAGTGGGGGGCAGAACCAGTGGGGAGCAGTTGCTGAAAGCAGCAAATGGTCTGGGGAGGCTCACTAAGGTGGCATGCCTTTGAAGCTTTCCCTTCGTGAACCCTGCCCATCCTGGGTAAGAAGGCTTGGCATCTCGTCCCAGGATGTGCATCATTTCAGGCCCCCGAGAGCAGCAGGCTCTCGACCCAGGGGTTCAGAAACATGTCTGTTGGTGGTAGCCTAAACAGCCACTCAGTCGGGACACTAGAAGTTGGTTGAGTTTCAGGGGGCATCTCTAAGATACCCTCTGTCGTGCATTTCACATTAAATCCCACACTGGCATCAGTGTGGGTTAAATGTGATGAGAAATTTGGTACCAAACTTCCCAGTTTTCAGTGTAGCCATTATGGTGCTGTGGAATTCGTAATGACAAACTCCCAGCACCATATACTCTTAATGGCAGCACTGCACTTACAATGCCCAGGAATGGACTTGGGCACTGTAAGGGGAACAGGGCTCACGCACCTGTACCCTCACCTGTACCCTCACCACTGGCATAGTGCACCCAGCTAGAGGGGTGACTGATCTATGCCAGGGCAGTGGTTTGTAGGCATGGCACACAGGGATGTGTGCATGTTGATACTTCACTTTGTTCTGCAAAGGCAGTGTGTGAGTGTGAGTGTTAGACTTGGCATCTTTTGGCGTGTTTTCCCTGAGATTTTGCTTTCTGACCTCCTGGTTTTGACTCTGTTTTTGCTGGTGTCATGATTCTGCGCATTTTTCTCACTGCTGATCAGTGGTAAAGTGAAGGTGATCCTGTGGTAAAATGTGTTATGGATTGCTGTTTCCATGATTGACCTATTTGATTTATGTGTCAGTCCCTAGTAAAGTGCACTGCAAGTGCCAGGGCCCATAAATCAAATGCTGTTGGTGGGCTGCAGCACTGGATTGTGCCACCCACGCAAACAGCCCGTAAAGTGTAACTCTGGCCTGCCATTGCAGAGCCTGTGTGAAGCCCGGGGCTGCCATGTCGACTTGGCAAGTGCACACACTTGCCAGTCCCTAAACCTTCCCTTTTCTACATGGTAGTCACCCCTAAGGCAGGCCCAAGGTACCCCTGTGGGCAGGGAGCATTGTATGTGAAAGGTAGGACATGGCCTTGTGTGTGTGGCATGTCCTGATAGTGAATTACAGCCTACTTCGTTTTTCACTATTGCAAGGCTACCTGTTCCCCATAGGCCAGAATGGGCAGTTTGATTATAACATCCTATAATCCTAACTGACCCAGGGAACATGGTAAAAAATCAAGTTTAGTATACCTGAACTCAGGATGATAAAATACATCTTTTAGTGAAGATGGTTTTAACATTCTGTGTTTGAAAATACCACTTTTAGAAAGTGGGTATTTTCTTACCTAACCATGCAGCCTGCCTCTGCTAGCTTGTGTATTGTCTGTCTGGGTTTGTAAGTGACAGGGGCTGGGGGAGACTCTAGGAGACAAGGTGAGTCAGCACAGGGCTGAATAGACCTATGTGTATATAGATGGGTGGGAGGAGTAGCACCTGGGTCTGAATAGGGCTATGCCTGCCTTCCAAAATGCTGGCTCCACCTCATGTGGTGCGTCTGAGGACCCTGGCCCACACTGACAAAGGAAGAAGGTGCACACTGGCAGAATGCACCCAGAACTGGTTTGAACTAGGTACAGGACCATCTGCCTGCAGAGGAAAAAGGATTTGCTAGTATAAATATTGGGGCCCCAACCCCAGAAATTTAGAACTCTTTTGGATCAAGAAGACTACCAAGAAGACGTGAGGAGGAACTACCACTTTGCTGTGTTGTCCTGCAGTGGCTGCTTCTGTCTTGGGCAGTGAAAGGACTGGACTGAACTTTCTGCAATCTACTTTTGTGAGTTTCTCCAAGGGCTTGAGGTAGAGCTTGCCCCCTGTTCAAGAAGTCTCAGGAACAGCAAAGACTTTAAGCTCGACGCCATCTACTACACCGCTGCCGACTCCGTGTCCTGGAGGCACCGCAGAGGGCACCGCTGCAATGCTGCACCGCGTCCCTGGTCTCACCGACGACGCCTGCTGATGCCGCCACCAAGCCGCTGCTCAGACCGCAACCTGTGGGCACCACACTCCGCACCACCTCGCTTCGCGACGGTGCCTTGGTATCCCCAACGACGACAGTCCATGCCACAATCGACGCTGCTGCTTGCACCATGGTTCAATGGCAACGCTCGTAAAGTTACACGACACACCGCCCTCATCCCGCACCGCTGCCTTGGCCTACCGACACCGGTGCCATCGACTCCAGTTCGTCAGCCGACGACAGCACTTCAGCAACGACGATGCCGCTGCTTGCACCGTGACCTGCCAGCACCGTGACGGGCACCGCCTTCATCTCACACCGCGACCCTGGTCTCACTGATGACGCCATCTGATGCCGCCACCGAGCCGCTGCTCGCACCATGACCTGAGGCCACAGCACGCCATACTGCTGCACTTCGCACCGCAGCACCCGACGCCAGCGCTCCTGACTTCAACAAAGAGGAGTTCGATCTGCAATGCCTGTGACTTCGAGGGCCCCGACGACTCCTGTACCGACCTCCAGAACAGATGCCTACCGACGCCGTGTGTTCTGAAGTTCAACGAGAGGTCATCGATGCCCTGCATTTCTGAAAGGTACTGTTTGCAAGTCTTCCCGATGCCGTAGCTGGCCCGCGACGCCATAGTGAGCCAAAACTGTTTGGATTTGTTTGCTCACGACAACGCGATAGCCCCGGACGGAGCTATCGACATCAAGGAACTGTTTTACAAGGTTATTTTGATAACTGAAGATTTATAAGTACTGTATTGTGGATTTTTATCGTTTTGGTCTTGTCTTAAGTATATAAAAATATTGGATATTTTTCTAAACTAGTGTGGTGTCCGTTTGTAGTGCTTACACTGTATTACTGTTGGTTATGTGCAAATGCTTTACACACTGCTTCTAAGATAAGCCTGCTCGTGCCAAGCTACCAAGGGGGTAAGCAGGGGTTATTTTAGGAGTGTAACTCCCCTATCCTGACTAGGAAGAAGGGTTCATATTTGGACAAAGGTGCAAGCCCTTGCTAACTAGAGACCCCCATTTCTAACAGTGAGTGAAAAGGTGCAGGGCATTTAAGGGTGGCACAATACGTTCTGCAGCCCTTAGGGGCCTTCCCTGGTCACAGGGCCCTGGGTACCTGTGGTACCATTTACCTGTTTATTTTTTACGTTCGCATGCAGTTATTCTTTACCGTACCTGTTTTACTTCTTAGGATTCATTTCCCTTGCTCATAACTCCAATTTTACTGTTTAAACATTCACTCAACAGGACCTATCCTTCCATCTAACATCATTACACATCTTTTCAAATAACACCATCACAATATTGCTTTTACTTTACCCAGTTTACATTCACATCTATTTCGTCATTTTGAATGTATTGATTCATGTATTTTCATACTGCTTTTTAGACTGATTGATTTATAAAACTATCGTATTGATTAAAGCTGCTTCCTTGTATCCTCCTATTATAGTGCCACCCCTGACGAAGGGCCACACTGGCCCGAAATGCATTGGGCTACATCGAGTTATGAATCTCAATATACTCGCTTGTGATGTTTGAATTTCAGTGAAAATTATACTTTTCAAAGGAGCTACTGAACTCATGTAATTGAATAAACTAACGAACTACAGAATTTACTCTCGCTTGATTAATTTCTACACCGGAGTGCAATTCGAGTGACACGCTTCTGATCAGAACGTGCTTCTGCATGATTTTCATCCCTACTCAGGGGGATCTACTCGTCTGCACCGATACCCTGCTCTACTTGAATTACCTCGTCTGAACACGAGTGCGCTTCCTCTTTCTTCAATAACTTTTTCACCCATTCCTGAGCCACAAAGATCGCGCACCGCCTGACCATGGAAGATACGGAAATTAACAAAGAAAGCAGAACAGAGACTTTCATGTATACGCCTGAAGAAACACAACGCATCTACGCACTTTTCGAGGACACTACAGGAACCAGCTCTGGTACAACCTCTGTTCAATCCAACATTAAGCAATTGTTATATACATCCAAAAGAGCTATAAACCAACGTCTACATGCTAGCACCCTCATCAGGTATCATAAGGTCCAACGGATCCCAAGAGGTCTAAGGATAGCACTTAAATCAACTTTATGCAAGAATAATCCAAGGCTTACACTACGTTGGGAAGCCATTCTCAACAAATGCTCACTCGACTTAATACTCTTGATCGTGGAAGAGCTATCAAAATTGTTGGAAGAATTGACCAAGGAAATTGACGACTTAAGACAAGATATCTCTACAAATCTGTCTGACACAGATTGGAATACTACACTTGCAGATATCAACAAACAACTCGACGCATACACAAATGAAATCAATGAGAGAAAAACTAGAAAATTTAAGCGTGACACAGTGGATTATAAATTGGGAGAGGTCTACACTTGGGCCGATGTATACGCCACAAGAAGACAACAACGCAAGCAAACAGGTCGTACGTTTGAGTCGGATGCTACATCTTCTGAGGATTCTTCTAACAACATTAGACCTTCTACCAGTGCATTCACCAAAACAGTCACTGAAAGTCTAGGATCAACAGACACATTACAATCAACCTGCGACGAACCCACAACCAGTGGTAACAGACAACATTTTTTAGGATCAGGTCCAAAACCACCAGGAGATCCAGGAGGAAAATCCACGTCCAAAACAATAGCAAAAAGTACACGCAGTCAGAAAACCTTGTAATCAACATTTCCAGCTACACTCTCACACAATTTCAAATACAAACCTTACAAAAAGGCACCTCATTCGTACCTACCTACCACTCCAACCAGCTTGAAACAGAAATCAGTCTTTTCAAATTCATGAGATCCTTGAGACTAAAGCACTTTTTTCATAACATCATCAAAACACCGGATACTCCTCGTGAAAATACTTTGCTCGGTTTAAGAAACAAGAGTACATTTATGGCTCCTTCCAGCCACAAAGCACTGGACGCTTTTGAAACAATTGTTAAAAAAGACCTCAAAAACATTACTTACCACACCAAAAGTACTTTTGCTAATCTTAGACGCAAAGAATATGATACCCTAAAACATCTTGCGAACAAATCCGAAATCACCTCCAGAGAAGCTGATAAAGGGGGTTCCCTGGTAATTATGGATTCCACCTTCTACCATGACAACGTCAATGAGCATGTTCAAAATTCTGATATCTACATGCCCACAACATTAGATCCAACTAAAGAATTCATCAATATTCTCAAGACCATTGTTAACACCGCTCATGAAAATGGCACCATCAAAGATGAAGACAAAAAATATCTTATCAAAGAAGATCCGGCTATTCCATACATATACATGCTACCCAAAATTCATAAACATGCAACTAAACCCCCATTTAGACCCATCGTTTCGACAATAAACTCAATTCATGAACCCGTGGGAAGATACCTGGACAAACATCTACAACCGTCAGTACAATCCATGTCAACTTACATCAAGGATACCACCGACTTTCTTAACATCATACAATCAATACAAAATCAAATCACCCCGGACATTACATTGGCTACCATCGATGTGAAGTCTTTGTATACATCAATTCCTCATGACAAAGGACTTGAGGCAATTGAATCTTTCTTACTTCAGACAGACAAACCCAATAACCTGAACATATTTCTTATGGAACTCATGCATTTTACACTCTACCACAGTTATTTTGAATGGTCTGGAACATATTACATCCAATGTTCGGGCACATCTATGGGCAACTGTGCCGCGCCCACGTATGCCAATCTTTACATGTACCGTTTTGAACTTGATCATATCCTCAGCAAATTTGACTGGATAAACAACCTGATCCTTTACAAAAGATACATTGATGACATTTTCATCATTTGGAAAGGACCTACTATTCTACTGGACCAACTCATCGAAACACTTAATGCAGTTGACCACCGAATCGAATTCACCTATACCATCAGCCATGATTCAGTTACTTTTTTGGATACTCTTGTTACCAACATTGGAGACCAATTAACTACACAAGTATACACCAAACCGACTGACAGGAATAATCTATTACATTATGACAGTTTTCATCAGCCCTCTCTAAAAAAACATCTACCATACTCCCAATTGTTAAGATTAAGAAGAATCGCAAGTTCAGATGAACTCTATGAATCCAGTAAAATTGCTTGTATTGACAAATTCAAAAAACGTAATTATCCTCTTACTATCTTGGAAAGTGCCAGCATCAAAGCTGATTCCCTCACTCGACAGGATTTGCTTCAACCCAAATCACAAGCAAACCAAGAAACCAGATCTGTGTTCATCTCAAAATTCTCTACAAGAAGCCATCAAATTAAAAAAATCGTTTTAAGGTATTGGCCGATACTCAGTAATGAACCAGACTTTCAACACATCTTTGACTCACAACCCAGATTTGCTTACCAGAGATCTCGAAATTTGAAACAACTCTTGTCTACGTCCAAAAATCTCACCACTACTGATTTTAAAGGCACAATCCCCTGTTTGAATTGTGGAAACTGCAACTCTATCATCAAGGGTGACAAGATTTCACACCCCCACAAAGGTTTTCCCATCAATCTAACAGTAACAGCTACGTGCAATACTCAGAACGTTATTTACTTGCTGAAATGTCCCTGCGGGCTTGTTTACGTCGGCAAGACAGAGAGGAAAATACGAATTCGACTCAACGAACACAAGAGCAACATACGGACTCATCAGACAAAATCTCCTATTGCCAACCATTTCGATCTTTTACAACACAACATCTGTCAACTGCGCTTCTTGATTCTCGAACAAGTTCCTATCATAAAAGGAAGAAACAACACACAATATCTGTTACAACGTGAAGTTTTCTGGATCAACAAACTAGATTCGATTCACCCTAAAGGACTCAATGAACGCTATGATCTAGGTTGTTTTTTGTAATGTTCTTTGATTCTCAATTAACTTGCAGCTTTCATAATACACTTATGTATTACTGCTAAGGGTTTAATCCCATGAAACCAAAGACCCTACAACCTTATGTTTCCTGATGTTCTACACATATATTCCAAAGATTGTGATATAACATTATTTTCTTCTACTTCATTTGCTACCCATTGTACTTGATTTCACCACAAGATCGTCCTGTTTACCATCACACATTATCCTCTTATAGACTTTAGTTTCCTCTGTAGATTTTCGCATAACACTTTTTGTTATCTTCATTATAGTCACAAACGCATCGCATCACCATGCCATCAGTACCTTGACACATGTTTTTCGTTTTGTTCCCAAGGTTACCGCACACATACTTTTTATTTTTACTCCAGATAACTTCTCTTCCGCTCGTTACATCCATATACCTTAATCATTAACCCCGTAATCACGATCTTACTCTTTTTTCACTTTTCTGTTTCACGTTTCTCTGTTTGCACTTTCCCCATTCACTGTTCTGAACTCACTCCCGGACCATTTCTGACACTCTGTACCGGACTTGCACTTTCACCCATGATTGAGGCAACCATCCGTATACATACGTATACTCGCCGATACATTGTATCAGACTTGTATCCTTCCTTTCTGATTGGTTTCTATCGTTTCATGATGCACCAATCCGCTTTCTACATGTTTGACGGTACATTGACCAGTATAACCTTTTACGATTGGCTACGAGGCCCTTAGTCATTTTGATTCGCCACGACAATCACATGACACCCTTTAAATACCAGGCGCGTTTTATAGACGACTGACCCGCTGATACGCCGGTACTTCACGACTGCACAGCCTCGACTGATTTGAACCTTTCACATCACGTAAGTGTTTTGCGCCACGCTCTATACCGGCTTGCTCTTCCACAATTGTTTACTTGTTCTTCTGTTCACTCTGCTAAACTAACGCACCCGTGACCCTCCTTTCACCCGGTACTTAATTTCCATCACAGACTTCATTCTTGACAGCTCTCGCATTGTTTGCTTGTTATCACTTCTAATGGCACTGAATTTCCGAGCACGTACACTCTTAACGTTTCTACTTTACGCTACTAGACCTCATCAAACACGTTGTATCCTGTTTATTTTTTACGTTCGCATGCAGTTATTCTTTACCGTACCTGTTTTACTTCTTAGGATTCATTTCCCTTGCTCATAACTCCAATTTTACTGTTTAAACATTCACTCAACAGGACCTATCCTTCCATCTAACATCATTATACATCTTTTCAAATAACACCATCACAATATTGCTTTTACTTTACCCAGTTTACATTCAAATCTATTTCGTTATTTTGAATGTATTGATTCATGTTTTTTCATACTGCTTTTAGACTGATTGATTTATAACACTATCGTATTGATTAAAGCTGTTTCCTTGTATCCTCCTATTATAGTGCCGCCCCTGACGAAGGGCCACACTGGCCCGAAATGCATTGGGCTACATCGAGTTATGAATCTCAATATACTCGCTTGTGATGTTTGAATTTCAGTGAAAATTATACTTTTCAAAGGAGCTACTGAACTCATGTAATTGAATAAACTAACGAACTACAGAATTTACTCTCGCTTGATTAATTTCTCCACCGGAGTGCAATTTGAGTGACACGCTTCTGATCAGAACGTGCTTCTGCATGATTTTCATCCCTACTCAGGGGGATCTACTCGTCTGCACCCATACCCTGCTCTACTTGAATTACCTCTTCTGAACACGAGTGCGCTTCCTCTTTCTTCAATAACCATTTACCAGGGGCCAACCTGTGGCCACGGATGCCAATTGGGTTTAGGCCTTAATGCAATTTTAGGGAAGGAACATAGGCCCTGGGTACCTGATTAGCTGGAGCCCAGTGCACACTCAGTCAAAGAACATCAGCAATTCAGCAAAAAGTGGGGGCTTAACATGTAGAAATAGGGCACTTTCTCACACAGTGTGCCTCTGTAGGTGATGGCAATGCCTCCTCCTTGAAGGTCGGTCTGCACCTTGTGGGTGATACTGCAACCGTCAGTGATGGCGATGGGGATGTCCGGTCGGGAGCAGAGGTTGGTCCTGGCAGGAGAGGTGGCATCCAGGATTGATGGTGAGTAGTGTGCTGGCGTCAAAGTGATGGAGTGTCCAATAGGAAGGCTCCTAGGTGCGGAGCGCGGTCCAGGGACAGACGGACGCAGACGGCCCAGCCTATGGTTTGCCTTTCGCATGGGAGACATCCAGTACAACGCAGGCAGTACATCATTAACTACGCAACTCCAACAAGGCAGGTGCCTTTACATCGCATTTGAGTACAACACATTGTGATGTCAGTAAAAGTAAGTATTTTGTGTGGGTATGGGTTTCATATGTCGGATCTGAAAATCACGGTGTGATTTGGGGTAAAATAAGAATTTTGGGGTGTGATTTGGGGTAAAATATGAATTTTGGGGTGTGTAATTGTGTCAATTTTGAGTTTTGGGTGTGTCTTGCGGGCTCAAAAATGGAATTCCTGTGCTCACGTATGTGATTAGGGTGCAAAGTTAAGTTTAGTGTTGCACTCGCTGGAGTGGGAATAGTGATGTTCATGTCTCCACAATGCAACACCTAACCTACTGTTGCAATGTGCCTAGTATTAGTATACATTGGAATGGAATGCAATGTCATGTGATGCGTTGTAACTACGTATATGCCTTTTTTGGCACACAAATGTTAGTCCCGCTGTGTATGTCTGCCATTGAAAAGTGCTGTGGGGGGTGCTGGACAGCTGTGAAGTGGTAAACGTCAGAAAGAATACTGGATGGTGCCTGGACGCGGGGATGTGTGTGTGAGCGGGTGTCATAAATATTGTAATGAGGGAAATATTACCTTGAAGCCGGGCCCCGTGTCATCGTAGCTCCTGCTTCCTTGGGTCTGCGTCCAGGAACAGGAATTCTGCAGCCAGGCTCCCTAACCTGAGTCAATCATAACGCTGACATCCTTCATCGAAGAGAACGCCATCCTCGACTCCACCCAGTCCGTATTTTGCAGCAACCTCAGCACCGTGACTGTCCTCCTTGAAGCCAACAATTACATACCCATACTACTCGACCAGGGCCACACTGTGGCCCTCATCCTACTAGACTTCTCCGCAGCCTACAACACCGTCTCACACTGCACTCTCGCAAACAGACTCTACGACGCCGGTATACGAGGAACTGCCCTCGACTGGATCAGCTCCTTTATCTCCGTCAGTACCCAAAGGATCCGACTCCCCACTTCCTCTACGAACATACAGAGATCAACTGTGGAGTTCCCCAAGGATCCTCTCTCAGCCACACGCTCTTCAACATCTACATGGCCCCCCTCGCAACCATAGTCAGACAGCATGGGCTCAGCATAGTATCTTACGCTGACGACACCGAGCTCATCCTCTCTCTCACGGAGAATAGACAGGGGTGGGGTTTCTTGAGCTCTGCACGACTGATGACAGGGTTTTGGTAAACGTATTTCAGAGTGGCCCAGACACACGGGGACTCCTTACATTTTCTAGGGGAGATGAAGTGGCATATGGAAAACGGAGCTAATATAATTATCTGCCCGTACTCCACGAAACCGCCCCCAGAGGGAATTTTAGGTTCAAGTTATTGGATCCAATCAACTGTGTGAGGCAACCACGGATAACATTTTTGGAAGTGTACTTAGAATCAGTTTGACTTTCTCCGTATTCCAGTGCTGTGACTGATATTAGTTTGATAGGTTATCTACTGTGGTGCACAGACAATAGCATAAGTCATGTGACAAATACTGACGAATTAATTTAACACTCGGATCAAGTAGGAGAATCAGAAAAAAAGTTTTTTTCACATTTAAAGGCAAAAAAGGGATTGTTTTGCTAAGAGAGCAGGTAGCAATTCTCCATTTGGATTGGGCACAGGGGTTGGTCAGACATATTGGGGCATTTTCACAAGGCAATATCGCCAGGTGGGAAGATGGAACTTTTCTTGCGCTAATGGGCCGATCGAAAGGTATTGCCGGCTAACGCTGGAATCACTATCACCATCGCGATGTTGTTATCGGCTGTTTTCTCAGCCGTTCCCTGTTATTATCGCCATGTAGCGTGGGCTTGATAATACCCCACTAACATGGCGATAATATTCAGGGTTAGGCAGCACTAACTTTTCTGCCTATAAATGACGTTGGTGATAGTTATCACCAGTCATTGTGAATATCCCCCTTAAAATCTATCCTGTGCCAAGAAGCGAACACAATGCTTGATATTTCCCATTGCCAGCTTATATGTAGATTGAGGCCAAGATGTACAAATGCTTTGCATTAGGTTTGCTGTACTTTTCTAATGCAACGCTGACACAGTGTTCAGGTAGGATTCCAATTTGCGTTGGATAATAACCCAAAGTAATTCATAGTTTCGCAATGTGCTGCCTTTTATTACTTTGTGTCAAGGGGGCGTTCCATGAGTTCTGCATATGCATTCCTATGCAACCATCCATCGGTTATGCCGTAAATTCCTATCTTAAAAAATAAAAAAATAACGTTTAATATTTATTTTTGCCATGCAGCCCGTTTTCCTTTACGGAAAGTGGGCTGCGATACAAAAAAATAAATATCGCTTTATTGAAAACGCAATCACAGGCATGGTGGTCTGCTGACCCCAGCAGGCCACCATCCCTGTGATTGTACCCATTCCCAATTGGTCGCAAATTGTGACCTTCCTCATGAATATTGATCAGGCAGGTCCATTTGCGACCCATTAGGAATGGTAAACAATGTTTGAGACACTGTTGTACATAGCTGTTTGCGATTTCCTCATTCATAAGTAGGGAATCACAAACTCCCTGTTGTGTACATCTGGCCCTAAAACTCTTGTGACAACGACTTGTAAACCTACCTTTATCAGTTAAATAGAAGTGGAAATTACTCGTTTTAGGCTCATTTTTTCTCCACACACAAAATAAATAAGAACAAATGCAGATAAAAAGAGCTTAAAATAAATGTGGACAATTACAGTCAGAGATGTCAAAAAAAAAAATACCATGGAGTCGGGAGCCCTAATTATAATACATTGTATGTTCATATAGGTAAATGTATGTACCTTTTCTACCATAAACAGATTCCAGCCCATATTATGCATAGTTCTACCATACCACTTTTCACTTTTGCTTTGCAGAAGGATATGTTCTGTGTGCCACTGGATACAGCCTCCCTATATTAGGCGTGATAATGAACAAGAAGAAAAACAAGCAGTGGCCACAGCTCGGAAGAAGACCAAATTGTAGCTGACACCGCCACGAAGCACCCTGTCCTCCCCTCTTCACTCGCTGAGCTCGGCGGACGCCCCGGCCCCCTCCGAGGCCTGCTTCCAAGCAGCTGGCTGATTGCAGCCATTGTGCTCTCTGAAAGGCAGGGCCACCCGATCACGGTAATTACGGGGGTGCAATTTGCACGCTGGCTGCTCGCCGAGGAGTAGCTTGCAGAAGCTGACTAATACTTTTTACCCATCTGTAGGTTGGACACTAGTAATTAGGGCCCCTTTGTTGTCTTTGTACGTCATGCCAAGCAAAGCCCTCCCTTCAATGGGTGACCTTTATCAGCATGCATGGAGGTCACCCTCTTGAAGCTCCAGGAGTGCCTGAGTGAGGCGCCCTTCCGTATTTACGGGGCGCTACATGGAGTCTAGCGCTTTGAAGTACCTCCTGAGTATCAATGATACCAAATCATGCATCATTATCTCCGTGCCCCAAACATGTGCTAATCACACCCAAACTGCAAAAATTCTACTCAATAATCCAGGTATCCTTACATTGCAACCATTTTACGGCATGTGCCCGCAGACGGGGGGGCTGCATTCAGACAGGGGAATGCACAGGGGGCTGAGTTCGTCCGTAAATCAAGATTGCACAGCATTTAGCCTGAATAAGAAAATCAGCCTGGGACACTCCAAAGGTTTTATTCAGGAATAACAATCTCTAGGACATATTTACTAAACAGAAAAAATAGGTATACAAAATATATTATAAATGTATATGTTTCTCAGAACATGCCCACAATCAATTCGCCATCATCCATTTTTCAGTGATCTAGACATTAAGGGCCAGATTTATCAAGCGTTTTTTCCCGTTCACCGTTTACGAACGGGGAAAAGCCTTCTGAGATGTATCATCCCAGAAGGCATTCGCAAAACAGCGAATCGCAAAAATGTTGATTTTCTATTTTGCGAATGCATTGAAGGAATCGGAATTTGCGATTCCTTAAATGAAATGCAGGAAGCCAAAAAAATTTGCAACCTGCCTTTAAGGAATCGCAAATTACCACCAGCTTCAAGTTGGTGGTAACATTCAAATTCCATGAAAAATGCACTTTTTTGGTATTTTTTAAGGTGCCATGTGGCGTGCATGCCACATCTGCACACTTACCTTTTAGGGGGTGCAACAGGGTGGCCTTTTGGCCCCCCTATCACCCTTGAAATTGCAGTCGCAGTTTGCGAGTACCTACTTGGTACTCGCAAATTGTGAATGCCTTGCCATTCATGCCTATGGGCCTCTAGGCCCATAGGAATGAATGGGAAGGTATTCCTTAATAGCGAATCACAATTTTTGATTCACAATTATGGAATATGTAGGAAGCGCAATTATTATTGCGATACCTACATACATTGCATTTTCTGATTCCAAAATAACGAATCTGTAAAATTCGCTATTATGGAATCGCAAAATCCAATATTGATACATCTGGCCCAAAATTCCCTAACCAAACAGTTCCTTGGGAGGCATGGTTCACCACTTAGCTGGCTCTTACAGCATCAGTCAATTGATTTGGATCCATATTCATCCTTCCGGGGTTTCCGTTGAGCAATCGGGCCATAGCTTGATCCCCCGGTGCAAGCACCAATTCCCCTATCACCTATAATGCATCATGTCCGGTTTATTTCCATACAAGAAACTAAGGTTTTAATTATGCTTTTCTAATTATGAATTTTGCTGTATTATGCAAAAAAATTGTTACTGTTTTAATTCAATAAACAATAAAATCTTCTTCTATAGGGAAAAAAACCTGCCCCAAATCCCCAGGGAATTACTATGAAGCATCCACGAAGCGCTGGCACTCACCCCTAACCCCACCCTGAACACCTCAGTACCGCTGCCCATGCTTAGGGGTAACATTTATAGCAAATCCATCCAGAGGTTTTCTGACCTTTGATGCCGAAGCCTAGGTGTCTACCTGCTTTATGAGTCTTCCTTGCAAAATATGACAAAGCGTCGGGTGGGACAAATTGTCACAGCTGACCAATGGGACAATCTCTAAATTTAAATTCTACCAGCTGTCGAGCTGGATAAAGACTCTAGTTAAGGACGACACAGGAAATCCAGAAATAGAGACGAAAATCCAGAGGGAAGTAAAGAAAAAAGAAGTAGCACATTGGTACTGGTCTTTCATATCAGCAGGAGAAGAAGATTGCGGCCTGCCCACAGAGATGTGGGGGAAAGACCTGCCTATGCTGGACACACAGAATATGTGGCAAGTATCAATGTCTACATGCTGGCATACAGTCAAATCTGCTCCCCTAAAAAGGAACCATTTATTCACATTACTTAGGCCCACATGCATCAAAGCAAAAGCCAGTCGCAAACGGGCAGATTCTCAGAATCTGCCCCTTTGCGACTGGGATTTTTGCATTTGGGATGCATCATCCCAAATGCAAAAATCGCAACTTCTGGAATCTCTAAATTGCGATTCCTTAAATTGCTATTGCATTTAAGGAATCCCAAATTGAGATTCCTTAAATGCAATGCATGAAAGTTTAAAAATTAGCGATTTCGCTAATAGGGGGAGCAAATTACCATGAAGTTGAACTTCATGGTAATTTTACACACACACATGCCCTTGGGGCATGTGTGTCTGCAAGATGTATTCATATGCAGATTTGAAATAGCATGAGCAATTTGCGATTGTCTAATTGAGATTAGCAAATTGAGAAAGTCTTCCCATTCATTCCTATGGGCCTCTAGGCCCATAGGAATCAATTGGGAGGTATTCCTTAATTGCGACTCGCAATTTGCGAGTCGCAATTAAGGAATGTTTAGAACTCGCTATTTTGTAAGCGATTTCTACATGCATAGCCTTTTGCTATTCCTTATTAGCGAATCCTTATTTTTTGCTATTAAGGAATCGCAAATGGCATTGTTGATGCATGTGCCAGATAGAGTCTATTAGACACCGAAGAAGCTGTCCAAGCTGTCGAGAGGGGTGAGGTGCAGAGGTGCCCCAAATGGGGTGAGGTGAGAGTGGACGATGTCCATATGTTCTGGAGGTGCCCCAAACTACAAACCTTCTGGGAAGAAGTGGGTAAGACCCTGTCAGAAGTACTACAACAGAACATAGAGGTAAGCCTGGGGCTAGTCATGTTTGGGGTGAGGAATAAGAAAGTTGATGGCAATAGGGAAGGACTCAGTTTAAGTAAAAAACAGGAAAGCTTACTATTCCTATTAGTATTATTAGCAAGACAGTAAATATGCATAAAATGGATATACCAAGTCCCGCCATCATTAGAAGAATGGGTGGGATCAGTCATTAGGACAAATAAACTTGAACGGGCAGGCATACGTAGCAAGAGGTTTGAATTTTGGGACATATTGGAAAGGTACAGGGGCAGTCTGGTATGCTGAAATAGAGTAATGCGAAAACATGGTCCAATGATTACGTAAAACAGCAATAAGAGGGACTTAGGAACTGCTGATGCAGATATCAATCCCAAAGAAGGAAGTATGGGAAGAGGTGTGGAAGAGGGGCCCAAGAGGCAGATGGTGACACCCACATGCACTAAATCATTTAGTGGAGAGCGTATGTCAGGGAAAGGGCTCGGCCGACTCGGAAGGAGGACTAGGCCCCTTGACCGCGGAAAATCCTGCTATCTCAAACAATCCTGTTTTATTGCACAATGAGGACTTAAATAAAAAAATTTAAAAATACGACAAAGCGCTTGAAAGTAAGACTTTAAGCCAAAATAATGACTAGGCCACCTAAACCACACAGCAGCAGTTCACCCCCAGATATGATATCAGAGATAGAAGGATGGGAAAACGGCAACTCTGACAGTGAGAGGAAGCTAGCATGCCAAAGGACTGCAGGGATTCCAAGCAGGAAACAATGCAGCCTAATCCATCCACCAACAGCTTAAATACTAGTTGCTTGGAGTCTCTGCAGTCCCCTTGGGACCCTGCTGCCCCGCCAGTCAATTGCAATGGAAAATTGCTTTGTGGGCAGGTTTTTCCCGCACCTGCAACCTCTGTGCCAACCAACCGAATTTGAAAGTCAACAACGGCATAGGCCCTTGGCGGAAGCATGCACCTACACCTATATGATGGGAGCTGCCATGGCTGTGGCACATTTTGTTACAGGTCGGGCATCACCTCAGGTGAGGCGAGGGGGCAGGAGAGGCCTGCCTTTCACTTAAAATCAATACTTCACTTGCCTTTAGGAAAGACAGACTAAGACCATTCAAATTTGCATATGAGAATGACCATTTTGTAGCCCACATTTATCAAACAGGGATAAACAGGTAATAAAAAGACATTATAAGATTTGTATTTACATTCTCATAACATGTCCAAAATCAACTTCCTTGGGAGTCATGGTTGGCCACCAGCTGGCCCTTACAGCATCACTTAATTGGTTTGGATTCCTTGTGAACTCCAGGGGCCCTCATATGCATTGTCTTACAGGACAAACTCTCTCATTCCCTTAGACCAAGGGATCTTAGGCGAGCATATAAGCTGAGACCCTACTCACCATGCCAGAGTGTTCGACTTGGCCTTTTTTGCAGGGTCATCCCAGGACTTTTTGCCTTCCTCCTGTATTATTTTCTGACCTGTTGTTGGTGGTTTTATGACTCTGGGCACTTTATCACTGTTGATCAGTGCTAAAGTGCATGTGCTCTCTATTGTTAATGTGGTAAGATTGGTCTACACCTGTTTGGCATATTTAATTTAACTGCCAGTCCCTTGTACAGTGGAATCCCATATACCCAAGGCCTGTAAATTAAATAATACTGGTGGGCTTGCAGCGCTGCTTGCGCCACCCACCCAAACCTGTCTCAGGCCTCTGCCACTGCAGGGCCTGCCCACACAATTTACTGCCGCCGTGACGTGGCACATAAATCGGTTGCCACATCTGCAACTCCCCTTTTACTACATATCAGTCACCCCTAAGGTAGGCCCTAGCTAGCCCTATGGGCAAGTTGCGGTGTAGGTAAAAGGTAGGACATGTGCCTTAACTGTGTGGCATGTCCTAGTAGTGACAAACAGCCTATTTTGGTTTCTCACTGCTGTGAGGATGTCCTCTTAGGGATGCATAGGGGATTCCCCCATTATGTACTTCAGTGGTAATTCCTGACATGAGAGGGGTAACGTAACCATGTGTGGTATATTTGGAATAGTAGTGATAAATCCTGAACATTGTTGAAAGCAGATTTATTATTACTATTTCAGAAATGCCACTTTTATAAGTGGGCATTTCAGTCTTTGTGCCTGCCTGATGTGTATTGACCTTCTGGTTCTGACTGAGAGGGGATGTGCAATCATTCCAGCCAGTCCCTGGGGGAGGGGTTGAGGTGTGTCCTGCCCTGCCTGGATGACTCGGTGCTAAGCTGAATAGGCCAGGTCTGCATTTGGATTGTCTGGAGCCACGGCTTACACTAAGAATGGAGGTTAGTGTGCACTTGTGAATGTAATTGTAAAGTGCCCCGAGAACTGGTTTAGACTGGGCTAAGAGCCCTGTGCCAGGGGAGAACAAAGCCTTTGTGACTATAAGTACTGGGGCTGTGACCCCAGGTTTTTGGCTTGAACTGGAAGAACAGAAGAAGAAGACTGCTGTGCGCCAGGAGGAACGACTATCTGGGACTCCCTACTTGTGGGAGTGAACCTGCTGCCCATTGGGCAGCTGAAGGGACTGCTACTCTGCTAAAGAGACATGGTGTGCTGGCCTGCCTGGGCTCTGTTTTCTGGTATTTACCAGGGCTGTGCATCTGGCCTTGGATAAATTGAAGCCGCGCTGAGTAAGCGCTGTGCTTTTCCAACCTTTGAGTGGTGTTCTTCAGACAGCAGCGCTTCTGTTTTGGCAGTGTTACAAAGCGCGGTGCCCGCTCCCCAGAAGCACGTGGTGGGCACTTCCCAAGTTGCCTTCTGAGCCCGAGAAGTGGGCTCCAACCTCGAATGCGGCGAGAGCAATCATGCCATGAAGGGGAAGCCACAGCAACCAAAGCCAGGCAGAGGCTGAGCCTGGTTGTGGACGGGACTCCCTTGAGGAAGAGAAAAGCACCCAAAGCCATGCATGGCTGAGCCTGGTTGTGGGCGGGCCAACTGGTGTGAGAAGTCAAGCTGAGAAGAGAAGCTGACGGAGACTTCGCTCAGTGTTCTGCCAAATGCCTCTTCAATTGCGGAACAGAGCAGAAGGTCCTGGCCCAGCAGAGACTGTTCCCTGCGAGGAGAACAGAAAGGACGGGCTGTACGACCCCAAGGACAGCCAATAGGATTCTGACTCACCCAGAGTGCGGGTGAGTCCCATCATCGCAGGCTGCTGCACTGGGGGGGATTCTGGGTCCCATTATCTTGGCATCATATGGCGGATCTTTGACAGAGGCCTCGGTGCTGGGAATGACCGCAACTGCCCAGGCAGGCACGCCCGACAGTCGGCGGCCTATGAGGTGGGCCCCAACCCTGTTCATAACCCTGCTAGTGGAAGGGCAGGTGTGCTGGAGGTCAAAGGGATCACTGCTACCCCTATGGGGGAGTACCTGCACAGCCAGGAGGGTTCCTGGTAATTTGGGACTACTGGATGTTACTGGTTATTATTAGGGTGCACTGTGGATTCCGTGCATGCATAATGTGTTATGCCCTGATCTAATTAGGCTGTGGATTGCATTTACAGTGATGCGGAGTTCCTAATGTGTGTACGCTGCTAGTAACTACTATGGTGCACTAATGAGGTTGTGTTTGCATAACGTGTTATGCTCAGTGTAATCCTTCCAATAGTTACTGGTTGCCCTAACTGATGATTGTGACAATTGCCCAATTGGCTAAGTGATTTATGTAATCCCTGTGAAGTCATGACAAGCGCCTGGTGGCACAGTGATATATATTTGATTGTGCTCTAATGTGTTTTTATGGATAATACAAAGGCTATTTTTATATAACCTTGTGTGGAGTTTCTTTTGTGGTGTGACTAGTACGTTGCTGCTGTGTGAGTGTGTTGCACAAACACTTTACACATTGGCTCTGGGATAAGCCTGACTGCTCTGTCAAGCTACCAAGGGGGTGAGCAGGGATTATCTTCAGTGTGTAACTCCCTTGCCCTGACTAGAGTGGTGGGTTCTGCCTGGCTCATGTGCATACCCTAGCCAACCAGAAATCCCATTTCGAGCACAGAACCAACCCAAAGGAGGGATCCCCAGTAACCCTTCGGGAGTTGGACATGAGCAACCGGGCCACAGCTTCATCCCCTGTTGCACACACCAACTCCCCAACATCACCAGAACATGGCTATAGAGCACATAGAAACAAGAATAGAAATAGGAACAGTCTCTGTAGCACACATCCTCAGCCCCACTATGAACACCACAGGACCACTGCTTTTGCTTGGGGTAATATTTAAGGACAAAACAATCCGGAATTCGTGTGACTTTTGATGTCTAAAGCCAAGGTGTTAACCTGCTTTGTGGCCAACCACTATTCTCTCCCAACACACGTTGAAATGGTAAACTGACCCCCCATGCCCCTTCCACCAGGTGGCTTTCCAAAGCTGTGGCAAAATGTCTCACTACTAAAGTCAGAATTAATGAAAAACTCAGTACCTAGCGGTGATAAAGGCATACCACCCTGTGGAAATATTCAGCACCTCCCAGGCAACCATGGAGAATTGTTTTCAGCATTGCCATATTAAGCAGCCTCTTCAGATGACTATTTCAATGCTGACCAATTTGTTGAGACCATTGGAAGGGTAAGCCACCTTCCATGCTCTCTTGGAATGTTATGAGACCATATTATCAGAGCCTTGGGGAACTGTTTGACCAAACAAGATTTCTTAATCCATGTTTGCCATCTTCACGGCAAGTCAGCACAGGCTGTCGAATCAAAGTCCCCCTATGCATGCCCAATACATCTGCATGCCTCCTTCCACTGCCTTCCTACGAATATCACCTCGGTTAAATGCTGTCCCAGCTCTTTTCATAAAAGAGTGCCCAAAATACATACACTGGCTGGATCCATGTGACCTGCTGCCAACAAATTTGAAGAAAACAAATGCCATTAGAAACCGATTTCCTTTAATATGACATACACAGTCTAAATCATGATGGGGCGAACGTAACACTTGTAGCAGTCCGACTTCCACCTCACTATCTATTTTAGTATATCAACATCAAAGCCAATGCCAGCTGCAGCCATTGGAGAACCTATTCAACATGAATGTGAGCTCAAAGTATGATTCTGTATTCCAGTGGCCCATAGAGCCATGGACAGCAACCTGCTATACTAACACCTAGAGATAGGGATACCATTTTGAGGACCTGAGGCGAAGTGAACAAAACAGAAGCTATACGCTTAGATATTCCCTAACTGCAGGGAGTGGGTACCCAAGGACCCGCCCATTTGACTTATGATAACTTACTTCCCATTTCAGAACTGGTCTGTCTTAGAATATGGAAGGAAATTAACAAAATCTCCTTCCCACCATGTGATGTGGTCCAGCAGCATCCCCCCATGGATGTCTTTCCTAGACCCCTCTACCAGTTCAGATATTGTAAATGCCCTTACAAAGGTGAGGGAGAAAGAGGTTGTTAATAAAACCTCCTCATATTTAGAATTGCAAACTACTAGGAAGGCACCCTGCATCCTTCCCAGTTTGTCCAAATCAATGAGGTGCCATGTAGCTGATAAGAGACCCCTTAATTCTCTCCCAACTTTTCAGGCCTTCAAAATGAGGAAGGATGTGAATGAGCTGGCAACTCTACTATTATACAGAAAAAGGCTAGAGCTGCCATGTGGCATCTGGAGAATTCTGTAAACTGCCCCTCTTCACACGAATGCCACAGGGATCCCACCTGATGTCTTGAAAGAAGTGCTCTGACTGCCAGTCATGTACAAAAAAGGTTATATAAGATTGAAAACTCTCTTGTAAGCCCTATTTGTTTATGGAGCCAGGCTGACCAAAACTAGGTCTGGCCGGACTGAACATCAAGATTTCCTAGTTGCTCTGGAAAGGGGTGGGCTCCTCCTGTGCACTGCTTGAAAATTTCAGAAATCCTGCAACTTAAAATGAAACAATGCATATGGCCAGGTATTGCCAAGTCACTGCCCCTAAAAACCCCTATTCTCATGACCCTCGCGGGTACCACCCCCGAGGCATAGATCGTACACAACTACGCACAGGACTTTTGGGTTAAGGGTCGTAACAACCCCAGCAGTAGATTATTAAGAAAAAACAACACATCAAACTTTTTTGTTTATTTCAATATGCAGAAACCCCCATAACACTCCAATACAATATTATTTACAATATTTGTGACAAATATTATTTACAATATTTGTGGATGGCTAACCTTAACAGAGATTCTAATTCATAGCCATTCCTAATCCTAAACTATAAAATACATTGTCTCTGTGTATCCTGCATTGAGCCTGCGTGCAGGGTCATGACTGGTCCCAACCAAGTGTGAGGTCCTCCCCGGAGTGACCTTGCAGATGAGGCCCATCTGCCCAGAAGGTTACCTATTCGGGCTCCCCCTACGCCCTCAAATACCACCTCCAAGGGGCAGCACTGTTATGGTAACTTGACACCCACGCGCCCGTGCAGGGATTGACCGCAAGGGCCTGCTGGAAGGGTGCACTTCCCCACCCCGCACACTCCAGCTGACTGGTCGTAAGCCCCTCCTGGAGTTCCATGAGAGACTGCTGTCCCCAGCTCTGCCCATTAACAATGAGGATGCTTAATAAGGATCGTAAATCCCCACCAATCATGACCTTACTGCAGACCAAGTATACCATAACGTGAAATACAACATATGCTGACCACTGCTAAAGGAAAGATGTTAGACATGACAAATTGCAACAAACCGAAGGACAGTATTGACTAGCTACCTGAGTAGGAAAAACAAAACCTGCAACAGAACAGAATCACATTCAGATAACACAATCTGCTGCCTAAGGGGATGGTGGGTGGGCAAAATGATGACAAGAGATTTTCCTAAGCCCCCGATGGGGCAGGCGGCAGTGCGATGTGTCGGGAACGGCAGGCAGTGCAAAAAGAGACCGCCCGCCGCCCCTTCAAAAGGTTGGAATCTGGCACCAAACATCTCCTCCTGCCCTGGAAATGTTTTAAGCACTTCCAGGACATCTCCAGAGAACAGCCAATGACTTGGTGAGGTTGGTGCTGGTACCAGCAGTGTCATTTGCCTCCGTCACCAGCCCCGCCCCCTCTAGTGGGACCGGCACACGGCGCCATAAGCGCGGCACGCCTGAGTCCTACCTTTCGTCGTCTTGGCATATGGCCAGGTATTGCTGAGTCCCCGCCCCTAAACACCCCTATTCTCATGACCCTCGCGGGTACCACTCCCCCTTCCCCCGAGGCATAGATCGCATACAACTACCAACAGAACTTTTTGGGGTAGGGGTCGTAACAACCGCGTCATATTTTATTAAGAAAAAACAAGACATCAAACTTTTTTGTTTATTTCAATACGCAGAAACTCCCATAACACTCCAATACAATATTATTTACAATATTTGTGTGCAATATTATTTACAATATCTGTGGATGGCTAACCTCAACAGACATTCTAATACATAGCCATTCCTAATCCTAAACTATAAAAATATATACATTGTCTCTGCGTATCCTGCATTGAGCCTACGTGCAGGATCATAACTGATCACAACTATGTGTTAGGTCCTCTCCCGGAGTGACCTTGTGCAGGAGGCCTGTCTGCCCAGAAGGTTACCTACCTCGGGCACCCCTACACCCTCAAATACCACCCCCAAGGGGCTGCGCTGTTATGCTAACTTGGCGCCCGTGCAGTGATTGACCGCAAGGGCCTGCTGGAAGTGTGCACTTCCCCATCCCCCGCATCCTGCAGTCGACTGGTCGTAAGTGCCCCCTGGTGTTCCATGAGAGAACACTGTCCCCCAGCTGTCCCCATTACCAATAGGGATGCCTGCTGAGGACCGTAAATGCCCCACCAATCATGACCTTACCAACACAGGTCAACATAGTTTCCCAACTATCTGACCCCCCACACCTGACCCAAAGTCATGTCTTGGCCATTGCCTGGATCAACCATGCCAACAAGTTTTCCAAGAAGAACTCATTCCCCAATGTTGAGTGGTGAACGCCATTCTGTAAGAAAAACCTCCCCCCCCCCCCAATGCATCCGTGTGAGATGGTCTGGAGGTTTGGGGACAATTTATCCATCTTCTTATTAATTCTCTTAACTGAATGGTTCAGGGCCCAGACCGAATCGCCCCCCACCACTGCAACCTTGGGATGATGTGGGACCACGCTAAACCTGACTGTGGGCATCCCCTCGCCAATCACCCTATCTCGGTGATCAGTGCCTCAAACACGCCTCTCCTAGCCATGTGTTCCAAATTGTTTCCCCCCAGATGTAGTACACAACTCCAGGGGGAGTGCATCCTTTAACCAACAAAGACTCCAACATGTACCTTAACTGCCCCGGACGCAACCCCACTTGCCCATGAAAAGAAATGTTGAAATCCGCCTGATGGGCCTGTTCCATATACTTTCCTGCAAAATAAGTATATTTCAACCTTTTTACACCCAGGCACCTGGGCTGCATGGGGATCCAATGACAGGCACACTTCTCCCTGTATCACAGGACATGAAAACTGCATAAAAGACACCGCTATTAGAAGAGCGTCATAGCCTTAAAGCATGTGAAGCTGAACATAGTGCTTATAGCAAATAGAGGACCACCTTCTAATCCTCTGTAACGCTTGCCCCATAAGACCCCCAGCCGTCGTCTCTGTGGCCTCTCCAATTCTGAAGGAATGGAAACTGAATTTGTAAGGGTCCATCCCAGTCACCCTGAGGGCTAACCCAACAACCCTGAAACTTGGTGAGCGGGTTGCCATCCTCATGGATTAGGAGAGGACCCCCTGCGCCCTAGGTCTATGGGCTAAAAATGTCTTGAAGTTGCCTATGGGACAGCACAAGCTCCCTTGTGCCCTGTGCAATAAGACATGGTCCCCCCTGCCACCCTGGTCCATTTTAGATGGAGGGATCGAGAGGAACAACGAACTCCCTTGCATCTGCATATGTGCCAGCTAAAGTCCTCCTTGCCAATCCCTCCTATTACTTGCCACCAGTTCCCCCACACAGAAAAGCATCATAAAAGGCAGGGTGAAGGCTGCCCTAAAAAGATGAACCTCCCCGGTGGACCTATAAATGCTCTCCAGCAACCCTAATACCGCTGCAATTGTGCTTAGGCCAATAGGGCACCGGGCATCTGACCCCCTGTAAGTGTTGCTATCCCTTCTAAGCCCTTTGCACTATGAAAGTGCTGGTTGGATTCCGGTGGCCCCACATTTTTGTGAAGAAGGAAATCGTCACCATATGACGCCATGCACATGCTGCGGAACGTCCCTCATTTCTTAATGCCCTCACGAATGATAGGATAGAGGAGGATTCATGCCAAACCCCTTCCCAACCTTCCCCAAGGAAAGGACAATAGGCGCTAAAAGTCCCCTGATAGGAACGCCTCGATCTGGGAGCTAGGCTGGCTGCCACGAGGTCCGATAGGTCAGAGCACCAAGTTGCCATAGATGGTCTGTAAAGGGCATTGGGCCTTCCGCTGCGTCCAGGTGCTGTGACCTGAACACCTGCATCTTGAAACAAGACAGAGCATCAGCAGCATTATTCATCACCCCGGGGCATGCTTGGCCCGAAACCACAGACTACCTAAGGTGCATAAAGCACAGAGGCCTCCACCAGGGCGCCCGATAGTATCGGGAATTGCCTCTGTTCTTGAGCCGTTGTCTCAATTTGCGGACTTCTTTTTGAGAGAGTCTGTCCTGAGGCAGCCATCATACGTGCAGGATACTACAGATATCCTTAGCACCTTGAATGATTTGGCATTTGACTCCACGCAACAACTTTTAGTTACAATCAACATAGAGTCGTTGTATACTAGTATCCCCCAGGAAGCTACGCTGGTGGCAGCAGCCAGAGCCCTGGGGGAACAAGAAAGGTTTTATGACACCCCCCAGTCATTTGTGCTGCAGTGTATTGAACTCACCCTGACACGCAATTACTTTTGTTATAAAGGTGATTTATACCTGCAAGTGTCCGGTACATCAATGGGCGCAACCTTTGCGCCCAGTCTGGCCTGCATTTATGTAGGCCAGTGTGAGGAACACGTCTTGTACCACCCGTCAAACCCCTTCCAGAGACACATCGGTCTCTGGAAGAGGTATATTGACGACGTTTTATGTATATGGACTGAAGAAGAGAGTACCCTGCTGGAATTTCTGGACTGGCTGAACAGCCTCGACACATGTCTGCGGTTCACATGGACGGAAAGTAATGAACATGCTGTATACTTAGATCATGATACTACAGTACAGGAGAGTAAATTGTGTGCCAAGGTCCATCAGAAAGAGACTGATAGGAATTTTTTGTTACACTATCAGTCCTACCATCCGAGAGCCCTGCGGGACAATTTGCCCGTAGGCCAATTTCTGAGATACCGACGCAATTGCTCGACTGTTGAGACTTTTTCTCAGCAAGCTGAAGATCTGGCGAGTAAATTGATGCAAAGAGCCTTTCCCAAAAAGATAGTCAATAGGGCTCGCAAACGAGACTCTATTAGAAAAGAATACAAGAGAAGCAGATGACTGCTTACCAGTTGTTATGACATTCGACCCTTTGGCCTCTAAGATAAGACATGTGATTAGGAGACATTAGTCGTTGCTGTCTACTGTAGACTTCAAAATGCTACAACCCAGATTCGCCTTTAGACGTGCCAATAATTTAAAAGACAAACTTGTACACGCACGTCAAACACAGAAATCAAAACCTACTACGATGCCAACTGGACACTACCCATGTGGGGGATGTTCTGTATGCGAATTAACTGAGAAAACTAATACTGTACAGCTGCATAATGGTAGAATATGGCATTTGAATAAGTTCTCAAACTGTAATACAGTTAATGTCATATACAGATTAAGATGCCAGTGCGGGCTACAATACATTGGTCTTACAACAAGGAAAGTAAAGGTGCAGATTCAAGAGCACTTAAGAACCATCAAAGCAGGCAAGCTCACTACGCGTTTGGTACAGCATTTCACTGAACACAAACATGATCTTCGAGCACTAAGGTGGGTGGTTCTGGAAAAGGTAATAGCTGGCAGTGACAGTATCGAAAGAATACTGGCAAATAAAGATGCCCGCTGGATCTTCTCCGAGGGAGTTGATCAAACAGGACTGAATGACCACATTGAATGGAACAAAGTCAGTAGATAGTAGGGTTCTACGACTGACTTGTGCACCAAGCTTGGACCTAGACTTTGCAGGCACCCCACACACAGGAGATCAATTTGTTGGGTGAACATGAATATATGGGACAGAACTATCCAGTTTGTGAGACAGCTGGCAGTGTAGATGTAGACGTGCGCTGTACAACTTCTATACAGGCGCATTGATGTGAGTGAAAAAATCAATATAACAGCATAGTGCTTGTACTGGAGTGAAAAAGATAAGTAGACAGGATGAGAATTAGGACTGCATAACATCTTGGCCCTTGCACTGATCTGAGCAACAATATCCGTGCATCACCAGAGTACTGGCACTGCTGTATGCAATAAGAATTTCATGCAGTGTATTACGAGTTCACAAGGACTTGGTTTGTTAATAAAAAAAAAAAAATGTTTTTTTAATCAATTTTTATTTTTAATATTGCAAAATCTCTTGCAGTATTAACGCAGGACACAGAGAATAGTACTGTCTGACGTAGCAATGGGGCTAATTGAATGAGTATCCCTCACTTCAACTTCACTGTGACCAACATGACAATTATCTCGTATGGATGATGGTGCGGGGAGAAAAAACATGAAAAGGTATTCGGCAACATAGTTGATGTAAATATTGACCCTAGGCATTAGTGCACATAGTTTTAAGGAGAAGCACATTATATTTGACAAATGAGGGCCATAAGAAGACTGAATGTTCATGAGAACTTGTATGTTCCAAGATGGCCGCCGTGGTGATGTGGGATAGCAGCTGGCTCTAACACCAGTTCGTGGTCACGTGATGTACACATAATGGGCACGTAGAACAGCTACGGGTAAATAGTGCCCTGGCCGCCGGTGTGGTGTGTAGCAGGGACGACACGCGGCTTGCTGTAGACATGGGTGCGGTAAGAGCATGCATGCAGGTTCAATAGGTGTGGCAACCGGCGATACCGCCATACCGGTACTATTCCCCACGAGTATTGAGGATTTTAAGAGTGTGGGAGGAGATCTGCACGATGGCGTAATCCAGGCAATTTGTACGCGTGAACTAGATAAGATGGCTCAAGTAGATCAGAGATGCTGTGCAACATTGGTGGGATACACTGGAGGGGTCCGAGACCTTATTTATATATATGTAGCGGGTGATGGTATGCACACATTGAAATGGCAGGGGTCCATTATGTGTCAGCTTCTAGGGAGACGACACCTGAAACACAATGAGATTGAGACAGGGTGTTACACATGTGACGAAGATGACAGGCACACGTTACCAATGCTGATATAAGGTTTTTAGGTCTCGCGAGCCAAAGGCTCGAAGAGACATTTTATATGTGGGATTTTCAAAGTGCTACCCACAGTCTTTTGGCTGGCCTAAACCTTGAGTGCACGATCACATGCACGTGCACAGCTGCTCCTCTGCTCATTGCATTCCCCCCTCCCTTCTCACCCAGCCCTTTGATGCTCTGCTCGATTACTTTCACTTAGCCGCTTTGACCCTTGCATTCCCCCCTCCCTTCTCACCCAGCCCTTTGATGCTCTGCTCCATTACTTTCACTTTCGCCGCTTTGATGTTTGATGCAAACGCAATGTTTTTAATTACTTTAGTTTACTTCACTTGCAGGAAATGTTCTAATTTTGTGTTATGTAAAAGCGGGTAACAGGTCTGTCAGCACCGGGCCCTCTACCAGCCGAGTTCTTTGATATGCGTTAAACATACCGACATTAATGTGTGGAATACTTCCGTGTTTACACAACTGCATTTCTCCCCCCCCCCCCTATGTCCTCTAGCCATTCTCTCCTCCCTTTCCTGCTCGTTCTCCCTCTAGTATGTCCTTTGGTCCTTCTCTCCTCCCTTTCCTGCTGTTTCTCCTTCCCCGCTGTCCTACTGTCTAGCTTTCATACTCTCCTGTGTAGTGTCTTCTGTACAGTTTCCTGACGATTGTCTAGTCCCTTCTAGTCTCTATTCTTTTACCTTTCCCCTATGATCTGTCACCCCCTAAGTTCGTCGCTTGCTGCTCTGTTCCTCTCCCGTCACTCCTTTCTCTTTCAGTTGCAGCAACACTCTAGTGCCCGAAGTTACATATTACATAGCATAGCCTAATCCTTACACATGGCACTTTTGCACAGCGTTCTGATCCCGTTCCCTCGACGCCGAATGCCTCCCTGTTCCTCTCAAATCTCATTCTCTGAAAACTGCATCTTATTTCCTCTGTTTTCTCTCCTGACTCGTTCTCATTCAGGTATGCCCTCAAGAGGTTACATAACTTGCCGTCAGCCAGCTTTGCCTTTGACATAATAAAACATAGCCTAGCGTTGCATACCATTGCATAGCATACCATAACATAACATAACATAACAAAACATAGCCTAGCCTAACATAACATAACAAATCATAACATAGCATAACAAAACATAACATAGTATAGCATATATAACATAGTATAGCATAACAAAACAAAGCATAGCATAACAAAACAAAACATAGCATAACAAAACACAACAAAACATAGCATAGCATCACAAAACATAGCATAGCATAACAAAACAAAGCATAGCATAGCAAAACACAACAAAGCATAGCATAACAAAACATAGTATAGCATAACAAAACACAACAAAAAATAGCATAGCAACAAAAAATATCAAAACAAAACATAGCATAACCAAGCATAACAAAACAAAACATAGCATAGCATAACAAAACATAGCATAGCATAACAAAATAAAACATAGCATAGCATAAGAAAACACAAAACATAGCATAACAAAACATAGTATACCAAAACACAACAAAACATAGCATAGCATAACAAAACAAAACAAAGTATAGCATAACAAAACACAACAAAACATAGCATAACAAAACAAAGCACAGCATAGCAAAACACAACAAAACAGCATAGCATAAGAAAACATAGCATAGCATAACAAAACACAACATAGCATAGCATAACAAAACATAGCATAGCATAACAAAACACAACAAAACATAGCATAGCATAACAAAGCATAGCATAACAAAACACAACAAAACAAAACATCATAGCATAACATAACAAAACACAGCATAGCAAAACACAACACAACATAGCAGAGCATAACAAAACATAGCATAGCATAACAAAACACAACAAAACATAGCATAGCATAGCATAACAGAACATAGCATAGCATAACAAAACAAAGCATAGCATAGCAAAACATAGCATAGCATAACAAAACGTAGCATAACATGACAAAACACAAAACATAGCATAGCATAACAAAACAAAACATAGCATAACAAAACATAGTATAGCATAACAAAACACAACGTAGCATAGCATAACAAAACATAGCATAACATAACAAAACATAGTATAGCATAACAAAACACAACAAAAAATAACATAGCAACAAAAAATATCAAAACAAAACATAGCATAGCATAACAAAGCATAACAAAATAAAACATAGCATAGCATAGCATAAAAAAACACAAAACATAGCATAACAAAACATAGTATAGCATAACAAAACACAACAAAACATACCATAGCATAACAAAGCATAGCATAGCAAAACAAAACATAGCATAACAAAACATAGCATAGCATAACAAAATAAAACATAGCATAGCATAAGAAAACACAAAACATAGCATAACAAAACATAGTATAGCATAACAAAACACAAAAAAACATACCATAGCATAACAAAGCATAGCATAGCAAAACAAAACATAGCATAACAAAACATAGCATACCAAAACACAACAAAACATAGCATAGCATAACAAAACAAAACATAGCATAGCATAACAAAACAAAACAAAACATAGCATAACAAAACAAAGCACAGCATAGCAAAACACAACAAAACAGCATAGCATAAGAAAACATAGCATAGCATAACAAAACACAACATAGCATAACAAAACATAGCATAGCATAACAAAACACAACAAAACATAGCATAGCATAACAAAGCATAGCATAACAAAACACAACAAAACATCATAGCATAACATAACAAAACACAGCATAGCAAAACACAACAAAACATAGCAGAGCATAACAAAACATAGCATAGCATAACAAAACACAACAAAACATAGCATAGCATAACAAAACATAGCATAGCATAACAAAACAAAGCATAGCATAGCAAAACATAGCATAGCATAACAAAACGTAGCATAAAATGACAAAACACAAAACATAGCATAGCATAACAAAACAAAACATAGCATAACAAAACATAGTATAGCATAACAAAACACAACAAAACATAGCATAACAAAACAAAACATAGCATAGCATAACAAAACACAACGTAGCATAGCATAACAAAGCATAGCATAACATAACAAAACACAACAAAACATAGCATAGCATAACTAAACAAAATATAGCATAGCATAACAAAACAAACATAGCATAACAAAGCATAGCATAACAAAACACAAGAAAACATAGCATAACAAAACATATCATAGCATAACATAACAAAACATAGCATAGCAACACACAACAAAACATAGCATAGCATAACAAAACACAACAAAACAAAGCATAGCATAGCATAACAAAACATAGCATAGCATAACAAAACAAAACAGCATAGCAAAACACAACAAAACATAGCATAGCATGACAAAACAAAACATAGCATAGCATAACAAAACATACCATAGCATAACAAAACAAAACATAGCATAACAAAACATAGCATAGCATACACAAAACATAGCATAGCATAACAAAACATAGCATTGCATAGCATAACATAACATAAGAAAACATAGCATAACAAAACATAGCATACCAAAACACAACAAAACATAGCATAGCATAACAAAACAAAACATAGCATAGCATAACAAAACACAACAAAACATAGCATAACAAAACAAAGCACAGCATAGCAAAACACAACAAAACAGCATAGCATAAGAAAACATAGCATAGCATAACAAAACACAACATAGCATAGCATAACAAAACACAACAAAACATAGCATCGCATAGCAAAGCATAGCATAACAAAACACAACAAAACAAAACATCACAGCATAACATAACAAAACACAGCATAGCAAAACACAACAAAACATAGCAGAGCATAACAAAACATAGCATAGCATAACAAAACATAGCATAGCATAACAAAACATAGCATAGCATAACAAAACAAAGCATAGCATAGCAAAACATAGCATAGCATAACAAAACGTAGCATAACATGACAAAACACAAAACATAGCATAGCATAACAAAACAAAACATAGCATAACAAAACATAGTATAGCATAACAAAACACAACAAAACATAGCATAACAAAACAAAACATAGCATAGCATAACAAAACACAACGTAGCATAGCATACAAAGCATAGCATAACATAACAAAACACAACAAAACATAGCATAGCATAACTAAACAAAATATAGCATAGCATAACAAAACAAACATAGCATAACAAAGCATAGCATAACAAAACACAAGAAAACATAGCATAACAAAACATATCATAGCATAACATAAAACATAGCATAGCAACATACAACAAAACATAGCATAGCATAACAAAACACAACAAAACAAAGCATAGCATAGCATAACAAAACAAAACAGCATAGCAAAACACAACAAAACATAGCATAGCATAACAAAACAAAACATAGCATAGCATAACAAAACATAGCATAGCATAACAAAACAAAACATAGCATAACAAAACATAGCATAGCATACACAAAACATAGCATAGCATAACAAAACATAGCATTGCATAGCATAACATAACATAAGAAAACATAGCATAACAAAACATAGCATACCAAAACACAACAAAACATAGCACAGCATAACAAAACAAACATAGCATAGCATAACAAAACACAACAAAACAGCATAACAAAACAAAGCACAGCATAGCAAAACACAACAAAACAGCATAGCATAAGAAAACATAGCATAGCATAACAAAACACAACATAGCATAGCATAACAAAACAAAGCATAGCATAGCAAAACATAGCATAGCATAACAAAACGTAGCATAACATGACAAAACACAAAACATAGCATAGCATAACAAAACAAAACATAGCATAACAAAACATAGTATAGCATAACAAAACACAACGTAGCATAGCATAACAAAACATAGCATAACATAACAAAACATAGTATAGCATAACAAAACACAACAAAAAATAACATAGCAACAAAAAATATCAAAACAAAACATAGCATAGCATAACAAAGCATAACAAAATAAAACATAGCATAGCATAGCATAAAAAAACACAAAACATAGCATAACAAAACATAGTATAGCATAACAAAACACAACAAAACATACCATAGCATAACAAAGCATAGCATAGCAAAACAAAACATAGCATAACAAAACATAGCATAGCATAACAAAATAAAACATAGCATAGCATAAGAAAACACAAAACATAGCATAACAAAACATAGTATAGCATAACAAAACACAAAAAAACATACCATAGCATAACAAAGCATAGCATAGCAAAACAAAACATAGCATAACAAAACATAGCATACCAAAACACAACAAAACATAGCATAGCATAACAAAACAAAACATAGCATAGCATAACAAAACAAAACAAAACATAGCATAACAAAACAAAGCACAGCATAGCAAAACACAACAAAACAGCATAGCATAAGAAAACATAGCATAGCATAACAAAACACAACATAGCATAACAAAACATAGCATAGCATAACAAAACACAACAAAACATAGCATAGCATAACAAAGCATAGCATAACAAAACACAACAAAACATCATAGCATAACATAACAAAACACAGCATAGCAAAACACAACAAAACATAGCAGAGCATAACAAAACATAGCATAGCATAACAAAACACAACAAAACATAGCATAGCATAACAAAACATAGCATAGCATAACAAAACAAAGCATAGCATAGCAAAACATAGCATAGCATAACAAAACGTAGCATAAAATGACAAAACACAAAACATAGCATAGCATAACAAAACAAAACATAGCATAACAAAACATAGTATAGCATAACAAAACACAACAAAACATAGCATAACAAAACAAAACATAGCATAGCATAACAAAACACAACGTAGCATAGCATAACAAAGCATAGCATAACATAACAAAACACAACAAAACATAGCATAGCATAACTAAACAAAATATAGCATAGCATAACAAAACAAACATAGCATAACAAAGCATAGCATAACAAAACACAAGAAAACATAGCATAACAAAACATATCATAGCATAACATAACAAAACATAGCATAGCAACACACAACAAAACATAGCATAGCATAACAAAACACAACAAAACAAAGCATAGCATAGCATAACAAAACATAGCATAGCATAACAAAACAAAACAGCATAGCAAAACACAACAAAACATAGCATAGCATGACAAAACAAAACATAGCATAGCATAACAAAACATACCATAGCATAACAAAACAAAACATAGCATAACAAAACATAGCATAGCATACACAAAACATAGCATAGCATAACAAAACATAGCATTGCATAGCATAACATAACATAAGAAAACATAGCATAACAAAACATAGCATACCAAAACACAACAAAACATAGCATAGCATAACAAAACAAAACATAGCATAGCATAACAAAACACAACAAAACATAGCATAACAAAACAAAGCACAGCATAGCAAAACACAACAAAACAGCATAGCATAAGAAAACATAGCATAGCATAACAAAACACAACATAGCATAGCATAACAAAACACAACAAAACATAGCATCGCATAGCAAAGCATAGCATAACAAAACACAACAAAACAAAACATCACAGCATAACATAACAAAACACAGCATAGCAAAACACAACAAAACATAGCAGAGCATAACAAAACATAGCATAGCATAACAAAACATAGCATAGCATAACAAAACATAGCATAGCATAACAAAACAAAGCATAGCATAGCAAAACATAGCATAGCATAACAAAACGTAGCATAACATGACAAAACACAAAACATAGCATAGCATAACAAAACAAAACATAGCATAACAAAACATAGTATAGCATAACAAAACACAACAAAACATAGCATAACAAAACAAAACATAGCATAGCATAACAAAACACAACGTAGCATAGCATACAAAGCATAGCATAACATAACAAAACACAACAAAACATAGCATAGCATAACTAAACAAAATATAGCATAGCATAACAAAACAAACATAGCATAACAAAGCATAGCATAACAAAACACAAGAAAACATAGCATAACAAAACATATCATAGCATAACATAAAACATAGCATAGCAACATACAACAAAACATAGCATAGCATAACAAAACACAACAAAACAAAGCATAGCATAGCATAACAAAACAAAACAGCATAGCAAAACACAACAAAACATAGCATAGCATAACAAAACAAAACATAGCATAGCATAACAAAACATAGCATAGCATAACAAAACAAAACATAGCATAACAAAACATAGCATAGCATACACAAAACATAGCATAGCATAACAAAACATAGCATTGCATAGCATAACATAACATAAGAAAACATAGCATAACAAAACATAGCATACCAAAACACAACAAAACATAGCACAGCATAACAAAACAAACATAGCATAGCATAACAAAACACAACAAAACAGCATAACAAAACAAAGCACAGCATAGCAAAACACAACAAAACAGCATAGCATAAGAAAACATAGCATAGCATAACAAAACACAACATAGCATAGCATAACAAAACATAGCATAGCATAACAAAACATAGCATAGCATAACAAAGCATAGCATAACAAAACACAACAAAACAAAACATCATAGCATAACATAACAAAACACAGCATAGCAAAACACAACAAAACATAGCAGAGCATAACAAAACATAGCATAGCATAACAAAACACAACAAAACATAGCATAGCATAACAAAACATAGCATAGCATAACAAAACAAAGCATAGCATAGCAAAACATAGCATAGCATACCAAAACGTAGCATAACATGACAAAACACAAAACATAGCATAGCATAACAAAACAAAACATAGCATAACAAAACATAGTATAGCATAGCAAAACACAACAAAACATAGCATAACAAAACAAAACATAGCATAGCATAACAAAACACAACGTTGCATAGCATAACAAAACATAGCATAACATAACAAAACATAGTATAGCATAACAAAACACAACAAAAAATAGCATAGCAACAAAAAATATCAAAACAAAACATAGCATAGCATAACAAAGCATAACAAAACAAAACATAGCATAGCATAACAAAACATAGCATAGCATAACAAAAAATAGCATAACATAGCATAGCATAACAAAATAAAACATAGCATAGCATAAGAAAACACAAAACATAGCATAACAAAACATAGTATAGCATAACAAAACACAACAAAACATACCATAGCATAACAAAGCATAGCATAGCAAAACAAAACATAGCATAACAAAACATAGCATACCAAAACACAACAAAACATAGCATAGCATAACAAAACAAAACATAGCATAGCATAACAAAACACAACAAAACATAGCATAACAAAACAAAGCACAGCATAGCAAAACACAACAAAACAGCATAGCATAAGAAAACATAGCATAGCATAACAAAACACAACATAGCATAGCATAACAAAACATAGCATAGCATAACAAAACACAGCAAAACATAGCATAGCATAACAAAGCATAGCATAACAAGACACACCAAAATAAAACATCATAGCATAACATAACAAAACACAGCATAGCAAAACACAACAAAACATAGCAGAGCATAACAAAACATAGCATAGCATAACAAAACACAACAAAACATAGCATAGCATAACAAAACATAGCATAGCATAACAAAACAAAGCATAGCATAGCAAAACATAGCATAGCATAACAAAACGTAGCATAACATGACAAAACACAAAACATAGCATAGCATAACAAAACAAAACATAGCATAACAAAACATAGTATAGCATAACAAAACACAACAAAACATAGCATAACAAAACAAAACATAGCATAACAAAACACAACGTAGCATAGCATAACAAAACATAGCATAACATAACAAAACACAACAAAACATAGCATAGCATAACTAAACAAAATATAGCATAGCATAACAAAACAAACATAGCATAACAAAGCATAGCATAACAAAACACAAGAAAACATAGCATAACAAAACATATCATAGCATAACATGACACAACATAGCATAGCAACACACACCAAACATAGCATAGCATAACAAAACACAACAAAACATAGCATAGCATAACAAAACAAAACAGCATAGCAAAACACAACAAAACATAGCATAGCATAACAAAACAAAACATAGCATAGCATAACAAAACATAGCATAGCATAACAAAACAAAACATAGCGTAACAAAACATAGCATAGCATACACAAAACATAGCATAGCATAACAAAACATAGCATTGCATAGCATAACATCACATAAGAAAACATAGCATTAAGTTTGATAAACTTATAGTAGCGGGCTAGCTAGCTTTAACGGCCAGTGAGTGTAAGCAACTCCGTCAACCCAGAAGCAGTCACTCGGTCACCTTTGCTCTTGTATTGCAGTGGCTTGGTTTATTAAACAGTGCCCATATTTATACTGTTAGCACTTTACTTGTGCAAATTTCAGGGCTCACAAAACTTTAATGAATCGAAATTCACAACTGAGGCTGTTAAGTTCGTGCTATATAAAACCCTAAGGATAAATAAAAAACATTGCCATTTACAATGTGAATAGCTCCAACAAACACAAGACCTTTTTCAAAGTACAAAACATTGCCATTTACAATACCAATAGCTCCAGCTCCAACAAATGCGAGATGCTTCCCGGGACGCAAGGAATTACCATCGCCTATAAATAAAGCTTGGCGTTCCTGGCGTTCGAGGACGGGCGGCAGAGAAGTAACAGGACTCTGTCTTTTCCTTCTTACCCAGAGAAGAAAAAAAAGCATTTCCAATGCAACGGTCTCGGCATTGTTAAAGTTAGAGCTATTGGCATTGCTCATGACATTATTTTTGTTTATGTTTTTGTTTTTAAAACATGTAGAGAAACGGCATTGTTATTTACAATGTCAATAGCTTAATCAGTGTGTGTGTAGGTGGCTCTGTGTGTGGGTGCAAATGCAATAGGTCTCGCATTTGAGAGTGATTAAGCTATTGACATTGTAAATAACAATGCTGTTTCTTTAAATGTTTTAAAAACAAAAACATAAACAAAAATAATGTCATGAGCAATGCCAATAGCTCTAACTTTACCAATGCCGAGACCATTGCATTGTAAATGCTTGTATTTATGTGTTTTGAAAACCTGCAAGCAGTGCGTTAACACTCACTTTGTACTTGCTTTGAGAAGCAAGGCTGGCAGTAACTGTGCCTCTTTTACTGCCAGCTGTTAGTACAAAGTGCGTGTTTACGGACCGCTTACAGGTTCTCAAAACACGTAAATGAAAGGCATTGTCATTTACAATGACAATAGCTCAAACTCTCTTACAGGCGAGACCTATTGCATTGCAAATGCTTGTTATATTGTTTCCACAGGTGCAATGATAAGCAACGGTAGTGCTTCCTAAACTAGGGGTAACAGTGATGAAGACACCCCTTTTGGTCTGGTGCAGGCTGGTATGAGAGCCCTTAGCCGACACCTGTTAATTATATACGATTGAGACCCAAGAATGAAAGATACACATTACTTTGAAATACGATTGATATCTGGTTGGCCAGGTTTTACTGAAAGAGAACTGCTATTTCGTTTGTTTTGTTTTGTCAGCCTATCCACATCATACAAAGCATTGTCTAGAGAGGCGATTGAGTGAACCCCACGCCCTGACGAATTTGCCACAACATACATAATAGGCAATGAAACATGTTGGCCTTCTTGGAAAAGGTTAGCAACATATAGTGTTTTTAACCTGAGTAAGCTCACAATTGCAAAGAACTCGATTTTAATTGCACGGAACACATGGTTCTTTGCATAGCACGGGGTTTGTGTTTTGGGACAGTTAACTCTTTTTTTCTGTTCTTCTCCTCTCTCAACTGGACACCATTTTCTTTGTTTCTGTGACTGGGCAACCGATGATGATATACGCGGGCATACTGGCGGGAACCTGCTGGTAGCCTCTCTGGTGTTGCATACGTGAGGTGCCCTCTCACTCTTCCACTTATTTTTAGTAAGTGTTCTTCACTCATATGCTGTGGGGGAGGAGATGCACAGTTGGGCGGCTTGACTGACAGCGGTTTTGCATTCATTTTTATAAAAAATATTATTTTTGGAGAGTTCTGGGATTGCAAGAAATTGGACAGGGTGCCAGAGAGTGGGTAGAATTAGATATCGCCACTTGTGAATGCAGGTCCTTAGATTGAAATTGATTAAACTCTCTCATAGCCAGGCCTCTATTGGATTGATGATTTGTGAGAGGCGGATGGCCTGGTAATTTCCCTCTACAGCTCCTTGTTGTTAAGAGTCGCTTATTATAATCCCAGCATGTCCCCATTTTCCCACCTCCCTCCGTGCTACCAGAGGGGCCTGCCCAAAAGGACTGCCCGGGGGTGGTGTCCTGGCGCACTTGTTTCATGTGGTGTAAGCACATAATTTGGTCAGTTTGGTCCAATGTTAAATAAGGGTCAGTTTCCTTCGCCCTACTAAACTCCTTGTCATACTCCTTCCACCCCACACCCCCGTATTCATCATGCGCACAAGCAATCCTATTCTGATAACAGGCCATCTGGGTGCCCAAACCAGTGAAGCGTTCTGCCACAATTGCTTGCTAGTTGGAGAAACCCTGTATCCAGTTAACCAAAGTCTCCTCTATTATCTGTTTGTAAGACCAGTGGCCACATTCCCTGAAGTGCGCGTGGTGCAGATCGGAGCTTCCAAATCCCCTCTACCTCCACGGACGGAATGATTCCACAGTCACACACGCATACACACATCACACGCTGGTGGGGCCCATTACACCAACATTCACCCTATAAATCATTCTATCCATGCCTTTGCAGAGGAGAATCACTTCCTAAATACACCTATCCAATCTGCCTGTACTTTGAGGTCAATGGCATCTGTTTAGTTGCTTATAAATCTAGCGAAATACATTTCAAAGAATATACACCATAATTCATTAAACATGACAAGAAATAACCACCGAGACAGGAATTCAAACAATTTGTTCATTTATCTAAAATTATTGCAAGGTAAAGCCAATTAAATTCAAATTCATTTTCTTTCATAATTGCCTATTCTGTCTAAATGTCAGATCCTAAGTCAGAACCGGTCCTTAGTAGAAGTAACAGAGTTCCCTGCAGTCATGTAGAGTCTCCGTCCTTTCCGTCAGCATAGGGACCTCGCATCATCAGCTCGGGAAGAAGTGGCACTAGACCTCTCTAGTCTATTTACTTTTATACTAAAATGTACATTCTAAAAAGTATCATTTCTTTGTTCAGAACGGATGAATAGCGGAAATAATATCGTCTTGCAACATGAGCAAAAGTTCCCAAACATTGTCTGTCTAAAAATGATGAATAAAAATGTAGTGTCCTTAATTAATTTGATACATCCACGGATGTTTTTCCCTAGATTAAATGTATCTCCATTGTGGAAATGACAGTTCAAGAGTTCAATAATATTTCTTTGGATACATCTTCTCGATCAGGGGCTTTTCTGGCTGTCTTCCCAGATTTTCGTCATGTACATGACTTTTCATTTCATCAGAGGTGCAAGGTCATAGGCAGAGCGAAGCCTTTTGTAAATTTCCAGCATCTCCGATACAGGCTGCAGGCGGCGGCCATTTTGTGGCAGGCCACAATGGACAACTTAAAGCAAAGTAAACATAAAACATAATTACTGCATAGAAATGATTAAACAGTGTTATTCCCCTGCTAATACCCTTATGTGTGTGTATTTATCTAGCCATTTGCGACAACATAAGCCATTAATGCATATTAATTATAAGCGCAAAACACCATAACATCACATAAGCAACATCGTATTCTGTCAGTTTGCTCACCAACTTAGTTCACTTATTATTTAGCCATGCAATAGCATTCCCGCGTGTAATTCTCTTGTTAATAAGGTTGATTAATCAATATTCAACAAACTTTTAGTCATTAATAGTTATTCATTAATACACTTAATTATAACATGCAAAAAATGAAACAGGTATTCCATTTTGGAGTAAAAAACCCTGCTCCATCAATCCCCCCTTTGGTGATATATAATCACCACAAAAATCAAAACCCCAAAAATTAATTTAATTTCCCCTTTTAGAAGAGTTTGAAATGTCTTCTTGTTCTTGTTTTAAACCCTACTTTCCATCTCATCCTCCTTTTTAGTTTCTATATACATGCTTTCTCTTAATTCTTCAAGTTCTATTTCTTGTGGATCTCTTTCTGATTTCTTTTGTCTCTTTTTAACATTTTCTTTTACTATTTTCTTTTTATTTCTTCTATATCTACAACACATACATCCTAATCTAAGAATCAAAAGTGCAACTATTACACAAGTTAATGGAAATAATATCTTACCAAAAATGGTACTACCTATTTTAGCTATAAAATTCTTAATAGCAATCATCTTATTAGCCATTTTAGTCCAAATACTTTCAGCTTCTAGTGGTACTAATTCTTCATGCAAATCAGTAATATTTTTGATGTAAACTTTTAGATCTTTGCTTTCGTCAGGAATGTAAGTGCAACAATGTTGAACTTTCAGCATTCCACAGACTCCACCCTCTTTTGCCAAACGAATGTCAAGGGCAAGTCGATTTTGCATTGCCATAGCGCGTAAAGCAACCATTTCAGTATTTACCACAAGAAAGCCTCCAGCGGTGCTTGCTGACAAGCGATCTACCACTGTTGACAGCTTCCGAATGCCATATGCATTTAAAGAAATTCCCACTGCTGGAATTAAAGCTCCAAAAATATCTCCTACAATTTCTGCCCATGTTTCTCTTTTATAGCGTGTTAATGTGTTAGTATGTTCAGTATCATCTACTCTCTTTGGAAAGACCAGGCCAACATAACATGTACCAAACCAATGGTCCGGCAAATGGTAATAAGCCTTGTTCCCACAAATATAATACACTGCCGGAAAAACTGGATCTTCTCCTCCTCTAAATCCCCATCCGGTTGCAATAAAGTATGTATCATGGCACTCACTAGTCCCTATGAAATAATAATCATATTGAGATCTCTTCCTGGTAATGCACAATTTTCCCTTCTGTGGGGCATCTATAGCCATAGTTGGACTGGCTCCATTTTTCAACTCCTTTTCTTTCTCAATATCCCACATTGTCTCACTCATTTTATGCCCTTCTGCTTTCTTGTGCATGTTCAATCTTCTTTTCTCAACCATGTCTAGAAAATTCTTCTCTTCTCCTTTCAATCTGCAAGTTAAATTATTTCTAAAAACATAGTCTAAGGTTACTTCTTTGGTTTCTAGAAAAATCTCACCTAAAGTGTTAGCATCCTTTGCTGGATTCAGTGCTTTATTCATAGGCAACAGCCCAAGAATATTATCTATATTTGACATATTGTAATCTAATCTCCCTAATTGATAAAATATACTAATAAACACACTACAGGAAATTCCATACGTAGCCGGAAGATGATGATAAGTCACTCCTACCGAAACAAAGGCAGGTAATTGCATGCAGACGTAGCAATCCCTTACTTCCATTGTCTTTACGTACTCGTACAACAATTTAGAAAAAACATTGCTAGAAAAATCATTAATTGACCTATCCTTATGTATATGTACATTACTAATTCTAGTCGGTACTATTTTCTGTGTACTCTTCCCTATATTAGTTTTGTTCTCAGTATGACATTCTAAAGTGTCTATAGTGACTCTAAATGAAATCAGTAGAGCAAGTACGCTCCAAAGCAGCATTAATAAACCTGTACAGCAGCAGCACATTTTGCACCATCTTTTCAGAAAGGTACATCTACTTTTAGTCTCTGTGTTAGCCATTTTGTTAATTTGACCGTGTCTTTTGACTTAGCCTCTTCTACTCCACTACTGAACTTTTCAGGGCAGCAAGTACCCAACAGATTATTTCAATCTACTAATTTTTTGTATTTTCTTATTCTTCTGTTCTCCAAGTAAACTTGCTTGGATTCACTCAATTTGGATTATCATCACTTTTCACTGTTTCATCATCATCATCAAACTGTATCAGGTCCTGAACATCCGTCTCTTCTCCAATGTCGGATAAGATAACTCTCAGGATTCCCACAGCTTCTTCTTCAGCAACCTCCTTCAGTACAGCCTCCTCTGGACTTTCTTGACCGTCCGCCTCTTCTCCTTCTTCAGGCAGTGCCACATACGTCCATTCCGGTGACTTGTACCTCTGGTTTGGTTTTCTTATTCTTTTTGCTCTTCCAGGTATCTTTGTTTCTTCTTCTTTGGTTGGGTTTTGACTCGACACTTCGTTCACCTGCTCAGCTCTTGACGAGTTAACTCGTGTCAGTCTATACCTCAGTCTCTTTATCTTATTTGGCCAAAGATCTCCTTTAGCATTTCTCTTTTGTTTTCCTTCTTTATTGTTTCTTTTTTCAAGCCAAGTTCTCTTTCTCAGAACTCGTCCTCCATGTATCTCATTGTCACTTTCATCTGATTCTGTTTCAATTGCTTCTGGTTCATTATTAGCTTCCTTTTCTCCAACAACTTCTTTTTCTCCAACAGTTTCTTTTTCCACCACTTGAGATTTCCCTACTTCTGTCCCTCCTCGGGTCTCCGACACGCAATCTTCTTGCTGTCTACTTGTCCCTTCACCTAGCTTATTGGTGCTGTTCCCTACACCTCCTCTGGGTTTTTCCGCAATCTGTCCCTCACTGTCTTTGTCTGACCCTCTTTCTTCAATATTTATCTCAGGTGGAATTTGTCCACTTTTCTCATGTGATTCTGATATCTCTTCTGTTGGAATGTTCTTTTCTTTTCTTTCTTTCTTTTTGTGTTGATCACTGTCAATTGGAACCTCAGGCAATTCTTCTGAGTCTGAACTCACTTCTGCAGTTTGTACTGTTCTCTTCAGAACCTCTTCAGGTGGGATGAAAGCTTCTCTTGATTCGCTCTCCCCACTTTCAGGATTCTTTTTCCTTCTTACTGTCTCAGTATCTGCATCATCACTAGAATCAGATTCTTCAAAGTATTCTTTTCCAGTACCATCTCTTGGATGTGGAACTCTCAGTGTGTGACTTGCATGTATCCAATTCTTTACACCAGCACACTTCACAGCAGTTTTTGTGATCAAGATGACTTGTCTTGGTCTTCCCCACCTTGGAACCAGGCAATTCCGTCTTCTGTGGACTTTTATCCTTACCAAGTCCCCTGGGCTCAGATCATGGGCTGGTTTCTTTTCAAGTGTGGTGGCGTCTTCTCCAACCTGGTGAAACACAGAATGAACTGCGTCAGCCAGGCCTTTGCAATAATCCAAAATCATGTCATCAGTTATTGTCATCAGCTTGTTTACTGGTACATATGCATGCCTCATAGCACGTCCCATGATAATTTCATGTGGACTCAAACATGTTGTTCTGTCTGGAGTAGACCTAATGGTCATCAGGACTAGAGGCAAGACATCGGGCCATTTCATTCCTGGGGCTAAGCACATTTTGCCAATTCTGTTCTTGATAGTCCCATTCATTTGATCAACAACCCCAGAAGCCTCTGGTCTGTAAGCACAATGCAACTTCTGCTGTACACTCAATGCTTCACAAATTAGACTCATGATTTCATTATAAAAATGTCCTCCTCTGTCTGATTCAATGGTTACTGGGAACCCGTACCTTGGGATGAATTCTCTTAACAGCAATTTTGCCACTGTTATCCCATCATTTCTTCTTGTTGGGTATGCCTCCACCCACCTTGAGAACAAACAGACTACCACCAGGACATATCTCAACCTGTTGACTGGGGGCATTTCAATGAAGTCTATCTGCATTCTTGTGAAGGGTCCTCCTTCCCTGCCTATTGTTCCTAGGCTCACCGCTGTTTTCTTTCCAGGATTGAATTGCTGACATATCAAGCATCTCTGACAGAGACTTTCTGCTATCAGTCTGAACTTGGGACTGTACCAGGTTTGCTTAAAGGCTCTTATCATAGCATCCCTCCCCAGGTGTCCCTGGCCATGATACATCCTTGCCATTGTTGATAGCATGCTATTTGGCATGACTGGTCTTCCATCCCTGTAGACCCACACATGATCCTTTTCTCTGGGTGCACAACCTGCCTTCACCCAATCCCTCATTTCATCATCTTCTGCCTCATCTTGCAGCTGTTTTACTTCTTCCCATGTCCCCACTTCATTAGTAAACATTAATGAACATGAAGACATTTCCTTCTCTTTGCACCTGTTAATTGAATGATTGTTCCTAGCACAATATTGTGCTATGTCATTTGCAAATTTATTACCAACTGTTACAAAATTGTTACCATTACCATGAGCTGCACATTTTACAACTGCTAGCTCCTTAGGCAGCTGTATCGCCTCCAGCAGTTTTCCAACCATTTCAGCATTCTTTATGGGAGTTCCACTTGAGGTCAGGAAACCTCTTTGCAACCATAGTTGGCCAAAATCATGGACAACTCCGAAGCCATACTGGCTGTCAGTCATCACAGTCACTCTCACACTCCTCCAATCTTGCATGCTTTTGTCAATGCCACCAGTTCTGCCTCTTGAGCAGATTTAACTCCTTTCAAGGGTGATGCTTCCACAACTTCTGAGACTTTGCACACAGCATATGCAGCACTCAACACTCCTTCTTCTGTTCTCAGACAAGATCCATCCACAAACAACACATGATCACTTTCAGGCAGTGGCAGATCTCTTATGTCTGGCCTTGGTTTTGTGCAGTAATCAAGTACATCCAAGCAATCATGATCAACATCATTTCTCACTCCCACACATTCAGCATCAGGTAATAGTGTCACTGGATTCACATTCACACATCTCTCCAGGCTTACCTTGGTTGCACCAAGAATGACTTTCTCATATTTAGTCAGCCGACTATGAGACATAAACTGTGTCCGGCTCCTTGTTAAAAGGATTGCCACATCATGAGGTACAAATACCCGTACAGGGTATCCCATTATGATTCCCTCACTTTGTTCCAGACTTTTACAGGTAGCAGCTACTGCTTTCAAGCAACCTGGCAAACCCACAGCTACTTGGTCAAGTGTTGCTGAGAAATAGGCAATTGGCCTTCTCAGACGTCCATGTTTCTGGATTAACACTGAAAGTGCACATCCATTTCTCTCACTACAGTACAATTCAAATTCCTTTTCATAATCAGGCATTCCCAAGGCAGAAGCTTCGCAAAGTCTGTCTTTTAGCTCTCTGAATGCAGCCATTTGTTCTGGGTTTAATTCCAATAGGTCTTTCACCTCACTTTTTGTCAATTTGATCAATGGTTTGGCAATCAGGGAAAAGTTACTTATCCACTGACGACAGTAACCTACCATTCCCAGGAATATTCTCACTTCTCTTTGAGTCATTGGAGCTCTCATTCCCCTAATGATTTTGATTCTGTCAATGGTCACTTTTCTCAGGCCTTTCTCAACATTATGTCCCAGATACTGGACTTCTTTCTTACAGAACTGCAATTTGGCTGGAGATACCTTTAATCCTCCATCTGCCAAGTGATTTAGCAATGCAATGGTATCTACTTCACAAGCTTCACGTGTTTTTGATGCCACAAGTAAGTCATCAATATATTGGACCAAAACTGAATTCTCAGGCATTGTCAGACTTTCCAGAGATTTCTTTAGCAACTGATTAAATATTGAGAGGCTCTCTGTATATCCCTGTGGGATTCGGCACCATGCCAAAATCCGATCTCCAAATCTAAAAGAAAATATTGGCTGACTGTCATGATGCAATGGGATGGAAAAGAAAGCATGACACAAATCAATGACTGTATACCATTCTGCATCATGGGGAATCTGATATAAAATCACTGATGGATTTGGCACAATAGGACAACATGACACAACAATCTTGTTAATCTTTCTCAAATCTTGTACTATTCTGAACTTTCCATTAGGTTTCTTCAGTCCCATTATCGGTGAATTACATGGGCTGCTCAATATTTCCCTTAACACCCCTTGCTGAATCATCTTCTCAATTAAGGGCGTTATTCCTTCAATTATTTCAGGTGTCAATCTGTATTGCGGTATGTTTGGGTAAACCACTCCCTCTTTTATGGTAATCTTTACTGGATCTACATTTCTCATCAGACCCACATCTTCTCCAGTAAAATCCCAAACTGCTGCTTTCACTGTCTATTTCTACTCTGGTGGTAATGCATCAGGATTAAATATTGCATATGTTCCCAAAGCCTTACATTCTCTGTTATCCATGGTCATTCTGTATAGCACATCCTCATCAGGTGTTTCAAATGTTATTCCGTCTGGAGTACAGAAAATAGTCCAATTCATCTTGCACAGCAGATCCCTGCCTAGCAAGTTTACTGGACTAGTGTCACACACCACAAATCGGTGCATGTCTGAAAATTTCCCTATTCTAACCTTTACTGGATCAGTAAGTAGTGTTTTGATCTGTGTATTGGATACACCAACCACTTGGATTGCTTCGTCCGAGAGAGGAAGATTCTTTATATTAGCTGACCTGACAGTTGATCTCGTGGCCCCAGTATCAACTAGGAAAGTGATGCTTTCACCATTAATTTTCCCGTCTACAAAAGGTCCTGCCTGGTCTATTTCTAGAGTTGCGCCAAGTACGCACTCTTCTTCCTCTCTTCGGCAACGTCAGAAGTCTCCCTCGGAGTCACTTCCCTCATTCTTCAGCCAGTACTGAGAAACAGTGCTTGCGCGTTTTGGTTTGATTACCTGCTCTTCATCGTAGAACCCCGATTCTTGGCTGTACTTCTGGGATCCTTTCCTTTGTGGCAAGGGTGGTTTTGGCACCTGGCTCTGCTGCTTATCAGCCTTCTGCTGTTGCCGATGCTGACCACACCCCTCAGTCTGCACCTGTGAATTAAATGATGAATTATCATCGTTAGTGGATGGCGGATTCTTACACTCGGATTTCCAGTGCCCCAATTTTCCACAGTTGTGACATGGGAATTTCTTTTTTGCCTCCTCTATGTTCCCTTTCCCTTTTCCTGGACCATACTTGGGTCTATTTCCTTGGTTATTTGCCTGTTCAACCAACTGAGCTTCCCGTCTTTCTGCAACTTTCACCTGTGCCCACATTGCCTTTTCTTTTAGCTTTCTCTGCTTTGCCTCAATCTCATCACTGAAGTATTTCGCATGTCTCAGGATCTCATCAATCTTTTTACTTTGCCAGTCAACTGTGTGCTCCCTGATCATCTCACTGATTTCAGGTCGCAAACCATATACAAATCTATATACAAAATGGCTCAAATCCTTGTCACCCAGGTGTTCATCCCCACTGAACTGCTTAAAAGCCAGTATCAGTCTTTCATAATAGGCATGAACTGATTCTTTCGATTCTTGCTGTGTTCGGTCTATTTTAACCCAGTCTGTTTCCTTGGGGGGTACTTTATTTTTCAGGAAGGCCATAACCTGCTCATACTTTTTCATGACCTCCGGGTCTGGTGCTCCTGTTTTGGGGTCTCTCGGGTACTCCTTAGTAGGCCAGTCTATGACTATTTTACATTCTGCCCACAAGTCTGCTGGTACAATTATATCAAACAGACTATTCAGGTCAATCCACAGTACTTTTGACAGCTTTACAAATCTGTCGACCTGTCTGTACCACTCAACGGGCTTCTCCCTTAAACGAGGGAAATCGTTCGTAAATGATAAAATATCCTGTCTGGTCCATGGGACATGTACGTACCCACCTCCCGGAATCTCTCTCATGGGGTAAGCTGTCACTGCCTTTTCTTTTTCTTTCAGAGGAAATGCTGAGAAAGTTCTATCTGGCCCATCCTCTCGCTTTCGATACCATCTGTCTTTCCATCTTTCTACATCTCCCCATTTCTTCAGCAAGGCAATCATTTCCTTAATCTGTCCTGTCCGTCCTGCATTGTTCAGATTTTCAATATCCTTGTCGGAGAAATCCACTCGGTAAGTTTTTTGTAAAGCTTTCACCTTATCCATATCAATTCCCAATTCACTGGCTATTCCTCTCAACCTGTCATGTATATTCTTTGCTCTCCATGTGACACTTTTAGACAGAAATAGGATCTCCCCTTCCCGATAATCCTTCAATGTTTCTATAGGTATGGTACCTACTATCATTTCTTCCATTTCCATACGTAGCCTAGCTACATCAATTCCCTGTGACTCTTTCTCCTTTTTCTGCAAGGTTTTCAGCCATTCATTCAAATCTTCAGCAGTTATCACAGATTTTCCTGTACCCTCTGGTTCTGTCACTCTTTGTGGTTCTAGAATTGATCCTCTGTTCCCTTCCATACATTCAGAATTCAGAATTGAGTTAGTTTGTACACTCGTTTCTCCTCCACATATAGTATGTCTCCACTGATTTTCTCCTGTTTTCCACTGAGTCTCTCCTGCTCTCATTTCTACCTGCTCCGGCGGTACAATCAATCTATTTTCCACATATGGTACCGTCAATCCATTCTCACCCGTCCTCTGTTTGTCAAAAATCGGCATAACCGGGCCTATGGTTACAGGCACTGTAACTGCCTCAAGATTCTTTGTCAATTCTCTTATTTTCTCTGTTAGCTCAAAGGTAGTTCTGGTTAGTTCTCTGGTCTTTTCATCCTCAAGCTCATTCTCTCTTTCTATCTCTCTCTCTCTTTCCCTTTCTCTCTCTCTCTTTCCCTTTCTCTCTCTCTCTTTCTTTCTCTCTCTCTCTATCTCTTTCTCTTTCTCTTTCCGCCAGAGAGCAACTGTCTTTCAATTCAGGGGCTGTAGCCTCTGTCTTTATAACCCGCAGGGTATTTCTCATTGGGGTACCTGCTGCTCCTACCTCTGGTTCTCGTCTATACGGAGGTGGTCTTTTGTAGAGCATGTCCTCTAGGACATCATCATCAGATTCATTTGCCCCATATCTCCTAGGTTCTACATTATGTTCTTTTTCTGTACACTTTCTTCCTTCCGATTCCTCTACTGTCCTTACAGGATATAGTCCTTCGGACATACTGGCGTCACGCCACCTTCTCATTCGGTCATGATGGGTTTCGCGATCATACTTGCACCCAAACATATACCTGTAATTATTCCCACTCCTCTGCTTCTCTCGCTCATGTACTTCATCTTCCCATTCTACCAATGCCTCAAATTGTGTCGGCCTAGGCCGAGGCTCTAGATACATCATCTTTTCCCTCAAATTCCTTAACACGGCCAGATTAAATGAACCATGTTCTGGGAAAGCCAAAACTCCATCTTCTTTAGTATACTTCGCCCAGTTGTCTAACCAAATACAGGTATGGTACCCATATTTTGCAACCATAAAGGATGCAGGTGTTCTAGTCGGCGGAAGTAACTCTCCTTTCCTAGTTATAATGTCCTTATCCTTGTCGAACCATGTCTTTACTTTACTTAATAAAGACTTATTTTTCTTCTCTCCATCATGGTAATACATTTTCCTGTTTTCCGTAACTCTTAGTCTGTTCTACAACTGTACGATGTCTTATCCAATTTTAGCGCGACACACACTAACGCACCAATCCTGGAGCGTCTACGTCACCCTGTATGTCTCCCAATCCTAGCGCGGCGTTCACTAGTACACCAATCACTGTGCTTCTCACTGTTTTAACCCACTGTCCAATCACAGCGCGGTCTCCCTGACGTCAGCAGTCGCTGCAGTCGCATCTGCTCTTGTCTCCTGCTCTTCCGTCTACCCCTCCTTTACAAGACTACTTGGTAGACTTTGTTTCAACTTCTACGAGTCTGTTAGTTACAACGTACAAACATCTCCATTGTCTGCTTCGCTAGCCACAGAACAGCAAAAGACCTTTCCCACGAGAATTCTGCCTTTCCCGAGAACAGCGCTTACCTCTGACCTACTACAGAATAGTTACTTCCGTTGATAAAGTAGCACATCCCTCTACTTTACCCTTCTTACTAGCATCAATTAACTGTTTCCTCACCGGAATGTTCCTAAGAGTCTCACAATTAACCAAAATGCCTTCTCATTCACTCACTTTCATACCAGGAAAAATGTAGTACATTCACACAGAATTCTGTCTTTCCCGAGAACAGCGAACAGTCTGTCCTACTACAGAATTATATCATATGTTAACAAAGCAGCGCTTACCTCTGCCCTGTCCTTCTAACAAGCTCCGAGAATACCTATTACTTCTCCAGCGGTAAGCTTTAACGGAATCCCTTACAGACCCCTGGGACCTAAGACCAGAGTTTCACAGATAACCTTTGCTATCATACACCCTTCTTTCACACAGAAATGTCTCTAATGGCAACACACGGCGATGCTACCTTATCGAACCCAGACAATGCGACGTGCAACTTCAATTGTCACATGTTTTTCCCTGTCTGCATACAGGGCCAACAATCCCGCCTTTTTCCGAGAGCATCACTCCCTCTGCTCTACTACGGAACTGAACTGTCACCGACTCCCTACATCCCAGAAGCCGTATAATACATAAAACTCAACACAACTTCAACATATAGTGTTAGTACAAATATCAATCAATATTCAACAAGCCTATATACACGCAATTCCGCTAGATCAAGACAATAACAAACCATCATTCTGCTACCAAGAAACTGGTGCAGATCGGAGCTTCCAAATCCCCTCTACCTCCACGGACGGAATGATTCCACAGTCACACACGCATACACACATCACACGCTGGTGGGGCCCATTACACCAACATTCACCCTATAAATCACTCTATCCATGCCTTTGCAGAGGAGAATCACTTCCTAAATACACCTATCCAATCTGCCAGTACTTTGAGGTCAATGGCATCTGTTTAGTTGCTTATAAATCTAGCGAAATACATTTCAAAGAATATACACCATAATTCAATAAACATGACAAGAAATAACCACCCGAGACAGGAATTCAAACAATTTGTTCATTTATCTAAAATTATTGCAAGGTAAAGCCAATTAAATTCAAATTCATTTTCTTTCATAATTACCTATTCTGTCTAAATGTCAGATCCTAAGTCAGAACCGGTCCTTAGTAGAAGTAACAGAGTTCCCTGCAGTCATGTAGAGTCTCCGTCCTTTCCGTCAGCATAGGGACCTCGCATCATCAGCTCGGGAAGAAGTGGCACTAGACCTCTCTAGTCTATTTACTTTTATACTAAAATGTACATTCTAAAAAGTATCATTTCTTTGTTCAGAACGGATGAATAGCGGAAATAATATCGTCTTGCAACATGAGCAAAGGTTCCCAAACATTGTCTGTCTAAAAATGATGAATAAAAATGTAGTGTCCTTAATTAATTTGATACATCCACGGATGTTTTTCCCTAGATTAAATGTATCTCCATTGTGGAAATGAGAGTTCAAGAGTTCAATAATATTTCTTTGGATACATCTTCTCGATCAGGGGCTTTTCTGGCTGTCTTCCCAGATTTTCGTCATGTACATGACTTTTCATTTCATCAGAGGTGCAAGGTCATAGGCAGAGCGAAGCCTTTTGTAAATTTCCAGCATCTCCGATACAGGCTGCAGGCGGCAGCCATTTTGTGGCAGGCCACAATGGACAACTTAAAGCAAAGTAAACATAAAACATAATTACTGCATAGAAATGATTAAACAGTGTTTTTCCCCTGCTAATACCCTTATGTGTGTGTATTTATCTAGCCATTTGCGACAACAGAAGCCATTAATGCATATTAATTATAAGCGCAAAACACCATAACATCACATAAGCAACATCGTATTCTGTCAGTTTGCTCACCAACTTGGTTCACTTATTATTTAGCCATGCAATAGCATTCCCACGTGTAATTCTCTTGTTAATAAGGTTGATTAATCAATATTCAACGAACTTTTAGTCATTAATAGTTATTCATTAATACACTTAATTATAACATGCAAAAAATGAAACAGGTATTCCATTTTGGAGTAAAAAACCCTGCTCCATCACGCTCACTCGATGCACCTTTTTACCTCCTCCCTTTCTGGCTTGTCCAGCAGCAAATCAAACATGTCCACATATTCCCCTTTCCAAATCTTTTCTTTCACCTTCCACGAAATGTGCCTGCCCAGACACTCCCGCGGTGACAGTGCCTCCCCCAAACCTAAACTTGGCAATAATTGCGCCATACCTGAGGCTGCAATTGCAACAAATGATGGGAGGAATGCTGAATGATTCAAACATTCTCCTCTAGTCAAGAGATCTGGGTTAAATCCATTGTTATTTTGCCCACTACACCACCTCAGTTTGGACCCAGCCATATGCAAATCAGTCTTGACCCTGTGCCTCATGGGAACAGTCCAGACCAAACTGCCAAGCCAGGTCCTCCCTGGACCAGAAACAAGCATCCTGGGACCGGTTTCAGGGTATTTCACCCTTCATCAGCCAGGCTAGCTTGAATCCAGTGGCACAGTGAGCAAAAGAATGATGGATTTAAACAAGATCTCTTGACTGGGGGTGAAGGTATGATTTATTCAGCAATCTGTCCATCATTTGTTTGCGCAATACCTGATGCTGCAGTATCTTGCTTCTTGGTGGGAGCTCCCTCCGACGCATTACTGGCTATTCCAGCCTCAGGGGCATTCTTGTCTTTCTCCAGGCAGCCCTGGTCAGACGTGTTAGCTGCTAAGCTACTAACCACTGTTGTCCCTGTAGCCATATGCTGGGCCCCTGTCTGCCTCGACCCCTCCACCTGCACCACCAGCTTCCTAGCTTTCTTCAAATCATCTCCCTCAGCCTCAAAGTCCCCATTTCCTGCCATAGGGGCCCCGAACTTCGAAAACCACTGCAGCACAGCAGCTAAACCGGTGACTAAATCAGGCTGACTAGGGCCTCCCCCTGCATTCGGTCTGCCCATTGACACAACACTTGGAGCCCTGCCCCCTCAGAAGGTGCCCTCCCGCCTGGGATTGAGGGCCCCGGAATCTCTACCTCTGGAACTCCCAGGCACCACTGACCTTAGCTCCCACCCTGTTTTGCTCTAACATTCTTGGGCACTGGCGGGAATGCTGCTCTTGGGGGTACCCCAGCCCGTCTAGGCCTCTCCTCAGCCACTTCCTGCTCATCCACCCCGCTCCTCAACTCTGCCAAGGACTGGGCCATATTGTCCATCCTGCGCATTATTGCCTCCATCAGCTCTTCCATGCGTGTGCGCTTCTCCCCTTTCTGTATCTTAGGCGCCATTTGCTGCTCACTTCCTAAACTTTCTGCTCCAACTAAGCAACTGAACAGAGACATCCACCATGCACTGCCTACACGATCACCCAAAAAATGCTGCCTACCTGCCTAAAAATGCCAAGACCCACTGGAGTGATCAAGCGTGCCTGGACAACCAATAACTGCACCGTGTCTTCTCCTGTGCAATGCCTAGTCTAGGAAAGACACCACTGCACCCCTACCTATTCACCCAGCAAAGAAGCACCAAGGAAAAAAAACATCCACTACCCATACTACCCCAAAACCAGATGTCAGCATCCACCTTTGGCTCTAGCGCCTGCTCTGTCTATATCTGGAACAAAAGGATAAGCTCCACTGCTCCCCTCCATGCACACTGCAAACAAAAACAACTTGCAGCAGGGGAAAACAAAATGCCAGCACCTAAAAACACTCCCACCCCTCACCTCACTGCACTGCAATACCTAAAATGCAGGTCAGGCGAGTGAAACACTCAAGCCTGTGTGGCTCCCAGATGGCCCTACCAAAAACAGCTGATGAAGTGTTCCTCTTGCTGCTCGTGCTCCTCCTTGAGCCTGTCGACCTGCAACAAAAAGATAAGGAGAGAATTCCCTAAGCCCCCGATGGAGCAGCCGGCAGAAAGCGGTGCAAAAAGAGATCATCTTGCTGCTCCGCTGACCCATTAACGGGGTGGGAACCAGCACCAACGAGCTCCTCCTGCCCCAGAAGTGCTTGAAGCAATTCTGGGACATCTCCAGAGAACAGCCAATGACTTGGCGAGGTCAGGGCTGGTGCCAGCAGTGTCATTTGCCTCCGTCATCAGCCCCGCCACCTCTGGCGGGACAGGCCCACTGCCATAAGCGTGGCGCGCCCGAGTCCGTTGTGCTCCGCTCGGCGTCTTGCCATTTGCTGGGTTATTTTGAACAGGGACACACTTAGCTCTAAACAGCATGTTGTTCTTCAAACAAATTAGTACCAGCTCTAAAACAGCCTCAGTACCATCTTGCACTTAGCATGCTGAAAGTTATTAGACTATACCACATGCTGCCAAACCAAAGCATGACACACTGGTTGCAGAAGTGTTTTTTTCAAACATGCAATGCAACTATAATAGGAAACAACGCTAGGAAGGTAACATTTTTCACCAGGCTAGCTTCAGCCCAGTGTGGCACCAAAGCCAGCACTGCGAGCTACATCATAAAAAAAACGGAATTCCTTGCTTGACTGAGCTATAACGGGCACACTATTGTGCCATCAGAGTTCTCAAAGAAAGTTAAATAGATCCCGATGCCTTCTTTAATTCAGCCAACAGCCGTGTCCTGCGATGTTTTTCTAGAAGTTCTAACATCACTTGAGCAATTGAACTAGAGAAATGGTGGCCCATAAGAATGATTTTAAGGGTGAAAATAAGCCACAAAGCAATCTGATCTGGTGTAGGGTGACATTACACGAAATTAAACATGATTGTAAAGACATTTTAAAGACCATTACTTTTTTTTTTTGTGGTAACCTGCATACTCTTTTCTGAGTCTATCTCAATCCCATGGAACATCAGGGAATTATCAGGACCTGAAATCTTATCTTCAGTCAGGGATACTCCAAATTTGACCATGAGGTTAACGTAGAAGGAAAATCCTGGCACCTTCCTGAGCCACTGGGATATAGGGACACGAAATCATCAAGTTAATGGATGACTTGGTTGGTCTCGGCGACCTTAGTGATGACCCACTCGAAAAAGGAGCTGATCTATTCAAAGTAGGCATATGACACTGAATAGCCCATGGGCATGCATTTCTCATAAAAGAAGCTACCCTGAAATTGGAAGCACAGCAGGTGGAAATTATTGGGATGGACTGGAAGCATGTGAAATGATTATACCATGTGACCTTTGCCATGAGGATCCCAGGGTCCACAGCTTGGTCACAGGCTCATCCAGAGAGGCATATCTCAACATGGAAAGACCATGGGCAGCTGCATCGTTGACGGGCCTGCCACTATAGGAAGAAAGGTTGTGTATGAGGAACAACCTGAAGTTGTTGGGTAAATGTCTGATTGGCTGCCCTGCAATGGTACCTAAGAGAGCCCATTACTTTTTGCTTGAGGCCGTTTGCACCAACTTCATTGCAGTGGCAAGGGCATCCCCCTCCCTCCCAAGCAGGCAAGCCTCTCCAGACTCCAATTTAGGTAGCTAGGGAAAGATATAAAGAATCTTGGCCTTTCCCAATTCCAGGCTTTTGATCATCCACCACGGGTAGGGTACCATGCCGACACCTGGTTGTAGGTCCTCACAACCTGTAGAATGTGGGGTGGGTGCATAAATTCCTGAAGTCTTTCTGCCCACTCCTGGAATTGACCCTTTCATTTGGTGCTTTGGGGTTGGTGAAAATGCTGCTGTTGGTTGTACCACAGCCAGCCTGGAACAATATAAAGCATTATAAAGGTTTATTTTTTATTTTTAGAGATCAGGACAGCTTCATATATACTAGCCCGAATGCTGCCAGCTACCACCACCGCAATGGAAAGAAACAATGCCCTGATAGGCCCTAAAATCAATTGTGTTGAAAAGGCAAAAAATGAATGCAAGTAACTGCCCCTTGGCCCAATATTCCTTGAAATCAATACTGAATGCACCTAAATTGGACGCTGCTACCACCCACTCTTGTAACCCACCTCCTACAAAATGACAACGCTTGAGTCCATCGGCGACACTGCAGCCTGGCCCTCTGCATCACAGGCAAATCAGCTTTTTGCTGCATTGACCTCACTATTCACCACCACTGCCAAGCGAATTCAGGTGCATGAGAGGCATGGGGCAGCCAAAGAAAGTCTCAATGCCACCAAAACATCAACTCAAAAACAGCAACTTGGGCTGCAGGAGGTGGCAATGAATTGCAGCCCCCCCCCCCCCCACAATATCAGTGCTTTGAGTGAGATTTGTTTTTAAAACTTTAAGGACTCAGTCAATCAATTTAACTTTATTCAGTCTCACGAAACAAGATCATAAAAGTACAGTGCATCATATAATACATGTTCGCTCATACAATATCATTTCAATAAGTTAAAAAGACAGCACAGATAAAAACTGGATAAAAAAACGTGTTTAAGCTAAAATTAAGAAACCCTCTGTTACATGGTATTAGATTCATCCAAATCCAGGATAATGTGCAAAATGTGCAAAAGGTGCTAAAACCATTCAAAGAAGAACAAGATTAAAAGACAAACAATCTCCTATTTGATAGGGCCTTACATAAAGAAGAGGCAAGAGAGAAACATAGATAAGGGTCAGGGAGCATTTGTAAAAAGGTCAAAGCTGGGCAACATTGTTCAAAATGATATTTCCGCAGTTGGGGAATGATGTACTTTTGCCATTCACACATGTAAAATTGACAGTAAAATATAAAATGTAAATTTCACGGAGCGGAAATAGCATCACATGGACAAAGAGGCAATTCGCTAGTTGTGTACACACCTGCCAGATAGCCCAACATAAACGGGATTAAATTCAACCTAAAACGCACCAATACGTATCGGTGCCGCATATTAGTTACAAAAGACAAATATGAATTTGCCCCATCCGAAATTATGGGTAGCCTCAAGTAAATAGCTACCATGGATTTGACCCTGTTTTGAGCATGTCTTTTATTATCCATATGTCGTTTATGTCGAGATTTAATTTCAACTTTGGAAATTGATTGACATGTGAGTGGTTCAGTGAATCATAACCTAAAATCGACAAGGTTTCTTTCACATTTTGCAGCCATGATATGTTATGAGCATGTTTGAGGGTCAGACAGTCCCTGATAATATCTTGGGTTAAACCAACTGTCTCCGTTCGCCAAACCGAATGCCAGAGTAATACCAGTGCCAGGGATATCACGTCCCAGATATATCGAACATTCAATTCTTGGTGCATGTTAAAATTTGAGCAGCTGTTTGGAAGAGATAAAACCTTCTTGTAAAAACCATCTTCCAATCTTTGAAGGACATCAGCCTTTGTTGCTCCCCAGATCCCTGCCCCATAGGTAGCTGATGCTACTGCTTTAGCATTGGTCTATCGGTTTTGTACCTAACTTTTTTATAAACATATATATACCCATAATGCTCTTTCCTAATGCATTGCCTCTGTTTATAATCATATCAGACCATGTTCCCGCACTGTTAAATAAAACGACCAAATATAAAAAAGTCTTGAAAGTTTCAATCCTACGGGATGCAATATTAAAAGCGGGTAATCTTTTGGGTTGCTTCCCTGTGATTAAAATGCAGGATTTGGTTTTGTTAACTGGAGATCCAATGAAGCCATATAGGACACATAGTTATCTGTAAGCTTTTGTAGAGCTAAACCAGTCCTGGCTATTAATACAGCATCATCTGCGTACAGCAGAATGGGAATGCGTTTTTTGTTAATCAAGGGGACATCAGTGACAAATTGATCCACTGAATATTCAATACCATTAGTATAAAATGAAAATAAAAGGGGGGTGCAAGATGCACCCCTGCCTGACACCACTAAGAATAGGAAAGGGCCTTGTACATTCCCCCTGGGTACCAAATCTGACACATGCCGAGGACTGAGTATATAATTGGCGTATAAATATTATTATGTTTACATCCATGCCCATGTACTTCAGGATAGTTTACAATGGGAAAGAAAGTTGAACGCTCCTGAGAGTCCATATAAGCCATGAAAATATTACCTTCCTTAGCTTGGGTGTATTTAGCTGAAATCAAATGCAAATTCAGACACTGGTCTAAGGTCCCCATCCTTTTTTTAAAACCATATTGTACTGGTATTAGTATGTTTTTTTAATTTGCCCAATCCTCTAATTTGTTTAGTAACACACGGCCCATCAATTTAACTGTGCCATCCAAAAGTGAGATCGGCCTATAATTTTTTGGAAGAGATTTGTTCCCTTTCCTATTTATTGGGACAATGATTGTAATTTTCCATGAATCTGGAGGACCCACTACTGTGATTGCATTAAAAACATTCATTAAAAAAGAAACCAAAGGTCAGGGTTTCAAAAAAGAAATCAATTGGAGCCCCGTCTGGGCCTGGTGCTTTAGTGATGCTACATTGCAACAGGCCAGCTTTTACCTCCGCCATAGAAAAAATAATCGGGGAGTACTGGTCCATGATCAGGGGATCATCAACTGACATTTCCCTATCTGAGGCTATACCAAATATGCTTGTGTAATGATCTACCAAAATGTCCTCTCCCATATAGATGGCTAGAGTTGGCCGTGTATCTTGGTTTAAAAATGGAGTATTAATTATATCCCAAAAGTCTTTTGAATTTTTTGAGGATGCCGCCAATTGCAATTTATCCCAAGCAACCTCCTTCAGGGTTTTTAATCTACATCTCCTGGATACCATATATTGAGTGCGAAGGTGAGTAACCAGTGCCCTGTCTCTTGGCTTCTCCCTTAATGCCATGTTTAGATTACTGAGTGCCTTTGGGGCAACTGGCATCAAACCAACGGGGGACCGAGGTTTGGTGCTTCATCTTGAGAGTCTGTAAGTTGCTTTCCACCGAATGCAGAACCAAAACAAAAGCCTGCACTATGTCTGATGGTTTATTATAGAAGTCTTGGCAGGTTCCTATTTCCAGCTGTGTATGCCCAACTATGTTTGGTACTAAAACAGTTTTGTTTATTTTGTCCCATTTGAGGACTATACTATTCCTTTTTGTTATGCTAGGGGCTGGAAATGTCCTCTCAGATATATTAAAGCAACCTTTCCAAAATATTTGATAAGTGATTGCAGCAAGATCACTAAAATCTGTAACAAGGGTTTCTGTATGATGAAAAAATATTTTTAAAGGTAATGCGACCAACAAGAAATCATAAGTATTATATTGCCAAAAGTTTTTACTAAGGTTCCCGTGACTTTATCAGTTGGATTTATCATCACCAGATTTCTTGTAAGTAAGAGCCTATTTAATTCATTGCCGTATGTAGTATGGGGAAAATGTAACAATACCTCTCCATATTTATCCATTATGCCACATAGGGGAGATGTTAACCTTGTACAACTATGGACATTAAAATCGCACAGCCAAACTACATTCAGGAGATTATGATGGATCTTTATTGCCTTATCCATTGCCCACTCTACTGTCCCAATTACCTGGGACATGCTGTCCTTGAAGTTGTTATTATAAAAATTAATGAGAAACAAGTCCTCCACACCCAGCCCATTACAGACAATAAGGTGACTCCACGTCAGTTTTAAAGATTTTAGCACATAGTGTGTTTCGGATTAGAGTCAGCAATCCCCCTCTTGCTCGCCCTGATCTTGAGGGGATTGGTGGTGTTTGTATTGAGCGGAGCGCCTCAATATGGACAGGCGCAACTTCCCAAGGGGCATATCAACAAGGGCTTTATCTCTGCTTTTTTGGCTTTAAAAGCCAAAAAAGCAGAGATGGAACTAGCGCCCTATCAGCAACAGGGTGCTAACACGCAAATTTGCATGTTAGCACCCTTTTACTCTACGCTTCCCCTTGCATCTCTAATGAGATGCAAAGGGGGCGTTCCAGAGAAAAATAATAGGAGAAATATCACTAAGCGACATTTCTCCTATTATCAAGGATATCGCTAACCCTGTTAGCAATAAAAAAAAGCAACGCTAACCGCGGTTAACGCTGCTTTTTTACGTCTGGTATTTTTCTGACTTAGCCATGATATCCTATGTAAGGTGGATATCATGGCTAAGTATGTCTATCCCTATCAGCAAGCTATCGCCAAACCTTGTGGGATTATCGCTGTATTTCCAGCGATAATCTCACAATTGGCAGCTTGCGCTCTGAATTTTATCGCTTTGGAGATAAGCGTTGCTGATAGCACGCTATCTCCGCGATAAAATTCAGAGTTGGGCAGCGATAATTATCCTCACGCTAAGAGCGCTGAGCGATAATTATTGCCCGCCCTTGCTGATATCCCTCAAGTCTCTTGCATGCAGACTAGGTCGTATTGTTGAATTATTCTATGCCAATCTTCGTTTTCCCTCTTGGCCCTTAAACCAGCAATGTTCCAACATATGGGTTTGATCTGGTAGCTTCTCTGGATTGATGATGAATTAACTAAAATAGGGGTAGCCTCCAGCTGTGGTTTGCTATGCTCGATATCCTGACCCGAGTTACAAACCACCTGTCAATCGCAGGTATCAAGCCCTTCCAAGGCGGCAAATCTATTACTTAAAGTAATGGCTGGTAGGTGGTTGGGTCTCTGAGGGATAAGGACTCTTAAAGGGTGTGTCCCTAAAACCCTACCTAAGAAAACGCTACAAGATGCCTGCCCTATGTAGATAAGAATATGGCCTGACACATGTGAAACAGAATCCTGTGCTTGACAAATTAATGAATAGTCTTACTGGACAAAGCATAACCACATCAGCAGGTATGAGTGTATAAATAGCAAATCATTTCTAGGATTACTGTAAGTGTAAATAGTAATATCTTGGTTATTGACCATGTATCACACTAAGGTAAAGCTTTTCAGCTGGCAAAGGACAAAAATGGAAACGGAAGAGGCCCCTAGGTCCCTGACTGAATGTCCATTGTTTTGCTTAGCAAGTGCTCAGCCCTTATGGTTCATGGTTCATTTAGAGCACTGAATATCGGCTCTATTGGGTGCATTTCTACAGAACAGTGTGGTAGAGTTATGCTTACATCATCCTGTCACTATCTCTCCAGCAACATGGTGAGGAAATCCCAATTTGCCATCCTAACAACCTTAAATGTAGCTACTCTCATCCAGTTGCACGAGGTATTTGGGTTGTCACCAAAAACCCAGTGATCTGGCATAGCAGAGTGCTTTTATTGGAACTTTAAAAAAAAAAAAAAAGAAACACTCTACTGGGACTCTGCAAAATAGCCAATGAAGGACGTGATTGTCATAAGAGGTGAAAGAGCAAACTCATTTTTCTGGTTTATGTGCAAATTTGTCCTGCTTGATATCTAATGCCATGCATAGGTGTCTTTCTGTGTGTGTGCAGGGACTGACATTTTTAGGTACTTGAGTACAAACTTTCATGTATAGTGAGAGAGAGAAGTGACTTGCATGTGTTGTATGTGGGAGCAAGAGTTATGCAGGCGACATTGTGAGGGTGGGAAAGAAAGCAAAATCCACTTATAGTGTGTGTGTGTGATGTGTACTGGGACTGCCATGCAAAGTGTGTGTAAGCAGCAGTGTCTTTTTACTTAGTAGCAATGCTTCTATCATGAAATATGCGCTGGGCAAAAATCTGCAACTAGAGGAGGAGTTCGTGACCCATACTCTCTCGGGGGCCATGCAGCCATGTGACGTAAGCCGGAGCAACTTGGCAGACCATCAAACGAAAAAGGGCATCACAACAGGGACAACTATATAGAGTAACTAAACCAAACCAATACAACCAGGGGCTGTATTTTCTGGGATGTTGATACAAGGCAACATAATTTGGCAACACAAAAATACAAAAAAAACTTTGCCTCTCTCCAATGTACTACTCGGTCTCACCCTATACCTCTCTCAATATATCCTCTACCCCCCTCCCTGACTCCTCCCAAACCTTATTCTACTACTATGACAACCAAAGTACATCTTTCTAGACAAATCCCCAATCTATCCCTCCTTGGCTCACCGGCAACCTCATTTTACTACTATGATCTCCCAAGTAACTCTTTCTAAATTCTTCCCTCATATTTCAAACCTCATTTTACTACTATGATTTCTCTAGTCTCTTTGTAGAGTCTCTTCCCTCCTCTATCTCTCCTTTTACTCATCCCAAGCCTCATCTTACTAGTATGATCTCCCAAATAACACTTTCTAAACTCTTCCCTCTTGTATCACTCCATTATCCTATTCAATCCAACTAACAGACTCACATGTGCACAGCTCAAATTAACACATATTGCCCTACATTAACCCACCACTAATCCTCTTTGGGTTCCGGACAGCGTGCTACTCGCCGAAAAGCACTTTGATGCCTCGTTAGGGGTCTTACTACTATGATCTTCCAAATAACACCTTCTAGACTCTTCCATCTCCTATCCCTCCATTATCCTATTCAATCCAACTAACAGACTCACAGGTCTACTGTTCAAATTAACACATATTCCTCAATACTATCCCACCACTAATCCTTTTTGGGTTCTGGAGTAGCATGCTACTCGCGGAAAAAGCGATTTGAGGCCTCATCAGGAGTAGTACGCACTATATAAATACAGTTACAATTAAATGCTGGTTGCATGGAGCCCCTGCTGCCTCCCCAGCAACCCTGCCACCTCTGCCAGTCAATTGCAGTGAGGCATTGCTTTGCGGTCTTTTTACTACAACTTTACTCTGCTCCACTCAACCAAATTTAAAAACATAACAATGGCATAGGCTGTTGGAATACCCGATGGCACCCCAACTATACACTGGGAGTCCCCATGGCAGTAGCCATCTTAGTCCAAATAATCTCTTTGTGTCTGTTTATTGGAACAGAATTCTCACTTCCATCATGTTTGTCAAAAACAGCTTTGTTGTATAGTGCTTGTGGTCTAAAGATGTGAAACTAAAATGGCTTTCTCTGTGCTCAGTTAATAACTATATATACTATTTGATAGTTATAGTTAGGACCATGTTTCCATAGGAAATTTGACTTTTGTTTGCTTATAACTTTGGCGTTGTTTGACAAATCTTCACAAAATGTTCCCAAAAAAAAGTCTCACCCATTTTAGCTTCTTCCTGGAAACTTTTAGGGTGATCTGTCAAATGGAGCTGAGAAAAAGGCGGGACTTTTAAAAAGCAACCCACCTCTCCAAGCCATTTTAAGGGCCACAGGGACACCATCGCCTGGAGCCATTGTAGTTTCAATGGGAGGGGGACATGTAGCCCCCCTCCATGAGCAATAACATGGCCCTGGAGAACCTGTCCTTCGGCTGAAGCAACTTAGAGATGCTGTGGGTGCTCTGGTCCCACCAAGGACACCCACAGCATTTTGAGCCCTTTGGGATGCCGGGTAAGCCCCTGCAGCCCCTGTCAGCTTCCCTGCTGGAACGGGGAACAACCTTTACAACGCAACTTTTACAACGCACTACACTTACAACGCATTTTTTACAAAGCAAAATCCATTACAACGCATTGCATTACAACGCATGACACTACAACGCATTTTTAAAAACTACCTTTACAACGCTTTCCATTACAACGCATACTACCTTTACAACGCATACCATTACAACGCATAATATTACACTACACTATCCAACACTTACCCTACTGTTGCACCCCCTGGAGTTAGAATAGTAATTTTTACCCCTATACTATCCAACACTTACCCTACTGTTGCACCCCCTGGAGTTAGAATAGTAATTTTTACCCCTATACTATCCAACACTTACCCTACTGTTGCACCCCCTGGAGTTAGAATAGTAATTTTTACCCCTATACTATCCAACACTTACCCTACTGTTGCACCCCCTGGAGTTAGAATAGTAATTTTTACCCCTATACTATCCAACACTTACCCTACTGTTGCACCCCCTGGAGTTAGAATAGTAATTTTTACCCCTATACTATCCAACACTTACCCTACTGTTGCACCCCCTGGAGTTAGAATAGTAATTTTTACCCCTATACTATCCAACACTTACCCTACTGTTGCACCCCCTGGAGTTAGAATAGCAATTTTTACCCCTATACTATCCAACACTTACCCTACTGTTGCACCCCTGGAGTTAGAATAGTAATTTTTACCCCTATACTATCCAACACTTACCCTACTGTTGCACCCCCTGGAGTTAGAATAGTAATTTTTACCCCTATACTATCCAACACTTACCCTACTGTTGCACCCCCTGGAGTTAGAATAGTAATTTTTACCCCTATACTATCCAACACTTACCCTACTGTTGCACCCCCTGGAGTTAGAATAGTAATTTTTACCCATATACTATCCAACACTTACCCTACTGTTGCACCCTCTGGAGTTAGAATACTAATTTTTACCCCTATACTATCCAACACTTATTAAGTAATTTTTACCCCTATACTATCTAATACTTACCTTAAATGCAATTTAATATTATGCGTTGTAATGGTATGCGTTGTAAAGGTAGTATGCGTTGTAATGGAATGCGTTGTAAAGGTAGTTTTTAAAAATGCGTTGTAGTGTCATGCGTTGTAATGCAATGCGTTGTAATGGATTTTGCGTTGTAAAAAATGCGTTGTAAGTGCATGCGTTGTAATAGTGTGCGTTGTAACGACATACATCCTGCTGGAACCAATCCTGGGTACAGAGGGAGCTGGCTGAATTTATTTGCAGCTTTTCTCTGCTCCTGCCGGGTGGGAGCAAACCTTTATCCTGTGCCCGCAAGAGCACGGACATGGCATAGAAGTTCTCCCTGCCAGTGCTCTTGCTGGCAGGAAACACCAATGTCCCAGGGGGTAGGGTTTCTAGGACACTGCTGCCATCAGGCCCCATGGGATGGGGTCCTTAGGGTGGCACAGCGCCCGTCCCCAAAAAAATAGAAAACAGTGAATCTGAAAGGAGTGGAGTAGATAAATAAATAAATAGAGGTAATTTATTATAGGCAAGACCAGGATTGAAAAATAGGGCTCCTGCTGATATGGTGGTAGGTAAGATTGAACAGAGATGGTTAGTATTCAACTCCTAAGGCATTTCACAGCATTAGTGTTAGAAATGGGGTTTCAGGTTGGCCAGGGTATGCACCTAAGCCAGGCAGAACCCACCACTCCAGTCAGGGCAAGGGAGTTACATGCTGAAAATAATCCCTGCTCACCGCCTTTGTTGCTTGGCAGGGCTGTAAGGCTTATCCCAGAGGCAATGTGTAAAGCATTTGCGCAACACACACACACACACACACATCAGTGACACACTAGGTACATCACAAATGAAACTCCACGTCAGGTTATATAAAAATATCCTTTGTATTATCCATAAAAACACATTAGATCACAATCACATATATTACTGTGCCACTAGGCACTTGTCATGACTTCACAGAGATCACATAAACCACTTTGCCCATCCAGCAATTGTCATTGCCCTTAGCATAACACATTATACATACACATCATCAACAGTGCACTATAGTAAATAGCTGTAGAGTGCACCCTTTAGAAGAAGAACATCACCTCACTGTACAGGTGGTGCCAAACCTGGGCAATGTAACATTACATCAGGGCACAACACATATCAATTACAAGTGTACACACTATCACATGATAGAACAATTGTCAGAGCGCCACCTGCGCTTTTATGAGGGTACCTGGTGTCCTTTCCGTAGGCTTCTGGGCCACATGCCCCCTACACCAAGGAATGCCGCAATTCAAGCCGGGGGCCTCCGTCGTGATCTAACCCCATCCTTGAGCCTAAAACCGGGCCCCACAAGTTGTGACAACCACAAAGGGGAGGCAACACGAGTTTGGGTGGGGAACCCTCACAGAGGCCCCCGCTTAGCACCCATAGGATGGTGGCTGCCCACGAATGTTTGGCGTAGATACCGAAATCAGGCAATGTTGGCTATCAGGTGCCGGCCCACTGAAAATACGGCCCACAAGAGGAATCCAGCGGGAGACCTTGTTCGGGCTCTCCCTCAATGGAATCAGCACGGCTGTGGGGCAGCTGCTGTCGAATGCAGCTTCTCCAGTCCTACCGAGCCCCGTACCTGACGAATCCTAAGGAGGCCGCTGCTTGCAACCATGTGGTGCAGCGGCAGAATCGGGACGGGCCGACTTGTGCACCCCATGGGCTTCCTCAAACGCCTGCTGCCTGTACCCATGTGCTACCGTCCCAGTGGGTCAGGAAAGGGGAAATGACTGCTGGCCACACACGGAGTGAAGTCTCTTTCGACTTTTGCTCTTCTCTGCTTGGCCTTCCACAGCAGTGGGCCCCGTTCACAACCAGGCTGAGCCAAGCGGTTTTTCGCCTCTGCCTGACTTCTGGCGGCTTCTCCTCATGGCGCGAATGCACTCTGCGCCCACCGCATTAGAGAATTGAGCCCACTTCTCGGACTCCTGAAGACAAAATTGAAAGCGCCTACCACGCGCTTTTGGGGTGTAGACCCAGCGTTTAGGAATACAGCAAAGATGAAGCGCTCCACACGTGTTACTGCAGTATGAGCCGACACCTGGGGCTCAGGCAAATAAATCCCAGCACGCTCCAAGCCCAGGGACAAGAGCCCAAAGGAAACACAGCGCTCGAGTCTGTCCATCAAGGGGCACAGCAGCACTCCTGGGAGAGTGCTGGAGACACGCCAGCAGTACGCAGCCAGGCAGGCCGGCACAAGGGTCTCAGAACAAAGGGGTAGTCCTTCTCTCAGCCCAATAGGCAGTATATCAGCCCACTCTAGAATAGTCCAGTCTCAAGGCAGTTCCTCCTCACAGTCCAGCAGCCTGCCGGTCACAAGACCCACGCAGTGTCTTCTGTCCTTTTACATGAGGTCACAGCCCCATTACTTATGGTCCAAATGTCTTTGTCCTGGGGGCACTTTACAATACAATTATAAATGCAAAACAACCCCCATTCATAGTGTAAGCCTTGGCTCCAGACACACCATGGGGGGGCGGAGCCATCATTGTGGAAGGCAGGCACAGCCCTATTCAGGTGCAGGTACTACTCCTCCCACCACTCCAAATGCAGACCAGGCCTATTCAGGAGCAAGGGAGAACACCTCCTGCTACTCTAAATTAAGCCAAGATCTATTCAGCCTAGCGCTGAGTCACCCAGGCAGGTCAGGGCACACCTCAACCCCCCAGGGACTGGTTGGAGTGAATACACATCCCCTCTCCCCTGTCAGTCAGAACCAGACAGTCAATACACATCAGGTAGGGCACACAGACACATAGCACACAGAAATGCCCACTTCTAAAAGAGACATTTCTAAAATAGTAATAATAAATCTGCTTTCACCAATAAGCAGGATTTATCACTATTATTCCAAACATACCAAACATGGGAGCGCTACCCCTCTCATGTCGGGAATTACCACTGAAGCACACATCAGGGAATTCCCAATGCAAACATATGAGAGGATAGCCTCACAGCAGTGAAAAACCAAATAGGCTGTTCGTTACTACCAGGAAATCCACACAGTTAAGGCACACGTCCTGCCTTTTACCTACATAACTGACATGTAGTACAAGGGGAGTTGCAGACGAGGCAACCACTTTATATGCCATATAACAGCACCAGTAAACTGCGTGCGCAGGCCCTGCCGTGGCAGAGGCCTGTGACAGGTTTGATAGGCTACTTTGGAGGGTGGCGCAAGCATCGCTGCAAGCCCCAGTAGTATTTAATTTGCTGGCCCTGGGTATATGGGATACCACTGTACAAGGGACTCACAGGTAAACTAAATATGCCAAACAGGTGTAGACCAATCTTACCAGGTTTGCAAGAAGAGAGAGCACCTGCACTTTAGCACTGATCAGCAGTGATAAAGTGCCCAGAGCCATAAAACAACCAACAACAGGTCAGAAATAATAAACAGGAGGAAGGCAAAAAGTTCTGGGATGACCCTGCAGAAAGGGCCAAGTCCAACAATTAGCAATTCTGCTTCCTGCTAGGTGAGCATTCCCACAGGATGGCACAGCATGTTGAGCCCTTACTCCAGTTTTATGTAGTTGGTTGTTGTGAAGTTTGGTCCATCTCAGTTATGTAAGGTAAATTAAACGAGTACCATCACATTGTGGCTATATCTGTATTTAAAGTGCTCAAAAATGGCAAACTTCTAATGAAGGGCTTTGCGAATAAGTCATATGTTTAGCTAAAGAGTATATTTGGAGTATTTTAGTTTCTTATGTTTAAAGAATTCATAGTTTTTTAATAGTCCCTGCACGTTTGTCTCATTCTATCCTGCCCATTCATTTGATGTTGGTAGATTGGACATAGTTAAATAAGTATAATAAAAACAGACCAGCATAATTGATTGAATATTCGAACCATAGCACCAGGGAGAAGGCTCAGTAAGTTAAATGCTCTTGCTGTTTATATCTGCTGTGATCTTTAAGTTAAGGGTGCGAATTCTGGCAAGGCACAATTCGCTTTCTGCCCTACCTATGTTAGTAAACTAAGGGCATGATGTACAAAGCCCTTTCCTAATCTCAGAACTAGTGATTAACAAAATCACAGGGTTTGTGAGCACAGAAGGTCTTTTATTTAAGTCCAAAAGCTTCTTTAGGAGTCAGAGACTTTTTTCTGAACTGTAAAAGGACTTTTGACTCTTCACGAATTGCAAACAGGAAGGTTCGTTAAAGGGGTGTTCCCCTCCTATATCTGATACAGAAAGAAATGTAGGATCACAGTTGCGATCTCAACCATTGATTAGTTACAGAGTTGAGGTGGTAACTTATTTGGAAAGGGGAACGTTTCCCCCTAAAGCCCCTTACTCCTTGGGAATTTGGTTGATAGCGTTGTGGGAATAGATAGTGGTCCATGTTTACTCCCCTTGAACTCTCTGGAAACAGAAGACCCTTTTTTTAACTAGCACATTTTATGGGCCTAATAAGTGTGATTTACCCTAATTCCTAGGAATTAGACACACTGGGCTGCAGGCTATGGATTTTTGGAGCTCCAAGCAAATTTACATTTTGACATTTGGGTGCTTCATTTTCCTCTAGCAACCAGGCCATTGTGTTGTTGGGTCCAGGTGTCTTCGCTTTACCATTGCTTGTTAACCTAAACTGGCAAATCTAATGAAGCTATGTGCCGATTATCGGTTATATGCTTCTTGAGAGGATTAAGTAAATCTGAATGTAACGCCTTGAATTATAACCGGGGGCACTGGAGTTATGCGACAGGGGAGGCCAAATTTTGTGGCAGGGTTTACTAAATTATGCAGCAAGAAAAGACGGTTTATGCTGCATAATGTGAAATGGTATTACCTAATTTCTCTCACATTTTTACACGTTAGCGCTATCTGGGGAAATATTTGGCATTATTAGAACCAGTCTGACACCCACATACAGGAAAAAACAATAGAAAAATGACCAATCAGCTTTTGTGAGGGGCCTTTCACTGTGTAGCAACAAATGTTTCTGTGCTTTTTAGAAACTTTTGATCCGATTGAGCCAGAAAACTTTCTTTCTGTTAAAATCTGCATATTATGCATTAGATGATGGATTATGTGGTAAATTCGTTGAATCCATAATAATGCGAAAAACACCGTGGCAGCAAAATTATATATTTCCAGTGTTCCCGATTATATCTCTTCTTTTCAGATTACTTTCCTTGGTTTGGCTCGACTCAACAATTCATATAGACTTCCACAAGGTGGAGCTCTTTCCTAGTAGGTTGCGCTAGCCGTTTCCATTGCTGTATTTTTGATCGCTTCAGGTGGTTGCTGCGGTGTTGATTCCAGGTCACCTCCGATACGATTTAGATGACAGCATCTTTATTTCGGAGAAATTGGAACAAGGTTCGGTGGTGTTCTTGAAAGCCAGACAAATGTAGATCACACGTATGGCATCTTGGAACATCGAGAAGAAACGCTATGTTGGTACATAGACATGACATGGCACAGCAGAGAGCTTTACAAAGCAACAAATATAAATTGCGGCTCATATCATAAAATTGTGGCGCTTCAAGCATTTGAACCCAGATTACAAACAAGCGTTGGCAAAACTCAATAGGTCTGATATTTGGCAAGCATGCAGTGATTTTTTTAAAAATTGCATTTGTGTTTCTTTTACACATAAAGATGGAAGAAAATATAAAAATGAATGCGTAGCTCAGCAGTCGAAGCATAATAGCTCTGGCACTGAGGTGCACTCGATTTAAGGTGGCTGTGCAAATGTAGTGTCCTGCGAGACCTCCACTGGCTCCGCATCGAGAAGAGAGTAACCTGCAGCTACTCACCCACGCAGGGCACAAGTCCTAAAAAAAGAAGTGGGGGGACGCTGTCACCGGAAGTGACGTCACAACAGGAATCTCATGAAAAGAAGTGGGGGGACGCTGTCACCAGAAGTGACGTCACAACAGGAATCTCATGAGTATTCATATGTCTTTAGATGACGGGGCATTTCACAGCACTGCTACCCCTGGTCTGTTCCTCGATGTCCTTTGCAACCCCCCCTCCCCCCCACTCCCCCGAGGGGGTGCCCCAGTTGCACAACGAAGTGCTCAAAAGTGCACAAGATACAGAAGGACACACATTCCAAGCGTTAACCGCCAACGCCTGCTCGCTCCGCCTCCCAATCACTCCAGCCTGCACACACCACCGGTGCCTCTTAAAGTCTCCAATTACAAATATTAGCATATCTTTGGTAATTTACGGGAAAATTCCCTCCCACCCGGGCTCTCTGCTCACACAATGCTGTCCAGCTTTTGAGCAGGGGGGACGGCGTCCACCCGGAAAAACCTGGTAAAATAAGTGGGGGGACGCCGTCCACCCGCGTGGTACCCCGACTCGAGCCCTGCACCCACGCCTACAAATCCCTCCACAAAATCCAACCAAAATACCTCAAGGAAAGAGTCTCCTTCCACGTACCCAAAAGGAACCTCCGCTCCGCAGACTGGCAGAGACCCCACGCATCAGCAGAACCAGAGCAGGAGGAGGAGCTTTCTCCTACAAAGCAGCAAAGGCCTGGAACCAGCTCCCAGTCAACATCAGACTCTCACCCACGCTGCACACCTTCAGGAAGAGCCTCAAGACCTGGCTCTTCGATTGATCCGGAGCTGCACCCCCCCAGCACCTTGAGACCGTGAGTAGAGCGCTCTACAAATCCCCTGATTGATTGATTGTTTGACACATAGTTAGTTTCCAGTCACTCCCCAAAGGCTGGCCTTACACCCACCCCACACCCATCCAATACAGATGTCACTGGTCAGGTCACCCTGACAATAAAAAGGCTCAAGTGCACGTGCTCGTGGCCAGTTATCTACCCACTAAGTAGTGTCTGTGTTGTTACTCATTATCTGGTATGTGGACCTAAAAGGCTGCAGACCAGTTCAAAGCAAGCAACCCTACCTCCACCGCCATCCATGAAAAGGCGGACCCACCTGTGAGAAGAGAATCAAAAAGTGAAAAGCAGTTTGTCTCCGAAGTCACACTGTGCCTATCTGCACCACAGTGAATCTGCAGTTCATGTCCCAATGCCCATGTCTGAAAGCAACCGCAACCAGATGAAGAAGATAATACATGCAATGAGTGCCAGACACTACATCCGATGAGAGAACTGTAAAGGAGAGGAGAGAAGAGTGTGTGACCAGACCTATCACACTGAGGAGCCTGATGCCACTTCACACCTGGAGAAGAAAGGAACACATTTGAAACATGGATTGATGCCATCTAGCCTTAGAGGAAGTAGAGAGGCACTCCTGGAACTGTGAGGGGCCAATTGTTTAGAGACCATTTACTAGCACTTCCCGCACCTCGGTCCAATTGGCGAGCACACCTGAACATATGTCACCTGCCCATGTGATTGTACAAATGACTTGGCCGTGGTTCTGTTGGTGAGCCTGCAGCGCCCCCTGCACAGCCCACTCGCAGCTCAGCACAGAGTCTACACGGTCCTACGGTGACCTACCAGAAAGGGCTCAAAGGAATCCCTGACTGAGAGATGGGCCTCTAGCTGCACTAACGACAGGCACTGGGAGGCACCAGGGCCTCAGAGGAAGATGTCCTAACATAATTGATGCCGTTCCAGTCCTAACAAGGTTGTTCTTCACAGAGTCAAGACACCCCAAGAGAAAACTCTGCAGCAAACTCCACCGATACACCTGATGCACCTCAGTTTGAACTTTTGACATCAACTCTGTCGTGACCTAGGGCAGAGGGCACTAGGACCCTGCACCCTAGTAAAGGAAGGGGACCGCAACCGGACACGCTTCCAGTCGGAGTGGGGACGGGACATTGGGAGACCATGAGGGCAAAGGAACAGACGTGCCTGCGAGCACGGACGGACAACCAGAATAAAGAAAGAGAAATCACCTACGTGTCTCTGCGTGCTTTCTGTGTGGCAACACGACAACTGGCGACGACGAGGTGGGATCTGAAATCGCCACTAGAAGTGCGTGCCTGTGGCCTCTGCAACATCAGAACGGAGCCAGGAGCCCACCCTGTTCCGCCGACCGCCGGAAGAAGAAACGCAACGTCAGGAACCCACCCCGGTCCCAAGAAAATGGAACCAGGAGCCCACCCTGGTCCGCCGGCCGTAGAAGAGAAAATTTGACACCGGGAGTCCACCCCGATTGCAAGAAGAGCAAAGCCAGGAGCCTACCCTGGTCCGCGTGCGGGAAAATACAGAGACATTGGAAGCCCACCCCGGCTGCATCAAGTGGAAAGGTGAGGAGAAGGGGAGCGGTGTACCAGACCGTGACTGCAGCCGCCCGCTGACTACTCAGATAGCCCCAAGCCTCCCGAGTAGATTTCAAGCTGAAATCTTGCTAGAACTCGGCGGCCATCTTTAGGTCAGGGGAGAGAGCCAATCAGAGGCTGAAAATGCCCAGCGGCCATCTTAAAGTCAGGCAATAGAAGAAATAGGAAATCTCGCCCAACAGAAATCTCGGTGGCCGTTTTAAAGTCAGGCAGGAGAGCCAAGCAGGAGAGGGCCATTTTAAAGTCAGGCAAACACTGAAAAGCATACAAGAAGCAAGAAAAGGTGAAAACAAAAGGAAATTACAGCAAACAAAGGCAAAGTAAAGAAAATAAAGTGCAGGAAAAGAAGAAAACTGCACACAGAAGAGGGAAAGGCATACAAAGGTAGGGGAAGCAGGTCTGCACCACAACAAAAAAATGACAGAAGACGGAAGTGACAAGAACAGCGCAAATGCAATCTTCCTCAGACCACTATCATTCAGTTTGTCAGACCCACAAATGGGCATTCGTTGGGAAAGGTTGATAAGGCAATTTGAACGCTACATGTGTGCCACATGCAAGGACTACACAGATCAGCAAAACATAGATTTGTTCCTAAACTTCGTAGGTGATGATGTTGAGGACCGTTTGATAACATTTCCCCCAGAAGAGACCTCAACATAAAAAAAGGGCTGAAGAAGTGCCTCACAGACAAATTTGACCCTGAAAGAAATGTGGACTTTGAGAGATACATGTTCAATACCACGTGCCAACTGCCAGAGGAGTCCCACGACGATTTTGCGACCAGACTACGCAAACTAGTTACATATTGCAAATTCTACAAATTTGACAATGAGCAGGCCATACGACTGCGCATTATTAAAGGCTGCGAGTCAGTGGTGTTCCATGCATGAATACTGAAGGAACTGTACACACTAGAGAAAATACTGACCATGGCCCGAGCGGAGGCTAGAGCTACAGGACATGCCAGACAAATGGAAAATGGGAAGGCAAGAAGAGTGGAACAAGCAAACCACGTAGCTGGGAACGTCAGGAAACAAGACAATACACTGCCGCCCCAGAAGTAGAAGCAGGAAAGAACATGCTATTGTTGTGGACTTGAACTCCCACATGCCGACGGCTGCCCAGTGATGGGCCACAAATGCCGGAAATGCAACAGGAAAAACCATTTCGCGAGTGCCTGTATGAGCAGACAATTCAAAAGTGAGCGTGGGAGACCAGCAGAACCTCGGGCAGCGACGAGTAGGTATGCACGACACATGGACACGCAGAATCACAGTCCCTCAGCTGATTCGGATGCAGAAAACACGCCAGAGGCAGCAGAACGACTGTATCTGATGTCAGAGGCACCAACAGAAGTTCGCACGCCGGAACACATCAATCTCGTAGACACACAGCAGATAAAGAAAACAGCGATGGTGAGCATTGAGGTAGGGACTCACAGCGCAAGCTTCGTACTAGACAGTGGAGCTACATGCAACATCATGTGCATGTCAGAATATAAAAAGATGAGAGTGAAACCACCGCTATCACCGTCCACTGTTGATGTGTTCCCCTGGGGCTCAAGGACACCAGTGGTGAACATGGGGAAGTTTATAGAGACACTGATATACAAAGAAATGTCGGTAAAGGAGGAGGTGCATGTACTACGAGGAGACATCCCAGTACCCTGTCTACTAAGCAATGTCACCACACAGGTGATGGGTCTTTCGGCAATGACCTACAACATGTCAGAACAACAGAACATTCAGAGGGAACGTCCAGCCATACTACAAGGACTGGGCAAACTAAGAGACAAGCAAATAATATTACACATCAATGAAGCAGTCAAGCCTGTGGCTCAGCATCACCGAAGAGTGCCCAAACATCTGCAACCACAGGTGGAAGAAGAAATACAAAGCCTACTGGCGCAAGACATCATGGAGCCAGCTGACGGACCGACCCCACGGGTATCTCCAATAGTAACAGTACCAAAGAAGAACACATCAAAGATCTGCATTTGCGTTGACATGAGAATGCCAAATTACGGCAATCGAGAGGGAAAGACACCCCGGACCTCACTTAAGTGACATGATCAGCTGTCCTACTGGCGCATGCAGATTTTCAAAGTTAGACCTGTGCAAAGGATACCATCAACTGGAGCTTGATCCGCAATCGCGATACATCACGACATTCTCCACCCACATGGGTCTTTTTTAGCTACAAATGACTAAGTTTTGGAATATCATCAGCAGCAGAGATATTTCAAGAGATCATAAGACAAGTGATCAGGCCTGTAAAGAACAGTTTGAATTACAGTGACGGCATCCGGGTATTCAGTCGTTCAGATGAGGAGCACGAAGAGGCCCTACGTGAGGTCTGCAACCAATTGGAACAAGCAGGCTTGACCCTAAATGAAGACAAGTGTGAACTGGGAAGAGGAGAACTAGTATTCTTTGGACACATCTTTTCAAAAAATGGAATGAGGCCGGATCCCAGCAAAGTAGAAACACTGGAAAAAGCAAGGCTTTCAACAGAAGTAGCAGAAGTGAGGTCATTTCTTGGGTTAGCAAGCAACTGTGCTCGATACATAAAGGACTTTGCCACAGTAAGCACACCGCTTCGGGACCTAAAAAGCAGGGTCAGAAATGTCTCTGGACATATGAATGCAGCAGGGCATTTGAGGTCATCAGCCACACACAGTAATGGCTGTAGACCATTTTGCCTATTTCAACTCATCGCTATGCAATGAGCTCACTGTTGATGCCAGCCCAGTAGGGTTTAGGAGGAATCTTGCCACAACACATACCTGGAAGAGATTCACCAAGACACCTTGTCGCATATGCGAGCAAGAGCTTATCGGTCATTGAAAGAGCATACTCACAACCAGAGAAGGAAAGTCTAGCAGTAGTATGGGCATGTGAACACTTCCACTTGCTCATCTATGGAAAACCGTTCACCATTGTAACTGACCACCAAGCACTAGTGACAATATATGGAAATCCAAATGCAAAGATGCATTGAAAGGTGGGGAATAAGACTGATGGACTATGACTTCAAGATTGTGCACAAGCCGGGAAAGGAACACAACCTAGCTGACTACATGTCACAGCATCCTCTACAGGAGGCACCAGAAAACAAATCCATGGCAGAAGAGTTCCTAAATTTTCTGTTAAGGCAGAACACTCCTGCACCAATAACAATTAAAGAGCTAGAACGAGAGACAACAAGGGATGCCACAATGCAGGCCGTCAAATCAACAACACAACAGCAAAGATGGAGACACGTAAACAACAACAACAGCACCATGGGAGAAGGACTAAGCAGCGAAGAAATGCTGGCATTCAAAAACATGCAAGAGGAACTTTCTGAAACGGAAAGAGGAATAATACTAAGAGGAACAAGGATAGTAATGCCAAAAGCATTGCGGCGGCAGGCTGTAAACCTGGCACATGAGACCCACAAAGGCATAGTTGCAACAAAAAAGATGCTACGGGAAAGAGTTTGGTTCCCAGGCCTGGATCGACTGGTGGAAGACACCATCCTCAACTGTCACCTATGCCAAATAACAGGCAGCCCGCAAAGCCAGAACAGCTGCAGATGTCGGAACCTCCAGGGGCAGTATGGACAACATTGGCAGCTGATTTCTATGGGCCATTGGACACTGGCAACTACTTGCTAGTGGTCATTGATAAGTACTCCAGATTTCCCATAGTACAACACGTCTCATCAACATCAGCGACTGCAATGTTGCCGATACTGGATGACATTTTTGCAGCCTGGGGTTCCCCACAGACAATGGGCTTCCTTTCTCAGGAGAGGAGTTTCACAAGTTCATGGCCTACCAGGGCATTCACCACCGGAAGGTAACGCCGCTGTGGCCGCAAGCAAACAGAATGCTGGAAAGATTCATGGAAAATATCAAGAAAGCAGTCCAAAGAGCAAAACTGGCACAGATCTCTGTAGGCCAGGCACTCTGTCAAATATTAAGAGATTACCGAAACACCCCTCACAGCTCCAAGGGACGATGCCCAGCAGAACTGGTGCTGGGAAGGACAACAGGACAAGATTGCCCCAACTAGAGGCAAAAGCGCCACCAGAACATAAGAGCATTGCAGCAACAGATCAGGAAGCGAAAAACAAAATGAAGCTATATGCGGACCCCAGGAGGCGTGCCACATCATCACAACTGAAGCAAGGGGACTAATTTCGGGTGCTCCAACGACAATCAAGAAAATCAGACAGTCCGTTCTCAGATGAACCACTGACAATAATAAAAGTCAAAGGGCCAATGATAACAGCTGCATCAGGCCCCAACCAGATCACCAGAAATAGCTCACATTTAAAGGAGCTCAAGACATCAGATGACGATGGAGGAGATACAGAATCCAAGAGCGACGCAACACATGACAAAGAGGAAGACATGGACAGCATGGGAAGAATGGCACACAACTGTGAGAAAAAAAAAGGGGTACCAATTGAAGGGACGGAAGGGTCATGCCCAAGGAGAGTGAGCAGAAAGCCAAAGAGACTGATTGAGGAAATGTAATGGTGGGGGTCAGAAAACATCTCTCTCTCTCTCACCTGTCTGCATGCTTTCTGTGTGGCAATACGACATACTCCAACACTGGGAGAGCATTTCAAGGCCAACCAACATTGTATGGGTGGATTTTAATCCAACCAACATGCTGTTGAAGGATCAGGACTCCATTTACAGACATTTTCGTGCCCAGAGTCATCTGGTTAAATCATGGGTGCGAGCAGTGATGTCCGGTTGCAGCAGGCTGCCCTGTCCATTTTTCCAGTAATGTCCTGCAGACTGCCTCAAGAGACTAAAAGGCTCACTGGTGTCCAGTTGTTTTATTCATTTCCACAGGTTGGACTCGTTTATGTTTTCATTGAATTTTAGGAGGAATGTAGTGACCTGCTGGACACGTAGTATGTCTCCAGCCGCTCCACCCTACACCCATCCAACACAGGAATCAGCGGTTATGTGATCATGTCAATAAAAGGGCCAAAGTGCACATACATGTAACCTGTTATTTACCCACTAGTTAACGTCTGTGTTGTTACTCATTATCTGGTATGTGTGCCTAAGGCCCAGAACTCTACAAGCATGAGCAGGTAAATGCCACTACTCAAGGTGCAAGACAACAATGGATGAAATGGGCTGACCCACTGCCCCATCCTGCATACTGTGGTGGGCAGGTGCAAGATGTGAATCACATTTGAACAGATCAATGTATGAAGATGTCTATCCGAAACCACCTGTATGTACAAATATATGTATGTAATTACAGTGTTTTTGGTAAAAAAGAAATTAGGCTGACAAGGCAAGTAAAGCTGTCTCTGGGCCAGTCGTAGAAACCCAATTTAATGAGGAAGTGGCTCTGGCTTCATATTACTAGGTAGTACACTTCACAGGACCTTTTTACATTATTCATTTATAGTACGTAGAGCAGAGGCAGCCAGAAACGGCTCCTCTGCTCTGGCAGACTTAAAACTTGAAAATTGAAACGATAATAAAATGGGTTTATTATTGTTTTGATTTTCAAGTTCTAGTCTTGGGAACGGGGCCATCTTGGGGGCAGTCATAAAGGGGAGTAGTGAGCACTGCTATACGTGTGCATGTCAGTTTGGCTGGCCAACACGGCATGGCATGGGCACTGAGCTGTCTCAATCCCCAGCTGCATTGCTGGGTTGGAGACAGCAAAGCACAGGTTCCCAGTCTCCCTGGGAGCGCAAATTCACGGCATTCAAGCCAATCCTGATGCTACTTTCAAGCATGAGAGCAGCGTCAGGATTGGCCACAGGTTAGCCTGGGAGCCTGTGCTGCAGCGAGGAGTCAGACTCAGAGCAGAAGAGCGGTGGGCCTGCTTCAGGTAAGTTTTTTACTTTGGTTTTATTGGTTGTTTTCTTCATCGTCTCGTCCACCCCCGCTCGCCACTCTGCGCAAACAGCAGCCACTACTGCAGGCAGCTATAAATAAAAGTTTCTAATTACGCCAGTTTTGGTCACACACATGCTGAAACCGAGTGAAGACCCCTGGCCACAGGTTCCTACGTCAATATTTGCACATTGCAATGCAGAAGTTAAAAAAAGTGCTTTTCGAACTGGGCGACAGGACCCTAGAGCTGTTGACAGATAACATGCTGCAGATTCCCATAACTCCACTCTTCAACGAAAAAGGTGCCTTGAACATTCAGCTTCATGCATTTTTAAGGAAAAAAAGACCAAGGTTTATGCACAATTATGAAGCGCACATCTGAAAGACAGAGGCATCTCACTTAAGAGGGACCGCTTGAAAAGTAAGCAGGAATGGAGAATTGGCAGGCTCTATAACCACCTTAAAAAAATATATATATATAAGGAGAGATACCGCTGCTGCACAGGGGAACTGGAGTATTTCCCCTACCCCTACATGACCAAACTCTCAAATTATATGGAAGACTCGTGATGTTTTTAAAGACAAAATAGCTTTTTTAACTTTACCCCAGTCATTGTTTATTTCACTTCATTGCCAGTAAATGTGAAATTAACGTTTTAAATGTTTTTTTATCGGAAACCCCCTCTTATCTCTTCTAAAATCTTGGCATTCATGCCTGCTTACCCTCTGTCCATTAAAGCAAATATATTTTGACATAATGTGCCTGCGAGCAAGTGCCCTTTCAAAGACCAATCAAGAGAAACGTCTATTTCCAGAGCAGAAAGCCAAGAAGCATTGTTTAAAATGTGAATACTTTCTCTGCAGAACCCGGTTACCGAAACCATCATGTCTTAGTGCGTCACAATGCTGCACTGGGGTTCCTTTGCCCTTTGGAGGAGGGGGTCTGATCAAGCCCCTGTAAGGCTCAGGGATACAGCTGTCACCTGTGACGCGCGATGATGAACCCATGGAAAATCTGGTTACGAATAGGCCTGGGCTAAAAATCCGTTCCGCTCGCGGAAATTGCGATAATTTGACATTATGTTTTTGTATTTCCCTCATTCATTGTCCATAATTGTAACTTTGGGCCGCATTCCGCGGAGATGACGCGAAGATGTCAACATTTCTGCAATCCGCATTTTACCGAAAATTTTTTGCTTGCTCGCGCTGTAAAATAATACATTCTCGCGTGCGCGCGATCGCCTTACCTGAATCCCTGCGTTCGCCAACAAGTTTTCCCGATCCGGTCGCGCTCTCCACGAGATGTTGGATCGTTGGTAGCCATTTGCGCTGTCTCGCGGCAGTTCGCACCCGCAGTAACGTCATTTGTCGCGCGATCACGTCTTTCTTCTCGCGATCATGCACCGCGAGACAAGTGAAAACAAGATGGCCGCGCCCGCGAGCAACCGCATGGGTAAGTTGGCGAGCCGCGACCACGCAGAAAATACCGCGAACGGGCGGGAAAAAAACTTCCGCATCTTCGCGATATTTCCGCGTGTTTGCGGAGATTTTTACATTTTCGCGATAATTCGCAAATTCCGTCCACCCCTAGTTACGAACAACAGGGGCAACCCTAGCACCTGAACCAGAAGTTTAATAATACTATGATCCAAACAGTGGTTAAAGTACAACATTGAAAGTGAGAAGGAATTTGAAAACAAGAACAATCCTCAAAACATTTTAAGTAAAAGAAAAAGAAAGAGAAAAAGAAAGGAAAGGAAAGGAAAGGAAAGGAAAGGAAAGGAAAGGAAAGGAAAGGAAAGGAAAGGAAAGGAAAGGAAAGGAAAAAGAGAACTAGTGTTGGCTAGCTTGTGAGAAAACCCAAAACACATGTACATCCAATCACTTGGAATTTATAAAATGTATTTTTAGAAAAAGATTTTTTATATATGTGTATAAAACAGTAATGGCGCTCACAAAGTTACACAAACAGTGTTACAATTATGGACAATGAATGAGGGAAATACAAAAACATAGTTCAAAACAAAACAGAAACACATAACAAGAATTGTATCCTCTTCATTTTGGGCCACATATTGGCGTCAACGGCATTTCGGCCCAAAGTTAATTAAAGGGTCATCATCAGGACAGAACAGATATTAGAGCGTCCACTAGATATCAATAAAATATCTGTATTGGCTAAATTAATTGCTTCAATGGAAAGGTGCATCAAACGCACAACCTTCAGGATGGCGGTCCCAAGACAGAAAACTCCTAAGGAAATATCAATGCCCTATAGGAAGTCGCTAATACTGGTCCACGAAGCTTTGAACATTAACGTTAAAAAAGAAATATGGGAATCAAATCACAAGTACAGGAAGTCCACCGATAATGCTGTTGGTGAAAGCCCAGTCAGTATGCGCGTAGAAGTCGCAGTTTGTTTCTTCGTTCAAGCAGCATATCAGTTGGGGCAAACACCTCCAAGGTAATCGGAAGACCAATCAAGGGAAACATCCATTTCCAGAGCAGAAAGCCAAGAAGCATAGTTTAAAATGTGAATAGTTTCTCTGCAGAACCCGGTTACAGAACCATCATGTCTTAGTGCGTGACAATGCTGCACTTTGTTTCCCTTGCCCTTTGGAGGCGGGAGGTCTGATCAAACCCCTGTAAGGCTCAGGGATACATCTGTCACCTGTGACGTGTGATGATAAACCCATGGAAAACCTAACATTGATACTGAGGCACCCAACTCAGAGTACCGGGGGCCAAATACAGACCCAAGAATTCTTTCATTATAGGGGTGTGATGCCCCACACACCCACTGAAGACACACCTATAGCTTGCCATATTGCTTTCCTTGCATTCATCATAAACATAACAAAAAATCTCCCCTTTTTGGTGAAGATAAATCCCATAAAAATACTGCATCATACTTGTGTCGCTATCTGAGAGATAACCTTCAAATTAGGTCTGTTGTTAAAATTAGCCTCCTTCACATAGTTTGTCATGATTTTCTTGAACTCATATTGCTACGCCTACCACTTATAAAATTTGTTCTAAGGAAATCTTGAGATATTTCACTGCCCACTGGATCAAAAGTAAAAATAGAGGTTTCACCTGAAAGCCACTAGAAAATATTCCCATAATGCAATTCATAAAGTCATCTATTCTGCTTTAATTATGACACTAACACAACCTGGTCTTCGATTTTGTTAACTTTCTTTCATTACATGGCACCTCAGTGACTAACAATATCTTTTTAAACTGTGAGGGGTATTTTATTCTCTATAGTGCATGTTCTTTCCATCACATTCTCCCACCACAGCACCCCTCCCCCTCTTAAATCTTTGAACAGCCACTGCATCTAATCAAAAACAGTTCTGGTTGTAGATAATGTAAACCAAGTGTGGAATCTATACTCAATAAGCAGCTTGAGGTTTGTTGATATACCCTTAGGCAGTTTAATGTAAGCCGGAAACAAAATATCACCTGTGCGTTAAAGTGTGTGGGTAACATGCAGACACATTGCCAGTGTTTCAGAATGCAACGTTTGGAATAAAGTGATCTAAAAAAATACTAGCTTTCCCTTCAGTAGTTTTAGTTACCTGTACTATCCTGAAACAGCTCTACGCTTTCTGTTGGCAATAGCAGCCCTCATTGTGATATCAAACTTCATCCCTTGTTAAGTATGCGGTGGAGCCAAAAAAAATCCTATAACAAGCCACTGATCGTGTCCCAACTAGATTAGAATGAGGACATCAGTTACAGGATTTTACGTAGGGACTGAAGGCTTCCTTGAATTATACAGCGCATACTATTATGTAATACAGACCCGAACACTTATAAATAGTGCTTACTATACCTACCTCAATTTGTTTGGCTTGGATTGCAACATTCTGCTTTTCCAATGTCTATTTTCAAATGTGTAAATGGACCGCAATTCACCACAATACCCTGGTTTGGGAAGTGACATCACACCTGCCTTGTGCCCAGACAACAGCACAGGGTTGACTCATCAGCCACTTATTGCTACTGATGAGCTAAGGAAAGTGGATGAGTACAAAACTACTGAGAGTACACACCATGTTTCATGTTTATTCTGCTGCCATGAACCCCTGAGGTCAGGGATAGCAATGGCAGTGCTAGCTGACTCGATGGGCAAGAATGAAGGGCTACTGTCCGTCCCTCGCTGTCACTGATTTAAATCTGTGATATTTTCCGGCTCCCTGGTAATGACTTTAGTAATAGAGGAGCAACCACATGCATTTTTCAATCCTTACAGATTTCTCAAGCTACAGGCACTAAATAATAATAATAACAATACTGCTGCTATTACTAGTACTACTATTACTACTACTAGTAAAAATAATAATCGTAATATTAATAATCATCTATTAATAACCGTCTACACTATTCCGAATTTCTGATTGATATTCAACTACAAACTCCCCCTTTTCTCTATTAATAAACCAGCTGAATAGCCGCCTTTCCCTGCCTTGCAGAGGAAATGATTATAGTTGTTGTCAGGTTTATCTTTAATCTTTTCGTACTGCATTTAATTCCTATTGTGATTGGCCCCTCCCCTGAATTAATGATACTGGGAGTGCCGGTTACGACCAGGGTGGAATAAACTCGGCCAATTATGTGGTGGTTCTTGAGGGGACACTAAGAAATGAGAAATTACTGGTGGAGTCGGGGTCTAATTTCTACGGTAATTCCTCATTTTGGGCAGAACTTTCACCTAGAGTTTTCGGCTTCTAGCCGTAAACTCCGGGTGACAGTAGAAAACTTGCAATTATGATGGGGTTGGTAAATGGTGTTACCACCTTAATCACAATTGAAAGACACTTGTAATGAGGGCCCTAAACTATTATCCACTCATTATAGGTTAACCATGTCCTCACCAGGATGACAATGCTATTTGACTTGTATAGTGATTGCAGAGGAATATCTCCTAGCTTTGATGGGAAAGAATGAGAAAGGATATAGGGAAGCAGTTAGATCTGAAATATATAGGTTTAAAAGGACGAGGAAAGAAAAAACACTTGATTCATTCCATTTTTTGAGAATTTTTCTATTTTTAGCCTACCTTATTTATTTATTCATAAAGTTTTCTTTCCATCACATTCTCCCTCCACAACACCCCTCCCACTCTTTCGCAAACAAGACTCAAGCGGGTATCAGAGCGCTTCACAATCAGGGTAGGTAGGATAGGTGTGCATAGCTTTCTAAACCTGGGATTCCCAGATGTACAATTATGTAATAGTCCAGCAGAGCATCAAAATAGAGGCAGGTTAGTAAACAGTAGATCTAAGGCATTTTAGGGCAGAAACTTGTTCATTAGGATTATTTTCACTTCCTTTTTGAAAGAATAGGTGGATGAGATTCGACGGACTTCCGGTGGAAGAGAGTTCCTGATCTTTGGGGCAATACCTGAGAAAGCTCTGTGACTCTGTGGTTTCAGAAGCAGTGAACTTGCACTTCGTGATTGTCCTCAACCCCCTGATAATTCTAGCTTTTGAGCCAGATAAATGGGGGTCTTGAAATGCAGGGCTGTGTGAGTCATGCAGGCAATCTTTAACTGTTCCTGCTTCATATGGCAGCCAGTTAAGAGTTTTTAGGGAAGGGGATATGTGATCATTCCTCATCCTACAACACCCCATGATCAGGGGGTGATACTCAATAGCACCCATAAAATATTTACACTTGATTACCGTCGGAATACGGAATTAGCATTGAGGAGTGCGAACGTTCACTTTTATAACTTGTAGAATTACTGCTGATCCCCAACGACCGGCACCCACAGCACAAGATGTCATACGAAGATATTGCGAACTTCACAGGAAACAAAGCTGACACATTTGGATTCTCATCAGAAGACACTGATCGAATATATTAATTGATCCAAGAGCCAGAATGCCTCTCTTCAAGCACTGGAACTGTACAGTCAAACATTAAACAATTATTATTTGCAGCCAAAAGAGAAATCAACCAACGGCTCCATGCCAGTACATTAATATGTTACCACAAAGTCCAAAGAATACCCAGAGGATTACGGATACCCCTCAAATCTACACTTTGCAAGAATAACGCACATTTCACAGAACGTTGGTATGGTATCCTGAACAAATGTTCATTGGATTTAATCCTTATAATTGTAGAAGAATTATCAAGAACATTAGATGAACTTGAGAAAGAAGTAACCCAATTGAAACAAGAAATTAGCAATAAACAATCTCCTGAAGAGTGGCTGAAGACCCTAGAAGATATTAACTCCCAATTAGACAGATATACGGCAGAAATAAACGAAAGAAAATTACGCAAATTCAAGCGGGACACCGTTGATTACAAATTGGGAGAAGTTTACAGCTGGGCTGAAGCAGACACATCAAGAAGACAACAAAGACCCTTCCGGAACCGATCAACAGAAGATACATCCTCATCGGATGACTCCCATTCAAGAGTGTACCAAAGAAGTATGCCATCCAAAAATGTTTATCAAGAAGAAGAGAACATACCTTCCACTTCAGGTACAGACAAACCAGCTAAAACCACTTTTTAGGGAGAGGCCGCGGCGCACAGGCAGAACCAGGAGGGCAAAATCTAATAACAACCCGTAGCCAAATCCACCAGAAGTCAGAAAGCCTCGTAATAAACATTTCTAAATCTGAACTATCTGCTTTCCAGATGCAAACTTTACAAAAAGGTTTATCTTATGTTACTACATATGAATCCAATGACTTGGAAACCCAGATTGACTTTTTCAAATTCATGAGGAATTTACGACTCAAACATGTTTTTAAGAACATCATACCACTTAAACCAGATGAGACACAAGGAACACTTTTGGATCTAAGACCAAAAAGTACCTACCAGGCACCCATAAGCCACAAAGTCCTTGACTCTTTTGAGACTGTGATAAAGAAAGAACTACAGAATTTATTTACAGTCAAAGAATCTCGTAGACCTAATTTAACCACCAGAGAACATCACGCCATATCAAGTCTAGCCAAGAACCAACAAATAACATGCTGTCAAGCTGATAAAGGTGGAGCATTGGTGATCCTTGATACAGAGTTCTATTTAAAGAGCGTACACACACACGTTTCCGACAATTCCATCTATATGAAACTGAATTCCGATCCCACACGTGAATTTACCAGAGTTTTAACGACCATCATTAACAACGCTCTGGATATGGGAACCATCAATGACAGAGACAAAAGATGTTTAATTAAAAGTAACCCAGGGGTACCATATCTATACATGATCCCAAAAATACATAAAAGTCTAGTGAATCCACCATTCAGGCCTATTGTTAACACAAGGAACTCAATACATGAACCTATAGGGAAATATATAGATCGTCATCTTCAACCGATTGTGAGAAATATGACTACATATTTGCAAGATACCACGGATTTCCTTGTTAAAATTCAAAATATTAGATTCTCTGAAGACATGGAACCAATTCTCTGTACTATTGATGTACAATCTTTATATACTTCTATCCCATACAATTTGGGGTTCCAAGCCATGAAATCCTCTCTCCTTGAAAGTGATAAAAAAGATGACCTCAAAGTCTTTTTACTTGAACTGATGCATTTCACACTGTACCACAGTTATTTCACGTGGCAGGACCAATTCTACACGCAATTACCAGGTACATCTATGGGCAATTGTGCTGCTCCTGCCTACGCTAATCTTTTCATGTACGGGTTTGAATGGGATCAAATTTTGTCAAAAACCACTTGGACAGAGAATGTAATCGCATACCATCGATACATCGATGATATTTTTTTAATTTGGAAAGCATCTGAAGATAATTTACTTCAAGTAATCAAAGAGATCAACAACGTTGATGAACGCATACAGTTCACACACACCATCGACAAGATGAGAATCTCATTTCTTGACGTAGATATCCAGATACAAGACAAGACATTAACAACTTCTGTGTCTACAAAAGTTACAGATCGTAACAATTTCTTACATTTCTAAAGTTTTCACCAAATGAGCTTAAAACAACATATGCCATACTCCCAATTACTCCACTTCAGACGTATCTCCGAGGAATGATATCAGGAGAAAAAAGAAAAGATCATGATGAAATTCAAACAAAGAGCCTATCCTGACTCAATTTTGAAACAAGCGGACGCAAGAGCTCAACAGAAACAACGAGCAGAACTGCTGAAACTTAAAATCAATGCACAACCTGGAGAAGATACATCTGTATTTGTGTCTAAATACTCCACAAAAAGTTTCAAAATTAAAAAAATTATCAGAAAATATTGGCCTTTATTACAAGCAGAAACAGATTTCAATGGCATATTTGAAAGGTTTCCAATTTTCGCGTATCAACGCACCAAAAATTTACAACAACTGCTAAAACGTAAAGAAATCTCGATCATTTCAAATCACACTGGCACTATTCCATGCCACAACTGTGGCAGTTGCAACAACATAATAAAAGGCACTACCTTACTACATCCTACTCATGGAACTCCTATCAAACTACAAGTTTCAGCCACCTGTGATTCCAGTAATGTTGTGCATTTACTAAAGTGCCTGTGTGGGCTACCCTATGTAGGGAAGACTGAACGAAAAATTAAGACAGGTCGTGCCGAACACAAAAGCAACATTCGACTGAAGAATGTAAAATCTACTGTAGCAGTACACTTCCATGAGATGAGACACAACGTAAGTCAACTTAGATTTTTGATCTTGGAAAAAGTGGAAATTAAAGCAGGAAGAGAAAACAAAAGCTTTTTGTTGCAACAAGAACTATATTGGAGCCATAAATTGAATTCACTTTGCCCGAGGGGCTTAAATGAACGATTGGAATTAGTTATCTTTAAATCATCACTAACATTTTTTGTTTAAATTAGACGTACAAATGTACTGTCAGGAGGCTAAACAAGGCAATGTACTGTGATTTTCATTCAGCTAAAATGCATATTTAGTTCGTTTTTCACATGACACTTTTGCTTTATTTGTTATTTTTATATATATTTTTTATAACATTTGATATCTTATTCATGATACTTATTTCTTAAATTCCAGTTTCTAGTCGTGGATTTAATTAACTATGTCATCTCTGCTTACTGCATATGTATTATCGACATGGTTTTATGCGCACACACACGCTTCATTAAGCAGTCATTTTTCACAATGGTGCAATGTTTATATTGAAGTGGGTAACTTTGTTTACAGAGTTACTCTCAGGCAAGTCTCATTTCTATCTCTATGATTACCGTGTTCACGTTGACTTCCGGGTTGCACGCTAACATATCTTCACTACCGGCCTATTCACAAATGACGAAAGTTGTTTGCACACGGAACAAGCCTGCTTTGAACGCTCACACAGGTATGACAAAATACTAATAATAGATAACTCTTTTTACCAACTGATGGCACTTAACGGTACTAACACTCTAGTCACTAGCATGTTTCTCAACCTTCGTTTTTCTTTTTTTTTTTAATTTTTTTTTATTGTTTATCCATGAACAGATAACACAAAACAAAGAGAGAGTAGAAGTGGAAATACAAAATACAAAATCAGAGCCAGATACAGATGAAGTAATAGACTGAGAAATTTCTGACCAAGACGTACATGTCAAATTTCAAAACCATTTTTTGATAAAGTCCCAAGTTGATAGACCAAATCTTTTTTTCCCTGGTCGTTTAAGCCTATACAGTGCTGTTTCTAACTGATATATAGCCAATATCCTGGTTCTCCATTCCCAAAAAGTCGGGGGGTCAGAGTCAATCCATTTAGATGTGATACATAATCTAACAATAGACATGCAAATAAACAAAAAGCGAGCTTCTGGAGCGCGCCCCTCACCAACACCACTGGTTGATGACACCCCAAACAATATTACTTCAACAGTCAATTTGCATTTTATACCCAAAGAGGAATTGAGAAAGTGTTGAACCTCGGATAGAAAACCGGCCAACTGGGGACAAGCAAAAAACATATGTGCAGAATCAGCAGCATATAGCTTACATCTAGGACATTTGTCTCCCCTTCCCGTCCTCCATTTGGCGATTTTTGATGGTGTATAGTATAAGTTAAAAACAGACATATAGAATTGGCTTCTCAAACTCCCCGCCAGTAGCACTGAATTGGCCATTTCCAGCATCGATTGTATATCTACAGAGAAGCCAACTCTACGATTCCAATTAGTCTGTTGGATATCTAAGTCATCTATTTGAACAGATATTAAACATCTGTAGATCTGGCCTATTTTAGCCTTAGCTTTGATCAGTTTAAAAAGTCATTGCACCCTTTCGATCGAGCTTGGTCCAAAAAACTATGTATCTGCAAAAATTTGAAAAAGTCTCCCCTGGGCAGGTGGAATTTATCCTGGAGCTGTGTAAAGGACAACCGTTGTCCAGATCCGTATAAATGCCCAATAGTCCGAATCCCCAATAACCCCCACCTACGGGAGACCATGTCTTGATAAATACTGGGAAGTACCCCTGTAGAATCAAAAGGGGTAAATGGTACTATTTTAGGGATCTTATAGATGATACAGACCTTTTTCCAAATCGAGAAAGCAGCCTCCAAAACCTTGAACCGAGTCCTTTTATAGTAGGTCGGTTCAAAAATCCTTATTAAAAGGTTTTGGGCGTTATTGCCCAGAATCATCTTATAGATTGAGGGGGTATGAGCAAGATCAAGCAATTCTTCTTCCCCAACTATTAGATCCCCAAAATACCGCAGAAGAGAAGACCAATAATAAAACCTAAAATTCGGTACATCCCAGCCACCGCGTGCTCTAGGTAGATTAAGCCACTTAATTGCCCTCCTAGTTCTCCTATAGCCCCACATAAAACGTGCACACATTCTTTCAGTCTTTCTGAAAAAGGCATTATTAAATAGCAGAGGAATAGAACGAAAAAGATACAGAAATTTGGGGAGTATAACCATTTTCAATACATTAGATCGGCCATATAGTGACAAATGTAATCTATTAAATTTTTGAAGGAGCTTCTTCGAGGAATCCATAATCGGGTCTGTATTAGCCTCTGGGATCTTATTGACATCGGATGAAATGCGAATACCCAAATACACTGCCTCAGAGACAGTCTCAACCTGTTTAGGAAGGCCCACCTCAGAATGAAGAACTTGCGTCTTACCCAGATTGAGTTTGTACCCTGACACCACACCAAATGCATTAGTAATGGTTTCGATTCTATTCAAGGCAATTTTAATGTCAGAAGATATTATTGCCAAATCATCCGCAAATGCCAGGAACCTGGGAGCCTCTATCAGAGAGGCTACCGGGGATATCAAGGAGTCAGACTCAAATTTAGAAATCAAAGGTTCCAAATACAGGGCAAATAAAAGGGGTGAGCAGGGGCACCCCTGACGTTTCCCCCTACTCACCACAAATTCCTCGGACTCTCCTACGAGTGTCCTGATAGTGGCAGTAGCGTTCTTATAAAGAGCCTGTATCGCTTCGATAAAGGTCGGCGGAAAGCCCTTCCATACGAGTACGGCCCATAAGAAATCCCACGACACCCTATCAAAGGCCTTTTCGGCGTCTAGTAAGGCCAGTCCCATTGGAGATTTCATCACTTGAGCCCAGTCAAATAATGCTATAACCCGTCTTATGTGGTCAGTAGTGCTTCGTCCCCTAATGAAACCGTGCTGCCTAAGAGAAACCAACGGGACGATAACCTTCGCCAAGCGATTGGCAAGAGTTTTAGAAAAAATCTTGCTGTCAGTATTTATTAGAGAAATGGGACGATAAGATAAAAGTTCCATGGCGTCCTTACCTTTTTTCCTAAAAACTACAGTTGTGGACAAATGCGCCCTGAACTATGGAGTGCAATTCTGTTTTTAGAGTGTTGCGAAATGTTATATAAAATTTGAGGGGGATTTTATCTGGGCCCATTGCCTTTCCACGGGAAAGAGATAGGAGCGCCAGTTCCACTTCTTCCCATGTAATTAAAGACCCTAAATAATCCTTGTTGCTTTGGGATAGCACCGGCCCCTCGATCCCCGCTAAATAGCCTTCGGCTGCTACGGTTTTATCATTCTTTGTTTTTGTTGAAACATTTTTTAATTATTTTTGTACCAACACCCCAATACAATTCCACAACAGCCCCAGCCCGCCACCGGAGAGTGTTACACATGACATTGCAACTAGTTGTGCATAAGAAAAGTCACCCTTCCCGCCTGGGCTCCCCCCACCCCCTCCCTCCCACGGTTTTATCATTCGTATAGAGTCTCTGATAGAATTCCCTAAATGCCTGTCTAATTCTCGAGGGAGATGTCTGTAGCTCGCCATGGATATCTTTAATCTCCAGGATTCTATTCTGAGACACCTTCGTTTTTCACCCGTTTTTTACATACACGATTGCATTGCAACATGGTTAAAAAGCATGCTTATTCGCAGCTTTTCTTTTCACGAAGCGCGCCACCACTCAGGATTATTTCCCGAAGGACTGCACAGTTACTTTGAATATCTATATTTATTTTTTCTAGTAAAACATATCGATTGGCGAAATATCGTCGATTTGAACTTTCAGATTAGCATTCATGTTTAATCTCACCGGCCATATATAATACACCGTTTGTCTTTTAACAATTCACATTGTTTTATTTTTCCACCACGTTAATGTTTTTTATCATTCTTGTTTTGTTCACGAATCACATGAGCAAAGTTTTTATTTGAATCTGCTCACGATTCAGCTAACTTTACGTGAAAGCTAACACACACAGCGTTTTTGAGTACAGAATCGCATTCCAGGTCTTGGATCAAACCACGTAGTTTCAATTTATTACAGGGAGAACCCCCTGAAGAAGGGCTGGACCCGAAATGCATTGGGGTACCTTAATCTCAACTGTGTGAATGAAACATCAATGGATTGTTAAACATTATGATTTTGTTACAAAGACTTAAAGAAAATTACATACCAAAGAAAAAACATTTCACTTATGGAATATGCAGTCTCATAAACCAAAGTGAATTAAGGAGAATGGTATAACATTTATTGAAGGCGATTTGATTTCGCACCAAGGAGTGCTCATATGAGTTCGTCCTTCCAGAGAGTAAGGACCAACATTCCTCATCCTACAACTCCCCATGATCAGGGGGTGATACTCAATAGCACCCATAAAATATTTACACTTGATTACCGTCGGAATACGGAATTAGCATTGAGGAGTGCGAACGTTCACTTTTATAACTTGTAGAATAATTTGTTTTGTACCAGTGATCAATATGGCTGCGGCATAGATGAAAGTTCTTAGTAGGGCCAAATTATGTTTGGGAAGACCACACTACGTGGAGCTACCATAGTCAAGCTTAGGCAGAACAAGAGCTTGGACCGCCAACTCAAAGTCTTCATGTGGAAGGAATGGTTTGAGATTCCTTAGTGTTCTCATCAGATGTTTAGCTCCCTTGGTTGGTTTGCTGATATGATTCTACATGCGCAGATGCCTGTCTAGTGTAACTCCAAGGGATTTCGCTGAATCGATAAGGTGGGGAGAGCAGTTGAAGGATGTAAGATGTTTCATTCATTGGTCGATCTTGGGAGTGTGGTTAGGGGGAGCTGTTAGAAATGGAATTTCTGGTTGGCTAGGGTTAGTGGCATAAACCACCACTCTAGTCAGGGCAAGGGAGTTACACGCTGAAGATAACCCCTGCTCACCCCCTTGGTAGCTTGGCACAAGCAGTCAGGCTTATCCCAGAGGCAATGTGTAAAGCTTTTGCGCAACACACACACACAGCAGCAACACACTAGGCACACCACCAAAGGAACTCCACACAAGGTTATATAAAAATAGCCTTTGTAGTATCATAATCATAATCACACATTTACACTGTGCCAACTGGCACTAGGCAACATTCACAGGGGATTATATATACATGAGAGGGTCAATTGGGCCACTGTCGGAACCTTCAGAATGAAGGTAATAAATATAAGACATAGCCAGTAACTACTGGTACAATAATGACCTCAGCATTATCACATTAGCATTAGACACATTCCTAAAATATCATAGCATGACATTAGGCATAAACAAATTAGGCCCAAACCTCATTAGCATAAACACAATAAGCATTAGGCCGCACCAGCATAAACACATTATGCAATCACCTCATAAGCATGAATCATCATAGACATAAACACATGATGTATAAATCATCAGCATCAACACATTGTGTAAAGTGCATCACCTTAGGGCCATGCACCCTACCAATCACAAAACTGACCCAGGCCAACTGGCCTTCTCTCTGGGGCTCAAATGCCCCATGTTCAAAATGTCAGTGTGCTAATTTGTAGGGCCTTCTACTGGCCCTCTGGCTGTCTTGACAGTAAAATCACTGTGCGCTGGGTGAATCTCACCCCTTCCTGGAGATAAAAATAAACATGCGCCCTTGTTGCAGCTGTCCACGCTCTCGCGGTGCAGCTGTGTGCAAAATTAGCAATGGCACTAACAATGCCTGAGGAGCCCCGATCACCGGGCACCTCCTGGTGCCGCTTGGAAGCTCCCCTCTGGGACTCCTACAATCACTTGCCCAACTGTTGCAGCTGCCCGCAACTGCGGTGCAGCTGTGAGCAAGAACAGACTCTGGCACTACTAGCGCCTTGCGAGCTCCCCCCCAGCTCCAGGCACTGACAATGTGCCTCGGGGAGCCCCACTCACTGGGTCTCTTCTGGTGCCTCCTCTGGCAGAGGGGGAAACACCGACATGCACATGTGGCAGCCCCACTCACTGGGCTGCTTTGGATGCTCCTCTGGTATTCAATCGCTGTCTCCGCCCCTTCACGCTGGGGAGACTTGGCCCTGGGAGCTCTTGAGGCTCCGGTTGGGCTCTTCTCCTCTCGTGGCTCTCCTTTTCTGGTCGCCAGTGCGGGGTAGGATCCCGCCTGGCTTCTACTACACGTGGGGCTCCCCCGGCACACGGGGGTCCCATCTTCCCCTCTGCAGGCTTCCGGCATCCTCCTTCCTGCCTGCGGGCTACGCCCCTAACCAGGCACCTCTGCCTGGCTTCCGGGTCACGCTGGCAGCAGCCCGGCGGCACCTTTTTTCGGTGGCTCCTCAGTGCGGGGTGGGCACCCGCCCGTAACTGAAACCAAAAGCAAGGTGGGCACCCGCCAAACACAAAACCCAATGCGGGGTGGGCTTCCGCCGAAGGAGCATATACGCGGGGTGGGCTCCCGCCAGTTAAATCAGCACCAATACGGCTGCAATTGCGGGGTGGGCTCCCGCTGGACAGCTCAAATGCGGGGTAGGCCCCTGCTACTCAGGGCACAAATGCAGGGTGGTTTCCCACTCAATCAGCAGCATAGGGGGGAATCCCACAAGCCAGGATTCCCTCGCAGCCTCGTGCTGCAGACGCCACCTCTTCTCTTCTGCTAGCCAATATACTTAGAGCACCCTTGCTACTCTAGAATTCCAAAGGTCCAAAGGGCACTGCTGGGCCCAGGGAGTCCAGCACAAAGGGCCCTCCAGCAGGGAGGCAAGCCATCATGGCGGTTCCTCCTGGGCCCCCAGCAGCAGCAAGCCCCAGTAAGCACAGGAACAGCACAATTTTCATGGGGTCACAGCCCCTATATTTATATTACATTTCTCCTTTGCCTGCGCTGGCACAGGGCTTGGGGGAACCAGTTCCAACTGGTTCTGGGGGGTGTTGAAGCACTTGGTGTACAGTACTCACAACCTCCTTTGTTAGATGGGAGCTCAGTCATCAGACCACCACGGGGGCGGAGCCAGCATTCACCTAGGTAGGCACAGACCTGTTCAGGGTCAGGGGACTACTCCTCCTACTACTCCAAATGAAGATGCCCTATTCAGCCTAGCGCTGACTTACCCTGCCCCAACTGGAGCCACACACACCTCACCAGCCCCTGTTACTCCAAAGCCAAATATGCAATCCACATCAGGCAGGCAGGCTGACACATAGCACACAGAAATGCCCCCTACTAAAAGTGGCATTTCTAAAATAGTTATACTAAATCTGCGCACACCATTGCGTAGCATTTATTATTACTATTCCAAACATATCAAACTTGACCACGCTGCTCCTCTCATATCAGGAATTACCACTGAAACACTTATCAGGGAATCCCCAATGCATTCCTAAGGGAGGGCAGCCTCACAGTAGTGAGAAACCAAAATGGCTGTTTGTCACTACAAGGGCATGTCACACACTTAAGGTATGTGTCCTACCTTTTACCTACAATGCACCCTGCCCATAGGGCTAGCTAGGGCCTACCTTAGAGGTGACTGACATGCAGTAAAAGAGGGGTCACAGACATGGCACACTCTTTAGTGGCAGTTCGGGCTGGACTATTCCCATGAGGCACAGGGTCAGGACTGATTTATATATGGCTAGGTTCAAACTGGAATAGCATGGTGAGCAAAAAAACGATGGATTTAGGCCCAGATCTCTGTACTGGGGTGAATGTATGACATTGTTCTGCATTATATCGATCAACTGTTGTTTTTGCATTTGTCACCCCGAGTGGGACGGGTATGCTCAGACGTGAGTCCCGTGCTCTCCATGCCACTGAAATCAAGCTATCCTGGCTGAAGAGGGGTGAAACCCCCAAACCGGTCCTAGGATGCTTGTTTCCAGTCCAGGGAGGACCTGGCTTGGCAGTTCAGGCTGGACTGTTCCCATGAAGCACAGGGTCAAGACTGATTAGCATATGGCTGGGTTCAAACTGGAATGGCATGGCCAGCAAAAAAAACGATGGGTTTAGGCCCAGATCTCTGTACTGTGGTGAATGTATGACATTGTTCTGCATTCTGTCCATCACCTGTTGTTTTTGCATTTGTCACCCCGAGTGGGACGGGTATGCTCAGACGTGAGTCCCGTGCTCTCCATGCCACTGGAATCAAGCTATCCTGGCTGAAGAGGGGTGAAACCCCGAAACCGGTCCTAGGATGCTTGTTTCCAGTCCAGGAAGGACCTGGCTTGGCAGTTCGGGCTGGACTGTTCCCATAAGGCACAGGGTCAAGATTGATTTGCATATGGCTGGGTTCAAACTGGAATGGCATGGTGAGCAAAAACACAATGGATTTAGGCCCAGATCTCTGTACTGGGGTGAATGTATGACATTGTTCTGCATTCTGTCCATCAACTGTTGTTTTTGCATTTGTCACCCCGAGTGGGACGGGTATGCTCAGACGTGAATCCCGTGCTCTTCATGCCACTAGAATCAAGCTATCCTGGCTGAAGAGGGGTGAAACCCCAAAACCGGTCCTAGGATGCTTCTTTCCAGTCCAGGGAGGACCTGGCTTGGCAGTTCGGGCTGGACTGTTCCCATAAGGCACAAGGTCAAGATTGATTTGCATATGGCTGGGTTCAAACTGGAATGGCATGGTGAGCAAAAACACAATGGATTTAGGCCCAGATCTCTGTACTGGGGTGAATGCATGACATTGTTCTGCATTCTGCCCATCAACTGTTGTTTTTGCATTTGTCACCCCGAGTGGGACGGGTATGCTCAGACGTGAGTCCCGTGCTCTCCATGCCACTGGAATCAAGCTATCCTGGCTGAAGAGGGGTGAAACCCCGAAACCGGTCCTAGGATGCTTGTTTTCAGTCCAGGGAGGACCTGGTTTGGCAGTTCGGGCTGGACTGTTCCCATGAGGCACAGGGTCAAGACTGATTTGCATATGGCTGGGTTCAAACTGGAATGGCATGGTGAGCAAAAAAACGATGGATTTAGGCCCAGATCTCTGTACTGGGGTGAATGTATGACATTGTTCTGCATTCTGTCCATCAACTGTTGTTTTTGCATTTGTCACCCCGAGTGGGACGGGTATGCTCAGACGTGAATCCCGTGCTCTTCATGCCACTAGAATCAAGCTATCCTGGCTGAAGAGGGGTGAAACCCCGAAACCGGTCCTAGGATGCTTCTTTCCAGTCCAGGGAGGACCTGGCTTGGCAGTTCGGGCTGGACTGTTCCCATAAGGCACAGGGTCATGATTGATTTGCATATGGCTGGGTTCAAACTGGAATGGCATGGTGAGCAAAAACACAATGGATTTAGGCCCAGATCTCTGTACTGGGGTGAATGCATGACATTGTTCTGCATTCTGCCCATCAACTGTTGTTTTTGCATTTGTCACCCCGAGTGGGACGGGTATGCTCAGACGTGAGTCCCATGCTCTCCATGCCACTGGAATCAAGCTATCCTGGTTGAAGAGGAGTGAAACCCCGAAACCGGTCCTAGGATGCTTGTTTCCAGTCCAGGGAGGACCTGGATTGGCAGTTCGGGCTGGACTGTTCTCATGAGGCACAGGGTCAAGACTGATTTGCATATGGCTGGGTTCAAACTGGAATGGCATATAGAGCGAAACAAATGATGGATTTAGGCCCAGATCTCTGTACTGGGGTGAATGTATGACATTTTTCTGCATTCTGTCCATCAACTGTTGCTTTTGCATTCGTCACCCCGAGTGGGACGGGTATGCTCAGACGGGAGTCCCGTGCTCTCCATGCCACTGGAATCAAGCTATCCTGGCTGAAGAGGGGTGAAACCCCAAAACCGGTCCTAGGATGCTTGTGTCCAGTCCAGGGAGGATCTGGCTTGGCAGTTCGGGCTGGACTGTTCCCATGAGGCACAGGGTCAAGACTGATTGGCATAGGGCTGGGTTCAAACTGGAATGGCATGGTGAGCAAAAAAACGATGGATTTAGGCCCAGATCTCTGTACTGGGGTGAATGTATGACATTGTTCTGCATTCTGTCCATCAACTGTTGTTTTTGCACTCTTTAGATGCCACGTCACTGCGGCAGTAACACTGCGCACACAGACCCTGCAATGGCAGCGGCCTGAGACATGTTTGAAAGGCTACTTTGGTGGGTGGCGGAATCAGCGCTGCAATCCCACAAGTAGCATTTAATTTACCAGCCCTGAGTGTATGAGATACCGCTCTACAAGGGACTGACAGGTAAATTAAATAGGCCAAACAGGTGAAGACCAGTCTTACCATATTTACCACAGAGAGCACACGCACTTTACACTCAACAGCAGTGCTTAAGTGCCCAGAGTCCTAAAACCACCAACACCATGTCAGAAGAAAGGCTAGGAGAAAGGCAAAAAGTTTACGGATGACCCTGCAAAAAGGGCCAAGTCCACACACAACCCCGTTCCAGCCAAAACTCAGGGTAGACCATTCACCACCTTTAAGGGCTTCCCTGCCTTGGCGATAGAACACGGAGGTGTGCCCACAACTGCAGAGGCACACTCCAGTTCTACACCATTCTGAACCCATGTGATTCCCTCTGTAAAAGCTCCCAGGACCAACTAGGCTACCCCACTGGTACTCCCTAGCTGTCCACGGCCAGGACCAGGCCCTAGGCCATCCATATGTATCTGGTCCTTGCCAACTCACAGAGTGGGGGCAGTAACCCCAGGCACATAGTACCCATTCTTCACTCTACCCCTCATCAGTGCAGTTCTAAACTACCACTGATCCTCCAACCTAGGGTCCGCACCCTCAGGTTGACCAGATGTCACGGGCAAGGCTCTCCTCCACCTACCTCTTCTTCTGGGGTTCCGTACGCTCCTCCTTGGAAAGGCACCCTCAGAACACAAATCTCCCACCAGCTGAAACTTCCTAATAGGGGGCCAGCTCACTCTGGCCCTTGGAGACGTCCTTCAGGACACAACACACAGCAAAGTCCTGTTTCTCAAGCAGGGGAACACAGCTCACAGCAAAGTCCCTTGTCCTCTCCTTAGCAGAACAGCAAACTGCAGGTCAGCCCCAGATCACACAGCAAGGGAGTCTCCTCAGTCTCTTCAGCTGTCCTCTTTGGCAACAGGTTCCTCTTGATCATGAAGTAGTCTCCCAACCTAGGGTCTAAACCCTCAGGTTGCGTCAGGGTCAGAGGAGAGGAATCCCACCCTCTGCACCCCCTTCCAGAGTTCTGCACCCTCCCACCTGGAGTGGTACCCCTGGAAGCCAAACCGGTCAGGATACTGATTACAGATGTCCTTCCCTCCAGGTCAGGCAGAACCTGAACCTGGCCTCCCAACCTTGGAGCTGAACCCCGCGGTTGAGCAATTGCCTGCCACACCAGGACTTCTGGGAACTCACACAGTATCCCCCGAGGGAAACACTTGACTAAAGTGTTGGGTGACAGTCTGCCCGGCGCAGATCTCCCGACCCCTGTCCGCGGATATCCCCCAGGACAGAAGTGGTGTCGCAATGGTCACTTCTAGGAGACTCAGCCCTTCTGTCTGGTCCCTGACCCACTGGTTCTCCCACTGGGGAACACATACCCCTCTCACCCCTCAATCTGGACCTCTGCAACCTCCCAACTGGAGCAGCACCACCTGACACCAGAACCACTGGAGCTCCATCTACAGATGATCCAGGTTCTCCTGACACTAGGAGATCCTCCTCATATGGCCTGCAAGTACAGCCTAGGCCCCCGACCTGGCGCTCCCTTAGGGAACCCTCCAGGCCATGAGACTGGGTGTCTGGTGCCTTGGGACACAGTCCACACTGACTCCTTCTCCAATGAGGCAGGACGTGAGCCCCTACACCCCTCCCACTACACTGGGACCTAGCTGGGCTACTCTGAACCTCTTCAACCACACAGGACCTGAAGATACCTGAGCCACTCCTTTTGGGATCACTTCCCAATGCCTCTTCAGACCCTCTAGCACACAGCCAGAGGTCTGCCTCCCCTGCAAACTCCCTGGGATCAGAGAACTCACACTCCAATAGGTGTTGGCGCAACCCCGGAAAACAATTACTGAACAAGTGCTCTCTGACAACCAGATTGAACGGCCCTTCAAAATCATTTGCCGTGCTACCCATCACCCAACCTTTCAGTGCATCACAACATTCATCCACAAACTCCCCCCAATACTGGTGAGACAGTTTACTACTGCCCCTGAACCTCAACCTATACCCTTCAGGTGTGACACCCTCTTCCTGGGAACTAGGTACCAAGCTCTGGGATCTGGGAATGGGACTTTTTTGCACTGGACTTCATATTGCTGCCACCACTGGACCCCACCCTCACTGGTGAATCCAGATAACTAAAACTGCACTCAGGGGATAATCTACCCTCCAGAGCTAGCTTTTTCTCCTCCACACTCAGCTGCACGAGCTCCAATTTGAGCCTTTCCAACACCAGCTGATGCTCCCTTTCGTCCCTCCTATCCACCCACTCCTCTGGGGACAGGGATAAGGATGGGGCACTGCCGCCTGCACTGGACCCAGCAAGTGGTATTCTCCCCACCTACTGGCATCCCCGCCCTGTCATTGTCTCTCTCCTCCAGGGTGTACTCCAAAAGGTCATCCCCATTATAGATTAACCCCATCTTGGCAAGATACACAACCCACAGTGCAACAGGAGAACACAATTCAACAAAATGACACCTTTAGGAGAAAAATAAACTGGAAAAATAAACCCCAAACCTGTGATTCTCTAAATGCAGAGTTTGCAGTGCAACCAGTTGTCGCTGTTGTAAATGCGCAAAAGCAAGTCCTATCCCCATCGCTGACAACCAATGTTAGAAATGGGATTTCTGGTTGGCTAGGGCTAGCGCCTAAGCCAGGCAGAAACCACCACTCTAGACAGGGCAAGGGAGTTGCACGCTGAAGATAACCCCTGCTCACCCCCTTGGTAGCTATGCACGAGCGGTCAGGCTTATCCCAGAGGCAATGTGTAAAGCGTTTTTGCGCAACACACACGCACAGCAGAAACACAATAGGCACACCACAAAAGGAAATCCACATAAGGTTATATAACAAATAGCCTTTGTATTATCAGAAACAAATTAGAAACATAATCACACATTTACACTGTGCCAACTAGCATTAGGCAATATTCACAGGGGATTATATACACATGACAGGGCTAATTAGGCCACTGTCAGAACCTTCAGAATGCATGTAGTAAATATAAGACACAACCAGTAACTACTGGTACAATAATGACCTCAGCTTTATCACATTAGCATTAGACACCATCCTAAAATATCATAGCATGACATTAGGCATAAACACATTAGGCCCAATCCTCACTAGCATAAACGCATTACGCATTAGGCCTCACCAGCATAAACACATTATTCAATCACCTCATAAGCATGAATCATCATAGGCATAAACACATGATGTATAAATCATCAGCATCAACACATTGTGTAAGGGGCATCACATTGGGGCCTTGCATCCTGCCAATCACAAAACTGACCCCAGGCCAACTGGCCTTCTCTCTGGGGCACAAATGTCCTTTGTCCAAAATGTCAGGGCTCTAAATTATAGGGGCTTCTACTGGCCCTCTGGCTGTCTTGGCAGTAAAATCACTGTGCGCCAAGCTGGGTGAATCTCACCCCTTCCTGCAGATAAGAATAAACATGCCCACTTGATGCAGCTGCCCGCGCCATCGCGATGCAGCTGTGTGCAAAATTAGCAATGGCACTAACAAGGCCTGAGGAGCGAATATCACCGGGCTCCTCCTGGTGCCCCAAAAAAATGGCACTTGCACCACTGTGCCACTTGGGAGCTCACCTCTGGGACTCCTACAATCACTTGCCCAACTATTGCAGCTGCACGCAACTGCGGTGCAGCTGTGAGCAAGAACAGACACTGGCACTACTAGTGTCTCGCGAGCCCCCCCCCCCTGGCTCCAGGCACCGACAATGTGCCTCGGGGAGCCCCACTCACCGGGGCTCCTCTGGTGCCTCCTCTGGCAAAGGGGAAGACATTGACATGCAAATGTGGCAGCCTCGCTCACCGGACTACTTTGGACGCTCCTCCGGTCTTCAGTCGCGGTCTCTGCCCCTTCATGCTGGGGAGACTTGGCCCTGGGAGCACTTCAGGCTCCGGTCGGGCTCTTCTCCTCTAGGGGCTCTCCATTGCTAGTTGCCAGTTCGGGGTAGGCTCCCACCTGGCTTTTACTACACGCGGGGCTCCCCTGGCACATGGGGGCCCTGCCTTCCACCCCGCACACCCAGAGAGGCTTCCGGCATCCTCCTTTCTGCCTGCGGGCCACGCTCCTAACCAGGCACCGTGGCCTGGCTTCTGGGTCACGCTGGCAGCGGCCCGGCGGCACCTTTTCTCATCGGCTCCTCAGTGCGGGGTGGGCACCCGCCCGGGGTGGGCACCCGCCCCTAACTGAAACCAAAAGCAGGGTGGGCACCCGCCAAAGACGAAACCCAATGCGGGATGGGCTCCTGCCGAAGGAGCACAAACGGTGGGTGGGCTCCCCTCAGGTAAATCAGAACCAATGCGGCTGCAATTGCGGGGTGGGCTCCCGCTGGATAGCTCAAATGCGGGGTACGCTCCCACTACTCAGGGCACAAATGCAGGGTGGGCACCCACTCAATCAGCAGCATAGGGGGGAATCCCACATGCCGGGATTCCCTCGCAGCCTCGTGCTGCAGACGCCACCTCTTCTCTTCTGCTAGCCAATATAGTTAGAGCGCCCTTGCTGCGCTTGATTTCCAAAGGTCCAAGGGGCACAGCTGGACCCAGGGAGGCCAGCACAAAGGGCCCTCCAGCAGGGAGGCAAGCCATCGTGGTGGTTCCTCCTGGGCGCCCAGCAGCAGCAAGCCCCAGTAAGCACAGGAACAGCACAATTTTCATGGGGTCACAGCCCCTTTATTTATATTACATTTCTTCTTTGTCTGCGCTGGCACAGGGCTTGGGGGAACCAGTTCCAACTGGTTCTGTGGGGTGTTGAAGCAATTGGTGTACAGTGCTCACACCCTCCTTTGTTAGATGGGGACTCAGTCATCAGACCATCACAGGGGGGCAGAGCCAGCATTCACCTATGCAGGCACAGACCTATTCAGGGTCAGGGGACTACTCCTCCCACTACTCCAAAGGCAGATGCCCTATTCAGCCTAGCGCTGACTCACCCTGCCCCTACTGGTGCCACACACACCTCACCAGCCCCTATCACTCCAAAGCCAGACATACAATTCACATCAGACAGGCAGACACATAGCACACAGAAATGCCCTCTTCTAAAAGTGGCTTTTCTAAAATAGTTATAATAAATCTGCGCACACCATTGCGTAGCATTTATTATTACTATTCCAAACATACCAAACTTTACCACGCTGCTCCTTTCATATCAGGAATTACCACTGAAACACTTATCAAATGTAAATGTAAATGTCAAGGTACTTATAGAGCGCACTGTCACCAGACGGCCACCTTGCGGTGTCGCCTTTGCGGTTTCCTGGCGCTGATACTCATACCGCTGTGGAACCCCTCCTGGCTTTCCCTGTGAAGTGTCCACTCCTGGGCACCCCCAGGGTGAAGCCAGGCATCCTTAGCGCTGTTGGGGCCGGTGTGGAGGCTAAGCAAGCTATTGCCCAGAGTTGCAGCGTGAGGCCCGTGATTAGAATAGGCACCGAGGCGAGAATAGACAGGTCCGAGGAAATTGAGCCCGAGCCCCGCCGAGGCGGGAATCGAACCCTGGTCCCTGGCCAGAACTCTGCTTCAGGGTCTGCCACTCTAACCATTGAGCCACACTCCTCCACTTATCAGGAAATCCCCAATGCATTCCTATGGGATGGCAGCCTCACAGTAGTGAGAAACCAAAATGGCTGTTTGTCACTACCAGGACATGTCACACACTTAAGGTACGTGTCCTACCTTTTACCTACAATGTACCTTACCCAGAGGGGTAGCTAGGGCCTACCTTACGGGTGACTGGCATGCAGTAAAAGGGGGGTCAAATACAAGGCGTACTCTTTAGGTGCCACATCACAGCGGCATTAACACTGCGGGCACAAGCCCTGCAATGGCAGAGGCCTGAGACAGGTTTGAAAGGCTACTTTGGTGGGTGGTGCAATCAGCGCTGCAATCCCACCAATAGCATTTAATTTACCAGCTCTGGGTATATGAGATACCACTTTACACGGGACTGACAGGTAAATTTAATAGGCCGAACAGGTGGAGACCAATCTAACACAGAGAGCACACGCACTTTACACTGAACAGCACTGCTAAAGTGCCTAGAGTCCTGAAACCACCAACACCATGTCAGAAAAAAGGCTAGGAGAAAGGCAAAAAGTTTAGAAATGACCCTGCGAAAAGGGTCAAGTCCAACAGGAGCGATAGGAGGAATTCCGTTTTGGAGGTGTTGAGCATGAGGTGGTTCTCAGTGAGACAATTTTAAGTAGAGTTGAGAGAAATTAAGTCTTCTGGATAGGTGATTTTCAGATATAGTTGGGTGTCATCTGCATACATGTGAAAAAAATGTTCGAGGAGTTCATAGCATTAGCTAGTGGTTCCAAGATCAAATTGAAGAGTATAGGTGAAAGGGCAGACCCTTGAGGAACCCTCATGTAGAGGGCTTTGATAGACTGGTTCACCTTTACTCGTTGCGATCCGTTGTGGAGGAAAGATTTAAACTATTGCAATACTGGTCCTGAAAGGTCCATCCTGTGTTCTAGAGTGGAAAGTATTTTGATGTGATTAACAGTGTCAAGGGCCAATGATAGGTCAAGGAGAATCAGAAGGTATGATTCATTTTGGTCTAGCATTTTTAAAATGTCATCCATAATATGTGTGAGTGCCGATTAGGTGCTGTGACCTCTCCGAAAACCTGATTGATGTTGATCCAAAAGATGGTATTTCTCAATGTGTAAGCAGAGTTGCGATTGCATGCACTTTTCTAGAAGTTTTGCCAGAGTGGGGATGTTGGAGAGGGGGTGGAAGCTATTAGGATCAGCCCTGTCTGCATTAGGTTTATTTTGAAAGGGGTTTACCTGTGCATCTTTTAGGTCTTGGATCATGCCTTGCAATAGAGAAGCGTTGACAATCTTTGACCATAAGGGGAGGGTGGCAGCTTTAATTTCTTTGAAGATGGGGGTGGTAGAGGGTCACTGAAATGGTTAGATAGGTTGATTGCAAGAAGAGTGTTGTAGATGTTGCTTTCGCTGAGGGGAGTGAAGGTATGACATGCGGCAATGTTCTTGGGGCTTGTGCTACGGGGAACAAGCCATTCCTGGGGGGCTCGAGGAGCAGCATACCCAGAAATTGGGAGAAGGGCCCTCTTTGAACCTAGGACTATATTGATGCTTTTTGATTTTTCAACAAAGGAGGTGGTCAATTCGTAACATGTTGGACCACCTTCACCTAAGTCAGGCGGTCAGGGGCATTGACCGATTGTTGTTTAACAATTTCAAAAAGTTTCTTGGGGTGGTTTTTGGCTTGATTCAATTGAGTTCTGAAAAACCTTACCTTTCAAGTTTTGCCTTGTGACCTTTGACTAGGTATTTAAATGTAATTCAACGATAATGTTCAAGATGGTTGGTTGTTTTTTCCTCGGTCAGCATTTCTCCTACAATCTGCCAAGATCTACTGAATCAAGAGTAGTAAAGTCTACATATTCAGTGTACAGCAAACAGAAGTTCATTGCAATTTGACATAAAACAATGCAATTACCAATGGTTCAACGAATGACGTGTAATCCATTTGTGTCTGTGGAAAAATCTTGATTAGTCGGACAATTCATGAAGAACTGTTCTTATATATCAATAAAACATTTTACTAAAAGCATTTTTGGGCATTACCATTCAATACCTTGATGCCAGTACATGGATCTTTCCTTACATACTCGTACTATTATCTCCCCCTTTCAGGAGTCTTATATAAAAGGAGACATTACCAAAGAACAGAACATGAAACTCAAAACCTCTACCCAGGATTCTAAGTGTTGATGCAACAATGTTCATACTATGTGTGCCTTTCAGTTCAGATGTATAGTATAATCAGCAAGGCACATCCAACAGAAGATAGAGGAAATATAAGGTGGAGAAGAAGCATTATAGTGTACACCTCAGCCACAGCTAGCTCCAACTGTCACCACAGAGTCCTTCTGACAGTGAGCAGCTAATTCTAGAATCTGGTGACAACGATATCCCAATGTTCTAGTATCTACCTAAAGGAAAATCAGGGGAGAAAGCAGTGCTTGATTTGAGCGGGTGATTTCCGGTGCTCAGCACCGGCACTTAATTTGCAGCACTGGCACTTATGACAGCCTGCCACATGCTGGGCTGTTTGCCTGATTTAGAGTGAGCACAACAACAGTTTGTTTACTAATTCAATATACGTTAAAAATGGCTATTACCTGCCACCCATGCTAATCTTATAGATTTGGGGGCCTGGAATTGTCTGAATTGTCATACTTGTAGGAGTGTGATGGTTAGTAGCTGGTTTGGGAGTGTCATTGGCAGCGCTGACAGGGGCAATGGGTGGTGTAAGCTGTATTGGCCTTCTGATGAGGACCCTGGCACTTAATTTTTCACAAATTAAACAGTGGGAGGAAGATACCACACATCTCCCTTTACACAAAGAAGGCAAATCCCCATAACAAATATATACTGCTTGTAATATGAAAAAACATTAGAGCAATAGGATCAGAGGATACAGTGCTGAGACAGGAGAAAGGAAGAAATGCACAGTGTGGCGGGGTCATAGGAACGGGACGGAGGCCAGGTCTGTTAAGGTATGGTTTTATTTTGCTTAACACACGTTTATGCCGAGTTGTAAGTCTTTTGGGGGAAAAAGGAGGGGAATCCGTCTTCTCCGGGGTCCTTAGGGTTCTTCTTGGGCTGACTGATCCTGTTTCTCCAGGCCTGGTACGTCGGGGACTTGTCCTCTCCGTGGCGATGAGGATGCGGAAGAAAGAAAGGAAAATTCTATCAGGAAACCAGAATGTACAATAAGAAAGGGGCCAGAGAGTGAATGGACACCACACACTCTTGTGCTCTCTTTATACCGGACGAGTGAATGTGCTCGGGTTGGGGAGACCACAAGCGGGAGACGACTGTGAGGGTTCTGAAACTCCCGATTAGCTGCTCGGGTTGTCCCTCCTCCCGATCCACCCAGTGAACCTTTTCCGCACCTGATCAAGCCACACTCCTCCTGGAGCGTGGCCCGGCGATGCGTAGTGACGATGGCCTCCTGTTTACCAGGTAGGTCGCTCCCCTCACCGCCACGCAGCCCCCTGTGTGACGCTTGCCGCTGCTGTAACCTGACTGCCTGCGACCGAGTGCCAGTGCCCCCCTTCTCTTTTGTACCCGAGTGAGTGCCTGCCTTCATTTGTGCCTTCATTTTGCCTCCTTTTGTGCCCTTTTGTACCTGTGTATTTTTGTTGCCCAGTTGTGCGCCATCCCCTCTGCCCTGATTGCGATCCCTTTCTCTTCTGTTCCCGTGCCTCGCCGCCCGCTTCCTGCCACCGCGTCCCGTAGCTCTGCCCCCTCACACCCCATTGGCCGCCCCGCTCCCACCCCCCAGCTGCTCCTCCCTCCCTCTCCCACTCATATGGAGGCCGCGCAGCGGTAGAGAGAGCGACCTCTGACCCTGTTTACCAGGCAGGTCGCTCCCCTCACCGCCACGCAGCCCCCTGTGTGACGCTTGCCGCTGCTGTAACCTGACTGCCTGCGACCGAGTGCCAGTGCCCCCGTTCTCTTTTGTACCCGAGTGAGTGCCTGCCTTCATTTGTGCCTTCATTTTGCCTCCTTTTGTGCCCTTTTGTACCTGTGTATTTTTGTTGCCCAGTTGTGCGCCATCCCCTCTGCCCTGATTGCGATCCCTTTCTCTTCTGTTCCCGTGCCTCGCCGCCCGCTTCCCGCCACCGCGTCCCGTAGCTCCGCTCCCTCACACCCCATTGCCCGCCCCGCTCCCACCTCCCAGCTGCTCCTCCCTCCCTCTCCCACTCATATGGAGGCTGCGCAGCGGCCGCGCCGCGGGCGCGCCAAAGGCGCGCCTAAGGCAAGCCCGTCCGCGCCAGGCCCGCGCCCAGCGCCGGTCCCCCTAGCCCCCGCAGATGCCAGCCCACCCGCCAGACCTACAACGCCGCCACTCTCATCACACTCAACACCGGCCGAATCCCCGGCTGCTGCCGTGCCGCCCCAAGACGCACCCACGGACCCTTCACCTGCCAATCCTGCAAATTCTCCTGCATCCGGACCCGCACCACACCCGCCAAGCCAAGCACCAGCAGCAACCACCTGAAGTGCATCCTGCTCAACACCTGCTCCGTCCACAGACACGCCGTGGAACTCTGGAACCTGCTCGACACCACATCTCCAGACGTCGCCTTCCTCACGGAAACATGGATGAATGCCTCCTCAGCGCCCGACATCGCCATCGCCATCCCGGACGGATACAAGATCACCCGGAGGGACCGCGCCAACCAGACAGGAGGAGGCCTTGCCATCGTCCACAAGAACACCATCCGCATCACGACGAACTCCGACGACACCCTCACAACCGCCGGACATCTTCACTTCCAGATTCACACCGACCCCAAGACCACACTCAGAGGCACCCTCATCTACAGACCACCAGGACCCCGCACACAATTCAGTGAAGACATCGCTGACTTCATCAGCCTACACGCCCTCCCCTCCGCTGACTACATCCTCCTAGGGGACCTCAACTTCCACCTGGAGAACAACAGCGACAACAACACCACCACCCTGCTGGACTCGCCAACCTCGGACTCAAGCAACTGGTGAACACCCCCACACATTACGCCAGACACACGCTTGACCCAGTCTTCTCCTCCAGCAAACACATCTCCTTCAGCCACTCTACCGGACTCCACTGGACAGACCACAGCTGCGTCCATTTCAGCTTCAGAAGAACCACGACTCACCACCACCAGCAACAAGTTCCCCGCAGGAGCTGGAACAAGATCACAACCGACCAGCTCTCCACAGCACTGAGCTAGAACCCTCCCGCCAGCTCAACGGACCCCAACCAAGCAGCCAACAACCTCTCACAGTGGATCACCAACTGCGCCAACGACCTCGCACCCCTGAAAAACCATGCCAACAGGACCAAAAGCAAGACAGCCCCCTGGTTCAACGACGACCTCAAAAACTCCAAGAAGAACTGCCGCACCCTCGAGAAAGCCTGGCGAAAAAACCCGACTACAGACAACATGAACGCCCTCAAGCACGCCTCCCGCAAACACCACCAGCTGATCCACACAACCAAGAGGACAGCATTCAAGGAACGACTAGACAACAACGCACACAACAGCAAGGAACTCTTCAACATCGTCAAAGAGCTCTCCAACCCCAGCGCCGGAAACAACGACATCACTCCCTCACAAGACCTCTGCGACTCACTGGCCTCGTTCTCAAGATCGCCGACATACACAACAGCTTCGGCGCACAGACCACGCACCCAACCACCAAACCGACACCCCCCACCACCACCCTCCGCGCCTGGACCCCGGTCAGCACCGAAGACACCATCCGCACGATGAACACCATCCACTCCGGATCACCAACCGACCCATGCCCCCACCGCGTCTTCAACAAGGCCGACTCCGTCATCGCACCCCAACTCCGGGACATCATCAACTGCTCCTTCAACACCGCCACCTTCCCGGAGAGCTGGAAGCATGCCGAACTCAGCGCCCTCCTGAAGAAACCATCAGCAGACCCCACCGACCTCAAGAACTACCACCCCATCTCGCTCCTCCCGTTTCCTGCCAAAGTCATCGAGAAGACCGTCAACAGACATCTTGCCACCTTCCTCGAGACGAATGGATCCCTCGAACACTCGCAGTCCAGCTTCAGAGCCAACCACAGCACCGAGACCGCCCTCATCGCAGCCACTGATGACATCCGAACCTTGCTCAACAACGGGGAAACAGCGGCCCTCATCTTCCTAGACCTCTCCGCAGCATTCGATACTGTCTGCCACCACACCCTGGTGCAGCGCCTCCGCAACATCGGAATCCAAGAGAAGGCCCTGGAGTGGATCATCTAATTCCTCGCCGGAAGAACCCAAAGAGTCCGCCTCCCCCCGTTCAGGTCCGAGGCCCCCGAAGTCATCTACGGCGTACCACAAGGATCATCACTCAGCCCCACCCTCTTCAACGTCTACATGAGCCCCCTCGCAGCCATCGCACGCCAACACAACCTCAACATCATCTCCTACGCCGACGACACCCAGCTGATCCTCTCCCTCACCAACGACCCAGCCACCGCCAGAACCAACCTACACGAAGGGATGAAAGACGTAGCCGAGTGGATGACGAACAGCCGCCTGAAATTGAACTCAGACAAAACGGAAGTCCTCATCCTCAGACCATCACCCTCTGCCTGGGATGATTCCTGGTGGCCCCCTGCCCTGGGCAGCGCACCCAAACCAACGGACCACGCACGCAAACTCGGCTTCATCCTGGACTCCTCCCTCTCGATGACCAGACAAGTCAACGCCGTCTCATCATCATGCTTCAACATCCTACGCATGCTCCGAAAGATCTTCCGATGGATCCCCACCGAAACCAGGAAGACGGTCACCCAGGCACTCGTCACCAGCCGTCTGGACTACGGTAACACCCTCTACACCGAAACCACAGCCAAACTACAGAAAAGACTCCAAAGCATCCAGAACGCCTCCGCACGACTCATCCTGGACATCCCCCGACACAGCCACATCCCCGGACACCTGAAAGACCTTCACTGGCTGCCTGTCAGCAAGAGAATCACGTTCCGACTGCTCACCCACGCACACAAAGCCCTCCACGACCTGGGCCCCAGGTACCTCAACAACCGCCTGACCTTCTACACTCCCACCCGCCAGCTACGATCGTCCAGCCACGCCCTCGCTGCCGTTCCACGCATTCGAAGAGCCACCATGGGAGGAAGATCCTTCTCCTACCTGGCAGCCAAGTCTTGGAACTCCCTCCCCATCCACCTCCGTCTTACCCAAGACCACCTCTTCTTCAGGAAGCATCTCAAGACCTGGCTGTTTGAGCAGTAGCGGACCCCCCTTCCCCTAGCACCTTGAGACCCTCCGGGTGAGTAGCGCGCTTTACAAATTTCTTGATTGATTGATTGATTGCTCAGCCTGGGGTCCTGATGGCATCCGAACTCCGTCTCTGCTTCTGGCTCCTCTCCCTCCGTCTTCGATGGCTGGCACTCTCGGGTCTTCCTCCTCCGCTCCGGTGTCGACGCACACCCACTTCCTGGTCTCGGTGCTTAAACGCGGTGACGTCACGCGGGGGCGGGGCCTTGTCCTCCTGGAAGCCCAAGTTAAAAGAACCGTCATGATATTCATCAGCATCGTGCACTAACGGGCGACTCTGGAACTCCAATCATCCTGCTGAGGAGAGACAAAAGGGGGAGAGAGTGGCACTGCAGTCCACCAGTCTGTTTTGTTATCTAGTCGCAAGTCTATCGACCCCACAGTGTCACACACAGAAAATGTATATATGTACAGTTTGTTATTAGATGTATGAACATTATTATGCATAATGTTAAGAAAGAGGTAGCATATTTTACACACCCTACAATGAAGAGGACTGTTGAAATCCATACTCATAGCATGGTAAGTACTTTCAGAATGGAGGACGAAATAATCTTTAAAGAAACTTGGGGGTGTGTCCCCGTCTGCTTGATCTGACAAGGACAGTGGCATCTCCACCATTGTGCCTCACAGGAGCACCAATAGTTTGTTCACTCTCCGAATTTAGTTCTTTGTTTCCCCCCTCCTCTCATTGCTTAGACTAGGCAAAAGATGTCTTGCTGCTCTTCCCAGGTTCCAAATCCTATCACCTTGTGTCTTGACTGCATTCCGAATTTCTTTTTTTATTTTCATGGGTTTGGTAAATTTGGACTATTTCATGTTACCAGTGGGAGCTTTAACTTTAACCCAGTTGCCTACTTTGAATTCTAATAATTTGGTCCCATGTAGTTTATCATACCTCTCCTTGCTAGCTGCCTGCAATTCTAGTTCTTTTTCCGGCATTGTTGATTTTCATTAACTTTCTCCCAGCCTTTATGCCACTTCTTCCACCCAGGTACTAGTCTAGAATTCGGCTATCTTCCTCTTAACAGCTCAAACAGAATCATGTTTGTGGACTGATGGAGAGTTAGGCAATATGCTTCTTATGGCAAGGAATAAAAGTCCTCCACCAAAGAGCCCCTCATAGGGAGCCTGTCAGGTATTGTAGCGCTGACCTGACGAGGAGAAAGCCTTATGATAAAGCATGACACCCAGCTGGCTGTGTGTGTGAGGGCCCTAATTACGAAAGGAGGGATCCCCCTTTCCCTCCGTTACTAAGGGGCAACCTTCTCTTCTCAACTGACCTTGCTCCCCTTACCCTACCAGGAACTGTATACCCTCTTTTGTTTGACTATAAGAATGCTTTCATCTTTTGGGAGCAAAACTGGATACCATCTTGGGTAAGAAGGGTGCTAGGTAGTCCCTCTCTTATAAAAATGTCCATAAAAAATCTAATGGATGTCTTAGTGTTGATTTCTGAAACAAATGTTATTTTTGGCCATTTTGAATAGAGATCATCTAACACAAGACAATATAGTGACCACCTTTCACCAGTTAGTGGCCTAATTATGTTTATTGTCACATCCATGCAAGGTCATGCTGGAAGTGGTGGAGTATGTAACTTTACTACCTTATCTCTAACTGGGCAGGCTATACAGTCGCTAACCATTCTCTCAATTAGTATGTCCATACCTGGCCACTAGAAATCTAATCCTAACCTTTGTTTGGTTTTGGTAATACAAGATAGCCTTTGTGTGTTTAGTCAGTGAGGTTTTTTAAATAGAAACTGGAGTTAACAATCTTGTACTTCTAAACAAGCATCCATTCATCACTGACAATTCTTCTCTGATCATCCAAAATGGTCTCAAACGCTAATAAAATTTTCTCTTCCATCCCAAACTTGTATTAACATCTAACATACTTTTTATATGACGGGAAAGATTCTAACTATTTTTTCCAATTTTCTCTTCAACAATTCCATTAGCTATCACACATACACCTTCCTTGTGTAACTCTGTATCTTCATTATTATCGTTAACACCTTCCTTTTCCTTTTCTGTCACTTACTAACTGGGACAGGCAATCCACTGCAAAATTTCTCACCCCGGGAATATATTCTACCTCAAATGAAATACTTGTAGATTAACTACGCATCTCTTGACCCTGCTAGGAATAGCATCTAATTCCTTTTTAGAAAACACTTTTTTAAGGGGCTTATGATCTGTCCCTAATTAGAATTTTGTTCCCCAAATGAAATTTCCAAATGTGTTAAGTGTTCCATACACTGCCAAAGGATTTTTTATGGCAGAGTAATTTGATATAGCTTGTCTCAACGCCCTTGAAGCAAATGCTATAGTTTCCTCACCTTTCTCATTTTCCTTCAACAGTACTGCCCCTAAGCCCTTTGAATTGGCATCTGTTGAAACCACAGTTAATACTTAAATAAGGGGCAGTGGACAAAGCAATTTTCACATCTTCAACTTCCTTCTGACAATGTTCATCCCATTTAAAACACTCTTTTTTCAATAGTTTTTACAAACGGTAGGTCTAGCTGGCAAAATTACTAATAAATTTGCTATTAAACTATCATTTCTAAAAATAACCTCTGTTCATCTTTGTTTTCTGGTGCTACCAACTTCATTATGGTATTTAATAGTTCTACTTTGGGTTGAATTCCTTGAGAAGTGATTTTGTGCCCAAGATAATTTATTTCTGTACATTGTAAATTGCATTTCTCTCTCTTTACAGTGAGGCCATAGTCTCTGAATTTGTGTAAAACCTGCCTAATCATCTCATCATGTTGTTCCTGTGAGTGACCAAATATCAGTACATCATCTTGGAAGTAGAGTACCCCGGGGATATCCATGAGCATATTTGACATGACTCTCTGAAAGACCGACGCTGCTGATACCGGACCAAATGGCATACGACAAAATCTATATGCTCCTTTTTGTGTGATAAATGCTGAGAGTTCTTGAGAATCAGGATGCAGGCAGATTTGGTAGTAAGCGGATGTCAGGTCTAATGTCGACTAAACATTGGCTTCTGCCACAGTTGTCACCATTTCTATTATATCTGGTAAAGCAAACTTGTCTACAACTACCTCCTTGTTAAGAGCCCTAACATGAACACACAAACAAATCGTACCATCCATTTCCCTGGCGACCACAATCAGTGTTAACCATTTCATGGTTTCAACCGACTCAATTACTTATAAATTGCATATGTTTTCGATTTCTCCTCTCAAGGCATTATTAACAATCAGAGGAAGGCCCCTTACTCTAGCTGATACAGGTAAAGCATTCACTTTCAGATTTATCTTGTGAACATATTGTTTAAACACCCTTGTTTGTCTGTGAACACCTCCAGATATTCTTTGTCAAAGCTGGACATCTTTTCTTCCTTCTTTGAGAAATTTTGTACAATAATTTGTGGGTCTATGTTGGGATTAGGAAAAAAATCTAAATCCCTTTGTGCTGGCCACCCAAAATGTTGTCACTTTTATAAGAAACATATATTTTGCAGACAGTATATCTGTTCCTATACTCAATACTCCTCAAGAAGTATCCTTTCATTTTTATGGGTTAGCCACCATATCACCCTGAACATATGTTATTTTTTTGCAGTTTCTAATGCTCTCTGAACACATTTTCTAAAATGTTAGTTAATCTAGAGCATGAATCAAACATGACCTCTACTTTTTGCTCTTCAGTTTTCGCAACATCCTTAGGGTTACTCGATCCTTTGTCAGTCATCGGCAAGACAATTTCCTCACACACTTCAGGCACACTTTTTTCAGATAATTTAGACACATTTCCACTCCTGCAACATACCTTGAAGTACCCTTTCCTTCCACAATAGTAACACATTTCTCGTATTGCAGGACAGTCTTTACTGGATGCCATGTGACCAGTTTTGGCACATCTGCAGAAATGACCTTTGAATGAGCTGACATTTTTCTTTTCTTTAGACTCAGAAGTTGCCTTTATCACTTGTATGTCAATTTTCTCTTCCCTCACTATACTTACATTTTCCTTAAAGTCTGTGTCCTGATTGATCTCTTTTACACACTTCTCCAGGTGTTCCACCTGCTTTGCTATGATGAAAACATCCCCCAAGGGAGGATCATCCTTCAGATAGAGCTCCTCATGTTTTCTTTACATTCCACAATTTAAAAGGAAATGGTCTCTTAAATGTGTATCACATTTCGCCCCACACTTACAAGAGACATCCAGTTTACGCAACTCAGACACAAACTCTTCAACAGTTTCTCACTCTTTTTGAGTGTGCCTACCAAAGTGATAATGCTCCATAATAGCACTGATCATACGTAGAAAGTGATTGTCTAACTGTGATTGTCTAATTTTTTAATGCATATTTCATAATTCCTTTATTTCCCTGGTCTCATCAACACTGAGATGTTCTAAAATGTCCTGGCCCTCCATCCCCAGACAATGTTGAAGTAGTGCTACCTTTCTCTCCAGACCCACATCTGGTCCACATACAATTGAGTAATTGTGAAACGCTTTTTTCCATTTGTTCCACCTCAGCGGTGGCTCACCAGGGGATGTCAAAAAGAACAGTTGGGGAATGACACTCTTCATGCTTGATAAAAATATACCACAATACAGTAACACTCTATTAATATTGCTATGCCCATAGTCAGTCCCAAATTAAAAATGCACACTACTGTAAAATGCTAACATTGTAAACTTACAAACATTGTAATATCCAGCGCAGATAAAAGTTAGATATACACCAAGTATGCTTGTTTTACTCTCTGGTTAGTATCTTCGACCATTCACAGAGTCAAACATGAGATAACTGCTTCAAATTACCTGTTAAAGTTGAACAGATATGCTATTCACTGCTTGTCAGGCCATAGGTGGTGCTGTGGCTATAACAACGCTTTCGAATAGACAACCCATCTCAGTGAGATGATCTCGGTGTGTCCACTGGCATCTCCCATCGGAGGAAGCCAGGCCTCAGACATGCTGTGGATATTTTAATATATACTTGTTTGAATGTTGCTTGGAACAGGATCGAATGCACCATTTCTGCTGCTAGCAGGTGCACTCAATCGCCCAAAGGTTGAGGAGGCACACATGTTTTGCTTTTTCTTCATCACATAACGAAACTAAAGCGCACACCCCAAGCACCTTCCTCTCTATCAATCTGCCAGACATTGCGACGCGCCTTCCTCTTTCTCTGAGGACACGGCAAACAGGCGCTTCACTCCCTTCACTGCGCCTCCAATGCAGCGTGTACTCTAATGACCGAGTGCTCGCTCCCTGAGTGATGAGGAAAAGGTCCGCTCAGGTGCTCTGCTTCCCTCAATGCACGTCAAATGCTGCCACTTGCATGCGCTCACCGAGGCACGAGCGCTCAGAACAGTGCTCCGCTTTCTTTCATCTGCCGAGACATGCTCACCTGCTTGCCGATCAATGCTGCCCGCTAGTACCGGCAGCAGCGCTCTGCTTATCCAATGAGTAGGGAGGCACCCACCAGCACTAATGCTCATTTGACAGTCAGTGTCGCCAGCATCACACTTTCCGTCGAGTTCCTGGGTGAAAATGTCATCAGATTCCTTCCACACGCCATTCATAGCATTTTCGTTATTTTTGACAGTCACCCTGGGGCACTCATTTCCGTTCTTGGGCTCACAGCCATCCATCCGCTTCTCACAAGTGCTTACATAACCCTGTGATGGGTTTGGCTCTCGACATCACTCTTTAGTCAAGTGCTTAGAAGATCTCCAGCATGAACATTTGTGTCAAATACCACCAGTCTCTCTAACATCATCACTGCACTGCTCAATGTGAGAACCTCTTCCTCTAGAGCTTGTTGAGGTGTACACCTGTCGATGCTAGACACATCTCATCCTCGTCGCCAGTGTACAATCAGCAAGGTGCAACCAACAGAAGATAGAGGCAGGTTTAAGCTGGAGAAGAAGCTTTATTGGGTACACCTCGGCCACAGCTAGCTCCAACTGTCACCACAGAGTCCAACTGACAGGGAGCACTTGTTCTAGAATCTAGTGACACCAAGATTCTAATGTTCTAGTATCTTCCCAAAGGACACTCGTGGTAAGAGGATAAAACATGCATACAATACTTTAAAAAAAAAAGATTCCTTGAATCTTTGAAGGGTCTAGCTTTTCATCAAGTCTGTTTTGGAGAACCTTGTAGGTTTCTGGGCTTATATGATGCTACTTGTTCAATCAATGTTCTTCTTGCTTACATGATAAAGGTCATCCGCTCTATTTTGAAAACCTCAGCGCTATCAAACTGTACTTTGATACCATAAGATTTAGCCATAAAAAGGCAGAAAGTTCCAGTGTCAGACTCTCATTAGGATTGACGTATAATTAACTATTCTGCTTTTGATTTTTACTTTGTTTTGTGTTTTCATAATCCTTTTTATAAAGGATTACCCTTATTCTCAAACTAATGTTGGTATTTATGAATGTACATCACAATTTTGAGTTTCAAGTATCAAAATCACAATATTGAATAACAATATATCATCCAGGTATGTAAATAAAGGGAGGCATAGATTTACGATTCTTAACTCCTGCTCTACTTACATCAATGATATACTAGGAGTCAAAAGTATGCACTCAATATTGTTGCAGGTTGATACTACAACCTAGGTATTGCGATTCCCCCACCCCTGTGAATTCTTTATCTTGCTTATTTCTTCACGTTTTATCTTTGACGTGATTTACATTTTCACATGTTGCAAGTTGCAACAGTTAAATTCTTCCCAATTCTTTCATTTTGCAGTTCAGTTTTCTCTGATTTCCATTATTTTAGCAGCCAAGTAGCTACCTCCTGGAAGGTGTTTATGGTTTTTGCCATTCATCAGATAAGATTATCCATTATGCATTTTGTGCTGCTCACATGCAGTTATATGCTGGATTTATATTTATCCTGTAGAATACTAAACAAAGCTCTATGCTTTCCAATGACTCAGTGTCAAAAAGGGAGTATCTCTTTGCCGTGTAGCTACCCACTACATCCTGAATTTATCCTTGAACAACAGAAGTTACTAGCCAGTGAGATGGACTACTTCCTCTCTATTTTCTCTAAGTTCCCATTTCCCTTTCATCGCTTTTACCATTGGCCCTCATAATCCTTTGTATGAAGCCACTTGAGGGGGTGGTGGTGGACATAACAAACCAGGTTACTCCTGTGCACAGAGTAAGTGCATCCTGACACAAACAACTGACTCTCCAGTGCTCAGAAGGACGCTTATTGCTAATTCACAGGTGTGGCTCACAGTCATAGAGGTTGAACTAGTCCGCCTCCTTTGCATTCTGGAAAATGCAGGTCAAGTTATTCATAAGTCATTTATTTTAGAGTTCAGTTGACTTACATATTAAATAATTTACCAGTGAAGTGCTTTAGCAATTACTACTGGAAAACTCATGACACGTTTCATGGTGTTTACATTCATCAGAAAAGAGCATTCCTTCAATTTGTGTTTGTGTGCATACTGATTGTTTATGACGTGGTGAAATACCACATGATATGATTTGCTGCCAGAGTACACTTACCTGGATTACAGAGCCAATGGAAGCGAAGAACTTTTCTGCACTTCCCTGCTTCTGCAACCAACCATGCCCAATAGGATTATGTTGGTTCACAGCAGACCCAAGGAATACGAAAAGAGGTAAGATACATGTAAAATACATGTGTTCATGATAAAAGTGTCAAAAGTATGTTGAAGAGATGATTATCTTCCACGTTCCTCACATAGATTAGCAAAAATCTAATTGAGAAAATAAGAGAATATCTCCGTCAAGGTCGTCCCTGAAACAGGCATGCTTCCAAAATGTAAACATGTTATAGAGAACAGTGGTCCCTATTCAGGAGGAATACAGTGTGATAGATAACCATACACTTAGAATAGAATGTATGTCTTTTGTCCAGCCGGACAAGAATTTATTTTCATAGTATTTTTCAAAAGTAGTATCAAATAAAACATTCAAATGACAAGTGGGCACAGCCGTGACCAACAGAACACAAGACAGAACAATGAACACAGAATTGGCCAAAGGGCAAGCCAAAATGGGTCTGTACAGTTGTTCTCAGTATAGACAGACACAAATTAATCATTTAACACCGTTGCACAATGTGTTATAGCTTGAGTCTAGTGCATAGGGTGTTTGGGTGTCGACGACGTTTCGATGCCACATTGAGTATAGGGCATCATCTTCAGGACAAACAAATAATGCACTGCTGTCTTGACAATATATCACACCTTTTTTACAATTCTAAGGTGGCAGAGAGTCGACGGTTCATTATAGGCGCAGGAGCACTCAACATCTGGACTTTGGGGGTTGCTGACACCGGCGGGATCAATTCTGTTTGCTTTATGGCAGAAAGTCCTGTTGGGTGCTGTGTGCCAGCTGTTGGAGAATGCACGATCGCATTACTTCAGTGAGCGTGGGCAGTATCGCCGCATCTGCTTCGGAGTTTCAATGGAGATAGTCTCCATTGAAACTCCGAAGCAGATGCGGCGATACTGCCCACGCTCACTGAAGTAATGTGATCGTGCATTCTCCAACAGCTGGCACACAGAATTGTAAAAAAGGTGTGATATATTATCAAGACAGCAGTGCATTATTTGTTCATTGTTCTGTCTTGTGTTCTGTTGGTCACGGCTGTGCCCACTTGTCATTTGAATGTTTTATTTGATACTACTTTTGAAAAATACTATGAAAATAAATTCTTGTCCGGCTGAACAAAAGACATACATTCTATTCTAAGTGTATGGTTATCTATCACACTGTATTCCTCCTGAATAGGGACCACTGTTCTCTATGACATGAAATTGCCCAAGGTCCCTGTCTTAATTCCTTTGGGTTCCCTTGTTCTGTAAAATATTCCAAAATGTAAACAAGCAATCTTCAATACTCTCCATGAATTCTGGTAGCAAGGTCTTGGCGGCTCCAGCAAGGTCTTGGCTGCTTCAGCAAGGTTTCTCGATTACATAGCAAGGACTCGCTGGACCACATGTGACCTATATTTGATAACTTCAAGATGGCCTCTGCCATTAGCAAACATTGTGAAAGTTCTGTGCTTTCATGGAAAATGTAGTTCCTTGAACTACACTCAGACACTTCGTACAGTGTATCCTTAAAAAATGCGAAGCGTCTCTCCAAGTGTTGCCAACATTTTGTGTGCACATGCCTTCCTCTGAATGTCCACAGGACCGGTAGTGTTCGAGTAGTGCGCTTGCATTCCTGCTTAGCATCAAAATAAAAGTGTAGGCTACAGATCAGGACAGGCACATGCCTTCGGCTCAGACAATGATTGACATCCTACCTGCGCAAAGAAGCCTTTATTAACTTTGCACAGTTCTGGCTAAAGCTCATGTGATATACAAGTTTTCCCCACCATCGATTATGGAAGATACAGTTTAACCATTGACTACTAAATTACTTTTCAGATTGGTGTATTCCAGTAGCGGCTGCTACCGGACCTGGGTGGCAGGACGGGTGGGGAGGAAGAAAATAAAACCACTTACCTGTAATTCCTCTGTCCTCCGTCATCTTCCTTCATCCTGCAGTCCCCGTCAGGCGGCAGGAAGCACCCGGATCCCAAGCTCCCCTGAGCAAATCACAACACTACAATACAGTGTTGTGATTGGTCTGAGCTCCATGGTTCCACGCACAGACGAGGGATGGGAGGCTTTGCATGTTCCTCACCAGGCCTTGTAATGCAGCCTGGTGGGGACGATGCAAAATGCGCAGGACTGTTTGGCGGCCCAATAGGGTCAGCCAAGCAGTCTTGAGCACTTAGGGAGTGTAAACCTCTCCTCCCCCTGCTTCTTGCCAGCCCCACCCAGCCCTGAGAGCTACTGACTAAAATAGGAAAAATAAATGATAATAACAGTAGGTATTATCATTTTACATTTTCCTTTTGTTCAGTGGGGCGATGCTCCTAAACCTTAGCGGAGGAGCCGCCACTGGTATATTCGTACCAGTTACGCATTCAAGAATACCATACCAATCTCAGTTTGTCTTTTACATTTTCTCCTTAGCATTGTGATATTTCTAAACTACTAGAGAAGTTTCTGATATGTATTATTACCAAGGATAATCCTCCCTTTGCACTGCCCATTATTTCCTCTTTCTGTAGGGAGGAAAAAGATTAGGGTTGTACTTAAATATCGGCAGGCAGTTCACAACTCACCACTGTGACTCAGCCCATCACCTCTACCTACCCGGCGGAGGAGCATTCACCCAATCTAGAGATCATCATAGGCTTCATAGGTAATATCTGGATTGTTTCTGTGCAGGAAGGGGCACCTTCCTGCACAGAAACAATCCAAATAGACGTTTTCGTCTTTCTATGAGTCATACGATGAGTCATTTCGATATGATTCCAGAAGCCGCGTCCCAGCTCCGCCTTCAGCTTTCATTTGTACACGTCATTTGGCATCACAAATTATGCCAAAGGCAGTGCAATGATTGCACTGAAGGCATGTCAATCCTTACTTGTTGCCACCCTGTCTTCTTTTAGGCACGCCGACCGGGATTGGATCTTTTACCCGCGGCATTACACTATTGCCTTTAATTACTGGGGAAGCACTATTTGTTACCCATTTTTTTTTTTTTGCATCTTTTATATAGCGCGAACTCGACCCGAAGGTATTGGAGCGCTGTACATGAGCGCTGTACATATATTTACATTGCATATTCAGGCACGGGGAGATTAAGTGATTTGCCCAGAATCACAGGATGTGGACGCGACCTCGAGGCTCGAACCCTGGTTTCCTGCACCAAAGTCAGCAGCGCAGTCGACGGACCACATCCGTCTGTCTATCTCAGAGACACGTTGCTTAAATGTTGCTGTCTACCAGAATACCAATCTCTGGCTCCGTCTCCCCCTTCTTGCGATTTCGCCTCTTTTCCTTTCAGTTTCTGTCATGCTGTAATGTCGTCTATCACCTTCCCTCCACATCAGTCCCACAAACAGATATTTTATTAACGTGTCGTATGCATTTTTTTTTATTTAACGTTCGGTGCTCTCTGAGGCATTTCCTGTTGCTGACCAGACCGAGAGTTGGTTGCCGTGTCAATGATGTGGCTACATATGTATATGGCGCTAGCGCACATAAAGGTACCATTATGGGGCTTGTTTGTGTTTACTCCCGAGCCGCGTCATTCAACGTAAACCCGAGCCAAGGCACAGTTGTGCTCAGTGAAAGAATAGCCACCCTCATCTCCTCCCCCATCCATTAAGCAACTCTGCCCCTGACTTGTTTGGCCTCGCTCTGCTTTCACTTCCGCTCTTTTCTTTTAGAGCTGCTGGCCTGGGGCAGTGACACAGATGTCCCTCGGAGGCGTGGTTTCATCTTCAGAGCCTGTCTCTCTCTATCTACCGCTCTGCCTCTCTCTACTACTAACTCTCTACTACTCACTCTCTACTACTCTCTACTACTCACTCTACTATTCACTCTCTACTACTCTCTACTACTCACTCTCTACTACTCACTCTCTACTACTCTCTACTACTCACTCTCTACTACTCACTCTCTACTACTCACTACTCTCTACTACTCTCTACTCTCTACTACTCTCTCTACTACTCACTCTCTACTACTCACTCTCTACTACTCTCTACTACTCACTCTCCACTACTCACTCTGTACTACTCCCTACTACTCCCTACTCTCTACTACTCACTCTCTACTACTCACTCTCTACTACTCACTCTCAACTACTCTCTACTCTCTACTACTCTCTCTACTACTCTCTACTACTCACTCTCTACTACTCTCTACTTCTTATTCTCTACTACTCTCTACTCTCTACTCACTCTCTATGACTCTCTACTACTCACTCTCTACTACTCTGCTCTCTACTACTCACTCTCTACTACTCTCTACTACTCACTCTCTACTATTCTATACTACTCACTCTCTACTGCTCACTCTCTACTACTCACTCTCTACTACTCTCTACTACTCACTCTCTACTACTCTCTACTACTCTCTACTACTCGCTCTCTACTACTCTCTAATACTCTCTACTGTCTACTCCCTCTCTACTACTCACTCTCTACTCACTCTCTACTACTCTCTACTATTCACTCTCTACTACTCACTCTCTACTACTCTCTCTCTACTACTCTACTACTCACTCTCTACTACTCTCCACTACTCTCTACTACTCTACTCTACTCTCTACTCACTCTCTACTACTCTCTACTCTCTACTACCCACTCTCTACTACTCTCTACTACTCTCTTTCTATTACTCACTCTCTACTACTCACTCTCTACTACTCTCTACTACTCTCTTCTACTCTCTACTACTCTCTACTACTCTCTACTACTCACTCTCTACTACTCTCTACTACTCACTCTCTACTACTATACTACTCACTCTCTACTACTCTCTACTCCTCACTCTCTACTACTCTCCACTACTCACTCTCTACTGCTCTCTACTGCTCTCTCTCTCTACTACTCTCTACTACTCTCTACTACTCACTCTCTACTACTCTCTACTACTCTCTACTCTCTACTCACTCTCTACTACTCTCTACTACTCACTCTCTACTACTCACTCTCTCTCTCTCTACTACTCTCTACTACTCTCTACTACTCACTCTCTACTACTCTCTACTCTCTACTACTCTCTCTACTACTCTCTACTACTCACTCTCTACTACTCTCTTCTACTCTCTACTACTACTCACTCTCTACTTCTCACTCTCTACTACTCTCTACTACTCTCTACTCTCTACTCACTCTCTACTACTCTCGACTACTCACTCTCTACTACACACTCTCTACTGCTCTCTACTGCTCTCTCTCTACTACTCACTCTCTACTACTCTCTACTACTCTCTACTCTCTACCCCTCACTCTCTACTACTTTCTACTACTCACTCTCTACTACTCACTCTCTACTGCTCTCTCTCTACTACTGTCTACTACTCTCTACTACTCTCTCTCTACTACTCTCTACTACTCTCTACTACTCACTCTCTACTCTACTACTCTCTACTACTCACTCTCTACTAGTCACTCTCTACTGCTCTCTCTCTACTACTCTCTACTACTCTCTACTACTCTCTACTCTCTACTCACTCTCTACTACTCTCTACTACTCACTCTCTACTATGCACTCTCTGCTACTCACTATCTCTCTCTCTCTACTACTCTCTACTACTCACTCTCTACTACTGTCTATTCTCTACTACTCTCTCTACTACTCTCTACTACTCACTCTCTACTACTCTCTTCTACTCTCTACTACTCACTCACTACTTCTCACTCTCTACTACTCTCTACTACTCTCTACTCTCTACTCACTCTCTATGACCCTCTACTACTCACTCTCTACTACTCTATTCTCTACTACTCACTCTCTACTACTCACTCTCTACTACTCACTCTCTACTACTCTCTCTACTACTATCTACTACTCACTCTCTACTACTCTCTAATACTCACTCTACTCTCTACTAATCACTCTCTACTACCTACTCTCTACTCATTCTCTACTACTCTCTACTACTCACTCTCTACTACTCTCTACTAGTCAGTCACTACTACCCACTCTCTACTACTCTCTCTTTACTACTCTCTCTCTCTACTACTCTCTACTACTCTCTACTACTCACTCACTACTACTCTCTACTACTCACTCACTACTACTCACTCTCTACTACTCACTCTCTACTACTCACTCTCTACTACTCTCTACTACTCACTCTCTACTACTCTCTACTACTCTCTACTACTCAGTCTCTACTATTCACTCTCTACTACTCTCTAATACTCAGTCTCTACTACTCTGTACTACTCACTCTCTACTACTCACTCTCTACTACTCACTCTCTACTACTCTCTCTACTATTCTCTACTACTCACTCCACTACTCTCTAATACTCACTCTACTCTCTACTACTCACTCTCTACTCTCTACTACTCACTCTCTACTCTCTACTACTCACTCACTACTTCTCACTCTCTACTACTCTCTACTACTCTCTACTCTCTACTCACTCTCTATGACTCTCTACTACTCACTCTCTACTACTCTATTCTCTACTACTCACTCTCTACTACTCACTCTCTACTACTCACTCTCTACTACTCTCTCTACTACTATCTACTACTCACTCTCTACTACTCTCTAATACTCACTCTACTCTCTACTAATCACTCTCTACTACCTACTCTCTACTCACTCTCTACTACTCTCTACTACTCACTCTCTACTACTCTCTACTAGTCAGTCACTACTACCCACTCTCTACTACTCTCTCTTTACTACTCTCTCTCTCTACTACTCTCTACTACTCTCTACTACTCACTCACTACTACTCTCTACTACTCACTCACTACTACTGACTCTCTACTACTCACTCTCTACTACTCACTCTCTACTACTCACTCTCTACTACTCTCTACTACTCTCTACTACTCAGTCTCTACTATTCACTCTCTACTACTCTCTAATACTCAGTCTCTACTACTCTGTACTACTCACTCTCTACTACTCACTCTCTACTACTCACTCTCTACTACTCTCTCTACTATTCTCTACTACTCACTCCACTACTCTCTAATACTCACTCTACTCTCTACTACTCACTCTCTACTCTCTACTACTCACTCTCTACTCTCTACTACTCACTCTACTACTCACTCTCTACTCTCTACTCTCTATCTCTCTACCTCTCTCTACCTCTCTCTCTACATCTCTCTCTACTACTCTTTACCTCTCTACCTCTCTACCTCTACCTCTCTACCTCTCTACCTCTACTTCTCTACTTCTACCTCTACCTCTCTCTACCTCTCTCTACCTCTCTACACGCACACATATGCACACATATATATATATGCATATATGTGCATATGCATTTATATATGTATGTGTATATATATATACATATAGACATATATAAACATATATATATACATCTGCATATCTATATAAATACAAATATAAATTCATGCATACATATACATATACATATATGCATACATATGCATGTTATGTACATGAAAGTTTGAAAAACACTAATAAAAGCAAAGCTAAAAAGCCACCTAATTACAAACAGAATTGCTTTAACTTAAACGTGGGCGACACCTATTGCATTTTCAATGCTTGTTATTTGTGTCACTGGAGAGGAGACCCTGCAGCCCACTGATGTAAAGTTCAAATTCTACCTGCTTACTCAGATCCTAGCGCTGACATCCCAGGTGTATGGGTGCATTTTTTGGTGCATTTTTCCTGTGTGGGACATGCATAGTGTGTGTCAATAACCTAGAGTAATGGAGGTATGTCAGAAGCATTTTGAATGTCCAAAGACAGACTCACTACACAAGATGGAGGTGAATGTTCTTTTCCTAGACAATAGAAGTGTATTGTTGACATTGCTGGAGTTGGAAGGAGGAGACCTAGACACTGAAGAGATGGAAGAAGAGACAATGCTCATTTAGAAATTCCATTATGTCTTTTGTTGAGCAAGGGGCTACTGATCAGCCTTCCTGACGCACTGCAATTTTGTAGATGATGGGGGATGAAGGGCGAACTGTTGACTCTGTTGTGCAAGGTGAAGGGGACCCCTTAGGTGAAGTCCAACCTCTTGTCTTTCTCCGATCAAACTCTTCCAATGACTTAATAGTCAAGTGCAGAAACCCCACATAGCTTTGTGCCTCTGTTGTGGATGCTGGAGACAACCTAGCATCACTCTACCCCAAGGCTGGGTCTGGAGAGAAGCCCAGAAATGAAACTTGAAATAACAACCACTTCAAACCTGCTCTAAAAGTGTAGACAGTATTCCCACATATCGTGTCTGCTTTTACACCAACTGACCCACTTGTTCAAGTTCCAATATAGATCTCTGTGACCAAGAAAGGGAGTGCTACATAGAGCACTCAAACGACTGTGGTTCAATCAGCACTGGTGTCTACAGAATAGCCTGCTTCCCAGAAGTGAGGGCAAATCACATGGGTCTACCCCTTGCTGTTAGAGCTGTTCACCTTTCCCAAAACGTTTGGAAGCCAACTTGCCTGCTTAGATAGCTAAGGAGATTGCTAACCTACCAGGAGGATAACCGTTCAGAAGGAGTGAAACTAAGCATTGTGGGATCTACCCGAAGATGAAGAACTCAGAGCGCAATCCGAATGCCCCAGTGTCACTGGGTAGCAGTCTCTCCCACTGCAGTTCCTGGCAAGCAAACTGAAGTGTGACTGAGGATTGGCAGAGCCTAGTCGCAACTGTAATCGTCAGTAGTGTGCCTTGAGGAACTGTGCCAGAAGAGAAGTTGCCGCCTGAACTGAGTAGCTGTGTCAACAAAGAAGCTGCAGCATGACCTAAGGCACTGCGCCCAAAACAAAACTGTTGTGTGACCTGAGACACATTTGTTAGAGAGTGTGGCCCGTGTTTTGCACTGCCTTCTGACAGAGCCTGGACTGTGCATGGTTGCAATCTGCACCTGAGCCTAATCATGTTTGGCATTCACTATGGGAGAGACCCACTTGATCTATAAAGTGGGAGAGCTGTGCCAATAGCAGAAAAGGATAAGAATAACCTCAAGGACCCAGAACTCTTACCTGCATCTAGTTCATGTCATGTGTGTAGTTTTTGGATCTTGGATAAATTAAGGCACTTTTCTTCTTAAAAGTAAAGCACTTGGGTGAACAATCATTTATTAGACTAACATATGTTTAGTGAGTGCTGAGAGCAAGGACCCCACACTACCTCCCCGAGAACCCTGTGATTGCTACCACTTAGAGTCAAGTGCTGAAGAAGTTGTACTTGGCCCAGTTTTTAGAACCGAAATTGGACAGACCCCGGGACACCAGGGGCAAACATCCTCAATCCCCACATTTGAGGCCTAGTAGTTGCAGCTTGCCCAGTGACCCCCTGAACAGAGTGTGACATAATGTTTGCCAGCTTTCATGCCAAAATTGGAGTTTATTTCTGAAACGTAAAAAAGTCTGGAACATTTCTGTTTTCTCCTGGAAAAGCCATGCTTCATGTGGTGATCCCCAACAAGCAAAATCAACATCAAACAGCCCATTGTAAATAGGACAGGCCTTCCAAAGTCATTGACCTGCAGCACTGTAGTGGATAGGCTGCCAGTCACAGATTTCCAGTGGTAGAGCTGAGGCTATACTATCAGAATCCTAGCATTTCCAAAACATCTAACGGAGACGTGCATTCCCGCGTGTTCTGTGGACCAGGAGTCCTGCTGACTTATTTTTGGGGCTGCCACTCCTTTAAATTTTTATCGACCACCTAAGTATCTTTTACTAGTAAGATTCTTCCATTGCCATCATTCTGAAATGTGGATTATTAATGCTGAAGTATCATTTTCTACTAGCTAGAAAATAACTATTTTGTTTTCTGGTCTGCTCTTGCTTTTTTCATTAAATGGTTAATAAGATATTTCTGGGGCATATTTCTGCTGGATATTAGTAGGCGCAGTGATCTCTTCTACTTTATTCATCATCACTCATTCATTCTACAACATCCCACATGAGCCATCACTCAGGGCTGTGCACCGCTGTTGCTCCTGTATGCACTTTTCTGACTTGCAGTAGAATATGACAAGAGACCCACAGTATCTCACATGTGCCACTCTGTCACAGGTGTGGAGGAAAACTTAAAAGCAAGGCATGAAATCCTCAGATAATATGCATTCTATCCCAGGTTGTAATCCCGTGTTTTGAATTGTCACTTCAAATGTATGAGTAGTAGGGTGGGATACCTTTCGTCACCATGCAAAATCCTGGCCTTAAATTTGACAGGTCTGGCCACAAAATCCTGGCCTTAAATGTGACAGGTCTGGTCTTAAAAAATGACAGGTCTGGCAGGAAAAACTCTGACCTTAAATGTGACAGGTCTAGCCGCAAACTGCTGGCCTTAAATATCTCTGGTTTTAAAAGGGGTGACATGTAGGAGGGAAATGTCTGGGCATGTTTTAAAACTGGGGGGTTGCAGACAGCTGGTGGTTGAACAGCTGTGGAGCAGTCCTGAGGCCACGTGTCCTTGTTGTGTTGTAGAGGTGTACGCCTCTTTTAGGGGTTGTGGTTTCTTAGAATACATATAAGCCTGTGGCAAGAGCCATGTACAGCAAGCAGACGTTTGAATACGAAAAGGGGTCCACAGCCAAAATGTAGAGATACAACCCATTCGTGAAAAGACCTGAGTTGGATGGCTCCCAGGCCGTTATCAACAGATATTACCGCAGCTTAACACCTCTGGTAATGGATGAGAATGCTCAACAAGAAACACCTAGGGATAGGGGCTGCGACGTTACTGGTTTTGGCAACGGGCTGTGTAGGCCTATGGAAGAACTTAGGCTCAAGGATTACGGATGCCGGATGGTCCCGGTTAAGTGCGACAGCAGCGAAAGTGAGGGCTCGTGTAGTGGCAGTGTGCTTGCTGGCCTTAGTTCAGTGGATATGGAGGAAGATGACGAAGTTGTAGCACCTCCTAACACACCCGTCTATGAAGACATGGACCTTCAAGAGAATACGGCTGCTGAGAAGGCTGGTCTGCAACAGCCTGGGACAAGCGCCGAAGATGATGGGTCCTCGCAGGACATTAGCGGCTCGCAAGATTTCCGAGCCGCCGCAGAGGCCGGTGAAAATGCAGAGGTTAGTAGGAAAATGTTATGAGCAGATAGTTACAAAAATGATGTATTTTATTTCTTCAACTAACGTATTGTCATTCTTTCGTCTTTTGAACCTAGAGAGAAACCCCAAAAAGGCCTGCGTCAGAGTGGCGGCCTGCATCAGAGTGGCGACCTGCAAAAGCGAGCAATGTCATTTTCAATTGTCTGTGGTGTTCAAAACAAGCTGAAAGTTCCACATGTAAAAACCGTGAGGGCTGCGATAAGTGTGTATGTGGCTCCGAAGCATGTGAAAAGGAAGAGCCAGGATTGACCTACGACGACCGGCAGGCAGTTAAGGCTTTCGTCGCGTCGGTGGTACTAAACTGTGTCAAACGTGACTATTACAGCCTTTGTCAAGGTCATCAAATCAGAGATCCTCAGCAGGCGGCGCACAAATGCTTGTGTGAATCATACAGAACAAGAACAATACGATATATTTGTACTTTGTTAGACCCTTACAAGGTGTATAAACTGCTAAGGGTTGTGTATGGGTTGTACAATGAAAAGAAATATGTCCACCCTGATATGTTGAGGATCTTGACAGTGGCACTCAATGAGATCCGATACGCCTTTGACCCGAGCTTAAAACTAACCGTTATGCAGGGAATGGACACTGCTTTCAATAGAAGGATGATAGAAAGACTCATAGCAAAGTGTATGTGTAATCTGTATAAAAAAAATAGACAAGCAGGGACTTTGGCCCCCCGAAGACTGTTTTAAAGAAGGTCTTATGTAACGTTACATGATAGCGTGTATTTAGAACAAGCTAGTAGAGTGTTAATCCAAAAGGGTGACTATGTGTTAAGCCGTACTTACTATGCATAATGTGAAAAGATATGAAACCACTGTCTATGATTGTGCTAATATTCTTTATTTTTTAAATAAAATGTTCTTACACAAAACAAGCGTCATTCATTGCATGGTGTGTAACGGCTGATAACATGCAGGGGGGCCTGTTAAGAAAACTTTATTATGATACTAGGGGAGTTGGCAGCTTGGGGAGCGCCGAAGCTCTATATAGAAGGGCTGTGGATGAAAAGGAGCCGGTAAGCAGAGAAGCTGTGAAGACGTGGTTATCAGGCGAGGAGGCGTATTCACTCCATAAACCGGCCAGAAGACATTTTAAGAGACGCCGACAATCGTTAATGCGCAAATAGAGTATCAATGGCAAGCGGACATAATAAGTCTTCAAGATATAGCAAAGCATTACAACGGCTCTTGTTATATTTTAACCGTCATAGATGTGGGGCTAGCGTCACAACCGCTTTTAAAGCCATATTCGATAAGGGGCGTATTCCTCAAAAACTACAAACAGACGCCGGAAAAGAATTCTTAAACAAGGCATTTCAGAAACTATTAAAACAGCACAATGTTCAACACTTTGTAACCAGCCGCGGCCCGTGGAGGGAGTTCCGTGGGGCAGTAAGGCGGGGCGGGGGAGGGCAGGGTGGGGGGTTCCAAAAACCGGAATATGGATAATTGCAGGTAAGTAAACAATTAAATAAATAAAACGAATTTCGTAGCGCGCGCTGCATCGCAAAATGCGATGCAGCGCGCGCTACGAAATTCGTTTTATTTATTTATTTGTTTACTTACCTGTAATTATCCATATTCCGGATTTTAGAACCCCCCACCCTGCCCCTCCCCGCCTTACCGCCCCACGGAACTCCCTCCACGGGCCGCGGCTGTTTGTAACACACACGGAGGTAAAAGCAGCTGTTGTAGAACGGTTTAACAGAGCTTTAAAGTCTAAGATGTGGAGGTATTTTACGGCCCACAACACCTACAGATACGTGGAGGTTCTGCAGGCTTTTTTAGCTGTATATAATGCCAGTTATCATAGGACCATCAAAAGGGCCCCCAAAGATGTAACAACTAGTGATTCGTTAACTGTTTGGAGAAATGTGTATGGTCGTAATTTCGATACAAAGGTGAAGCAGCCTCTTTTTAAAAAAGGTGATCATGTAAGGATTTCAAAATTGAAAGGGGTCTTCACGAAGGGTTACCAACCAGGCCCGGACTGGTCATGTCGGGCACCGGGCAATCCCCCGGTAGGCTGGATGGGGTGGGGGCCGGTTTTGCGCCAGGGGGGGCCGGTTCTGTTGTTGGGGCCGATTTGGGACCATGGTCCCAAATCTGGTGATGACCTGGTGATGACGGAGCACAAAAATGCTTGCTGGTGCTCCGACGTGTCTGCCGATTTTCATTGCAAGGCAGCCAGGCTCTATGATCCGGCGGCAGGCCGCCCGCCCTACTCATTGTAATTTTATTAAACAAAAAACACCACCTGACCTGTCACCTGACCATGATGATCATTGATGACATCATGGTCAGGTGGTGTTGTTAGTTTAATAAATTATAATGAGTAGGGCGGGCGGCGGACGGCATGTCGCCGGATCATAGAGCCTGGTGCTTGATGATGACGCGCGCAGCGTGCACATGTCACCACCTCCGCGTCTGCACGCCTGTTTTTTTTTTAGGGTGGGGTGAGGCCTGGGGGCAGGGCTCATCAGGGGCTTATAGCGCATTGGGGAAAAAGTGCGCGTGACCAGAGACTGACTGAGCCTACGCGAGGTCGAGGCAGGCTGAGGCATTTCAGAGGGCAGAGGAAGACCGGGACTGGAAAGAGAGCGGCTGCTCAGCACCCCATAATTTATTCTCCCCTGTCTGCCAGTGCCGCCTGCAGGTGAGTGCTATGCTATTTGTTCCTTCCTGTTCATTTATGGGTGGTGTGGTGGCACTGTAGTGTCAGGGCAGTGTTCCTGGTGCGGGGGAGTTGCGACTCAAGACCGGGCTGGAGCGGGCCAGAAATTTCAAAAGCAAAAGGGGCCTAAGGAAGTAAGGGGCAAGGGGGCTACTACTAGGCACAGGCCCGGGTTCCGCAACGTAGTGGCACTGCACCGGCTTTTGTTTGTTGCTGTTGCTTGCCTAATATGAATGTGAGCGGGGAGCGAGGTGGTGGCTGGCCTCAGGCCTGGCACTGCAGCCAGCACGGGTTTATGATTATCTCCTACTGCCTGACATGCGACGCTGCTCCCTGACACTAAAAGCCGCAGGACTGGGTGACTGTCCAGCGCTGATTGACAGTCTAGTTCACGGTGCGATGTGCGTCCCCTGTCTCATTCACCTCCTTTCTTTTATTTGCTCCCCTGTGAAATGGATCCAAAAAAAAAAAACACTTTTGCTGGAAATGTCGTATTTTTCTGTTATTTTATTTCCAAGGTGCAGCTTCGGGAATAAAAGGTTAAAATATGATAAAATAACTAAATAAAGTAAGACAGAGTGGTAGCAAGCTGGCCAGATTGATTTTATTAACACCCAAACACATTAGCGTCACTTTTACAGAGTTTGCCAGTGAAGCGCTATTTTTGTTTTCTTGTCTTTGTTTTTCCTGGGCTTGCACCTAGTGCACCAATCCTGGAGGTGCTGCAATGTGTGGATTGGAGAAAAGAAATGTGTACTGCGGCTCTGCGTCCAGGGATGTGGTCTTTTTTACCCTACTGCTTACATTTTGTAAGGATATAAGCAATGGACGTTAAAATGGGTCCATTCAGGGCCTTGTTGTCATGTCCTCAACTTTTCAGGCAAAAGCACTCACTGATTTCTGAATAGTGAGTGTAAAAGCGCTAAGCTAACCATGTTGTTCCTGCTTACATTTCACATGGTTTGCTAATTTTGCATTCCCTTTGAGTGTTTGCTTTTCCAGGATGTTGTTACTATTTTTTGTAGGCCACATATTGCTCTTGTCTAGTGCGTCATTTAAATTGAGCCACATCCAGGTGTTTATAGCCGGCAACAATTGGGTTGTAATTGAAGGTAGTGTGAGTTTTTCTCAGTGGGGCAGTATGGTTTTCAGTGGGGGAGAGGATGTGGCACTATGGCCAGAGCTGCTGAATTTGGAACTGGTGAACCAGGTTCAGCCTTAATAACCAGTTCATTAGACCACTCTCCTGAGTGAGCACAACCCATGCTAGACCTTAGAAGGCTTCGCAAGACCTTAGAAGCTCTGGTGTCTTAGCACCAGCAGGCGGATCCTAGCAGTGGCAAGTGTGGTTTAACCTTCAAGGCTTGTCCACCACAATCCATACTGAAGTTCACCTCCAGTCTTGCGGGCAGGCCTATGAAGCAGCACACCCTAGAACAGTGACTGTCATTGAGGTCACAGGACCCTTGAAGGGCCAGCTCTAGGGCAGTGCAACCGGTGTGACCGCACCGGGTGCTGACTTTGGGTGGAGGCATTATGTTTGCAAGTATATTAAGATTTTAAAAGCGCTTGCTGCCTCCTTCCTGGCCTCCAGCAATTTTCGGCATCAATAAAAATGGCATGATGAATCTGGTGTTGAATGTTCTTCCTAGAGAGAGATCTGCATATTGTTTAGTGGAAGTTTTGACTTATGGAAAGGTAGCTCAGAGTGTTAATGTGCCTGCTGCAAAGAACATGTACCATGCAGATCACAAAGTGCACATAATGTAAATAGGTCAGTGGGCTACTGCTTTTGTCAGAGAGATCCTATTGTTACTTGCAGTTAATAAGTTAAAATCCTAACATAGAACAGTGAGCTATTAATGCAAAGAGCACCACCAGTGCTAAGGCCGTCCCTGCCCTTGAGGGCAGTCTTCCTCACTGACCTGCCTGTGCCTGAGGCTGCGAGCAAGACTCCGGCTATGCTAGCAGGCTGCACCACTACCTACCAGGCCCGGTTCTAGAGGGTGGGCCAGGCCCACCAAACATGAGCCTCCTTAGCCCTCGCAGTCGCAGTGAATCTGCCACCGATGTACAACAACAATAAAAACTGTTAACTTGTGATTTACGATCCTGCTGCAGAGCAACCATTTGTCGGTTGGTAGTTCGTAAATGCAGATAAACTGAATTTTATGGGAATAGCTCAGTGGGTTACTACCTCTGTCACAGATATCCTTGTGTTACTTGCAGTTCAGAAGTTAACATAAGACAGTGACCAATGAACTGTCATCAAAAAACTGCACACAAACTTCGCTTTTTTGTGTTGTGATGTAGTTAGAACTTCTCCATTCTTTCATTATTCTAATGTTACTAATAAGAGTTTGTTTGGGCAGTTATACATTTTTATCAGTAAAGCCAACCCTGACCACTGGAGTACTCTTTAAATCTTGACTTTGTGCTTCTCCGAGTCCCGACCAAACCCCCGTAAAATATACTGCCCACCAGAATGGATGAAGTGATTTATACACCTTGTAATCCTCATTAGTTTATGTGACATTTCGCGTAAACTGATTTTGATTTATTGTCTCTGTATAATGTGTGCTGCTGTTATGTAAAGTACTGTGACACCTTACACTGATATGAGTAGTGCTATACAACGAATGGAATGGGTATGAGAGAGGGGCAATGGAGAGATAAGGGGCACTAGTGGAGGGTGGCAGTGAGAGAATACCAGAAAGAGGTCATGGGGTGGGGGGAGCTACGGAGAGATGAAGGGTGTGGGTGGCAGACAGTGAGGGAGGGTGGCAGTGAGGGAGTCAGAGGAGGAGGTCACGGGGTGGGGGGGAACTACAGAGAGCTGAGGGGCACTAGTGGAGAGTGGGAGTGAGGGAAACCGAGGTGGAGGTCATGAGGTGGGGGAACTACAGGAGAGATGAGGGGTACTAATGGAGGGTGGCAGTGAGGGAAGCCAACGAGGATGTCATGGGGCAAGGGGAACTACAAAGCGATGAGGGGCAATAGTGGAGGGTGGCAGTGAGGGAATCTTATGAGGAGGTGGGTCACAGGCTGGAAGGGAACTACAGAGAGATGAGGGGCGCTAGTGAAGGGAGCAGTGAGGAAATCCGAGGAGGTGGTCACGGGATGGAGGGGAAACTACAGACAGATGAGGGGCGCTGGTGGAGGGAGCGGTGAGGGAATCTGAGTAGGTCATGGGGTGGGGGGCTACAGAGAAATGAGGGGCACTAGTGGAGGATGGAAGTGAGGGAATCTGAGGAGGAGGTCATGGGGTGGGGGGGCTACAGAGAAATGAGGGGCACTAGTGGAGGATGGCAGTGAGGGAATCCGATGAGGGGGTCATGGGGTGGGGGAAACTACGGAGTGATGAGGGGTGCTGGTGAAGGTTGGCAGTGAGGGAATCTGAGGAGGAGGTCATGGGGTGTGGGAGCTACGGAGAGATGAGGGGCACTGGTGGAGGGTGGTAGTTAGGGTGTCTGAGGAGGAGGCCATGAGGGGGAGTGGCTACGGAGAGATGCTTTATTTTAGCACTATTTACAAAACTCAGGATATAAAAATCATTTAATGTTTGCACATTGTCTTGTACACTTTTTACTCTGAACCTTTGCACAATTGTTTGAAGTTAAGTGCGTTTTTAAATGTCTTTATGCTATTTTATATGAAGAATAAATTGGTTATATTTAAATTCATGTTTTGTGCTCAACATTTCATTTTTTAGTGTTCTCTGTAGGAATGTCTGTGTTTTATGACTGTGTATCTTGGTGCTCCTTAAGGTAATCATTTACTATGCTGTAAAAGTTAATACAATCCAATATGTAATGAAAAATGTGTTGAAAAATACTTTTTTTTTTGGCCTTTCTGTCTCCCAAATTTCTTGTGTGGGGGGGACAAGTTCAACCCCCCCAAACTCCCCCTAATAGTGGTTGCTCACTGCGCTTGCTCGCTACACACCATGTGGGGGCTGGTCTCACTTTTATTTCTCTCTGATTTACTACTCGTGCCTATTTTTGGTGCTCTCTGAAAGAATGTCTATGGGTACATATGACTGGGTGGGTAACCTGGAGATCTTGAAGGTCATCATCTACTATTTACTGTGGTTTGAAAGTTGATACAATTGAATATGTAATGAAAAATGTGCTGTAAAATTCACCATTTTGGTCGGTTGTTTTCCAAAATTTTCTTGGGGGGAGAACCCCCCCAAACCCCGCTAGTAGCGGTCGCGCTGGACAGAGGCTGGTCTGCCAAATTTGACGGGGGCTGGTCTGCCAAATTTTGCCAGGGCGGATTCCAGTTCCCAGTCCGGCCCTGTTACCAACAGACTTTTAGCGATCAAATATTTATAGTGGAAAGTGTGGAGCTTAATGAAGGACTGTATATTTACAGGTTAAAGGACTATGATGGAGAAACGGTGTCTGGGGGTCTTTACAAGGAAGAGTTACAAAAGGTGCCAGATGATCCGAACCGTGTGTACAGGGTTGAAAAGGTTCTGAAAAGGAAAGAGCCAGGCATATATCAAATGGCGGGGATGGCCTGAGAAATTTAACAGTTGGGTGTTGGCCAGATCCCTGAAGGGTGTGTGAGCTCAAAGCAGCTGATACGATGGAGACAAAGCCCTTTTACATAACCTTACCATCCAACGCTTCTAAGGGCATGTTCCCCAACAATCAGATTTCTAATTACACCGTCAAATTGGCTAAGCCTGTGGACTTGAAAGGGGACTGGGAGGTTGCCCTAACAGAAATCCAGTACCCTAGAACATGGAATACATTTACAGCGGCCAAAACCAAGTTTCACATCAAGCGTGAACAGGACCCCAAGGGCATACACGTGTCTTTCCCTCACGGCTACTACCCAAGCGTTTCAAGCGTTGTCAAAGCCATCAACAAATCCATAGCGGCCATAGAACCACATCCGAATATTCATCTGGTGCTAGATAACGTTAGAAGGAAGGTGTTTCTTAAATCCATAAATCGCAACACCCTGTTTAACTGCTCCGGTAAATTAAGAAGTGTTTTAGGTACAGTACAACATGTGAAAAGTCCGGTGGAACAAGATCACACGTGCCCTGATATTAATGGGGGGTTCTACACGCTCTATGTGTATGGTGATATTGTAGAGGCTCAGAGGATCGGGGATAGTTACTCGCCACTGTTAAGATGGGTTCATGTACAGGGTGATAATAATGCGATGGTCAACATACAATTTAACAAACCTGACTACGTCGCTGTTTCTAAAAAACATTTTGACACTATTTCAATTATGATCTACGATGATCAGTCGGAGCCGGTGGCCTTTAAATACGAGAAAGTTATTGTTAAGCTTCATTTAAGGCCTAGACACGACAGGGGATATTAAGCAGCAGGAATGGTGGTTATGAAAACATACGGGGACCCGTCCATGTACCGGGACTATTACAGAAGTCAAGCCGTTTATGGAGAACCCCAGTACTTTCAAGGTTCACCTGTTATGTACGGGGCTGGCTTAGGAGGATTCTTTAGGAGTCTGTTTAGAAGAGCTATGCCTTTCCTGAGAAGAGGCTATGAAATTGCAAAACCTCATGTTAAGACGGCCGCCACGAGCATTGCCCAGGATATGGTGGGGTCTGTTACATCGGCGGTTGCAGAGCGCATGAACAAACAGCAGCAAGAAGGAGCGGGGTTGATGTATAAGCCACGCGCGAGTGTCAAAAGGAAACGTGGGGTTTCCAGACGCAGGGGCCCTCCGGCCCCCTATAAAAAAAGGAGGAGCTCTTCAAAACGCACTCAGAAAAGAAGAGCGCCAAGAAGGAAGAGAGCTGCCAAGAAGCGAAACGGCTCTAAAGTAAATATTTTTTAAAGCCTCGTAAACAGCACTATGGCCTTCGTACATTGTGGATCAGGAGAGTGCGCCAAATCAGAGTTAGACTTGTTTACTCTAAAACCCACGCAGACAAGCATTGAAAACAGCTTCTTCATGGAGGTATCACTTGTAGCAGCATTGACGCCGTTGGCCCCCATAGAGTTTTTTTGTGTCAGGGTCCACGGATATATATTGGATCTCAACAACACGCTGCTACATCTTATGTGTAAAATCGTAAATGCCGATGGGACCGACATTGATGACGCCGCTTAAGTGGCAACGATCGCTTACTCTCTAGCTACCCTGTTTAATCAAGTGGACATCACCTTGGCTGATTGACTCATCACCCAGAACGATAACATGTGCGCCTACAGAGCAACATCGAGAGCATTCTAAATTACAGTAGCAACGCCCTTGACACGCAACTTTCAGCGGGTCTGTTTCACCGGGATACATACGGGCAGTTTGAAATCACAGCTCTGGATGGAGCCAATAAGGGTTTTATAAAAGAGCGGGGCAGGCAGCAGGTAGTCGTACCTTTGACCTCCTGGGTCGCATACATTCAGACCTCTTCTTCCAAGATAAACTGCTCATCAACGGAATTGATCTTAAGCTCAAGCTCACTCGCAAACAAGGACTCATTCTGCCTCATCAGTGGGAATGCGGAACACTACAAGCTGAGCATCCTGGCCGCGAGCCTGTTTGTAAAGCGGGTGAAAGTGTCCCCGAGTGTCAGGTTAGCGCACGCCGAAGCTTTACAAATATCCAACGCCAAGTACGCTGTGGAAAGAGTATCTCTGAAGGTATTCAGTATACCTGCAGGAACCCGCTTAACAAAGCAGCAGAATTTATTTCTGGGGCAGCTACCAAAACTCATCATCATAGGTTTTGTGGACAATACAGCTTTTAGCGGCACCTATGCCTCAAGCCCCTTCAATTTTAAACACTACAGTATCAACTACGCGGTGCTGGTCCACGAGGGCAATGTGATTCCTGCAAAACCCTACACACTCAGTTTTACAACCGCCAACTACGTCAGGGAATATCAAGGGTTGGTTTCGATAACCGGGAAGCATCAAAGGGACTGTGGTGTGGCCGTGTCACGAGAAGGTAATGGGAGCGGATACACGCTGTTCGCATTCGACCTGACACCCGACATGGAAGATGGTGATCACTACAACCTGGTAAAAAACGGGAATCTAAAAGCTGAAATACGTTTCGCAGAGCCTCTGAGGACGAATGTGAACATGGTCGTATTCTCGGTATTCGACAGCATCATTCAGATCAACCACGCCAGACAGATTTTGTTCGACTATCTTTAAAACATTTGTGAAATGGACACTGTGAAGATACATGACTTCTTAAACAGGCATAAATACGCTAGGAAATACTTTTTAGGGGTTTTTCCTAGCGATGGGTTACCAACTGAAATAGGGTCAGAAAGACCTAGCAGCCTAGTCTTTAACACAGACCCTGTTGACAAGGGTGGGACACATTGGGCCGCCTTGTTTATAGCTAGGGACAAGGTTACAGTACAGCAGAGTTCCCTGAACACAGTATCTATACACAACCAATATTCAAGTTTGTGAAAAAAGCTGCAGATGTGATGGAGTATAACAAGCTGAGGGTGCAGGATTCCATGGCCATCACATGCGGGGAACACTGTATTTATTTTATCAGTAAAATGTCAGAAGGTGTTTCTTTTAAAAATTTCTTAAATTTATATTCAAGGGATCTTGTTAACAATGACAGTATAGTTGTGAAATATGTAAAAGATAACACAAGGGCGTCGGTCAGACCTGTGAAAACCGAATATGCAGCTTGTCAAAACTGTAAGGGTTTATAACAGTTGTGTGCTTAATGTTGAACGTGTAAAATAAAGACATTATATTTTAAAAAACATGTATTCAGACTCTGTATTTCAATATACATGCACCTTAAATGTTTTAAAAAGACGATTGAGACGGATTGAAAAGTTATAACATGTGTTTATTACAAACAGGTTGGTAGGTAGGTCATTAGTTTCACAAACTTTATTGAAGAAGCCTATGAAGAAAAAAACCCAGACACGTTTATACACATAATACACACAATTATTCAAAAAGTCTGTAGAAACATCAAGGCGTAATCTACGTGAGGGATTTGGGCACTGTCTTTTTGCGAGGTGGCACCGCAGGTGCAGGGGTCGACCATTTAGGGGACAGCCTTCGACCTTCAGAACTTATAGGCGATGGTAGTAGGGGGTCCTTCAAATTTTCTAGCAGTCAACGGTGTTCATTATACCCAACGAGCGTGAAGGGTATATTGAGTTCAGCAGCGGTTTGCAGAAACTGATCCCAACCACGAGGCACATTTTACGGCGTTAGGATTTTGGGGTGCGTGAGACCTTTGACTAGATCGTACATGTGCGACCCTGCAACCGGTTGTCCCTTGTAGAGAAATTCACCTCGCTCATTCCAGGAGGTTAGGTCTTTAGAAGCTGCGAGTTTACTCATTATCATCTGCGCCGCCCCTCTGTGCCTCTGGCTTATATTTTTTAAGAGATCGCCAACAAAGGTATCTGAGGCTGTTGCAAGATCGGGAGGCGGCTGCAGGGGCTGCGGGGCGTTGGCTGGAGCTGGTGGTTGTTCAGAGTCTGGGGTATATAGAGTCAGCTTGTTTTTCTCGGTATTCCATTGGGTGTATGAATTTAAGAATTTCTTGAGAGTGACGGTGTAAAGGTTAGCCTTGTCGTAGGGATTTAGATCAGTCCTGCTCAAAATTTCTTGAATTTTAGTATCCAGGCGTAGAGTCTCATTTCTACGGATATCCCAGTCGTTGTCCGAGGAAGACCCCATATGCTCCATTTGCTGCCTAGGAACCAGATACTTTTTTGTGGCATGCTCCATCACAGGCCCGAGATGAGGCTTGTAATTATAGGTACAGCTATGCCCAGCAAGTTACCTAAGAAACCCCCAGACTGTTTCACCAGTTTCTTCTTTGTGATGAGCGAGGCCCTTTTATTACTGAGCTTCCTGATAAGACCCCTCTTCTTCTTCAACACCTGTAACTGACGCTTTGATATAGGGACGTTGCCTTTTAGGGTGTTTAGGGCTATTTCTGAAATGGCAGACATTAAATCGTCAGATGCGGCACCCAGGATGGCCTTTCTGTGTTGGGGGCTGGCTGTAGCAAGCATTTTCAGGAGAGCTAAATTGCGGCGTAGGCGGGCAGACATGATCAACACTGTGTGTTATAAGGGTGGGTCTGTAAATGGCTCTAAAAGGCATCAGCGCTGCTTTTTATAGGTCCGGGTCTTGGGCATTGGGGTGTAAACTACAGGTAGCTCGGGGGAAAAATATCAGCCCTCAGTCTATAGTCTTCTAGAGTTTAATTTTTTAAATCTACCAACAGGTAACTGTGGGGTTTTGATGTAGCATCGTTAAAGGCCTCCATGAAGAAGTGTGTGTTGCCGGGGTACATCTGTTTAGCTATGACGGATATTTGTTGTTTGTCACGGGGGGTTTTAAATAAAACAAGGTATGAAGCGTTGAGAGCTATAGACCGACTGTTCTTACCCTTGTAAAACAAGTTCTGCACAATGTAGCAGATGCTTAGATTGCAATGATGTGAATATTGAGTAAAAGCTCTCTCTAACTCCGGATGATCATCACCTTCACGCATAAGGTCATCGACAATTATCATATTTACAAGGGTCGGGGCAGTAGTTCATCATCGTTGAGGTTATCCGGTATACCCTCTATAAATTTGATATGGGGGAACCTTCGAGCCAAGTCTGTATAAAGAGGCTGCCAGCATGAATAAAGCCACACAATGTTGTTAGGGGTTTGGGATAAAACAGAGCCGGCATTTTCTAGGAGATTTTTTATAAAGTACCTTTTACCGCAGTTTGAGGGCCCTGTTAGCACGCAGGAGAACGGATTTTGCAACCTGGTGTCCATGATATGGAAGCTGGCTCTCTAATGGGCCTAATAACCATAAGGCAGTGTTTTATAGTCAGTAGTCAGGACCCTTTTATCAAAAACAACTCGTAATGTTTTATGTAGGGGCTGTGTTGTAATTTCCCACTTCTTTTTGGATCTGACTATGCAGGGCTGGTTCACGACTATGGTTTTAGCATTCTCAGAATCTGCTGCAGTAGTGTATTCATGCACCAGATTCTTCAAACTATCAAAATTGATTTTTAGGGTGTTGCTGACATTTAATGTTATCCCTTTGACCTTCATACACACTTTGTTCTTGTTTGTATGGTAACTGTATGTCTTAGGTCCTGAGGACGTATATTCTATTATATACTCATCCTTATCTAGCTCGCTGGTCAGATTACCCAGATAATCCCCTAGAAGAGAGTCTTCATCCCCCGGTTTGCTCAGAAAAATCACAGAGTCTGTATCATGATACAAGCAGCGCTCCTGGAGCTTATCCATAACCCCGTAAAGCTCTAGACGGGCGTGGGCTGTCGTGAAGCAGGCTATGAAAATGTTTATGTTGTTACGCGTTGTGGGGTACTCGTGGGTGTATTTCCAACACAAAGCAGCGGTATCGTCATCGATAAACTCACAGCTGGACACTTCGTAGCATGGAACAAACAGGTACTTGAACAGTTCATCAGGATCTGTTATTAAGGTAGTATTTGACAGGTTTGTGCGCTGTGCAAATTTTCCCCACAAGGAGTTGAGACAGAGTTTGGCTAACTGACGGCGTGCAGGGTTGACCTCTATCAGATGGCGGCGTAAACGGATACCCTCGTGAGCGTAGTAGTCGGCGATGTATTTCTATTTTGCATCCTGACTAGTACACCATTCTGGATACCCTGAAGCCTCCTGCTTGTCTCTGAGAAACAAATTAATGTAGGGTGCAAAGAGTTGTGTTGTAGTGTTCTTAAAATGCCACACTTCGTGTACTCTGCCGAGCCTGTACCCTTTCTCCAAGGCAGCCTGTACCTCGATGCTACACCAAGTCCCTGTGAGCATCCTTTGTTCTTCGGTGTGGCTGCAAACGCCAACCTCTTTAAACATCGCACATGTTCGACAGAGGGGGAACAGCAGCTTACCATCGACTCTGCATGGTAACAACGGAAAGTAAAGCTGCTTAGGAGGATAGATTTCGCATTTGACCAGCCCAAAGTATTCGGTTAGGGGCTTAAAATCTCTATAGATGATTGTGGGGTGCCCCACGGGGTACAACTTCATTTTGTTCACAAAAGGGTACAGACTGGTGAAATCATAGTAGTGTATTTTCTCACCCTCACCAGCGGCCTTGTACAGCTGTATGGCATTTGTACGACCCCCGAATAAGGCATCGCGGGGCTCCAGAGGTTTGGGTAAATCACGAGTCTTAAGAAAAGAGCAGAGGTCAGTGTCTGTTTTTAACATGTCTAACCACTCCTGCTCCCAAAGAACTCTCATAGCAAAGCCCCGCTTTTCAACATACAGGGCCTTTGTCAGAGTACGTCTGTATAAGTGTTCAAATGTGGCACCCAACATTTTGTTATACTCGTGGGGTTTGTAACACTTGGGGCAGCCGTGGTAAAAACAGCCGTTGAATTCAAAGGCCGTCGGCATGCCCTTAATTACAGAGTACCCGTCAAGTTGATAGGGGCCCAGGCGGTATTCACCACCCTTCCTTCTCAGAGACGTGCATGAGCCATTGGATAGAGGGGATTGAATAACGTTTCTGTTTACCGTTATAGAGGTCTGGCAGTACTAGAGCGATAGTTTCGGGCCTCAAAAACATGTGCTTGTAGATGAACATACACATGGAGGCCAGAGTGACGTTTTGAAACGGGTCTATGTATTCGGCTGCTTCTAACATTTTAGGGGTTTGGGATTTCACGGCCAGACCCTTTTTAGTTGGGGTCTTGGATTTCAAGACCTTGACTTTCTTAGTCGTTGTCTTAGGTTTCAAGACCTTGCCTTTTTTAGTCATAGACACCACAGCATCTCTGAAGAGGTTACAAGCTTGCCGCAGGATCATTACATCAGCCTGACAATAAGCTTTCAACTCTGTTTGAAAATGAAACTCCTTTTCACGGTTTTCAGAGCACCATTGTAGAAAACTCTCTTTCTCATCAGGCATCATGTATTCAACCCCATAGCTGGCAGGAGGCGGCATGGGCCCCACATAATTCTGATTAGCCCAGGTGTTAAAACAGTGTGGAAAATAACCTTTACATCATGGGAACCCAAAGGCCTTTGGCAGCTTGCTCAATTTCATGGGTAGGAAATTCAGGGTGTCTATGAACCGTATTTGTAAAGGGCATTCCGTCATCAGCATCAGTTTAGAACCCTGGGTTATGAGTTCAACTTGGATCTTTTCATGAATCATGTTTTGCAGAATAAAGAAGGAGTCGTAGGCTTTCGAATTGTGGGCTAGCATGGTACACCCTTGGAATTTGGTTTGAATGAAAGTGCTGAGGAAATAACCAACGCACGTTGGCCCTTCAAACTCCCAACTAGCGTCGGAAGTTAGGTGGTGTGCATAAATATAGTTAGGCTGGTGTACCCCCGTCTCTTGTGTGCACTCTATATCAAACACTATATAGTCTTCGGTCTTGGTTTGGGGGAGCCCATTAACCATGTAACACTGATGGTTGGTGCCGGCCATGAAAGACACATGGCACCTGGGGCATATCATGCCTTTGCACTTGTGATCCGTTGCCACATACCGACCACACTCGCGGCAATCCGTTTTAGGGATGCAGTTAAAAGATTTCTTGTGTATGCTCAAGCAGTCTTGCGAGCGACAAAACATCCTACACGTGCCACTCCGCACCTTCAAGGTAGTGTCTTCTATGCATCCGTCCCTCTGACACATCTTACAATGCATTTCACACCGGTATTATGTTCTATTGCTGTATATATGATCACAATGGGCGCACACATACTTAACCCCCAGAAAACCTTTAAGGTTCGATTCCGTAAAAATGATTTTCGTTATGAAGGACATATACGGTCTTGTTTCTCACACGTTCCCCGGTTGTAAAGTACTGCCAGGAGCCGTTGTGATAAAGAACTTTCACCGTCACTGCGAAATAGTTCTCAAAAAGACCTATGTCACTAAAGCCGACCATGCGGTCAGGAGGTATTTCAAGAACCTCATGGGCTTCAGCCGCTCTAGACAGTATGACAGCGTCAGGGGTCTTGAGATCCATCAACAGCCCCACGATGCTGGCCGCCAGACAGGTATTGGCTGTGTCTCTGTTAAAGTTGAGCAGCCACCGGTGTTTCTTACCAATTAACTGACTGTATAGTATGCTCTTTAAAGGTCTGGAAACACCCCCCTCACGCCCCCGTACAATGAGGGCTATGACTCTAAAAGTGCCATAGGCGACTAGTTCAGCCTTACTCTGTAAAAGCCTGGAGAGGTTTTCTAAAAATTGCACAGCGTCAAACACATCTCGGGCCTTCCTCCTGGTGCACAAAGGCCTGTCAAAACACTGCCCTTGGAAGCGGAGTTGGAAAAAGTCATTAGGACCCACATCGCGTAGCAACCTTTCTATGAGCCCCTGCACAGCCTGATGTATAGCTAGAACCCCATGATCGGATGATGTTATTTGGTGTAGGTTAACAAATCTAAACTCCTCATAGTGTTCTAAGGCGTTAAACCTCTCTACAGGCCGCCTGTAACTTCTAACACCCTCTAAAAACAAGGACTCTGACCCCGCATCATCAGGAATGTGACTTACGCCGTTGTTCTCTGGTGTGTCACTTTGGGGTGTCAGGCCGTGACCTGTCTCGGGGGTCCTTGTAAACCTCCGGGTAGCGCAAATTCTAGCCTTCTTCAGTTTACGTATTAAAAGCCTACGCTGCTTTGCACTATTACCCCACTTTTTTTTTTTTTACGGGCCCAGGCTTTCCTAGGATCCAGGCCCCAGCCTATCTGAACAGGTTGGTTTGTGGCTAGGTACGTCTTGTTCAGGGAGGCCTCCGCTACCGATCCACCCCGAGGTTCTTCTGAATGTTCAGAGGTTTGGAGTTTTAACGCTCCACCCCCGACCCCCTTCAAATGGACGCCCCTCGGGATGTTAGTTCCAGCCCCTATGTATTGGAGGTTGTGTGGTGCTGAGTTAAGTATTTCAGGCTGTGTTTCAGGCGATGGTCTTGAAACTAGGGTACCTTGTTTGAGGGTTCTAGGGAAACAGGAATGTCTTGTTTGAGGGGGTCTAGGGAAACAGATGGCCGCGGCTTCAACAGTTGTATGAAGCGTAAAGGACTTTGTCAGTAACCGCTGCACCTTACGGTTATACTTGGATTTCGGGGGCTTCTTATGAGCAGCACAGACCACGGGACTCTTTAGGGGTTGGCGCTGCCATAGTCACGCCCTTATACCACAGATGTCTGCCACAGCCGCCTGACACGTCTGGATGATCACTTTTTTACAGATATCAACCCTTTGCACGACCTTCTGTTGGGCCGCCCTCTTGAAAAGGTTATTGGTAATCCCCAGCCCCAATTTTAATTTAGCGGCGTTCGCCTGCCGTTTTAGTTTTCTAACCGCCATCTGCAACTCTTTTACATGCGCCCCCAAGACCGCCTGTATGTTTATAGAATCGTCTTGCATCTGATTAGGGGTGGGCACCTTGCGCGGTCTTAAAAATGGCTGTAACTCCTCAGGACCCTCTTTACTGCTAACAGCCTTAGCCCCTTTCTGTAAAGAACGCCATGGTGTGTCCAGGAGCGAATAAGTACCCCAGGGTTGTGCAATAAGCGGCAATGACCACTGGTCCAAGGCATTATTGTTATCCCCACATATTGCTGTGGGCATTGTGGGGCTTACGCTAGACACGGGGCTGATAGGGTGGTATGCTCCCTGCGGGGTAATAGGGGACCCAGGGTATGAGGATTGTGTGGGGCTGTCGCCGTCGTAATCAGGGGGGCTATCAGAAATGTCTGTGTTATGGTGTGGTGCATGGTTCCCAGGGTTCTGTAAACCCCCGTTGTTCGAAGCCTCCTTGTGCCCCGCTTCTGTGGTTCTACCTACGCTGTCTACCAGGCCCCCCAGCGCATTGAGAGCGTCGCTGCCCCCGTTATAAAGACCTCCTAATTGCGTATTATTACATTTTGAGACCCTAGGCTGGTCCTAAACGCTAATAGTCTGCTTTGGAGTCTGAGCCGGGGCCTGCTCCTCTACACGAACGGTTAGTTTATTTGCAACTGTCTGGGGTTTCAGGACACAGGATGGCTGCTGAGGTGTAATAGGATTGTTCATGGGCTGCGCTATCTGTAGCTTCGGTACCCCAGGCTTCAGCTTAAGATGCTTTCTTGAGAGGCGCGTTGTTTTAGGGGTCTGTGGCGGCGCCAGCTCTTCTACAACAGGCGGTACAACTACCCCCTCCTTGGAGATCAGGGGGGTATAGACATCATTCAGGGGTTTAGCAACCCTTTTTACGGCTAGGTCTAAGGGTTTTGATTGTTGCTCAGGACTCCTAGGGTTCTTCTCAGGGCTTGGGGGACTTGCCTGGACCTCTGGGGGCCCCTGCTCCTTCTTCTTCTTGAGGTTTAAGGGTTCGGTTTGGGGCTCTGTGAATACAAGGGTGGCCTTCGCACGTTTTAAAGGGTAGGGGCGGTTCTCTGAGTCCCGATGTTTCTTCTTAAGGGGTGCCATGCTTGAGACCCCTTTCCCTTTTGATACCCTGAGATGGTTCAGCCCCTCTGTACCGTTTTTACACAAAACCTGCCCTATGTTATCTGGATTTGTAAATACGCCTATAGTGCTGACCCCACCACTAGGCATAAGAGATTTTTCTATAGGCTTGTTCATCGTGTTGGAAGGGGTGTAGTATGTAGAGAGTTTCTCCTGACGTACACGCCTACTCACGCCTTTTGCGGCGGATCTGTTGTTCTGACCGATTGCTGTTATGTCCCTTAATGGCTGGGCCGACCTCTCTTCAGCATGTTTCTGAGCCGCTTCTAGAATATCAAAGAGAAAAATATATATTAGAGAAAACATAAAGCACCATGTACAATCACCACAATCCTAATTTTCTACACATCCATCTTTTTATACAGGCGTTGCTACAAGCCGCTGGACCCTCTGGCTGAGAGTCTGTAACACCGTTACTTCTGACACCCTTTTGTAAAAAAACATACCTGCTAGAGGTCTTTTTGCAGCTCCTTTCTTTGGCGCAGGTCCCCCTTTACACGTTAAAGCCTTCCTCTTCAAAGGTCTTTCTTTTGAACGTTGCGCAGTCTCTTGTACCTCGGCGCCGTCCGTGCATAACCCTGGGGCAACTGTAAAGAAAAAATAACACCAGGCCTTAGACATCTTTCTGCGGAGGTACCCTATACACCCCTTGGTCAGGCCTTTTGCCTACCCCAGCTACCATCGTCTTAGAAAGTTTAAATAACGGCGGGCTTTTTTTTTATTTACATGTAGGTACGGTAGTGTTTTGCACATTGCTCATAGATCCTTGAGCCTCGAAGTACACCATAAGATCTTCAAGAACTTGTTGTAGGTCGGGATCATAAGCTGTAAAATCATACATACATGAGAACCCCATTAGAAAAAAACAGAACTTCTGAGAGACTTGTGTACAAAACTACGTCGAACTACACAACTCTAAATATATATACCTGTCTGCGGGTCCGTCAATTCTCCGGCGTTGATAGTTATTTCAGGGGTGTCCAGCGCCTGGGGCACATAGATAACGTCTGTTTTTGCAGGGTCTTGCATCTGGATTAAATAAAAAGCAACTGTTTTAAAACACGCCTTTTCTTAAACACTGTATTACAATTTCAAACAATTAATGTAGGCATTTAAAAAAAAGCTGTTAGGAGGATGCCACAACCCACAATTATAAAAACTATAAAAAGCGCAACATGGGGTGTTCTAAAACATATATTAAAAAAAAAAAAAAAAAAAAAAATGGCTGCCTGTGTAGCGCAGAAGCCTGTACTTTAATAACGCAGGCATTGGGGCTAACCTTAGCATGCAATGGCCACCACTGCCACCTGTAACGTAACGTTTGTTTTAGTGTTTTGAGTGTGCCATTTATTGCAATTTTTTTACATCCACTTGTACTTTGTTTGCTCTTGGTACTTGCACAATTGTCACTATTGCCGCATGTAACGTAACGTTTGCTAAAACTCTTGTATTTTGTTTGCTCTTGGTACTTGCACAATTGTCACTATTACCTCATGTAACGTAACGTTTGCTTTTGTAACATGCGGCTCGTGTATTTTGTTTGCTCTTGATACTTGCACAATTGTCACTATTACCTCATGTAACGTAACGTTTGCTTTTGTAACATGTTCACTTGTAAATTTTCTCATAATGTATCATTACTGCTCCTATTGTGAAGCACGCACACACACACACACACACACGCACACACGCACACACACACACACACACACACACACACACACACTCTCTCTCACTCTCTCTCTCTCTCTCTCTCTCTCTCTCTCTCTGCTGGGAGCTTCGCCTACGGGGACTGCTGTGTAAGGCCCCGCCCCTTCAGTGACTGTATGGTAACATCACTGAAGGGGCGGGGCCTTACACAGCAGTCCCCGGAGGCGAAGCTCCCAGCAGCCATGCCGCCATGCCGCTGCTATACCTACGGCGCTAAGGAGAAGCACAGAGCCCCGGCAACCCACGGAACCAGCACACAGACCCCCCCCGAGCAGCGCCACCCGCAAGCGGGCTCGGGGGACATTTTTTTTAAAAAAGAGCGGCAACCGGCCACGAGGCTGTACGGACCCCCAGGGAACCAGGCACAAGACCCCCAAACAGCGCCAGCCGCAAGCGGGCTCGGGACATTTTTTTTTTTTAAAAAAGCGGCAACCGGCCGCGAGGCGACCCAGGAACCGACATCAGCACACAGACCCCCGAGCAGCGCCAGTCGCAAGCGGGCTCGGGGGACATTTTTTGAAAAAAAGAGCGGCAATCGGCCGCGAGGCCGCACGGACCTCCAGGGAACCGGCACCAGCACACAGACCCCCCGAGCAGCGCCAGCCACAAGCGGGCTCGGGGGACATTTAAAAAAAAAAAAAAGAGCGGCAACTGGCCGCGAGGCCGCACAGACCCCCAGGGAACCGGCACCAGCACACAGACCCCCCCGAGCAGCGCTAGACGCAAGCGGGCTCGGGGGTCCTTTTAAAAAAAAAAAAGAGCGGCAACCGGCCGCGAGGCCGCAAGGACCCCCAGGGAACCGGCACCAGCACACAGACCCCCCCCCCCCCCCGAGCAGCGCAGGCCGCAAGCAGGTTCGGGGACATTTTTTGAAAAAGAGAGCGGCAATCGGCCGCGAGGCCACCCAGGACCCATGAACCGACACCAGCACACAGACCCCCCGAGCAGCGCCAGCCGCAAGCGGGCTCGGGGGCATTTTTGAAAAAAAAAAAGAGCGGCAATCGGGCCCCAGAGCCCCGAGGGACCCCAGGGAACCAGGCATAAGACCCCCGAGCAGCGCCACCATGAAGCGGGTTCGGGGGCATTTTTTTCACAACAAAAAGAGCGGCAATCGGACCCCAGAGCCCCGAGGGACCCCTGGAGCCCTCCCCCCAGACCAGCGACAGCTGCAAGAGGGCTCGTGGCTATTTTTTTTTTAGAAATAAAACCCAGTACACTCATGGGCCATGCCAGAACAGCCTCCTGAGCCCCCAGACCAGCCCCTGCAACATGCAGGCTCTGGGGCTTTACAATTTTTAAAATAAGGACAGCTAACCCCATACCAGCACAGACTCCTGAGGACCCCTGGACTTTTTGCAGCTTTTATTTTAACCTGAAGGCATATTCTGAGGCAGTTCACCGTCAGTACCAAATTGTATTATTTATTTTGAATTTGTACACCTTGTATTTTATTTAAAGGACCTCTGATAAACTTGCTATACAAGCGCCTCATAACCTCTAACATTCTTAACCCTAAATGTACAGCTGCATGGTGAAATGTTTCTATAATTTTTATAATCTTAAGACTACAACCCCTGCACCACAACCAAGCCCTCCTTTATACACTTTAAATACATCTACATTGTATTTTACGCCTTTTAAAAACTTCAATGCCAACATTATTCACAGTAACCAGCAGATCATAATGCCTTAAAGCTAATTAAAACCCCTAGGGTACAATACTACAAATGCCCTGAGCACCATTTAAAATGCGTCTACGCTCACTTAGATGCAGTGTCCCTAATACTTTAAATAACCCCTAAACATACAGCATGGCGTCATCCCTTATTTACCTCCATTACAGTGTGGCAGGCGGCGTCAATCTGGGATAAGTGGCTCAGGTCTATTCTTGCTTTAAGTTCCTGGGTGGCTCTCTGCAGCAGAACAATCCTGGCAATTTGCTCCCCAAGGGTTTTTGATTGGCTGATGGGTCAGGAATCCTTAAGGGGCCTTTTTATATTTGTCCCAGCATGCTAATTTGAAGACCCCACACCCCTTTATGGCATGCTGGGGCGTTTAGAACAATATCATGGTGGTCTTTGGGGTGGTAACCTTTTCTATCTTTGTACAATATAAACAGTACAACACTTTTATTATTTTGACATCTGGTACATTAGGGTTAGACACCGTTGCTTGGGTGGCCATTGCATAACTCTCTACACCTTCTTGACACTTTTATAAGGGGCCTCATGTGTTAAAGCTGTTTGGCCCTTTCCCCGGGGCGGAGGGCTCCAGGGATCAGGATCTATCTCCAATCCCAACCCCCTGTCACTTTTAAGGCCAGAGTTTTTCCTGCCAGACCTGTCATTTTTAAGACCAGACCTGTCACATTTAAGGCCAGGCCTGTCACTTTTTGCGGCCCGGAGCTTTGGGCTGTGTGAATTACACCCTGTCAGCTGCCCACCCTGTTTCAGGATGTCGGAGGACCGGGGCTGTTTTTTTCACTCGTCCTCCCCCAGCCCACACCTGTTACCCCTTTACAACCTTGACACCTACAGGCCCAAGCCTTCCCAGGCCCTGTGTCTCAGGACTGCTCCACAGCTGTTCAACCACCAGCTGTCTGCAACCCCCCAGTTTTAAAACATGCCCAGACATTTCCCTCCTACATGCACGCACTTTTCTGCACACTTTTAAACATATACACAACTATCCATGTTTTGCAGCCAGACCTGCCACTTTTAGGACCAGCCCTACATGTCACCCCTTTTAAAACCAGAGATATTTAAGGCCAGCAGTTTGCGGCTAGACCAGTCACATTTAAGGCCAGAGTTTTTCCTGCCAGACCTGTCATTGTTTAAGACCAGACCTGTCACATTTAAGGCCAGGATTTTGCAGTCAGACCTGTCAAATTTAAGGCCAGGATTTTGCATGGTGACGAAAGGTATCCCACCCTACTACTTGTATGGCATATCTGTGGAGGTACTGTGGGTCTCATATGATATTCTTCAGATGGAAGTCAGTACACTGGAAAAAATCAAAACAAGTAAACCCGCAATATGTACATCTTCTTGTAGCAAAAGAACAACAGTATACATTAGGGAGCACGAACTCAATGGCAGTGTGTGCTCACATGTTCAATAGGCAAAGCAGGTCAGCATCAAAACACCTTTGAGCAGCAAAGACCCATGAGCAGCATGGAGAGAAATGTGGGGATGTGAGAAGGAGCCAGTACTCCTCTAGTTCTGTGTGCAGGTTTCACAGACTGCTTGAACTGTGCTGTGAAATGTTTTTCTGCAATTAGAGTGTAGGAAGGGTCATTTAGAATTTGGTGTAACATGGCGGTCAAGTCCTGGGAAGTCACAAAATGACCATGTCACGCAGGGAGAAAACTGCCTGTGTGCCCATTGTTATTCCGTTCTGCAACAACAAACTCCAGCTCTGGAAGGTTGTTCTTGCAGAATAAAATATTTTGTTGACTTGGTGCCACTTGCATGACACTCACTCGGTAAAGGATCAGTGCCTACAATAGAGCTGCCTCAGCCATGACTCCACTCAGCGGCGTGGCGTTGGTTGCCAGCGCCCGGGGCAAGGCAAGTATCCTGCACTCCAAAGAATGCCCCAGTGCCCCTATGAATGCCCCTAAGAGTTTTTGTGCCTCTGCGACCCCGCCCACGCTACACCACTCACTCCGCTAAAGGCACAGGGATCTCTGCCAGATAGATAGCAGTGGATGTTATGGTTACCAGCGACCTGGCACACCAGCAGCCTTGTGCTTCTTGACAGCATGGCCACCGACCCACTAGCAATACCCTCCCTGCCAACACTGTCACTCCACACACTTTTTGTTAGTATTTCCTTTCAGTTCTCATTCGGCTCTGGATCGCCACCTTTCTTGCACAATTTCTGCTTTTAAGTCACAGTGCAAGCATTGGTGTTCACAATATTCCAGTGGTATCTGCTGATAGCTCATGCACGGTACTCACAAGAGGAAAGGTTTTGTTTGTATTGTGTCTTGCTACTATTATTTATTTTGCTTGTGTCTCCCACTGCTCTGGCCTTTGTAGAGCGGCCGAGCTCTTTGGTCTATTTAGCCGTGCATCACTGGATTCTTCTGGAGTGTTCACTCATGAATGTGTACGGATTGCACGGACTGAACCTTGCTACGGGGAGGACTCTGAGAACAGTGGTGTTTAGAACAGCATGTTACCAGTTACAGTCTGTCTGTGGAATTAATGAACGTGTGCGTAAGCATCGGTGTGTTTCAAACAACCTTTAGGTATATACCAGTGTAGTATGTTGTCGTGAACTTGCTAAGTTAGAGGCACGTAGTCAAGCAGCAAAAAATGTGGAGTCCAAGTTGAATGTGATCGTTTACATAGTGTATATTTCATCCAATGAATATGTGACAGGTTATAAAGAAATAGGTTCAGACGTGTGTGCGTGTCTTTGTATGTGAATGTGTTCTGACTATGTTTTTCTATGGAGAATTGTTTATCTGAGAGAATACTGTATGGGTGTACTGACAGTGGTGTGTTGATCATCACGTGGACATTGCAAACTGAAAAACAATTGCTAGTACATATAGGGGATATGTACAATGAAGCGGCGGAGCGTGTCGTTAGCCTCCTGGGCTCAAGGATATGCTCCGCCACTTCGGAAACGCAAGGCTGCACCATATTTACAAGAATGTGGTGCAGCCTTGCGTTTCCCCCTGCGAGGGCCAACTTAGCGCCAACGCAGGCACCCTTGCACCAGAGTGCAAGGGTGTCTGTGTGCAGGGGAGGATTGGGTGTGTGTAGGAAGGTGTCCCTTCCTGCACATAAAAAATCCTAAAATGCCATTTTGTAACTTTCATGTGTGCTGCTTCATGCAGCACACATGAAAGTTACAAAATGGCATTTTTTTTAAAGGTTTGTTTATATACAGGAAGGGACGCCTTCCTGTACATAAACAAACCATGGCATTTTGCTTTTTCCATGTGTGCTGCACAAGGCAGCACACATGGAACAAGCATTTGCAATACAATCAACAGCGCCTTTGGGACCTTATATGTATTTAACTATGCAGCTCATTAGCCTGGGTACTGAAACATCTACTGTTCTTTAAGATGGAGGGAAAGTAAGCACCAAACTGTGTGACATGCCAGGTATGGTAATACATAGAGAGAAATATTGCCTTTCAGTGGGAAATTGTATAGTGCAAAGGTCTGTTTTAAATATAAAATCAGGGCCTTCGGTGGTCATATCACTGAAAAAACAAGGTTTGAAAAAAATATTATTGTCTACGGGTGCTCGTGGAAGACAATTTCTATGGACCGGAATCAAGAGATTGCTAAAGTGATTCTGGTATTTTACTGACCTCTGCTGGTCGTTTTCTAACAAGAACGTCACATAGAGGCAGTTGCCAGAAAAATTAAAAAAAGAAAGTCTCTCAGCAGAAAGCAATTTTGGTATTTTACTAACCTCTGCTGGTTGTTTAAATAGAGGCAGTTTAACAGAAAAAAAGTCCCTAGGTGGAAGCAGACAAGTCCTAGGGCTGATCCCCAGAGCCCACAAAGTACATACACATATAAGTATATAATAAGTATATATTAAAATATATACAAGAGGTCTCAATTGCTCAACCTAAAAAGCAAAAACGAATAGAAGTAATGCATTTCTCCTCATTTCGCCAACTTAAAACCAAGATTCTCCTGGTCTTAATGTTGAAACTGCCTCCTATGTACCCCACCCTTGTACATAGGGGGCAGCCCTAAATACAATGGATGTTGTGGTGGAACACCCACCGTAACACCCACTGCACGCCCCTTTCATGCTAAACATAGTGTGAAAGGGTGCCTTATGTACAATGCAGCGTTAAGACACGTCAAGTGGCTTAAAGCTGCCTTGTACATAAAGCAAGGCCCCTATCGCCACGGGAATGTCACAAAAAGTGACATGCCTGTGGCGATAGGGGCTTGTACATATGCCCCATAGTCTTTTAAAAACAATGTTGCAACAATTGGGTGCATGTAGCCTCCATACTACATCATCTACTAGGAAACAATCTTTCTGGGTGCAGCAAAGGTCACGTTAATAAGCAAGAACAAATGTTGAAAGTCCCATCTTTGGCCTCAATGTAGTGGGGTTGCTGGAGTTACGTAATTGGGAGTTACCTTGATTTGAGATGTATATAACATGAACTGATTGTGTAGGTGAATCATAAGCAACTGCAGTCGGTGAGTAATGTGTTTTGATTTGGATGAAATGCACAAAACACTGAGGGGCATAGTTACAATGGGATTGCACAACCGGAAAGTAACTTTTTCCGGCGTTCCGGTGACACAATGCCCTGCTGCATATTTTCAAAATGGTATCTGCATGAAAGGGGTCTGCAATGGGGGTTGCTGTGGGTGTTCCACCGCAACACCTATTGCTTTTTGATGCTGCCCAAGATTCACAAGGATCTATAAATCTGAGGCAGAGCCAAAAACGAATGCCACTAAACAGCAGGCGTTAGAATTGCACAACAAGGGGAAATACTTTTATTTCTTCTTCGTTTTGCTCTTTCTATGTGCGCTGTATTCTGCAGCAGACGTAGATAGAGCAAATCACCTTTAAAGATTGTTTATGTGCAAGAAGGTATTTCTTTCGGCATATAACCAATCATCCCTGCAACACTGACACCCTTGCACCATGGTGAATACATTGCAGGGAAACATCCCTGCGATGCATGCACTCTTGCACTATGGCACAAGAGCAGGGAAACATCCCTGCAATGCAGGCACCCTTGCACTATGGCACAAGATTGTCTGTGTTGGTGCTCAGCAACATTTTTTGTGTCAGGGCAAGGGAAAACACAGGGGTGTGCAGTATTCTTGTAAATGACGCAGTGCGGTGCTCCTAAATTGTATGCAGTGCCGCGCTGTACCATTTCCTTGTAAATAACCCCTTGTGTGAGCTGTTGGAAAGTGGAGAATAAACCCAGCTATGGACCAGAATAAAGACTGAGAATTATCAGTTGAAGCTGACAGGGCCAATTTATAATATGGCTTATAACCGAGTCAGTCTACTGTTTTCTCTACGGTATCCTGAGAGCGGAGCCCCAGGATTTCATATCTGAGGTAACATAGGCACTGATCTTTCATTAGACTTAAACTAAATAAGAGGCAGACTCTGACGTTCTAGCTCTTTGGTGAACTAGAGGATTCCAGGAGTGTTGAGGGCCATGCATGAATCACCATTTAGACCGAACAGACTCATCACTCAGCTAGATCAGCGCATCAAAAGAAGGTTGAGATATGTTAACTGCATAAAGGCATGGGGGCATTGCCCCACTTATATTTTGGACCCCCTATTACATGTGAATATATCAATAGAAACATTTAATTCAAACTTCCAAAGTTAAATAATGTATTTTGTCTGAGCCCACAGTAGTCAGCCTTCAGCCGCAGGTGAGTTTCTGACAGTGGTTCTAAAGGGGGTGGGGCTTTAAATTTGATAGACACCAGCCAGCGCATGGCACCTAGGGGCCATAAAGTACGCATGCCAGTTTGGACGGCTACCTTTCTCCCGTCAACCGGACATGCGCACTAGAGGCCTCTTTCCACCTGCACATTAGTGAGCGATGGTTGCTCAAAGCCGCAACCCCCGGTCTTCTAGTGACCTGTGAGTTTGCCTGCATAAGCCAATCCTGGTGCCACTCTCATACTGCCTAACAGCAAGGGAGCAGCATCAGGATTGGCTCTAAGACGCAGTTACTCGTCCTCGGGTGCAGTGAGGCAGCACGGGGTGGCAGCTGTTAGAGACGAGACAACATTCTAGGAGACGTAGGACTGTAAATGCAGGTGCAGTGATTGGTGATCTATATGGAGCAATGATACCTAGTATGGGTGTGGTTTTGAATGACGTGAAGATCAGAAGGTTGGCGACGGTAGTTGATGAGCTGTCTATGAATACGGCGAGGTCTTTGTTGTTGGTGACTGGAGAGATATTGTCGATATGGAATATGGTTATGCAGAATCGCCGTGCATTAGACGTGTTATTAGCTAAAGAGGGCGGGGTCTGCAAATTGTTGAAGGTTCAAGAATGCTGCACGTATATTCCAGACAATACGAAGGAGTTGGGGAAGTACATAGACAACATCACCACTATTCATAAGGAAATTATGGATTTGACAGAGGAGAATGTGTGGGAAAAGATTGGACAGGGATTTGGTAGAGTGGGAACATGGTTTGCAAATTTGGGTAGGGGATTTCTTGGATCGGTATTGAAGCCAATTATCATCGCTGTGGTTTGTGTGATTTGTTTGTGGGGATGTGTGAAAGCTTGGAAGTGGTATCAAGGAGACAAGGTCGAAAGAGCTCTTAGAGCAAATGAGCAGAGAATGGCGAAATTTCAGGATCAACAATATGAGAGTCTTAAGAGAATGGAGGGAGTTCGACATGGCAGAGCAATGACCAGTACCGTTTAAAATTAGTTCTAAAGCAAGGAGATTGTAATGGTGTGATGACAGATGTCATCAAAGGGGGGAACTAATGTAGCGCTTAAAAGGTTGAAAATTGTAGGGGTGCGTCATATTCACTGTTAGTTGGCACCCGCATATAATCAAATGTGTACTCAGGTATTTTGTGTGCAATGTATTAAGAATTGTATAACCTATATCGATTTAAATAGAAGTGTTAGCAATGTACCAGCGTATTGTGAATGTATTTAGAGAAATGCATAAGAGTTTGGTCTATATAAACACCATGCGATGTTAAAATGTGTAGCCTAGAAAACGTGCATGTAGATTGTTTAAACATACATGAAAAGAAAGACGTAAATGTCAATAGTGTGATTTAGACATGTTTGTGTAACCGAAGTAGTGGCCAGAATTCACATATATCGTTAAGGAGAAAGGCCTGTTATTTTCTTATGTTAGCTGAGGGCAATAGGCCAAAAGGATTTATTCCAGTAGAGGTTTTAGGCTGTAGTAAATTGCAAAGTTAAAAGATGTGAAGTATGTCTGCATTTCATGATCTCACTCCAGGTGCAAGGACAGTTGCTTCGTTAGTAGAGAAGTTCTTTGTTCACGAATTGACTTATGTAGTTAAAGCCAGACATGGGAGTGCATTGGAATGTGCCAATCGTAACTCCTAGTGCGGACGGTGTCTGGGACTCAAGGCCAAGCTGATGGACGATGGAACTGGACAGCGCTCAATGGAAAATTACTGAAAGATGACCCGGCTGGAGAGGAGGTGCAAAAGGGCGTGTTCTGGGAGTTGGGGTTCTGTATTAGGATAAGCGCCCCGAGGGTGGACTCAGAACAGAGCAGATCAGAGCAGAGAAGAGTTAGGCGAGGAGCTAGAGGGGGCATTTTTATAGATCAAGCTCTCTAAGTGAAGACTTCTTAGGAAGTTTCACTCTGACACCTTTTCTCGATTTGAGGGTCTCAAGGGATTGCTAAGTAGGGATGACATCTAGTACAGAGCAGGGACAGAGATGGTATGGTCCAGTGTCCCTAATATCGACATTGGCTTGGTAGTTTTCTACCTCATGCTTTTAGAAATTGTGCTTTTAGTTATTTTTAGTCGTATGCGGATTCTTCGTAGAGTAGCATTTGTGTTAGTGCCTATGTATCTGTTGTGCCTCGTATTGAGGAGTTTGTATCTTCAAATTTTTATGCTGATAATAAAAGCCAGAGAGCCAAGAGATTAAGTCTCGAGTCCTTGATTATGACAAATTGCGGACAGCATTCTTCGAAAATTGTGTTTATTCCTTCCACGCTATTGGGCAAGTAAAAAGTTCCATCCGACCAGCGTGGGTTCTTAGAGACAATTAGCGGATAAGAAAATGGGCCGGAGCAGTAGTAAGAGACTAACTACTTACTCACCTGTTTTTAAGTTCAACACTGTTGTTGACTCAGGCTGTTGAGGACAATGGAGAGGCATTGATAAAAATGAACTGCCGAAAGATGGGGGTGGGTGGGGGTTAGGGCAGCTTAACTACATACAAACACATAGCCACCCTCTTGCAGTCGGAGAAGTGGCCACACCGCGGTGTTAAAATATACATTAATAATTATTATTATAATTATATTTCGGACATTCTGATTCTGTGGCTTCCAGACGCGGCTGGCATGGCTCGTGGGTGGGGGGCAGGTCTGAGGGTCACGAAGAGGAGCTATGGGGGGGATGTCACAGGTGGGGGGTGCGGGGGGAACGTGAGGGAATACAAAAAATCCTAAACTTACCTTTAGTCCTGGTCCCACGTCTCTCCTCCTGCTCTCCTGTCTCCGACTCCAGGAACAGGAAGCAGGCAGTCAGGCTCCCTCCCCTAAGTCAATCACAATGCTGCAATGCAGCGTTGTGATTGGTCTGAAGGCCGTTACACAGCGCTCAGCCAGGGGTTGGAGGGGTGGGCATGTTTCCATGCAGGCTGTAATGCAGCCTGCATGGAGAACATGAAAGTGCATATGACTAGTTGGGCCGACCAAACAGGCACTGTGCACTTAAGAGAGGAAAAACCACTTCTCCCCTGCTCCCAGAGCAGAGCTGCACCACCCACGCACATCGCAGATAGACAAGAACCTTAAAATGATAATATATAGGTTATTATCATCTTGTGTTTCTAAAGTTGGCACTGCTGTGAAGCAGTGGGGCGATGCTCCTCCGCCATAGTGCAGGAGCCGCCACTGTCTTCTTGTTAAACTAGCATATGCTGCCTGAGTTTAAAAAGTCAAGGACTTCCAATCCATTTACTTTACTCAGCATTTTTATTAATTATTTCCGTCTAATAATGCTTGCTAAATTGTGATCATGAAACCTTTTGGCTATTGTTGCTCCCTCACCTTTGGGAATTGCATCTGCAACACAACTTTTTTTAGTCTCCAGTACAAACAAGACACACACACTTGAGACTCTTAAAGAGCAGAGGACTCTGGGAGCGATCTCATCGCACCCTTATCTTTGGATGAAATAAATAATAAGGATATAATAAGCGTCTTCCGGAACACCTTGTCGGAGAGTGCGTGCAATAAAAACTAAAACACTTGATGGTGTATTGCTCTGTATTCAGTGACCATCTGCTGCTGGCAGTGGTAATGAATGATCCACTCTCTAAATTCCAACTTCTGTTCTGCCTCTTCTATGCATGCTGTGGAGGCAGCTTCCAAACACAATGCACCGCATAGCAGCATTAACACAAGCAAGACGAGCCAAGCCATTAATGACCACTGCCAAGAGCTTCATGCGTGCAGTAAAATAGAACTGCCAGGGCCTGGTGATGTTCGGTATTCTGTGCAGCGATGAAGAAAGCATTTATTTTCAATACTCGTGCGTGGTGCGGGTGTTTGTTCCATGCAAACATACAGCAATGCGGATGACGTGAGAAGTGAGAACTGCTGGTAGCAATCTGAATTCTGACTTTAGTTTTCCAGTTCTGATTTCATGACAATCGGGTATTTAATTGATTTGGATTGAACCCCAGGCCAGGGAAAGAAAATGTGTACATGATTATGACCACACAGTTGATCAGCAAGCAGGGCCGGACTGGGAACACCCACCAGCCCTGTAAAATTGCTTCTCGACCCTAAGGGGGTGGGTGGTGGGGATTTACAGGGGCCGATATTGCAGCACTGCTGCAAAATTGGCCTCCAGAAACAAAACCGGCCCCACAGGCACAAAACCGGCCACACCCTTCTGGCTCACCGGGGAAATGCCAGGTGCTCGCTACTTCCAGTCCGGTCCGATCAGCAAGCCAGCCAGTTACGCGATTGTGTATCTTTTTGTGTGGATGTTCTGTATTTCAGTTTATTATTTTTGTGTGCACTGTACCGACCTAGGCAGGAATGTGTTGTTTAGGGTGACCAACTGGCATGGGTGCAAATTCAGGACGGTGAGTGTAAAAATTCAGGACAAAGGGTCAAAATTCAGGACAAAAATTCAGGACAGGAAGACAAAATTCAGGACAAATCTTAGGGACAAAAGGTACGTTTTACAGACACATCAGAGGAGGTCGCGTAATAGTACATAAGTAATCCCATCTATATCCAAACATATTCATCCATTTGCAAACTTATCCATCATGTATCCTTCCATCCATCATTTCACTCATCCATCCCTCCATCCACACTTTCACTCATTCATCCATCCATCCTTTCACCCTATCCATCCGTACACTCATCCATCCACTCTTCCACCCATCCATCCATTTACCCTTTCACCCATACAGCCATCCTTTCACTTACTCATCCATCCACCCAGTCACTCATCCTTCCGCCCATTCACCTTGTCAGTCATCCATCCATCCTTCCTTTCTCTCTCCATTGACCCTTTCACTTAGCCATCCTTCCTTCCATCCATCCACCCATCCTTCTACTCATCCACTCATGAATCCATCCATTGACCCTATCACTCATCCATCATTTCACTCATCCATCCACCCATTCACTCGCCCATCATCCACCCTTTCACTCATCCATCCATCTTTTCACTCATCCATTCACCCTTTTACCCATTGATATACCCTTCCACCCTTCCATCCATCTATTCACCTTTTCTCTCATCCATCCATCCACTCACTCATCCATCCATCCTTTCGCTCATTATCCATCCTGTCATCCATTCACCCTTTCACTAATCCATCCAGCCATCCACCCATCCCTTCACTTACTCACTCACCCACCTTTTCATATTAATAATGAGCTGAGCCTTTGTCTGCAGAGTTGCAGACAGAAAAGGCCCATCAAGAATTTCACCCTTGCTGTAGTTCCTAAAGCAAGGGGTTGGGTGGGGTTGGGGTAGGGTTCACTATGCCCCTGCACATAGGCAGTTTGAAAAAGTAGAAGTCATGAGTCATGCCATGCCCTGAGGTGCGTGTGACATGGTGTTGTTTTCAGGGCTTTAAGCGGGATGAAAAAAAGGGGGGGTCTCTCCAAAGGGGGTGTTTGATGTAATTAAGGGCGTAGCTTAAAACACCAAAGCTAAAAATCTGTGCTTAGCATAGTGTGCCGCCGGACTGGTATTTTGCCTCTTCTGTCATGGCATCCAGATATATAACACAAGTAAAGTTATACCTACAACAAGCCAGAACTGTTGCATGTGTCAATGGTTGTTAGTTGCATAAAATAAAAATGCAGCAACCATGGCTTTGTTGAATATAATATTGAAAATGCACGTTTCTAAAAAGGTTTCTAAAAAGATGAGACTGAAAGAACTCTAGCACCTTCTTTTTAACTTGTTTCACCAACTTCTTTTCATGAACTGGATTCTGTAGCAGCATTGGCGTGTTTAAGTATTTTTTTTTTAAGGCAGATTTATATAGCGCGAGCTCAACCCGAAGGTATTGGAGCGCTTTACATGAGCACCGGTTACGTTCCACAAGGACACATTCAGGGACGGGGAGATTAAGTGATTTGCCCAGAATCACAGGATGTGGATGCGACCCCGAGGCTCAAACCCTGGTTTCCAGCACCAAAGTTAGCAATCTAACTGTCAGGCCACATACTCTCCCCTCAGTTCGAGAACATTCCCTTCAATCAGGGGTATCAAAAATACAAGATTAGAGCAAGGAACCCATTAGCATCATCAGCACGACCTTAACTAAACTAAAGAAACAGGGGCACATACCAACTCTGTGAACGTTATCCCTAGTGCAATGAAATTCTTACATACTGCATGCAACCTGTAACGTGCTACATCCAACCAAAAGTCTGTGACCTACTAACCCCTCCAGCCCAAAATAAATCCTCGTGAAAGAAAACAAAACAGTGACCGTGAAACCCACCTTTATATAATAAAATAAAACTCCCAGAAAAGACAAGCATAACAGGTGCGTGAAAAGAAAACCACTTACGACTGCATATTTGCAAGTGACACCCTGTGACTCAGACAAGACAGCCCATTAAACCAATATCCGATAAAGTACTCTCTGAATCTTGTGCTTCACTACATTTGTGACTCAAAATGGAGCGATCCAACAAAGTCCAGTCTTATTCCTTCCATCTGACAGAATGCGCTGCCCTGGACCGTGGCAGCAGGGGGCCACCCCATGTAGTAACACTCCAAACTGGCCCATTGTCATTCTGTATGTGGCAATCAGCCACAGACAGAATGCCAATGGGAGGGGTGGGGCTGTTCTTGTGTCCCAGGAAGAGTGCGAGGTGCCCCATCAGGGAGTTGAGGCTTCATGCAGGGAACAGTGCTGTTCCCTGCAATACCCAAAATTACGGACAAAAGGCGTCCGTAAAAGGGATCCTCACGGACAACGGACGTGCGGCCCAAATTACGGACGGTCCGTGAAATTTACGGACGGTTGGTCACCCTAGTGTTGTTGTGTTGTATATGTTCAGTGAGGCTTCCGGGTCTTGCTGTGGGCGAGGCACAGGGAAGCAATGCTGCCAGTCTCATGCCCATCTCCAGAGCGGTAACCCTCCCTCTTCAGTGCTTCCTGACCCTGTGCTTCACAAGTGGCAATCTGCATGCATGCAGTTGCATATCTGCTCTCTGATGGTCTGCTGCTGACTCCTTGCCTCACCTGGGCATTCTTTTAATCCAGGCTGCACAATGCACATCACACCTTTACAAAGGAAAGGGCCATGTAGCCGCACCGGTGCGTCTGCCTGCCCCGATTTAGTTTTCAAAGAGCTAGCGGCCTGACACCTTCCGTCTTGCAGCAACAGCATGAAAAAGAAAACAGGTTACAGGTGGAGACTGGAGAAGAGCCCAGCAGTGAATATTAATGAGAATCTACAGTGTGTTTTGTGTGTTTGATTTTAGTGCTCCGAGCCTTTGCTGCTTGCACATATATTTATGCTCTTGTGAACAGGCCAGTGAGTTAGCATAGCAGTTCTCTGCTTATACTAAACAGCTATCAACAACATTATCATATTAAATATATTGATCTCATAACTACAGTTTCACAATTTCTCTATTAACCATCTTGCTTTCTCAAATTTGGCTGAAAATGCACCATTTGGAGGGGGCGTGGCTAGCGCGCGAGGAATATGGCGGCACTCCCGTGACTCGCCTGAGGAGTCGGCGCAGTCCGAGGGATTTTCATACATCATCCATGTCATGGAACGTAGGAAAATGAACTAATGAAGGTCGGAACATGAGCTCTATCAGGTGAAAGGATTTCTGACTTTATTCTGATGCGCGTTGCCCCTTTTGTCATTCACTGCCCTATCAGCAGTTATATTGGCAACCGTCACTTCAGGGCTGCCCAGGCGCGTTGAAGGAAAGCCGCTTTCACCACCGGGTTTGTTTTTCAATGACTGCATTGATTTATTGGCGTCAGGAAAATAAACCAACGGAAGACGGAATTTGAGAAGTGAAGCGAACTTTGACCTCATTTCAATACGCAGTGCCCCCTTTTTGTTTTTCATGTGCTATAAACAGACACACCGGCAACCGCCATTTCAGGGAAACCGCTTTCATCACGCTTCATCACGCGGTTGTTTTTTTCTGAGTCTGCATTGCCCTATTGATGTGCCTCATAGGTATTTATTTAAGAATGAGGTGCTCTTCCTTAATAGGGCTCTTTTTGCAGACTTCCTTTCTTTATGCCTACATCATGTGAAGGTTGCTCGTCTCAATGCCTCAACAGAATTTCTTTTACCCTCATGTATCCTCCTGCTGCTTTTTGTATCTCATTCAGGCTCTAGATTATGACATTTGGGCTCAACATCCTATGACATCCGCTATATTGTTGGTAGACCCTTATTAGGAACTGAAGAGAAATACATCTAACTACTTTTGGTAACAAGTGATGACTTACTTTTCATACATTTACTATACTGCTCATTAAAGCCTAAGGCCACCAGTTTCATATCTCATTCTATGCTTGTATGCTAATTTAGGTTACCACAACTCGTCACGTTGCCAAATACGCACAATTTCCAATATAGCATATTTTCTATACTATTGTTAGTGGAAATGCTCACTTAAGTGATACCTTGCAGATCTACACAGCCTCTTGTGCACAGAATTAGACTCTTCTTCTTATATGGGCGGGTTGAAAAAGGGATCTCCACTGCAAGCCTCCTTAAACCGCACCTTTATTGTCCGTTCAAAGCAACGTGCCCATTTCACCCAAATGGAGGACTCCTTGGTACCAACACCCAAAACAACTGCTTCCTCAGCTAATGCCAATGGTTCCTCTGCAGTTAACAAATCATCAACTAAGCATCTCAAAAAGGATCCCCCTTCTCCACCGAAGCAAGCCTAATCTGTCTCCATGGATCTTCTTTTGGAGGAACTCCGAGCCCTGCGTCCATTTGTCGAAGAGACAAACTCCAAAATACAAATCTTAACAGACGGTTGAGAAAAATTGGAAGAAAGAGTTACTAAGGTTGAACATAATGTTGACACTCTAAATGCCTCCTACACTGAAGTTGACGTTCTTCATTCCTAACTTACATCTTTACAAAAACAAATCGAAAACCTTGAAAATAGAAACAGACGTAACAGCCTTTGCATTTATGGCCAATCGGAGGGCGCAGAGGGGCCTGACCCTATTTCCTTTTTTAAAACATTCTTACCGACAATACTAAATCTACCAGAAGACTCTCCTCTCAATATACAATGTGCTCATAGATTGGGCCCTCCGCATCCAACATCCTCAAGCACGAAAAGACCGAGAGGTATCATATTGGTGTACACAGATCTCCTCAAGGTATTATCAGCAGTTAGGCTCCTGAAACGCATTTCATTCGCAGGACACCAATCATTTTTTTCACAAGACTATGCTAAATCCACGGCAGACAGACGCAAAGAGTTCCTTGCTATGCGACCAGCGCTACGTTCTTTTGGAGCCCGGTTCGGATTATTTCACCCCTGCTTGTTCAAGGTCACTCTTAACAACAATACCATGACCTACGAGGATCCAACAAAGCTGAAGAGTTTCCTCAATACACAATGCCCAGAACGGATGGACACTTCCAGTACTCGTTTTAAATAACTCTTCTTACGTTGTACACTTATACAAATTCTGGTTTTTCAGTATGTTGCTTTACTTGCAGGAGTATAGAATGGACTCTGTCGCAGTATACAGGTCTATTTGTTTTCATTAACTTTTCCATTTCAGGTTATAATTTTGTACCATCTGACCTCATGATATGAAATGTCATATTTTATCTCGATTGTATTAATCAATTCTTTCTTTTTTTCACACAGGGTCCAATCTTGTGGGCCTGACCTGTTCGTCTTGTCTGTTGTTTATATCCCGAAGTCTCTCTGCCATACCTCATGGAGTCCAGATACGTCATTGTTCCATGTGGTCTCCCCCCCATCCTTCAATTGTTTTGACTTTTATGTAGGTATGGTCTTTTTTCTTCTACTATTCTCTACAACTTTCACTTGTTCTCCTGTATTCTCTTTTCTCTCTTTCTATCATGCATGCTTTTATCATATGTCTCTTTTTCCATTCTTACTTCTCTTTTTTCCTTCTCAATGCTATTTTCTCAAACTGGTAGTTATAATTCTTGCCTTCGTACTTGTTATAAAGTTCACTTAAATGTTTTTTACAGTTCATATATTAGTGTTTATTACATGCTTTATATGTCATAACATGCAGAGTATTACTGGTTCATTTCATATTGCATTACTTTTTTCCTTTGTCACTCTTTTGCTTCTTTTCTGTGAATATATCTTCTACCATGCTTCCTCCTATCACCTCTCTTTTCTTTTACCTCCTTTACCTTTCATATACTTACCGATTGTCTTTCATAATGTTTAACTTCATACTTATTATATGTTTTATATCTGGAAATATATATGCTACTAATGGTTCAATTGAATTTTCATTTTACTAGATTTATATATGCTCCTAAAAATTGTCACTTGGAATGTCAGAGGCTTAAATTCTCTTATTAAAAAGACAGCGAGTTCTTTCCCACTTATCTAAAATGGATGTTAGTATAGCTCTGATACAGGAGTCACATCTCACTGAAAGAGAATCGTTAAAGCTCAAGAGGAATTGGGTGGGAGAAATATTTTTCTTACCGGGAGATGGTAAAAGAAACGGTGTCATAACCTTATGTCATAAAGCATTGAATGCCAAACTCATTTCACCGGAATCAGACAACGAAGGTAGATGGTTGCTTACTAATCTATTGATAGGGGAAACTCCCATATCTTCATTCAACCTATATGCCCCTACCACTGGTGATGTCTCCTTTTGGACCCGCATATCCCAACTACTCTTACAATATCCAACAGAGAACCTCATTTTTGCAGGCAAATGCAATCAAATAATGGATCTCTTTTTTGCAAACTATAGAACAGAGAAATTTAGTTGATGCCTGGAGACTTTGCAACCCGTCTTCGAGAGAATAATCCTTTTTCTCTCCACCACATCATACACAATCCAGAACTGACCATATTTTCATCACACGCAATGTTTCCCAATCTTTGCTCTCAGCAGATATAGGACCCATACTCATCTCTGACTCATCTATGACCATGCTCCTGTTATGCTTCAACTAGATATCCTCCAACAATCTACGTCCCCCAAGAGATGGCGCTTCAACAACTCTTTACTTCCTGGATTTTTTCAAACCAATCAAACTGACGATCTCCCCTTCCATACAATCTGGGATGCTTTTAAAGCCACTGCCCGGGATTTTATTATTAGATATTCAGCAAACAAACGCAAATCTTTTAAAACAATCCACAATACACTTCGTACTAAAATTAAAACACTAGGACATGCCTTTTACACCTCTAAAACAAAGGAAAGTCTGGGAGACATTATAAATGCAGAGATAGCTTTTAATAAATCTTCGACTGAAACTGCCTCTTTATTTTATTGAAAACGAGCGCGAAATACTATGGTGGCCAAAATAAATCAGGCAAAGTATTAGCCAATTATCATAAGATTAAGCAAAACAGGCTTCACATCGACTCCATTATCGCTGATAATCAAACACCAAAACATAAAGACTCCGAAATTCTTCAGGAATTTATAAGTTTTTATTAATTTCTTTACACACCAGAAAATATACCTCCAGATACAGCTATACTTCAATATCTTTCCAATATCCAGAAGTGTGATACTCCCCTTTCTAGTATAGACACTTTGGAATCCGACATTACACAAGATGAACTACTAATTGCATTAAAGTCTCTCAAAAAAGACAAGCCCCGTGTCCTGACAGATTTACAGTTGAATTTTTCTTACACTTCGCCCAATTGCTTATTCCGTACTTACACACTCTCATTTCCTGCAACTCCCCAGGTTCATTTTTAGAGGCATTGATATGTTTAATACCGAAAGATGGCAAGGACGCCTGATATTGCAAACATTATAGGCCCATCTCGCTAGTTAATGCGGATTACAATTTTATTTTCAAAAGCATTAGCTATACGATTAGAACTGCACCTTCCTTTCCTACTAGGTAAGGAACAATCAGGCTTCGTTAAAGGTCGCAATATCACAGCTAACACAAGATTGTTCTTCAGCATTTTATTTCGAATATCTCATCACTCAGCGCATCGAGGGCAATTGCAGCTAGCGAATCTGAGTGATGAGATATTCGAAATAAAATGCTGAAGAACAAGCTTACACATATAAAACCTATAAGTCACTCCTATGGCAGACCTTAACAATCCTGAAGGCAGAGTGCTTGGTTTTTATGTGAGAGGGTGCCCCTGCATGAGCAGAGCTCCTCTGCAGCGTTCGGAGTACCTCCTCTGATGCTGTTTGTGGAGCAGCCTGACCATATACTCTTAAGTGCATTATAACCTTGCGGTAAATGCTAACTTTGGGATGGCTGTACAGAAACATGTCGTGTTTGGTGTCAAACACTTTGGAATACTACCACCCCCCCGCCAGTTCTGGCGGCGGGGGTAGCATTCCACCCTTCTAGAGGGAGAGACATGTTCACACTGGTCTAACCCGGTAGGACTTTCTACAGCCCTGGCATCACAAAATGGATGCCTCTGCCAAAGACACGGGTCTGGCCTCCTGATGCTGACCGAAACTCCGGCAGTGGAGGCTTGGACAATAGGTTTCCTGTCCCATGGAGGTGTAACCACCTCTCCAGACAGGCAGATGTGTATTGGGGCTGGGCAGGAGCACTCTCTGGTGCTTTGAAGTCCTGCACTGGGGGCACACTTGCTGTCCCTGAGCATAGTCCAGTTCAAACCGGTTGCATGGGCTACCTGCCCCTGCTCTGGCGTGAAACTGGACAAAGGAAATGGGTGTAGCCACCCCTCTTTCCAAACCCTCCCATAGGTGGGTCCCTAGAGTATGTCCAACCCCCAAACTTAGTATAAGTACGGGAACCCAGTCCTGCGACTTTAGATTACCCTGGACGAAACTCTGCAATATATATCCTGGACCTTCGATGTTCTACTTTGCTTAGAAGACTGAAGAAATCTCCCTTGGAGTCAAGGAGTGACTCCCCTGCTTGGCAGGCATCAAAGAAGCAACTGACCGGTCTGCATCGCTGAAGCTCCCGCCGGACGCCGAAGTCTTTGCATCACCAGAGGTGGATTTCCAGACTTTCCTGAGGTTACCCTGAGTCCACAGCAAATCTGAGACCCGTGGCTATCGTGGGTGATGTGGAACCGTGACCCCTGGACACCGTCAACTTTTTGCAGCACCATCATCTTCCTGGTCTCCCTTGAAGTTGTGCTTTGGGATCCAAGTAGCCCCAGCCTTAAGCATCTCCTGCACTGAAGATTTCTGGCCTCCACTCCAAGAGTGACCCGTGGGACAGTTTCCAGTGCCACCGTTTGAGGCTCCTTCGCAATCGATAGCCCGTTGGCTAGTGGGTCCCCACGAAGGCAACTCCTCTTCTGATTGGGCTTTCCTGGTTGCTCCAGACGTGCCCTGACTTACCCTTGCTGGGTGAGTCCCTCAGACCTTGCTGGTCTGCACCGCCGTCCTTTCTCTGATTCCAAGTGACTTGCCGTTGCCAAGGCTTGTTGGGTCCAATCTGGCCGCCGACACCGCAGCACTCGATAGACTTTGTAGGACAGCTAGACTCCAGCTCCTGGTTGTCATCGGCACCTCCTGGACCTCATGGCTGATGAGTCAAGACACCCCTCAACTCCCTGAAGCACCCGACATCTGTGGGCATTGGTCAATCGTGCCCTTGGTCACTGGTAAGTGACCCAGACTCTGTCCCCTCTGCTTTCAGGTTCCTTCCATCCTAGATCCAGGCTTGGATTGCTTCGGACACTTCTCCTCTTCACGGCAGCAGCACTTCTTCACCAGTTTCCAATGAAATCGACGACGCGACCCGACACCAAAAGACACCTATGCACCCGGCTTCCCTGGGTCAGGTAACACAAGTACTCCAATGCTCCCGTGGGTGCTAGCCCTAGAACTTCCTAAGTCCAAAAGGGTTTGGTCATGACTCATTTCTAAGTGTCCCTAATCTTTAATTTTCCAACCGCGACATTGCCCATAGAAGCTAACGGGAACCCGCGGCTGTGTTCACACACTACACACGGCCCCCGTGGGTCCCCTGTGTCACTACCTTGGGTGGTTCTTCGGGAACCCAGTGATTCTACAGGCTCTAGGCCTTGTATCTAGTTCAGTTGTGGTTCTTATACCACTTCAGTGGTATATGGTTTGGTACGCCCCTAGGGCCCAAACATGTATTTGTGCTATTACTGTTGATTGCTAACTTGTAACTTAAGTACTTCAAACTCCAGTCTCTTAAAGAGACTAGAGGGGTGTGTTTCATCTTAAATACATATATTTTAAATATATACCTGGTGTGGTTGTCCTTTCATTTGATAATTCAAGGGGTTATAGACTGGTAAAACAAGCTGCTTTACATTCCTTCAAGACTTAGCCTGAAGGCTGCTCTCCATAGCTACCACTAGGATAGCTTTCAATAAAGGTTGTCTTTAACCAATTCACCATAAGGGGTTGTTTGGACTGATACAGGGTGCACACTATAACTAGTGGACAGCATATATCAGGCCAACTTCTCACATTGGTGTGCAGCGTGTGGGAGTCCAGCTTGCTATTGTTTTACCAGATAATCTCAACTTGAATTGATCAACTGAAAACCACTAAAGGTACCTGAGGTACATATAATATCAAGTTTAGTATACAGTAAGTTATACTGAACTTAGAGTTGTGTGTTAAGGGATAACACACCCTTTCTACAATTCAAGAGAATTTAGTAGGCCACACTAGTGTAGGTAGTGCAATACACCACACCGCATTAGTGATGTCTAATCAGCCAGGAACCAGTGGGTCCCAGCCAGAAGCCAGTGAACTTCTCCCCTATAGATATGAGGATCTCTCCTTTGTACAGCTTAGGGCCTTATGCTCCATTAGGAAGCTGAAGGGAGGCAAAAGCCCAACCACCCAGCATCTCATAAAGATACTTAAGCTGGATGATCTCCCAGGGCCTAGTTGCCTGGGGGGGGGGGGTCGGCAGAGTGGGTGGGGCAGCAGCTGAGGGTGGAAACTTCCCTGACCACACCTCTCCTGCTGACCAGACTGATGACAATGATCAGGATCTGGTGAACCCAGCTCCCCTGGATGAGGATGATGAGGATGACAATAGTGCTCCCCTCTTTGTTCCTCCAGTAAGAGTTGAAAGTAGGGCTACGAGGGATAGATCTCTCTCAAGGGGATCTGTCCAGTCTACCTCATCTGTAGGGACCTCTGTTTCTTCTCATAGAGGGAGGGAAACCTCCCAGGAGAGGAGAGAGAGACTGCTGATGTATGAGCATGACAAGTTCAACCTCAGAAAGCAGCAGATGGCCCTAGATAGGGAAGCCCTAGAGCTCTACAGAGCTAGTAAAAAGGAGGGACTAGAGTCCCTTGGTAGCAGCAATTTCCCTAGTGATAGGGAGAGGTCTTATGACCATAGAAACCTAAGTAAGATTGTCCCTCCCTACCAGAGTGGGGATGACATCCACAAATGGATAACTGCCTTGGAGAGGGCCTGTAAAGTACAGAAGGCGCCTCAAGGTCAGTGGGCAGCAATATTATGGCTCTCCTTTGCAGACAAAGGTAGAGATAAGCTCCTCACTGTAAGAGAAGAGGATGCTGATGATTACCAGGTCTTGAAAAGTGCACTAATAGATGGGTTTGGCCTAACCACTGAGCAATGCAGGTTAAAGTTCAGAGATACCCAAAAAGCACAAAATCAAGACTGGGTTGACTTTATTGACTGTGCTGCTAAGGTGCTGGAAGGTTGGGTATTGGGCAGTAAAGTTTGTGACTTCATAGATTTGTACAATCTGATAATGAGGGAGCAGATTCGTAATAACTGTCAAAAACAGCTGTTGCACCAGTACCTGGTAGACTCTGATCTGACCTCTCCCCAAGAATTGGGAAAGAAGGCAGACAAATGGGTCAGAACCAGGGCGAGGCAGAAGGTACAGAACCAAGGTGGTGACCCAAAGAAACAGGATTCTAAGAACTCTGACAATGGTGGGGACAAGGGTAAAGACCTGAAGTCTTCTCAAGGGCCCCAAAAATCTTCTTCTAATAGGGAGTCACAGTCAAACAAGGGAAAAGGCCAAAAGAAACCTTGGTGCAAAATCTGTAAACAGAAAACTCACTGGACCAGTGACTGCAACAAGTCCAAAGAATCTACTCTAGCCACCATTGCCCCTAAGGCAACTGTTCCCCCTAGTACAGCTACAATAGATGGTGGCAATGTTCAGAATAAGGGTGTAGTAGGGTTGACCCTGGGTTCTGAGATGGACTCAAGCTGTGCTTGTCTGTGATGGAGGCATGGATATGTCCCCCTTTGTGAGTCCCAGTAATCGGGGCAAATACAGACAACAGCCTTTGATAAATGGAGTAGAGGCTTGGGCATTCAGGGACACAGGAGCAAGTGTCACAATGGTGACAAAAGATCTTGTGGAACCTGGGCAGATTATACTTGGTGAAATGTACCAAGTGACCAATGCTAGCAATGTCAGAACAGACCGTTCTCTGGCAGTTGTTAACTTCTGCTGGGGAGGGGTAACTGGTCTTAAGAAGGTTGTGGTAAGTGCAGACCTACCAGTACAGTGCTTGCTTGGCAATGATCTAGAGACTTCGGCTTGGGCTGAAGTGGAGCTCAGGACACATGCAGAAATGTTAGGGATCCCTGCTCATGTCTTTGCTGTGACTAGGCCACAGGCCAAAATGTATAAAGCTGGACAGGCCCTGGATTCTGGAAAAATGGACCAGGTGCCTCCCAAGAGGAGGAGCAGTAGGGTTAAGGCAGAGCCTCCTCAGGGAGATGATCTTGAGCCTGAAGAAGGAACTGTCCCAGAGGAGCTTGAACCTGACCAGATTGAGTTATTGGGGAAGGGGGCCCTTCCAGGTCTGATCTGAGCCATAAACAGAAAATCTGCCCCTCAGAAAGCAAGCTGCTGATGAGGCTGCTGAGAATGCTAGTGGCACCCAGAAAGTTTATTGGGATGATGGACTCCTTTACTCAGAGAGTAGAGACCCCAAGTCTGGTGCATCCTGGAGGTTGTTTATACCTCTGAAGTTTAGGGGCTTCCTATTGACACTGCCCATGATATTCCCCTAGCAGGACACCTGGGCCAGAACAAGACTTGGGACAGAATTATCCCTCACTTTCACTGGCCCCACATGACTGAAGACACTAAGGAGTTTTGTTGTTCCTGTGTAACCTGCCAAGCCAGTGGCAAAGCAGATGGCACCACAAAGGCCCCCCTGATACCACTACCTGTGGTGGGGGTTCCCTTTGAGAGGGTTGGGATTGACATTGTTGGTCCTATGGATCCTCAAACAGCATCTGGGCACAGATTTATACTGGCGGTGGTGGATCATGCCACCAGGTACCCAGAGGCAATTCCCCTAAGGACCACTTCAGCACCTGTGGTGGCAAGATCTCTCTTGAGTGTGTTCCCAAGAGTAGGCTTTCCTAAGGAGGTAGTATCTGACAGGGAAGCAAACTTCATGTCTAGTTACTTGACAGCTATGTGGAAGGAGTGTGGAGTGAACTACAAGTTCACCACACCCTATCACCCACAATGCAATGGTTTAGTTGAAAGGTTCAACAAAACCTTAAAGGGCATGATTAAAGGACTTCCAGAAAAGCGTAGGCGAAGATGGGACATACTCTTGCCCTGCCTTTTCTTTGCATTAAGGGAGGTGCCTCAAAAGGGGGTTGGTTACAGCCCTTTTGAACTTTTGTTTGGTCACCCTGTCAGGGGTCCATTGTGTTTGGTGAAGGAAGGATGGGAATTACCTCTCAAGCCCCCAAAGCAAGACATAGTGGACTATGTACTTGGTCTCCGCTCCAGGATGGCTGCGTACATGAAAAAGGCAACCAAACACCTTGAGGCTAGACAGGAACTGCAAAAAGCCTGGCAGGACCAAAAGGCTGTACTGACTGTTTATCAGCCAGGACAGAAAGTGTGGGTGTTGGAGGCTGTGGTCCCAGCAGCCCTCCAGAACAAATGGAGTGGCCCCCATACAATTGTTGAGCAGAAAGGGGAGGTTACCTACTTGGTAGACCTTGGAACCCCTAGGAGTCCCCATAGGGTACTTCATGTCAACAGACTTAAACCATATGTTAACAGGGCAGACATGGGCTTGCTCATGGCTACTGATGAAGGACAGGAGGAAGAGAGTGACCCACTCCCGGACCTGCTTTCTCAGAACCCTGATGATGGGTCAGTTGATGGTGTAGCCTTGACAGGCAGCCTCACTGACTGCAGAAAACTTCTCAGCCAGTTCAGACATATGTTTTCTCTGACTCCAAGTCAGACCACCTGGTGCACTCATGAAGTGGACACTGGGGACAGTCTACCTGTGAAGAATAAGATCTACAGGCAACCTGACCATGTCAGGGACTGTATAAGGACAGAAGTCCAAAAGATGTTGGATTTGGGTGTGATTTAACCCTCAGTTAGCCCTTGGGCTAGTCCAGGAGTCCTGGCACCTAAACCTCACACCACAGATGGCAAGAGAGAATGAGGTTTTGTGTAGACTACAGAGGTCTCAATGCAGTCACTAGGACTGATGCCCATCCCATCCCCAGGGCAGGTGAGCTAATAGATAATTTGGCCTCAGCCAAGTTTCTAAGCACATTTGACCTGACAGCTGGCTACTGGCAGATCAGAGTAGCTGATGATGCAAAGCCAAAGACAGCATTTTCTACCCCTAGTGGGCACTATCAGTTTGTGGTAATGCCCTTTGGTTTGAAGAATGCACCTGCCACTTTCCAAAGGTTGGTGAATCAAGTCCTTACAGGCCTGGAAGACTATAGTGCAGCATATCTAGATGATATTGCCGTCTTTAGCTCCACCTGGGAGGATCACCTGGTCCACCTGAGGAATGTTTTGGAGGCCCTGCAAAAGGCAGCCCTCACTATCAAGGCTACTAGGTGCCAGATAGGGCAGAGTCAGGTTGTGTACCTGGGCCACCTTGTAGGTGGAGGCCAGGTTCAACCATTACAGAGCTAAATCCAGACCATAATGGACTGGGTTGCTCCAACTACCCAGACTCAGGTGAGAGCCTTCTTAGGCCTGACTGGGCACTATAGGAGATTTGTCAAGGGGTATGGATCAATAGTGACACCCCTGAATGACTTAACTTCTAAAAAGATGCCCAAAAAGGTTCAGTGGACAGCTAGCTGTCAAAAGGCATTTGATGACCTGAATCAGGCCATGTGCACCACTCCCATTCTGCAGAGTCCTGACTACTTAAAGAAGTTCATTGTCCAAACAGATGCATCTGAATTGGGTGTAGGGGCTGTGCTGTCACAATTGAATGATGAAGGTCAGGATCAGCCAGTAGCTTTCATAAGCAGAAGGCTGACCCCTAGAGAGAAACGTTGGTCAGCCATTGAGAGGGAGGCCTTTACTGTGGTTTGGGCTCTGAAGAAGTTGAGGCCATACTTGTTTGGTACTCACTTCCTAGTTCAGATAGACCATAAGCCCCTCTTATGGCTAAAACAAATGAAGGGTGAAAACCCCAAACTGCTTAGGTGGTCCATTTCCCTACAGGGGATGGACTTTACAGTGGAACATAGACCTGGGAGTAACCATGCCAATGCAGATGGACTCTAGGTATTTCCACTTAGAACATGAAGACTCAACTGGTCAAGGTTAGTTTAATGTCCCTGCGTTTGTGGGGGGTTGTATAGGAGAGTATGATCTGCTTCACATGGGTACCCCCACTTTTTGCTGGTGTTTCACTGTTTTTCGACCTTAGTCTGGCAGTGGCCCTGCTAATCAGGACCCCAGCTTAGCTGCTTCATCGCTAAAATGGTTTCCATGTACATTATGTACATTCCTAATTGGATTCTGGAGTGCCTTATAAGCCCGTAGTATATGTTATACTATGTACCTAGGGCATAGGTACCTCAGAGGCCTACCAGGGGCTGAAGCATGTATTATGCCACCCGTGGAAAGCACTCCAAAATGACACCACAGGTCTGCTACTGCAGCCTGGGTAAGGTGGTGCTTGCACCCCTTACAGTGGTATAGGCTACCTATATCACTACCATTGCACACACATATAAAACCTATGTCACTCCTATGGCAGGCCTTAACAATCCTGAAGACAGAGTGCATGGTTTTTATTTGAGAGGGTGCCCCTGCATGAGCAGAGCTCCTCTGCAGCGTTCGGAGTACCTCCTCTGATGCTGTTTGTGGTGCAGCCTGACCATATACTCTTAAGTGCATTATAACCTCGCGGTAAATGCTAACTTTGGGATGGCTGCACGGAAACATGTTGTGTTCGGTGTCAAACGCTTTGGAATACTACCTCCCCCCACCCCCTGCCAGTTCTGGCGGCGGGGGTAGCATTCCACCCTTCTAGAGGGAGAGACATGTTCAAACTGGTCTAACCCGATAGGACTTTCTACAGCCCTGGCATCACAAAATGGATGCCTCTGCCACAGACACGGGTCTGGCCTCCTGCTGCTGACCGAAACTCCAGCAGGGGGAGGCCTGGACAATAGGTTTCCTGTCCCAGGGAGGTGTAACCACCTCCAAAGACAGGCAGATGTGTATTGGGGCTAGGCGGGAGCACTCTCTGGTGCTTTGAAGTCCTGCACTGGGGCACACTTGGTGTCCCTGTGCATAGTCCAGTTCAAACCGGTTGCAGGGGCTACCTGCCCCTGCTCTGGCATGAAACTGGACAAAGGAAATGGGTGTAACCACACCTCTTTCCAAACCCTCCCATAGGTGGGTCCCTAGAGTATGTCCAACCCCCAAACTTAGTATAAGTATGGGAACCCAGTCCTTGCGACTTTAGATTACCCTGGACGAAACTCTACAATATATATCCTGGACCTTCGACGTTCTACTTTGCTTAGAAGACTGAAGAAATCTCCATTGGAGTCAAGGAGTGACTCCCCTGCTTGGCAGGCACCAAAGAAGCAACTGACCGGTCTGCGTCGCTGTAGCTCCTGCCAGACGCCGAAGTCTTTGCATCAACAGAGGTGGATTTCCAGACTTCCCCAAGGCTACCCTGAGTCCATAGCAAAGCTGAGACCCGTGGCTATCGTGGGTGACGTGGAACCATGACCCCTGGACACCATGAACTTTTTGCAGCACCATCATCTTCCTGGTCACCCTCGAAGTTGTTCTTTGGGCTCCGAGTAGCCCCAGCCTTAAGCATCTCCTGCACTGAAGATTTCTGGCCTCCAATCCATGAGGGACCCGTGGGCCATTTTCCAGTGGGACCGCTTGAGGCTCCTTTGCGATCGCTAGCCCATTGGCTAGTGGGTCCCCCTGAAAGCAACTCCTCTTCTGATTGGGCTTTCCTGATTGCTCCAGACATGCCCTGACTTACCCTTGCTGGGTGAGTCCCTCAGACCTTGCTGGTCTGCACCGCCGTCCTTTCTCTGATTCCAAGTGGCTTGCCGATGCCAAGGCTTGTTGGGTCCAATCTGGTCGCCGACACCGCAGCACTCGACAGACTTTGTAGGACAGCTAGACTCCAGCTCCTGGTTGTCATCGGCACCTCCTGGACCTCATGGCTGATGAGTCAAGACACCCGTCAACTCCCTGAAGCACCCAACATCTGTGGGCATTGGTCAATCGTGCCCTTGGTCACTGGTAAGTGACCCAGACTCTGTCCCCTCTGCATTCAGGTTCCTTCCATCCTAGATCCAGGCTTGGATCGCTTCGGACACTTCTCCTCTTCACGGCAGCAGCACTTCTTCGCCAGCTTCCATTGAAATCGACGACGTGACCCGACACCAAAAGACACCTATGCACCCGGCTTCCCAGGGTGAGGTAACATGAGTACTCCGGTGCTCCCGTGGGTGCTAGCCCTAGAACTTCCTAAGTCCAAAAGAGTTTGGTACTGACTTATTTCTAAGTGTCCCAAATCTTTAATTTTCCAACCGCGACATTGCCCATAGAAGGTAACAGGAACCCACGGCAGTGTTCACACACTGCATACGGCCCCCGTGGGTCCTCCTTGTCACTACTTTGGAAAAGGCCTTTCTGCAGCGACAAACCTAAACATTTTGCCTTCCTGCTCCCCTTTTTGCTGAATTAGTTTTTGTTGGCTTTAGGGATCAGTCCAATTTACCACTACTAAAAAGTGCTAAAGTGCTTATGCTCTCTCCTTACAACATGATAAAATTGGCTTATACCCAATTGGCATATTTAACTTACGTATAAGTCTCTGGTAATGTGCACTACATGTGCCCAGGACCAGTAAATTAAATGCTACTAGTGGTCCTGCAGCATTGATTGTGCCACCCACTTAAGTAGCCATTTAAATATGCCTCAGGCCTGCTATCACAGAGCCTGTGTGTTCAGTTAAACCCACCATTTGGACCTGGCAAAACAGACCTTTTGCCAGTCCCAAACCTTTCTTTTTGATACATATAAATCCCCCCAACGGTAGGCCCTGGACAGCACAGAGGGCAGGCTGCAATGTATTTAAAAAGCAGCACACCTACATTTAAGTTTTACATGTCCTGGTAGTGAAAAACTCTTACATTTGTTTTCACTACTGCAAGGCTTATATCTCCCATTGAGTGTAGTCGACAGTTGGGCTTTGTGTAATCCTCCTAGAAAGCCACATACACCAGGGAGCTTGTGTCTGGATGGGCCATCACTGGCAGGATGGGAGGGAGGAGCTGCGGCCAACCCCAATTACACTTGAATAGACTGTTCCATGTTTCCACACCAAGGGGCTGCATACAAGGGCGGCTCCTCCACATAGTGGAGGAGCGTTGCCCCACTGCTCTTTGAGCAGGAAAAATAAAATGATAATAACATAGTTTATTGCAGGTTTGGGCTGAGTAAGGACGGGGCGGGGCTGGAGGCACAGGGGGCGGAGTGCTTTGCACACTCCAAGTGCCTATGACTGCTTGACTGGCCGTTTTGGCCTGGCCAAACAGTCATGCACACTTTGTATGTTCCCCACCAGGCTGCATTAGAGAGCCTTTGGGGAACATGCCCAGGCCCCCATTCCCATCTGAAGGCAGATACAGTGCACTCAGACCAATCACAATGCTGCATTGCAGTGTTGTGCTGGCTATGGGAACCTTGGTGCTTCCTGGTTTCAGGACCCAAGTCCTGGAAAGAAGTGGAGGAGAGACGCGGGTGCAGAACAGGTAAGAGGTTTTTAAAAATGTATTTTGTCCACCACTACACCCCCAATCTCCTGCCCCTCCACCCTCATTCCCTAGCAGCCGCTACCGGCTGCACAACCATTGTAGTTATTCTGAAGCCAGGGCCAGTAAGGTAGTGCATTTGTGCACTACAAGAGCCCTGCTTGTGGAAGCTTCTCCCCACGTCAAAGGCACAACTGGGTATATATACTGGACCTCAGACAACCAACTCTTCAGTACATGTCTGGACCTGTGAATACTCTGCCTGGAAGAAGGACTGCTGTGCTTCTGAAAGGACTGCCACTGCTGATCTGATGGACTGCTGCCCTGCTGTGCTGACCTACTGCCTGCTACCCTTTCGCCAGAGTGAGAAGTACTGGACCTGCATCTCTTGAACTCAGAACCCAAAGTGACTCCAAGGCTGGTTGGCAGGCCTCTTGATCTGAAGACTCAGGGAAACAACAGGCTTCTGACAACCCTACACCTGCACTCTGCCATCTGTAAGTCAACCCTGCCAAGTCGTGTCACCCCAGTCCTGAATCCTTGGAAGAGGGCATAAGGTTTTCTGTAAGCCTCTTCGGATCTGACACATCTTTACTGCTGTGCAGCGCAAACCTTGAGCGGAACCGATGCATTGCCGCTGCTGCATGTATTGGACCTCTCGCAAAGACCCACATTGCATCACAGCTCAGTGGATTCGCTGCTGCACAACTTATCCTCAGCGCAGGCCCTAACATCCCTCATCGACGGCAGCCACGATGACAATGTCATACTCCGCATCACAGCTTCGCACCTCCTTAGAACTGAAGCCACACCTGCACATCCTCGATGCCATCCTTTGCATTGCAGGCCCTCATCGATGGGATCCCCGATAATTACAAAGACCCTCGCACGCAGACTTGACATATCTCAGAACCAAAGCATTGCTTAAACTGCACGATGCGTTTTCGGTGCAGATCCTTGCAACGCTCTGCAGACTAGGATTTAAGGTACTGTGTTCAGCGAGCCTATCAAGGTCCCTTTAGTGGTCTGTGCTTCATTGCGGTCTGCCTGAACTTGTGACTTTGTCCTGATCGGGCAGGACCAGATGTCCACAGTTAGTGCTTTGTGCTTTTTGACAATATTTTCTCTAAAATATTTAAAATTACTTATCTCTGGTTCTACTGGTTGGATTTTTGTCTTTTTTATTTTGTTTTATTTTTTAAAGAACGATCGATTTCTCTAATTTGGAATTCTTTTTGAAGGATGTTTTAACTTTATTAATGTTTGAAATTTTGCACAAATACTTTACACATTGCCTGTTAGTTAAGGCTGACTGCTCTGTGTCAAGCTACCAAGGGTTGAGCATAGGTTCATTTAGGAAGGATTGTGGTTGCTGCTTGACCAGGGCCCACACCCCAGTGAACCAACAAGCCAATTTCGTACTGTAATCCATTGCAATCAATGAGCAAGTCACAAGGGAACCCATTCTCCTTTGTGTATGTTAAAAAAAGGTTTGTTGGGGAGGGGACAACTGATTACTGACAAACTTAGAAAACAATTAAAACATGTTTTTTTAAACACAGACTCATTTCCTTTAAGTAAAATGGGCTGCAGTTAAAAAAAAAAATATTTAAAAAATGATCACATTGTTGATGGTCTGCTGACTCCAGCAGGCCACCATATCTATGATGGTCACCAATTGTAGGAGTTGCAATTTATTTTCTACCTCATGAATATTGATTCAGGTAGGTCGGCTTGCGATTGACTACAATTTTGCATTTTGTGAATAGTCCTCTTAGGTCGAATTGCAAAGGTTCACACTGGTCGCAAAAATACTGGTCACAATTTGCGTCCAGTATTTTGTGACCAGTTATTCAAATATCTGACCCCAAGACAGCAAAACCTCTTTTGTAGGATTTTCTTTCCTGCAATTTGTTTTTATTTCTCAATCTGCTCATAGTAATTGTACTTTAGGTAAAACTTCACAAACCTTGCAGAGGACAAAGTTTGTCACTCTACCCACCACTGGTAGGACATAGCAACAGTCTATTCTCATGCCCAGATACCAGTATGTACCAAAGTGGAGACACTATTATCAAAGTATAGCAGGTTAGTAGGTATCCGAACATGACCAAACTGTACTATCTATTCAGACTGTGCAAATTCACCAGATGCTTAGAGGTTCAGACCCCATCTCTTACCAAATAGAACAAAGGGACATCACCTCTAAGAGTTACATTACTAAAGAAGTTTCAAAGAAGGAAGAAGAAAAGTTGGTGAGCAACACATGATGTAGGCAGTAGTGGAGCAACATAGGAAGTATGGCCAGGGAAAGATAGGGAACAGGTCAAAACCAATGTAAAACCGTGTAATCTTAAAATGTCTGTGTGAAGGCAAGAGAGTCATATGTTGCATCAAATCTTAGATCATTACTGTTGGACCTGCCAGTTCTCTGGCTGTCCCCTCCTCATTTTTTCTTCCTTTACCCTCTCATTTTTCTGTCCACTAGTTTTTTTGGTGTTGACTTAGAGGCTCTGGGCACCCCATTATCACTAATTGATGGTGTGGCGCAAGGTGCTTCCCTAAAATGGAGGGAGGGAGAGAGCTCTTCCACAAAATGGTGGCCTAAAACTGTCACCTCAGAACCTGGGCCATGGGCTGGCATGAGGAGTTCCAAACCTTCTGGACCACTCTGTACAGTCAGGGCCCAGGCTATATATAGAGGTGAGTTGCGGCGGCCATTTTAGGTGGGGTAGAAGGTGTGAAGTGAGGTGGTCAGGAGCAAGGCACCTGAGTGGGGAGGTAGGTGCGCTGGAGGGGGGGAGAACTGACTGTTCTTAGGGCCTGCTTTTTCTCCCCCCACAGTTGATACTACCCCCTACCTCGTGACCTAGCCTTGCCTTCAGCCTCTAACTCTGGGATCACGTTAACCGTCTGTGTTTCCCACCTAGTCAGGACCCCTGAAGAGAACTGAGTGAGAGAGTGACCTTCACTGACCTTATCCACCATTTCCCTGACTTTGCTTAGCTGAGGCGACCCTGTGAGAGTACGGGGCGCTGGGTGTCAAACTATTCACCACCCCTCAAACTGTAGGCCTGGCCTTAATTTCTACACCCCTCATTGAGGAGATCCTGAAAGAACTCACCACTGTGGCCTGGGGGCCAGAAAGATTGTCCCTGCAATTGCTGGGGTGCGCGGAGAAGCCCGGGGCCCTGTCGCTGACGTCACAGCTGAGTTTGCGGGGTCCCCAGGGCTGAGGAGGCCGCTAGAGTTCAGGGAGGGCCTTGTTAGGCCGAGCAGACTAATCGAGGCCGCGTAGGCCTGAAGCCGGTGTCTCCTGTCATCTGACGGGGGCGGACTGTCAAGCGCCGCCCCCCGCCACTTCACCTGTCGCTGACTGGGCCGCGCCCCCGCAGGCCGCACTGTCATTGGCGGCTGCGGGTGCGCCCTGGCTGTGGTGCTTCGTCAGTGCGGAGCCTCGAGAGGTGTGACCGATCCGGACATCGCCGGGAAACCTGCACGGCTGACAGAGGATCTTCGCAAGGGCCGGTGAGGCCGAAGTCTGAGGTAAACCCTGGGGAGGAGGGCGGGAGGCCTGGGAGAAGCCCAGTGCACGCCCCTACCCCGGGGAATCCGATCGTCGGGCATGCTTGGCCCTTCAACTACCCCAGAGTGGGGAAGCGGTCGAACCATGGCCCAGTGAATTCTTGCCAGTGTAATACTAAACGTTGGCACCCGAGTGGAAATAACTGCCTCCCCAGTCAACATGAGTCCCCTACGGAGGTAGCCAGTTCAATGCTCAGCGCTTTGTCCCCTTGATGAAAAGCATAAGTGAAGCGCTATATTTAATGACTCTACTCAAAGTACTATGTGATCGCTAAGAGAAACGCTATATTTAATGTCTCTAGCTGAAGTGCTATGTGATCCATAAGTGAAGCGCTATAGTTAATGACTCTACTCAAAGTACTATGTGATTGCCAAGTAAAGCGCTATGTCTAAAGACTCTATTTAAAGTGGTAGGAAATCGCTATGTGAAGTGCTATGTTTAGACACTCTATTTAAGGCGCTATGAAATCGCTATAGGTAGTGCTATATTTAATGTCTCTATCCAAAGCACTATTGAATTGGCGGTACTGTGATTGATCATCAGGTGGCGTGCTTGATTTCGTAACAGATTTAAAATGTCTATGCAATGCCAATCTGGTCACGAAGAAATGTTTAGACCCTAATGTGAAGAGGATAAAAGCTAATTAGGGCCATTTGAAAGAAAAGGAAAAGAATGATAAAAGAGAAGATAAAGCTTTTCTAATTTCTCTAAATTCCTTGGTGTAGTTTTTAGTGGTGGTAAGCTGGAGTGCTGAGTTGAGTGGAATGCAAGCACGACATAATACTCCGGAATGAAGCCTTATCACCTGAGCCAAGCTACCAAAGGTCTTTAGGTCCAACAATTACTAAGTGATATATATATCCTAGTTGAACAAAATATATTTTCTAATGCCAGTATCGGTCGGCAGCATCAGTGGGATGTTGGGTGGCAGCAAAAGTAGCTGTGGATGTCCCTCGTCTATTTTTTGTGTCTCAATCCAGCGTGTTCTCTGTTCCAATGTCTGTGTATCCATTTTTAGAAATTCATCAGGACCGTGAAATAGACGACTATCTACACAGTGGTTGGCGACCTAATTAGTATAAGGGGATGCTAAAGACTCTAAAAACCTAACAGTGAGGTAGCTTATGGGAATACCAAACCATTTGGGGTGGCTCACCAGCTACATCAAATGCTGGTAGAGGGAGCTCTGAATTTAAGCGTCAGTTTTGCAGCAGCTCAGTGGCCGGACAACCTACCCTCGCTCTACCAGTTTAGCCTCATTATCATAATGATCGCCACCCCAGAAACCAGCATGTTCCCTCTTCAATAGTATGGCCGTGTAGATAGCCACAATCAATATAATGGGCAAGCGTCAGTGTAATTCTTGTCCTCATGCTCATGTGCTCCTCCTGACAATTGTCCTTGGATGGCATTAGATGCTATGAGCACCGATTGAACATTACTGCCTTGAAAATCGTTGTTCCTTTCCATAAAATGCTAAATACTATGTATTGATAGAGGGTGAGAGAAAATATGAACATTATGATTTTAAATGCATTTGCACAAGCGATGATATGACTATAGAAAACAGACCATTGTGTGGAAATGGAAGAGTTATCTTAAGGCAGAGCCTGGATCAATTATTAGCTCACAAACTTTGCAGCACTGGGGATATGCTCTGCTCCAGGCAGGTATAAGGATGATTTGTTTACTTGAACTGCTGTGGCCGCTCTCAGGAGGCTGCTTGGTGTAAAGTCATATTTCTTTCTTGTCGTACTCAATTTGTTCTGACAATTATTTGTAAATGTTATATATTCTAGACTGAGGTTGTTTCATCAGAAACAAATACAGTATAGATCATAATAAGAAAAAAACAAAAACGAAAGAAGGAAATGAAGAACGTAAACAACAAATATAATGTATTTCAGAAAGGAGTGAATTCGCTGCCGCCTGCCAAAGAAGAGTGTTAGTCATCGCAGGAGCTGTACTCAGATCTTTTTTTCTTCTTTTTACTTGGAAGGCGCTATGGCATATATATTCATAGATACGATACATACTGTTTGAAAACAAAGCCAAAATATAATAGGCAAGTCTGGTCACGTTCTAACACTGCAAGTAGCAGCATTTGTTCTTGAAAGTATGTGCACGTGGGAGGGTGCAGGATTCTCCAAGTAAGATCAGATATGAATCATGGTGATATAACGTAAACATGTTTTCATGTCTTTGGACATCATGAAGCAACATGACCTAGAACACAGCGAACTAGAGGTGCAAGCTGCAGGGTGGTGTGGCAGAAAAGCTCAACAGTAAGACATTATTGACAGTGTACACCTTGCCACCAGACTATCAGCGCATCACCTAAGGCATCTATTCACGCCGACGTGTAAATAGATGGAGAATAAGGTGTGAGAACAGCACCTGCACCAGTTTCCCTGCATATTATTATCGCTTGCATACTTTTTGTTTTACATATTTGTTTTAGTTTTCATAGAACAGTCATATGCAGAACAACAAAAAAACACAATCACAACTAATTAACTTTAGGTGAGGACAATCACTTGCATACTACAAAATACCATTAGTGCTTATGAGAGAACTACAACACGGATCTAAGGGCATGATGTACGAAAGTGTGTTTTTGCGATTGGGAAGTAGACGAATCGCTAATTCCAAATCACAAAGGGCCACACGTATCAACATTTCTAATAGCGATTACCTAATTGCAATTTTCAGTGAATCGCAAATAGGTAATCGCTGTTACAAATGTATGAAACTCCAAGAGTTTCATATAGGAATTTGTAGGGGGTCGCAAATCGACCTATCTCATTAATATTAATGAGGTCGGTCGCAATTTGTGACCCCCTAGGAAATGCTAAAATAACGGGGATGGTAGCCTGCTGGGGTCAGCAGACCACATGTCCGTGATTGCTTTCAAATAAAGCATTTGCTTTTAAATGCAGCCAGTTTTCCTTAAAGGAAAACAGGTTGTGTTTAGAAAAAATATTGAAAAGTTTTCTTTTCCTTTTTTAGGAGCAGGCTCTGTGGTCCGTGGGACCCCTGCCTGCTCTTAAAAAAGGTTTTTGCATATATCCACAAAGGGGAAGGGGTCCCTTGGGGACTCCCTCCCATTTGCAAATGGGTTACCACTAACTTGAAGTTGGTGGTAAATGCAAATGTTTTGCGACCGCATTCGCTGTCACATAACAATCATACATACCGCAGCGATTCTGCATTTGGAAACTACGCCCTAAACACACCCCTTCCAAATACAGAACCACAAACCCATTTTGCGATCGGTAACAGGTTACCGAATCACAAAATATGGTTTGATACATGTGAAAAGCATTTTTTGCGTTCGCAAACGGGCCGATTCTGAGATTTGGCCCATCTGCAGACGCAAAAATGCTTCATACATGTGGCCCATAGTGTGATTCCGTTACGGTTACCAAATAGCGATTTCTTAATATTCGTTATTTTTTAAAAACGATTCCTTATGTGTGATTTGTTTTCAATCGGAAATATTGAATCAATATTCCTAAACTGTGAATGTTGCAGTGTCTGTGAATGTTAAACATCACATATGCAATAACTGTTTCAGAGTCATCCATTTTGAGGCTGAAAGAGGAGCAGATCTGTAGGGCTCTTGAAGTACCTTCGAAATAGAAGAACTTGTCCACACAAGAGTTTAGGATGAAAACAGTAGGAAAACAAAAAGAACATTTATTGACAAGGAGTTTCTAATATTGATTCTTCTATATGTATATATACACATTATATATATAACATATAAATGAATACATACATATATATGTGTGTTAACTACCCAGTGGTGGTTGCCACTGGGTAGTTATAGTTAGGACCAAATTTTCATAATAAAAGCATTTTTTATTTTCATAATAACTTTGGTGCAGTTTGAGGAATCGTCATGAAATTTTACAGAAAAAAGTACTTTCATCTGAGCTCCTTCATCAAAAGTTTTGTGGTGATCTGTCAAGTGGGCGCTGAGAAAAGGGGGGCCCCAAAACACATTTTGGCAGAAAGCTAGATCGTGGTCCAAAAAGAGTGCGTTTTGTGATTTGATGTAAATTTGTTCAGCAGCGTTTGAACAATTAATGATAAAAAACATTGCATATTTCTTGCTGATGCAGCATCCATGGACCCGACGACAGATCTCATGCTGAGTTCTGAATGGCTACCACCATATTACCAATGATGTGGCGATAGCCATCTTAAGACACAGGAGTCAGTCAATACCCTGACGCCCTAGGCCTAATCTAGATTTAAATTTTTTACCAAATTATTTAGATTAGTTAACATGCTTGCTGCATTATTACAATATTTACTGTTATCTTGACTACATTTCTATGTTACCTTATATTAAAATATAAATTATTGGATTATGTTAATTTGTAATGTTGATGCTTAAAAGAATAATTCTTATTGAATACAATAGATGAAATCTTAAGATGTTGAAAAATAAAACCCTTTAATTCATTTAAAACCCTCTTTATTGACTGTTCTAAAGTCATTGACAATTTAATGCATTATTGGACTGATGTAGATGATAGCCCCTTTACACTTTTGCTTGTTAAAGAACAAAGTTCCATACGACTAGTGGTTGGGACTGTTTAATGATTACACCTGAAGATTAAAAAATGGAAAACCCCGCTCCCTCAAGTGGTAGTGAGAGGACATTTGATGCCCAAGTAGAAAAGAAGCTGAAATCATTTGCCAAATTTAGAATTGTCCATGCCCCTTATATCCAGGGCTTGAATTTGAAGACTGAAGGAGTTTGCTGTTTTGTATGCGATTGCATTCGTGGAGGTGTGAGTATCAATTGGGTTATGCATCGCAATTGTCTGATTGAGAGTTTGTCATTGTGTTGAAGCTTTGTGCTCTTTGTTTTGGATACATTGATAGAATAGTTGTGATTTTGTTTAGATATTGAACAGTTGAAGTTGTCATCGGACTCAAAGTAGTCCAAGATTCTGGGATAGCTGTTGTTAAGAAATAATAAGTTCTGGTATTATTTGTCTGCAAAGGTTTTGTTGTGCCGATTCGTGAGGTACCATCAACAGCACAATTGAGATAGGGACTATAAAAAATTGTTACGAGTATACAAATTTTGATCGCTTTTAGTGGAAACTATTATGCAAAGGGGAAACTATATCAGTCAGGGTGTTTACCTCCTGGTCGAGATTTCATTCATGTATATGAGAGTGTAAGGAAGTTGGAGGGTGTTAAAACCTTATTTCCGATTGTATGTTGTATTAATTAATTACTTTGAATTCTTTAGCAGAGCAGACAAAAGTTATTCGTTATTGTGCTTGCTTAGAGTTGTAGAATTTGTGTGTACGAGAAAATTGCAAAGAAGGGTGAACCACTGCAAGGAGTGCAGAATTTCATCCGAGGGGGCCGCATTGGGATAGGACAGTTGGTGTGAAGTGCTGCACTGAGAATAGTTGGCAAGTTATCAAGTACTAAACTGCAATAGGTTTGTGAAAAGAGGATTGCGACAGGACTGGTGGAAGAGACTGATGTATACGGAACTGTAAACTGAACAAAAACATTGAAGTTTTCTAAATTTGATCATTGTTCATTTTTTTGTTGAATTTTTGCAATCATGAAATGTTTTAAGGCTCTTAGAGTTTGATAAGAGGTGATGTACAGGCCCAGTTTGGGAGTGTGAAGAGGCTCCACTGTAAGGTATGCCAGCTCATTATATGGCAATAAATATAGGGCTTCATACATGTTTGTGGCTTCCTCAATGGTACAAGATCACTGAAAACAAAGGACTATTCAGATTTGCACAATATGGTACTTCTAATTTAAAGATTATTGAAAACTTAAGTGCAAAATTATATGAAATGACGACACTGATAGCTATTCGAGGGGTGGCATTTTAGATGCTTTGTTATCCTCACATCCACCGCCATATGTGGCTCCCACAAACAAAGGCAGATGGTGTTACAACCATTAGTGTTGCAGTGACGAAAGCACCTGTAGACCCGAATATAACTCACATTGAAAGACCTCTTCCAGCACTTCCAATTACAACTACACCTCTTGAAGTAGGCCCTACATTAAGAGCTCCATGTATTTTGGCCTCTATTGTTACTGTTCCTACACCTGTGACACAGGTCGTATCAGCTCAACCCTTAGGGAGTCCTGCAGCAATTGCACCAATATATATTATACTGAATCCTACTGTTCTAGGTGCAGTAGGAAGAGCAACCGTGACAGGGTTCATCGCAAAATTGCAAACCTCAGAAATTGTTGGCTGGACTCCTCCACAAATGTTCAATCATTGAGAAAAGTGAGAAGGATTGTCTTTAAGACACCAATTGCATAGGGAGAGACAGGACCATTTGATGATGGGATTTTCACCCCATTTGTCCCCCATGGTTTGAAGAAACTTCAGAAAATAAAAGGGTGGAAGAAACAGAGAGACCATCTACTATCCAGGAAGGAGGAAGACCCCTACATGTACAAAATTGGAGGTGGAATTAGAAGAGATTATTAGAGGATGCCCAGACGTTTCACATTTGAATCAATATCAGGAAAATTAATTGATGTATTTGATGTGGCTGCCACACATGACTGATATTCTAAATTGGTATGAAAATATGAGGTGTATCTCTCTGAGAGTGTCCCTTTACAGAAATGTTTTAGCGTACAGTTAGATGATGAAGCTATTGTGGCAATTCATTCTTCAGGATTGTTATTACACATTATGGAATTGGTAAACTGCATCCGTAAATGGAGCAATTTTGACAGATTACAGAGCAATTGGCAAAGAAGCAGGGAAAGAAAAAGATACAATCAGAAGCTAGGGAAGCAAATGGTAAACCACCACCAGTACCCCCAAATAAAGATGACGCGTTAACTTTTCCTATGAGGGAAATACCTGGTGAAAGTTATGTTCATGTACCATGGAGTACAGGTGAACTTGCAACATTTACGAACAACTTTCCTACATTAAGTGAGAATTCCACTCAGTGGAGGTTTTGTGGACAGACTTGAATGCTTTCTTTGATATTGTAGTACTGTGTGATATGTGGGCTGAATGTAAGATAGCTGTGCAATGGCTACATACTGAGCCCCCAAGAGATATGCGTACTCATGCACCTTCACCTGTGGTGATGACCAAGCATGAAGAGGTTATTACCTTTTTCAAAGAAAATATTTCAGCGAGGGATATCGATTGGTTAAAGATCAACAGAACTACTCAAGAAGCTAAACAATCAGTGCATGCTTATTATTAATGATTGTTCTAGGTGGTTAAACAGCAAAGCATGCATGAACTTCTCAAAAAGGGAGATATTGGGAGTTTTGTGTCACAATTCGTTCTTGGGTTGCTATCAGAGATCAGTATGCAAATGCAGCATAATGTGATTTGTTGGCAGACAAAACCTTTAGATGAGAGTCTGAGGTATGCAAAATACTGTAGTGATGAGCAAAAAATGAAGTAGAGGAGACTTAAAAAGATATTTATGATAGCTCAGACTAAGCTGGCACAAAAAGGGATTCCAGAACCAATAGCATGTAGGAAATATTGGTGGATTGCAAGGTGTTGGTTTTCAGGTTAGAGATCAAATTGCGCAGGGCAGAGTTGGTGTTCCACAGGGTAGAGGCGAGGTGTTTTGGTTGATCCAAATGGTAGACATTGCAACACTGAAGAAATCAACTCCTTGTGATTATTTTAACAGGCTCGGGCATTGGAAGAGAGAGTGTACGCAGAATCCAAATCGAGTGAGTGGTGATGGGCAAATGCAAGGGGGAAATCAAATGCAAATGCTAAATGTTCTAGTTCAGGTTCCTCTTCAACACATGCAGATGCCAACACCATCACAAGTTCCTCTGATGCAGATCCCACAAGCTCCCATGGACCCGCAGAATGTGGATAATCCCAGATTCAATATGAATCAAGTATTAAGAGCAAATTCAAATCCACTCAAAAATAGAACCCGTTTCAACAGTTTTCCATGCTGAAGAATTAGAGTTTTGATCGGACAATTCCCAATAATTGTGCCTGAGGGGGAGGAAGACTGCGTACTTGGTGCAGTCTCAGAAATAGACTAAAGTGGACCATTTGTAGAAGTAGAGGCTAATGGCCTCCAAGTGTCCTTTCTCAGCAACACAGGTGCTAACAGTTCCACTGTTAAAACAGTGGAGGTCCCAGACCTACCGCTCTTGGGAAAGAAGATCCAAGTTGTAGAATGCGCAAATAAATAAATATCTAATCGTGTTTAAAAGAAAGTGCCCGGAAAAATAGGCTCATTTGATGAAGATTACCAATTTGTGGTATGTGATTCAAACCCTGTAAATCTGTTGGGAAGGTTTTTTATGTGCAAGTTAAATTGTACTATTTACTGCACAGCAGTTAGTGTTGAATTTCAAATGCATGCTAAAGATGTTGAATTTGTGGATACCTTAAAATGCCCCAACAAGGAACAGCTGTAGGATTATATCCTGTAAAAATGGAGGAGGATCCACCTCCCAATTTACGAAATACTGTAAAATCAGAAGTATGGGATTTTTCAGAGAAGGACATCAGACTAAAAAAGGTGTGGAATACATTTGAATCACAATAAAGCCAAACACAGTTTTCTCGAGAACGCCACCATATAATTTAACACAGGAGATGGTAACTGGAATAACTCTAATTATTGAGAACCGGTATAGATGAGGAATTTTTAAGGAAATTGTTGGAATTCCCTGCAATTCTCCTTTCATGGGTCTACAGAAGCTAAAAGGAAAACATAAAATTGTACAGGATCTTCAAAAAATTAACAATATAGTTGTCCCATGTTGTCCCGTGGTACCGAATTCAACAACAATACTATTTCAGATCCCTGCACTGCAGAATGGTTATCATTGTGGATCTATGCCAGGTCTTTTGCTCTACCTGTTTGCACGAGGACAGTCAATTCTAGTTCTCATTTGTATTTAGAGACAGTTTTTATTTATTTATTTATTTTATTTTATTTTATTTATTTATTTTTAATGTTTTAAAGACCCGTGAGGGTATCAGAGCGCTTTACATGGTTAACAAGGGAAAACAATAGAAAAACAGTAAAAAACAGTAAAGTCTCCAAAACAGAAAAATATAAAAGGGGGTAGGGTTGAGGGGAGCACAGGGGCAAAGGGGACACAAATGTGAGGTTAAAGTTCAAGCTAGGGTTGGTGGAGACCGTGCCCCCGGGGGTCTCGATGGTGTCAGGTTGTAGAGCTGTGGAAGACGCAATAGTCTTGGAATCAATCAGCAAGTCATAGTGGCTGAGAAGGGGTCTTAGTGTTTTGGCATGGTGCCGAATTCTACAAGGCTAAACACAGAGTCCTTCCATCTTTAATAAGGTCTTGAAAAAGAATCTTGAGACTCTGCAGATGCCGTGCAATTCAGTTCCTGGCTTTGATGACCTTCTTGTGGCATCAAGTACACAAGAAGCTTGTAAACAGGACAGAATTGCTCTATTAAATCATTTAGCTGAAAACAGGCACTAGGTGTCCCCAAGCAAATTAGAATGCAGTCAAAAAGAAGTCCTATATTTGGGACATCGCATTGAGAAAGGAATGAGAAAGGTGTCACAGGAGAGATAAGAGACAATTCTGAAGATGAGCACACCCAAAACTCATAGAGAGGTCAGAATGTTTCTCGGAATGGTTGGCTACTGTGGACAGTGTATACTAAACTTTTCCATAGTGGCCAAGCTTTTACCGAGGCTGACTTGCAAAGATGTTCCTGATCCACTTCCTTGGGACAACGGTTGCTTGAAAGCGTTCCAAGAGCTGAAAGAAAGTCTCTGCACTGGGAATGCCTGATTACAGTAAAATGTTCACATTGTTTTGCAGTGTGAGGGAGGGCTGCACTCTCTCAAGGCTTACTCAGTTGCTTGAAGACACTCGAAGATCTATGGCATTTTTTTCAACCACCCTTGACCCTACTGTCGCAGGACTGCCTGGCTGCCTTTCTAGTGGTTGGAGCAGTGGGTGTCAGTATTGACAGATGTGACAGCATAGTGATGGGACACCTTGTTAAAGTGATGGTCTCTCGCTTGCTGGAAATATTGCTCACCCATACCAAATCACAGTACTTGGCAAACAGCAGACTTAAAAAATAAGAACAACAAGTACTTGCTGTGGATAGTGTTGTTCTTAAGAGATGCCAAAAACTCAATCCAGCTACATTGTTACTGTTGCCTGTGAATTAAACTGATGGAGATGAAGATGAACCTGACTGCCTGGATGTTAAGGATTTATGCACCAAGACCAAACATTAAATATGAACCTCTTGATGAGCCCACTATCTAATTTTTATGGATGGCTCCTTTTTACAAGACAATTAGAGAACTTTGAGAGCAGCTCACACTGTTTTCACAATTGAATAAGTCGTAGAAGCCTCCTGGCTTCGAGGTGTTACCTCTGCACAAGCAGTGGAATTAATTGCCCTTAAAAGAGCATGACATCTTTCAACTCAATTGACAGTGGCTTTATTTACAGATAGTCAGTATAGCTTTGCTGTGGTCCATGATTTGGGGCAGTTATGGTCAGAGGGGATTTATGATGTCATCTGGTTCCCTTATCAGGAATGGAGAAGATGTGATGAAATTGTTAGAAGCTTTGCAGTTGCCCCAAGAGATTGCTGTAATTAAATGTGCAGCCCACAGAAGTGGCAATGATTATGTCACTGTTGTAAATAGATACACAGATGAAGTTGCACAATATTGTGCACTTGTGGAAATCACATTTAATGGAGAATATACAAGTGAATCTTATGGAGACACTACCCTTTCAATGTTGTTGTCAGTAGCTGATACTAGGGTGGAAATCAAATGATTGCAGGAAGGAGTTTCTGAGGCAGAACAGCAAGGGTGGGTCAGAGCAGGATGTGTTAAAAATGACAATGACATTTGGGTTTCAGCTGTTGGAAGACCAGGGTTGCCACATAGCCTGTAGTTCCCCATGCCACAACATTTTCATGGTTTTGCACACATTGGAAGTGATGCAATGGTTAGATTGTTTTAGACAAATTGTTTAATCCCTGATTTTCAGAGTCCTAGCAGAAGAGCTATGCCATAGGTGTGTGACATGCCAGTAGATGAATGTAGGGAAGAGAACCCATGTAACACTGAGCGAAATTGGAAGATCAGGAGGACCCTTTAATAGGATGTAGTTGAACGTTATGGAAATGCCTGTTTGTAATGGGCTGAAGTATGCCATTGTTATAGTGTGCATTTTCTCCAGATGGGTGGAAGACTACCCAACACAGAGAAATGACAGCCTCACTGTAGCTAAGCTGCTGTTACTCAAACTCATTCCATGGTTTGGATTCTCTGCTTCTCTGGAGTCAGACTGTTGGACGCCTTTTAATGATAAGGTCCTTAGAATGTTGGTTGTGGCACTCCAAGGGGAACAGAAATTGCACTGTAGCCATCGTCCTGAGGCTTCAAGAATAGTTAAACAGTTGTACAGCATGCTGAAATCTCGATTAGCCAAAGTCTGTGCATTTACTTCTCTGAAATGGCCAAATGCTTAGCCGTTTGTTTTGATGAGTCTTTGAAGCAGCCCTAGCGGGAGAACTGAATTATCTCCACATAAACTTCTCATGGATAGTCATTTCTTAAAAATCACTCTCAGAAAGTTGCCTTCCAACCCGATCAGTCAGAACACAAACATCTATGGTATGGAGTACCACAGGGGTCGGCACTGAGCCCACTTCTTTTTAATATTTATCTGGCCCCGCTCTTTTCACTCATAGCCAAGTGGGGCAAGAAGGCGATATCATACGCCGACGATACCCAGTTGGTGTTTCCTTTTAAGGATCAGTCCGAAGACTCCTTCAAGAGTTTTAAGGGCTGTCTGAAAGACCTTGCCCTTTGGATGAACAACAATAAGCTCAAACTCAATGCTGAAAAAACGGAAGTGTTGTTCTTCTGCAAGACCTTGCAACCAGCTGCGGAGCTATGGTGGCCGGCTGAAATGGGTCCTCCCCCCATTCCAGAAGTTACTGCAAAAAACTGGGGGTAAAGTGGGAAGCAGATCTCTCCTTCTCAACCCAAATCCGGCAGGTGACAGCCTCTTTCTTCAGCAAATTAAAAAATTTGTGGGAAATTCTTTTTCTCCTGCCAGAGGATTGCTGTAAAACCATAGTCCATGCCACTGTGACATCGAGGCTGGACAATGCAAACAGCCTCTATTTGGGTATGCCTGTGTACCTAGTTAGAAGACTGCAGATGGTACAGAATGCGGCTGCGAGACTGATCAGACGTGTTCCATTTCGTCATCATGTCTGTCTGCATATCAAAGAGCTCCACTGGCAAGGAGAATTGAGTTTAAGGCTCTGACCTTTACATTCTGGGCAATTCATAGTAAATGTCCGAGTTACCTGAAACAACGGTCATGTAGTTTTAAGCAGAAGCGTTCATTGAGATCTAATTCTCAAAATCTGTGCTGTACTCCATGTTTTATCAAAGCTCAGCTGGGTGGCAGATCTTTCACGGTGGGGGCAACCAAACTTTGAAACTCTCTGCCAAATAATTTTCGCCAGATTGAGTCAGAGCCAGCATTTAGGAAGGCTGTGAATACCTGGCTTTTTGGTCTGGGCTAGTGTCATTGTGGTCTGCTTTCCAGGTTACCGCTGCTTACCGCCTACTGCTAGCGCGGGGACACCTCTGTAGAAGTAGCTGTTCACGCTTTATAAATGTTGGTAATATTATTATTATTATTGTGCAGTGAGACCATTAGGATGGTGGGTAGGTCGCCCCAGCCGGGCTGGCGGTAGCCACCGCTGGCCCGGCGGGGGCGATCCACCCACCATCCATGCCTGATTGACCCCCGCCATATTAGTATGGCTGGGGGTTCCGCGGCGGCCGGAAAGACCGTCCACCACTTTTCCGCCGGTCGACTCGTCGACCGGGCAGAACAGGGGCATGATATGGTGGCGGTGTCGCCATCCATATCATGATCCAGGTGGAGAAGAGCCTTTCCATGGCGGCGTTGCTGCCATGGAAAGGCATGCAGTCTCTGCTGTTGTGGGCCCGTTGTGGGCCCCCAAAGTGTTGGGGGGATGGGGGTGCACATTTGCATGCACAAGGTGGCAGGCACCGTGCTGTGCCTGTCACGTTGTGCATGCAAATGCACAACATGCATTTTTCACATTGCGGCAGGTGCTGCTTACAGCACTGTCCACCGCAATGTAAAAAATGCGGGATGCGACCGCCATAGTGGCGGTCGCATCCTGATGGGCATGGCCGGATGGCTGCACCTATGGTGGGCAGTCCCTTTTGCCGTTGCGGTCGTAATGATCCCCTAGGTGTTTTCTGTTTCTTATCTGATATTGGCGCTGATACTGCCAGTCAACATCAGGAGCAGTGTCACAACCTTAATCCAGGTGACTGGGTTTTAGTGAAAAGGCATGTGCGAAAATGCTGTCTGGAGTCAAGGGGGTAAGGCCCCTACAGGTCACCTTGATTGCCAATACTGCTTGTCAAATGTACTGGAACACATAATTGGGTGCATGCTTCATACACCAAGAGGGTGAGGTGTCCGTATGAAGAAATAGTGTTCTTTGAATAAAATCTGAGAGGTCCCCTGTCTGCTTGTTCTGAAGAACCAGAGGGGGGGGGGATGAAGGGCAGCAAAGTCTTTCACTGGTGCAAGTTACTGAAATCTCGAAAGGTAGTGTGGAAATACCCACTGAAAAAGAATAGAGAGACGAAAATAAAGGAACCAATAAAGCATCACGAGAGCAATCAAATGATCCAGATGAAGGAACACGTGTGAGAAGAAAAAGACTTCTGTGGAGATCAAAATGGCCAAATGGTTGGAGGCAATTGAGATCTAGGGCCATATGTAGGAAGCCAAATACCGGTCGGTAACGGCCGATTTTCGGTAAATATCCCGTTACCGACCGGTATTTAGGCATTTGCTCTGTAGGGGGCATATTTCAGGATTCGGTAATTTACCGAATCGGTAAAATTACCGAATCGGTAATTTTACCGATTCGGTAAATACTGAATCCTGAAATGAGATGTAGGAAACACTCAAATGAGTGATGTGTAGGAATTAGAATTCGGTATTTACCACCAAATATAGGTTGGTGATAAATACCGAATCCCTAGCAAAACGTGACATTTTGCTGATGTCAAAGTGCCATGTGGCAGACATACATGCCCTTAGGGCATGTATGTGCGCCACATGTGCACACATGGACAAATCAGGGGTGCAACAGGGTGTCAATGTGACACCCTGCCACCCATGATACTGCCTCCCCTATTACCGATTCGGTATTTACCGATTCGGTAATGGTAACTGGCTTTCCATTCATTCCTATGGGCCTCCTGGCCCATAGGAATCAATGGGAAGGTATGCCTCATTACCGAATCGGTAAATACCGATTCTAAATTACCGACCCTTTCCGATTCGGTAAATTTTACCGATAAATTACCTACATCACATTTACCGATTCATAAATACCGAATCGGTAAAATTCGGTATTTATGAGTCGGTAAATGTGCAGCTACCTACATATGGCCCCTAGTGCGTGAGTTGAACGTATACCACAAACTATCATTGAAGCAACATAATCTAATGTTATAAGTGAAACAGAGGAAGATCAACAGACACCAAGAGGATCCAAAAGAGCGAGAGTAAATTGTAGCAGGCATTCTGCACTTGAACAGACTTATTACTCAGAGAGCATGCTTATTGCATCAGATCAAAGTCCTCACAAACTGAGAGCAGACTCATTTGAGCAGCATTGATATGTCACACTAAAACCGCATTGATTTAAATAACCTTTATGAAACAAATATTACACAACCAAGAACTTGACAAGCACTGTCTAGTTATTTAAAAACCTGAAAAAACTGATATGACATATGATGAACTGTATTTAAAGCAGAACAATAATAGGACTGAAATAAATGAAGCTGACAAAAAACAATTAACAAAGGTAAATAAAAAGAATTAAGAAGAATTCCCTAGGGCCAAGGTTGCAGCAGAAGGGTAGTGATTACACATTTAGAAGATGATAGAGTAGGGCTAGGGATGTCTGAAGTACGATTTTTGTATATACGCTAAATAAGATAACTGCAAGTTGATCATCAAATATTTTACTTGTTTGCACATGTAGAAGTCAACACAAAATATTTAATCTACCCGCTGCTATATTCTACTAAGGTCTGATTATAGACATACATGTTTATCCTTACCAAGGCTAAGTGCAGAATAGTGATTATTGTCACACTAATTGTTGTTGTGTTAGCATTTATAGTCCTTTTAATTGGAATGAGTGTTACACCAGAGATAGAAATACTTAGATCTACACCTGCATCTACAATGCATATGGACACAGAAGATGAGGTGAAATGAAAAGCTTCATTCATAGACTTCTCAAAAGAAGATTTCTTGACTAATGTTTATTCTAGATTAGTTCAGGAATGTACTCAAGCGTTAGACACTAAGGATTGTTATGTTTGCGCCCACTAACCTTCTTCAGCTGCAGAAGACGTGATTTACCATCATGTCCCACTGTCATATGAAATTACAAGCAGTAGTTTACTTAGTTTATTTTATAGACAGGAGCGTTTTGAATATTATTTTTTCAACTATGATGTGATTTTTAGGTCTCGCATAACGTTGCATACACAATGGCAAGGGGAAGCTCCGCCCACTTTCCGGCCATAATTTTGATTGGCTTCAATGATAAATTCTGCATTTTGTTTGGTTTTTGGCTTGTTACTCCCGCCTCCTGATGGCCATGTCGTTATTTTTATTCTTCCGAGGCTATCAGCCCTTTACTTGAAAAACCATTTTGTTTCCCTGCCTCTCCCCATTCCCTTCCGCAGTCCGTAACTTTTTGGACCACAACCACCCCCCACCCCCTCCCATTCATGCCTTCTTTCATGCCCGCACTTCTGTTTAAAATGCAATAGGTCTCCCATAAATACGAGTCCTACTGCATTTGTAAATGCTTGTTTTCTCCTGTGATTGGCTGAGTGCATTCACACTCTATTTTACCTGACCTGTCCAGTATCTCTGTGTCGTGACTCACATGGCTCTGTTACCCGGAAGCGGAACCGCAGCTGTGAGAAGGGTCAATGTCAGCAGCATGGGGAATGAAATGCTACTGCGCGTCCGAGGGCAAGCAGGAGCCTCAGCCTACAGACACGGGGGATCAGGGAAGATACGTGCAGCCTGTGTCTCAGACTAAACTCACCACGTTACTTTTACACTACGTCGTCGGAATGCGCGCTGTGAGGACACCTCCCTGCTCTGGAGCAAGCCCAGCCTCTGGGATGCATTCACTTTCCTGACAACTGATTCTTAGGTCTCGCCTGAGACAGCGCTTTAGCGCTGCTCTCGCGAGAGCTTTTGTAAATGGGGGATCTGGAAGTGCAAACCAGTGCTTTCAGGCCTCCAAATACAGTGCATGTGCGCCGGCCGGGCGCGCGCACCATTTGGAGGCCTGAAAGCACTCGTTTGCTTTCACTTTCGCAGGCCGCACGGCAGTAAAGATCGGCAGTAAAGATTGCAATCTCTTTGTTCCCAGCATCAGTGAGATGCAAATGAACAAACAGCGTGAGGCCAAAGGTCTTATTTTTTTTAAAACAAACCAGGTCACTGCTACAGTGAAAGGAACAACAAGCATTTACAATGCAATAGGTCTCGCATTTACGCGAGTTTGAGCTATTCACATTGCAAATAACAATGCCTTTTATTTGTGTTTTCGTTTTTCAAACATAAATAAAAAGCATCGTCATTTACAATGCCAATAGCTTAAACTCGCGTAAATGCGAGACCTATTGCATTGCAAATGCTTGTTATTTTTTCGCACCCTCCCGCAGTCCATGCCTTCTCGCCTTCTCAGCTGTCCCCAGCTGTTTCTATCAGCCGTTGGGAAGTCGTCAAGGGTGGCTCAGCCAGGGGATGGTTTCCACCGCCGTTTATATACGCATATCATCTACGTGCATCAATGTTTCTTTCCTCGTGTGTATCTCTGCTGGTCGGCTCACGATATTTTATGTTATGTTGTTTGGGCCCATCTAATTCTGGTGTGAGCCTTATGAGCCATTTTTTTTTACTAATTTTGGGCTATTTAGACATTTCCTGTATGCCTCTCCCCTTTGGTCGCTCTAGTTTTTTTGGAAACCTTTGCCATCCCTTATGACTTCGTAGCTCGCGATATGTCTTATCTCAAGACCCGTCTTAATCCTGATTTTTTGGCACAACAGTATTCTGTCGTGCATGCTTGCTTATCCTGCCATATGTTGACCCGTTTACAGTATCTCTGACGGAGTATGTCCTTTGTTGATTGAAACTAGAGCCTGTCCTGGCCCTAGCTGTTCCTTGCCTCTCTCGCCCTTAACTATCAGCAGAGTGGGTCTCTTGCAGACATCTACTACGTTTAGTTTCGTATAGAGTATGACTCTGCCTTGTTTTTGTCATTGAATGCCTGATGAAGTACGCTTCCTAACAAAGCTCATTACCCCAGTCTGTTGCCCTTTACTTCTTTATTGGCTGCTTTCAAAAAATCTCATATGTGTATTAATCTGTTTTTCCAGGCTTTTTCCAAGCGGTTTACCTGCATTTGAAGAAATCTGCTGTGCCCGTCCAGGCTTTTCCAGAATAGAGCTTTTATGGTTTCCTCCCTAGGCTCTGTGTAACTTTTTTTCTTGAACTTTGGCCCTATCTATGCCACGTTCCATATTCTATATGAAAATTCAGCTGTCCCTGTATCCCGTTAGGGTAAGCTGCAGCTCACTTTGTTGACACATCCTTCCATCTATGACTGAAATCCCTGTCGCCTGGTTACGAGTCTAAGTTTATCTATCTCTCCCTATAGGTCCTAGTGTGGAGCCCACATTGCATTGTTCTTTGCTCTCTATGAACCTGTGTTTTTCTCTTGGCCATCTGTCTCAGGTATTTCTTGCTTTTTTGTGCTCCTTCAAGCTGGCAGCACTTCTCCTCTGTTTTACCTGTCTATTGGTATCACACAATGTTCTTTGTTACTGGTCTAATGTCTCTCTTCTTTATTGGCACGCATATATGTTGCATATATAGTATAGTGTTCTAGAGTTAGGAACTATGTTCTTTGAAACAGTGTAAGCAGCGCAGTTTCATACGAGCCATTCATTAGTTGCCAGTACTTCCGTGTCATTCAACAGAGAAAGAAGTGGTGTGTCCGTAAGGCTATTTTGTCTTTCCATTTCCCCAGCCGCCTCGCTGATCGCAGCTCGGCAAGACTAGGAGAAAGAAGCTGTATGCCTGCCTTACGCTCTTTACGGTGTACATCTTACCATCTGCAAACCAACTTCAAGTTTATAAATATCAGCCTCTGCCGAGAAGACATCCCAGCAACATGTATGAGGAGGTAGGGCGCTAATTGGGGCTGGGTAGCGGAAGGGCAAGGGGGAGAGAATAACAGGCAACAACCAGGCACAGTGTGCACGACAATGCCAGGCCCCTCTAGTGCCCATAAGCTGCAATCCAGTGTCTCCGCCGTGGTCCTCGACACTTCAGCAAGCTGTGTAACCACAATTACCTGCAGGGAGTCGCCGATCATTAGTCTGAATGGTTGCAAGTGTGGCATCTAGGAGAGAGGTACAAATATGCCTGTTATGTGTTTTCATGCTTTTTTTAGTTTTCATTATCTGATGCAGCAATGCGGGGTTGGAGTGAGTCCCTTATGAGCACCCATCATTTAACAGGAGGACAGACAGCTGCACTACCGGACAGGTGCCCCTGCACTTTCATCATACTGTCCTGCTAATATTAACACAGAATTGCACCAGACATGTAAAAAAATATCACTGCAGTGTGGGAGTAGTAAAGTGGTGATGGTGGTAGGGAAGTGACTTCAGCAGGAGAGACGGTTGACCTAATGTTTTGTGGGAGGTGGACAATAGTAGCAAAAGTGGGCGATAGGTGGGCCTGACAGCTGGAGTGAGTGCTTCACATGACGGGGTGTTTGATAGCAATGGCCTTTAACTAAAAAGTGACTGCAGGTGGTCCCATGGATAATATGGTGCATAGCTAAATACTTATAAGGTCCCAAAGGCTAATGCAAATGCTTGTTTTCTAAGGTTCCCTTTCAAAAAAGATTGAATCCTCATCCACCATCAATAGACATGGAAACTGCCTGGCATTTCTTAAGATCCCTTAACATTACAGACGCAGTCAAGGTATATGAAAAGACCTTAACATGTTTAATAAGACTCTTAGAAAAGACGTTCATTTTAAAATTAGAGGAAAGGAGAGGTCACGTTTTTCATGAGGCAAAGAAAGAAGAAGATTTTTTTTTAAATGGTTGGAAGAAAGAGGAAGAGGGATTCAAGAAGAAAATGGTGTACTCTAAATTAAAATTGGATAGAGAACCAAAAGAGAATTTATGTGTTTGCAAAAGGAGAAACCAGTTGAAAGAGAGACACATTGGTATAAGTAATTGTAAACGCACATTTGAAAATTGGGGATGACCTGTTCAAATTCTAATGGGGAAGAAGCAGTTATTCCTGGAGTTTACTTTGTTTATGGTCAAGATACCTATTTCCAGTTACCTTCTGATTGTGAGGGGGTTTGCTATTTAGCTTTATTGGTTCCTAAAAAGTATCATGTGAATAGTATAGATGCTTTAGTGCAATATTAATAATGGGACACCATTAGTGAGAGATATTTTTGGAGCAATCATACCACCAGTAAGAGTAGTTTCAGTAATAGATAAATTGGCTACTAGTATATCTGGCACTTTGCTGGCTATTAACACAGAATTTGTTGATAATAGATCAATGGTTTTGCAAGATTGATTAGCTTTAGATATTTTGTTAACAGGGCTTGAAAGATGATGAAGGCTCAACATTGTTGCTCATACATTCCTGGCAAGAGTTGAAAGATACAAGAATTTGCAAAGAACATTTCTGATCTGAAACCTGAATTAGAACTACTAGCGTATTAGGGATTTTAGGCAAAGGAGCTCCCGTCATTGGCAATTGGCTTGCATGAGTAGAAGGAGGACTTTTTAGAGTGATAATGAAACCTGTATTAGTCATTGGTATTTGTTTAATATGCTTATACACTTTATATAAAGGATTTAGATTCTATATAACAAGTAAGAAGAATAGAGAACTAGAAAGGCAAAGCAAAGAAGAAATAGAAATGGAAAAAAGAAAGTATAGAGACTATGAAAAGTTGAGAAATGTTGAAACCCTGAAAATGTAATTTGATGACTCAGCAGAAGGAAAAAGTGCACTTTAGCAGATGGATTTTGGGAAGATGAATTGTGATGGTTTTTCAACCATAAGAGGGGTGAAACTACAAGAGCGAATTTTATTTGCAGACAAAAAGGCTTTTTATTAAAAATGTGCAAAAGCCTACGTTTAAATAGCACATATACTAAACAAGAACATTTGTAGAAGGTAATTATTCTTAAATGTTATAGGCCTAAAAATTAAGTAAATATATGCTGATTTAAGTTAGCCTAACTGTCTATGCCAAATTAACTGCAAATAATGCATTAACATTTAAAGGCCTGTTTTTGCTTTTAAATTATTATTTCCAGGAGACGTTTTTCTGCTCTTTGCTGCAGATGTTGTAACTTTTTGGAAGCCTTCTGTTATCTAGTGAATATGAATTTGTTTTGTATAAGACAGCTGATAGTCAGGTTCTCACCGGGAGAAGAGGAGGCAACAGGAAGAATGAGTCATGAGAAGAACAGTTGAGGCCGCAGAATGTGAATGATGTAACTTTTCAAGGTCTAATGTTGAAAGACTACTGCACAAGTGTGAGAAAATGGGTAGTTTGCCTATTCCTAGGATTTACTAAAACCCTTTTGGACAATGCTGCAGACAAACAGACACTTGTTGACATTTAGAACATGGTGTATTTATATTAGTGTGTTTTCTTAGAGTACAGATGGATTCCTTCCCCAACTCTCTGACAGGGGACTCATCTTTGAGCTACAAATACTTCTATTTCGTTGATAGTCTGCTGTTTAATAGCTGAGAATACTTTTCAGCTTAATGTGCAAAGACTTTATTATTCTGCATCGATTCTCTCATCATTACTCTTTATCGAGTATCTGAACTGACACCTTACTGTATATTTTATTTTTTTCGAAATTATTTAGATTAGAGAATTTCCTTTAAGGAACACACTTGCTGCATTATCACAATATTTACTGTTAACTTGAATAATATTCAATTTGACCTTATATTGAAATATAAATTATTGGATTATGTTTATTTCTAATGCTGATGCTTAAAAGACTATGGGGCCTATTACGATGTCGGTCGGAGTTTCCTTCGTCCGACACCGTGGCTTAAACTGGACCTACCAACCTCCGGTAGGCGGTCCCAACCGCCTAATTATGACACAACTGCACATGGCGGGATGCATTCTCCCATTTCTATATGGGAGCTTGTGTTACGGCCTTAAACTGGCCTTAACACAAGCTCCCATAGAGAAATGGGAGATTGTGTTAATCCCTGGAGCCCGTGGCAGGCACCCTAAGGCGCCTGCAACAAGGTGTAGGGTTTAACAGGGTGCACCCTCAGCCCCCAGCCGGAAGTGGCAAGGGAAAGGGGGCCCTACTAGAGGCTCCCAAACACACGTTTCGACAGGGTTTCCATGTCGGAGAGCTGGGCATGGAAACCCTATCTTTGAGCTACAAATACTTCTATTTCGTTGACAGTCTGCTGTTTTATAGCTGAGAATACTTTTCAGCTTAATGTGCAAAGACTTTATGCTTCTGCATCGATTCTCTCATCATTACTCTTTATCGAGTATCTGAACTGACATCTTACTGTATATTTTATTTTTTTCGAAATTATTTAGATTAGAGAATTTCTTTTAAGGAACACACTTGCTGCATTATCACAATATTTACTGTTATCTTGAATAATATTCCATTTGACCTTATATTGAAATATAAATTATTGGATTATGTTTATTTCTAATGCTGATGCTTAAAAGACTATGGGGCCTATTACGATGTTGGGCGGAGTTTCCTTCGACCGACACCGTGGCTGAAACTGGACCTACCATCCTCCGGTAGGCGGTCCCGACCGCCTAATTATGACGCAACCGCACATGGCCGGGATTCATTCTCCCATTTCTCTATGGGAGCTTGTGTTACGGCCTTAAACTGGCCTTAACACAAGCTCCCATAGAGAAATGGGAGATTGTGTTAATCTCTGGAGCCCGTGGCAGGCACCTTAAGGTGCCTGCAACAAGGTGTAGGGATTAACAGGGTGCACCCTCAGCCCCCAGCCGGAAGTGGCAAGAGAAAGAGGGCCCTACTAGAGGCTCCCAAACACACGTTCCGACAGGGTTTCCATGTCGGAGAGCTGGGCATGGAAACCCTACCGGAATCCGGGCATTATAATCAGGACGGCATAAACCGCGGTCCATATGGATTATGGGCCGATTCTGAATGGCTGACAGGCTCCTTGACCCTGCCGGAAATCAGCCAGAGTAACCAGCCAGTTTCAATTCCGACCATCTGTATCGTAATCAGCTGGTCGGAATTGTAACCGACGATGTTGCCTCCGACCTCAGGTCAGAAGCTTTATGATCGGCATCATAATCGGCCCCTAATTCTTATTGAATAAAAGTGATTGAAACTTAAGAAATTGAAATATAAAACACTTTCATTCGTACAAAGCTAATTTATTGACTGTTTTAAAGTCAGAAACAAATTCATAGGATTGATGTAGATGATCACTCCTTCACACTTCTCCTTGTCAATGAACAAAGGTCCATACGACCAGTGGCAGAAGGTGTTTAATTATTACACCCAAAGATTAAAAAATAGGAAGACTCTGCTCCCTCAATTATGAGTAGTTACTGATTAATTTATAGCTAAGATGTGGAACTGGAGCCAACTTCTAATTAGTATAGTAGGGTGCTGCAGTATAGTCAAAATGAACATACTCCCCAAATTTCTGTATTTATTTCGAGCAGTCCCACTCCGTGTTCCAAATTATTTTATTCAAAGGGTTAGATGGGGCAATAATCAGTTTCTTCTTGCGGTATAAGAGGGCCAGGCGCTCCATTCATCTCATGAAGCTCCTCCTTAATTGGGCTGGATTTTTAGTGTGGGATTTCAAGATCTTTTTGTTCTGGGCAGCTTTTGGCACACGTGATAGGAACCTTTTAACTGATCATGGCCCGACTCTAATGTCCTAGGATATCAAATGGCTATGGGGCTTGACTGGAAGTTTCTGTTATGCAGACTCGCAGACCCAAATTATTTTAAATTAGAGTTTAGGACTTGGAGTTTTGGCCAGGGTGTTCCATCTTGATAAACTTTTAGGAAGTGTCACAGTTTTGAATATTCCACATCAGGCATTCATTTCCTGGTATTTAGAGTATGTATGTGCAAGTCAATACTGACAAAGAGCCTTCTAGATACTCTCCTGTTTCAATATGTTGCAGCAATGTAGTCCCTCATGTTTATACCTTGCAATGGTGTACAAACACCATTATTGATGCATGTGTTGTGATAAATATGTGGCACTTTAAAGAAACACCAGCCAATTTTTAACCCTGCAAAAGAAGACCAGAAGCCGGCATTTCCTAGTTCTCCATTGTTCTTCGTAGAGTTCCGATCAGAGTCTAGGTTGCATCTTGGGCTTGCATTTTCAGTGCAACCTTTGCTGTAAATGATTTGCAATTGCAGCCCTACAACCCCCAAAACAGTGTCCCTGAACCTGCAACAATTGCCAGTAGACATCTGCTTACCTCCAAAACTCTGTTTTCTACAGAGTACAGAGGTGGGTTTAGTTCACTTACATTGTCTTTCGCTGGTTTAATAGTGGTCGGGTCTGACTGTGAAGAGATAAACTGTGATTTCAGGTATATCCTGCAGAACACCAACTACTTTTATCAAACTCACTGAAATGACTACCACACTGCCACAGCACACACAAAGGATTATCCATCTACACTACTTGAGGGTGAATTGCAAGTCACATAGAATACATGATTCTACCACTGTGACCATGACCTCCCTAAGAAGGGTGTGAGTGGAGAAAGAATGAGTGGGGATCGGAACAGCAGTCATGCTTGTGTGCTGCACTGGCTATGACAACTGAACTGTTGTCTCTAGATGCAGTCCTGATGAGGGGGTAGAAGAGAAACGGACCTAAAGAGGACAGAAGCGAAAAAGTGGTGGGCTCAGGAGAGAAACAAAAGAATGAGTATGATTTGTACTGAGAAACAGAAGGTCTGAGGAAAGATGAAAGCAGGAGTAGAAGGAATATTAGAGATACTTGGATAAGGATTTGAGGGGGAAAGGATAAAAGAGGGAAGGCTGTATGGGGAGAGGGAAATGGTTGATTGATGAGTCATGAAGGTACAACCATGGTGTGTGCTACAGGGTGAGGAGGAAGGCAAGGCTGAGTGATTAAAGATAAGATGGAATAGAGTTTTAAGTCAACAGGCTCTGTTGGGGGACCCAACTGCGCTATTACAATTTGAGAAGGCATTTGACTCCGTCAACTGGGAATTTCTGGAAGAGGAGATGCCAAAGATGGGCCTGAGCCTAGGTTTAGATCCTTGATCCGAGTGCTGGATTCTAACTCCAGAGCACAGGTCCACATTAATGGTACCCGATCCGCACCCTTCTATCCGCGGAGGCACCCGCAGTAATGCCCCGTCACTGCTTCTCTTCACACTGGTGATACTGCCCCTAGCGGTGTGGGTCAGATATGATGCCCCCATTTTGGGTGTTCCACTGGGGGTTGGCGAATCAGAACCCCATTGCGTTATATGCAGATGATGTGCTTTTATACCTCTCCCAACTGTCTCTTACGACTCCCCCATATTGCAGATTCTCACCCTGTTTGGGGTTGCATCGGGACTTCACATTAACTGGCCAAAATCAGTCTTGGTCCCTTTGACAGGACAGCCTAAAGACCCAAAATGGCAAGCGTGGCTCATAGTGTGCGGGCTTAGTTTTCGGTACTTGAAGAAGCAGGCGGCTCTTGACCCAGGTCTTAAATGAAATGATATGACCCCTAATTTCCTGACTTACAATAGTCCTCAATCGGAGGGCGAAACTACCTCTTAATACGTTAGGTCACATAGCCCTCTTCAAAAGGATTGCATTACCTCCCCTGCTGTACACCATGCAAAACTATCCCCTGCTCCTCCCACAGAACTGGTGGCACAACCTCGAAGCCAAAATATATGCCTTCATATGGCTAAATCTCCCATCGTTTATAGCCTTTTGGGAAATGCGCCCGGTCCGCCTGAGATTGGGGGCTGGGTATAGAAGAAGTTCACCTCTATTACTGGTAAGCCCACTGCTGGTTGTCAAGTAAAGCCTGAGTGGTGGCTGGGGGGATCCAGCATTATGGTTGGAGGTGGCCATCTTGTGTCTGTGTAAGATCAGAGGGATACTATATGGAAGCCCTACCCTCTCGCATCTCCCTGATGGTTCTCTCGACCTGGCGCCTAGCGCTAAGGTGGACTGGATGGGACTAATGGGTCACACTCAAAATCTCCCTACGGGTGGACAGTAGGCTGGGTCACACCTCCTCCTTATCTGAGTTCGGTGTTTGGGATAAAATAGGAATTTCCACAGTGGGAGATGTTTGGCAAGGATCACACGTAAGACTCTACAAAAGGAGTTTGGTCTACAGATGCCCCAGTTCCTTATGTATCTTCAGTTGCACCATACCCTTGAGAAGCACCAAGTTTCCCTTGTAAATGTCCCCAAATGTCCCCCCCTAGAATCGCAAATATTTATGGGACCCATGAAGGCAAAGGGGATCTCTCTGATTTACAAGTCCCTCATAATTAACTCTACGGACCTATTCACACCCTTAAGATCCAGCTGAGAACAATGGGTGGCGCCCCAGATTATTTGGACTGGAGGGATGCCTGCATGGCACCTTGGGTACAAGTCATATCATCCAGCTTTATTTTCTATACATGACATATAAAACACTGGTGCGCTGGAGACACCGGTGTGCTGGCACTGGTCGGAGCCGTCAGCCATCTTCACTCACAAGGTGTGGGAATGTCCTATGATGTGGATCAACAGGGGAGAGGAGTAGACATGTCTAGGCAGACAGCAAGGGATGCATCTTGAGGCAAGTGTGACAACAGCGGCTCCTCTTACTCCCTTCCCCTGGGGCTATTAGGACCCTCCCTTGGGGTTTAAGGAATACCGTTTAGTTAGAGGATGACACGTCACCCATTTGACAAGATTTTGGTCAGATAGGAGCCCTAGCTTTTCGCTCTGATGAATGCCACAGACCCTCTGGGGGAAACGGTTGACCTGCTGTGGGATACTTTGAGGTTGGCATGCGCGCATTTGCAATGTTTTCTATTGTGCAACTTGTGAGTCCATACTTTCCCATGGCAAATGACTATGTAAAACAGTGGTTATGTGATCAAAACTCAATAAAATTCAGCTTATTAAGAGAACAGGCTGAGGGAAGAGATAAATGACGAGGAGAGGATGGTTGCATAAAGGAGGATTAGGGGCAAGAGTGAGAGGAGGTGGGTGAATACCAGAGGAATGGCAGAGCGGGGCAGGATGGGCGCGCGCAAAGCATGACGGAATGATGACGATGCCAAAGTGAATAGCTGCAGAGGGGAGGATGGAGGCGAGGCAAGTGCAGACAGGACGAGGGCAGGGAAAGATGAGTGTGTATGATGGAGCGTGAGGAAGGAGTGAGGGCGGCTGATGACGGGGCAGTGCGGACAGGAGGTAGGAGGGTGGCACATCATTCTGGCATCTAGCACTGCTGAAATAGAACCAACAGCTGGTAAGTGGGTGGAGGAAACCCAGCCGTCCGTGTGAAAACCACATCATACAAGTATTGTTTCCCGTTCTGAAGTGCAAAGAACAGCCCGTCGATTCTTTTCTGCTCCAGTGAGAGGTGTGAAACCCACTCTTTCATCTGGTTTCAAGACGCCAGTGTGACCTTTGGACATTAAAGTTGTGTCAATGGCAACTGATGACACAGCAGTTATTTGGGACAGGACTCGGCCGTTGCTAGGGGCGGGAGATTAAAGGAGAGTCTGCCTTCTCTGGGGATTCATGCACAACATGATCTCCGACTGAGTAGGGTGTATTTATTTACTTGTGTTATTTTAGAGAGCAACAGGCTGTTGATTATGCCACGTTATAAAAAATAAGTTTGTCGAATAAGTGTGATATATTTCCTTACAATGAATCTGGACACGTTCATATTTTTCAAAATATTGTGTTGACTTCAAGTCAAAACAATATAGTGCACATTGTTATTTAGTGATATTAAGGGACAAAATCTAATTTTGACATTCACTTTTTTTAAAGATATCATGTGCTGTTTAACCATTTTCGCTTTCTGTGACATCACATCCGTTAGGTTGCTTTCAGTGGTGCTATTGGTGTTAAAGTCAACCATACCACTTACTATGACATCAGCAGCATCACCTACGTTTGTTAACTTTCGCTAATGCTGTCAATAATGCTACATGATTGTTTCTTGCCAGGGTTGAGGCGTGTCTGTTATTGTGATTAAATAGGCAAGAGTATTTGAAAAGTTTGCATAAAAACTACAGACACAATTCTTTGTCAAAATGGTGTTCTATCTAGATAAATAATCCAAAACCGAATTCATATACAACATCGAAAGAAAGAATACCTGGTAGTCAGGTGCATACATTTCAAAATATGGCAGCCTCGTTTAGGCAGCAGCATGTGTTTTACTTTTCTTTTTGTGGTATATACAGTAAAAAATAAATTAAAAAACGTTAACCTTCGCATCATGTAGCCAACCTGTTGGATTTGCCAATGCATGTTTAGGTCTGGCATGTCTACTGAAAAGTATCTTGTTTGGCGCATTCAACCTATAGGTATTGGTTAACTAAAAGCAACTCATTTTGACTACCTTTTTCAAATCCTTGGAACGGCAAGTAAGAGACACTCAGCATTTGTGCCTGCAGCACATGTAAGCCACATTTGTGAATGCCTGTGTTTACATATGTTGGCACATTAACCCCTTCGCTGCGGCGGGAATTCCGCCGCAGCGCTGGGGGGTGCGGGGGGGCAGCGCGGTGGCGCTGTGCTCATGACGGAGCCACTCCGTCATGAGCCACGGTTGAGCTGTGCTCATGACGGAGCGGTTCCGTCATGACTCCGCCCAGTTGCATTGTCCCCCCGCACAGGCGGGGAAACAGCGCCGCGTGGGCGGAGCGGCCGCCAACGGTCGTGGCATGACGGAACCGCTCCGTCATGAGCACACGGCAACCGTGGCTCATGGCGGAGCGGTTCCGTCATGAGCGGGGAAGGGGTTAAAGCTAGACTTGTTGGCTTTGCCAATGCTTGTCTTTCTTCCTGCTCTCCAACTAACCTGTCCACAGGCCCCTAACCTTCGTAAAACACATGCACCCCTTCTCTGTTCTCCTACAGCCCCCCTCCACTCACCCTTCTTTCCTGGCTCCGGGCCTTCCATAGACACCAAGGTTGGGGACTTAAGGATCCAATATCCACTCATTTATTTATTCAGTGTTGCAGGCACTCATAACAGGTGCATAAATAGCTATAGGGACAAATAGGATGTATTCTATGAGTGACGAAGTCACTTGTCATTTTAACTTCCTTTCTCACCATCTCAATTTTCTAGGAAATTAAATTGGTTGAATTCTAGCTCTTGAATGTTATTTTTCTCCCTACTCACACGTTTTTTTAATGGGTTTAATGACATTAGATAACAAAATTACCACAGCATCATAGCATGTCCTCTTTGTTCGCTTCCATAGGTCACTGAGATGCTTGCTATTAAAAATCAATTCCTTTGCATTCATTGCATTGAATGGTCCCTACTGTCCAACTGGAACAGAAAACATATTTTACAACAACCGCTTAACAACTAATGCCTTTACAACAAAGGCGTTACAATGGAAATGTCTTAACCACGCATGTTTTTACAATGACATTTTTTTACTACGAGTATGCCTTTAACATGGATTCCTTTACAACGAATTTCATTGTAAAAGATGACATAGGCATACCCGTGGTAAAAAATGTACATTTGAATGTAAGTATTTTGGTAAGTATTTAAGGTAAGATTAAGGGGCTGATTACGATATCGGAGGTCAGACCGCCGCCTGCTATTACGGCAGTCAGGTGACCGCTCAACAGGTAGGCGGCGGTCCGACTGCCGAATTAGGATGCTACCACCGGGCTGGTGGTCGCAAAGTGCTCATTTACACGGTGGCTTGTACTGCGTCAAAGGAAAAGTGCTGCAGCACAAGCTGCAGTGTAAAGGAGCACTTTGTGCACATCCATGTACTGTGTGCCATGCATCATGTGGTGCATGGTACATGGTGCATGGAGGTGCATGGGGGCACTAGATGTGCCCCCAGGGCCCCTTAACATTGGCCCACCAGGGACGGGGCCCTGTCTGGGGGCCCCCAAAATCCCTTTTCCAAATCCTTTCCATGGTGGAAAGGGATATCATAATCCCGACGGTAGTGCCTGCCTCGGCACTGCTGCCATTCAGGGATTACCTATCTGACTGCTGCGATGTCGGGATCGGAGGCGGCAATCTCTCCTACAAACGCTTGTGGTCCAACCGCCTGCATCACAATGCGGTCTTTCTTACAACACATCTTGTGCACTCTATTTACTTCATGAAGTGAGTTAAAAAAGTAATGTGTACAATAAAAACTGTAGAAAGACACACGGGGTGCAAGTACAGCTAAAATACATCATTACATCACTCCACCTTGACCTATTGTTAAACTCATATCAGTCAATCACCTCAATCTATTAGGGGAAGATGCAGCGTTCAAACAAAATATTTGAAAATGCAATTCATATATACGAGTCACGAACCGCAGTTCATGCATTACATGCTAGTTGATACAGATTTCATTGCAAGGTGTAAATAAAGAGCATTTTGGACAACATGATTCAAAACTAAGAACCGCTTGGAAGTACATGCAATCCCATCAAACACTCAAGGACTAACACTTTAATATATTTAGTCAATGGTGCTAGGTCACCTTAAGGCTGCCTAAACAGGCGTGTATGGGTGGCATACACTATTCTGCTGACAATTAGTGTATCTACCAGAAACCTTTGATGCCCTAGTGCTCTAACTTCCTTGCATCTTATGCTCAATATTAAACCCAATCAATCAGTTCAAACTCTCTTGCCCTCTCTCCAGTGGCCATTGCCTGCTTACATGTCAGTACTCTGTTGGCTGACTTCCATGACGTGAAGTGAAATAAAACAAAATTGGCTATAAGTTTCAAAAACATGTGTTAAACCTAGTGAAAGTGCTAATGCCACGTGTAATGGCCACATCATCTTAAATCCTCAAAGGAGGACCAATTTATCTATAACATAACTTCACAAGTTGGCAAAATGTCATATCCATCTGAACAGACTAGAGACATTATTGCCAGTTGACCATATTTATGTGCCTACAGATGTAAATATAGATCATCTTCAATATGAAGCCCTGTGAGCATTTTAGTATTGAGCTTGAGGATGTACCGAGACTCCTGTCTCCTTAATCGCTGTGCCGTGTCTCCTCCCCTCACACTGGTTGGTAAAGAATCCAGGGCGAAATAACTCAAGTTTGTGTCTCTACTCTCAAGGACCTCCTCAAAATGCTGCGCCGCAGGATAAATGTGGTCTTTATTCTTTATTGCCCTGATGTGTTTGTTGTAAGACCTGTAGATGTAATTTAAGAATCGTGCTTCTCACATACATCTTGGGGTATGTACATCTTTTTACATATAATGCGAAGTTACTTTTGCAGTGTTAGGGTTTACTAATTCTCATGGGAGTGCTGGATAGATGTGATATGACCCGCGTGGTGTTAACTCCATATTGGCATGCCTTGCACTTGTGACATTTCCTAAAACCTGGACTACCAGTTAGCCAACCATCAGTTGTGGCCATTTCTGGGGTGCATACCAATAGATGTTGCCTCATGGGTCTGGCTTTTCTAAATTGCATCAGAGGCTTATCCTGCATTATGCACCCTATGGTGGGATCGCTTTTTATAAGGTGCCAATGCTTAGTAAGTATGCGCCTAACTTCTTGGTGTTGTTTACAGAAGCCTATGATCAATCTTATATCATGTTCCCCTGCTTGCCAACTAGCTTTTTTGAAGAACAGCAGCTCATCCTGATCCCTGTTATTGGCCTCACTCCTAGCCGCCTGTCCACATCGTGTCTGTATTCCCCTTTGAGAAACGTGCTGTATAGTTCATTCTGTGCCTCCCTCAGTTGTTGCTTATTGCTTCAGTTTCTATGCATGCACACATTTTCTCCATAGGGGATACTATGCTTAAGTTTATTGGGGTGAAAACTTCATGCATGGAGTGCTGTTTTGCCCACTGTCAGTTTTTGACATATACTGTGAGATCCAGAAAATGCACTTGCTGCTTGCTGATGTTGGTTGTGAAGTGCAGATTCAAGTTATTATTGTTCAATTTCACAGTGAAGGACTTCCCAAAGAGTTCTGATCCTTTCCAATTGACAAATAAATTGTCATTTATGAGCGTCCACAGGATTATGTTTTCTGTGCATTTTCTTGTGTGAGCACCTGTTCCTCCCACAAGCCTATATGCAAATTTGCATAGCTGGGTGCAAAGCAGATGCCCATGGCCGTTCCCCTCACTTGTTTGTGGCTGCCTACTTGTTACAAAGACACCAGTGCACAATTGCCAACATTATCTATGTACGTCTGTATAGGGAAATTGATCTAGTACTCAAGAAGTACTCTACATCTTTCAAGCCGTCTTAATGTGAAATGCTTTTATAGAGCTTGTCCATCGTAATGAGAACGTACCCCTCTTCCTTGAAATGTTGTAGACCCTGCTTAAGAAATCTCCAGTATCCTGGACATAAGAGGATACGTTTTGGACATAGCTTTGTAGAAGAAAAAAAACAATGTATCTGGAGGTACTTTAAAAAAATTATGGGCCTGCTGTGGGGGGGTTTTGCATCTTTGTGGACCTTAGGTATAAGGTAAAATATGGGTATCAAGGGGGATTTTTTCCGCAAGAACTGATATTCTTAACTGATTAACCCTGATCCCCGCCACTATGACAGTTCTACATGGTATGTCACCCATATGCTCACCACTTCTGTTCCGCCAATTTTAAAGTAACAATCAATATCATTCAATTGTTTGAGTGCCTCCATAGCGGCAACAGGACAATATTACTGCCCTTGTCAATTTGCTGCACAAACTCATGTTTCCTACTGCTCAATTTATCCATCAATTGAACATATTTGGTCATCTGAGAGACCATAGGAGTCTTTGTTCTCCGATCAATAGTTGTCTGCAGGCACTTGAGGTCTTGCATGGCTAGTTCAGAAAAGTTGTCAATAGAGTCATTAGGACAAATACAGAGTTGGGTTTAAAGGGTGTATGAGGGTTGTCTTACACATCAAGTCCTTGGTCTGATATCATCTCTTCTTCAGAGACAGCTTCACCCATTCCTGTGCCTTCTATCTCAAGTGTCTCTAATTCCAACAGTAGTCCAATGTCTGAAACTTTTAGGTTACCCATTTCTCTCTGTGGATCCATTCTTGGCTTTTATCTGGTTGGTGGTTACTTAGGTGATATTTAAATAATTGGAGGTTTTTAATATATTTAAATAAATAAATCTGCATCTCCTCATAATCCAATTTGGTAGGTGAACAGTAAGAGAGACCTAATGATAAAATCAGTTTTTCTTCTTCCAAAAGTTCAATATCAATATCAGAAAGGTTCAAAATACTCAAAGCATTACTCTTTGACAATTCTTTGTTGATTAGTTCTGTTCTGGCTTGTGTTTCCTTTGCTTGGCACCTCCTATTTTTTCTTTGCCACTCCCTTTGGAATTGGGGCGCAACCTGAAATTGATTGTCCGATCCAAGTGTAAAAAATGCAGTTCCTCTTCTATGGAGGTAATATTTTGACCTGATTTGCCCTTGTCCCTATCCGTTGCCACCTCAGAACTCAACTCTGAGCTGGTTTCTTTGTATTTAGACTGGGTTTCACTCTGGGCACTTTCTGACATTTTCTGTCTCCTCACATTACTGAAGCATCTCAAGAAGGTAAATATTTGGCCTCTCTGATAGTCAAGCTTGTCGCATTTGAATGTGATCGCCTTTGTATTTAAACAACTGCTCATATTTAGTTAAGTGTCCTATTATCTCACTCTCGATTTCACTGATCAGTTCCTGTTTAGGATTCTCCTTTAGCTACTACCTTAGATTATCCATCTCTTCCACTAGAGCATTGCAATCTATCAGTGTCTGCGTATTGAATGAGAATCGCCAACATTCTCCTGGATGATTCCGACTTACTCTCATCCCATTCTCTGAGCATGTTGGGATTGGGATTCTTATACGTCAGCGCTATAAGAATGCTCAGCCCCCTTGGGACACATCCTATTTCCATGTATCTTTGACGAGACTTGCTCTCCCACCATTTAGAGAGTATCCTTCGTTGCAGCTTTTCCAGTCTCCTCATCTTTTCTCTCACATCAGTGGGTTGATCACCCCCTCCTTGCACCCCCTGCAAGCTTGCACTGTTGGATACATCCTCCTGGCTGAACATCCTCTCTGTGGCACTTTCTCTCTCTGTGAACCATTCCGCAGCCATCACTGTTGACCACTGCTCACTGCTAAAAGTGTCCCGCAGCACAGTCTAATACTGCTCTTCTCTCCCAAATGCAAAAGTCAACAGCATGGTGCGGCTTACCATAGTCTCAGGCAACCTTCGACACTCGAGCTAGGATTGCCTCTTCCTCCTTAGGCTTCACAGCTGGGAGGGTTCCGCGGTGTGTCGCTCTATACAACTCTCCTGAATCTCCGGTGGCCGCGGTGGGTCCTAAATGGGAGGGCATGTCAGTTTTCAGCGAAAGCCAACATTAACACAATTTCTCCTAACTACATCACATTCCATCAGAAACAGGCTCTGACACAGCTCGGATTCACAATGCCAGAGCAGTTTCTATATCTTTATTATTACCTACTGGCGGTTATAGTTAGGACCTTGTTTCCATAGGAAGAGTGTTTTATATTTGCTAAAACTTTCGGTGCCATTTGACAAATCCTCACCAAATTTTCAAAACTAATATAACGCTCAATTCAGCTTGAAATTTTGGGGTGATTCGTCAAATGGGGACCGAGAAAAAGGGGAGTCTCAAACTACGTTTTCCCCATGCAAATTTCCATAGAGATTTTAGGCACAACTTCAGCCTGAACTGCTGAATAGAATTACACCAATTTAGGCAGAAAGGTTAGCTGTTGGTTCACAAACCGACCTTTTTATGAATTGGTGTAAAACGTTCAGTAGTTTTTGAGATACTACAATAAATTCAAACTTGTATATAGAGGAACACGGACCGTAGGAGGATCTGACAGCCCCTGTGCTCAAATCTGAATCACTGCCAACACTTCAACCAGGAAGTGTTGGTAGGCTTCTTGGGACTCGGCTTCTGCCGAGACCCACAAAAAACATTTAAAAAGAGAAAAAGAGGCAGGATAGGTATAGCCTAAACCGCTAACAGTGGTTCTGAGGTCCCCCTGCAACCCCAACAGGGCCAAAAAGCACTTAAGAAAACAAACTATGCAGTGGGAACATGACAGAGTAACGAATCTGTGGCAAAATGTAATTATAAAAATGAACGCAGTCTCGCACGCTTGTTTACATTATAGCCTCCAAGTGAGCCAGGTCCTGGGAGCATGAAGGTTTTTTTCTTTTAAATGGAGGGGGGTGTACGGGACCACCCTGTTTGGGCTTAGTTATGCCTCGGGGACCACCAGCTCCCAGGGCATAATTTTAATAATGCCTGGGGGTGCTCGGACCCCTGCAACTCCTGGTGAGCACCACCTCCTCGTGGATATAAATAAATTGACTACAGGGGCAGCATGGACCCCCCTGAGCCCTGGGGATCACCACCTCTCCGGGGCTATAAATAAATTGATTGGGGGGGACCAGGCGAACCTCCTGCGCTCCAGGGACCACTACCTCCCTGGAGCTATAAATAAATTGATTGGGGGGCACACGGACCCCCCTAAGGCCTGGGGACTACCACATCCCCAGGGTTAAGTTAAATATGGAAAAACGGGGTCACGCAGACCCCCACCCCACCCCTGGGACTTCCACATTCCTGAGGCTTCCTTTTCTTTTGTTAAAGGGAGGTGGGCCCGGGGCTCACCACCTCACCAGACGGTGCCAGCAAACGGTTGGAGGGGCTGAGATGCTCTCCTCCTGTAGCCATACTTGGCCCTGGGGACCGCCATTCCCAAGGGCCAGCTCCTGCTATGTCCTGGGGTGCCAACCCCCAGGATATAGCTATTTGTTTTGGTTTGGCAGTAGCTTTGACAGCTCCCACCATGCAAAAGCAAACATTCCTGTTCCAGCTGTCAAAGTGCTACCACCCGCTGGAAGTGGAGATTCCATCTCTTTCCCCTCCCCGCTGACATGCAGGCAGACAAAGAGATAAAATATTTGCTCCTGGCTTCCCAGCAGCTCCCTCCTTGCAGCAGCAATGCCAGGTCCCGCAGGAGGCGGGGAGCTAGCTAGGATTGAAGGGTCTTGATTCTCCCCCCGTGGTCCAGGGTAAAGTGCAGAAAGAGGCAAATTTAAGGTCAGAAACTAGAAGAAAGAGGCAGCATTAAAGTGAGAAACAAGCAGAAAGATGCAAAATAAAGGTGAAAAACAAACAGAAAGAGACAGAAAAAAGGTCAGAAACTAGCAGGAAGAGACAGAATAAAGGTCAGCAATGAGCAGAAAAGGCAGAATAAAGGTCAGCATAGAGCAGAAAGAGGCAAAATAAAGGTGAGAAATGAGCAGAGAGAGGCAAAATAAAGGTGAGAAACGAGCAGAAAGAAGCTAAAAAGAGGTCAGGAACCAGCAGCAAGAGTCAAAATAAAGGTGAGAAAGGAGCAGAAAGAGGCAGAATACAGGTCACTAACAGGCAGAAACAGGCAAAATAAAGGTATAAAATGAGCAGAAAGAGGCAGATTAGAGGTCAGAAACCAGCAGAAAGATGCAGAATAAAGGTCAGAAATTAGCAGAAACTCTCACACACACACTCATGGACCCATCCCGAGACTCACTAATATATCCACTCACACACTCATGCATCCACTCACAGACCCACTCAGAGACTCACACACCCACTCACAGACCCAATGAGACACTCACACACCCACTCACAGATCCACTTAGACACTCATGCATCCAGTCACATGCCAACCCAGAGACTCATGCACTCACTCATAGACCCAATCAGAGACTCATACTCATGCACAGCTCTGCTTTAAACATGGTAACATTGGCTTATCCACAATTGGTATATTTAATGTACTTATAAATCCCTAATAAAGTGCACTACCTGTGCCTAAGGCCTGTAAATTAAAAGCTACTAGTGGGCTTGCAGCACTGATTGTGCCACCCACCTAAATAGCCCTTCGAACATGTCTCAGGACTACTATTGTATGGCCTTTGTGTTCAGTTTAAACTGCCATTTCGATCTGGCAAGTGAAGCCTCTTGCCAGACCTAAATCTTTCTTTTTAATACATATAAGTACCCCTAGGTTAGGCCCTGGACAGCCCAAGGGCAGGGTGCACTGTATTAAAAAAGTAGGATAAGCACTATTTTGAGTTTTACATTTCCTGGAAGTTTTTCACTACTGCAAGGCCTATTTCTCCCGATTATCTTATTAAATGTTATAAGCGAAGAGATGGGACCCGTAGGTTTGGTGTCTCTGGAATCACAATTTCAAATCACAACTTTTGGTAAAGTTGGATTTTCAGTGTAATTCTGAAAATTCCACTTTTAGAAAGTTATTATGTTCAAAACGGGAACGAAGTGACGCTCCACTCCAAGGCACACTGCTGAAAACATAATTCTCTCACAAAGAATCCATACACTTATCTGTTGCTTATCAATTTTTAATCCATGTGCTCCAATTGCATTCACAAAATCACATTTTCATTGTTCATTCACATGTGAGATGGTACGTAATCCCAATGTTTCAAATGCGGCAGATCTGCCGATCCCGGCCTTTCTCTGGAGCACGAGAGAATACGTAGTCGTCCATAACAGTGTATCTTAATTAACCCAATGCATTTCGGGCTTTCCTAGCCCTTCTTCGGGGTTTCACTGCAATATTAAAAGATTACCATACAAACATCTGTCCAACGTGTTTATTTTTATCTTTTTTGACAAAAACTTAATGCCAACCATCCGATTTAACTGTATTGCAATAAACTGTATTGACTGTCTAAAACCCATGCTTAGTGCCTCCAAAATATATGCCACACATCATTGTCCCACACCCAATCATCTCACCGAAAAGAGTACCTCCCCTAAATTCGTCCCCAGTGCTTATAAACCCTACAACCCCAAACTTATCAATTGGCTAATACCTGTGCCCACTAATTACAGCAACCTAAACAAACACATCTACCTGCATCCTTCGTTATACAACCATCAATTCCAGCGCGTTTCTACCTCGTCCGTGTCAAACGAAATTACAAACACTCCTACCCCATAACTCTGCCTTTAACTTCTCGTGCAACGGTTCCCCAGCCTCATTATTAACCAATCACTTCAAACCACTAATTCTACTACCCACCCCGAACTACATCACCCATCAACCATCTTGTTAAGTGCCTTATTCACCCGCCCAAACCTGCAATTAAACCACTCTCCCTTGACTAAACCAATACAATCCAAAGCGCCCAAACCCAGCACGATTACAACCCAACCCATCAATGACTATCAAAACGCTGCTACTCCCGTTTTTCGAACGTGCACATCCAACGATTATACAGATTTGATATGTTCAGGAGTTTATGCACATTATGTCCGTTGTGCGGAGTTCACAATGAAAAATAAACCATAACAATATGAACGATGTTAGTTCTTGGTCCTAAGCAACCACTTTATGGATGTTGTATTCAATGTTCGCATCTCACATGTGAGTCGAAGTCTGTTTATCTGAATTACTGCAGAGCCTATTGCTCTCGATTATCTTATTACATTTTATAAGTGTACTTTTCAGGTCGAAAGAGATGGGACCTGTGGGTTTGGTGTCTCTGGAATCACAATTTTAAGTGTAATTCTGAAAATGCCACTTTTAGAAAGTTGGCATTTTCTTACTTCAGCCACTTGGTGCCTTCTGCTTGTCTCTGAATACACGTCTGTGATGAATGACCGCTGAAGAACATGCATTCCCTCTAGATAGCCACACACAAAGGTAGCTTAGGTGTGACTGATGAGCCATTCACATCCTGATGGGCCATCCTGGGCAGGATGAGGGGGGAGGAGCTGACACTTACTCCTGAATAGACTGTGTCCTGGCCCACACAAAGGGCTGTATACCCCCTATAGTGAGTCTGGAGCCAGGGCAGGAAGGGCAGTGACTAAGCACACTTCAAAGGCCTCTCTTTGAAATCTCCACCCCTTCAAAGGCACAACTGTGTATAAGTACTGGACCCCATGCCACCACCAACTCAGTACACTTCTTGACATGAGGACATTCTCCCAGGAAGGAGGGCTGCTGGGCTGCTGAAAGGACAGTCACTCTACTGGACTCCTGCACTGCTGTGCTGACCTGCTGCCTACTGTCCTCCTTGCCTGGGAGTAAGAAGGACTGGACCTGCATCTCTTCATCCCAGAACCAATGTGACTCCAAGGGCTTGCTGGCTTGCCTCCTGTTTGAAGTCTCCGGGACATCAAAGACTTCCAACCCAACTACCTACAGCACCTGGACTCTGCCATCTGAGAGTCTTGCCCTGCCAAGTGGTACCAATCCAGTCCTGGACCCTTGGAAGTGGGTATAAAGTGCTGCAACTGCCAAAATCCACGCATCGCCGACATTGGGCCGCTCAAAACCGGCGCATCTTCATGACGAATCGCAGATGCTACGAGGATCAAGTACATCGATTTGCCATCGGCATGGCACATCACATACATTTCCAATACATCTCCGACTTTGTGCGACTCGGGACCGACGCATCGCCTACATCCTAAGGATCAATGATGGCACATCACCTCCTCTGCTACAAGCATTGGTGCTTCGTCGAGGCCGCAAACAAGGTACTTTGCAGCGGGGCAAAGTTGCTCGTTGTATCTGACCCGTTCTCCATCGTGGTCAGCCTTAACTTTTGGATTTGTCCCGCTCAAGCAGTACCCGATAGCCCCGGTTGGTGCTTTATTCACTACAATACAGTTTATTCTTTAAAAATGTATATCTCAAGTTCTATTTATTGGATTTTTTTATCTTGTTTTGTACATTAGTTTAAACTCTAGTCTTCTAACCAGATGTGGTACCTTTTTGTGAATTGTTTTCACTATTTTACTGTTTTAAGATTTGCAAAAATACTATTGCCTCTTAAATTAAGCCTTAATGCTCTGTGCCAAGCTACCAAAGAGTGAGCATAGGATAATTTAGGTTGTGTTTGTGACTTACCCTGATTAGGATTGAGGTTCCTGTTTGGACAGGGTGCATACCTCTGCCAACCAGAAATACAATTTCTAACACCCCTCCGCTTTTAATGCTAGATCTTATACTTTATGCATGACGATGTTAAATGTGACTCTTAGTTGTAACTTGTTTTGCGACGCAGAGTTTAGTGTGACCCTAGATCGACATTCATATAAAAAGGCGCCAATCCTCTTCATTGCTCTCCAACAAGCGTGGATGTACCTTAAGTGTTCTATGGTTATGAGAGTTAAGCGTGCCCGACAGTTCAGCCATAACAAAGGGCCTGCAAAGCATTCTTCTTTACAGAATGCGCTTCTAAATGGCAGTTATAATGGCCTTCTTTTGTTTTGTCCCGATATTTTGTGGATAAACTACAGGGCACAGTGCATTTCTGGTGTATCCAAAACAAAGATCTCCTAATCCTTGAGGATCCCAGGCATATGCGAGCAGTCTTCCCCTCTGTATTCTTCAGTTGCCACCTTTCGGATCTCTAGTGTTCATTTTACGACATCCACATTTTGCAACCTTAAATTTAAACTATAAATACAGCAAAGTACATTTATTCCGGTTTCCCTAACTTTTTTAAGCCTTGGATTAGTTATTTTTCTGAGCCTTGTCCCACGTTCATTCTTACTAAATGTTGTATAGGAGTTGTATACCATCCTTTAAGTTAATTTTATTTTTTGTTTTGGTGCACATTAGCGTTTATTGTTCTATTTTTGTGCAGCAAATTGCTTCTTATTGGGGAGAGCATGCACACTTCAAAAGTTACAAAAATATGACCAATTTCACGTAGAAAATGTGTTACTGCTAAGCCCAGATCTGTACATGTGCCAAGTTTAGTCTGCAGGGTTACTGTGGAGGATGCATAAGATTGGTCTCATGCATAAATTCAGAAATATATAGCATATTGGTTACTGGGCTGGTATTGACCTGATCCTCTTCTGTATAAGTGTGAGTGCAGCTAATTGTAAATATGTAACACACATCTTCCTGAGCTGGGTTAGGCCACGGTCTGTGCTACCATATGGCCAAAGCCATCAGCGGGTTCTTGGAGGCAGAAGATATGACAATGACTGTGAATGTCATGCGGCCTGTACCTACTTGTCCCCATTCAAAACAAACATGTTGCCCATTATTTTAATGTCTGGCATAAGGCTTTCCCGAGTCAAAACAGATGGTAAAGCGTGACCAGTCATGGTTTACCAAGCATATGTCACTGACAATCATGCCATGTTAATGAATACGAAAACATGATTGCCCCTTGGGCTTTGATGCACTTCTTAGGAGACGGAAAATCTGAGTCAACCGAAGAGTTCATTTAATGATATACTCATTAAAGTGTTCTCCTGCCTTTGCACGTCGGAAGATCCCAGCAGGATATTTCTGATCCTGGTGACTCAGTGGGAATGAACTAGGAATTCCAGTTTACGAAACTATTAAAAGCCATTACTGGTGACCTGTTTATTCAGAGCGAAGCATGGGCGGTACAGGCGTGCCACCAAAGACTCACTTATGTTTTTCTCACTTCCATTGACCTCACTTATCCTCATTGCCAAAGCTGATTCATGTATGTTGATCAAAAATATATATTTACAGATTTCATTTTTTATTTTTCTATTCTGACTTATTTAACATGTTTCGAATGGCCTTCCCTTGATAAAATTATTAGTGTTAACATCTCTTTATTAGAGATATCAAAGAAAGACAGAACACATGAAAGTGTCATTACTTGAACCTTGTCCACAAACATAAAGCTCCTTCAGCTCTCAAACTCAGACATTTCCACTATAGTAAAAAAAAAAACAACTGCTATGAATATTAGGTTTGCATTTCCACAATTCTCCATGATCAAACCAACCATTGTGGCCTGGGCAAAGAAAGAGACAAAAGTGGGGAATCAGTGGCAGAAAAAAGGTGAAAAACACAAACCTAAATCTATACTTCAAAGACGAAAACCCTTGAGCTCACACTAATCAAAGTGTACATATTTTGCCCTATTCCCCTTGGTGCTGAAAGAAGATCCAGGGCCTGATTCACAAAGGTAAACTTAGACCTAAATTCTACGATTACCACTTTATTATCCACAAAGGGATTTCAGAGTAGCATCTTTATGCCTGTGGAGGTTCCGTATTCATGGAGGAGCCTCTGCCAGAGTGCAGAACCTCCACAGGTGTGAAGATACTAGTGAAAACGGAAAAGTAGTATTTTTAGACTTCAGGTCTAAGTTTACCTTTGTGAATTAGGTCCCCAATGTTCAATCAGTCATTCTGAGCAATAGTCGAGGCCTGTCAAGAATGCCCTCGCCAAAACAACCAGTGCGAACTCTGTGCTTCACTTTTAGTCTCCCTGGATAGCCCACATATGCTTCACATTCTTTCCCCTAGAGCACCTACTTGATGGTCATCAGGGCCCTCTTCTTGGCTAAGGCATTATGTAAAAAAGTAGACACTTTTTCACATCAGAACATACTTTTCCTGCACCACAATTTGGGGAGTTTAAGCTTTTCACTGTGATGAGTGGACAGCAAAATCACCACTCTACCAATATCTTCTCTGGTTGTCACGAATTTGAGAAAAAGTCTAGATTCTTGCACTATAACACACTGTTCTCCTTAATACTGAAACACCAGCAACCAAAAAAAACTACTGCCAGTCATCCCAGGGGAGAACTTTTCCGAAGATTCACTGGCATCTACAGCACCCAAATGGGGCTTCTCCATATTAGGTTATTGACCATCTAAATCCTTCTTACATTTTCATTATGGCATCTGCTGCATTTTTTTCCTGAAGGACTCCAACTCCCTCACACCATAGCAGTCTCCATCACTGTAGATACCAAACTTTGTATTGTATACCCTGTCTGTTTCTTCTCAGCCACTAGCAGTCTCCTGGTCAAAGTTCCAAATGCTGCTCTATACTATATTCCGTTATTGCAGTTCAGTCAGCATTTTCAGGGAGATCTCCATGCAATACATTTATTGAGTGGAGCAGGGGTTGCTAATGTGGCATCAACATTGTGCCATCTGGTGATTCTGCTCAGCGATTGAGTCCTGGCTGCTCTTAACAGGAGCTCCTTTTCCTTTTCTACAATGCTGACTACTATGGGACACTTAACGGATCACAGACTTTAGGAGGGCTTCCCATGCTTGAATAAAGTTCTTCTAGCCAGCCAAAGGTGTGGCACACTCAGGGAAACATACTTCAAGCCTCAGATTTTTTTTCCTTCAAATTGTTTGTTATTGATTTTTAGATTTGACAGTAAACAAGGCCATGGCTATGGATACAAGTAGAATATCATCAGAGAGAGGAACGATCTTGGCGGGCGGATAACAGAAAAATATCTACACCATAAGTATACAATAAGATCGCAACCAAGAAACATGGGTTTCTCAAACAAGTACACAATCTTGTAAAAACCAAAAAAAGAATAAACGTCTGGATGTATCTAAAACCATAAATCTATCTAAGAGTAGGCTTGGCGGTTTCAAACTGGGTTGGGGGAGGGGTTTATAGGTGGAAGGAGTACCCTGGTCAGTGAAGTAGTAACAAGAATCTGGAGTGCTGGATAAGGGAGGTGGTCTGGCAAATCGTACAGCAATGCTAAAACCCAGCAACTAAAGCAGAGGACCTGGCGATGGAGGGAAAGGTCCTGATGTTGACAGGGGAGTAGGGCACATATGGAAAAATGGAGGGTGGTCCTCCTGCAGCTAATGTGAGCAATATGTGTGAGGATCCCTGGGATTGAGCCTTGCACAGCTAACCTTTTGGCATGAGGAGGGGAGGAAGAATGGGGAGCCGAGTGGAGGCTCATGAGGATGAGGTTGGCCCACTGCATGTTTCTGCTAGGTTCGAGACAAGCCTTTCCCATTTATCGGCGACAATGAATGTCCTTAGCTTCTTCCCTATGAAAGTTGCCAGATTTTGGCTGTAGCCCACAGCTCCAAAACCCACTTCCACATCTCGCAAGAAAGGGGTGCCAGGCTGTTCCATCTCATTGTAACAGTGCGTTTTGTGAGGATCAGGGCAAAATGCAGCAAGCCGGTGGTTGTTTTGTGTTTATTTGATCATTTGTAGATACCTGGACAACCCGCCTACAATGTGTCCTCCTCCTGAATGCCTGTAATAGCTGAGGTTTTCTTTGTCACCTCATCCCAGTAAAAACTCAGTCAAGGGCATTCCCATAGTACATGCTTCAAGTCCGCCGCAGGGGTCTCGTATGTGTTTTGGGCATCAGAAAAGATATTATGTATTTGTTTGGCGGACAGTCAAGCCCTGTAATAATAAGTAAAACTGAATTTGTTTAGGGCGAGCTTTGATGGAGATCTTTTGAGGGTATTCCAGGGCCCTCAACCACTCCCTTTCATGCAAGACTCTGCCTAGTTCATCATCCAAAGTGCCCCTCGATGGCTGCAGTGAGAGTTGATCATTGGCAACCAGGGCTCTGTACAATGAGGTAACAAGCCTCTGCTCTTAACAAATCACCTGTAGAATTTTATGAGTTGGTTGGTGGCCATCTTGGAGTCTCCCAAAGCCCTAGTGTCGCAAACAATATGGTGAATAAGAGTGACTGTAAGAAATTGGCCTCCCAGGAGGTCAAATTGCTCTATTGGGGCTGTGAGAAATAGGAGCTGACTGTCCTGGAACAAATCTCCCAGGGTGGTGATTCCCGCTTGGCCCCAAACCATGACTTTCGCCCGGTCAGGAATCCCTGATTCATGGGGAGACTAGTGAGGGGTCAAATTGAACATACGGTGGAAGTCTCCTGTGATTGAGAAAATAAAGATTATGACAATGCCTATGTGTCCCCTATGTGTTCCCCAACGTTTCGTGTACATGCATGTACGCCATGCATTTTCCCTCCATGGCCTGTCAACCATGATGCCTATGCTATAACGTGGCCTGCCATCAAGTATCCCATGAGAGAAACGACAAATCTGCACTGAGGCCTACACGTTTTGCATCATGTTTTCCTGCACTCGTGCCATTTTCATGAAAGCCCATTTTGTGGCTCAGCCGGAGCCCGAAAAGAGGTTTCAGGCCTCAGACGCTCTGAGAGCTGCAGCTGCGTATCCTTGGCCTCGCACACTTGGGCCTCAGCCAAAGGGACCCAGTCCGGGGTGCCGAAAAAGTATTGAGCACGGTTATCTGCTTACTCCTACTGAATCACATTCCTGCCTGGAAAAGGAGGAATAAACAAAACCCGCCTGCAAAGGATAGAGCCTAGCCTTTCTGTCTCCCTTTCAGTGATTGCAAAGCTCACGTCAGTGAAAAACCCATAGCCCCCATGTAAGGCCCACGCAGTGAATAAAGAAATAGAAGCCAGATCGGCTCTTGGTGATAGGCAACCTATGTCACAGATCAGTTCCTGCTCCGGACTTTAGATATCAGATAATACAAGATGTGCTGGTCGTCCTGACACTGAAGGCCTCTCTTCCAGACTCCCCGGCTGCACAGCATCCTTCCCCCAGTTACACGTCAGTTACACGTCATGCTCGAGTTGAGCACAAGTAAGGCAAAGTTCCAGTAAAGTTCCAGCTGATCACGCAACCCCCTCCAGGTACCCACCCACCTATGACACTCACCTATGACTCATCAAGTGGACGCCCACATGGACACCCACCTTCACGCCTACTTACACGCCCACATGCTCTTATCTCATTCTCTCTTGCTCTGCCTGAAGCGCTCCTGCTTACGTATAATATGGAATGTATATATACTGTGCTCTGTGAATAAAGTTAGAGAAGACCCTTCCTGATCCCTTGTGGTGATGGAACCATTCTCCCTATAACTCGAGTTATTGGAATAAAGCCCTTTTGAACCTGATACCACGGACTCAGCCTCTTGCTTTATGCATGATCCTATTGATACCTATAGAAATTATGAGTGCGTAATACTTTATCTACGACATTATTATGGCGCCCGAATAGGGACGAATCCCCTTCCCCACGCGCCGGAGATGAAGGTCCAGTTTTGCCCCCTTCTACAGCCGTGACGGACTTCAAGTGTACACGTCGCGGGTTTTCCCGCCAACTCCCTCAGGCCAACGGAGGAGACGGACTGCGACCAGGCATCCATACGAGGCGGTGAGGATTGCGGATCGTCCCGACCCAGAGCCCACCCTGCGAGAGAGCTGTGTCCGAGGTTTCTAGAGATCCGCCAAGGATACGCCATTCCCGCGCATGCGCAGCGCCGAGTGTCCGAGGCCTTCAAGTTCTGCTTCCCGGTGAGTTTCATGGGGGTTGCATAAAGACGGGTTCATTTAATGAACACGGTAAAGACGTGTCTCACTTGTGAGACCGGTATGGTTGTGCTGTATTCCAGTGCATAGAGTTTTCAAGTATTCAAGTATACAAGTGCATGCATAGAGTCATTCAAGTATTCAAGTATTCAAGTATTCAGGTGCACCGATTCAACTGTATGAATGTTATTGTCTTAGTCAGGTTCAGTTAGGTTTGAATGTGTCAGGTTTGTATGTAAGATTGTTTCATTGTGATTTTTTTTTTTTTTTTGGTTACATTTCAACATGCCGTTGTTTTATAACTGCGTAAAATAGGTACTAGGAAAGGTGTATTAGAGGAATCAGTTAACATTCCGCCTAGAGACACACCTGGACATTTCATGTACTGTAAACATGGTTTAGATGCCGTGTTGTTTTTAGAGCTATGGGTGGATTACACGAAGGATTTAGAGACACAGTATAGATGGCCTATCACGGGAACGTGGGATGCGGAATGCATTATGAAGGTAGAGGAAGAGCTATGGAAGAGAAAATGTAGACCTGCTCAGAAGGATGCCATTGAGTTTTGGCGCAAGGAGTCACATAGAAGAACAGAGAAAGAGTTCCACAAAGCAGAGAGAAGTAGACAGGAGTCTGAAAAAGCCAAAGAAAAGAAGTTACAGGAGGAAGGGGAGCGGGTCAAAAGAGAACAGGCTGAAAGAGAAAGAATTACTGTCGTTGCTGGTATTTATCCCGTCCTTTCAGAGGAACTAGCAAGAGTGGCCCCAGTAGAAAGACCCGTTAGAGTGCCACCGCAAGTACCCCGAAAAATAAGACCAACAGCATCCGAAGCGTTTGTTACCACCTACCTAGAGGAATCCCCACCAGCATACCTAGACGGATCTTTCCCTGCACCCCCAACACAGGCCCAACTTCAGGAGCTCGAGGACGGCGGGGAGGGATCCGGGACAGCATCAGGAGGGGGGCCGACTGTAAAGGTAGACATCTCCGAATGTATATACGATCCAGATCCAGGAAAGAGCAATATGCTCGTGATTTCACTAAGACTTAGACAAGCAGTCGCATATTTGGAAAAATGACCAGATATGGATAAACACCTAAAGAAAATGTACAATTTCATAAGAACAGGGGAGGGTCCTGAGTGCATAGCAGAGGCCACACAAAACCGAAAAGTAATTGTTAAGAACTATATCCTTCGTTTCCTAATTAACTGTCTGATCAGGGAAAAAGACGAAGGTGACAGGGACGTACACCCTTGTTATATAGGTTGGAGTGATCACATAGATGCCGGTCAGCATGATAAATCAGGACAGAGAGACAGCATGTTGACCAAAATCCGAAAGGCAATAATAGCCTCACACGAAGCAGGACCGGACGGAAAGGCTGAGTCATCCTCTGATGACGAAGCCGGGGACAAAGACAAAGTACTATACGTGGGCCATGCCCGACGGTTCGAGAGGCCCAAGGGCCTCATTACCGTAAACAGGGAACGGCTATAAAAGAAAGATATTCCCTTCAAAGTTTATTCCAAACTACCGAAAAGGCCCTGAATAGATGGATAGGTAACGACCAGCCCCTCACCCCGACCGAAAAAGAATTAGCACGGTCAGCCACCCTGTGGGTGTCCCAATATGATACATATAATAATGATATAGTAGCCCAAACGTTCTTGAGCCTCCCACCAAACGAACAGCGCATAGCTGGTGTTTACATGGTCCAACATTTGATTACGTTGTATGAGAGTCAATATTCGGATCCCGGTCTATTGTATAAGTTGCTGGACGACATAGTACTAGATAGGTGGACGAACATGGGTACTGAATTGATTAATGTCATCCTAGATCAGCGACACAAATATATAGAATTCGTTACTAGGTCCCTGCTTCCCGTTCCACCCCATGATAGGCGACAGTTATACGACAAGCTGAACCCCCTACGAGAGGTTCATCCTGTAAAAGATACAAACAATGTGCTACAACGGGTGTATGTCTACACCCCCTTGTCGAAATTAGAGATACTGGAAATGAAAAAGATGTTGCCCTCCCATGATAAAGACCCGGGGGGTTTTCACCGAGAACTAAAAGACATTCTCCGCTTAGGAGAGTATACATATGCTGACATTCTAAAATTATTGAAAGTACTATTGCCTGCTGGTATTTACGAGAAGCTTAAAGAAAAGGACTGGGAGGTGGGAGAGAAAAAGATTAGCTGGGATGTGTCGGAAAGAGAGGATGCAGCCAGAGCCCCGGGGGTTGGTCTGGGTCCCCGAGCTAAAGAATTACCTGAACTCCTTGTACAAGTTTTGCCTAGATTATTAGTTACTAAAAAGGAAGACTGGGATGCTATTTCAGCCTGTAAGCAGAAACCAGACGAGGACACAAGCGATTTTTACTCTAGGTTTGAGAAATGTTTTACTATCAATAGTGGCCTTAAGCCCGGTAGCGAATCATACCCCCATCTTTTCGTGAGCAAACTAGTAGAAAATTCCCTACCCGAGATTAAGTATAGGGTACTGAAGGTTGAGAGTACTTGGCAAGCAAACAGCCCTTCACAAATGTTACAAATGTTACAATATCACCAGAACAGAATTAGAGAAGAACACGAGCAGGAAAAGAGACGCATGAACGACACAAAGATGAAGATGCTGGTGGCCCAATCGGCACCGGCAAACACAAACACGAACAAAAGTAGCGCGACACCAGTTAAAGGGAACTGTAATTATTGCAAGAAGCCAGGCCACTACGTAAATGAATGTGCAGTCCTGAAACACAATATAGCTACAGGTAAAACAAAGCCACGTCCATCTCCTCCCAAGGAAAATAACACGCATCAGACATGAGATACGTTTCCACCGCCGCCACCGCCAGTCCATGCACCTGCACCCACCCACGCTACAGCACAAATGTATCAGCACGCTCAACCTAACTATCCAGACTACCAAGCATATTCATGAAGGAGCCTAGAGAGGGAATTCGACTTGCCCCTTATTCCAGTTCCTGTGGACCAAGATGGTCCCTATGTACATACACGTTTACTGGGACAGGATAAAAAGTTTTTGATTGACACTGGGGCGAGTAGAACTACCGTCAGTCATTCCGAGGTTCCAGGGGCACCCCTCTCGGGCTCAAAGAGCATATCCCTGGGTTTTTCAGGAAAGCCAATTATTAACGAGGTTTCGGAACCAGTCTCTTTAGGAGTTGGTCCACTGATACATACAACAGACTTACTGCTTACTAAATCATGTCCAGAAAACTTACTTGGTATAAAGACATTAAAGGAACTGGGAGCAATTATCTGTTGCTCGCCAGAAGGAGTGCGACTGTATTTACGTGATTTCAAGGGACATTTTGTAATAAAAGATTTTGACATCAGGCTCCAAAATGTACCACAGCACCTATGGGCACAAGGTCCGACTGACGTAGGTTTCATGAACATTACACCACACCAGGTCACCCTCAAAGCAGGAGTAGTGCTGCCACGGATACGACAATACAAGATCCCACCTGAGGCTGAAGTAGGGTTACTGAAATTAATCGACGAACTCATTGCACAAGGGGTGGTGGTGGAGACTGATTCAAACGTATGCAATTCACCTGTTCTTCCTATTCTTAAGCGAACTGATCCCAAAGCACCACCTGTCTATAGATTAGTTGTGGACCTGCGACAATTGAACAAATGTGTAGTCCCACAGTACCCGGTGGTCCCGGACATTTCTTCATTATTGACTGCTATTGATGCAGAGGCTACGTTCTTTACAGTTATCGATCTGAAGAACGCATTTTTCAGTATCCCAATACATCCAGACAGCCAATATCTTTTTGGCTTCAGTTTAAAAGGCCGCAGCTTCAGATTCACAAGAGCTCCACAGGGCTACACAGAGAGTCCTAGCATATACAGTAAGGCACTCAAACAGCAACTAGACAGTATTCATATGCCTACCACTACAGCACTGATACAGTACGTAGATGACATTCTCATCACAGCAAGATCAGAAACTGACTGCGAAGATGCATCACTCACGGTTTTACACTTTCTGGCTGACAAGGGGCACAAAGTGTCCCCTTCGAAGTTACAATTCTGTGAACAGCAAGTGGCGTACCTTGGGCAATTGCTGTCCAAGGAGGGTAGGCGACTGACACCGGAACGTATTCAATTGATTTCTGGCCTTTCACAGCCCAAGACACAAAAGGAGGTACGTGCATTCATTGGCCTCACTTCATATTGCAGGCAGTGGATTCCCCAGTATGCTTACATAGCCAAACCCCTAATGCAGTTGACGACACAGGAGGCAGCTTCTACTAATGTCCTCCCTTGGACACAAGAACACACTGTGGCATTTGAAGAATTAAAAAGAGCTTTATGTCAAGCACCAGTTTTAGCGACTCCTGATTACAACAAATCTTTTATGCTTTTTGTGACAGAGCGGGATGGAACAGCACTATCTGTCCTCACACAAGATCATGCAGGAAAACACAAGCCCTGTGCTTATTTTTCTAGTACATTGGACCCAGTAGCCCAGGCTTTGCCTGCGTGCCTAAAATCTGTTGCAGCAACGGCCTTAGCCATAAGACAAAGTGACTCGATAGTGCTGGGCCACCCCCTGACAGTACAAGTACCGCACGCAGTGGAGGTTCTCTTGAACCGGACACAAACCCAACACCTGACTGTAGCGAGACTGACAGGTTATGAGCTGACGTTATTTCAACCACACATAGAGATCAGACGATGCAACATACTGAATCCTGCTACTCTTTTGCCCTCTAGTACAGAAAACGTTCCACCACATGACTGTGTTGAAGTGATACATACCGTGACTAAACCAAGACAAGACTTGACAGATGTTGCACTCCCAGACCCTGACCTAACACTCTATGTTGACGGCTCATGCATGAGGACGGGGGCGGGAGAATTAGTGGCAGCGTATGCAGTGACCACTGCTACTGAAATCATAGAGACTAAAAGAATAGACATACTGTCAGCACAAGCAGCAGAGCTCATCGCTCTGACACAAGCATGCATAAGAGCTAAGCACTTGAGAGTAAACATTTACACCGATTCACAATATGCATTCGGGGTAGTTCACGATTTTGGAGTACTATGGAAAGAAAGAGGTTTCTTGACCTCTCACGGGGCCAAGATACAGCATGGCCCCCTTATACAAGCCCTTCTGGAAGCGATACATTTACCGACAGCTATAGCTATCCTGAAATGCAAAGCACATACTAAAGCCACAGATACCATTTCTCAAGGCAATGATCTGGCAGACCGAACTGCTAAACAGACAGCTCAGACCCCACTAGACATGACGAACTCACAGATACCATCAATGACTAAAGCCATGACAGTCAGGGATCCTTCCAGGGATGTACAAGATATACAGACACATGCTACTCTAGACGAATTGAAGAAATGGTCGGAACAAGGAGGGGTACTGACTGATCAGGGTTGGATGACTAAGGGCAAGGCAACATGGTTTCTTCCTGATTCGATGGTACAAGTGATCATAAATACCGCACATAGTCCTGCACACTTAGGAGAGAAAGCAATGCTAGACAGCTTACAGAATATCTGGTTCAACAAGCACCTGCGTGCAGCAGCGAAACAAAAAGTCAGAACATGTATGATCTGTTGCCAATTCAATCCAGGTAAAGGCATTCCGGTGGAACAAGGTGGATTCTCTCCACCTGACCATCCTTTTGAAGTCCTCCAAATGGATTATATCCAAATGAACAGATGTAGAGTTTACAAATATGTCCTGGTAGTTGTATGTGCACTCACAAGATGGACAGAAGCCTATCCAGTCCCTGATTATACTGCTGTAACTACCGCCAGACAATTGGTGCGAGAGTTTTTCCCACGTTATGGATTACCGCGTGTCGTATATTCCGACAACGGTCAGCCTTTCTCCTCTGAACTCATGAAGCAGGTGTCCCTTCTGTTAGGGTATACCTGGAAGTTTCATTGTGTGCGACATCCTGAAGCAGCAGGCCTTGTAGAAAGGCACAATCAGACCTTAAAGACAAAACTAGCAAAGATTTGTGCAGAAAAAGGTGTAGATTGGATGGTAGCCCTGCCGGTTGCCCTCTTTTACATGCGAATGGTAGCCCATTCTAGAACTGGCTTATCTCCTTACGAAGTGGTCTTTGGTAGGCCACCGAATATGTGGGGCACTCCGATGCCTAAAAAGATTACTGATGTTGATAGTAACTTGCTGACAGATTACCTGGCTTCCTTGATGTCTGCACTACTCTCTTGTCGTTCGCAGGTTGCCGCCGCCTTCCCTGACAACACCCAGGTCAAGGAACACTCCATCGCTCCTGGGGATTATATTTTAATAAGGAACTTTGACAGGACGAGTCCTCTTGAGCCGAGGTGGAAGGCGCCGAAGTTAGTGCTATTGACGACGAGGACAGCCGTTAAAGTCGAAGGACGGAAAGGATGGCTGCATATACACCACTGCAAGCGCTACTTCGGGAATAACGACTCTTTTAAAAAGGAAACAAACTTTTCAGACTTTGAGCCCCCTTTACTAGAGGAGACTCCTCAGCAGGAGTACAAAGCTAAACTTAGATCTAGAAAGCCAGACCCCGTTTGATCAATTAAGTCCACTAGGTGGTGAATCGGTTGAACATGTATTCTGACTTGCATAAGATCTCGGACAATGATAATCATAAAAAGAGCAAGATGAAAAGCAAATACTGTAAAATATTACGTGGTAGATGTATAGTGACTTTGATTTTTCTATCTCTTCTGTGCATCACGATAATATGTATCAGCTTAATACTACATGCTATTTTTCCTCCTATTGCCTCACTCTTACACTCCTCCACTAATGATACCATAAAGCATACATTTAGTGATCTGCCATCCTATGAGCTATCCTATCGACTTGCCCTGCGCAACAATACCTTTATTCAGATGCTGCACCATTCACATCAGACTAGCAATGCTACAGACTGCTGGGTCTGTGGCCGACTTCCCCCGTATCAGAAGGTGAAGGGAGTGTTGCCTCTTTTCCCTTTTCCGTTCTCCCATAATGGTTCTTGCGGAGCATGGTTTGCCTTAATGACATCCATCAACGGTGATGCCAAAGAATGTCAAGACAAGGAGTGTAGGGGTGACTGGGTATGGGGTAACTTGAATAAAGTCATGAATGAAGCATGTTTCCCAGACGAAGAAGGTCTTCCCCAAAGAAAAGGTACAGATCTAGAAAATGAAGAGTATCAGCAAGGAAATGCGACCCTCGACTTTATAATGTTGAATGTCAAGCCCATACACAATGTAGGTCCATCCTCAATTACAATCCTGCCAGTAAAAGGGGACTTGTGTGTCAGAAAAGAAGGCTCAGTACATTTGGGGCACAGCGAGTGTAATACTATAATAGAGTTTAAAGACAAAGGAAAGTCCTATTTCAGAGCATCACGACACACCTACTTTATTTGTGGCCAGCCAGCCTATGTACAGCTGCCCTTAGACTGGGGTGGGACGTGCTACATATCATTTCTTTTACCACCCGTTTTCTTAGCCCCATCGAACTATCATCAAGATCCCCAACTAGCACTTTTCAGACACAGACGAGGGCTCGATGCCTCCGGCATTGACCAGACCGAGACAGCTTGGGAGCAATATACAGATTTCAACAAAGGATTCTTTTTCTTCATAGGTCCCGTCCAGAATAGTAAACTTATCCGCAGGCTAACAAGGATTCTAGAAACAGTTGTAAAATAGACTGCATCAGCCCTGGGGAACTTGACCCAGGAACAGTCTGCTATGAGAATGGTCGATCTTCAGAACCGCCTTGTTCTTGACGTCATCCTGGCGGATAGGGGCGGGGCTTGTAGAATCATCGGCTCCAGCTGTTGCGTTTTTATTCCTAATAACGCACCATCTGTATACAAAGCAATAACAAGGCTCCACAAGATTGCCCAAAGCATACATCAAGACCCAGGCACGTGGACTTGGTCCAGTTGGCTCTGGGGAGTAATATCGGCATGGGGATGGAAAGTGTTGACCGTCTGTGGGTTAATACTACTAATGGTATTCAGTTGTTGTCTATGTCTGCAGTGTGGCCCGGCCATTTGCGGCCTGTGTGCTACTGCATGTGTTCCACGTACCCATATACAAAGCATTGAAAATGGAAAAATAATGCTGCAAGAACAGATCGACTGTCTCATGAGAATAGATGTGACATGAAGGGTCCACTAGGGGACAAGGAGGGAATGAGAAAATAAAGATTATGACAAGGCCTATGTGTCCCCTATGTGTTCCCCAACGTTTCGTGTACATGCATGTACGCCATGCATTTTCCCTCCATGGCCTGTCAACCATGATGCCTATGCTATAACGTGGCCTGCCATCAAGTATCCCATGAGAGAAACGACAAATCTGCACTGAGGCCTACACGTTTTGCATCATGTTTTCCTGCACTCATGCCATTTTCATGAAAGCCCATTTTGTGGCTCAGCCGGAGCCCGAAAAGAGGTTTCAGGCCTCAGACGCTCTGAGAGCTGCAGCTGCGTATCCTTGGCCTCGCACACTTGGGCCTCAGCCAAAGGGACCCAGTCCGGGGTGCCGAAATAGTATTGAGCACGGTTATCTGCTTACTCCTACTGAATCACATTCCTGCCTGGAAAAGGAGGAATAAACAAAACCCGCCTGCAAAGGATAGAGCCTAGCCTTTCTGTCTCCCTTTCAGTGATTGCAAAGCTCACGTCAGTGAAAAACCCATAGCCCCCATGTAAGGCCCACGCAGTGAATAAAGAAATAGAAGCCAGATCGGCTCTTGGTGATAGGCAACCTATGTCACAGATCAGTTCCTGCTCCGGACTTTAGATATCAGATAATACAAGATGTGCTGGTCGTCCTGACACTGAAGACCTCTCTTCCAGACTCCCCGGCTGCACAGCAACCTTCCCCCAGTTACACGTCAGTTACACGTCATGCTCGAGTTGAGCACAAGTAAGGCAAAGTTCCAGTAAAGTTCCAGCTGATCACGCAACCCCCTCCAGGTACCCACCCACCTATGACACTCACCTATGACTCATCAAGTGGACGGCCACATGGACACCCATCTTCACGCCTACTTACACGCCCACATGCTCTTATCTCATTCTCTCTTGCTCTGCCTGAAGCGCTCCTGCTTACGTATAATATGGAATGTATATATACTGTGCTCTGTGAATAAAGTTAGAGAAGACCCTTCCTGATCCCTTGTGGTGATGGAACCATTCTCCCTATAACTCGAGTTATTGGAATAAAGCCCTTTTGAACCTGATACCACGGACTCAGCCTCTTGCTTTATGCATGATCCTATTGATACCTATAGAAATTATGAGTGCGTAATACTTTATCTACGACATGATCCACACCCTACTGGCTAAACACTTCAAAGCCACCGGTAGGAGGCGAAGGAGGCTGGCACAGTGGGGGGCTCCTCGAGCCATCAAGGCCAGTTCAAAAGGGAAATAAGGGTTCCTCTGTCCTCTAGAAAATGTGTGGCAAACCAGCAGGTCGACCACTGCAGTTGGGTCACTAAGTAGTAGTTAGGAACACCCAGGTTAGGAAGTTAGGAACACCCAGGGCTCCCTGGTCTGGAGAGAGTTATAATTTTGACAGAGCCATTTGATGACAGGAATTATGCCAAATAAGCTCAGCAGGGATTATGCCATGGTCCCGGAAGACCGTTTGAGTGAGTACAATCAAAAGGTTGACAAAGTGGTAAATAAGTCATGAAAGGATCACCATCTTTGAGACAGCAATGCAGCCCAGCACAGGACAGAAAAAGGGGGTGATCTCCAGAAGATAACTTGGGCCCGAAGGGATTTCACCATCAAGGAGATCCTGGTGAACATGAAATATTCAAATCTCTGAACAACCAAAGGACATGACATGGTCTCTCACCTCTCCGTGGTCCAAGTGCATCTGGGCTAAAGCTAGGGTCAAGGGAAAAAGACAGGACTTGCTCCAGCTCACCTGCAGGACCACAGTCCTTCCAAAGGTAGTTAGGAGATGGGAAATGTTGGAGAGGTCGTCCTGCAAACCTTTGATGTCGAACAGCACATCATCTGCATAAAGTGAGTTTGAGTAGGTTCTATCTGACAAGGGGATTCCTCGGCCTCTCCACCCATGGACATGCAGCGCTAGGAGTTCCATCATTAGCACAAATGGAAGTGGAGAAAGGGGGCATCCCTTTCTGGTGGCCGCCGCAGATATCAGTCCCACAGAAGACACTCTGATGAAGGTGTCCGAGTAAAGGAGTCAGACTAATTTTATGGTACATGCTCTGAACCTAAACCACTCCACAGTGCTGAACATATACTCCCAGCCCAAGGAGTCAAATGTCTTCTCTAGACTTCGAATTAGGGTGGCAGTTTGTGCCCATCGTTTCTTTGAGGTCTCAATGAATATTTCTATTAGGTACAAACCAGTTGGATGCGGTTGGCCAAAATCCTACTTAAGATTTTATAGTCGGTATTTAAAATAGTTTTTTTTTCTCAAACATATTTTTATTGGCATTTAGTTCAATATCCGTCAGGAACTTTAACATTCATTGGTGCATACCATATCACCAAAGTACAACGCATCCAAACATATTCAGGTTTGTGCTTGCTGCTGTTCAATCCGTTATACCATCCCCAGTTTCAAATAGTAGAGTGGCACCATTGTTTTCCAGGATCTATGTATGCGTTAAATTCATACTATCTCACGGCTCACTTTAACTTTTCATAGTATATTATTGGGGAGGAGCCAGTCATATTCTATAAATGGGTGCATGAAGGGGGTCTTCAAATATGTATTCTCGTAGTTTTTGAGAAACTGCGTAACATGTGTAACGTACTAACTAACTAGGCGGTGGGGTCAAAGCTATATAGCCATATCAGTGATGCAGATTAATTGTCCGGGTGGGTGGAGTATAGGGCGTGCAGGGGTGGGCAGAGGTTAGCTGCCATCTGCTGGGTTTCAGATCATTACTGCCCTCCAATTGTATGTTATCAGTGCTGGGAGGAGATGAATGATATGCTAGGGCAGTGCCCATGTCTTGTCTTTTGCCGTTCAGTGCCCATGGTCAAGGTGTATTAGTGATCTTTCTTAGAGACTTCCCAGTGGTGACCACCCAGGTGTTTCCTCGCCAACCCTATTCATCGCTTGCTTAAGTATTATCATCGTCCCCCTCTTCTTCTCTCTTTTCTCATTCTGGGTTTTCCCATGTCTCTAAGATCTCTCTCCAGTGCCCTGCAATAGGGTGTTGTCTCAGCCCCCTTATTTCTTCCCTCGCCAAGACCATGCCCTCAGACCCAGCCCAGTAGGACACGTCTCGCTTCCAAGTGTTAATTGTTGGTCCCGTCACAGACTTTCAAGTCATCGCTATTCGTCTTCTAGCCAGGACCAATGCTAAGTCTAGGAGTCTGATACCCACTTTCCATTTGAGGAGACAGGGAAAAGCCACAACAGGCACTCCCCAACTGTGCGGACCTTTGTGCATCCTACCACTGTCTCTAAAAGCCACAAAACCTGCCCCCAGAACCCGGAGAGCACGGCACAGCCCCTGGTCATGTGTACAAAGTCCGCATTTTCATGGTCGCATTTCTGACATTTGCGTGTGTCGCCCCCATAAGACATTTGAAGTTTATGAGGGGTCATATAGGTCATATGGGTATAATTAAATTGTGTATATTTCAGTGTCATATTATGTGAAACTTTTTTAGGGTATGCTAGGATATTGGTTCATTCTGGATCTGTGACGTCTTTACCTAGGATGGTCTCCCTGCTGTATTTATATGAATTATACGGTGGTAAGATGCCAGGTTCCTAGAGTCCTGTCCTGGTTTTTAGAGTGAGACCAGCAAAGCCTCACAAAGGGTGGCTGGGAGGTGCCTTGAACTAAGGGCAGTCTCGTACAATGTAGCCATTTTCAGTGCCAGGGAACTAGCCAGCGCTTCATAGAACTCTACCCGGAAGCTGTTGGTTTCAGGAGTCATGCCTTTGGCCAGTTCTGCAATCTCCCTTTTAATATATTGAATTGTGATTACCATATCTATCTCCTCACATTTCACTACGGAAAGCTCGGGCAGGGGCACTGACTCCAGGGAGTCCCTGATCTTGACAGATAGGGGCATTAAAAAGCTCTGTAAAAAGCAATAAATACATTGTGGATATCTTGCTGCAAAGAGAGCAGGGTGCCATCCAAGCAATAAAGGGCAGTCGTTGGGGGCTGTCTAAACTCCTTGTTGAACAGCCATGCTAAGAGACATCAAGACCTGTGTCTGCTGAGTGTGCTGTGAGCAGCACATGCTGAATAGTCAAGACAGTGCAGGTGTGCAGTCAGCACGGCCTCCTCCTCACGTAGCTGACAGCTGGGGTCAAAACATTGAATCTTTGACAGCTTGCCGCTCATTGTCAAGGTAAACTTTTTCAACCTTGTCCAGGTCTCAATTTAAAGTTCCTCTCTCACCTGGGTTAATGTGGATGCACAAACCCTTGATAGTTACTTTTAAAGGCTACCATTCCAGAAACAAAGAGGAGGTGTACCCATTGTTGTGTTCAAAGTCTACTGCAATGTGTTCTGTCAGTGTTCCCTTAAAGGTCCGGTCTTCTAGTGTTGATGGTTGGAGGCACCAGGTTAGAATAGTGGAGGGAGTTCAGCCCTAGGTCAGACCTCGTAATACGGGACTAAGATTCAATACTTTCCTGTCTGGATAATCTGGGGAGGAGACAGAAGGGCAGAGGGAGGTCAAGCATCCTATTCTATCCAAAGTGATAAATAAGTTGTGGACAGGGAAATCAAAGGAGTAAAGCTTGACCCAAGGTTATGTGTTTCCACACATCTTGAAGGGGTCACTGAGTTACAATCCTGTTCTGTATTTTACATTAGTTTATTAATGTATTAGGTGAATTTTGTAAAGTGTTGCACAATTACTTCAGAGCACTTGGTAAGTAGTGTACGGTTCAATGATGTGGAGAAGTTAAAAACTAGTTAGTGAGGAGTGTGCCCAGACTGAAATGTTTCATTGGGACCACCATAAAAGTTAAGTTCACTTATAGGCAATCCATACCATTTTTGTTTTTAGATGATGTCTGAAGAGCATGCAGCTTGATTCAGACCACATCCTTGAGCAATGCACTCCGAGGATCTTTTCTCCCTGTTTTATATTTGTAGGATCTTTGTGAGATCAGGTATGCAATGGATGATCATAGGTGCTTTATGGGTATCAATGGGGGGCAAGATGCATAGGATTTTGAATGTAATCTTTTGCAACAGAGATCTTGTGATGCCCTTTCAAAGCCGCTTTGATGTGCTCCCTTTACAACAGCTTCAGGCATATTCTACCTTCTTGGCTCTGGGGTTTCAGCAGACTATTGATGAGATTTTCTAGGAGACCATTATAAATGATATTACAATAATCACAAACAGAAAGGTGATGGAAGGAAAGGTTGAACTGATTTCAGCCACTGGTGATCACTTTGGCCGCATTCCATTCTATTGTTTATCACCTACTATTCTAATCTAGACAGAGTTGGAAGCCCAGACATGGGTCTTGAGATCCCCACACCACAGGTTATCCCTCTCTGAAAAGAGTTCCCATTGGAGTAGGAGAAAAACTGATTTGCATATGGCTTATTTCTGTCTGAGATGGCATGATGGCCATAAAAGATGGACTGGGGTGTGGCTTCAACTGGGGTGTGGATTCATACCAGTGAATGAGATTAATTCAAAGCATTCAACCCATCGTTTTTTGTTTTTCTCAGTGTGATGTCTCAAGTACAACAAGAATGCAGAGACGTGGGTCCTGTGCTCACTGGGCCACAGGGCTCAAGTTACACCTCTTTGATGAGGTCTAGCCAAGCTGAAACTGGTCTAATGTTGCTTGCGTTCCCACTGAAAGGGGACCTAGCATGACACTTCAGGATAGACTGCTCATGTTGCAGTAAGACCAAAGCTGATTATCATATGGATGGTTCCTGTCTGAGATGGCACGGTGTGCAAAAAAGAATGGACTATAATGTGACCCCATATAATTACCAGCAGATAGATGACTTGACCTCAATCTTGTCTCTGTTCATGCATAGGAAACTTTCTTTCATCTAGAACAATATGGAGTTGAGGCAAAGGTTAATACTCTTCAGGTCTGATTGCATATATTTTAGCTAGAAGTGAATTTGGGTATTACAAATTTACACCTGGAAGTTCAAATGGTATTGTTGTAGTTTCTGTACTTGGGGACACAGATAAAAGTTAATTACGGATAGGGAATAGCCCTGAAGAGCTTTACGTGACATTGTGCTGGAGAAAGATTTGAAGGCTTTGAATCTGACAAGTTGGCTGTGATTGGATAGGAATGATAAATCCAGTCAAAGGTGGTTTTGGACTGTTTTGCCATTTCCACAAGCTTAAACAGAAGAACATTGTTGCCAACATTATAAGAGGTTGTTGAATGGTCAAGGAATAAGTAGAGTAGAGTTCTTGTTTTCATTTAAAGGATGCAGTTCTATTTTGGTGATCGCTAGTGTTGATCAGTGCCTCTTGTATGCCTAGCACTTCACTGGTAGCAATGAAGAATGAGGGTCTGTTCCATATTCTAGGAGTTGTCAGGTCCAGTCCAGAGTTCTTCTCCAGTATTTTGCTTTGAAATTTGAGGGCCACAATTGAGTCATAATTTTTCTGCGCCCTCAATCCAGCTGTTGGTTTTCTCAAGATTGAACTGATCAGTGTTTGCTTCAGTTCTTTTGGGACAATACGATGCCATAGCTACGGCCTAACTGTGGCTGTCATACTAATTTCAAAAGAGGAAAGGACTTGCTTCAGAAAATCACCTGGAGATGGCTGCATTTGTAGATTTGAGGTTTTAGTATGGTTGCCTACCATTTACAGGTCCTCTTTTGTCATTGGATTCACCATCCAAAAAGAAGTCTGTAACAGTGGTGGATTGATGAAAGGGTAAGGTATTGTGGTTGCATTCTGCCACACAATGTGTCTTTTCTGGCTCACCTAAACAAATGGAGCGGAGACTAGTCACTTTATATTTTTCCTGACTGATATTTCCGCCACTAACTATGGGGGCCTTCAAGAAGGTTAAGTGGGGTCCTACCGTTTTGAAGGTAGCACCTTAATTGAGCAACTGTTGCACAGTGTTATATTAATACTGAGACAAGGGGTAAATGGTTTGATGATGCTTCATGTTGGCAGCACTTGGTTGAAATATTGTCAAGAAAGTTACTGGAGTTAATAGTGCCATATTCACAAGACAGTCCAAAAGTGAAAAGAAAATCTGCTGTTGCGTGTATTGTTCATCAAGGAGAAATGTTAGCTGTAGCAGCTTTATGGTCTACTCATGCCTCTGACCTGTCTGCATAGACCAACTTGTGAGCTTGCGTAAGTACTTAACAGGCGTTTCTTAGTAGCCAGGGCCGGCTATAGTGCGGTGCTACCGGTGCCACCGCACCGGGTGCTGACTTGGGGTGGGGGGCGTAATTTTTACAAGTAACATTATCATTTTAAAAGCACCAACCTGCTGGTGCGTTCCTGGCCTCCAGCAATTTTTGTAGACATCAATTAAAACTCTGGTGATTTATTGTGTTCCTGGAAAGAGGCCGGAGGTTTGTCTAGTGGACGTTTTGACTCATCCTAGGTGGCGCAGAGGGTTAAAATGCCTGCTGCTAAGAACGTGCACTATGCAGATAACAAGGTACATATAATGGAAAAAGGTCAGTGGGTACTGCTTCTGCAAGACAGCTCCTTTTGTTACTTGTCGTTTGTAAGTCAAAATCATAATGTAGAACTTTATCACATCAAACATGAAAGAGCTGTGTGTAAACTGCAAGGTATATGTTGGAGCTCTAATCTTACCAAAAGGGTTAATTTGGGTGGAAAACAATTCTTGTTATCAGTCAGTCAGTCAGTCAATTATCTTTATTCGATTATTGAAAATCATAAAAGATCGAGCAAAAAAATACATAACAACATTTCAGCAGATCATTAAATTTGCATACAATTATCAAGAAAAAGAAACAATTAAATTTGTACATTAAAACATACATAAATATTTTAAAAAGGATAAAAAGAAGGGTATATTAAAAAAGAGAGGAAGTTCATTTTTCAGAGATAAAGTGTCTGTGCCTTATTTGGAACTTATTTAAACGTGCTCCTGCCACTAGAAAACTAGCGACAGCGAAGGCTACTTTTATGTTAGGAAGAAGTTGCAGAAACAGCAGAGCTGGTTTTACCTGAATAAAGCCCTGAGTACGTAAAATAGGGAGCAAGTACCTTTTTCTAATCTCAATATAATGACCGCAGAACATGATAAAATGCATCGTATCCTGAACCGAAAAACAGTCGCAATCGCATGGTTCGGCGTCATCAGGTCTGGCCCAGGTTCCAAAATTACCCAAAATAAAGTGAATTAAATCGAAACGAAATCTCGTTAAGAGAAAACGATGGTAAGGGTTTGTTACCCACAAAAGGTATGGTTCCATTCCAGGAACAGAGGTAAGCAAATAATGTTTCCTTACCATGGGTTTTTTTAGCTCTTGTGCTTCCCTTTCCAGAGCGTATAGATTTAACAGGGTATTTTTAACTAATTTTAAATCTTCGTGAGTTATTTCATCTGGAGATGAGAAGAGCTCCGGACGGCCTGCTAAGGACAGCTGAGTTCTCACATATCTTACCCATGGGATTTTAAGTGCTCTGTCCAGGGCTAAACAGTCTTTTAAAATGATGTGATTTAATGTAAGCTTCTGGTTAAGCCAGGTTTTTAACCAGCCAATCACTGGGGCTAATTTCAAGGTGTCAGATATATAGCCCAAGCCTACCTCTGTATGTAATGCAAATGTCGGGGTTGATTGGGGAACAGAAAGGAGAGATCTTAAAAAATTATTTTCTACATTCTGTATTTTAGTGGAGTTAATATATCCCCAAATAATAGAGCCATACTGGGCGACTGACAAGCATTTTGCTTTATAAACTTTAATTATGCTTTCCATAGGACGAGCGCCCAGTTTTTTGGCAAAACCCAACAGCCCTGCGGTCGCTCTAGCGACAGCGCTACTTTTAACCAGAAGCTGGGGACCCCAGGTGCCCTTTTCATCAAAAGTCACACCTAAATATGGGAAAGAAGGAACTCTCTTTACCTCCTTCCCCGCGCAATGAAATGTTAGCGTCTTTTTTTTTCTGCCTGCGTGTCCAGCGATCATTACATGTGATTTATCTGTATTGATTTTCATATCCAAAGATACCATGAAAGCTCCAAAAGATAAAAGGAGTTTATTCAATGCAACTCCAGAGCGTGCAAGAAGAACAGCGTCATCCGCGTACAGGAGGACAGGTATCTTTGTCTCCCCTGCTCGCGGAATATCACTGTGTGATGTTCGCATTACTGCCTCAAGGTCATTAATGTATAGGGTGAAGAGTAGGGGGGCGAGTATACACCCTTGTCTAACCCCCCTCTCAGACTTAAAGAGGCAGGTGCATCTTCCTTCCCTAGTGACTCTAACTGAAGTCATAAGATCCTTATGTAGCTCGGCTAAGTAATCGACTAAAGGTGGGTCAAGGCCCATGGCCAAAAGGATCCCCCACAGCCTTGACCTGTTAACCAGGTCAAAAGCTGAGGAGAGGTCCATAAAGGCCATGTACAGTGAACCACCCCTAGCGACCACATATTTGTTTATAATTAGCTCTAGGTTTAGGCACTGATCTAAAGTTCCTCTGTTGGCTCTAAAGCCATATTGTGCATTAGATAAAATACCCTTACTTTCTAAAATCGTGGACAATCTGCCTAACAGGACTCTCCCCAAGATTTTGACACTCGAATCAATAAGAGAGATAGGCCTGTAACAGGCCGGGTCTGTCCTCTGTCCTCTGTCCTTTCTTGAAGATTGGCACAATGGTCGAAATTGCCCAACTGGGGGGGAAAAAAAATTCCCTAGTGGCGTTAAAAATATTAGTTAAAATTTTTGAGCTAAGTTGAGGAGCAGTCTTAAAGAAGTCTGCAGGGACCCCGTCTGGCCCCGGTGCCTTTTTGCAAAGTGTGTCTTTTATTGCAAGTATCACCTCTTCCTGAGTGAAGGGAGGAATATGAGTCAATGATTTTAATACTGTTGTTTCACGATCTGTTGTGGTGTGAGTTTGACTATAAATGTTACTAAAGTGTGACACCCACTGTTCGTCTGGGATAATACAGTCAGCTCTTTGATTATCTAGTCCCACAAAATATGGGTGGTTTATGACTGCCCAGAATTTAGCACTGTCTTTCTGTGTCTCGGGCAGTAACAAATCATTCCAAGCCTCATTTTTAATCTCAGATTTCCTCTTCCTAATAGCAAAATTGTATTGTTTCCTCAATGATTCTATCAGTACTCTGTCTCTAGGTTTACACTTTAGAGCCTTAAGAAGGGCTGAATGGGCCCTAGAACAGTTTGTGTCAAACCATCTAGGGCCAATTGGTTTGTTTAACTTTGCCTTTACGGTCAGATCTAAGTTAACTTGATGACATATGACACCAAAGGCATCAACCATTTTGGCACTCGGGTTTTCGTTATCTAAACAAATGGCAATTTCATCAACAACTTTAGCCAATGTCTCCTGTAAAAAGGATGTTGGGATAACTTGGTCCCATTTTAGCCTACGATTTTGATCTTTAAGCTCAAGACCTGTCGCGCACAATGTGTCAATCTTCCTATTTTCCAGGACTCCATATGCTAAAACCTCTAAAATCACAGGATTGTGATCGCTAAAAACAGAAGTTTCTACCATATAAACGAATGTTTTAGGTAGAATACTTAAAGAAACAAAAATGTAATCTATGATTGTACCAGAATCATGACCCACATATGTTGGTAGCCTCAAATCGTTTGAGCAGGTACAAAATTCATAAAGGTTGAGGGTGGCCAAAAATGATTCCAAAATCTCTCCGCTTGGAGTGTGTTCAAAATGCGGAGATGAAGGATGAAAAGGAAGTATCTCAGTTTCCCTCTGACAACCTGCCAAACAGGGATGGATATTAAAATCTCCCATAAGGATTACCTCATATTCGAAACAGCTATTCTCAATATGAGTAGATAAGAAATCCTGTAAGGCTAACAAATGCTCGTTAGGAAATTGACTGGTCGAAGAATTATAAAAGTTTACAAATAAAATAGGGTTACAGTTTGATAAAGTCAATTCAACCATTAAGCAATTTTTGGATTTAGACTGGATATATCTAGGTTTACCTTTAACGTCAAGAGAAATATACACAACTAACCCACCCCTAGCTCTTCCTGCTTTACTGGGGACTGCAGGTACTGAGAAATGAGAGTAGCCAATTAGGGCCAAACACTCTGACGTAACCCAAGTTTCCTGGAAAGCAAGAATGTCATAACTCCTGATTTTATCCAACCACATTTTGTCTTTAAATTTGGTTCTGAGTCCAGCAATGTTCCAGCTCAAAATTCTACAGGCTCTATTGCCTGCAGAGAACTGGAGAGGTAAAACGAAAGCCGGATGTGGTTCCTCAACATCATTAATTTGACTTGGCAAAAGTCAATCATTTTGATCCATAAAAGAAAGTGGCGCAAAACGGTTAAACAGTTCCAAAGGTTGTGTAACAGGGTTAAATACAAAGGGTTGTTGTCGGTGGGCTGGTGCGTTATTCCTTATATCTTGACCCCATCTAGAGTGAAGATCCCAATTTGTGTTCCATCCTAAAGCAGGAGTCCTTGGGATTGATACATTCTGCTGTTCCCCATAAAAGAATTTCAGAGTAAGGGGAACCACAGTGCCTTGTCTTCGTTGAGGGGGAAGGATATTTGCAAGAATATTAGGAAGAACATGTTGGTTTGAAAAGCTCACAGCCACACAATCACCTTTGAATTTTTTTGGACGGTTTCCCAGCCAAGGAACTCTAGTTGCTGATTTAATTACACTTGCGAGATGTTGCTGTCCTCCTGGAGCGAGCCGCACATTGCTGGTTAACCAATGTAGAGCTTTGCTACACAGTGAGTTAGAACTTTCCACCGTGCCTCTTTCTAATGGAGGGACATTTGCAAGGACTAACACCACGGGTGTAGCTTCAACAATAAATTGCAGGGGATCCGACGTAGAAGTATGGGGTTGTAATGTTTGCATGTGGGTAACATTCGCCGCGGGGATTGGGTTTGCTGGGGGGCACTGGAGCGTAGAGGTCCCAACAACGGTGTTGGAAATCAGTGACGATGGGTTCTCCCCAGAGGGCTCTGTTCCCTCTCCGACACCCAGAGTAGTTCCATCAGCGGCTTCCCCATGATTATTGTTCAGAAGAGTAACTAGCGTGGTTAAATTTTCAATGCCACTTGCAACTGTGTTTTGATGACCACCCAGCTTCTTGACCTCTGCTTGTAATTTATCTATCTTGGATATGAGGGGTTTGATAATGAAATTAATTTTAGTCTCAATAAAATCCGCAATTTTGTCAAAGAGGGCTTCTTCAATAGAACAAATAGAAGGATCCTCAGCATGGTTCATTTGTATACATTTTGAGGTATTAACCCTCTTCCATTTAGCCCCAGAACGTAGACCACCCCGCTTTAGAGGGATCTTGGTGCATTGACGTTTGGGTCTAACTTCATGAGCTGTAGGAGTTAGGTCAAGAATAGGCACCTGGGATGTCTGAGACTGTGTATCTTGGTCAGAATTAATGTCATTCAAATAATTTATATCACCCTCAATAAACGAGTCTTCTGAAGCCGGAGTTACATTGTCCGGAATATCAGGTGTGACTTGTGAAACAGTGTCAGCTGACGTGGTGGCGCTAAAAACATCTTGTGTGTTAATTTCATCAGACGAAGTAGTAGCAAAAGTAGGTAGGGACAAACAGAGCAAGTCCGGTGATTGGCTCAGCCCCAATGACTCCCTCCTTTGCGTATTAATTTTCTGTACAGTCTGAACCAAATAATTGTTCATCTTGTTATTTTGGACTGTAACAACTTTTTTAGGCATGACTTATTTTGTAACCGCAGTTCGTGCGAAAAAATGAATGTGGGGACTTCTATATGCTCAACTTACTTGTGCGATGATGTCCGATATGACTCCTGCAGCATGTGTGGCCCTGCCCCTGCCTCCTCGTGCCGATGAGGGCCGTAGAGGGCCCGCCCTTTGCCCGGGCTTCGCCCCGGGCGTCCCGCGAAGCGGGCCTGACGCTGATTTTATGCGCCTCCTGGCGCCGTTGATGCGTGCGTGCTGTGCGCCGCCGCAAGTGCTGCCGGGATTCGTAGTCCCGTTGTGCGGCGGCACGGGATCTGGCTGGCGATGACTCTTGGCGGTGGCGGCACAACCGTGTGGTCTGTACGGACTCTTGGCGATGTTCAGGTAAGCTCGGTTCCCCCCGCTCCGCCGGCCTGACGCTGATTTTATGCGCCTCCTGGCGCCGTTGATGCGTGCGTGCTGTGCGCCGCCGCAAGTGCTGCCGGGATTCGTAGTCCCGTTGTGCGGCGGCGCGGGATCTGGCTGGCGATGACTCTTGGCGGTGGCGGCACAACCGTGTGGTCTGTACGGACTCTTGGCGATGTTCAGGTAAGCTCGGTTCCCCCCGCTCCGCCGGCCTGACGCTGATTTTATGCACCTCCTGGCGCCGTTGATGCGTGCGTGCTGTGCGCCGCCGCAAGTGCTGCCGGGATTCGTAGTCCCGTTGTGCGGCGGCGCGGGATCTGGCTGGCGATGACTCTTGGCGGTGGCGGCACAACCGTGTGGTCTGTACGGACTCTTGGCGATGTTCAGGTAAGCTCGGTTCCCCCCGCTCCGCCGGCCTGACGCTGATTTTATGCGCCTCCTGGCGCCGTTGATGCGTGCGTGCTGTGCGCCGCCGCAAGTGCTGCCGGGATTCGTAGTCCCGTTGTGCGGCGGCGCGGGATCTGGCTGGCGATGACTCTTGGCGGTGGCGGCACAACCGTGTGGTCTGTACGGACTCTTGGCGATGTTCAGGTAAGCTCGGTTCCCCCCGCTCCGCCGGCCTGACGCTGATTTTATGCGCCTCCTGGCGCCGTTGATGCGTGCGTGCTGTGCGCCGCCGCAAGTGCTGCCGGGATTCGTAGTCCCGTTGTGCGGCGGCGCGGGATCTGGCTGGCGATGACTCTTGGCGGTGGCGGCACAACCGTGTGGTCTGTACGGACTCTTGGCGATGTTCAGGTAAGCTCGGTTCCCCCCGCTCCGCCGGCCTGACGCTGATTTTATGCGCCTCCTGGCGCCGTTGATGCGTGCGTGCTGTGCGCCGCCGCAAGTGCTGCCGGGATTCGTAGTCCCGTTGTGCGGCGGCGCGGGATCTGGCTGGCGATGACTCTTGGCGGTGGCGGCACAACCGTGTGGTCTGTACGGACTCTTGGCGATGTTCAGGTAAGCTCGGTTCTTGTTATCAAAGAGAACCCCTTACAATGGACTCTTAAACTATCTTGCCTACCAGTCTCGATGACATGTTACTCCTACACCACACCTTGTAGTCTTGTCTGATGTATCATTTCCTATACACTGATTACACACCTATGATTGTCTCTGTGCAATATATGTGTGATGTAAAGTGCTCTAACACCTTAAACTGGTATGAGTGTTTCTATAGAACTAAATGAATCCGAGATACAGTGGTTCTGGAGATTTGAGGGGCACTGTGAAAGGGCGGTGGTGAGGAAATTCGTGGCAGAGGTGGTCATTGGGGGGGCGCCAACAGACATTGTCGCACAGGGTGCCACCAGCACCAAAGCCGGCCTGTTAGTAGCTGACTAGTGCTATGGACAAAGCGTGGGGGAAATCTCCCACTGTGGAATTCAACCAGCTACTGAAAAAAGCAGGGGGTCAAGTGAATGGCACATGTTGGGGAATTGGAGAAGGAGTTGAGTGAACAGATTCTTGTCCCCTCCCATCTTCTAGAGAAACTCGACCGTCATGTTGGAGATCTTATTAAGGTATAGGGAAAATGTAAACTTGTATTCAATTTGAAAAATGTCAGTAAAATATCTTTTTATGTGAAATATTGTCAATTAATTTTCTATATTTATTTTAAATGTAGAAATAAATAAAAAAAGTTACAGCACTATTAACTTCATTTTGAATTAAATATTTAATTATTACAATGTTTTAAATTAAATTAAAATTATGTTTCTGAATTGTATGTTAAAAAATAAATGCCCACCTACAGTAATAAAATTAAAAAACAATATTGAAACAATATTGAATTATTAAAAGTGGTGTATGAATTGATTAAAACTAAATTAATTATATTTCAGTAAAATGAAATTGTCCACAAATATTTACATTTAAAAAAGGCTGGTTAAAATGTGCTATTTTATATATCTATTTACATTGTTTACTATTTTAAATAATGTTTACATTATTGCCTATGAGGTTTATTTTAAACCCCTATATCCATTCTTTTCTATGATAGGGTGTTGTAGTACCAGTGGAAGGGCAGGTGAGGTCCTAGATTCACTACTGTAGTAGCTTAAACTTGCAAATTTAACTCCACTCCCTTTTTTTTGTCAAGGGGTGGTGACATGTAAGTATATACTTTTGAGTAACTTTACACTTTTTTTGCGAACAACCAAAAGTAGTAAAGTTACACAAAGGTGTAAGAGTAAGTTACACATGGAAATTACTGACAAGTGTAACTTTCCTTTGTGAATAGCCTGGTTAGTGTTTAATTTGAGCCACTGTGTGCCGGCGTTCAACTCCAGAATTTATTCCTTTAACCCTGTGACTGATTTAAGTGGAGTGTATGACTTTTTATGGCATACACATCTATAAAATAGCCAATCGTATGGTCATCCACATGCTGAGCTTAGGTCGTTCACATTCTGTGGTGGTGCATGGTACCATGGCTTCTCTGATGGACTCTGCCACAATCTCTGAAACAAAGATGTCTCCTTCCTTTAACTTCCTTTGAAAGTGTGTGGGGTTTCAAATAAGGATCCTCATATTTGGAGTTAAGGGAAGGGACAGGTATAATGCTGAAACTGGCTCTTGGACCTAAAGTAGGTTGGACTATCCTGGGGATGCAGGGTCAGGTAGGTGCAGACAAGCTGCTCGCACGCTGAGAATATAGTACACGTTAAACGCGGCACCTCCGCGTCACCTGATGATGCTGGAGTCCAACCTACTTTAGGCCAGACCCAGAACAACACACACACAGTAGGTAGCACCAAGGGGCACCACTGAATGTGGGGTAGTTAATTCACTATATGTTTTTTGTTTTTGTCCTGATGAAGCGCCCGGGATACTTATGACCAGCTCAGACGCGAAACATGTCAACACACTTGTGAAGGAGTGACCACAGTCAGGTCCCTCTCTCGAGATGGTAGGAAGGTCTCCTACTCAATCTCAACACTCAGACTACCTGGGTTCCTTCAAAACCAAGAGGTAGCACTCACGTACCATAGGTTTGTATCCCTGGAAGGGCAATCCTCTCATTCAAGTACAGTGTCAGATCACCCTTACCAGTTTTATTCTTTAATCCACACCCCACTTCACGTCACAAGCCACCTCACCCACACTCATCATATGGCTGCCTCATAAAAGATCCCTGCCAAAGCAACCTTTCGGGGGACCCATTGGGCATTTCAGCACCGGCCCAACGAGGAGCACAGCCCTGTGATGAAGCATGATATCCTCTAGGGGATATGTGAGGGCAACATAAGTCCTGCTGACTGTCCCGTTCCAATACTCTGGCCCAGACACTCTCCACTTTTTGAGAGACCGTGCCTCTCCCCTCCTTCCTTTCTTCTCAGGAACATTAGCTCTATTAGCTGAATTTCCTGATTCTTGATAGAAGCACGGACTTCTGGACCTTTAGAACTAGCTCCCTGTCCCCCCAGTACCCTTTTCCCTTCCACAAGGGGTCTCCTGTTTGATGCGTCTTGTCAAACCTTGCCTGGCCTGCCTCCTTCATGTCGTACTTCTGCCTGCCAGTGACAAGGAATGTTTTTGATGGTTCACTGAGGTTTCCCTTCACCTCTGGCCAGTCCTTCCTCCTGTAAGCCAGGCTTTTAGTGACATATAGAGATAGACAAGTATCCGCTCCATAGAACACAGCAGAAAGCCTCTGAATAGTTATACACCTCCTTTCTTTCTTTTCCTGGAGTATGCAGCAAGTTACAACACATGGAGTAAATCTACTTTATGTGTCTGTGCTACACATATAGCATACACTCACATTACATACGTGTAATGGGCTCACTTTACCTTCTATCCTTCCAAAAGTTACAAAATGCCTTTAATACCATATCTGATAGATTACATCTCTGTAATATGTTCAAAGATTTCACATTGTTTATGATTCAGAGGTGCCCTACAAAAGTGTGTTTCTGTTTAGATTGATTAATTGTTAAAGGTGAAGAACAGAGCAAAATCCAGATAATGAAAATTTGACAGAAGATTATTTCAAGCTGGGGGATACCCCTATTCCATGTTATTGAGCCCTGGTGTCATTTAGCTGTTCTAGGCAGCATTGAAATTGTTTTAAACCTTTTATTATGGATCAATTAATTGTGCATTTGTTAAGGACATACCTATTTTGCATGTTTAGTTATTCCTTGCCAACTGTATACATGTACTGTTTTGTTTTTTCTAACTGTGTTGTCACATTGTACTGCTTTGTAATAGGCTCTAAGAATGCCAGTGGTCTATGTGGGCCGCTGCTATAGCGGTATTGCATGGAGCTGACAGCTCCTCGCTAATATCCATGGCTATGACACAATTCTTCCATCTTCATGCAAAGAAAGAGTGCAATGTGGGACGACAGATGAATGCTGATGTTTTGGCCTATGTCAAGGAGACTGCACTGATGTCTGAAGACATCGTTATCACTTATTTCGCCAATATTTTAGTTAATTTAGATCCTAATAATAAGTCCGAGCATGATTTCCTAGCGCTATTGTTGAAGTGGCATTTCTTTGGCAAAAATTAGCTTTTGTGTGCATTGTCTAAGGCAACGTGGGAAAATATATAGTTTCTATGAGAGCAAACCTAAAGATTGTGGTGTAATTTCAGTTTGTGTGTGTAAAAACTCAAGGCTGGTGATGGAAATGTGACGAGACATAGAGGTCTATTGAATGCTTATCTGGGAAAAACGTCAGCAAACAAGGTCTACATCTAAGATCTTATGGGTCACCCAGCTACCACAGCTACTTTTTCGTGGTCATTTCCATTGAAGCACTGGAGCTCTGGAGCAAATGTTTTTTTTAAAGTTGCCAAACTTCTTGTGGTTCCCTAACAACCACAGGAGTACACTTCTTAGGTCCCAGGACATGAGGAGGAGCACTTAGAGGCAGCTAGGGTGTCAGGCAGAGGGCAATAGCAAGTTCCAACACAAGTCCAGTTGCCACTGATCAGTTGGGGTTCTTCACAGAATTGCCCTTTTATCTTTTTTATGCTCTTGGATATACCCAGTGGATCAACAATATGATCCTTGAAGATCTTTCTGTCAGGTCACAGATGCCAAGTGCAGCAGGTTTTGTCTGTCTGGTATCCTTTCACAAGTCCAGCTGTACTCTGAGGGAGGCTGGGTAACAGTCCAGATTTGTAGTGTTCACCAGCCTGTGACCAATCGGATAGAGGTTTCAAAGCCCTGGCCTTGTGAAATAGTTCCTGATCGCATTATTGGCAAAATCCATATATTTTTTAAATAGCTTTTAAGTGCTTATGAGTAAATTCTCGGTAATATTTACAAAAAAAAACCAAAATGCTTCAGGGATTGCACTGCAGACTCATCACAGGGACAGACTAAAAGGGAATCAGTATTGGCCCAAGGGAAAGCAGAGTAGAGATTTGATGGTCCATAGTCTAAGAGTCATCTCTCCCGAGGGCTCAAAACCACGCCCAGGTACGGTTCAAGATTTGCCATGGTCGAATAATTAAATACTCTAACAGGCTAGGTTTACTTAACTGCTCTTGTTCCCTTGAAACCTGTGCAATTCGCAAAAGTTTAGGGATATCTGCTTTAGTAAGGAACGAGGGACATGCCCTCCCACCCAATAGCCTTAGCAAAACACTTTACATAATTCATCCAGGGGATGGCAAGGCCCTTATCACATCCCAGGGAATCACGTATAATCATTCCACTCAGGGAGGTGAACTTATCAGCCCATGATGAAACTCAAAGAACAAGTGGGACCACCTTAAATCATATCTGATACGTAACTCATCATGGAGAAAAGAATGTGGGGTCGAGGGCTGAAGGCCGAGGAGCCGTCGGCAGAAGCAGTTCTCTTCAGCCTGAATGGATGCAATCTCTTTATATACCTGCACCATGCATTAGAATCAAAAGGCATTTTCATCGATAAACATCCAATCCTGGACTGGTTTGTTGCCCACTCGCTGTGTGAAAAGCAAACAGAGCTCCAGCAGCACGGTTAAATTGGAGATATCAGTTTGCTAAGCAGGGCATCCTAGGGGAACTGTGATCGAAAGCAACCCCCAAATAGGGAGAGTCTGAGACCCTTTCAATGAATCTGTCTCTAATCAGGATAGAGCCTGCCTTTTTTGATCTCAAGCCACATACCAAATACTTTGGCAATATTAATATCCAGATCTAGACCATCCATAAAGGTATCAAAACTACTGATAAGAGTCCTCAGTCTATTGGGGGTACGGGATATTAGCACGGCATTGTCCGCTTAAAGCAAGGCCGGGATGGTTGTAGCCTTGACCATAGACATGTCCTTCCCGGCACTTGATAAGCATGTGTTCAAGCCATTTATATACAACAAGAATAAAATTGGGGCCAGAGACATCCACGGCGGACTCCTCATGCTAACTCAAAAGAGTCCGTCCTCAATGAACCCACTTTGCAATGCCCAGGCCTATTGATAATTTTCCAAAATGCACCTCGGTCTTTGAGTTGGGTTGCTGCCATCAGGTTATCCCAAGTATCTTTCTTGATGTCACGCTTCCTGATGCTAATAGATGCTCTATAGGCAGCAGGGCATGCCACAACTTTGGCCTTGTTCTTGGGGACAGCTATTAATGCTTCTCTGATGTTTTTATTAGCTAACCTACAATCATTATCAAACCAGCATAGTACGGTTTATCAGTGGTTTTAACCCGTCTAAGTGGGTTTTCGCTAATCTGTACATTTAGGGAGCCATAATCCCGGAGAATATTACTTGGTTGACCTGCCCCCAAAAGATTGTCCATTATAAGGGATACATTGGCTTTGATTAGGGTGATAAGAAACTAAGGAAAGTCAACACCCCGCCACCTGAGTCGTAACGCTTTATCATGTGGGTGAACAACCACAGGTCTGGGCTCAACAGGAGGTTCCGCATACCCAGGGAAAACCAAGATAACCTCAAAGGCAATATGGTCACTAATTACTTTTGTAGGAACTGAGATTGACTGAATAGCGTTTCGTATTAAGGGAGTGACAAAAATAAAATGTCATCAATAATGGATCCTTGCCCCTCCCTGTAAAGGTAGGATTGATAAGATCGGTGTTTCCTCTTAACTCCATCCCATTATGCAGCCCTGCTTCAAGTAAAAACTTAAGCAGCTTACCACCCGATTCATGTTCCCAGAAGCACAGATTTCCCAAGCCCATGAAAAGGGTCACATATAGTAACATTTAAACCTATTTTAGCATTAAAATCACCACCAATTAAAATATTAAAATCACATGAAGTATGTAAAAGCATTTCCTTTAAACATTGTACTGCAAAAAACAGATCCCCCAGATTACATGTAGAATCATTAGGATCTACAGATTTGTAACAAAAGACAGAAACTAGAAGAGCAATGGAGAACAACCAACATTATCTGTTTACACAGATGTGTAATGTGGACTGGGTACACCCTGGCATTGCATGTCATACGAATCAAGATAGCCAAATTCCCACTGACCCTACCCCTGGGCAATCTCTGAGCTGGGACTGAGAAGCTCTAAAAAACCACCCCAAGTGGGGAAGTCCAGACACCAGGTCTCTTGCAAGAGAATAAAACCAAAACCAGTTATATAGCTGATCCAATTTAAGTTAGCGAGTTTCGATGCTATCCGGGCATCATTCCAACTAATCAGTTAAAATTTACCATTGGAGGATCTATGTAATGGCATACCAGTGCCTAAAGTAACTCTGTTCAGGGCACCCCTCTCATCACCACATAGACTGTATATCCCAGTTCTCTCAGGAAATCTGATAGAATCCAACATGTCAGGCTTCAGCGGATCCTTTGGATTACCCACACTCCTGGAGGAAACAGTCTTAGCGGCGGTGCCCATGGTTTATCAAGCCAGCTCATTGAGGCCCTCTAAAGGGGAACACCTGTTCTGACAATAGATACTCAGGTCGTCCCTCTGTGAGGCAACTTTGGAATGTTGGGCAGGTGGCTGCTTCATACCCACTTTCAAATGATTATAGAAAAAACCCAATGGCAATACATTGATGGCCCTGTTATGTTGTTCTTTATGGCACAAAATTTGTTTAGTAAGAACTGGGTATCTAAAGTTAATGATGACACAGTCGCCAGAGGTTGCTTTTTCTAAATAGCCAATCCAGTCCACACGCTTCACGATCATGATGTTACAATAATCCTTCAAGGAATAGTTGGAGTAGGTGACAAACCGAGGGGCTAATTTGTTTGTGAGTTGGTTGAAAGCCTCTGCTTGTGAGTTATCCAGATGACCACCAATGGGCAGGACTCCAGAGGTAAACTGACATATGAACAAACCTGCCTTTAATCAGGAAGAAAGTTCTGGTTTGGCTCAGAGAGTTAGGCACCATGACTCCACCTCTGCTCCCTGTTGAGCTCTCCCAGGGAGGTTAACAGGGATAGGCCTCGCGGGACGAGCCCCAGGGACAGAAGGTAGTCATGTGCTGGATACATTTAGGCCAGAGACAAGCCTCACACCCCGAGAAGGAGATATAGGTGGAGGTAGCATCATGGCCAAAGGAAGAATTGGAGATGCGTCAGGCAACAAAGGCAAAAAGAACTATTGATGGACAGAATGCAGAACAATGTCATACATTCACCCCAGTACAGAGATCTGGGCCTAAATCCATCGTTTTTTTGCTCACCATGCCAATCCAGTTTGGACCCAGCCATATGCAAATCAGTCTTGGCCCTGTGCCCCATGGGAACAGTCCAGCTCCAACTGCCAGGCCAGGTCCTCCCTGGACTGGAAACAAGCATCCTAGGACCGGTTTCGGGGTTTCACCAACAAAGGGCCAGTCTGGGAACCCCATACACTACTGAACTTGGGGATTTCAGCATCAATCTTCTCTAATATGTCAAGCAAAGGTGCCCAAACAAGTTTTCAAGGTATCTGTGAAATTGGTCAAGAGAGCGACCCAAGCAGTTAAATTCAAAGGGTCCTGCAGGCCCCCACCCAAGACCATGGAATTGCCTGACTTAGCGTTATTTGCGTCAGCCACTCTGGTGATGGTCACATTTAGATTTTTCCACTCACGTTTGGGAGCTGAGTTACGAACAAGGAGCAGCTCCTGCGCTACAGGGACCCTAGCCGGCTGGCTGAAATATTGAACATCCGTGTCTGTAGACCCTGGCAAGGCTGTGTATTTGTCAGGGATTAAGTTAGATATATCTACCAGGATGGAGATTGAGGGATCTATTTGATCCAAAGTATTTCTTTGTTGATGAGCCCCACGACCTAGTCAGACAATTGTCAATAGCTGTAACATTATTAGACCCCACTGATTTTGAAAACGAGGTTTTCGGCTTCCCCATCATTTAATCCAAAAGCGGACTCTGCACCACACTCTTGGTAGGCAAGACAATGAAAAGTATAAGCAAGAATGAACTCATCTTACTAAAAAGACTCTTGTCAGCCCCTCCTCAAAACTCAGAGAGCAGGCCCAGCCTAGCTGCGGACCAGCGCAGACAGGCCCGGTGTTGGCCCAGGCTTTGCCCAGGCGTGCACCGCTGAGCTGGGTCGTAGTGAGCGCTTCGCAGCGTGATATGAGGGCTGCCCTGCCCCCTGGTTTCCGAGGCTCGTTGGTGCCTGCCTGGTGCTGTGGTTTTTGGTACTTGGAGTTTCTTCCACTGACTTGCAGTTTCGGTAGGGCTTGAGAATCCATCTCTGCTGTGGTCAATTCTGCTTAGAGCAGGCAGTGTACCCACAAAAAACCTATTGAAAGATCTCTTGTATTGTACATCTTAACATACTTTGCACTGTAGAAGTTAAGTTTTATGAGGCCACAGTTGCTGAAGATGACTTAAGGAATTGTGTTGTTTTTCCCATTACAATAGGGTCTATAGTAAGATATTGATAAATCTCACAGTATTAATTCTTCCTTCCGCCAAAGTCACTCTTGCCTCATCCAATAAAAAAACACAATTGCGCGCCGGCAGTCTGTCACAGTGTAGCAAAGTGAGTCACCCCAGCAAATTTTGGTCTGCATACGGTAGAACATCTGAACAAAAATCAATATGAATTCCACTTTCCTCCTACGTGTAAGTGTTAAATGTAAACTTCATGCTACTGGGTGGCTTCTGTTCCTGTAGTGTGACCTCACCATTAAGCAACTCACTTTTTATCATTTTCGAGGAGAAGTGTATACTCTTTCAATTTTTGTGTGGGTAATGCATACTAATCATTCGAGGGGAGTGCTTACAAATATTAAGATGGGAGGCATTGCCCATGCTTTATCTTTTAAAATTTAGTGTAGTCACTTTAGTGTTTTTTAAAAGGTCCTAGTCACTTCTTTAGCAGAATGCGCTTTCTCTCAGGTATCGACTTTTTAGAGTGTGACCAGCTAAGGTTGCTAATGATGCTTGGTGAATACTGAGGAAGGTGGGGAATAAATATACATATAAACTACCATCAGTGATTTAGAGATTCAAACAAGCCCCCCCTGTTCTAAGCAAGTTTGGTATGCTCCCCAGAGAAAACTGTGTGGAAAGCAGGGCCCATTAGTTCTTTTTTTCCAGTCCTATTTTTCAAAGAAAGTGTCAGAAGAGACAGGATGTATACGTTTTGGAGGATCGTTTGTAAGGATTGCCACTAGACCTTACTCGGCAGAGTGTGCCTGTCACTTCCTGCTGGATTGTGAGGTGATCCCCACAAAACGAAACAAAAACATAGTGGCGAACTTAAATTTTGTGCACAAGTTCCAAAAGAAATTGACTAAGAAGTCATCGATTTTATAGGTTTTTCTAATAATCTAGGTATGCAGTTTAGCACATCCTATAATTTCTAAGACTATTAATATCTCCCTTTTCTTTTGACTTCCACTTACGCCACCTTTATCCCTTTTGCCTCTTGGTAGCAGGTTAATGTTTTTTAATGTGATTGAAAATATGCTGTCAAGAAGGGTGGAATAATTAAGCTTTACTTGGAGCTCAATTGTAATGACAATTCAGGCTTTGTAAGAAATTGGGTTACTGGTTGGGGGAGAGGGGTGAAACCTACTCAAGCAGAAACCACAATCCATGTCAGGGTGATGTCACATGCAAGCTACAAATTAAGCTGTGTTCAACCCTCTAGTAACTTGGCACAAAGCAGTCAGGCTTCAGCAATGCTTAAAGTTTTTATGCAGCACTTCAAACAGTACTAAAGTGAAAACACAACACAAGAAGAATCCCACAACAGATTAGAAAAAAAGAGTACAGTTTATTAAATAAAACAAGACCAAAACGAGGAAAATCCAATCAGTAGAACTGGAGATATGCAAGTTTTCAGTGAATATAACACCAAAAAGCACAAAGCGCCAATTGAGAATATCTTGTCAAGCTAGAGTAAGTCAAAGTCACAAGTTAAGGCCGACCGTGATTAAGTACAGGCTAGCTACAGGGACCCAGGTAGACCCATGGAACAAGAACACCATAAATCCCGGTTGCGGAGCATTGCGATGTCTCGTTTTGAGGATGTAGCGCGCACTCAAGCCAATGTGAGGTCCTGGCCAGAGAAGCGTCTTGCAACATTGGTTCCGAGGAGCTCTGAGACTGCGAAGCAAGGGCTGGCATTGTGGTCAAAGAGGCTGTTGATGTGGGGGCTTGTGATGCAATTTCCTGTGTTGAGGATAGATCGTGCACCGGCTGGTTTCGAAGAGGCAGAGGGGCTTGCGATGCGAGGTTCTGCGTCTTGGTTTTGTTGCGGCTGTGGGCTGCAAAGGTGATGCAAGATCCTTGCATCATGGAAGTTCACATAGGAGCAGCGATGTTCTGCTGGGGGTTGTGCCTCACAGCAGAGGAGATACATCAGTTCTGCTGGGTGCACAGATGGACTGGTAGAGCACCTTCAGGCCCACCTCCAAGGGTCCAGGACTAGATGGGAACCACTTAGGACTCACAGTTGGCAGAATCCAGGTGCAGGTTACAAAAGACTAACAGGCACATGCATCAAACCTTTTTGCGCTCACAAACGGTGCGAATCGCAAAAATTGGCCGTTTGCGATCGCAAAATACCGTGTAGAAATGCATCAACTGTATATTTGCGAAAACCCAACTTTTCGCAAAAATAAGGAATCGCAAAAAAATCTGCGATTAAAATTGCGGGTCGGTAGTAGCGTCTTCCAAATTGCGATTCTCAAACAAAGAATCGCAAAATGAATGCATAAAAAATCGCAAATTGCGATTTCCATGAAAATCGCAATTTAGCGAGAGCTAAATAAGAAGGATCCCAACCAGGTGGTAATCATGAGTGCTAATCAGAGACAGCTGAAAACCAAATAAAACCCATTTAAACACAGCCAGAATGAGCTAGCACTTTTCACAATGGCAGGGGTTTACCTGATGGCGAGGAGGATGAGGCTGCAGGCTGCCGGACAGAGACGGAGGCGAATAAATGAGCGCATTTTCAGAGTCCGCATAACTTTGCTAGGACAGCAAGAGGATGATATATACGATAAGTATAGGCTCAATGCAGCAATGATCCATGATCTAATCAATGAATTGGACCCCATTCTGCAACGACAGACACGTAGGACCAATGCTATTTATTTATTTATTTTTGATATTTATAAAGCGCAGCATATACCCTAGGGCGTCTTGGCGCTAAGAAACCAGTTACTTGTGGTGAGAAACATGGGGAAGGAGGAATCATTGATCGAACAGCCAAGTTTTTAGGAGCTTACGGAAGTGAAGGAGGGAGGGGCTCTGCCTGATGTTTAGGGGTAGAGTGTTCCAGAGCTTTGGGGCTGCCACCAGGAAGCGTCGATCACCCCAGGATACCGTCTTTGTACGAGGAATGACTAGTTGGCCGAGGGTGGCTGAACGTAACGTTCTGCTAGGTTTGTACGGTTGCAGCTGCTCTTTCAAAAAGTAAGGTCCTTGATTATTGAGCGCTTTGAACACGATACAAAGGGACTTGAAATGGATTCTGTTTCGAACGGTGAGCCAGTGGTAATCCTTTATGCTTCTTGATATTGATTCATATTTTGTTTTTCCTGAAAGCAGGCGAGCTGCTGCGTTCTGGATAGTTTGTAGTTTGGTTATTACTCTGGATTGAGCGTTAAGAAAGAGGCCATTGCAGTAATCCAGAGCGGAGAGTACTAGGGAGGTGACCAGAGTTTTGATGGCAGACTCCGGGAGAAAAGGTCGAATTTTTCTGATCATCTTTAGTTTTAGATGTGCTGTGGAAACTGTTTTATTGGCGTGATCCATGAAGTGTAAACCTTCATCGAAAACAATACCAAGGTTCCTAACTTTGGCGGTTGGAGTGGGAGGGGTACCGAAGGCATCTGGCCACCAACTTGATGGCCAGGCTGGGAGAAGAGGTCCAAATATGACCACCTCAGTTTTATCTGAGTTTAATTTGAGGCAATTAGTGGCCATCCATTCTCCTATGTCGATAAGTCCCTTCTTAAATTTTTCAGCCACTTGATCTCCGTCACCTTTGATTGCCAGTACCAACTGGGTATCATCGGCATAGGAGGTTAGGCTCATCCCGTTAGCAAGGTCCGACACATAAATGTTAAAAAGTGTCGGACTAAGGGATGAGCCTTGAGGAACTCCGCAGGGAGATGAAAGTTGTGCCGATTGAAATGGGCCTAAGATGACAGCCTGCGTTCTTTTGGCTAGGAAGGAGGCAATTAGATTTTTAGCGGAGTGGCAGATTCCAAATCCCTCGACACGATCGACCAAAATTGTATGGTCGACCGTGTCGAAGGCCGCTGATAAATCCAGCATTACCAGGATGGCTGTTCCCCCCTGATCCCGGATTACCCTGAGATCATCGGCGGCCTTAATCAAGGCTGTCTCTGTCCCATGGTATTTCCGGAATCCAAATTGCGTGTCATCCAGGAGATGGTGTTTCTCAATAAATTCAGAGATCTGAATGTTCATGGCTTTTTCAATCACCTTAGCCACAAACGGGAGACTCGCAATGGGCCTGTAGTTTTTTAGCTCATTTTTATCCAGGGAAGGTTTTTTTAACAAGGGTTTTAGTAGGGTGTTTTTTAAGGGGTCTGGATAAGTGCCTGTAAGTAGAGTTGAGTTGCATACTTGGGTGAGTAGTGGAATGATGGAGTCCATTACCGGCAGAAGCACTGAGAGTGGACAAGGGTCCAGGGCCGATCCTGATTTAATGGTGGACACTATGATTTTGATTTGGTCCATTGTAACTGGTTGAAAGCTGGGGAACGTGTTGGCTGAAGGTAAAATGAGGGAATTGACTGTCCTGGGGAGTGAGTTTGCTGAGAATGCCTGATAGATATCGTCAACTTTGGTAAAGAAAAAAGAGGCTAAAGAGTCACATAAAGATTGTGACGGGGGGGTAGTGCGATCCGGGGAATTGCCTGACAGTGATTTTGTGATTTGGTACAATCGTCTACTGGAATTTTTGGATTTTTGGATTTGATCAGTGTAGTAGTCTTTTTTTGCCTTTGTAATCATGGCTTTGTAGAGTGCCAGAGATTCCTTATAGGTTGCTTTGCTTGCTATATCGTAGATTTTCCTCCATTGTCTCTCCTTATTCCGGTTGATTTGCTTTTGTGCCCTTAGTTCTTCGTTATACCAAGGGGCAGTGGGTTTAGATCTATTTTTAGATAATTCTTTAGTCGGGGCTGATTGGTTCGTGGCCAAACCCAGCCAGGAGTGGAATTGAAGTAGTGCTGAATTGGGGTCAGCAGATAATACTGGGCAAGTATGATCCAGTTTTGACCTTAGATCGTCCAGATTGATGTTTTTCCAATCTTTGAAAGGCTTTTGAGGGATGGGAGTGGGTTTGTTATCGCAAGGAGTTTTAATGGTGATAATAGCAAAAATAGCATGATGGTCAGTCCATGGCAGAGGTAATATGTTGGTTATTTGTAGGCCTTCTAAATTGGAAAATATTGGATCCAAGATGTGGCCGGCTAGGTGAGTGGGGGAAGTGACCCGTTGTTTTAACCCTAGTATTTCCAGATCGGAAGTTAGGGTGACCGTGTCAGTTAGATGGAATTGGTCCAAGTGAAAATTGAGGTCACCTAGGACCGTAAATGCACTTTCAGTGGCAACTGATTCCATCATTGTGTTGATGCTGTTGAGAAAGGCTGTTTTTGTTCCAGGGGGACGATATATCAATATTCCTTTGAAATTAAACAAAGGTGATAACTTGATGGCAAACTGCATGGCTTCACAAGATATGGATGGGATGGGAATTGTTCTGACAGGATATGAGTCTCTGGCTATTATAGCTAGCCCACCCCCTCTTTGTCTAAATCTGTCCTGGCGGTATGCTTTGTAACCATCCGGTACTGCTATGGCTAAGTCTGGCTCTGAAGATTCATCGGTCCATGTCTCAGTGAAAAACAGAACATCCAATTTAAAGTCAGTAATGAGATCTGAGATCTCTTGCCTATGCTTAACGAGTGAGCGCGCATTGATAAGGGCAATTGTTCTAACAGCTGTCTTTCCGTTCCTTGCAGATACCGTATTTACGACAGGTAATCATAAAGGTATTGTGTGGTTACAATGGGGGCAGTAGGTAGCAGACTGGCTATGTAATCCTGAAGGCTCTATTTTTGTACAGCGAGTGTTGGGCGCTGGCTGAAGTGCCAATAAGTCATGACTTGTGTACGTCCTGTCGGTATCTGGCGTCGGTCGGGCAGGGGTTGTGGCCCTGGGCCCGGTGCGGACGGGCGCGGACGGGCTTGCCTTAGGCGCGCCTTCGGCGCGCAAACGGCGCTCCCGCTGCGCTCGTCCGCTGCGCTTGCGTGGGAAGCACATTTAGGAAGAGGGGAGGTGGGCGTGGCCTAGCGGGTGGGCGTGGCCTCGCGCTAGCGATGGCGGCCGTGAATCAATGCAAGGGACAGCGCTAAATCCGCTGTATGTCAAGTGCTTGCGGGAATTTAAAATACAGAGAGGATCTCTGTAGAGGACACAAAGTTTTAAAATATGAGATAAGCACAAAATAAACAATTCAAAAACACGAGTCACACCACCTCCGGCTTCCGCCTCAGAGGTCTTCGGTTTCTATGGACGCGCTAGCAATCAGCGCTATTCATAGGCTGGGGAGGTGGGCGTGGCCTAGTGGGTGGGCGTGGCCTCGCGCTAGCGATGGCGGCCGTGAATCAATGCAAGGGACAGCGCTAAATCCGCTGTATGTCAAGTGCTTGCGGGAATTTAAAATACAGAGAGGATCTCTGTAGAGGACACAAAGTTTTAAAATATGAGATAAGCACAAAATAAACAATTCAAAAACACGAGTCACACCACCTCCGGCTTCCGCCTCAGAGGTCTTTCGGTTTCTATGGACGCGCTAGCAATCAGCGCTATTCATAGGCTGGGGAGGTGGGCGTGGCCTAGCGGGTGGGCGGGCCTCGCGCTAGCGATGGCGGCCGTGAATCAATGCAAGGGACAGCGCTAAATCCGCTGTATGTCAAGTGCTTGCGGGAATTTAAAATACAGAGAGGATCTCTGTAGAGGACACAAAGTTTTAATATATGAGATAAGCACAAAATAAACAATTCAAAAACACGAGTCACACCACCTCCGGCTTCCGCCTCAGAGGTCTTCGGTTTCTATGGACGCGCTAGCAATCAGCGCTATTCATAGGCTGGGGAGGTGGGCGTGGCCTAGCGGGTGGGCGTGGCCTCGCGCTAGCGATGGCGGCCGTGAATCAATGCAAGGGACAGCGCTAAATCCGCTGTATGTCAAGTGCTTGCGGGAATTTAAAATACAGAGAGGATCTCTGTAGAGGACACAAAGTTTTAAAATATGAGATAAGCACAAAATAAACAATTCAAAAACACGAGTCACACCACCTCCGGCTTCCGCCTCAGAGGTCTTCGGTTTCTATGGACGCGCTAGCAATCAGCGCTATTCATAGGCTGGGGAGGTGGGCGTGGCCTAGTGGGTGGGCGTGGCCTCGCGCTAGCGATGGCGGCCGTGAATCAATGCAAGGGACAGCGCTAAATCCGCTGTATGTCAAGTGCTTGCGGGAATTTAAAATACAGAGAGGATCTCTGTAGAGGACACAAAGTTTTAAAATATGAGATAAGCACAAAATAAACAATTCAAAAACACGAGTCACACCACCTCCCTATCCCTATCCCAACGCATGTGCAGGTCCTATGTTGCCTACACCTACTGGCATCAGGCAGTTTTCAGGGGGTCATTGCTGTAGCGGGAGGTGTGTCACAAAGCGCACTTTCAAGAATATTCAAAGCATTCCTTGATGCCATGATGGCCTTGATCGGGTCTCACATCAAGTTCCCTACCACCGCGCTTGACCTTACAAAAACAAAACAGGAGTTCTACCAGATAGCTCGCTTCCCACATGTTTTGGGTTGTATTGATTGCACCCACGTGGCAATATGTCCCCCTGCAGCACAGGAATATTTATATAGAAATAGGAAATGTTACCATTCCCTCAATATTCAGGTTGTTTGCAATGCCAAAAACATCATCACTGGCAGAGTTGCGCAATTTCCCGGGAGTGCACATGATTCTTATATTTTCAGGCAAAGTGGCATACACACCCGTCTTGTCAGGGGAGAATTTGGAGAGGGACATCTGCTTGGTAAATATGTGTAATTGTTTCTCATGTCATTGTACGTATGTCAATGTCAAACTGCCACTGACCCTTTCCTTCCTTACATGTAGGTGACAGCGCATACGTCTTGCGTAATTACCTCATGACGCCTTACCTCAATCCCACAACTGCCAATCAACAGAGGTACAATGCAGCACATATTTCAACAAGGAACATCATAGAGCGCACATTTGGCCTGCTGAAGAGCAGATTCAGATGTCTACATAAGACCGGTGGAGCACTGCAGTACAACCCTGAACAATGCTGCAAGATAGTAGCAGCATGTGCCATGCTGCACAATATTGCGACAAAGGGAGGAATGGAAATCGAGGTGTCTGACAGCGATTCGGAGGATGGGAACCAGCAAGTGCCACACCACCATGCAGCACAAGGGCCAAACGCAGCAGAAGAGCGTAGGAGAAGATTGGACATCACACAAAATTATTTCTGAGGTGAGTAATGATGACACAGAAACGTTATATTGCAATCAAAGTAATCTTTAATTAAATAAAAATGTCATGAGTGTTGAAGCACACTTTTAATCTAACCAGTGTAATGGACATAAGTGGTTTGCAAATGAAAATGTACTTGTAAGTCAGTAAAAAGTCAGATCCCAACAATGGTTACGTCACCATAGTGGAATGTACTTGTACATGCCAGTGTAGCGCTTTCTACCACGAACACCCAGATGCCTGTCAGAGCCAGCATGGTCATCCCCAATGTTGGAAGCGGCTGTGGTACTGCTGCGTGTGTTGCGTCTTCCTGCAGTGCCGACTGGAATTGCTAAACTACTTAGGCTTGAGGCACCCTCACTACCCTCTTCCGGCGTGGAAATGTTTGCCGCAATTGTGGAAGCATTAAGCAATTCTACTGCATTGGTCACCTGGTCCAGTGCTTTAGCCACATCCCCGCTCCAATGGCACATTTCAGTTTGCATGGTCACAGACCTACGTGCCAGCAGTGCAGTTGTCGTGGCCAGCCTATTGTTTGATTTCGCAAACATTTTGAGGTGCTGCATTAGTTCACGATGCTGTCTCTTCTGGGATACATTTCCCTCCTGCATCACCTTGCTCAGTTGCTGCACACTTTCAGTTAGTACTGCTATGTTGCTTGCCATCTTGCCTATTTGGAATTGCACTGCACGTGTGTTTTTTGTCTGCAGGCACTGCATACGGAGCATCTGTCCCTCAAGACCACCCCAGACATCAATTGGTTGCTCCTCCTGCTGTGTCCTGAGTGCTCTTCCTCTTCTACGCCGGACTCTGATATTGGTTCTGGGGACCTGTGGTTGTGGTTGTTGGATGGAAGTGGGCTGTCCATGGCTGGCACCTGGTGTTGCATCAGGCTCATCATCACACTCCATGGTGACTAGGGATGGGACAGTTGCCCTGCGTGAGTTTGTGGCACGTGATGTATTTATTTGCACCACGGGTGTGTCCATATGTTCACCTGCGCTGGTGTCCTGCATGTCTGGGGAATCGCTATCCACAGCTTCTACACGTTGAGCATCTGTGAGGTGAAACAGTGCAAAACTGCATTATTTAATGTCTGTGATCAAAATGTCACAGTAATACATTTTTGACTTTGTTAATGAATTTATAATCTATTAAACTATTTTGGGTTGTTCCTCTGAGATTTGTCATTGTAACTGCTTGACCTGACTACATCTCCCATAATGCACCTCTCCTAATGAATACATTGTGTACTGGATGTTCAAAGTGTGCACTTGGGCTGTACTGTGGTCATGTTCTACCTTTAAATTTTGGGATAATGGTAACATGCATTCATCTTACCTTCAGATGTGTTTGCTGCTCCGGACGTGTCAAGCTGGCTCACACCTACAACAGCTTCTGGCTGGATGGTGGATTCCACCAAGTCCTCCATGGGAGTGTTCCCAGTGTCTGTTGGTGTTCCCCCTCCTGTCTTTTTAGCCTCCTTGAGCCGGTCAGCAATGCGCACCTTAGCCCGACTGCGCAAGTCGTACCATCGTTTTTTCAGCTCTTCGATGGTGCGGTGTGTCACCCCAATGGCATTGACCCTGTTTTGGATCCGGAGACAGATTTTCCTTTTCTCCTGCTCTGCCACTTTTAATGATGCCTTTCCAAACAGCTTATCATGGCTGTGGACTACTCCCTCAATGAGGGTGTCAATTTCTTTTTCTGCAAACTTTATTTTGCGCTTCCTGCCTGTTTGGCTCTCCTCTGCTGTTTGTGAGGCTTCCATTTGGTTGAGGAAGTTTTTCTAATGTCTCTGTCCCACTCCTGTTCAGCTCCCAGAGCCAGCTCCCTCCTCTCCCTGAGTCTGTACACTGGAAATGAGGCTGGAGCTGCTCACTTCCTGGTTGTGATGTCATCAGGATGCATCAAAATGCGACTTCGGTAAATGCGATTTCGCAAATAGCGAAATCGCTATTAGTGAGTTCGCAATTGCCGGACTCGCTATTATATTTGCGATTTTTAGCGATTCTTTATTTTCTCGCAATTTTTTAGGTGCATCGTGTTTTGCGAGTCTTTGTTTGCGATTCCTTAAAAATCGCAATTAGGAACTCGCAATTTTTCTATTTGATGCATGTGCCTGTAAGCCTTGGAGTCCCTCTGGAGGTCCTTGATACAAACTGCATGTTCAATCCTTTTCAGCTTGCAGGAGGGCAGCAGGGCAGCATCCCAGCAGAGTGGCAGTTCTTCCAGCAGCACAGCAGTCCTTCTTCCTGGTAGTCTTTCACAGGTCCAGAACTGTACTGAAGAGTTGGTGTCTGAGGTCCAATTTTTATACCTGATGCCTTCTTTGAAGTGAGAGGAGCTTCTAGAGTATTCCTTTCGTAGTGCTCAGGTTTCCTAATTCCCCTGTCCTAGCTCCAGACTAAAGGGGGTATGCAATCCTTTGAGTGAAGGCAGGACACAGCCAATTTAGGTGTAAGTGGCACTGTGCCCAGGTCGGCCCCAATCTTGCCAGTGATAACCCATCCAGGAACGCCTAAGCTCTCTATTGTGTGTGGCTGTCTGGGAGGAATAGACCAACTGCTAACTATACCTATTCATGTGACCCATAGACAGGCTGCAGGCACTAAATGGTTAAGGCAAGAAAATGCTAACTTTTTAAAAGTTCTCAAAACAAGAGGAACCAGGAGCTTTTTTAAAGCAGATCCAGCACATGTATAAGCCTGGGCGTAGTGGGCGTAGTGGGGCTACGTGGAGCAGCGCGTAGTGTGCCCAAATCTACGCACACTTGCATGCGCGGACGCCCGCGCATGCGCATTTCTTGCGAGAAATGCGCATGCGCGGGCGACCGCGCATGCGCATTTGTCACAAGAAGTTGGAAACGAGGAAGAGGGAGCACCGGAGACGCCGCGCTGCAGGTAAGTCTTTACATTTAATTATTTTATCATGCATGATATTATTTTAAAAGGAGGGCGGGCGGGAGGCGGGTGGCGGGTGGCAGGCAGCTACGCTTCGCCCTGGTGTGTGCGTAGCGCTGCCTGCTTCGCCTACTTCGAAAACTGCGAAGCAGGCAGCGCTACGTACACTACGTGGGCGAAGTATAGTATAACGCCCAGGGTTACACACGTACCTCCTAACTGAAGTTATTTATAAAAAAAAGTTGGTGTGCAGTTCCTAAGACGAAGTGAGAATCTTCAGGTCTGTTGAATAACCTCTTTTTGGAGGAAGTGCCCTCACACACCCCGGAAGGTGACATGCCTCATCATTTGGGCCTGCTCCTCTTCAGGCCGGCGCTGCAATGCCCGAGGGGCACCCGCGAAGGGGCTATTTGGCGTAAATCTATTTGATTAAGCCGTATGGTGCTTAGCGGGGTGTGGAAGGAAGTGCGTAGTGTAGTAAAGTGCAGAACAATGCATTAAAATAGGTTTAGGAAGGCTCTATTGCCTACATTTTGTTCATGGGACTTGCTAACCTAACTAAAAACAATGTGGGCCATATCTGGATGCAATGGTCCTTTAGGTTTTGTGTGTTGTGAGCAAAGGTCGACATGTTTCTTGCCATTGTTAGCCCCTAAGAGGTCTCTCGGCAATTCATCAGGACCAGTTAATTAGGAAAATATCCGAACTCCTAAACTACTGTAGGTCTGGTGCCTTAGGTGAGAAGAAATGCTGTAGTTACCAGCCTTGAGGGTTAATACAAGGTACGCTTGACCTCGTATTATGTGACCTGAAAGAGAAAGCAACACAAGGAAAACATTGTAGAAAGGCGTGACAGAAATACTCAAGAGCGCATGATAAAAATTTTAACAGGAAATTTATTTCACTGTCCATCTAGCATTGATAGTTTGTTGGATATGTGCTGAAGTGGAGTAAAATGTTTATGTGCAGAGAAAGCGACCATCCCCGAGATTCGTGGTGGTCCCGGTAATCATGATGTTGAGGGCGGAGGCTGCGTGCGTTAGACTCATTAGTTAAAAACAGACAACACACACAAACAAACACACCCACACATAGTTGAGTGCGGCGCATCGTACTGCCATAAGTGCCTAACTCCAGGAGGAGTAGCTGACATGGACAAGAAACGGTTGTGGCAAATGCGCTGTGTGTGTTGCCCGTATTGGACAAGGATATGGCACTCACCCCACACTTGTAGGTCTGAGCTGACGGAAGCGTTAAGCAGGGCACGTCGTTCACTCACGACCTGTAAGGGAAAGAGAAACATTAAAAACACGACAACCCGTCATATTTAGACTGGCGTGCTCTAACCGGGAGCGGCGGTGTGTACCTTCCAAGTTGCATACTCACAGAGAGGCGGCGTGGTGACTAGCCCTACTACCACCCTAGCTCTGTATCCCGTACTGGGACGCGCTCAGGGCAGGTCTTTATGTATGCACTTCTTGTCAGTGGGGTAAACAACTAGTGTGGAGACTTAGGTGGCCATGTTGGGTGGGTCGCAGAAATGCGATGTGGTGAGATATCAATACGGAGGTACTGACTGCACTTGGCGAATGCTGATTTTTTTGGGGCACGTCTAAACAGGATGTTGTATAGTACCAACGACTTGCTCCTATAACCCGATGTCGGTATATTAGGGGCTAGTAAGGTGGAACACGGAAAGGGCATGCTTTACGTGTGTGAGTAGCAACAATGCGGTTTTGTGGGATGTTGCTTATATGCATGCAGGCAATGCTTACAGATGTGGTTCGAGAAGACCTAGCTCCTCGTGGGTTGTGTGGATTCTCTGTGGATGCACACTCAGATAATTGTGCATTACCAATGTCTGTCGAGTGACATCTGAAATAGTGATATAATATATCAGAGGCTTGTTAAGAGAATCGCAAACATTTGGTGTTATGGGATGTTGCTCCAAAGGTTATTTGAGGTAAGAATGCTTAGTCTAGTTGTTGTGCATTATCTCTCACTTGTGTGAAACACCTAAAGTCGTTGTAGTATGTGGCTTGTGGATGGAACCCCTAACTGTCTACACAAAAGAGCAGGTCTTGATTCTCCTGGTTAGTTTAGCTCACCCCAGGGGATGTCATCGTTCATTCCCGTAGTATGGGATGCAAGCCTGAAGACCCAGTTTTACTCTTTCCTGAAGATGACTTCTTTGTGTATTTGATGGTGGGACTCCAGGATGGCCTGATGTAAGTCATTGGTTGTGTGGCTCATTGATGTAAAATGGGCACACATCTTTGTATTAGTCTTTTTGCACCTGATGTTACTGCAGTGCTCTGTTATCCTGGTTTTCACCAGACGAGTTGTCATACCCACATACGTGAGTTGACAGGGGCAGGTGATGAGGTAGACACAGTTGCGTGTATTGCAGTTGGTATGTTTGGTTTGTGTCCATGCGAGTGTAGAAGTCAGTGCCACTGATTTCGTTGAACTGTTAAGTCAACATACTGTGCATTACCCGCAGGGGTAGTGGCCAACCACTAGGGGCAAATTCCACAGTTGTAGTTGTTGTTGGGCCCCCTTCGGTTTGCGTCTGGTGTTGATCAGAATGTCTTTAAGATTTGCTGTTCTTTTGAAAGCGAATCTCAATACGAAGATGTATGCCTATTTTACATCAATGAGCCACACAGCCAATGACTTACATTGGACCATCTTGGAGTCCCACCCTCAAATACACAAAGAAGTCCTCTTCAAGAAAGAGCAAAACTGGGTATTCAGGCTCGCATCTCATACTACGGGTTTGAAAGATGATATCCCCTGGGGTGAGCTAAACTAACCAGGAGAATAAAGTCCTGCTCTTTCATGTAGACAGTTACGGGTTCCATCTACAAGCCACATACTACAATGACTTTAGGTGTTTCACACAAGTAAGAGATAATGCACAACAACCAGACTAAGCATTCTTACCTCAAATTACCTTTGGAGAAACATCCCACAACACCGCATTATTGCGATTCACTTGAGAAGCCTCTGATATATTGCATCACTATTTCAGGTGTCACTCGACAGACATTGGTAATGCACAATTATCTGAGTGCGCATCCACAGAGAATCCACACTACCCAGGAGGAGCTAGATCTTCTCGAACCACATCTTTAAGCATTGCCTGCATGCATATGAGCAGCATCCCACAACAACATATTGTTGCTACTCACTCATGCAAAGAATACCCTTTACGTGTTCCACCTTACTAGCCCCTAATATACTGACATCGGATTATAGGAGCAAGTCGTTGGTACTATACAACATCCTTGTTTAGACGTGCCCCCAAAAATCCGCAGTCAGTGCCTTCGTATTGATATCTCACGACATCGCATTTCTGCGACCTACGCAACATGGCAGCCTAAGTTTCCACACTAGTTGTTTCCCCCCCCACTGACAGGAAGTATGTACATAAAGACCCGCCCTGAGCGCGTCTCAGTATAGGAAACAGAGCCAGGCTAAGAGAAGGGCTAGTCGCCACGCCGCCTCTCTGTGAGTATGCAACTTGGAAGGTACACACCGCCGCTCCCGGTAAGAACACACCAGTCTAAATATGACGTTTTGTCATGTTTTGAATGTTTCTATTCCCCTCACAGGTCATGAGTGAACAACACGCCCTGCTAAACGCTTGAGTCAGCTTAGACCTACCAGTGTGGAGTGAGTGTCATGTCCTTGTCCAATATGGGCAACACACATGGTGCATTTGCCACAACCATTTCTTGGCCATGTCAACCACTCCTCCTGGAGTTAGGCACTTATGGCAGTACGATGTGCCGCACTAAACTACGTGTGGGTGTGTTTGTTTGTGTCTTGTCTGTTTTTAACTAATGAGTGTAACGCAAGCAGCCTTCGCCCTCAATGTCACGATTACTGCACCAGCCGCATCTCGGGGAAGGTACCTTTGTCTGGACTTAAACGTTTCACTCCACTTCGGCACAGATCCGACGAAGTATCATTGCTAGATGGAAAGTGAAATTAATTTCGTGTTAAAAAGGTTATCATGCGCTCTTGAGTCTTTCTTTCTCGCCTTACTACAATGTTTTCCTTGTGTTGCTTACTCTTTCAGGTCACATAATATGAGGACAAACGTACCTTTTATTAACACGCAAGGCTGGTAACTACAGCATTTCTTCTCACCTAAGGCACCAACCCTGCAGTAGTGTAAGAGTTTGGATATATTCCTAATTAACCGGTCCTGATGAATTGCCGAAAGACCCCTTAGGGGCAAGCAATAGCAAGAAACATGTCGACCTTTGCTCACACCACACACGCCCTATAGGACCACTGCATCCAGATAGGGCCCACATTGTTTTAAGTTAGGTTAGCAAGTCCCATGAACAAAATGTAGGCAATAGGGTCTTCCTACACCTATTTTAATGCATTGTTCTGCACTTTACTACACTACACATTTCATTCCACACACCCCCATGCACCATACGGCTTTATCAAAATGATCTCCACCAAAGAGCCCCTTTGCGGGTGCCCGTCGGGCACTGCAGCACAGGCCCCGACGAGGAGCAGGCCCAAATGATGAAGCATGACACCTTTCGGGGAGTGTCACTTCCTCCAAAAGGAGGGTATTCCACAGACCCGAACATTCTCACTTCGTCTTAGGAACTGCACACCATCTTTGTTATAAATAACTTTTTTTAAAGTATCATTTTACAAATTGTAATTTGAAATCCGATTTTACCATAAGAGAGGATTTTTCATTACAATTCCAAAGACACCAAACATGAACAGAGTACATGTTCCCATTTTGAAGTTCTTCTTAATAAATGCAATGAGGCAACCACAATGTTATCCTGTGGGAAAGATAGGCCTTGTGATAGTGAAAAACTAATTTAAGAGTTTTCACTATCAGGATATGTAAAACTTAAAAGTGCATGTCCTAATTTTAAATACATTGCACCATGCCCCATGGGCTGTTTAGGCACTACCTGAGGGGTGACTTGGGCTGATTTTGTCAGGTTGACCACACAGGCTGCAATGGCAGACTTGATACAAGTTTGCAGGGCTTCTTAAGTTGGTGGCACAACGAGTCCGCAGGCCCACTAGTAGCATTTAATTTATAGGCCCTGGGTACATGTAGCACCATTTTACTAGGGACTTACAAGTAAATTAAATATGCCAATTGGGTTTAAGTCAATGTTACCATGTTTTAAGGAGTGAGAACATGCACTTTAGCACTGGTTCCTCTTAAGGCCAACAAAAATGAGATCAGAACAATATGGAGGAGTAAGGCAAATGTTTTGGAGGTAGACCACTCTAAGGCTGACAAGTCTAACAGGCTTCAAGTGTTGGGCTTGTAGCACCCATTCCCCATACCTGCAGTCTAGTGGAGATCTTATTCGGTCCTCTAGGGTCAAAAACAGGTGCTGGGAGACTTCCACATGTATGCTAACATCGCGCGTATGCCAAGTTGGTGATGCAGCGCGCACAAGGTAAATTGATTTATTTAATTACTTTTATTACTCCTATCCGTCGTATGTCGTACTCTACTAACCCCCACCATGCCCCTCCCCTGGCCCACCACCCCGCAGCACTCCCTCGGCGAGCCGCCACTGGTTCTTAGTCTAAAATAGTGGTGTAAATATTCGCATACCCGTGTCCATGAAAAATAAACACTTCTGTTTATGATAATCAAGGTTTGCCACTTCCAGAGTTTCTGTTGCTACATATACCCACTCGCCAACAGAACACTTACTGAGATAGCAGGTGCAAACGGGGAAGGGTGATTACAAGGGTACCGTACATTACTAGGGGTTTGGGGCGGGAACCAATCATTTGTGCATATACAACTGACCCGAGTATCTCGGTCTCATAGGACATAGCAGCAGAACGAAAATTCCTGAGTAGAGTGTTAGAAAGAATTCAGAGAACCTAGAAGCAGTATTTTATTCCCATTCCTCTCTTGCCTATGGGTCTAGAGTTGCTTTGAGTGCTCCTAGGTCCCAGTGGCAAACATCAGGTAAGTGCCTGACATCAGGTCACAGTTACCTATATTGATCATTAGATAATGAAAATGAAAAGAGATCAGGAGATGCATTAACTTGAGCTCAGAAATAATCAGATCATGAAAAAGAACCCTTTGAAAGAATCGATACGATATGATAACATCGGTAGTAAGCACCCCAAAATTAACATGAATGTTATCCAAATATCAGTTTCCAATAGTTTTTATCTAACATACCAACATGTTTCCATAATTGACTGAGCCCGACAGGCTGCATGTGAGCGAGGAGTGCATCTGGTGACATCATCCTTTCTAAAGCTGTGATTTCTGCAATTTTCCCCACTATGATGTGCTTATTGTGCCTGTGGTTAAAGAACAGCAGCCTAACATGCTCTACGTCCAGGAAGTATTGTCATCAGCTATGTTATTTGTGGCAATGATGATCGACAAAATTAGAAAAGCTACAGCTCATCAGTCCTTCAGGGCCAGCCTGCTGAAATGGGCTGTTTTGACTGACAGACAGACAGACAGACAGACACACACACACACACACACACACACACACACTCTCTCTCTCTCCAAAGTCTGAAGACCAAGTTACTTACCTTTGACAATGCTCTTCCTAGTGGATCTGGTGGATACTCTAACTGCAGATTTCTCACCTTTAGAAAATTACCCAGGCACCAAACTGGATCCTAAAGTTTTCATAGCAGTGTTCCTATACACCACTAGGGGGTGTTTTGCATCTCCACATTGGCCTCATAACACACCAGAAGTAACAGAGTGGAGCTGCATATAAGCGCCATCCCTGCCGACGTCAGTTTCTTGCTTGACTCATTCCACACCCTTGGACATGGAGCACAAAAACAATTTAAGGTACCACTGAGTGCATTTCTATCTTGGTACCTTTTTAGATGACAAAAGGGAGAATTCTCCACAGAATGGAGAGGTGGCAGGGAAGTGAGGAATCTGCAGTTAGATAGAGCATCCACAAGAAAGAGCATTACTACAAATAAGTAAAGTGTTCTTCTAATGGATTCCTCACATTTAGAAAAGAAACCAACGCAATACCTCTCAAAGGTGGAGGGTCTGTGGAGTGGGCTCTTGCCAGAAAGTCCTGCAAAACTGAATAGGCAAAATGCCCTTCCCAGCTTTGTGAATGTGCACACTGATGCCCACGTCACAGCCTGGGAGATGTCAATAACAGGCAGGTGGCATGAACCCACAGCCCTTAAAGAGCCTGCCTCTCAGCCAATGTGTAGCAGGTCTTAATGCAGAGGATTTCCACCCATAACAGAATCCTTTTCTGCACAGCTGTCTTTCTTTGCGTCAGAGAATCTCACAAAGAGCTATTCTTTGGTTGGTCTCTTTGGTGTGATCAATATGAAAGCTTAGAGCTCTCTTGGGATTCAGGCAGTGGAGTCTCTCCTCCTCTCTCTCTCGAGGGGTGAGGTAGAACAAAGAACATTGGAAAGGTGATGGATTGTCACAACACCAGCTTGTCTGGGAAAAAGTTGGTCTATTGTGGCTGCACAGATAGAGCCTGGAGCTCACTCACATGACGAGCTGAAGTGATCATATTGAGAAAGGCTATCTTGAGTGAGGATGTGCAATGAGCCACTGTGCATGTGCTCAAAGGAGGTACACTTAAGGAAAGTGAGAACAAAATTGAGATCTTACTGTGGCATTACAAACCATTTAGAAAGGAAAATGTCTCTCAAGCCTTTAATAAAATGCATCACAACAGGTGATTTAAACAAGGATGGTTGGTACAGAAAAGGCAAAATGGTAAAAAGGGAGTGCCCACTGTGATACCTTTCTGCGTCAAAGACAAAACAAACAGCAATACAACCGACAGTTTGATTTGTAAGGAGTCGGTGCTGCAGACTACCCATGAGGCCACAAATTTGTCAAAGCTTTCAGAATAGATGAACTTTGTAGAAGGATGCAGGGATACAATCCACAATCTCAAGGGGGGAAAATCGAATGCAGTCCACTGCTGCCGCTCAATTTCCATGCATGGAGATGTAGATTGGCCAGGTTCCCTCCTATTGCAGCAGAAGATCCTCCCTCGGCAGTAACCTGATCGGATGACAAATGGTCACGTCCCAGACATTCTGGATAATACACTCCCCTGGCCCGATTTCGAGCAATTAGGAGGACTTGGACCTGGTAGTTCCTGATTTTCAGAACACGGGGCAGGAGAGACAGAAGCGGAAAAGGCGTATAGGAGTCTGATGCTCCATTTAACCTGAATGCATCTCTAAGAGAGAGTGCTCTTGGGAACTACAACATGCAGAAGTCTTGACATGACTGAAGAAATCTAGCCAGCCTCTCCGCACTGTTGGGAGATGTCCAACCACCACTTGTAATCCACCAGGTGTCACTGGCTGAGCTCTTTCTACTTGTCATTCAAAGATCCTACAAGGTGGTTCAAGATCAGGGAAATTTCCTGACTCTCCATAGAACTTCAGAGGCACAGTGCCTTGTAACAGGATCCATGACCATACTCCACCATGCTTGTTGTACTATGACATGGTGGTGGTGTTGCCTGTGAGAACTTGTACCAGCCTTCCCTTCATGGAAGGGAGGAAGGCCTTCAATGCCAAGCGAATTAACTGCCGCTCCAACATATTTATGTGGACCTAGGTTTCCATCAGGTATCAGCATGCTCTTATCTCCTATCTCAAATGACTGCCCAAGCCCAGCAGGGAACTGTCTGTCCCAACCTTCAGCTCTGGGTGGGGAGACACAGTGGGGTCTGCCACTGGTCAGTTTGCTGTCAGTAGCCACTGGAGAGCTTGTGCAGTGTCCTCTGAAACTTAGATGATATCCAACAGGTTTTCTTGATGCTGGGCCCACTGTTCAGATCTCACTTCAGAGACTGCATGTTTCATCTGGTGAAATGGACAAGCAGAATGCAGGAGACAACCGGGCCCAGATGGCTTACTGCTCTCACTGAGATCCAGAACCAAGGCTGAAACATCAGGATGATTGTCTGAATATCCTGGACTTGTTGCAATAGAAGAAGGCCCTGAATTCCAGTGTCCAGAACAATGTGTCATAAAAGGAAGCACTGAGAAGGAGTCAGATATGACCTCGGCTTGTTGAACGAAGACCCAAATGATATCAGGAGGTTCACTGTTGTCAGGTGGCAGTCTACGACCGATTGTGGCAATCCCAATTTTCAACAGTCACACGTTGGGGTAAGGGAAAACTGATATCCCCAACTTTTGAGGACTGGTAGCCAGCGTTGTCATCACTTTCATGAACACCTGAGTTGTAATGGTTAGGCTGAAAATGTTCCTGGCTGACCTTGAACTGCAGGTAATGTCTGTGAGGCTGCATGACAAGCATATGAAAGGACATATCCTGCATGTACAAGATGTCAATTTAATCACTCTAACCAAGGGAAGACAGACCGTGTGCCTAAGTGAGCATTTCAAATGTGTCCTTCTAGAGGAAACCATTAAGATGACAGATCCACAATAGGAATAAGGACTCCGCCCTTCTTCAATATGATGAAATAGTGGGAGTAACAACCCCTCACTACTTCTGATGGCCTCTTTGGTCAACAAAGTCTGTACCTCTTGCAACAAGAAGGATATGTGCTTCTACGAAAGCCACTCTGATGTGAGATGATATTGAGGTGGATTGGGATGGAATGGTAGGACATTGCCCTTCTGAGGAATGTGGAGCATCCACCTGTAGGGTGTGATGGCTTGCACTCTGTAACAAAATGTCTGATCCTGACTCGCACCGGGTGGCTGCTTGCCTCTATGGGCAAACTAATATGCCTTGAATGTAGATGCCGCAGGGGCTGGGTGGAACAGTGTCCCTGGTGACTGTTGCAATGCCTGCATGATACCAATCCTTGGCCATGAAAGGACTGGGGTGACTGCTGAAGTGGTGGGCAGGACTGGTGGTGCCTATATACCAGCCTCCAAAAGTAACCTTGAAAGGATCAGGACTGCTAATGAATTTCGAAGGCAGGGGTATAAAGGACCAAGGAATGAGCTTTGGCTCTGCCTTATTCAAAGCACTCGAGGGTAGAATCAGTCTTCTCGCCAAAGAGGTGGAACCCATCAAAAGGCATATCTATTAGAGACACCTGTACATCTGCAGGAAAGCCAGTGGATCACATCCATACATTCCTGTGGAGCACCACACTAGTGTCCACCACACACCCTAGGCAATCAGTCATAGTCAGGTCAGCCCTAATGACATACTTTGCTGCATCATGACTGTCCTGAATGGTATGAGTCAAAGAGGCTCAAAACTCCTGCAGCACTGCCAGCAAGAACTTGCTAGTCAAGTCTCAAAAGGTATGCATATAGCGGCCTAATAGGCTGGCCACATTGACAGATCTCAATGCCAAGCTAGCAAAGGAAAACATCCACTTTATGAATAACTCAATCCTTATTATACTTTGTATTGGAGATACCAGGGGAGGCATTAGGGTTAACATTGCTAGCGGATGCTTGGGCTACTTAACTCTCAGGAGTCGGTTCTGCATAAGAAAGACTGGATCACCCAGCATCGGTATATGGCACCTGTTCACTTGCCTGTTCACTATTTTGGCCAAGTATCCATAAGTGTTTCAGTCTAGGCTTCATTAAATGGAAGTAAGGGCTCAGTTGAGGCTGGCCTTAGGTGCAAAACCTCCACAAAGACATTTGTCTTGACTTCCACTGAAGGTAGCTGTAGATTCAGGTCTCCAGCTGCAGATTTGATTACCACAGCAAAGAATGCGCTCTCTAAGATAGGGAATCCTAGGGGTGATATTAACCCTGTATATGGAGAGGTATCCAGTCCACTAACCTCCAGCAACTCCATTCATCATCATAATGTGGTGGTAAATCATCTGCCTCATCACCCTTGCATTGTCAGGTTGATCAGAATGAATCTAGCACCTTACATCGCATGCGTTTACAACTTATGCAATTACAACGCGGTCGTTGTTACATCACAGTACATTACAACGCAAGTCTTTACATCGACTTGCTGGAGGGGGCACGCTGGACTTAGGAATAGTATAATTTACTATTCCAACTCCAGTGTGTGCAACAGTAGGGAAGGTGTTGGAATAGTAAATTATACTATTCCTTAGGTTAGTGCGCCCCCTACAGCAAGTTGATGTAACGACTTGCTTTGTAATGTACTGAGATGTAACAATGCGGTTGTTGTAACGACCGCGTTGTAATAGCATGCTTTGTAATGCATGCGATGTAAAGGCTATTCCCCCGATCAGAATACAAACGAAAAAGTTTATGAAGCCACTGAGGAAGGCCTCATGGGAGAGGAACAGTTTTGGCAAAATCATAGCATACTAGAACCATGTGCACTGGAGTGGAGTCAAGGCATGAACTTGGTCAGGGGTTTACGCAGATTCGACTCAGTCTAGCACTGGAGTTGAACAGGGCTGGACCCCTGGCCCCTACTAAGTCAGGACCAGCATCAGTGGAAAAAGAGCTGGTGCAGATCTGGGAGCCGAAGTAAACGTCAGCAGCAGAGACTGTGCAGATTCTGAGGTGGGTTCTAGGGCACTAGAGAGGGCAGAGAAAGGATTCGCCAGCAGTAACCGACTGGAGGCCCCTGAGGAAACATTCAATCAATCAATCAATCAGGTAATTGTGAAGCGTGCTACTCACCCGTGAGGGTCTCAAGGCGCTGGGGGAGCTGCAGCTGTAGGTCAGCCGAAGAGCCAGGTTTTCGGGTCTGAAGGCACATGAGAGAGGGACACAAAAGTGCCAAAAGTATGCAGCATGACCTCTTTGAACGCTTTGATCTGCTGCAGCATTGCCAAAAGGTAAAGCAAGTCAGTGCACAACTGGACCAGTTATGGGACTTGCAATGCGATCAGGGATGGAGAGAGAGATAAGTTGGCAGCTTGATGCCCTCCTGAATTCTCTTTGGACAGAGAGTGGAAGGAGGAGTCAAGTCGAAATTCAACTTGAATTTTTTCATGAGCATACAGGACAACTTCGACCATCAATAGGTCCTGTCAAAGGGCAGCTTAATGAGAAGGAACGAGCCTGCGCTCTTGACTTGGAGTAGGACTTAAGCAAGGCCTGTGACTTTTTTCAGTGTTCTGCAATATGCAGATTCGCTTCATGGTCCTGGTTGTCCGTCGTTCAGGCGCAAGCGGGCACATTCTTCACACGGCTTGGCGCTGTGCCCCGAGCCAAAACACCAGAGGCAGACATTGTGCTGGTCCATCACTGACATCTGCCATCATGATGTCACGGCACGGTTTGAACCTCATAGACTTAGGTGGGGACATTGTTCCCTGGCACACTTTAAAGAATATAGAAGGAATTTGTCAACCAAAAAAGGAAGCAAAGCTCTGAATCCAGAGTATGATGGCGCAGAAAGAAGGGAACCGGCATCGCCGCACATTGGGAGGCGCTTCTATGCGGTTCCGCTTAATCACTTTAGGGGCAGAAAAAGGTCAATGCGGAGCAGCACCATGTCACTTAGCCATGTGTAGAAGCCCTGCTATGAAAACTTCTGGATTCAGTCTGGTACTCGGGGAATATTCTATGGGAGAGTAAACTGCAGCTAGAAATATCCATCAGAGTAAGCATCTGCCTTTTATCACGCATTCTTATGGGGAAAGGAAGGAGAAAGTTGAGGACAGGAAGGCACAGTCTGGGGAAAGTCACAATAATTTGTTGCCCATTTTAATAAAATGTTATTTCATGTGATCAGTGGAACATCTCATTGTGCATGTGTTTAAGTTTAAAGGTTTTAAAATACTAAAAGGGCATCTATTTTAATGCAGAAACGAAGCACATACTTGGCCTAGTGAAGCATGGGTTCCTCTATACATTCTGCCATCAATACAAAATGCAACATGATGAAACAATAGCCCGACATCAACTGCCGGATATAGCCTGTCCATTGCAGTCAAATCCACCAACACTACAATGGCTAACTTCTGTCTCACTGCAGCCCCTAAAGAGCCCTGTGATTGATCTGCGTGTGAGGAAGTCACCCAGTGTGACATTAACAGACTGGAGCCCTTACCCACCCTAGTGCGGCACGCTTCATCATTGGGACCTCTCCTGCAGCTAAGTTGGAACTAAAGACGCAATTGGGCAGTTGTACTGTGATAGACAACCTCTGCCTCACTATACTGCAGAGCTGACTGGCAGGATATTCTCCCTGGCTCTTCCTCCTCCTCATGGTTACCTCTTTTGTGAATAGTGTTTAAAGATCACACTGGACATGTTAGTCCTATGTCCAATCTCTGTCCAGAGTATCCCACAGTTATATCCTCTGTGGGACAGTCCACATTGAGCACACCTTGAAAAATCAAAAAAACACCCCAGAAATATGGCCTCTTTGGAAAGCGCTCCCTAAGAATGATTCTGTTACTCAGAGTATCATATTAGAAGCTAGTGGTGCAAGTGAGTGAAACATTACCAACACAAAACAGAGGTTTCCTGCATTTTCTACTACGGATTATTTATTGAATATAATAATAGGTTGGTAATGACACAGCCCAGACCTTTGTTTAACATCAGAGCTTCACAACTGTGTTATGTCTTGCTTCTAATCCTTCCATTTCTGTGACACAACTTTGATATCACCTTTCCACACCATCAGACACCAAGGGGAGGAAATTATGTTGGCACACACCCAACCGAATATACGTTTCAAATGGTCTGTAGGTTTACCACTAACTTTGGATCCATGATTTGCTAGAATATTGAGCCTTAGCTTGTGATTGCAGACGCCCATTCTATTATTCCTCCCCCTGCTCTCAGACACTACTGGTTAATTGATTCAGTGATCACGTAAATCTGAGAGACTAATGTTTCTGGTTGCAGATTCCTGAAACTAGCCTTCTCTCGCTGCCCACCTGGAACTCATAAGTCACCCCGACAGGAAAGATGGCAATAGTGATGCTATTGTTTACTTCCAGGCACAGTAAGGACCATTTTAGATAGTGTCTATTGCTGGTGATTTAGTAGTTTAGAGAATAAGTCAAATGACTCCCCAATGGTGAAATAAGTTTTGACAAAACTCTCAATTTATGGGCATTTTCAAGGCTCCTGTTAATTAATTTGTATCCAACAACTGGCCTCTCTGAACTGTGGCCTTATTGATTTAATAGGCCTGGTTCATCCAGACTAGCTTTTTTTCTCTCATGATTGCCCTGTTTGAAAACCTCAACATATCTTGCTTAGGACTGGAGACTGCTCACCAAGTCTCCATATAAATTATTTCATTTTTATTCCTGCATGGCTGGATCCATGGATCCCGTGGGTTTAAAACTTGTATCTGCAACACCCACATGTCTACAAGTGGATCCGCTGACAGTTCGGTGAAATACAAGGATATATGGGAGTATCTGTCCATATAAAATCTTCCCACAGCCTCCTTTGTGTTGGTGGAATGTGTCTCTTTTCAAACTTTTGTTGATGTAACGTGGAATTTGTGATTCTTGGATGTGTTCAACTGAATTTAACTTTCTTAATTATGTTATATTATTTTAACAATATCAATATAGTGTATCTTTAAAAAAGAAAAGAAATTCTGAAAATATCCCAAACCAATGAATTCTTCACATTGAGGTTTATGCACTCATTATAGAGGGCTATGTTTTGGCAATTTTCGCAACATTTTCTTTCTAATGGAAGAAAATTATCACTTACAGGATTAGATAAATTAAAATGTATTGTGGCAAACAAACAGGTCAGGTTTCAAATTATCAAAACTGAAAGTGTAGATAATGTAATTAGAAATATTGTCCACCATATTTACAGGTATGAATAAATCCTACAATGTACAATATAATTCCAACACTCATTCCAAAAAGCATTATCAATACAAAATTGCGCACAATTCAAGTACTACTGAAGAGCTGGCACCAAAGGAAAATTAGTGTTGAATATGTCATGTAGTTTAACAGCACCTAACTGAAGATTAAACTGGCATGTGTGAAGGTATTTACAATGACTGAAAATGGGCGGTCCGTGCTAAAAAAATGATTAATTCCACCATCATAAAATAAACCTACCAATAACAATGCAATGCAATGTAATTAGTGGCTTACACTCCTCAGTCTGTTCCAAACCATATTCTAAGGGCCTAATTCATTTATCTGTGAGTTGGTGTCTCTTACGCTCAAGTTAAGAGGAGTAAGTCACACTTACCCAAAGAAAAAAGCTTTATAAATCGAACCCAGAAAACAAATCTCAATATTTGATTCAGTTGTAATATGCATGCAGAAATAATGCATTTCCTACTATTAGTCCACAAAGACAAATAATTTAAATCTCAGTAAATTATGGACGTATTGACTTTGAGTAATCAGGTTTTTAGAGTGACCCAATGAAATTCATTAAAAATAATTTTTATTCGTATGCAATGTGGAGTTGTCTAAGCCTGGTTATATCTTATTAGTTTGTGGATCGCGGGCAGAGTCCTAATATCAAGAACAGGTTGCATGTAATGCAATGAGCAGGAATTTAGGTACAGAAACAGCACACACTTATGATATATACATTTTTGCTTACAACCTTTTACAGTTTAAGAACTCACTATGACAATACGATATGAAATGCTAACCAGTACAGTAATTAATGTAACAGCATTTCAACCAGTACCCCAATCATGCTAAATGTTTAAAACTACTCCCAGAAAAAAAAAATCTTTAAATGATTAACCTTATAAAGTGAAAGAATCAGATCAACCTAAGTGAATGTTTTCAGCGTGTTTTGTGTCCACTCATAACTGTGAGTGAAGAGTCCACTCCCCTTCAGACACATAGATGTCTGTTACATGTGCTTCAAATGCAAACCTGCTGTGTGATGATGACATGCAGAGAGAGACACTTAGGACAGACCTTGTGGGCTCTACATTGCAATGAGCTAGAAAACTTACAGCCTCGTGATGTCAAGTGGAAGGAATGAGGTATATCTGTCTAGTCAAAACAACAGCATTGCATTGGTAAAAGCGGTCTTTATTTGTTGAAGCAAGAATTCAAGAGTACATGGAACTCGCAAAAGATGGCTAAAATTCCTGATTTGATTAAGCCGTGGTCTGCGCCAAGAGATAAATCAACATTTAATAAAGGGATCAAGATATGTCCTTGCAAGAGGAAGGATGCCTACCAATTTAGTTATTTGTCTGGCTGCTGCAGCTACCTTAGACTCTGCCAGTATATTGGCTCAAGAGCTGAGCTAATATAGTCTCAACTCTTTTGATGAGCATATCAGAGAAATGCTATGGAGCAAGTACCTGCACCTTGTATTCACCACGCTAAGAATGTACTCATTTCATTACGTATTTCCTGAACATATGCGAGCCTCTTCCATAATCCATACTTCATTTAATGGATGCTTAGTAAGGCAAAGCCATGAAAACAAAATCAATACAATTTAACACAGAGTATCAATCAACTTATTTAGAAATGGGAAGGCACATACGACTATAGTGATATAAAATACCTTTGGTAGGATAGTTTGTTTTGTAATACTAATACATAACCTTTTCTAGTGGGACTTCCACAAAATAGGTCACAAATAGATAGGCAAACTATGTTGAAACTTAACCCCTTATGCTTCTCTCTTAGTACATAAATGACGTGGTAACCAGGGATAGAGATCGCAATTTTCCAATCACTTGCAACATTTTCACTGTTGTGACGAAGACGCACAAATCATTTTTAAACACAACTAAATGTTTTTATTAAAATTTGCACTCCTGTAGGGTAATGAAATGCTGATCTTAACTTTGGCTTACTGAATTTCATGGTAAAGTCGTATTACAAGGGGCAATAATACAGTTGCTGATATTCCATTTTTAAGCCTATTAGAATGGCACATGCTGGTCATATAAAAATACAATATGGTGCAATTGGTAATGTTGTTGGAAACATCTTGACTTGCATTTTATCCTCTAAATCTTACATCATCCATTAATGATGGGCAAAATGCTTACCTGTACTTACTGCCCACAACAAACCTATCACAATTTTTTTTGCTACAAGTCACTCATCACTGTCCTGGTTACACACACTGTACCTATACATGCCAGCTTACCAGCACACCAGGAATAGTTTGTACAATGTGTAGGTTTTTACACACACAAACCATGTCCCTGCGAGCAAAGTAAACATTTCAAATGAGATTGTGTGGTATAAGAAATTATAAACAAGATGAGCTTATGATTTGTGTATTTTTCTCTGTGATTAAATCTATGTACATATATTTTTGTTAATGTAGCCTCATTACTGCTAAGTAAAATAAAAAACAATCCTCATTGTGCTTATGTAGGGTCACTGCTGACCTGTTAAATAATTGTTATTATTTTTATTGTTTTGGTTAACCGTAGGTATGCCTCACAAATAAATTATCAGATCCCTCAACCAGTACTCTCAAGGGCAACCTCCATGCTCCTTTTAAATAACTAGAATAAAATACTTTTACATCTATCTACCTTCTTTACACTTTAAAGTATCTTCTGCCCAAAACAAAGACTCCCAGTCCGTCTCTCATTTGAAACCATGCGGGCCACCTTCAGAACAGTGCAGTGCTTGGTACTGCCAGGAAATCCGCATTCACATGCATATAGCTGACTAGATCTTTTATATTCTGAGATGGAGGTATATAATGCAATAATGTGTCTGTTAAGTCATGATTACCTGCAAATGGCACTCAAATAACATGTTGTTGCCTTCCGAAGTGTTTAGTTTACTTTTCATTAACACATCAGAGCCTCCTCCTCTCACTCTTCAGTTCTGCAAGAAGCTGGAAACCTGGCTCTTCGTATAAGCACATTGGGGACTACAAACCTACACACCTGCCTAAGCACCTGGATACACTCTTGGGTGATCAGTACGCTATGCAAATCAATATAACATAACATTCTTTGTTGCTGTGAAATTCCCATTTGTGCATGCTAAGCAATGTGACATTTAAAAAATTTCTTATATTGCTATGCTTCAACAACACGATAGGCCGCAACTCTAGGTAAACAAAGGATTTGCTATTTTAGTACAAATCAGTGGTGTTTTACCGACTCCCACACTATTTTGTTGATCACTTACTTGACTCTCCAGTGGTTAAGAACAAGCATGCTTATAACTATTTTTTTATTCAGTATAAACTTATTTCTATGACTAATCTTAATCATTTTATGATGCTAACCAAGTCATGTGCATCAATGTAGACGTCTGTTTACTGGATATATCACCTTTCTAAGGCTTTTATGTAAAGTTGATGAGTAGACTTGCATCAATCTGTAAATACTTTCTCAGCTTCCTTCTCGGGTAGTTGCAAGCATGTGCCGAGGTAGTAGTACATTTGCGAGCAGGATTCTTCTCTACTCTTTGGTTGAAAAGGGTAGAAGGTAAACCATTGAAAAAGGCTGATGTATTTTTCCAAACAGTGGAGACAGCATGCATGAGAAGTGAAATGGTATAATGAAAGGGCCTTCTTTTGAAATCAGAGGATCTACAAGGATCTGCCCTAAAGATTTAAAAAATTAAACACAAAGCACATACAGTGAAAATGCGCAAAGAAAAGATATGAGATGGTGAATGGATCAGTGTTAACATTTTACAAGGACATAAAAATATAATGCACACTAATGCAATACTGATTACTGAGCACGACATTCTGCACAGTATAACAGACTGAGCTTAATCCAACCCTTGAAATGTATGGAAAAGGTGAGCTATTGTCATCGCTCAATAAACGCTTCTGTTAAGAATATCATTCAAGTGAGGTAATGGTTTTGATAGGACAGCAATTTTGCAGAATCTGTGGCTGTTGTCTACTAAAAGAGAGAATATGATTTTAACGTTCATGCCAATCATACATTACGTGTTCATTAGCGCTGCAGAAAACAACTGCACTACAGTAAAACAGTAATAATTTATTTGGTGCATTTACTTTCTTTGAAACAAAAACATACGTGCCATAAAATTCCATATGCAATCACTATGGCATATATTTTTTAACATTCAACACGAATGTCTTATACAAGTGCTTCGGATGGTCCATAAAATGAAGCAAGTTTATTATTTTAATGCATCAATTGCTCGCACATATAATTCCAACACTCATTCCAAAAAGCATTATCAATACAAAATTGCGCACAATTCAAGTACTACTGAAGAGCTGGCACCAAAGGAAAATTAGTGTTGAATATGTCATGTAGTTTAACAGCACCTAACTGAAGATTAAACTGGCATGTGTGAAGGTATTTACAATGACTGAAAATGGGCGGTCCGTGCTAAAAAAATGATTAATTCCACCATCATAAAATAAACCTACCAATAACAATGCAATGCAATGTAATTAGTGGCTTACACTCCTCAGTCTGTTCCAAACCATATTCTAAGGGCCTAATTCATTTATCTGTGAGTTGGTGTCTCTTACGCTCAAGTTAAGAGGAGTAAGTCACACTTACCCAAAGAAAAAAGCTTTATAAATCGAACCCAGAAAACAAATCTCAATATTTGATTCAGTTGTAATATGCATGCAGAAATAATGCATTTCCTACTATTAGTCCACAAAGACAAATAATTTAAATCTCAGTAAATTATGGACGTATTGACTTTGAGTAATCAGGTTTTTAGAGTGACCCAATGAAATTCATTAAAAATAATTTTTATTCGTATGCAATGTGGAGTTGTCTAAGCCTGGTTATATCTTATTAGTTTGTGGATCGCGGGCAGAGTCCTAATATCAAGAACAGGTTGCATGTAATGCAATGAGCAGGAATTTAGGTACAGAAACAGCACACACTTATGATATATACATTTTTGCTTACAACCTTTTACAGTTTAAGAACTCACTATGACAATACGATATGAAATGCTAACCAGTACAGTAATTAATGTAACAGCATTTCAACCAGTACCCCAATCATGCTAAATGTTTAAAACTACTCCCAGAAAAAAAAAATCTTTAAATGATTAACCTTATAAAGTGAAAGAATCAGATCAACCTAAGTGAATGTTTTCAGCGTGTTTTGTGTCCACTCATAACTGTGAGTGAAGAGTCCACTCCCCTTCAGACACATAGATGTCTGTTACATGTGCTTCAAATGCAAACCTGCTCTCTGATGATGACATGCAGAGAGACACTTAGGATAGACCTTGTGGGCTGTACATTGCAATCAGCTAGAAAACTTACAGCCTCGTGATGTCAAGTGGAAGGAATGAGGTATATCTGTCTAGTCAAAACAACAGCATTGCATTGGTAAAAGCTGTCTTTATTTGTTGAAGCAAGAATTCAAGAGCACATGGAACTCGCAAAAAAATTCCTGATTTGATTAAGCCGTGGTTTGCACCAAGAGATAAATCAACATTTAATAAAGGGAGCAAGATATGTCCTTGCAAGAGGAAGGATGCCTACCAATTGAGTTATTTATCTGGCTGCTGCAGCTACCTTAGACTCTGCCAGTATATTGGCTCAAGAGCGGAGCTAATATAGTCTCAACTCTTTTGATGAGCATAGCAGAGGAATGCTATGGAGCAAGTACATGCACCTTGTCTTCACCACGCTAAGAATGTACTCATTTTGGGGGGGGGGCGAGGCTTGCGCCCGCAGAAGATGGCCGGCGTTCCCTAGCTCTCCCGGGTTACGGGAGAGAACGACTGTCCTGAAGCGGCGCTGTCCGCCTACACAGACCTCTGACTACGCGACTCATCTGGCGAAGGGGGTGCTGCACTAAGTGAGGTGTTTACAGGCTACAGGAACGCAATGTAAGAGTCGCTTTCCCCTTTTGTTTATCGGAGCGGCTCCGTCAGTAACGGCCGCCATTTCAAATTACTGAGAGGAATTTCTGCCGCGCTTCGCATTCAAGAAGCTTTCCACACATTGCAAGCATATTTATTAGCTGACTGGAACTCCCGCTGTCCATAAACTGACATTGTTTTCCCCGTGAAGCTTATTTGTTCAAACAAGACCTCAGGAACATAATTTCAGACCGTTTTTTCCCTGCTCAATAACTATATGCTGCCACCTAGTGTCCAACTGCCTCAACATGTAAAAGACATTATTTTAATATCAAGGAATATCTTGATTTCTGTGGATTTTTTCACTTTGTTCCTTTTGTGAGGAAGGTGCGCTTCATTGCTGATGTGAGGCTACCACAGCAGACTATTTTGCTTCATATATTTTACTTATATAATAAGGAGTATATTAAATGAGCTTATTAATTTGGCGCGCTACCTACCTCATTAATCTCTTTTTAACTTATTGCTCCTCATTTTTGTAGTGCGTCCTTTATATCCAACTGCCTCTACTCCTTATTTAGTACTAGTATTCTGAAATAATTAACCTCAGGGTCTCACCGCGAATCTCAGTCTGCCTCCCAATCTTAAATGACTCGTAGTTTTCTCTGTGAATACCACAAAGGGGAGAAGAAGCAACAACAGAAGGTGTGAGTAGACTGAAGGAATTTTTTCTCGTTGTATGGTGCGCACTTCTTGACTTTCAACGTTACCTGAAGGAAAGTTACTATGAATGTAGTTGGCCTTGCAGAAGATGACATTTGTATCTGCTACCCGTGTTACTATCTCTATCCTCTGTTGATGGATCGTGATCAATACTCATTGAGAGCAGCTGTGTCAGTGTGAGCTCCCGGAAAACACACGATAACTTGTGTTCACAGGCTTCTTGATCTGTGACTAACCACAGGATTGCTTTGCGGACGTCTCCTGTATCTTCAGAAATTTTGTTTGCCGCTCCCCGAGACTATAATCGTCGATTCTACACAAATTTTCATGGGGAAACTCCGTAATTTAAAGCTGGCTACTACTTCTCAATTACCTGTGGACTCCGACTCAGATTCTCCTCCTCGAGACATGGTGGATGTTGCGACACCAAAAACAGATCCAACACGAGGAGCCATTCCAAAGGCGCGCAACAAGTAAAAACTGTCATCCTCTCTAGCTTCCTCTAAGCGCTTGAAGAAGGACCCGCCATCCCCAGAGAGTAACTCCTCATCCGCTTCCATGGATCTAATTTTGGAAGAGCTCTGAGCGTTCAAACCCTTTATGGAGGCTACCACAAAGAACATGCAAGCCATGCAAGAAAAATGGTTATCTCTGCAGTCGCGTGTTCAGACCTTAGAAACCTATACAGACTCTATGAACTCCTCTTGTTCCCACATTCCGTCAATGGAGAAGGAGGTACTTCTACTTAAACGCCAGACGGAGGATTTGGAAAACAGAAATCGTAGGAATAATCTATGCCTAAATGGTCTTCCAGAACTTACAGAAGGGTCAAACCCTACCGTCTTTTTCCAATCCTTTCTGGCCAAGATCTTAGATGCTCCGACCTTAACCTCCGTTAATATTCAAAGAGCTCACCGCCTAGGCCCGAAGGTCGCTAGTAAACCCAGAGGTGTCATCATGCTGTTCCTACAATTTACCGACCTCTTACAGGTCCTCTCAGCCGCCAAACTCAAGAAGCAAATTATGTGGGAAGGTCATCGCCACTATCTCTCACAAGATGTCTCCAAGGCTACTGCAGATCGTAGGAAGAAGTTTTTGGATATGCGGCCTCAATTATGAGCCCTAAACGCCAGATATGGACTACTACATCCGTGTCTCTTCAAGGTCACTTATAAGGACAAAACAACCACGTATGAAGATCCTGCGGACTTACAGGCTTTTCTCCAAAGACTTGGTCCAGACGTTATGGATGTCTCCAGGCCTGGTTGACAAGTCCTGCTTCTCCTTTTTGGAACCTGTTGTATTATGATTCTGTTGTCTCTCCAATATCGTTTATGTTGTAAATCCCCGATTGTCTCCTCTTCCGTCAGCCGTTTCACTCTCATGTATCCCCTCTGTAGTGTTGGGTAGTGTAGTATAGTTTAATTGTAGTTTGTGTTTTCTTATTTCCATGTGACACGTCTTTCCCTTTAATTGCATATCTCTTTTGTTTTCACAGACATCTCCTTCCTCCTATCCTGATGTCCATTGTTATTTTTATGCAGTGCGCTTTTGAAGTCATGGTATTTGAGGTCTGTTTGTCTGTTTTGAAGATTGTCGTCGCTGTCTCCCGGCGCCATCGCCCCATCCTCGTTCTTGAGTTTTTTGTTCCGTAAGTATGTTTTTCAGTCGTTCGTTTCGAATATGTACTGTCTTTTTGTTGGTTTTTGTCTCTGTCCTTTTTTCTACAACTGATCTCCTACCTTTTTCTCCTTCCTTTCTTTTTTCGCTTTCCCTTTCTTCCTTCTACCCCTCCTTGTTCCTTCTTTTTCTTGAACTCAGTATCATTTTCACAATGATTCTTTCTTTTCTTTCCTTTCCCTTTTTTCCTTTTTTCTTTTTCTTCTTTCGTCCTCTCCCCTTCATCACTTTGTTTAATCTTTCTCAGTTTTTTCAAGTTGGTTTTTATGCGATAACAAGCATGTTGCTGTTAGCTGTCTCTTTTTGCTTTTCCATTCCGTGTTACATCATGGAATGTTAAGGGTTTAAACAACCCCATTAAAAGGCAAATGGTTTTATCCCATTTAGTGAGACTTAAATCTGATGTTGCCCTCCTTCAGGAGTCACATCTCTCTGAATCGGAGGCTTTGAAACTCAAGCGTGGTTGGGTGGGTCATGTTTTTTGTTCCCCCACAGTTTCTAAGAAAAATGGTGTTGTGATTTTATTACATAAAAAGTTGAATGTTTCTTCAGTTTCTCATGAATACGATGTTGATGGTCGATGGGTTATTGTTACACTGCGTATAGATAATATCCCTATCACCCTTTTTAATGTGTATGCCCCAACTGGAATTGATAAAGCATTTTGGCCCTCTATCTCAACCAAGTTGTCCTCCCTCTCTGAAGATTATATACTTCTCGGGGGAAATTGTAATCAAGTTGTTGATCCCTTTCTTGACCGCCACTCCAATGTTAAATTTGTCCCCTCTAGGATGCACTCTCAATTTGTTAACACTTTTCAAAATAATGCTCTGGTGGATATTTGGAGACTGTGTAATCCTGATCTTAGAGAATATAGTTTTTACTCTCCTCCACATCAATCACAATCCCGCATTGACCATATTTTCCGTAGTAAGCCCTTATCACAGCACGCCATACGTTCTGATATCGGTTCTATCCTAATCTCGGATCATGCCCCAATTCATGTGGACCTTGACTTACTCCCTTTTTCGCCCCACTCTGGCAGATGGCGTTTCAATAACGCTTTGCTTTTGGAACCTACTTTTTGTTCTGAATTCACTGCCTTTGCCAATGAATTCTTCCTTCTCAATCATACCCCTGATTCCTCTTTTGTTACTGTTTGGGATTCTTTTAAAGCAGCCTCTAGGGGTTTTATTATTAACTTTGTAGCCCGACGAAAGAAACTTCGTGAAATCAAGTCCGATCACATCTTAACCAATATTAAGATGTTGGAGCTTGACTACCATGCTTCTCAGTCTGAGACCTCTCTTAAAATACTTATTGACGCAAAAATCTCCTTCAATAGGTTTACAACTGATGCTGCCTCTAACCTTTTGTTAAAATATAATTCCAGATACTATGGAGGTAAAAACAAAGTGGGGAAACTTTTGGCCAATTACTTAAAGATAAGGAGGGAACGTTCGAAGATTGAGTCCATTAAGACTTCCATGGGGACCTCTTGCTTTAAGGATAAAGACATCCTCTCTGAGTTTGTTAAATTTTATGACAATCTTTACACCCCCGAACACATCCCGAATAATACGGATCTTCTTTCATATTTTCATTCACTTCCCCCCCCCCCCCCCCCCCGGCCTCTCATGTTGATTTCACTGCTTTAGAACGAGACATTACGCTTTCTGAAATCTCTTTTGTCGTTTCTAAATTACGGCACGGTAAATCTCTGGGTCCTGATGGGTTCACTATTGAATTTTACAGCCATTTCGTCTCTTTACTTCTCCCTAAACTATTACTCTTATTCCAGTCCTTCTTTACAGCTGGTTCTTCCAGCGGTACTTTCCAACAGGCTTTAATCTGTCTAATTCCCAAAGAAGGCAAGGATCACTCGTTATGCAAAAATTATAGACCAATTTCCCTGGTCAATACAGATTACAAAATTCTGGCAAAACTTTTGGCACTACGTATGGATCCCCTTTTACCCGACCTCATTGGTCCTGAGCAATCAGGCTTTGTCAAAGGGCGCCTCTCATCTGACAATTCCCGTGTTTTCCTTAATATTCTTAGCAAGGCTTCCTCTTTGTCACTTCCCTTCGCGGCTATTTCTTTAGATGCGGAAAAAGCCTTTGACAGGATTGGATGGGACTTTATGTTTCAAGCTCTGCGTTGGATTGGCTTTTCTTCCAAATTCATCTCTATTATTTCTTTACTCTATTCTAATCCTCAGGCTTCCATTTTTGTTAATGGAATGACCTCGGATTACTTCTCATTACACAGGGGAGTACGACAAGGCTGTCCTCTATCCCCCTTACTTTTTGTTCTAGCCCTGGAACCTTTTCTTACCAAAATTCATCTAGACAACAGTATTTCTGGTTTTAAATTTGGTTCACGTCAGGTTAAACTCTCGGTCTATGCTGACGATATTCTTTTTTACTGCTCTGATCCTGTTTCCTCTATTCCCTCCTTTCTCCAGCAGGTGTCTTCCTTCTCCGCGGTCTCTGGCTATCGCCTCAATGCTGATAAGTGCGAGATTCTACCTCTAAACCTTATTTGTCAAAAGCATCTTTTTTCCCAAATGGGCTTCTCATGGCAGCCATCTAAGATTAAGTACTTGGGTGTTTGGTTCGCCCCTCTCTTGTCTGATACGATCAAATTCAACTTTGAATATATCTTTAAGAAAATGGACATGGCTATCCAACGCTGGAACCCGCTCTTTCTATCCTGGTGGGGTCGGCTCAATTCTATAAAAATGATGTTATCGCCTCTTCTTCTATATACCACTTCCATGCTCCCAGTACATATTCCAGCTTCCTTCTTCAGACGGATTGATTCCTTACTGCTGAAATTCTTATGGAATGGTAAACGCTCTTGGATAGCTTTGGCTTCACTGCGCAAGGATAAGACCCAGTCTGGTGTGCGTTTTCCGGATTTCAGAGAATATCATCGAGCTTTTTCATTGAAACAACCGATCCGTTGGTTCTCTTCTGACCTTCCGCATTATCCGCCCGTCTGGTTAAGTATGGAATCTTCCCTTCTTTTCCCTTTTACCTTTCGCGAGTTCTTATCCTTCACGTCTCCTTTGGTTTGTTTTCGTACACCTGTTATTTCTTACTCCCGTACTCTCCTTCTTCCTTATATATCATCATCTTATCCTTCCCTCCTTTCCCTTCACGAACAACCGATATGGCATAACTCTCTCTTCAAAATACGCAACCGCACTATATTTTGGAGGACATGGTACTCTAAAGGTTTGTGTTGGATCTCTCAACTAATTTCCCAGGGTATTCCTCTCTCTTTTCATGAACTTAAATCCTCTTTCTCATTGCCCTCCTCTGCTCGATCACAACACAATGCCCTTCTCCCAGTCCTGATCTCATATCTCCATTCCTTAGCTCCTTCTGCAGCTATTCCTCTGGATCGCAAGGCTACCTCCTCATTATTTGAACTATCTCCTTCAGCCTCTGCTATTTATAATTCTTTTCGATACTCCATCAATAGACTAAAATCTAAAACCGAGATTGCATGGGAATTAGATCTCTCTCAGGATTGGCCATTACCTTTTTGGGACACAATATGGGCTAAGCTTCATAAATCCTCTAGAGCTGCTAATACTACCCAAACTTTATATTTTATTTACACCAGAACTTTATGTACTCTACACACTTTATCCCGTTTTTCACCTGACGCATCCTCTATTTGTTGGTCCTGTTCCTGTTCCGATGCAGATCTCAAACACATGTTGTTTGAATGCCCTCATATCTGCACGTTCTGGCACCTGGTCTGGACGCAAATACAAAAAATATTCCATTTTCAGATTCCCTTCTCCCCTTTGCAAGTTTTTCTAGGTTCCCTATCGCCAAGACTCCCACAATCACCTACCCATTATCTATTACTTGACCTTTTAATTGCTGTGGCTTTTCATACCATTTCTTCTAATTGGAAAAAGGCTGCAAATGTCTCCTATCACTCTTGGTGGAATGCAGTTTGCTTCCATCATCGCCTAGACACTAATTACGTATCTCCCATTTCCCTAGCAGTTAAACACGACCTGATTTGGCTCCCTTTGGTATCATATCTCTCCTCCTCTGCTCCAGTACACGCTCCTCCAGACCCTGACACAGTTGAGGTGCGTAAGCCACCATGATTTTCTTGTTTTATTATTCCCTTTTGCCAAGATATTATGTTCTACTGCATTATATGATATTTTTTCATTATTACACTTGGGTTTTGTTCTTGTATCCTTCATGCTTGTCATATTTTGCTTTATTGAATGCTTCAATTGATTTGCTTATTCTATGTATGCTTACATGATGATTATGTCCCCTTTCCTCCCCCCCCTTTTTTTTTTTTCTTTCCTCCAATAAACTCAAACTTAAAAAAAAAAAGAATGTACTCATTTTATTCCGTATTTTCTGAACACTGTAAATAAAATATGCGAGCCTCTTCCATAATCCATACCTCATTTAATGGATGCTTAGTAAGGCAATGTCATGAAAACAAAATAAATACAATTTAACACAGAGTAACAATCAACTTATTTAGAAATGGGAAGGCACATACGACTATAGTGATATAAGGAATATGCTACTTACCAGTATGCATCTGTTCTTGGCATGTAGAGCTGCAGAGCCACACACTTAGGATAAGATCGCCATCTGGTGTTGGGCTCGGATGCTTGCAGGTTATTGTTATCTTCGGAAGAAGTCTTTTGGTCACGAGATAGGTGACTCCTCCTTGGACTACAGTGCGCATGGGCATCCACTCCATCCTCAGATTGTTTTTCGCCATGATGGGAAATGATGGAGTGTGTAAGAATAAAGAAAGGATGTCCATGTGTAATGTGTAAGGCAAGCGATCGTTTTTCATGGACGCTTCTGCTTAGACATCGTTTGATCGTTCCAGACGCTACGCTGATTCCTCAAGCTTATTCAAAGCTTACCGCTGATCCGTTTTGAATCTATACTAACAAGTAGACGCTTCTGCTACTTTCTGTGTCTTGCCTCGACACTAGAATTGAACCCGCTGGGAGGGTCTCTCTCTCTTAATAAAGATCGAATCCTGGCTCATGGGCTTCCTGCTGCCCATTAACCTCGAAGATTTTTGGTTCCTTATTGTTTTTAGAATGATATTCGTCCTTCGTGGTGATACTCCGGTCTGGAAGTAATTACGCTGAACAGTCTTCCTTCTATCGATACAGGTCCCGATTCAATCTATGCGGTTCTGTTACGCCCTGAAGAAGGTGGTACTCCGTAATTAGGAGTTGTCTCACCGAAACGCGCGTCGGCGTTTCGCACAGGGCCCCACCCTTTCTCTTCATTGGATTTAACACAAAAAAACTGTGTCACTCAGAAACCTTTGATACCATTGTTTGTCTATATAGGCTTATATATACACATCTGTTTTTTTGAGCAATTCTTTGTTGAGATAGTTTTTTTCTTTGGGTGGGACCTTTCAGTGCTGTCAGTTTGCACTAGTATGAACAGTGCACATGTGTGATTCTGTATGAATGTCTTTTTTGGATGTAAATCAATGTATGTGTGATTAGTTTTCTTTTTCTTATTGGGAACCTGTCTTCTCTTTCCTTTTTTGTATAGAATTTATTAAATGTATAAAGTATGATTTGTATATTTTGAAATAACAAAACAAGCGAAATAAAATTTGTACAAAATATAAAAAAAAGTTGTTATATATGTGTATATATACTCTATGTTCGTTTCTATCAGAGTGTCTCTAGCCGGTATTTAAATCCTTGATACATTGTACTTTTTCTAATACAAAGGGTAGAGTATATTTTCTTCGTATTGAACTCTTAATGTCTAATTAAGACAATGCTGGAACAGATACAGGTCCCGGGGAGGTGGGTGGCCGTGTGTGGCTCTGCAGCTCTACATGCCAAAAACAGATGCATACTGGTAAGTAGCATATTCCGTTCGAGGCATATGAGCTGCAGATCACACACGTAGGATAGACTATACAGCAGTGTCTCCCCTAGCGGTGGTCACCTGTATCGGTTGCAGCAGTTTGGAATAAAGTTTTAAGGACAGCCTGACCCACAGAAGCTTGTTGTTTGGCTTGCAAATCAACACAGTAATGTTTAGTGAAGGTGTGTGTTGTAGACCATGTGGCTGCCCTACAAATATCTTCTAAGGGAATGTTTCCTAAGAATGCCATGGAAGCCCCTATTTTGCGTGTGGAGAGCGTTCTAGGGGGAACTGTTAGAGTGCGTTTAGCTTTTTGGTAACATATTTGGATACATTTAACTATCCACCTGGCTATCCCTGATTTGGAAATGGGGTTGCCCTTATGTGGTGGAGAGAAAGCAACAAACAGTTGTTTGGTTTTGCGGAAATATTTGGTTCTGTCAATGTAATACAGCAGGGCTCTTTTAACATCTAAGGAATGAAGAGCTCTTTCAGCTACCGAGTCCGGATTTGGGAAGAACACTGGTAGCTCGACTGATTGGTTAAGATGGAATGGAGAATTGACTTTTGGTTGGAATTTTGGATTTGTTCTAAGAACCACTTTGTTATAATGTAGTTGTAGGGATGGTTCTTGTATGGTTAAAGCCTGGATTTCACTTACCCTTCGAAGGGATGTGATAGCAATAAGGAAAGCCACTTTCCATGTAAGGAATTGTAGTTCGCATTTATGCAGAGGTTCAAATGGGGGACCCATGAGCCTAGTGAGAACAATATTTAGATTACACACTGGCGAGGGTGGTAATCTGGGAAGAATAATCCTTTTAAGACCTTCCATGAAGGCTTTGATCGCAGGCACTTTAAATAGTGACAAGTGTTGTCGATTTTGTAAGTAGGCTGCTAATGCTGCTAGGTGGAGACGTATGGATGAGTACGCTAAATTACATCTTTGCAAGTGTAGTAAGTAGCAAATGATGTTCTGGATGGATGCATCCAGTGGGTGTATATCATTGTTAGTGCAGTAAATGGCAAATCTTTTCCATTTTGCAGCGTAGCAGGCTGTCTGGCCTCCTTTATAATATTCATGCAGTCTGGTGGTAGGTTGAGGTAACCGAACTCTAGGACTTCAGGAGCCAGATCGCTAGTTTCAGTTGATGTGGATCGGGGTGTCTGATTTCTCCATGGTTCTGGGTTAATAAGGAAGGGGAGAGGCGCAGTCTTTGGTGTGGAACTAGAGAGAGTTCCAGTAGTGTTGTGAACCAGGGTTGACGTGCCCATGTGGGAGCTACTAGTATATGCTTGAGAGACTGTTGCCTGAGCTTGAGTACCACGAATGGAATGAGTGGGAGAGGCGGAAAAGTGTACGCATATCTGCCTGACCAGTTCATCCATATCGCATTGCCCTTCGACTATGGGTGGGGAAACCTGGTGGCGAAGGTTGGGCATTTTGCGTTTTCGTGTGTGGCGAACAGGGCTATGTCTGGTTGGCCCCATTTTTGGAAGAATGGGAGTAGGACTTGTGGGTGTAATTCCCATTCGTGGATCTATTGTGTTTGTCGACTCAACAAATCGGCAATCTGATTGTGAACGCCTGGAAGGTGTTCTGCAAGCAGGTAGATGTTCTGGGGCATTGCCCATCTCCAAATGTTCTGTGTGAGCTGGGACAGTTGGAGAGAATGTGTGCCTCCTTGTTTCTGTATGTAATACATGGCTGTCATGTTGTCTGTCCGGATGAGGACAGTTTTGTTATTTAGATGTAATTGGAATGATTTCAATGCTAGGAACACTGCCAGTAGTTCCAGGTAATTGATATGGAGCACTTTTTGTTGAGTGGTCCATTTGCCCTGAGTGGTGTGTCCTAGGAGACGGGCTCCCCACCCTGTGAGATGCGTCGGTTGTCAGCACTATCTGTGGAAGAGGCTCTAAGAACGGCCGCCCTTTGGACAGGTTTATGGTGTTCCACTATTTTAGTGAGCGATGTGAGCGACTGTCCACTAACACCAGATCCGTAAGTTGTCCGTGAGCCTGGTTCCACTGACGTGCTAGACATTCTTGCAAGGGACGCATTTGAAGTCGTGCATAAGGCACAATGAAGATGCATGACGCCATCATGCCTATGAGTTGCATGAACACTCTTGCTGGGAGAGAGTGTTGGGATTGAAATTTTAAGATGAGAGCTTGTATATTGGCTATCCTGGCTGGGCTGGGATAAGCTATGGCCTTGGAGGTATTTATGGTGGCTCCCAGATATTGATGTATGTGGGAGGGTTGTAGTTGAGATTTGGGATAGTTGATGGTGAATCCCAAGTTGTGTAAAAGTTGAATAGTTTGGTGAGTGTGTAGAACGCATTTGTTGAATGAATTGGCTTTTATGAGCCAATCGTCGAGATGAACAAGTTACTTACCTTCGGTAACGCTTTTTCTGGTGGATACAGTATCTGCCTGTGGATTTCTCACCTTGTGAATATTCCCTGCGCCAGCATTCCACGGAACTTTTTCCCCCAGCTCTCTACGCCGACGACGTCATAATGCATCGGCTCCGCTCGCGACTCCGTATGACGTCACCGGAGCCATAAGAGAGCCACGTCGGCGTGATGACGTCAGTTCCACCCATTTTTTCCGGGCCTCCGAGGCGAGCAGGTGGACCAACGACAGATACAAAGTATACACAGTATATAATATACAATCATATACATAAAGTATACAAGGAAAAGGAAAGCTAAATAAAACAAGCATTTCCTACCAATATACAAGAAAGAATAACAACATCCCAAGCAATACAACTTTTAAGGTATACAAAGGTGGACAACGGGGAGGCGGGTGGGCCAGTGATGAATCCACAGGCAGATACTGTATCCACCAGAAAAAGCGTTACCGAAGGTAAGTAACTTGTTCTTCTGATGGATACATCTGCCAGTGGATTCCTCACCTTGTGAATAGATTCCCACAGCAGTCCCCACTCCCGGAGGAGGGTGTCCACCTTCCTATACCAGAAAGTCTTGCAAGACAGAACGCGCGAAGTGGCCCTCCCTCCTCATCTCAGAGTCCAAGCAATAATGATTTGCTAAAGTATGGAGGGAGGCCCAAGTCGCGGCTTTACAAATATCTGCCACAGGAACACCCCGGGCCAAAGCAGATGTAGATGATTTAGCTCTAGTTGAATTAGCTCTAATACCCTCAGGAGGAGTCTTACCAGCCAGGGCGTAGCAGATCTTGATGGCAAGGATAATCCATCTCGACAAAGTGCGCTTGTGCACCGCTCTTCCTTTCGAATGACCCACATAGCCAACGAAGAGCTGATCGTCCAGACGAAAGCCTTTCGTTCTGTCCAAATAAAAACTCACAGCCCTCTTTGGATCCAGGCGATGGAGTCTTTCCTCCTCCTTGGAAGGATGAGGAGGTGGATAAAAAACAGGGAGAGTAATGGACTGCCTACAAATGAAACGGAGTAACAACTTTTGGCAGGAAAGCAGCCCTGGTCCTGAGAACCATCCTTTCAGCATGTAATGTAAGAAAAGGGGGTTTAGAACTAAAAGCTTGAAGCTCACTCACCCTCCTTGCCGAGGTTATGGCTACAAGGAAGACACCTTAAAGGACAACAGCCTCAAAGGACAGCTATGAAGAGACTCAAACGGGGACCCCCATCAGAAAAGTTAAGACAAGATTAAGGTCCCACTGTGGCATTACAAAGGGAGTGGGAGGAAACATATTTGTAAGGCCCTTGATAAACCTCAGAACAACCGGAGATTTAAATAGAGACGGTTGATCAGGAAGGCATAGAAAAGCCAATAAGGCCGAAAGATAGCCCTTGACCGTGGCCACAGCACAGCCCTGCTGAGCCAAGGAAAGAGCAAACTGGAGCACATCAGAAAGATGAGCTTTTAAAGGGTCAATTGATCTCTCTCCACACCATTTAACAAATTTAGACCACCTGTAGGAGTAAATGGACTTGGTGGAGTGTCGCCTGGCGGATAAAATAACATCCACCACATCAGGCGGGAGAGAGAATGAACTCAGGTTGCCCCGTTCAATCTCCAGGCATGAAGGTGTAAGCTCTGGAGGTGGGGGTGTAGAACCTGCCCCTCCGACTGCGAGAGGAGGTCTGCCCTCAGAGGGAGACGGAGCGGAGGGCACAAGGAGAGGTGGAGAAGATCTGTGTACCACACCCTTCTTGGCCAATCCGGGGTGATCAATATAACCTGGGCCCGGTCTTGGCGAATCTCTCAGAACCCGAGGAATCAAGGGTATGGGAGGAAACGCGTAAAGGAGTCGCGAGCCCCAACTCAACTGAAACGCGTCCCCCAACGCCCCCAGCAGCGGAAACTGGAGACTGCAGAATGACAGGCAGTGCGCGTTCTCGCAGGTGGCAAACAGATCCACCCGAGGTGTCCCCCATGTCCGAAAGACATGACGAACCACCTCCGGATGGAGCCTCCACTCGTGGTCGGCGGAGAACTGCCGACTGAGACTGTCCGCACGTACGTTCAGCACCCCGGCCAGATGATTTGCCATCAGACAAATCCGATGGACCTGAGCCCAGGTCTACAGACGTAGGGCCTCCCTGCATAGACAAAGAGACCCCACTGCTCCCTGTTTGTTGACATACCACATCGTGGTAGTGTTGTCCGTCAGGACTTGAACAGACTGACCGCGAAGGGAAGGGAGGAAGGCCTTGAGCGCCAAACGAATGGCCCGCAATTCCAGAAGGTTGATGTGAAGCAACCTTTCCTCTGGAGACCAAAGACCCTTGATCTCCAGATCCCCCAGATGAGCACCCCACCCTAGGGTGGAGGCATCCGTTATCACTGTGGCCACCGATGGAGGAAGATGAAAGAACTTTCCTTGAGACAGATTGCCCTCCACACTCAACCAAGACAGATCTGCTGCAGCTTCTCTGGAGATCCTGATCGGCTCCCTGAGATCTCCGTTGTGCTGATACCACTGCTTGCGGAGACACCACTGGAGCGCCCTCATGTGCCAGCGTGCATGGTTGACCAACAGGATGCAGGAAGCGAACAGACCGAGCAGGCGAAGGACCTTCAGAACTGGAACAACCGCTCCATTGTGGAATAAAGGGACCATCTCCTGTATGTCGAGAATTCTTTGAGGAGGAGGAAATGCTCGACACACAGTAGTGTCCAGTACTGCCCCTATAAACAGGTTGCGTTGAGAGGGCACCAGGTGAGATTTGGGCACATTTATCGAAAAACCCAAGTCGAATAACAGCTGAGATGTTACCTGCAGATGATGCCGCACCATCTCTGGTCACTCTGCCTTCAGAAGCCAGTCGTTCAGGTAGGGGAAAACTGGAATCCCCGACCTCCTGAGATGAGCAGCCACCACTGCCATCACCTTCGTGAAGACTCTAGATGCGGTAGTAAGACCAAACAGGAGGAAGGCAAATTGGTAATGTTGCGACCCAACCGTAAAACGGAGATACTTCCTGTGCGACTTCAGAATTGGGACATGGAAGTACGCGTCCTGCAAGTCGAGCGACACCATCCAGTCTCCTGGCTGCAACGCTTGAAGAACCTGCGCAAGGGTCAGCATCTTGAATTTCTCCTGTTTCAGGTAAAAGTTCAAGATTCTGAGGTCCAGTATTGGACGCAATCTGCCGTCCTTTTTGGTAATCAGGAAATACCGGGAGTAGCATCCCTGACCCCGTTCCTGCTCCGGAACCACCTCTATCGCACCCTTTTGAAACAAAGCTAGAACCTCCTTCTGCAGAAGAAGCAGATGGTCCTCTGAGCAGTAACCTTGGCAAGGAGGGTAAGGGGGAGGAAACTCCCGAAAGGGAAGGGCGTACCCAGTCTCCACGAGGTTCAAAACCCAAAGGTCTGTCGTAACAGATTTCCAACCCCACAGAAAGTAGGACACCCGACCCCCCACAGGTCTTACATGATCCGGGATGGGGGATCTAGGACTGCTTCCCGGAAGCCTCATTGGGAGCAGAGGAGGAGGAAGAAGAAGAGGGGTTGCGTCCAGAACCTCTCCGACCCCTTTGTCTCCCCCTATAGGACCTATAGAGGGGATTCTGCTGCTGCTGCTGCTGAGGCTGTCGGAAGGAGCGAAAGGAAGATCTTCCGAAACCCCTAAACTTTTTAAAACCAGATCCCTTAGCAGGAGCTTGCAGACCCAAAGACTTAGCCGTTACCCTGCTGTCTTTAAATCTTTGTAGGGCGGAGTCAGCTTTCTCTCCAAATAACTTCTGTCCATCAAACGGCAAATCCACTAATGTGGCCTGAACATCCGCGGAGAAGCCAGAAGAACGGAGCCATGCCTGCCTTCTTGTGGCTATTGAAGAGCCCATTATCCTCGCCACCGAATCTGCTGTATCGAGCCCTGATTGGATCGCCTGTCTAGCAGCAGCCTGTGTGTCTGCAACTACCTCCATGAAGGACGCCTTATCACCTTCAGGCAGCTTAGGGGCTAAAGACTTCATTGAGTCCATTAAGGCATGCACATAACGACCCAGCAAGCACGTGGCATTGGTAGACTTTAGTGCCATACTTCCCGAAGAGAAAGTCTTCTTAGCCGCCTGGTCAACCTTTTTGGACTCCCTGTCTGCAGGAGACTGAGGGAACGCCCCCGAAGCATGCTTCGAGCAGGATGACTGCACAACCAGGCTCTCTGGAGAAGTGTGTGTAGAAAGAAAATCCGGATCCCCAGGTGCCACCCTGTATCTTCTCGCCACCTGCCTGGAAACCGCCGGAGAAGAAAGTGGTTTTCGCCATACCTCCAAAACAGGCTCCAAAATGGCCTCATTAAAAGGCAGTAAAGGCTCTGAAGTTGAAGTAGGTGAGTGCAGCGCCTCCGTCAGCAGGTTAGACTTAGATTTGCAGTTACCCTCTGCAGAATAGAACAGTTCTGCGGCCTTTTTAAAAACCACATGGTAAGGAGCCAATTCCTGTGGTGGAGAGGATCTAGCTGAAGTATGCTCCCACTCAGGGGTCGTATCCAGGCCACTAGCCTCCTGTATCCCCTCAAACTCATCAGAGGACGTGTCCACTTCACCTTCCTCTACCTCCACTCTATACCTTTCTTCATCCAAGACCCTTTGGGCCTCCCTTCTTGAATGAATCCGTGGAGCCGGCGTCGTCGACGTCGTACGCGGCGTCGGTGGAGCCAGAGGTGTTGGAGTCGGCGGCGCCAAAGACGGAGTCGGTGGCGCCGGACGCGGCGCCGAGGGAGTCGGCAACGGCGTCGAGGAAGGCTCCGAAGCAGGACGATCCAGCCGAAGTCGTGATGGATCCCCAGACGGCGCCGGAAACTGCCACGAAGGCGCCATCGGCAGAAAGGGCATAAACGGGGCCTGAGCGTAATGCTGCGGCACCCCCAAAGTATACGCCATAGGACCACGGGACCAGTCGGTGCACCGGATGGGAAGGCAGCCCGATTGAAGATACCATACATGGCATTTAAAAAATGCGAAGAATCAGTACCTAGAACCGGGAACTGAGGATAAGGAACCGGACCTGTATCCTTCTGCGGAGTATCTGGCAACGGCGCCGCAGTGTCCTCCGCCGGAGCCGAAGAATCCTCAGGCCTTGGAGAAGGCTCCCTACTTTGTTCCTGCTCACCATCAGAAACAGGCGACTCCACTGGAACAGGAGACGACATCGGAGAAGGCGCCGGTGACTGCGCCGAGGACTGCGCCGGTGACCTCGCTGGAGCCCGCTTCAGCGAAGGAGAACCCTCCGGAGACTTCGAAGGAGAAGGTGACAATTCCTTACTTCGGTGTCGTCGAGGCGAAGCAGATCCCGACCTCCTGTTCTTTGAAGACCGGCGCCTAGAAGAATGTTTCCTTTTTTTATGATGTCTCTTCGACTTCGATGATCTCGAAGTCGACGACTCCGGCCTCGACTTCTTCTTTCTACCTCTCTTCTCCTTTCCGACCTTGGCCATAAACAGCTTCGCCTTCCTTTCCTTCAATGCCTTCGGATTCATCCTCCTGCAGCTTGAACAATCTTCGACGTCGTGGTCAGACGAAAGGCACCACAAACAATCATCATGGGGGTCCGTTATAGACATGTGGCCCCCACATTCCCTACAGGGCTTAAAACCCGACTTCCTCGTCGAAGACATTACAGATTTTCGACAACAGTAACACCTAACAACTACAAAGTAGCAGGAGAGTACTGGAAAAACCGTTGCGCGTCGACGGCGCGGAAAAAAGGGAACTGATATCATCACGCCGACATGGCTCTCTTATGGCTCCGGTGACGTCATACGGAGTCGCGAGCGGAGCCGATGCATTATGACGTCGTCCACGTCGGCGTAGAGAGCTGGGGAAAAAAGTTGGAATGCTGGCGCAGGGGATATTCACAAGGTGAGGAATCCACTGGCAGATGTATCCATCAGAAATGGGAAGACATGAATTTGTTGTCTCCTGAGATGCGCTGCTGCTACTGCTAGGCATTTGGTGAATACTCTGGGCGCAGCTGTCACTCCGAACGGGAGGACAGTAAACTGATAGTGTTGCCCGTCTACCAGGAATCTTAGATATTTCCTGTGAGCAGGATGCATGGGAATGTGAAAATAGGCATCCTTGAGATCTAGTGTGGCAAGGAAATCGCCTTTCTGTAATAGTGGATGCACTTGTTGAAGAGTGATCATATGAAAATGATCGGAGTATGTACCGATTTAGGAGTCGGAGGTCGAGTATGGGTCTTAACGTCTCGTCCTTCTTGGGGATTAGGAAGTATAGAGAGTATACCCATGTGCCCTGATGTTGGAAGGGAACTGGCTCTATTGCGTGTTTTTGAAGCAAGGAGAGAACCTCTTGCTTGAGGAGTGTAAGATGGTCTGGCGACATGGGACGCTGTTTGGGTGGTATATGTGGTGGGGTATTTGTGAGTTCCAGGCAGTAACCATATTGGATAATTTGTCTTACCCACTTGTCTGTTGTAAAGGAATTCCAGACAGGTAGGAACTGTTTGAGTCTTCCCCCGACTGGAGTGGAATGGTCTGGGGGAGTGGAGGAAAGTCACTGTTTAGTGGTGGGGGAGTTACGAGTGTTGGTATTGCCTCGACCTCGTCCCTTGGTGTTGTTTCCCCTATATCCTCCTCTAAAATATCCTCTATTGGGGGATGTTTGTGTAGAGGTTTTGAACGTGGAGGAGATGTCTGCTCCAATATTTTTGGATGCTCCTCTATAAAAGGAGCGTCGAAAGGAGCCACGTGGCTGTGGAGACTGCAATGCTCCCATGGACTTAGCAGTCTCGGTGTCTTTCTTCATTTTTTCAAGTGCAGTATCTACTGCTGGTCCAAACAGTTGCTCTTGGTTAAATGGTTGGCTAAGTATGGTACTTTGTACTTCTGGCTTAAAGCCTGAAATACGTAGCCATGCATGGCGTCTAAGAAGTACGCTTGTATTGATTGCTCTAGAGGCAGTGTCTGCGGCGTCAAGTGCACATTTAATTGAAGCATTGAGATGAGCTTTCCCTCTTGTATAAGGTCATTTGCCTGGGTCTTGCATTGGTCTGGTAGGTGTTGTATGAGATCTTCTAACTGATCATAGTGAGCCCTATCATAGCGTGCCAATAGGGCTTGTGTGTTGGCAATACGCCAATGGTTAGCTGCTTGTGCTGCTACTCTTTTGCCCAAGGCTTCTAATAGTTTGGATTCTTTGTCTGGGGGCGGTGTATCTTCTGTTTGGGAGTTAGCCCGCTTCCTTGCGTTGGAAACCACCAAAGAATCCAGAGGGAGCGGTCCTTTAATATAAGAAGGATCTTCTGGGGCAGGTCTATATTTTTTCTCAATTCGAGGGTTAAGTACCCTGGTCCGTACGGGGTCCTTAAAAACTTCTGTAGCGTGTTTTATGACCCCTTTAATCATAGGTAAAATTTGAACTGATTTCTGAGACTGCTCAAAAGTGTCTAAAAGGAAGTCTTCCTCGGGTGCATCTGAGTGCATGGTGACGCCATGGTAAAGTGCTGCTCTGTGTACTAGTTGTCCAAACTAGTGGTCATTTGGAGGTGAGGGTTTGGAAGGGTATGTAGTAGGATCAGGTACATCAGGCAGAGGGTAAGTCCAGTCGTCCAATGATACAATATCCGGATTTGTGAAAGGATCATTAAGATCATCCGGATCACCCCCTCCCACTAGGTCATCATCATCATCCTGTGGAGGTGGTGTATGTGAAGGAGATGGTGGAGGTAATGGTGGTGGAGGCAGGGGGGGGTGGGGTAAGAGGTCGTACAGGAGAGGAAGGAGGAATGGGTGAAGTGGCTGAGTCCTTCTTTACAGGAGCTGGAGAAGGTGTTGTGTCTAGCTTCCTTTTCTTACATGGCACAGCTGTGACATGTCCAGTTTTTGGATTAACATAGATCCGTTTTTGCGTTGGATCTGGGTGTAAAAGTTCTTGGTCGTCTGGAACAGACTTTGGCGTCGATTTTTTCGGTTCCGATCTATGTTTTGGGTGATCGGTAGAGTCTTTAGGAGGTGTAGTATAGGCCTTAGCCGGTTGTTTCGGTACCGATGAGGGTTTCGGTGCCGATGAAGGTTTCGGTGCCGAAATGGAGTCTTTAAGCTTGGGAGCTTTCGGTGCCGGCTTGTCTACGGGCCTCGATGGTTTCGGCGCCAAAGGTGCTGGAGCCGGCTTCGGTGCCGAGAGGTCTTGGGTCTTCGGTGCTGAAGGTATAATAATATGTTTGCCCGGGCCCAAGCCGCCTGAAGGCTTGTATTTCTTCGGAGCCGAGCCCGAAGGCGGGGCTTCTGAAGGTTGTTTTCGGTCGCGACTGGGGCCAGCTGGCGAAGTCTTGACCAATGCCTTTTTTGGAGGGGTTAGGGTAGGGGCATTGGTACTCACGCGTTGCCCCGGAGTAATGGGGTCGTCGGAGTCGTCTGCTTCTGATATAATGTGAAGTTCCTCAGAATCTTCTTCCGGGACATCGCGGCCCTCAAATATGTCCTCTGGTTCCGGAGCTGGTCTGTGTGCCATGATATGGCGTCGAGCTCTCCGATCCCGAATGGTCTTCTTGGATCGGAATGCGGCGCAGGCTGGACAGCTGGACTCGTCGTGTTCCGGCGACGAGCACAGGTTGCAGACCTTGTGATGGTCACTGTGCGGAAATTTGGCTCCACATGGGGGGCATTTTTTAAACTGCGTCCTTTCCATGAGTAGCAGGCCTCATGGCGCGGATAGGTTTAATCGCCCGCGTCGACGTCCAGAACCGGCCCAATGAATTAGATGTCGAGTAAAGGTGTATCGATGAAAATTATAAAGGTTTTTCGCTTCGAAAAGCTTGGTTTAGAAGTTTTCTACCGGAGTGGAAAAGTTTCATCCGAACCCAATGGCGGAAAAAAACCAATCAGAGGATGGAGTGGATGCCCATGCGCACTGTAGTCCAAGGGAGGAGTCACCTATCTCGTGACCAAAAGACTACTTCCGAAGACAACAACAACCTGCAAGCATCCGAGCCCAACACCAGATGGCGATCTTATCCTAAGTGTGTGATCTGCAGCTCATATGCCTCGAACAATACCTTTGGTAGGATAGTTTGTTTTGTAATACTAATACATAACCTTTTCTAGTGGGACTTCCACAAAATAGGTCACAAATAGATAGGCAAACTATGTTGAAACGTAACCCCTTATGCTTCTCTCTTAGTACATAAACGAAAGGAACTTGTATGTTACAATATTCTTGAGGTGGTAACCAGGGATACAGATCGCAATTTTCCAATCACTTGCAACATTTTCACTGTTGTGGCTAAGACGCACAAATCATTTTTAAATACAACTAAATGTGTTTATTGAAATGCTGATCTTAACTTTGGCTTACTGAATTTCATGGTAAAGTCGTATTACAAGGGGCAATAATACATTTCATTCCATTTTTAAGCCTATTAGAATGGCACATGCTGGTCATATAAAAATACAATATGGTGCAATTGGTAATGTTGTTGGAAACATCTTGACTTGCATTTTATCCTCTAAATCTTACATCATCCATTAATGATGGGCAAAATGCTTACCTGTACTTACTGCCCACAACAAACCTATCACAATTTTTTTTGCTACAAGTCACCCATCACTGTCCTGGTTACACACACTGTACCTATACATGCCAGCTTACCAGCACAACAGGAATAGATTGTACAATGTGTAGGTTTTTACACACACAAACCATGTCCCTGCGAGCAAAGCAAACATTTAAAATGAGATTGTGTGGTATAAGAAATGATAAACAAGATGAGCTTATGATTTGTGTATTTTTCTCTGTGATGAAATATATGTACATATATTTTTGTTAATGTAGCCTCATTACTGCTAAGTAAAATAAAAACAATCCTCATTGTGCTTATGTAGGGTCACTGCTGACCTGTTAAATAATTGTTATTTTTATTGTTGTGGTTAACCGTAGGTATGCCTCACAAATAAATGATCATATCCCTCAACCAGTCCTCTCAAGGGCAACCTCCATGCTCCTTTTAAATAACTAGAATGAAATACTTTTGCATCTATCTACCTTCTTTACACTTTAAAGTATCTTCTGCCCAAAACAAAGACTCCCAGTCCGTCTCTCATTTGAAACCATGCGGGCCACCTTCAGAACAGTGCAGTGCTTGGTGCTGCCAGGAAATCCGCATTCACATGCATATAGCTGACTAGATCTTTTATATTCTGAGATGGAGGTACATAATGCAATAATGTGTCTGTTAAGTCATGATTACCTGCAAATGGCACTCAAATAACATGTTGTTGCCTTCCGAAGTGTTTAGTTTACTTTTCTTTAACACATCAGAGCCTCCTCCTCTCACTCTTGGTTCTGCAAGAAGCTGAAAACCTGGCTCTTCGTATAAGCACATTGGGGACTACAAACCTACACACCTGCCTAAGCACCTGGATACACTCTTGGGTGATCAGTACGCTTTGCAAATCAATATAACATAACATACCATTCTTTGTTGCTGTGAAATTCCCATTTGTGCATGCTAAGCAATTGTGACATTTAAATAAATTCTTATATTGCTATGCTTCAACAACACGATAGGCCGCAACTCCAGGTTAACTAAGGTTTTTGCTATTTTAGTACAAACCAATGGTGTTTTACCGACTCCCACACTATTTTGTTGATCACTTACGTGACTCTCCAGTGGTTAAGAACAAGCATGCTTAGAACTATTTTTTTAATTCAGTATAAACTTATTTCTATGACTAATCTTAATCATTTTATGATGCTAACCAAGTCATGTGCATCAATGTAGACGTCTGTTTACTGGATATATCACCTTTCTAAGGCTTTTATGTAAAGTTGATGAGTTGACTTGCATCAATCTGTAAATACTTTCTCAGCTTCCTTCTCGGGTAGTTGCAAGCATGTGCCGAGGTAGTAGTACATTTGCGAACAGGATTCTTCTATACTCTTTGGTTGAAAAGGGTGGAAGGTAAACCATTGAAAAAGGCTGATGTATTTTTCCAAACAGTGGAGACAGCATGCATGAGAAGTGAAATGTTATAATGAAAGGGCCTTCTTTTGAAATCAGAGGATCTACAAAAGACCGTAGGGCGGACAAGCAATTCCATGACACAAATTCACAATTTCAAAATGTATCCCAACATATCATTTCCAAGATAAGCTTAATGCCCTAAAGATTTGAAAAATAAAACACAAAGCACATACAGTGAACAAGCGCAAAGAAAAGATATGAGATGGTGAATGGATCAGTGTTAACATTTTACAAGGACATAAAAATATAATGCACACTAATTCAATACTGATTACTGAGCACGACATTCTGCACAGTATAACAGACTGAGCTTAATCCAACCCTTGAAATGTATGGAAAAGGTGAGCTATTGTCATCGTTCAATAAACGCTTCTGTTAAGAATATCATTAGAGTGAGGTAATGATTTTGATAGGACAGCAATTTTGCAGAATCTGTGGCTGTTGTCTACTAAAAGAGAGAATATGATTTTAACGTTCATGCCAATCATACATTACGTGTTCATTAGCGCTGTAAAAAACAACTGCACTACAGTAAAACAGTAATAATTTATTTGGTGCATTTACTTTCTTTGAAACAAAAACATACGTGCCATAAGATATGCAATCACTATGGCATATATTTTTCAACATTCAACACGAATGTCTTATACAAGTGCTTCGGATGGTCCATAAAATGAAGCAAGTTTATTATTTGAACGCATCAATTGTTCGCACATTGATTTGCATAAAATATGTTAAATCGAGCATGATCTTGCTGCAGAGTGAAATGGTTGAGATGTTATTTTTGAAAGGTCTTGCTAACAATCCCCATATATCAACTTGATTGGAATTGTTTAACAGTCATTACTAACCTACATAATCCTGAAAAATGAGAATACTTTTTTATAGTAGTGTGGCAGTTTATATTACTCATTTGACTCATGTATGTATTGCTATATTTCTACACGCATTTACTTAATTACATAATACACTTATGTATTTTTTTTTACTTCTGAAAGAGTGAAATATTAAAATATCAGGCAATATGCCAAAATATGTTTTGCTATCATTGGAATTGCGGCTTTTAAAAATCCGCACTTATGTAACATACTTCATGGCTCAAACAAAAATATTTCACGCGATCACAGTCTTGAATGGGCTCACCCATGGCCCAAGGGAATTATGTGGTCATCCCATGTGTCTTTATAGTTGGGGTCAATGGTAGCTTGATGGCACTCATTTCCACAAAGAAGCAAATCATAAACCGGTGAAAATGGCATCAATATTCATATCCGCTAATGCTGCATCACACAAGTTCTGTGACGGAGATTGCCAAAAGAATCTTTCAATGAAAGACACAGGTGAGATTTTGCTCCAAATTTCTTCTTTTCATGTACCCTACTATCATGGTTCCCATGTTTGCCTCCTCGCTTATCCGGCCAGCTCTCAGGCAGTGTTGCTCCGCCCGACTGATTACGACAGCGTAACAATTTCAGGCAAAGGTCTTTTTTGAAAAGCGGTTTGTTCCCTTTCCAGTTTCTTGGCACTTTGTGTCCCAGGAGTGGTTTGTTCTACCTTGCAAGATTCTTTGGCTCCCGACTGGGGATACACCAGTCGTCAGCTTCAGGACTCGCTTGGTAATGTTTCCAGGCAGATTTATTAAAAACAGGAAGTCTTTCTACTGAGTCTGTTGATAGCGCCTGCAAACAAAACCAAAAACAAATTAGCATGCTCGTATTGCCTAGGCAACAAACAAATATCAGCATCAGATCAGCTACTTAGAGCATCTCAATGTTTCTTGCATACGCATATAGGAGAAGGCAACGCTCGTAAATCTGCCCCATACAAGTGGTAGGAATATAGAGAGGATACCACTCAGATACCACTGAGCCTACACAGGTCTTAAAGGTGGCTCTCCTAGCTCTAACGGTCAATGCCTGGTGCCACATAGAATCAAATGCAGGCCTGCTGCTCACAAAGACTCCTCCAATACCATGGGGCAGCTGCTGATTGAAGCCGTCAGTGGAATCGGATGTGTGCGCCGCTATTAAAAATCGCTTCACTGAATTTGCAAAGTCAGGTGTAAACATGAGCTAAATGCCGTTACTCTGGAGCATGACACAGGACATCAGAGTATTGCTTCAGCCAAAGACGATTCCAGTGAACAGCATGCCAAAACAATGAATGTGTCATACATTGCTTATGAGGGAAGGGAAGGGAAATCAGAAGAAACTACTAATTAAGGTGAGGTCAGTACTACAAAGATGGCAATACATCTTTCACTCAAGATCTTAGAACACCAAACATGCAACATTCTTTTCATTTATCAAAATTGCAAGCACACACAGCACGTGACCTGCAATATTTGACCAGGTATTTCAGGAGTCTGTCTAGGAAAACGCTCAGGGGAAAGAGACTGATCCACAGTGTAAAAAGAAAACTATTTAGAATTAGCACTGCCAACAACAGTGATTCAACCCCGGCTGCATGATGCTGCACCCTCCCATCTAATTTCATTAAGAGGATCAGGCTCTGACTGGCTGTGAATCCCCACTGAGGGGGGAGAATACATTGCCCACCTTGGAATAATTAGTCATTGTACACATCCAATTTGAGGTAAAATTGGCGTTTAGGTGCAGGTCATATCAAGTTAAGACATCTCTTTATGTGTGCAAGCTTCCTTATAAAAAAATACATTAATTAGAAAAGTAGAATTTTAGACATTCAGTTGCCTGGTGCTCTTTCGTCATCATGAGTACCATTTAATCGTTTTAATGATGATGGCTTGCACCCTGCCAACCACCAAAAGGGCTCACTAGTTAAGTGAAATTTGATATTAGGTTAGTATGATCTACATCTTAGCAGGAACATCATTTATAATAATTGTTTAAACATTTAAACTTATTTTCCTAACTCAGAAAACACCACTCATATGTTTGGCTCTTTTTGAATCCAAAGTATGTGGTTCTCACCACTTGGAAAGTGTAAGTACGTAAGAGGCAACTATCGGCATCAAACTCCATGAGCGATGTGTGACATGCTTGTATTAAAAAACCTGTTTTGGTTATATTCATCCACAGTTTAATATTGTAACCTATTGTGCATAAACATCTGGCTCAACTGTAGTTAATTTTTTTGTTTCTTGCTTATATGTTCAATATCCAAACTTACTTTCCCCTCTAGTACCCCATTTTGCCAACGTTTATATGAAAATCTGGCTGCTGTATAGCCATCAATCTCACTACAGATTACCTAAAAAGGACTACAGTCAAACAAGCTGTTACTAGCAATGACCGACCAAGACTAGTGTTCAAAGGATCCTAAAATCCCCATCCCAATGCCCAAAACAACAAAATAAAATTACCCATGACACAGCTTTCCATACTGTAACACAATAATTGAGTTATTTGCAATGTACTTACATTTAAAGAAAAAGTGTAAAAAAAGCCAAATAACGCCAGTTAAAAATAACTTTAGATACACAGAGCATACACAGAGATGCATATACAAAATCATTTGTCAATGAAAGTTTAACTTAGGCTTGCAAAAAATATCATCAGTAGCCACAAATATCACAAGGACTCACTGTTAGACATTCTGGTAGTGTAGCAGATTTATCACATTCCTACGCTTAGGAATAGAGCAGGAACGTGTCTGTTTTTAAGAACGCCTGGAGATTTAGGGCAGGGGATGGCTATTAGGAAGGTAGTAAATATGCATAAATTAAAATCTTTGTTGATATTCAAAAACCTTCCCAGTGTTTACTATGTCTACTTTGCACCAAAGAAGGCTGGCACATGTGTACAAATTGGGTTTGAAAAGCACATAAACATCCCCATATTTCATGGGTATAAAAAGTAGCAGATTATTACAGTAGCAGCCTATTTTCCTGAAGGAGACGAAGGGTTGCTCCTACTACTTGTGGAAATCCAGATTTCTGGGATGCTTTTTTGGTGAATCTACAAAATTAGAAATCTAGTCCAATAATAGAAGTGGGTTGTTATGTCAGACAATTTAACGTAAGTGGCAATTCAAATTAACTACAAGTCAAATGTTGTTGGATCCAAGTATTACACATGAGTTCAACCACAACAAATTACTTGTAAATTGTTCACTCATATTCATCATTTAGAACAGTGGGAATTTAAATTTAAATCATTTAAAATTAGAGACGCAGGCTGGCAATCATTACAGTTAGGAACTCAATCATATTCTACAGCAAAATCTTCTACTGGTGCAACAAAAAAACTGATCAAATTAAACAGTTTCAAACTTTGAAATTCCCTATATATTTCTGTTTGGAGAAAATGTTGAACTGAGAAAATATTTCTTCACTTCAAAATGGAACCTTCCATTCCTAACCGAAATACAGCAGGTATGATTTTAATATAGGTGTTGCAAAAAGGCAGCGTAGTGTGATTACCATAGACTTCAGGTCATAAGAGTGCTCTAGATGATATATCCCTGAGCTCCAAGTACTCTCATCAAACAACAGACTGCAGACTAAAAAAGCACTAGCTCCTATAATCAACACCTTGGATACAAAGTGAATAAACAAGCCCTTGATGAGCCATAGACAAGTGGTCCCTCCTTCCTGCAGAAGGTTGGATCACAAAGAATAGTTTTAGACTTTCTGGCATGAAATCTTGCTCAGAGAATCAGCTAGCACTTCTATACTGGATGGAAAGCTGACATTGTACTCAGTCCTTAAAGACAAGTGAAGATATCATTTTAGGACAAGTGTGAAAGTAAACGTACCTTTAGGTAGATGACAGCATCTGTTCCATAACCTTCCATTGAGTATAGTTGTAAATCACCCTGGAAGTACCTGGCATACAGTCGGGAAATTGGCAGTCCATATCCAAAGCCAGCCTGAAAGCAAAGAACGTACTTACATTAGAGAAGACGCACCATTGCACATTATTTCATCTTTACTTATGTTAATTTTAGAATTACCGCTCTCTGAAAGAAGCCATATTGAAAGCACTAGTTTTGTGAAAACTAGCACTCCCTATGTAAGAAAAAGCACTCAATGTTTAAGTTACCTCTGTTTACACTTATATCAATTGTCTTACGTTAAAGCTCACTTGCAGCTAAGGTGGAGCTCGGGTACCTTTTGAACTTGGTTTTGAGTCTTCCATCACAGAGATGTATCTGGTTTGGCCTGTAAAGCTGTATTGTTAGTGGTTCATATGATTCTTTTGGTTTCAGGTAAAGGTATTTTTATTCTCAATGTTCGTGAGTTAAAATGTTTAATGGGTGTAGCTGGCGGTCTTTCCAAGTTGATTAGGTGCCGCATGGGTTATCTGGCATGCATATTCCTTAGCATGTGCGAGTCTGTCGGAGGGGGTGGGTGTTATTTGGCAACCACGATTGTCACCTATAGGCCTATCTTGACTCTGTTGAAACGGTGTTACGAGTTTTGTCTCCTGTATTATGTTGCATTAAATGTATACATGGTAACTGCTGTTGTTAAAAAAAAAAATAAAAAAAAATCTGTAAATTCAACCTGCACTACAATTTACTAATTTTCAAAACAATTATTACATTATTCAAAAGTGTGCTGCTTTGTGCCAGGACCTGCTCATGTCCAATTGAACTGCTGTTGTTAGCAATGAGATCATATCTAAGCTGTTCTGGATGCATGTGCATCTTTTCAAGATGTTCTGTGTGATATGTGTATTGCAGTTATAGACAAATAACATCAATACATTTCAAATCCTACTGCACTCCTATTGCCATGCTCTGACATGCAAACACGAATCCACATATTGTGCCCCTTTCCGATGTTCTTGTAAGACTCATAAATATTCCATTACTCTAATAAGGAACTAAAAAATACTAAACAGTAAGGAGGGCTATTATGACAACATGTATGAAAATTCACAGCAAAGTTGACTGTGCAGTTAAGGTACAATTGCAGCATTCAAAACAGTCAAAGTCAAATTAGTCTTTATTCGATAATTTTCAATCATAAAAGACACATATAAAATACATGCAATATAGTAAAATGACAAAATGTTTTAAAGGAACAGTGTCATAGAGATTGGGGTTGGATAAAAATTCCATTAAAAGGTTCCGCACAGTAACAGTTCTTAGTAATAAAAATTGATTATATAAAAGAATAAAAGGAATCATTATAAAATTTATATCCATAGCAGAGCGAGGTTAGATTTTAAAAAAAAAATGTTTTAAGGAAACTACATATAAATATATAAATACAGTTTATCCATGGTTGGCAATAGAAAAAGGGCATCACAACGTAATATAGATAGGTTACTTAATGCAATGCAGAGCCTACATTTGCATCCAAACTATTCCTTCTAGGGTCCATGTCCAGCTCAAGAATTTTGCCATAGCTATAACTACGAATTCCCTTGTGTCTGTCTTTAGAATGCGCAATGCTGATTGGCATGATCTTGTGCCAATTTTTAAACAGATCGGCTTGAGCCATTTATAGCGTAGGCCCTTGTATACTGGGCACACAAACAATACATGTGTTAAAGACTCTTCCTGAGATAGGCACATGTGGCATTTTGTGTCTTGGTCATCAACCCACTTTGCCGTAAAAGATTTTAAGGGGAGGGTACCCACTCTAAATTGGTGATAGAGTTTCCTGTCAGCAGGTCTCGTAATAAAATCCCAGTAGGCCTCCAGCCTATAGTCGTACTTATGTTGTAAAAAGAGGCCTTTTAGGGAGGCACTATTCACCAATGACAAGGACTTTTGACAGACCATGTCCCTATATAGAGCTTTAAAATCATTTTTAGTTGGGAACAAGTTCCCTTCTGGGTCCTCCCACAAATGGCTGAGCCCCATATCAAATAGTGTGCTCTTAATCTTTTGTAACCAAGTAGTTTTTGAGGACTTATCAGCTTCTCTAATATGCTTAACTGCTTTAGCATAGGGTTCTAACTCCAGGGTTGTCCATAGCAGTCTCCAATATGCATGGGGTCTGAAACCCGCTGCCTCCTCAAAAGAAGTGCATCCCAGATCTAAAAGTAGGTGCTTAAGGGGGAACGATTGAGGGAGACCAGTCAATGATCTCAGAAACTTGTTCTGGGCTAGGACTAAAGGACCTAAATTTTCAAAGCCCCAGAGTTCTGCACCAAAAATTATTGAAGCCCTAATTTTCCCTTGATATATAGTTAGTGCCGGTCCAACTGGTTTAGTGTGAGATAGCCGGTGTTCTTTTAAAAGGGCCCCTGCTAATTGGTTGTGTCTATGGACTAATAAATCTATCTGTGGCTTCCAATTCATCCATCCTTTTGCCAATCGTTACGCCCAGGTATGTAAAAGAATCAGTTTGCTCCAGAGACTCATTGTTTATTACTACTCTGCCCTTCACTGTTTTAGGTTTGTGCAACTCCATGAACTTGGTCATGTCAACGTTGACAACTAGATCAAGGTCATTGCAAAATAAAGTGAATCTGTCAAGGGCTCGTTGCAGACCAGATTGTGTTTTGGACAAAATTAAGGTATCGTCCGCAAACATTAACAAGCATTTACAATGCAATGGTCTCGGCATTGGTAAAGTTAGAGCTATTGGCATTGCTCATGACATTTTTTTTGTTTATGTTTTTGTTTTTAAAACATTTAACCCCTTTCCCGCTCATGACGGAACCACTCCGTCATGAGCCACGGTCGCCGTGTGCTCATGACGGAGTGGTTCCGTCATGCTGCGGCCGTTGGCGGCCGCGCCGCCCACGCGGCGCTAATTCCCCGCCTGTGCGGGCGATTAGCGCAGTGGGCGGAGTCATGACGGAACCACTCCGTCATGAGCACAGCTCAACCGCAGCTCATGACGGAGTGGTTCCGCCATGAGCACCGCGCCGCCCCCAAACGCCCCCTAGCGCTGCGGCGGAATTCCTGCCGCAGCGAAAGGGTTAAAGAAACGGCATTGTTATTTACAATGTCAATAGCTTAATCACTCTCAAATGCGAGACCTATTGCATTTGCACCCACACACAGGGCCACCTACACACACACTGATTAAGCTATTGACAAAAACAAACAAAAATAATGTCATGAGCAATGCCAATAGCTTTAACTTTACCAATGCCAAGACCGTTTCATTGTAAATGCTTGTTTTTTTTAATTTGGGACCTCTGCAGGTGGGGGGAGGGGGGTGGGGAGGGGGGGGGCTGGGAAGAGCTTCCCCAACCTCCTGATGCCCTTTGGTGATTTTCAGTGCAAAGACGATCGCACGCAAGGCACGCTGTCCTCATTACATTGGAAACAAAACTGAAACTTAGTTTTAGTTTCAATGTTTCGGTGCTCATTGGGCTATCTCAGCCCTCTCCTCTCCCCCTCTCCCCCCCCCCCCGAGCACCGAAACACTTGGGAGAGCTACATTCGAAAGGGGAGAATCTCCCCTTTCCAATGGTACCCTTCCCTAGTGGATCCCTGCTTGGGGATCGCCCAATATGTATTTGTATGAAAGCGGGTCCAGTGCTGGGACAGAAGCAGTGGAAGGAAGCAACAAAGAAGCACAAGAGTAGGGTAGTAGATTCATGATGATGAGGTGCTGGGAATAAAAAGGTCAAGATGTTTGAACGAGAATGGTGTGGTGAAGACAGTTTGGATGAGATGCAGGTGGATAGTGCACGAGGGGAGCCTAGACAGAGGATACCACCAAGGCACTTGGAGGATTATGTATGCAAAAAAAGGTTAAGCCATTGACTGCTATTCAGTATAATGATATGTATGATGCTGTATGTGTATTTTGTTTTTATAAAGGGAAGAAGATGTGTTGCACATGTGTCAGGACTTCCTAGTGTCTAAATCTTTAATAATAGTACATGTATCTTTAAACCTGGAGTGTTGGTTCATAAGTGTTCCGGTGTTCTTATGCACTATGTCTTAGTTGGGTTCTCTCTGGAGTCAGTTGTCTGCTGGCTGGACAGGGAGCACCATCTGTAGTCACTGATGTCTTAAATAAATATACAGAGGGGGGAGGCTGTGAGCTATTGCAGAGAGCATTTTGAGGATGCACCAAAGTCCTAAAAGGGAGTATTGCGAGAGTGGAGTGATTCCTCCATGGAGGAAAGTGAGGGTTGCAGGGGGTGGGGGTTCTTCACAGAGGAAAGAGGGATGCACCTCAAGACAGCAACAAAAACACAGCAAGAACACAACTCTGATCATCACGCACACCACCACTACCCACAGACACTTCCCTCCATCTAAGGCACTACTACTAAGAAGGCTACCATCTGTCTACAAATGCTCTTTGGAAGCTCGAAGCGGTATGAAGCACTAAATAAAAGCAACTGCAATACAACAACAACTAAGGGGTGTCATTAAGTGCAGTTACTGTATTATTTCTCTGTTTTTGGCTCACACTCCACACGGCTTCCAGCTTTAAACTTGCTTATTCTGAGGCAGTGCTCCTCGAAATAGGTCAGCAGTAAAAGCTAGAAGTCACGTAGAGAGAGAGAAGGGGGAAAAGTCCAGAAAGGTGTTTCTGGGTTTTATGTTGCTGTAATGCTGCACCTTAGGTGATTCATATCTGACTATCACCACCCGATTCATGCCACCCAAAGAGGCGAGATGAAAGAGCATTTAAAGAACTTTGGAGGGTTTGCGAAATGTTGGTGAAGCCTCATGTTTCGAGCTAAATGCTCTCAGCTAAAAATTAGACGATGGTGGCTAGAGATATAGTATGGTGTTTTAGCACAAAGTGACTTGAGGACTTAAGTCCTTGTTGGTACAATTAGCAGATTATGAGTTTGAGTGTTGGCAGAATCAATTCAGGTTCTCACCCTTCTGAAAGTCAATGGCAGTACTAAACAAATACTAGCAGATACCTCTAACATACCTATACCAAGGTGGAATACACTGATGGAACAGTCTGCATTATTTTAAGGCTGAAAAGGAATGATTGCAAGTAAAAAAGTGCTGCAAAAATGACACAAAAAGTGTAGTTGTGTACTGTAAGAAGTGCATCTGGGTGCGGCAAAATTTGCTAACTTATTCCGCAAATTCTTTTGCAGGGGTGGATGAAAGCGTTCTAACAGTGGTTCTTGGTGCTCTGGAAATATTTCCACTATCAAAATGGAAACCTGCCCGTTAACCATTCCCAACCACATCCCCAAAAATTAACTTTTTAATCCACAGAGAGAGACTGCAGTCCAAAACAATTCTTTCCTTTACCACCAATTTCTGATTATATCTTGAGCAGCATGTTACAGAGCTTGACAACATTAAAAACCGCCAGAACTGAAGCATTCACCAGTATCGGGGCGCCATTACCTGGTCCAGTAAACATGCAATGAGAGAGTGAGTCATTTCGAAAAACTCACATCGGGAAAGCAAGCAATGATGCCTTAAAGCCATGGGACAAAACGTCTGGCACACAACTCCTGATAGGAGCAGGAATTTTGAGGGAAGTGCTTAAACAGAACATGTACTTGGACCAACCTCCTTAAAGTGCCTCCCACCAATACCTGCAAATTTTACTGAAAAGAGAGGGCAGCTGCACTTCACTGCAAGCAGCAGTAGAAAACTAGAAAGAGATAACAAGAATATGTATTTAAGTAAAGGACTATTGAACTAACGTGATGTTTGGGAAAATGGAGTATTGGAAAATCGTGGAGTGCTTCATCCCATTAAACAAGAACTGAAGGCGTAATAAGTCAAGTGGGTGCAGAATATAGACACACAGCCAGCAGAGCTGAATCCCAAGCAGACCATACTCCAGATTACCCACCAATGACCCTAAAAAACAGCTCCCCTTCTCCATTAAAAACACACCAAAATAACAGTGGGCGTTAGTATCTGCCCACTGAAATAACAGCCAATGACCCCTATAATGCACACCCGATTATAAAAGCAGAACGTCACGATGCTCATCATGAGGGCTAAAATAGGAACAAAGCACAGCATCTTTCCAAAAGACTGACTATATTACAGCATTGCACAGGGGAGGCCAGAGTAATTAAACGAAACTCAAGCATTGTAAATAATTGTGCCTGTAAATAAATACCAAAGGAATCCATCATGGCTTTAGTGGACATACATTACAGGGATGGGCTGGGTGTAGACTGTTTAGAAAGTATGTTAAACACAGCAAAATGGAACGTCCTTCTGCAGGTATGCCATTGCCTTTTAATCAGCATTTAAAATATTTAGTATGCACTCAAAAAAAAAAATCTGTTCAGAGCCCTAAAACTTTCAGAAATCCATCTTAAATCCAGGGTTGATCAATGAAGAAATGAGCCCCATCTTGGACCTGAAGGGAACCCGTCTTCACAGATAAAGTTATAACATGTATTATTACATTGGAACAAATTATGAACCCCTTACTGTGCGCCAGTGTTTTGGAGACAGCGTCCAGCTCACTCTACTAAACCAAAGCCTCTTACTGAAGGCATTCTTCAACCAACTACTTATGCAACAATTCTCAGACTTGTAGTGGTAAGGAAGTGCTCTTCTAAGGTACTAGTACATCCAAGGAGAAGCATGGCGCCCCTTGGGGTGGAATGCAACTGTTATAACAACGTAAGCTCATATGTACTAATATTTACCACAGAGACAGAATAGGTAAAACCCTTTGATACACCAGGCCCTGTGTTTAAGAAGATGTTATAAGCAGTCTCCTCCACTAGATGTTCTTTCTTTTTACTGACTCTCTAGACATAGAATCAAGCAATGTGTTTGATGCATTATTCTTAATTGCATGCAGTTTTAGTCTTTGAGGGGAGATGCAAAAATATGTGGGGATAGTTCTTTATTTCGCTTTCAGCTAATAACTACAATTTATTAGTTTCACTAATTTTCTCCATCTTAAGTTAGCAGTGAACTAGAACTCGAGTGTATTGCTTTGCCTATTTGCATTGCAGATTTCTCCGTTTGTCATCAGTTGACGTCTGCTTGGTCTTTTACTCTTCAGAGAGCACTGGGGAGTAAAGAGGGGGCAGTCCCCCATAATGCGTATCAACTCCATTCTCCTTAATTTTCACCTCTTAACTTCTGCCTCGAACCTCCACTGTCAGCTGCGCCTTACCTTCAACTGCATAACAAAGATCCATTGTCTTAAAGGATGCTACAAGTTCTTGAGTGAGCAGTGAAAGACTGCAGGCGAAGCTGTGCTTCACAGACCCAAAAACTATTCTATCATAGACATTTCAGCATTCTTTTTAAAAATCGTAAATGTTGCTATTTCTTTATGCTGAGGCATTTCAGAGAGTCCTGAATTCAAGACTGGGTGGAGGAACTATGCTAAATAGCTAAATTGTCTGTCTCAGCTCGTGATGCTCTTAAATATTGTTGTGAATCGTTAGGAGCGCTGCCCTTCAGGAGGCAAAAGTTAAGTGTGTCTCTCAGATAGACACTTGTTCTTGAAAGGTATTGCAGGCGCCCTATCCACTCTGCCCCAGAAGTAAAACAGTATTAACAGAAGTCTTCTAAAGATCTTGTTAGAAGCACTCTTCACACCCAACCCTAGAGTTCTTATCAGCTACACTCTCAAGTCCCAGTTCTTGTCAGCTATTTTCTTCTCCCCGATCTACCACCCTCGGTTCTTGTCAGCTGCTTTCTTCTCCGCCAGTGTCAGTTCTTGTCGGTAGCTGTCTTGAACCACCACCCTACAGTTCTAAGAAACTGCACTCTTAGGACCCAGTTATTGCCAACTACTCTCTTACCAATAGCCATAGTTCTTATCAGATGCACGTTTCTGCTCCAGCCCCAACATTCTGCCTGATGTGTACTTCCCTTTCTTTGCTGCTCTCTTCTGTCCCTGCACCAGTTCTTGTTTGCTGCACTCCCCTCCCACTCCCATCAGCCCCCAGGTTTTTTTTCAGATGCACTGTTATGTACAAGCCTCAAGTATTTTTCGTGGTACTATTCTCCACCAGACACTAGTTTTGGTCAGATGCAACTCTGCTACAAAAAAGTAGATCCCAGTTCTTTGCTGATGCAATCTTCTCCTAAAAACCACAGTTCCTGTCCTTCAGCAGCCCCCACTTCGTTTTGGACTCTAAACATCCCACTTTTTACTAGACATACTCGACTACTGAGGACCTCAGCTCTTGTTTGAGGTGCTCTTCTTCACTACAAACAAGTCATAGCACAGAGCTATAATCACTTATGTAGTTGGCTGGATCATGCGTGTCCGGCTGCCATCTGCCCAGTATGCAATTGCAACAAATGACTAAGAATTCTTGCCATGAATGCCTATACATCTGCTTCCGCTGACCTAACAAACCTTCCTATTTTCAATGGTTCAGTGGATCCCAGATGTAGTGAGCTACACGCTGCCTACTTTTGGTTTCAAGTATTTTCCTTCAATTGTACAACAGTAAATGTGACGTGGCTCTGGTTTTCTGTACCATTTCACCTTCCTTCCACCACGAGTCAGTGTGTTTACAGAGGCTATGTCAGTCGTGTTGTTGCGCTGTGCATTCTCTATAGGGAGGCACCAACTGGCTTCAAAATGTCTGGCACACCACTGATCAGACGGTCCTTTCTTCTACTTGCCGTGTTGGTCCTTGTGGTCCACTTAACAGTGCAATAGTCCCGTACAAACGCCCCCCCCCCAAAAAAAAACAACAAAAAAACATGGTCATGATATTGGCTGTCCTTCCCCGGATCCCTAATCCGTTTATTTATGTTTTGGAGCTGAATACAGTCAGCCTCAACCAATATTAACATTGTGTTCTTGGCTGGCAGCTTCCACTATTTCTACATCCGGGGTCAGGTTCTATATCTATAGTGAGATCACGTTGCCCGATGTCAGGTTTGAATGGTTCATCGTGTCATCGATTACAAATATTAAAAGCGAAGATCGAGAGAACGAGCACTGATGAGCCACTCTTCCCTGAGGTTACCAGATGGCTGTCGCCAAGGACACACGTTTTCCAATAGCGTTTTCCTTCGGCATATACATTTGTTTCCATGAGAGCTGCTCCAACTAAACCATGACTACACTCCCCAGAATGCACTCGCTGGTTTGATAAACGCCAAGTAGAAGCACAGTCACATCTGTAAACACTACTCTATTCCAACATAAAATACTTTTGGGTTGTTTATTGCAGCACTTCAACTGTCCACCTGCTCAAAGCACCGCATACCCCTCCAGTTGCTCCCTTCCAGCCTCCACCCACCGCTCTCACCTGCCTCTTCAAAAACCCCATTATCTCCCTTCCCCATCAACTCTGGCACTCACCGCTAAGATGTTCACCAGGCTGGTCTTGCCGCTGTACTGCAGCCCGACCAGAGTCATCTCCATCTCCTCCCGCCAGAAGAGCGAGCGCAGCCAGCCCAAGAGCCGGGAGAGCAGCCCCATCCTAAAGCAGTGAGGCACCGGTGAGGGGAGGAGGAGAACCGGGCGCTACAGACAGGCCCGGGCACTAAACGGCAGACAGCCAGAGATGAACTCCCTGCCACCGGCTCTGGCTGCAAGCGTCTGTGCGAGCTGCCCCAGCGGCGACACCGCGGTACAAAACCGACGACGGACTATCCTATTTCGACAGAGGCGCCGCCATATTGAAACAAGGCTGTCGGATACAAAGAAAGGGCAGAAACGGACAGCTGCAGTCACCTCAACTAATTCTGGTTTAGCCACCCACCCATAGTCAGACGCCAGCTGGTAACATAATGCTATAGAAAAGTTTTGCAGCGTGAATCTTTCTGGATTCACTATGCTGTGCATTATTCCGCGATCTTGTGGTTGGGTCCGGATTCGTAGTCTTTTCTTTGTTTTTTTTTTTTTTTTTTGTAGCCCAGGTGGGCGTCGACGTCCACCATTTGGTGCACCTCCCGTGACGTCGTCGTGCTTCCTGCGGAAGTCCCACCTTTGGGGCGCCATCTTCAGATTCTTTTTTCCGCCGTTGGGTCTGGATCGTCATCGGGAAGCTCCAGAAATTCACTCGGAGGAAGAAGGAAGAAAAGCGAGTTTCATCGATAGAATCAAGAGAAGACATCAGGAATAGAACAGATTTCATCAGGAGCGCGAAGAAAGAGGACCAGCGAACCTTTTTTCTTCGACAGCCTTGGAGAATGCACGCTCAGAGACCCTGAGCGAAATGGACAAGACGCCATTCAAGTTCTGCCCAAACTGCCACCACAAGTTCGCGCAGAAAGACCAGCATCCGGTCTGCAACCTCTGCCTACCGGTGGATCACCGGAGTATCGACTGCAACGCCTGCTCAGCCTTCGCGCCGAAGACACTCAGAGTGAGAGAGAGGCAGAGAAGAGCCAACGCCAACATGGATGGCAAAGGGAAACCCCCGACACTCTACGAGCTGGGCCTCGACACAGACGACGAGGACAACGTCGCCGAGACAGCCGAAAACTTCACGGTCGTAGAGACCGACAAGAAAAAAGAAGACGAGGTAAGAGAATCGTCGAGCGCAAATCAAAAGACACCTCGAAAACACGAGGGTGACTCGAGAAAAACTGAGTCAAGGTCCACGAAGGGAGCCCCGGCGCCGAAAACTTCGACGTCCAAAGGGGGAACTTCGGACAAAAGGCCCAGCGGATCCTTACAAAAGGACTCCCTGGGGCAGAAAGACGCCGAAAGGCAAGGGTCGTCGAAATCGTCCCATGAAACTGGCCGATCGACGCAGAAAGAACGTTCGACGTCGACGCAAGTTTCATCGAAGAGACCCGCGGTCGACGCCGAAAGCATCTCCGAAATGGAGAAAAAGAAGAGGCGGCTCGAGGCCGAAATGGAGAACATCCTTCAAAGGAAGAAGGAGTTCGACGCCAGGATGAAGGAATTCAAGATTCCAACGGTTTCATCGGCGGACGTCGTCGAGGTCGAAGGCGAGTTCGACGCCGAAGGGCTGACAAGGGATCTCGAGGAAGAAGAGGAGCCCTATTATGAGGAAGAAGCCGAGGAAGAAGACCAACAGTCGTTCTACGAATCGGCGGCATCTACCAGCAACGACGTCGAATGGCACGATCTCGACACCGAAAACCCGGAGGAGGCCGTGGACACGTACCCCTCGAGGCCTTCGCCACCCGACGACATCGGGGTATACAATATGGTGGTGAAGAGCGCAGCAATGGCCTTCGGCGTCAAACTCGACGAGGAGAGGCCGAAAGCCGATTTTCTCGTCGAAACACTGCTCCCCATCCAGACTAGGAGTCAGTTCCTCCCCATGCTACAAAGCGTGATGAACCAGGGGAGAGAAGCCTTCAAGGAGCCTGCCACCTGCCGGTCGATCACGCCCAGGACAGAGAAGAAATATAAGCACTCCTCCCTGGACCCACCTTACATCAAGGGTAGCGTCACCGCAGACTCCATCATAGCCTCCACGGCCAGGAGAAGGGCCAACGTTCCAGCAACTTCGGGGCCACCTCCGGATAAGGAGAGCAGGAGGATCGACCTCACAGGCAGAAAGGTCGAGAGGAACGCCGCAATGCACTGGCGCATGGCGAATTCGAATGCACTCCTCAATAGACACCAATACCAACACTGGGATGAGATGGGGGAGCTAGTAAAGCACCTCCCCGAAGAATACCGCCAGAGAGCCTCTCACCTGGTGGATGAAGGCAAGAACATCGCCAACTCCTGTATAAAGACGGCGTTGGATGGGGCAGAGACTTCAGCAAGACTCATGGCCATAGGGGTCACAGAGAGGAGGCATGCATGGCTAAGAATCTCGGGATTCAAACCGGAAGTGCAAAACAACATCCTTGGCACCCCCTTCAACGGAGAGACACTGTTCGGAGCAACGGTGGACGAAAAGCTCACCCAGCTCAAGAAGGAAAACGAGACAGCGAGGTCCATGGGGGCCCTACAGCTGAGGGGAATGAGACGAGGAAATCCCTCGAGGAGACCCTACGGTAGGGGTGGAAGCCAACAGGGGACGTCGCACCAGGCGTTCCAGCAAGGTCAGCAGGGCGAAGGTCACGGACAAAGTCAGCAGAAGCAAAACTGGCAATATCAACCTCGGGGCCAGTCCTTTCGCGGGAGAGGGAACGGACGTGGCCAAAGGAGGAGAGGGGGCGATCAGCCCTCCTCGAAGTGACTCAGCACGCAAGAAGACGCCTACCCTCGTAAGGTCCCCAAGGGTGAGGCGCAAAAAAGTGTCATCAGGGGGAAGAGAAGATTCAAGAGCCTACGAGCATACGTCACCAGTAGGCGGAAGGCTGAGGTTCTACCTTCAGGAGTGGCGGCGTATAACCACAGACAAGTGGATACGGAACATCGTGCAGTACGGATACTGCGTAGACTTGGAGAAAAGACCTCCAAACAGGAAGCCGAAGGGAAGGCAGAGATCGGCCCAAGAACTGGCAATACTCAGAGAAGAAACGCGGAAACTCCTACAAAAGGGAGCCATAGAGACGGTGCCGTTCAGGGAACGCAACAAAGGGGTCTACTCAAACTACTTCGGGGTGCCGAAGGTAGACGGAGACCTCAGACCCATACTGGACCTCCGTTACCTAAACAAGTTCATCAGAACGCAAAGGTTCAAAATGACTTCACTGCAGGAGGTACTGCCACAGATAAGAGAAGGGGACTTCATGGTCACCGTGGACCTCAAGGATGCCTACCTTCACATCCCAATAAACAGAAGGCACAAGGGCCTTCTAAGATTCAACATCGAACAGGAACACTACCAGTTCACAACCCTGGCCTTCGGATTAAAATCTGCGCCAAGGGTCTTTACGAAATGCCTGTCGGCGGTAGCGGCACACCTACGAAAGCAGGGAATACACGTATACCCCTACTTGGACGACTGGCTGGTCAAGGCAAGCTCACGCGAGAAGTGCGAGAGGCACGCAAAACGCGTAACAGACACCCTCACAAATCTGGGATTTTCCATCCACTGGGGAAAATCATCGCTGGAACCGGAACAGGTAAAGATTTTCCTGGGGGCAAAGATCAACTCCCTCAACAGTACAGTAGTGCCCAGCGACAGGAGGACAGATGCTCTACTGAAGGAGACGCAGCTCTACCAGAAGGGGCGAGCTCTGACAGTGAGGGCGGTGAGCAAGATGATGGGGATGATGGCGTCCTGTATCCAGCTGGTGCCGAATGTACGCCTGCACATGAGACCATTCCAGGAATGGCTGCAACAGCAATGGTCACAAGCAAACGGAAGTTGGGAGGATCTAGTGGTTGTTACGCACGCAGTGCAGGAGGAGATAACTTGGTGGAACAGAGACAACATAACAACGGGGAGAAGCCTGACACCACCAAGCCCAACAATGACCATTACCACGGACGCATCGCAGAAGGGATGGGGAGCGCACATGGACAACCTCAGAGTGAGGGGTTTATGGGCCCCAGCAGACGCGGTCCGCCACATCAACTACCTCGAGTTGAAAACGATACTGTTAGCCCTGAAGGCATTCCAGAGACACCTGTTCGGCCAGAGGGTGTTGGTACAGACAGACAACACCACGGCGATGTTCTACATCAACAAACAAGGGGGGACACAGTCGTTTCCCCTCTCATCCCTAGCTCAGGAGATTTGGAGATGGGCCATACCTCTCAAAATAGATCTACTGGCAATTCACCTACCAGGGAAGGACAATGTGGAGGCAGACTGGCTAAGCAGACAGACCTCAGCATCACACGAGTGGGAGCTCAATGGCCAGGAAACGGAGAAAATCTTCCAGAGATGGGGAACTCCCACAATAGACCTATTTGCAACACGCCACAATGCAAAATGCCGAAGCTTCGCGTCCAGGCAACCAGATCAGCAATCCAAGGGAAATGCCCTATGGATAAGCTGGTGGAGGACATTTGCCTACGCCTTTCCACCGATACCCCTGTTGCACAGAGTGCTCGACAAGTGCAGAACCAGCAACATGACTCTGATCCTGGTGGCTCCACAGTGGGCGAGGCAGACATGGTTCTCACAGATTCAAGAAATGGCGCAAGGCAAACCGTACAGGTTCGAGAGGAGAAAAGACCTGCTCTCAATGCAAAACGGGGAGGTCCTGCACCCAGAGCCAGAGACACTCAACCTAGCAGCATGGCTCCTGAAGACCTAGAGTTCGCACACCTAAGGTTACCTCAGAGCACTATGCGAGTGCTACGGGAGGCAAGGAAACCTACTACAAGAAAGTGCTACAGCGCAAAGTGGAAGAGATTCACGGTGTGGTGCAGGAAAAAGGGCCTGCAAAACAGAATGACAAGAGACTCAACTGTGCTGAGGTACCTCACACACCTTCTAAAGAGTAACCTCTGCTCGAGCTCCCTAAGGGTACACCTAGCAGCGATCGTTGCCTACACCAGAGGTGAGAAGGGTGGAAGCTTCTTCACCTCGCAGGTGGTGAAGAGATTCATGGAGGGAGCCAAAAGAATGGCACCCCCGAAAAGGTTGCCGCCGCCAGCATGGAATTTAAACGTGGTTCTGACGGAGCTCATGAAGGCGCCGTTTGAACCCATTCACAAGGCCACTCTACAAATGTTGACGATGAAAACTGCCTTTCTAGTGGCCATAACCTCACTACGCAGGGTGAGTGAGCTTCAAGCACTAACGCTGCAGGAGCCCTACATTCAAATTCACAAGGACAGGGTAGTCCTGAGGACGGACCCACACTTTATGCCCAAGGTAGTGTCGGCGTTCCACATGAATCAGAGTATCCAGATACCGAGTTTCTTCCAAAACCCGACTACTAACGCAGAAAAGGCCCTGCACACCCTCGATGCCAGAAGAGCGTGATGCACTACATTGAAAGAACCAAGGAACTCAGGAAGTCGAAGCAGCTGTTTGTGTCCTTTGCTACTAGCTTCATTGGTAGACCAGTCACCAAGGGCACCATCGCTAGGTGGATTGCCCTCGCTATTCAATTCTGTCACAAACAGGCTGGACAGGAGCTAACGGAGGGGCCCCAAGCTCACTCCACAAGGAAGAAGGGGACCACAGTTGCCTTCCTGGCAAACACGCCCATCCAAGACATTTGTCTCGCAGCAACTTGGGCATCTGTGCACACGTTCACAAAGCACTACTGCGTGGACATTCAAATGAATAAGGAAGCACAGGTCGGACAGAAGGTGCTACAACACATTTTCAACGACCAGCGATCATCTTCCACCCAGCCACCGCAAAAGTAGGAAAACCGCTACAAAATCTATGCACAGCATAGTGAATCCAGAAAGATTCACACTGCAAAACGAAAAGTTTCTTACCTGTCGGTGTAGTTTTGCAGCTTGAAGATCTTTCTGGATTCACTAGCGAACCCACCCACCTCCGCCAGGAAGATGAGGCTGGAGGAAGAGGGGGTGAAATGGATAGGATCAAAGAAGTGGAAACGTACAGAAATATGGACAAAAGGATTAATCAATCGCCTAGGGTTAAAAAAAAAAAAAAAAAAAAAAAGGGAAAAAAGAACCCGAAGATGGCGCCCCAAAGGTGGGACTTCCGCAGGAAGCACGACGACGTCACGGGAGGTGCACCAAATGGTGGACGTCGACGCCCACCTGGGCTACAAAAAAAAAAAAAAAAACAAAGAAAAGACTACGAATCCGGACCCAACCACAAGATCGCGGAATAATGCACAGCATAGTGAATCCAGAAAGATCTTCAAGCTGCAAAACTACACCGACAGGTAAGAAACTTTTCGTTTCCGCATATTTAAGAAAACAAACGTGGATAGGAAGGTTGAGCATTGGCTTAACCTAAACTACTCGCATATTACCCCTAGTCATTATGGCTTTTTAACATGACAAATCGTCTGTTGATTATAATCTCTAATTTACGGGCCCTGAGTTTTACGAGAATAACACAAGAGGTTCCGGAGTTTGTCCTACCTCTCTGCCTATAATTGTTGATTATAATCTCTAATTTACGGGCCCTGAGTTTTACGAGAATAACACAAGAGGTTCCGGAGTTTGTCCTACCTCTCTGCCTATAATTAGGGAGCCCAGCCCTTGAGAACAGATAGTTAGAAGGAGCGTCCCTTTCGAAGAAAACAAGTAAAGAGGGCACCGGAAGACACCACCGCCTTTCTCCGAGGCAGAGCAGAAATGCCTCGGAGAAAGGCAGCGTCGTTTTCGGATTCGGGGGCGTGTTTTGCTGTTGTCTCCTCCTTTAGACTTCTTGCAAAAAACACGCCCCCCGATCCGAAAAGGACGGGGCCTGTTTGGAATGACTGACCTCTTCTCCAATGGCTGGCCAGCATTCAAGAGGCCAGCCAATGGAGAACAGGGGAGAAGAGGAGCGGGTTCAAGCCCCTCTTCTCCAAGTCATTAAATCTCGGAGCGAGACTGCGCAAGCGCAGCCTTCGCAGCCGAGACCTAAAAACGGAACCCTCGAACCGGCAAGAGTGGGGGCGTCATTTGGAAACTCAGTATAATATGAGATAACATTATTTATGAACAATGAGAAAAGGGTAGGGGCCAAAACACACCCCTGCCGTACGCCCTTGTTCACAGGGAAGCGATCTGTTAGCTCACCCTGTTGTCCCCACCGAACCTGGGCATAATTAGACTCATGAAGCTTAATAATAAAAGTTAGAATCTCAGGGGACATCCCTGCTTCCTTAAGTGTGTCCCACAACTTGTAACGGGGCACTAAGTTGAATGCAGATTTAAGGTCTATAAATGCAGCATAGAGAGTCCCCCCTTCTTAAACCAGTGTTCCAATATAGCATCATGAATCTAAAAACGTGATCGATAGTGCTAACGTGAGGACGGAAACCCACTTGAAAGGTGGATAGAATTTCGTTGTCATCTATCCACATATTTTCCCTACTTAGCACTAGTATGGCCACAATCTTTTGTACAGTGTCTACAAGGCTTATAGGCCTATAGTTACTTGGACTGGCGCGGTCCCCTTTTTTATAAATGGGAATGATTTCTGCCCCGCGCCAGGATTCTGGTAAGGGGGCACCTCTTGCCAGGCCGTTAACTATAATAAGAATGTATTAGAGCCAATTCTGCCTATCGGATTTAAATATATCCGCCGGGATACAATCCGGACCCGGGGCCCTGCCTGCTGGCACACCATCCAAAACTCTCTCAATGCCCCCTATATCAAAGGTTAGGACTGTATCAGAAATTACTCGAGGGTAATGTCTTGGGCTACCTACGGTAGATGCAAACTGGGTCTGGTAGTGCGCGACTCATACTTCTGGTGGAATGTTATTAACTGGTACCGGCCCTATGTCACCAGTACCCCATTTAACTATTTGCCAGAACAGACACCAGTTTTTCCCGTTGCTTGCATGTAGCAAATCCTTCCATCTATTTTCATCAAAGGTCTTCTTTGCTCTTTGTTGGGTTTCCTTATATTCAGACCTTGCTTTCCTAACCTCCAGCGGGTCTCCCAACCTGATAGCTTGTGAGAGGTGCCTAAATGCTATCCTACATGCCCCGTCGTACCATTTTGCTGATTTTTGGATAGCCTGCTTAAAAAGGGTCTTTTGTTTTTTGTAAAAAAAGCTTTCAACTTTGCAAATAGGTCCTCATGAGCCTTTGTAAGGGCAGGAAGAGAGGCCTCATGCATATCAAGATGTGAGAGAGCTAATAGGGTGTCTTCAAGAGTTGACTTTATCAAGTACATAGTGCCCTCGTCTTCTGAGACCAGTGCCCATCTTAGTCTGCGACAGTCTTGGGACATAATTACATCTGCCGTCGCAATTTCAGTTCCTGCCCTCACCATGGGTTGGCCCTTTACCTCAAGTGTCAATATTAATGGATTGTGGTCACTCTCTGTTCTATGTTGAACCTCCATGTCCCATAACCTTGACCATAGTTCTAAATTAATAAAGAAGTAGTCAATTCTGCTACTTCTTAACCCATTGTTAAAAGTATGGGTGCCTTCACAATCTGATTTCGATCTCCCATTGACTGCCCTGAGGCCCCTCTCCAAAGATAAGCTTTTTAATTGGAGAACTGCCTCTGACCATTTGTTAATTGGGGGAGCGTTAGAAGTGGTATACCCCAGGTCGCATCCTCGTCACTGGTAAGACTTCCATCTTCTAAGGCAAGTGGCTCGAATGTACAGTTGAAATCACCAGCAATTACCCGGTGATTTACCCCTTTTAATGATTTAATGAAGGAATCCAGTCTAGAAATGGTTGGTGAGGCTTTCCCTCCCACCATCCCTCTTGCATAAACATTAATGAATATAAGCTCTGGCTCATATTTAACACGAATTTTCATACCCAAGATATCACGGTTGTCAATCGTTAGCTCTTCCACCTGATAACCTGCCTGCTGTCTAGCCCAAATAATCAATCCCCCAGAGGGTCTCCCTTTAGGTCGTGCGATTGCCGGTTTACCAAAGGCCAAATAGCTAGGACGAAAGATCGTACTCAGTGACCAAGTCTCCTGAAAAGCGATAATGCCATAGTTCTCTCTGAAGGATGACCAATCAGAAGAAGTAGTCCTCGATGGAAGACTAGCAATATTCCAAGATATTACACTTAGTGTGGTAGAAACTGTACTGCCTCCCCTATCTATCGATAACGGGTTCTCAGTACTCTCTGGGGGGTTTGGGGTTACTAACTGGGATCTCAAATCGGTCACGGGGGAAAGAGCAAGCTGAATAACGGTATTCTCTATCCTGGGTAAATCTACAGATTGTAGTCAGTCGCAAGCATCTAGACCGGACAAGGGGGCAAATCTATTAGCTAAATTTAAATCAGAGGATCTATATATAGTTCTATGGGATACCCACAGATATTTCGCTACACATGGAGTGCCCCACCCTATCAGAGGGGAGTGGCGAGGTCTATAAAAAAAACACCTAAGGGCAGAAGAGAAATTTTCCCAGAATGGTACCCTTGGTTTCTACTACCTAGATGGTCCAGGAGAAGTCTAACAACATGCTCATTGTTGAAGTTGGCAACTACGCAATCACCCCTCCCATCCTTCGTGGAATGTCCTATCCATGCTGAACGTCTGGCCATATTCATCGGATTACAAATATCCCAATCCCAGACCCCCGACTTCCTTCAATTGAGTAGTAAGCCAGTGCATGGTTTTAGCCATTAACTGTTCGGTGGATTCAATCTGCCCAACCTGTAGAGCCGGAACGTTCCTCAGGACCACCACCAAAGAGGCGGCAGCCGGAGGAAGGTGCAGGGCTCGGGGGCCTTCTGAGGCTGAGCTACAGTCCAATCTCTCATGCATCAGGGGGGGTTCTCGGCCATATGTCCCTGGTGCAGAGCTGGCCTGATTTGCTAAAGCACGAGTGGTGGACAATTGTGCAATGTCACTTACTGGCCTTGCACAGGGTCTACTTTCCTCCTCCACCCCCCAGAGTGCTCGGGATAGACTGAGCAAATTCTCTAGACATACTCCCTAATTCGCCACTTTGCCACCCGATACAACTATACCAACAACAGAATTGGTATCTGCAAGTCCCAGGGAGCTCTGCTGCTAATTGCCCGCACCTGTGACTGCCTGTGGGAGCCTACTTGACGCTAGATGGTAGTAGCAATGGCCTAATTGTTGGAGGTTTGGGGGTATAGGCTTTGCTACTACAGTGTTACTCAACTCGTTGGATGCAATTACAGGAGACAAGTTAGTTTGGGCCAATAAACCCTCAATAGTACAGAAATTGGACATAACCTTCAAAATTAGTTAGTCTTTCCTCAATCTTTGTCAGTCTGTGGATGATAGGAATTAAAGATTTTGAAATTAGATTTCCCAGTTTGTTCCACATGGCCTCATTAGTTTCGAGGGAGGGATCACCCACTGAGTCTAAATTTGAACCCCCAGAGGTGGTAGGGGGAGGATCTACTATCGTTGAAGATGCAGTTCCTCCATTTGTATTAGTCCTTTGCAATTTTGCAGTTTTCTGCCTCTGAGGGCCCCCTCCCCGCTTCCTCTTTGATGAAGGCTCCGGGATTGGATCAAGAGTTTGATTTTTGGATTGAGGCACAGACCACGTAGTAATGCGTGGGAGTCAACTACTTGCTGTGCCCTTTTGCACCGACTCAACGGATGAGGGGATGATATAACTTTGATGTGATGGGTGTTTCCAATGGCACATTCGGGGACTGTCTGACATCGTCTGCCATATCATAGAAATCAGTATCTGTAACCAGGCAGCGGTCAGGAGTACGAGCAGACATCAGACCGTCGAATGATGATCGTTTAGACTGGAGGGGATCGAGAGATAGACAGGTAGCGCGTTTCTCCCCTTTCCCTCTCGCATATTCATCTTTGGGCGGCGTGTGGTAACAAAACAGGATTCCTACTTAATAACACCTTCAGGGAGGAGAGACAATGAATTGAAGCGGACTAACCTTGGGATTTTGACGGATTTAGAGGGGGGGGCCCAGCCCGGCCTCAACTGGCGCAAACGGGCACGCGCTTCGCCCGGCGTGCGTCCGAACGCGTCCCGCAAAGCGGGTGCCGCGAGCAGTCAAGTAGGCTCCCACAGGCAGTCACAGGTGCGGGCAATTAGCAGCAGAGCTCCCTGGGACTTGCAGTCCCCGTGCAGGTACACGCTGTCCTCCTCAGCTTACGAAGCAGTCATAATTTCCCCTTTCTTTCAAGATACAAGAATCAACTATTCTAAACTCTCACTATGATACATTTCCAGCCACGTCTTAGTGGGGCCTAATTGTACAAGATGACTGCTTTTTCTAAAACATAAAACAGATGACTTGGCACTAGGCCTGGGCGGTAAATTTCGTTCCGCTCGCGGAATTTGCGATATTTTGACATTTTTGCGTCCCCGCGGAGAGCGCGAAAATTTAAAAACTTTCGCAATCTGCCGCGAAACGAAAGTATTTTTCTTGTTTGTGCTTTAAAAATGTGTACCCACGCGCGCGCCACAAGATGTTGGATTGTTGGTAGCCAGTAGCGCTATCCCGCTAGAGTTTGCGATCGCGAACACGTCATTGCGATCTCGAACAGGAAATAAGCATCGCGAGCAAGATGGCTGCGCCCATTAGCGACCGCATGGGCAAGTTGGAGATATATTTCCCCGCAAGCACGCAAAAACACATCGCGAACGGGCGGGAAAAGCAATCTTCGCGAAAGTTCTGCATTCTCGCGGAGATTTTGAGCAATTTCGCGATAATTTGCGAAAGTCAATTTCGCAAATTCCGCCCACCCTTACTTGGCATAACGCTTGAATGATGAGTAACTGCAACATGTAGCCCTGGTGAACAACTGCACTAAAACTTGGCTGTCAATGGGCCCCATATCAAGGGACAACTAACAGCCAACCTAGTTTGTCAGCTAACAGCACTATTATGATAGGAGTTAAAGTGTCAAACTTCTCATTACACACGCTCTCCAAACAAACAAGTCTGTGTATGACTGCGAAGATGCCACACTATTAGCAGTTGTGTGGTATACAATTGCAAGATTACATAAGTGGTGAGGAAGTAATTCCAACCCAGCAATGAAGTGATCATGGTGGCAACAAAATCCAGCTTTGTCCTGTTGAGAGCTTTCGGCACCAAAAACAATGACTTTAGCAGGAGCTCAACGACGACCAATCCACCTCTGAGGGACTCTTGCTGACTTCGGCCTTGCACCTTATTCTGCTGGGAAATTTGGACCTCCTGAAAAAGGCAAAGGGCCTAATTCAGAGCTTGGCAAATGAGTTACTCTTTCACAAAGGATATCCTGTCTGCCTTATTACAAGTGCCTCAGAAAATAATGCATTTGTAATAATGAGGAAGGAATATCCAGTGCTTTTTTTCCCAGCGTAACCCATCCACCAAACTATAACTCAGGCTCTACTTTGACCGCGGCATCCAGGCTTTGTGTATCTGAACTGTACTGCATTGTAGTCAGCCTGAAATTGCATGTGGTTCTCAGAGAAATGTTTTCAATGGCACATCATCCTATTACAAGTGCCACAGAAAATAATAATGCATTTGTGAGAGGAAGGGATATGCGGTGCTTTTTTTTCAGCCTGACCCATCCACCAAACTCTAACTTAGGCTCTACTTTGACCGCAGCATCCAGGCTTTGTGTATCTGAACTGTACTACATTGTAGTCAGTCTGAAATTGCATGTGGGTCCCAGAGAAATGTTTTCAATGGCGCCTCACCTTTTCTAGGTGCATTTGTCCTTTGTTCCTAAAACTTTAAAAGATCATATCGCTGATTTCCCATAGTCTGTTCTAGTTGTTGTGTTAACTAATGATTTTGTCTATATATTTTTTTAATTGTTTTGGAACTTCTATTGTTTTGTGTTTTTGACTTCAAAATTGTTTTACTGCTTTAACTTAACAAGAATTTCAATCGAGAACTTCCTGCTGCTTGTGCCATAGCTATCAAGAGCTGAGAAGAGTTTTAGTGAGACTTGTTGGAAGTGACCGCCCACCAACACCAAAAGTTACTGCAATGCCATACAAGCCGTTGGCCGCCTTTTTGCAAACGCACTATACAAATGCCAAATAACACATCATATTAGCTTCTTAACTTTCTTACCAAGGGAGCGTTTCGAGAGTTGTCCATCATTGGTTTTGGAGCCGTAGAATACATGTAGCTAAAGAGACGCTCAATTTTCCTCAGAGGAACCCCACCTCCATTATCTGAAATCTGGAAACAGGCAGTTTTCTTTGTTACTCACTGCAATCTGTAAATATTTAGCAACTGCGGCTGCAAATCAGCTTATTTTCTTACAAAATGCTAGTGTTATAACAAGCACGAATATTTGAAACAGTGAATATATCCATCACATTCACTGCTGAATACAGATTTGAACAATATTACACATGCATGGCCCAAAAAAATAAGGATGACTACACCACATGTCACAGGTGAAAACATAGGGCCTCATGAGTATACAATTATGCAGAAATGTGGCTATATCTTCCAGAAGAGTATTTGGCAATGTGCCACCAAACATTATGAGCTTTGGTGGATTAAAAATAATTATGTTAAAAAAATATCAGGGGTGTGGAATTTAATAAAATAGCTACATGTCTACGGGGCAGGTTGCTTCATAGATCTACTTGTCCTGTAACAAAATCCACTTGTCCCTTTTGTTCCATTTAATGCAGCGACAAATTATGGCAGCAATCTCATTATATAAGAGGTCTGGAATAGCCTCTCTGATTATGCCAGGGCTCCTTCCATAGTAGGGTTTAAATACTAGCAATTCCCTTATGTTGCCATGTTTCAGCAGCTCTACATCCTGGGGATGAAGGTAGTGGGGTAAGCAATAGTTCCAGGGTTGGAATGCCTTTTTGAGTCTGTGCAAAACTACTTACTTGCTTGTTTAAAGGGTTTTCACCAACTCTTTTCTAATCTTTTCCAATACTGAGAAAGGCTGGCAATTTACTCCTGACAATAGCAGACATAAAACGTCTTCCAGGGTTGGGGAAAAAGTGGTTGGAGGGAAAGTGAACTTGCATACACTCAGATTTTTGCATGAGCAAATCTACACCTGCATATTTGCTCATGCTAAATAGCATTTTACAAATATTTTCTAGAAGTTCTATTTATTGGTCTACTTCTAAAAAGTCTTGTGAATTCATGAAAGCCATATATCTACACTTAATGTAAGGACATGGGTGCACTTTTGAGACTTTATTTAATAATTGGGCCTCTAATTAGGACTGGTGATAACCATGACCTTTTGTGTTAATTAAAATTCTGTCTCTCGGTCTATTGGCTAGCTTCACTGAGAGTGAGAGCATAATGTTCTTTCACAACAATGCCCCAAGTGCATGCAGTTGTGATTACTAGAGTTTACCAATGAAATGGTAGTTACAGTGGACTCCGAAAAAACACCTAACTTTCCAAGTTGCAAAAAAGGCAGAAGCATTAACCTTAATTGAGCTTTCTGCTGCAACGTCCTGACTACATGACACATGCTCTGAAAACTGTTCACAAAAAGATCAATGCATCTTCCAGAAGGCACATCATGGCCCTGCCTGTCTGAATACCTAACATTGTCCCGCATTATTAACAAACCAGGCAGAAATCTGCCATCTATCCACCCTTTGACTCCCAAGATTTTCAAGGTAGATCCTTTCCTATACAGATCTTTTCACTGTGGAACGACCTCTCTTAAAAATTAAGACTTAAAGAAGGCTTCTTAAAGTTTTGAAAGGGAATGAAGAACCTACTTGTCAGATTGGCTTATATCTAAGCAGCAAACATCTATTAAAAGCCCACCATCTTTCTGGAATACAGGCACACCAAGACTATGTCACCATGATACTCAGTTACCTGGTTAGAGGTTCAAGACTGACCAATGCATTCATGAGTCTCAAAATACCCAATTTAGAATATTCATACCTTTGCAAGTGGATTTTAGAGAAGACTTGTTCAGGATGCCATCCTTCTAGACCTATTCAAAACACCTGGTGTACCCTTACACCTATTTTGCTGGACTTCTCCGGTAGAAACTTTCAAGGTTATAGCTGGAATCACATCACCTTCAGACACTGTTGCATGAGCTGTAACACCATGTCACCCACTGCAAAGGGGTTTGAAGTGGAATCCACTTGGGTGTATTGCCTTCCAAAATATTATAAAGGAAATTATATGGGGAATAGAGGAGTGTGCCAATGAAGATCCTATGTACCCGTCTTAAACATGCTCAGCACAGTAGTAGGGAAATTCATAGTGACAAAAATGCTGTAGCATTTCAAATGTGACTCAAGCAGACTCTTTTTCTTATTTAATTTATAACTACAAAGGGAAGTGGTTACCTTGATTGTTAAATCTTCTTTTCCTAAAACAACATTTACTTCGATCGAAGGAAGAGAGGGGCTGTCTTCATGGTTTTCTACTGTTGCTCTCATTGAATTCTGAGGAAAGGAAACACAGTAAACTATTTGTAATATATACATTAATGGGAGCATTGTTGGTTTCAACACAAACAACCAATAATGCAGGCATGGATTCATAGCAATTACATTCAGGCAGCATGAAGGTGCTCTTTTGTCACTGCAGTCACATTCATCAATACACAAATCAAGCCTCACACGCTCTCATTCAGAACAGTTGAAAGTAAAAGATCTCCCAGCCTTACATTATTGAGAGAGTAAGGCTAAATGAATGAAAGTAATAAAGTGAAAGTCCAGAGCCTTAGAAGAAGGTATTTCTTTTCATCATCCAACAAATTTAGTGCAAACGTCCTCTCCTGTCCTTCAGATTCTTGGATAAGACATCCATACATTAATCAGAGCGAGAAGCCTTGTGAATAAATGCAGTAAATTCGTAGTTTTTGTGGACCATCAAAAATATTTTTCTGCCCACAGCTAGAACAAGATTTGAATAGAGATATGCTCTGTCAGCTATGATGACAGCTGGGGACAGAGAAAATTGTATCCCTTGCAGAGAAAAATAATTTACCCTAAAATTAACTCAAAATACTCGGAAAGCTGAAGGTAGGGCTCGTTCAGTCCTAGGGTACACCAGAAAAAGTAGGTGTATAGGGTTAGAGTGGAGCTCTCCTTGCGGACCTTCTCACACATGACAAGCAGCTGAAATTTCAGCTATGGTGGCCTCTAGGGGGAATAGGAGAGACAGCACTTCCACCTCATTTGTTGAAGTTTGGGTTGCTTCAAATGAGGTGGATGTACTACTAAACAAACACAGTTTTTGAGGCCAACGCCATTTTTACACAGTTTTACTGCCATTTAAGATTACCAGGGATCCCCCAACTGATATTGGGTATGATACAATCATGTGAATATATGAAAGATCTAATGCTGGAGTACATTCAGTTTTATTTGTAAAATGAAAGTATGATTACTACTACCAAGACTTATACATTCGGAGTTGCAACTGTTCAAAGATTTTTTTTTCCTAAATTCTTCACTCACTCCACACTATCATGCACAACCTTGTGTAAAATGTCTTTAAGACATATTACCTAACATCTTACTGTAAAACAACAAAAAGATCTGTAATCCTGAGTTAATATTTGAAGAGTGGGTTACTGAAAGCTGACTCACAGGAAACAGAGAAATTGAACTGTGGACGCCGCATGTCCAATGGTACAAAAGTACAAGTGAAAGCCACTAAATTCATAGCAAACAGGTCTGGACAAAGCAACGGAGACCACATTAAAAAAAAAGTCAATTCACAGATGATCACACATAGAGAACTTTATGAACTCTGACTCAAATTCACATACCTTAAAGAGCTCAAACAGCATATGATAAAGATGAGACGGAACATAGACTATGTGAATAGGATGGCCAGGTGCTTTTCCTAAAATCAAAGAAGAATAGATTGTTATTCTTATATCACATTTAAGTGTGATTAACCAACAGATCTTTATGTATATAGCAAAATCGTGTAAATGGTGATGACACATTTGTGATAATTATTTTGCAAATATTCCATTTTCTGTGAAACAGTTAGAAATATTGATATGTATAGTAGCAGTGTTCAAGTGTTGTTTTGTTTAAGTACATATACTGTGTTTGCTGCTTTTATGTTGTTCTTACCATTCGTCTGCTTAATCTTTAAATCGGGGGAAGCCAGGTAATACTGGTCACACAGCATCTTGGAATTTTCAAAAGCATCTGTATTTCATTAAAAACAGATTTTTTTAATTAACAACAATAAAAACTGCTCCCACATTCAAAGGAACAAAAAAAATAATGAAATGTTATTCCTAACTGAGTTCAGGGAGTTGGTACTCAATGGTACAGAAGTAATGAAAATACATTTTGCAAATAAGTGTAGTAGTAATAGTGAAGTGATTTCAGAGACGATAAACTGCCGTTAGTACATTAAGAATTGATTTAATAAGTGCTTTCACAGCTTCAAACAGTCCGAATTGCAATTTGCAACTGCAAAACACTTTTAAACCACGCACTAAAGCCATTTTAGGAGACAGTACATTTTTACCGACTGCTAAAACGGCTTTTGTGACTCGATACCAAATTACTATTTAGAAGGGATGCCCATTCCAAATGGTGATTCTGCATGACACACATCAATGTTCTGGTACCCAAATCCGCTCGCAAAACTTTGACAAATTAACGACTCCAGAGAGGGAAGGCATTCACGAAAGAGAAGATTTCCTCTTGGGAACACTTCCTCTTTGGGAATGTGAGAAAAAACATTTAATGTCGAGTAAGCAGTAGTCCAAAAACATATGTATTCCCTAATACTCTACAGACAGTTTATGGCAGGACTTACTAGTTTGTGCAAACAGATAAATATGATGCATGAGCAAATGCTGGAAAAAGAGCTGCATGTGGGCAACATCGCTTTTCATATGTAATACTTTTTTTCAAATCTATAATGAATATCCAGCACATGAATTATCTGTAAAGCATTTCCACATAGTAAGCAATCAAATATTTTTAAGGCACTGTGTATTTACGGTGGCATGTACAACGGTTTACTCGTATGAAGCTAGGAGGAAGACGCATTGCCACCGAGTAGAATGCTGAAACATTATGAGTACAAATAAAAAAAGCAACACCCAGTGAATTCCAACAATGAAACATATTCATCTTAGAATGACAAGGGGTCTGCTTTCTCAAAGTAGTTAATTAAAAGTGGTGTGTTCGAGTATGCTTGTAAAATGCTACGTTATGCACAGAAAGTTATTTTAAAAAAGGGCACCGCAATACTATCAGTTCCATCACATATATATTTCATTAAAGGAGGCAACAAAAGTTGTAAAATGACACATACCATTGACAACTTCCACCACATCACAAAAAGGATCAATGCTTCCTATGTGTTTAGGATGTGCTGGATTTGTGCTGCCATCAAAAAGTAGTGCTGTAATAAAATAAATTGTGTTACAGTTCTTATTCAAATTACAAGTCCAAAGGAAACAAACTCATAAAAATACATTTTTGAAGTGAACAGAGCACTAATTAGGATGTGGCAAGTCAACTGTATAGCGATTTGTATCTCACATTATGTTTTGAGCTTCAGTGGGCTACACTGTTTTTTCTGCTCCAGATGTGACCAGGCAAACTCAAACTGCCAATATGTGAGGTAGCATCGTATGTGCAAACGACTGTGGTCCTAGTAAGCCTGAGAAGGCAGCTTTGCTGAACAGTACCCCACCAGCCTTATAGGGTACCTGTCAAAATTGCACGCTGGTCTGGCATGTAGGAGTCATCTGTTGTATGCTAATGCAGATCTACCATCAGCCTCCCTTCTTATTCATAGGTGTGTGGCATTTGACGGTATCTGTGCATTAGCAGCTAAACTATTCCAGCAGCTGAGAAAGCACATCTTGCTCTGTATAGAACCATGGGTGAGATGGTAACTTTCAGACTGCACAAAGCACTGCAGATGATCTGCCTAGCTCAGCACAAACTGATGGTGAAGCTTTTGGTACTTATTTGGTCAGTGCACTTCTGAGGTTGTAATACTAGGAATACAGGTTTAGATTCCGGCGTAGTGCTGCCACTGCTAGGTGGATGAGGTTGTAAAAATATCAGTTTGTCATTTGTATTGCTGAATGCACTCATCATTTCCATAAGTGTCAGTGTTTCACTGTTAATTAATACATAGTTTTGGTCCCACCATTTTAATAAGGCACATTCTCTTTTTCCCAAACTCTAGCCTAAGAATTAATGGTGCCTGGGGCGGAATCTGGTATGTTGGGCTGAGCTATAAATGTAGCTCATGACTGCAATATAGTCTATGGCTGAAATTCTAAATGTCCTTACTTTGTTGAGCCCAAGGGGGAAAAACCATATTATTCCAAGGTTATCCCTCGGCTCACCTTATTAAGCATGCACATACCTAGGTTTTCTTTTGCATTACTCCTTTTCAGTCCCTTTGTTATACCTCTAATGTAATGTGTATTCGTTGCTTTACTTTGCAACTGTCACATTCACTGCTGAATCCAAATAATTATGTTACATTTTGAGAAAATTTCAAAATACATTGTCTCCAATTCTCAAAACGATTTCAGGCCACAGGTTTTTGTAAAGGTAAAAAGTGGAATTGCATTTGGAGTTCTATGAATACTGAACCAAACAATCTATATCAGGTATTTCAGGAAAATTCAACACGCAGGCTGATTTTTGCGTACACTAACTTTAGTGAATAAGTGGTAAAAATCAATGTTCCCAAAGAAGTGCCTGGGGGAAGGCAGGGTGGCCATGAAGAACGCACATAGTTACTTACAAAATAAAGATTGGATTAATATACATTTTATATTGATGGAAGTGGGATTTTCACCTTTCTAAAAATATTTTCACATAGTGAAATAAAAGGAGACAATGACAGAAAATGCATACTTTTGCCACAATTCTAGACTATCATGTTGTAACTATGCAGAGTAAGGCTAGAGCATGGGTACTCACAAACATTTTCCCGGGGGCCGCAAAGTTTGGTCTATGGTGTGACCGAGGGCCGCACTAATACCAGCGGGGAGTGTAAAGCGGGTACGGGGGAAGCAAAGCATGTGCATCTAGTGGCTGTCTTTAAAATGAAGGTGTTCTTTCCCTAACTGCAATTAACCTTTAAATAAGTGTTTGCTGTATATATTTTTTTTAAATCATGTTATTGCTGAGTCGAGTAAACATCAGCACAGTGCTGCTGCTGCTGCCCAGGGGGCTTGCGGCCCCCGGGCCGTACTTGGAGGATCACTGGGCTAGAGGATAGATTGTAGATCTGGAAATCTACAATTTCTTTGGCTATTCAATTGTACTCTTGGTACCTTCATAAATGATAAAATAAGACAAAATCTATAATATCAGCATCAATCCGAAAAAAAATAATTGACCCTTCTTTTGCAAACCAGACCAATTGTCACCAGCTGCACTGGACAAGCTTTATAGTGCATGGTTTTTTAGTTAATAAATGCATTTGGAAGGAAAAGTGGGGTTAAAATGGGCAGATAGTTGAACCATAATAAAAAAAGGTCAATAATGTTTGGCTTGAAGGAAAGTAAAATATTTTTGCTTACTATGCTGGTTAATTAGCATTCTGATGGAAATTCGACTCATGTAGAACCGGTCCAAGAAATACTGCACGTTTTGATTGGTGATGGGATCCACTCCAAATGCTTCTTTATATTCTAATACTCCTTGTGCCATTGTGGGTACCACGTTGTTGTGCCTGTTCCGGATAGTCACTAGAGTCTCTGTAAAACTAAACAAATTCACAAAATTATATTACATATATGTAAAGTTCCACGATAGGATATGTGTGAACAGGGTTGTAACAGAATTGTGCTAAAGTTTTCAGGATTGTTTCTACACGTTGAATAATTTCTCATGTTAAAAAGTATTTTCTGCACATTTTTCGCTACCCACATCTGTAACATCTTACAATGGGTTTTTTTTCTTCATAAACTTTAAATTATTATTAGCATGTGCACAGACATTCATGTTCATTTCAAATGTGACTACGGTTCGTCTTTTTTTTCCATTTAGAGTAATGTAACTGTTTCATTGCATTGTAAACTCTCAAACATATTGTCTAAATCCACAGTCGATCTTAACACAACATCCAGTCGGTGTACTGTATGGTACATCATAGGAGACCAACAATGCTCCTCTAATTGTGAAATCCTATTAGAAAAATTCAACCAAATTACTTTGCCACTGCCACGAGCCAGTCCAAATTCTCTTACCCACGTACTGCCATCAACATAGTGCGAGGACCCTACTATAAGGTCTGTTTTCCTCACTACATCAGTGGCATCACATGGCTTTATATAACAAAGTCCTGCTTTTAAAACAAACTAATTTTTCGCATGTCCTTCACAATGAAAGATGTATGTGGCACAGACCTACACATTTCCTCGAGCTTAAAGATCACAGCTCTTCCAAAAATCTTCCTTTTTATAATCCAATGGAAGATTCGAAAGGCAGCTGTTTGGAGTTTTGGGAAATCCCTTGTCGTGATTTGGAGAGGTGTTAAAAAACACGTAAGCCTCTATGGGGCAAATTATTAATTTCAGTTAAGTAACTAAAAATACAAAAATGGCATATATTCCGACAATCTGTTATACAGGTATTCGGGAGATCAATCCTCAGAAAACTATTATTTTGAAACGATTTTTCAGATTATCAGTGGTTTCGAAATTCTCAGGTCCTTCAGCTAGGTGCATTCTTTGCCCGTGTTTCACAAAATACACAAAAACTCCGTACAATGTTTCTAAAGTTTATACCACAGCTTACCTGAAATCAAAGCATCAGATGGAGAGTACAGGTAGGAATCTGCACTTTTTACATGTCCTCAACAAGTTTTATTAATTTTTAAGGACATAGATGAGTGGTATTTTGGACCTCTCTGGACTGGAAAACTGCTGCATACTTTCCCAGTGCATGTACTCTACCTTTAAACATGGCAATTAATTGGCAAACACGAATTTGCATATTTGATTCTTATTTAAGTGTCATAAATCTGCAGAAAGACAGGGCAAGTGGAATAAAAAGCCCAATGTACCATAACATGACATAAAACGTGTATTTGTAAAGCGCACTTCTCACCCATGGGTCTCAAGACGCTGAATAACGAACAAGTTACTTACCTTCGGTAACGCTTTTTCTGGTGGATACAGTATCTGCCTGTGGATTTCTCACCTTGTGATTCGGAAACTTTTGTAGCTCTCCACGCCGACGAGGACAACGTCACAGAGGCACGGCTCCGCTCACGGCTCCGCTGACGTCACTGGATCCATATGAAGACCTCGTCGGCGTGATGACGTCAGCTCCGCCCTTTTTTCCGTGCCTTCGAGGCACACGGACAGACTGACAGCAATATATATATACAGTATACACAGTACAGAATATACAAATCAACACACACAGTGTGGAGATAATATAGGAAGGCAAAAGAATAACACACTGCGCTTTACAGTAACAAATAAATTTTGAAACACCATCATCAGAATTGTAGGTATACAAGGGTGGACAACGGGGAGGGGGTGGGACAGTGAGGAATCTACAGGCAGATACTGTATCCACCAGAAAAAGCGTTACCGAAGGTAAGTAACTTGTTCTTCTGATGGATACATCTGCCAGTGGATTCCTCACCTTGTGAAAAGATTCCCACAGCAGTCCCACTCCCGGAGGAGGGTGTCCACCCTTCTATACCAGAAAGTCCTGAAGGACGGAACGAGCAAAATGTCCATCCCTCCTCACCTCGGGATCCAAGCAGTAATGCTTCGCGAAAGTGTGGAGGGAGGCCCAAGTTGCCGCTCTACAAATGTCCTCCACAGGAACACCTCTAGATAAGGCAGAAGTAGAAGACTTTGCCCTGGTAGAGTGAGCCCATATACCCTCTGGAGATTCCTTACCGGCAAAATGAGTAACATATCTTGATGCACAAGATAATCCATCTGGAAAGGGTGCGCTTGTGCACCGCTCTGCCTTTCCTGCAGCCAAAAAAGCCCACAAAGAGCAGGTCGTCCACTCGAAAGTCCTTAGTCTTATCGAGGTAGAAGTTCACCGCCCTCTTAGGGTCCAAGCGGTGAAGCTGCTTCTCCTCCTTGGAAGGGTGAGGGGGAGGATAGAAGGTAGGAAGGGTAAATGGATTGCCCCAGATGGAAAGGAGTTACCACCTTAGGCAGAAAAGCAGGCCTGGTCCCGAGTACCATTCTTTCAGCATGAATGGTCAAAAACGGGGGTTTTGAACTCAGAGCTTGAAGCTCACTTACCCTCCTTGCCGAGGTAATAGCAACGAGAAAGACTGTTTTAAAAGATAAACGCCTTAAGGGACACTTGTGCAAAGGCTCGAAAGGAGAATCCATCAGGTAAGTTAAGGCAAGATTTAAGTCCCATTGAGGCACAATAAAAGGAGTAGGAGGAAACTTATTGGCAAGGCCCTTAAGGAATCGTAAAACAATAGGTGACTTAAACAATGACGGCTGATCTGGTAAACAAAGGAAAGCCGACAAAGCTGATAGATATCCCTTCACAGTAGCTACAGCAAAGCCTTGCTGAGCAAGAGAAAGAGCAAACTGAAGGATGTTGGATAAACGAGCCCTCAAAGGATCAATAGACTTCTCTCCGCTCCAAAGGATAAATTTAGACCACCTATATGAATAGATAGATTTGGTGGAATGACGTCTGGCAGACAAAATTACGTCTCCCACGTCAGGCGGGAGAGAAAAAGAATTCAGGTTGCCCCGTTCAATCTCCAGACATGAAGGTGTAAGCTCTGGAGGTGGGGGTGTAGAACCTGCCCCTCCGACTGCGAGAGGAGGTCTGCCCTCAGAGGGAGACGGAGCGGAGGGCACGAGGAGAGGTGGAGACGATCTGTATACCACACCCTTCTTGGCAAATCCGGGGCGATAAATATGACTTGGGCCCGGTCTTGGCGAATCTTCCTCAGAACCCGAGGAATCAAGGGTATGGGAGGAAACGCATAAAGGAGACGAGATTCCCATTTCAACTGAAACGCGTCCCCCAAAGCTCCCTGCATCGGATACTGCAGAATGACGGGCAGTGAGCGTTCTCGTGAGTGGAAAACAGGTCCACCTGAGGAGTTCCCCACGTCTGAAAGACGTGACGAACCACCTCCGGATGGAGCCTCCACTTGTGGTCGGCGGAGAACTGCCGACTGAGACTGTCTGCACGCACGTTTAGAACCCCGGCCAGATGATTTGTCATCAGACAAATCTGTTGATCCTGAGCCCAGGACCACAGACGCAGAGCCTCTCTGCAGAGACAATGTGATCCCACTCCTCCCTGCTTGTTGAAATTCCACATCGCGGTAGTGTTGTCCGTCAAGACCTGAACCGACTGACCGCTAAGGGAAGGGAGGAAGGCCTTGAGTGCCAAACATATCGCCCGCAACTCCAAAAGGTTGATGTGAAACAACCTTTCCTCTGGAGACCAAAGACCCTTGATCTCCAGACCCCCCCAGATGCGCACCCCACCCTAAAGTGGATGCATCTGTTATCACCGTGGCCACCGATGGAGGTAGATGGAAGGGTTTTCCTTGAGACAGATTGCTCTCCATGCTCCACCAAGAGACATCTGCCGCAGCTTCTCTGGAGATCCTCACAGACTCCCTGAGATCTTGCCTGTGCTGGTACCACTGCTTGCGGAGACACCACTGGAGTGCCCTCATGTGCCAGCATGCATGGTTGACCAACAGAATGCAGGAAGCAAACAGACCAAGCAGACGAAGGACCTTCAGGACTGGAACAACCGCTCCATTGTAAAACAGGGGAGTCATTTCCTGTATGTCGAGAATCCTTTGTGGAGGTGGGAATGCTCGACACACAGTAGTGTCCAGTACCGCCCCTATGAACAGGTTGCGCTGAGAGGGCACCAGGTGAGACTTGGGCACGTTTGTCGAGAAACCCAATTTGTACAACAGCTGAGTTGTATCCTGCAGAAGATGAAGCACCTTCTCAGGAGACTCCGCTTTGATCAGCCAGTCGTCCAGATAGGGGAAAACTGGAATCCCCGACCTTCTGAGATGGGCTGCCACCACTGCCATCACCTTGGTGAAGACTCGAGGTGCAGTAGTAAGTCCAAACGGAAGGACTGCAAACTGATAATGCTGCGATCCTACCGTGAAACGGAGATACTTCCTGTGTGACTTCAGGATGGGGGATGTGAAAATACGCATCCTGCAAATCGATCGACACCATCCAGTCCTCCTGTTGCAGCGTTTGAAGAGCCTGCGCAAGGTTGAGCATCTTGAACTTTTTCTGCTTCAGAAAAAGGTTCAAGATCCTGAGGTCCAGGATTGGACGTAGCCTGCCATCCTTCTTCAGAATCAGGAAATGCCGGGAGAAGCATCCCTGACCCCTCTCCTGCTCTGGAACCACCTCTATCACGCCTTTTGTTTTAGTAATGTCAGGACTTCCTCCTGCAGGAGAAGAAGGTGGTCCTCCGAGCAAGCACCTTGGCAAGGAGGGTAATTCGGAGGGAACTCCCGAAAGGGAAGGGCGTACCCATTTTCTACAAGATCTAGAACCCAAAGCTCTGTAGCAACGGATTCCGAATCTTGTAAAAAATGGGTAAGCCGGCCCCCCACAGGACCAACATGATCCAGAATGGTGGATCTAGGGCTGCTTTGCAGTGGTGGGAGGGACGGAGGAAGAGGAATAGGAGGAGGAGAGCTGCCGACCTCGAGCACGACCTCCGATTCTGCCCCTGTAACTCTTATACAGGGTGTTCTGTTGCTGTTGCTGCTGCTGCTGGGGCTGCCTGTAGGTCCGAAAGGACGATCTTCCAAAGCCCCTGTACCTCCTCAAAGAACCCCTAGGTTGTGTCTGCAGACCCAGAGATTTGGCCGTGGCTTTGCTTTCTTTAAATCTCTCCAACGCAGCATCAGCCTTTTACCAAAAAGCCCAGAGCCGTCAAAAGGCAAGTCCAGAAGAGTTGCCTGCACATCAGGGGAGAACTCAGATGACCTCAGCCACGCATTCCTCCTTGCGGCAACAGAAGATCCCATGATTCTAGCGACAGAGTCCGCAGTATCCAGGCCACTCTGGATAACCTGACGCGCAGCCGCCGGAGTGTCTGATAGCACCTCATTAAAGCTCTGTCTATTGTCCTCTGACAACTTAGGGGCCAGTTGTTTCGCTGAATCCATTAGAGCATGGATATATCGGCCCAAAAGAAAGGTGGCATTTGTTGATTTTAAAGCCATACTGGCAGAGGAGAAGACTTTCTTGGCTGATTGGTCAAGTTTTTTAGCATCCCTGTCGCTAGAGACCTGAGGAAAGGCACCTGAAGATCTTTTAGAACAAGCAGCCTGAACCACCAGACTCTCCGGAGACGGATGGAAAGTTAGAAAGTCTGGGTCCCCTGGAGCCGCCCTATATCTTCTTGCTACAGTTTTAGAGACCGCAGGAGCTGAAAAGGGCTTACGCCATACTTCCATGACCGGTTCAATTATGACGTCATTAAAAGGAAGTAAGGGTTCTGACACAGAGGAGGGAGAATGCAAAACCTCTGTAAGAATGCTCGGCTTAAACTCAGCAGATGGTAGCTGCAGATCCAAAAGCTCTGCTGCTTTTTTAATAACTGAGTGGTAGGGAGCCACATCTTTTGAAGGAGTATCAACTGGAGGAGTAATCTCCCACTCTGGTGATAAGTCCAAGCCACTAGCTTCTTTCAACGCCTCAAACAAATCATCATATTCCATAAGCTCACCCTCTTCCATCTCCTCAACCTGGTACCTTTGTACTTCCAGTGCCCTTTGAGCTTCTCTCCTGGATCTAATTCTCACAACAGGAGTCGGTGGCGCCGTAATCGACTCTGACGGCGCCGGAGCCGGTGTCGAACCCGGATCCAGCGGAGCAGCCAGAGTCGAACGAGGACGAGCCGGAGAAGATGGAAGCGGCGTTGATGTCCTCCGCGCCGGGAAATGCCAAGACGGTGTCGCCGGGAAAAAAGGCATAAAAGGAGCCTGAGGGTAGGCTTGAGGAACTCCCAAGTTGAAAGCCATAGGACCCATGGGGCCCAAAGGTGCACCAAAGGGGTACATAGCTCTAGAGAAGACCCCATACATAGCATTTAAATAATGCGTTGGATCTTGACCCGGGCCTGGAAAGGGAGGATATGGGTCATGCTGAGGCATAACCGGACTCGGGCCGATTGGCGCCGACGGTGGAGCCAGCAGAGTCGAAAACTCGTCCGGAGCCGGAACTTCCTCAACCGGAGCCGGCGTCTGAGATGGAGCCGGAGAATGCTCCGATGAAGCAGCAGGTGAGGTCAGGCCAACAGGAGAGGCAGGAACAGAGACAGGAGAAGGAGATACAAAGTCCTTACGACGCCGAGAAGGAGAGGTCGATCTCGGAGCCGCTTCCCTATCCGAACGATGTTGAGAACCATGCCTCCTTTTCTTTTTGTGTTTCTTGGACTTCGAAGCATGCCCCGACGTCGACTTTGACGCCGACCTCGACCTTGACCTCGTTCTTCTTCGGCCTCTCTTCTCCTTTTTCATCCTGGCAATGAATAACTTGGCCTCTCTCTCCTTCAAAGCTTTTGTACTCATCTTGCGGCAGCAAGAGCATCCCTCGACGTCGTGATCCGGCGACAGGCACCAGACAGTCCTCGTGCGGATTCGTGATGGACATGTGCTTACCGCACTCCCTGCACGGCTTGAATCCAGACTTCTTAGTCGACATTTTCTAACAGGAATCAAGAGACACCAGCAGAAAAACAAAGTAACCAGCCAAAGCTACAGAGAGTCCCAGAAAACCGTTAGCGTCGACAGCGCGGAAAAAAGGGAACTGACGCCATCACGCCGACGAGGTCTTCTTATGGATCCAGTGACGTCAGCGGAGCCACAAGCGGAGCCGTGCCTCTGTGACGTCATCCTCGTCGGAGTGGAGAGCTACAATAGTTTCCGAATCGCAGGGGATATTCACAAGGTGAGGAATCCACTGGCAGATGTATCCATCAGAAATATGTTTATTCTTACCCAACTCAATGGTGCTCATTTTATCAACCTCAGATGGATGAAAGTATATGGGCTGTATTGGGCTATATTGTGGCCTTACTTCACCCACATGGGAGACTTTAAAAAAAGGTGGTATGCTCACCTAGCAGGTCTGTACTCGTGCAAGTCAAGCTGCAGCATTAATATGTCAGAGATCACCATTTGAACCTGGAGGGTGTCTAGTTTGATGTCTAACATGACCCACTGACTACATGCCCTCGGGAGGGATTTTTGTCACTATTGTGTTGTTTTAGTCCTTACATCCTTCTTCGTTTTATTAAATTGGTTTGGGAATGTTATCTGCTGTATTTCTTTAATATATTTTTTCTGTGGTGCTGCTAAAATATTTTAACTGTATTTTCTCTAAAAGAAGCCTGTTACTTGAGCCGCAGCTACCAGGTGTAATCCGACGCTTCTTCAAAGTAAGCTGCTTAGCTTTATGTGAGTTCATCCATTGGTCTACTGTTATATAACAAACCAGTTTGATAAAAGTACAGAATAGATGGTTTAGCAGAACAAAAAATAGCATCAACATCCACATGAATCTGAAGTATTTGCAAAGACAGGATTAGCTTTGGGGTAAAACAGCATTCAACATAGTTATTCCAAGTAACGGAGAACAATCCTATCATATTTAGTTCTGTAAGAAAGCTGAAAATGTAAAGAAAAGAGAGCAAGAAAAAGTAACTGCATGTGCAAAACAAAGAGTAATAGTGTGAGATTTTACAAAAAATAATGGATACCCAGCATAAAAATAGTGCACTTACTCAGATAAAACTCTCTGGTCATCCGAGTTTCTGTCCTGGAAATTTATCATGTCCATTAAACTCTGGACATACCTACAAATAAGTAGATAATAAAGTGGAGAATAAAGAAATAGATTCAATACATAAACTTGTACATTATTTAAGGCATGATTACAAATCTGATAGGCCATTGAAAATATTTTGACACTAGATCTTCTTTTAAACAGCGTTGCCAATTCACTCTATTAAATTAAATCAACTTTGAATTATGAAATTAATAAAATGATGCAATGCAATTCTATTATTTTTTTCTGATGGTTTTGAAACTCCAGCTGTCCATGTGTTGGCCAAGACGCCGTTATAGTGATTAAAATAAAATGAGTTGTAGCCTATTATTGCTTTGCTGGCACAAAATCAACCATAAGGTACAGAATACTGTATAAAGGAATTCGGATGGTATTATGAAGGCAATAAAATTATGTTTGTACATTTAATTACAACGCAGTCCAAGCATATGCCACTGGCAATACATTTGAATACATAAGCTGTTTTCAGTTATCAATAGAGTTCAGTAAAGCAAAATTATGCTTCTTCGCTTTGAAGGAGGTTATTAGAGAGTTGCTAACAACAACTGGCAATTTTCACTGAATTTTAGGCTTACTATCTAACCACATATTCCATTAATCTGAAGGTTTTTTTTTAGGAATTTCATAATGTTTATTCTCTTCTAGGTAAAGAACAATAATTTCCATCTTAACAAGGGCTTTCAGTGATTATTTTAGGATTTTAATTATATAATTTTCCCAAGACCAACCCAGTCATCAATTGTGGCCTGCTGTTCACCTGGCACGGCACCTCTTGGGTCAAGATAAGTACCTATGATCAGCCCAAAAACCCAGACCAGCTCACATGGTCTTCACACACGAGTGAAGTAAGAGAAGGGTGTGGTCACTGGCCACCTGCTCCTCCCACAATCTGTACCTTTAGAATCCACTGCACATGGCCTTCGGCCATACTCCTCCCCAGCTCATGAGCCTCCCGAACCTGATAATCATTACATTTGGCTAGGCACCGAAAGTTTTGGGATCAGAGTGTAGCATCTTAGAATGTTCTGTGCCCAGACATGTAACGACCAGCCACACTCCGAAGGCAGGCTCTATGTCCCAAGAACTCTCTGGGCACACATTTCACCACGCAGAGTGGGGGTCGGGCAGAGGGCATGGTCTGTTTCCTCAGCGCTGAGTGCCCCCAAATCCCAAGAGCCAGGAGTCACTTCATGAATCCAACCTCTGTGGGTTGGGTGCAGGTTATGTCCACTCTGTCATAGTTCCAAAATAAACATCCTGTAAGTTCTCTATGCCAGCTACGTGATGGACCATAATGATCAATGGACTTCTGCATGTGCTTGAACAGCAACAGACTATAAGAGGGCCTTTCCTTTTCCTTCCCATGCTGGTGAAAACGTTTTTGAAATTCCAATCCCTTCAAGTCTAAGCTGTGAACATGGCTTGGATTGATATATCTCCCCACACGAAGTATATTGACTTTTTTCTTCATCAGTGAAGTCAGATAAAGCAAATGATGGAAAAGGATGTCAAAATAATTTTGAGCATGCCACATAATTGAAATAGCCCACTGCATGTCTTAAAGATAGTGTCAAACTTCCTCTCCAATCTTGGGCGATATTAAACCTGGAAAACAGTATACAATTGAACTATTCTGACTTGTGTTCTATGTAAAGCTAATCAGTAATGCTATCATCTCTCCTTCAACAACAAAAATTTAAAAAATAGCATTGTCTGATTGCCTTGCACACTCCTTCAGCTGACCAGGGTGACTTAATACTATTCAGTTTAAAGAGCTGCACAGAGCAAGTTACTTAAATAATACATGCCAGAAGAAACAGGTCGCAGGTCGGATGCTTTACCAGCCTCATCACGGTTTTAGTTTCAACCGCCACATTACAATGAAGGTGGTCGAAACAGAAACCAGCCGTTCATACTGGCTGGATTTCGGGAAGCTCAAGAAGCCCACCGGCCAGTCGGAGACCAGCACGAACTCTCTATGGACGGCGTTTCCGCCATAGGGATTACAATGTCGGTTTCTGACAGGCTTTCCATGTCGGGCTTTCCGACAGGAAAGCCTGTCAGACAATTACATTGGGGGCCCTTAGCAGGGCCCCCTTCATCCTGTGGCTTCCAGTTGGGTGCCAAGGGAAGAGCTATGGTGACCCCTGTTAATCTGGACTTTCCGACAGGAAAGCCTGTCAGAAAATTAAATTGGGGGCCCCTAGCAGGGCCCCCTTCATCCTGTGGCCTTGGGTTGGGTGTCAAGGGAGGAGCTATGGTGCCCCCCTGTTAATCCTAGGATTCTATAAACCAGTCTCGGGGTGCTATACACTAACTAAAGAATCTTCTGACAACGTGTCAAACTAGAACCTGGGCATCCATCTTAAAATTCATGTTAGTCCTCACTACTAATAAAATGACATATAGTCTGTTAAACATTTCAGAATAGATGTGTTAAAGGAAAACCCTCCAATTTTGAGACAAACCTGGAATAAAAAGTGCGATTGTGGATCTTATGGTGAGTGCTTCTCTGGATTTAGCACTTCCCTAGAAATGACTGCAAAGTCCATTATTGTTTGCCTTTAAATCAAAGTCACAGTCTGGTTCAAAACCATATGAAGATATTAATGCTACTTGGAACAGTAGTCATTACTCTAAGGCTGACTATTGTATTACTGCCTATGCACCTTCCTGCTGATTGCCAATGAATCACACTAAAGCAGTGACCATAGTCTCATACTGGATTTGCAATCTGTCATAATCAGGCGGTGAGGAAAAATATATAATTTAGCTGATCAAAAACTACACTATAAGGTTCCAAACTAGCCAAACCAGACTGCGGGGGAAGATGGGGATGCTGGAAAGAAATTCTTTGCATTAGGCTAAGAGATACAAAAAAGTTTAAAAAACTTGAAAATGTAGTTAAGTCACTGAAACTATGAAATACGCCATTGAACTCAAAATGTATCCTCACTAATAAACAAATGCCTGTTTACTTTGTTAAAGTTGTCTGTGGGAACTCCACTAATTTGTAATTAAAAATGATAGCATCCCAAGATGGCCTACAAAGATGCATATTACAAGTGGGAGAACCATGGACTGAAAGGTGCTAGTAGCAGCAAGCAGAGATATTGATAATATTTTTATCAGGACTGATAGAATGAGGACTTAGTTTTGTGAAGCAAAGACCATTGTGCAGGAGGGGTATAATTTGGATGTGTATGGGTAAACAGTACATTAAATAGCATGAATGACTTTGGCTCCTGTGCTGGTTAGGGTCAGTGTGTAGGATTTGCAGCCCAGGCTCTCAATGGTAGACTACGAAGATTCATGGAAGGAGATTCTGGATGATATTCTATATAATGTTTGGAAAAGTGTTCAGGAATCTTTCATGGATGGGTTATAGATCTATAGATTTGGTCTGGAAGGAATATAACAAGAGTGCATTTTAAGTCCTTCATAAATTGAAGGATGATGCAGGTCAGTCTAATTTGAAGAGTGATATTGTTCCACAGACAGGGCACACAATGAGAAATCTTGGTTTAGAATGTAGAAGAAAATGTTTTAGGACCGCCATCCTAAAGTATCAACTCAAAATTAAAAAGGAACTCAATAGTAATTTGTACTTTACTTGTTTTTGGACAACTCACCAGCTCTGCACGAGTTGCACGGACGGCGTTCCTAGCAACGGGTCTGGGAGAATGTCAATCTCCCTCATGATATTGGCGAGTCTCACTGGAAGCTCTTGTCTCAAAAACATGAAGGAGGTTTTCTCACACCCATTAGCAGATCCTGGGGAAAAGAATATAGCATGCTTAAAACAGTGTATGTTATTTGTGAGAGTACCATGCCTCCAACTTCAAGAACATCCACGAGACAAGTTATCCTCATGTGTTGAGTTGAAAGTGCTTTACAATTACACAATATTAATACAGCCGGTGAAGAAGATAAATACACTTGGCAATACATTTAGTAAACCAGAATACTATTAGGTAAGGTATGCACTGGTGTAAAAAGGTGGGCATATATAATGTACCCAATTCTTCCTGCCGGCGTAATAGGAAATGGAGCAGGGAAGCGTAGCTTCGAAATTAAGTCTGAACCACGTGAATTTCCAAATGTAAACAATTTTGAATACATTGTATCAGAGGCTCCTGGATTTCTTTGTTAAAATCTCTAATGCACTAAAATAGATACAATGGAAGTCTCATGCTGGTATTCAAATGTTTTTAAATCCCATTCGCTACGCGTTTACCCTGGTGCTGAAATATGTAAGTAACATGGAAAGGAGCAACAGCTGGTTTCTTAATTCCAGCCACGGCAATAAACGAATCTTTAAAAACAAAGACAGTATCAGCCTGCAAAAAAAAAAGGACAAAGAGCACGCTACATCTTCAGTGAAAGCACAAGTTCTAGCTCTTAATACCTCAAACAACCCAGACAGAGTACTAAAACCTGACTGTCATACGGCGATCGCAGGTGCGCCTCTGTAGTGGCAGCCCCACCTTGGTGTGACACATGCTAAGCTTGGACAGGGTATTCAAACCTGACTGTCATAAGGTGATCGCAGGTGCGCCTCTGTAGTGGCAGCCCCCACCTTGGTTTGACACATGCTAAGCTTGGACAGGGTATTCAAACCTGACTGTCATAAGGTGATCGCAGGTGCGCCTCTGTAGTGGCAGCCCCCACCTTGGTTTGACACATGCTAAGCTTGGACAGGGTATTCAAACCTGACTGTCATACGGCGATCGCAGGTGCGCCTCTGTAGTGGCAGCCCCCACCTTGGTTTGACACATGCTAAGCTTGGACAGGGTATTCAAACCTGACTGTCATAAGGCGATCGCAGGTGCGCCTCTGTAGTGGCAGCCCCCACCTTGGTGTGACACATGCTAAGCTTGGACAGGGTATTCAAACCTGACTGTCATAAGGCGATCGCAGGTGCGCCTCTGTAGTGGCAGCCCCACCTTGGTGTGACACATGCTAAGCTTGGACAGGGTATTCAAACCTGACTGTCATAAGGCGATGGCAGGTGCGCCTCTGTAGTGGCAGCCCCCACCTTGGTGTGACACATGCTAAGCTTGGACAGGGTATTCAAACCTGACTGTCATAAAGCGATCGCAGGTGCGCCTCTGTAGTGGCAGCCCCCACCTTGGCTTGACACATGCTAAGCTTGGACAGGGTATTCAAACCTGACTGTCATAAGGCGATCGCAGGTGCGCCTCTGTAGTGGCAGCCCCACCTTGGTGTGACACATGCTAAGCTTGGACAGGGTATTCAAACCTGACTGTCATAAGGCGATGGCAGGTGCGCCTCTGTAGTGGCAGCCCCCACCTTGGTGTGACACATGCTAAGCTTGGACAGGGTATTCAAACCTGACTGTCATAAGGCGATGGCAGGTGCGCCTCTGTAGTGGCAGCCCCCACCTTGGTGTGACACATGCTAAGCTTGGACAGGGTATTCAAACCTGACTGTCATAAGGCGATCGCAGGTGCGCCTCTGTAGTGGCAGCCCCCACCTTGGTGTGACACATGCTAAGCTTGGACAGGGTATTCAAACCTGACTGTCATAAAGCGATCGCAGGTGCGCCTCTGTAGTGGCAGCCCCCACCTTGGTTTGACACATGCTAAGCTTGGACGGGGTATTCAAACCTGACTGTCATAAGGCGATCGCAGGTGCGCCTCTGTAGTGGCAGCCCCCACCTTGGTGTGACACATGCTAAGCTTGGACAGGGTATTCAAACCTGACTGTCATAAGGCGATCGCAGGTGCGCCTCTGTAGTGGCAGCCCCACCTTGGTGTGACACATGCTAAGCTTGGACAGGGTATTCAAACCTGACTGTCATAAGGCGATGGCAGGTGCGCCTCTGTAGTGGCAGCCCCCACCTTGGTGTGACACATGCTAAGCTTGGACAGGGTATTCAAACCTGACTGTCATAAGGCGATCGCAGGTGCGCCTCTGTAGTGGCAGCCCCCACCTTGGTGTGACACATGCTAAGCTTGGACAGGGTATTCAAACCTGACTGTCATAAGGCGATCGCAGGTGCGCCTCTGTAGTGGCAGCCCCCACCTTGGTGTGACACATGCTAAGCTTGGACAGGGTATTCAAACCTCACTGTCATAAAGCGATCGCAGGTGCGCCTCTGTAGTGGCAGCCCCCACCTTGGTTTGACACATGCTAAGCTTTGACAGGGTATTCAAACCTGACTGTCATAAGGCGATCGCAGGTGCGCCTCTGTAGTGGCAGCCCCCACCTTGGTGTGACACATGCTAAGCTTGGACAGGGTATTCAAACCTGACTGTCATAAGGCGATCGCAGGTGCGCCTCTGTAGTGGCAGCCCCACCTTGGTGTGACACATGCTAAGCTTGGACAGGGTATTCAAACCTGACTGTCATAAAGCGATCACAGGTGCGCCTCTGTAGTGGCAGCCCCCACCTTGGTTTGACACATGCTAAGCTTTGACAGGGTATTCAAACCTGACTGTCATAAGGCGATCGCAGGTGCGCCTGTGTAGTGGCAGCCCCCACCTTGGTTTGACACATGCTAAGCTTGGGCGTTCAGAGCACTTGTGCGTAAAGAAATCCTGATGTTCATAATAGGATGCAATTGCATAACCTTTTTACTGCAGAAATAAGCTCCCTTTAAAAATCCACTGAGCAGACATAGGGCACTTCCAGTATCATGAACGTTGAAGTGTATCCTTCTTTCCCAAGGATATGCCTTTTAATGGTTTTAGGCAACAGAAGGCTTCCTCCTCCCCAATGATTGCATAGCATTATAAACTCATGAGCCCCTCTTTGACGTTAATTAAAGCTCTTGTTCATACTGTTGGCCTGAGCCACATGAAAGAGCACATCAATGGGCTAAGTAACAATGTTGTGTTGACATGTTCTTCTCGAGAGCGTGTTCACTGTCGGTTTCTTGGCACTATTAAATATGAGCAGAGATAGAACAAGACGTCTAACTGGAGCCAAGACAAAACTTTCCTGACCAATTATTTCACAGCTGAGTCTCCTTGGTGATACCTTGTGCTGCTCCTCATAAGGCTTTCATACCTTTAGGAAGAGTCAGGATTCAGGAAGAGGGACCAAGGTTTAGAGACTCAGGGAGCAAACCTGCAGAAACCTATTCTTTCCTCACGTCTTTTAAACGCATGTGAGGCCACATGTTTTAATATTGGAAATGGTGATTACCTAATTGGGTTTTTCTGCGAATCACAATTAGGTAATCACTACTCCTGACGTATAAAACTCCATGAGTTTCATTTAGCAGTTCATAGTGGGTCACAAATGGACCTACCTTATGAGTATTAATGAGGTAGGTCTTATTTTGCGACCCATTGTGAATCTCTAACATCACTGGGATGGTGGAAGGCTGGGGTCTGTGTACCACCAAGTCAGTGATTGCTTTTAAATAAAGCAATCATTTCTTTTTTAAATGCAGCGTGTTTTCCTTTAAAATAAAAAAAAAAAAACACTTTGTATTTAAAAAAGAGAAGTTTTCTTTTCATTAGGTCTCGCCTGGCATAAGACTGCACAGACATGCGTAGTCTCGCTGGCGAGATTTAATGATTTAGAGTAGGTTTCTCTAGTGGGCTTTAAGCCCCGCCCCTCTTTTCTATTGGCTAACGTCACCGTTTATGCTAAACGGTGGCCAGCCATTGGAAAAGAGCGTCTAGTGACATACACTTTTCTCTTTTAGAGCCGTCCCAGTTGGACTGGCTCGGTTCCTTTACGTTTGTGGTAAAAGCTTTTCTTATCTTTATGGGGCCATGTGTTTCAAACATATGGCCCCATAAAGACAAGAAAAGCTTTCATGTCAGAAGGAAAGCAGGCCGCATGCTTATTTTTGCATCGCGCTTAAAGTGACAGCGCGATGCAAAAATAAACAGTGGCTGACTGGCGTTTGTTTTTTCCTTGTATTTTTTTTATTTAGTCTGGAGTTTTACCGTCTCTAGAAGGCGAACAGACTCCATCCTGAGGATTAGTGATTGCCAGACGTGGCACAGTACAACAATCATTTAATATTGAATGACGTGATTTTGAACGATTTCTCTCATCTCGAGTCGGTAGTTGATGACTATCTTTGGTCTCATTACGCTGTTAGAAATGGAGTCGAACAGGTTCAAGCTCTGGAAGGTCACACCGTTAACTAAATATGAGTTGTTGCGGCGGGCCAAATGTATCACATTTCCCGCATCAGCAGCTCTTTTACCGCACGACCTACAAGAAACATTTCCTTGAGACTTTCTATCCAATCCTCGGCTTTAAATGTCTAACATTGGATCGCACAAGTCAGGCAGAAAGTGTCCTAGGTCTGTTTCCAAAGCAACTGTGGTGCTTCACGGCCTCCAACAATGAAGCTGTCCGGAGGATTTGAGCAGCCATCTTCTAGAAGGCAAACAGACTCCATCCTGTGGATTAGTGATTGGTCGCTGGAGGAAGTCGTCATCTTCGTGTCCATGGGAAATATCTACTTGCTGAGATGTGAAGATAGGTACACAGAATGCCGTCAGCGGAGCTGTTACCGCCGGCTTTATTGTTCCAAGTTATGTTTTAGCCTCGTGTTAGTGTGAATGTCGATGCGGTGCCCCCAGGTCATAGCCCAGCAGCACAACTCGGCAAGCAGGGCGTTTGTTGGCCAATGCTGCGGGCCTTCTGTCACCTTGGTGAAAACGATCCCCAGTCCACTCGGCTGTAACGATGTCTCCGGTCATGTCTTGAAGACCGTAAACTTTATTTAAAATGAACAACTTGATTGGCAGTGATGAACTGCAAGGCAGAATGCCACAGACACTTAAAACCTTATTATGCACCGGTGGTGCCAAACACAAAATGGCGGCACGTAGCACGGTGGAGAGCCGGGTGGCTCCCAGCACGTCCATGCAGCATAGCGTTGAAGCTGCAGGACGGAGCGCGAGAAGAAAACAGGGCTCGCGCTGGCACCACATGGAGCGGCAGTTAATCAGGTAAGCCAACGGTTTCCAACTGTTTATTTCAACAGGCGCAGAGGTAAAATGTTAAGTAAAAGAAATTTGAAATTACCTCAGGAGCGCCAAACACCGCATTTTAAGCCCCCCAGCCAGCTCCCAGGAATAAATGAAGGCGATAGAAAACCCCTCTTCAGTTGTTAATCTCCATACCAGTCACACCTCCCAAGCTGCTATTTCACCAACAGGCAAAGGAAAATCGTTCTACCCAAAGCCGCTCTTGAAGCGTGTTGCTTCACTTGAGTTGAAACAAGCATTGAAAATGCAATAGGTCTCGCCTTTGACTAAGTTAAAGCCATTTGCTTTGCTAATGGTATTATATAGCAAAGCAAATGGCTTTAACTTAATAAAAGGCGAGGCCTATTGCATTTTCATTTTTTAAGAGCAGGCAGTGGTCCGTGGGGTCACTGCCCGCCCTGAAAAAAACGTTTTTGCTACCATTGCCAAAGGGGACCCCTTCCCATTGGCGAATGGGTTACCACCTGTCTGATATAGGTCAATAGCTAGCCACTCTGCTGCCTGTGGCGGTCCCTGCCTTTCCCGGCCCGCGGTGGCCATAAGAGCGCTCGGGGTTGGTGCGGTATTCCCTCGCTTGCCAACCCGCGGCGAACGCATGGAAGACCGGGGGGGAGGTGGGGGGGGGGGGGGTGGACTTACTGCCGCCCTCAAATCTTTTGCCACTTGGGGCGGACCGCCCCCACCTTACTAAGCCAATGATGAGGTGGTAAAATACAAATGATTTGCGACTGCAATTCACTCGAAAAACATTCTTACATACTGCTGTGATTCGGTATTAGGAAGGGACACCCTAAACATGCCCCAAATGCATTTTACCGGAATTCTGCGAATCGGGCCGTATGCAACCAGTAAAATGCATGATACATGTGACCCATGATATCAGCACTTGAGGAGCACAGAGGTCTCTCTGGACAGGGTTCTGGAACAGAGACTTAATGAAAGCTGCAGTGTTTACATTATGAAAAAGTATCACAAATCAAAGAGGGATTTAAAGAAAATGTACTCAGCGGCATGTACGAAACCAGGAGATCTTAAGGGTAAGCATGCAGCTGCATTCTGAATGACCTGTACTCTCTGAAGCAAATACTGGAGAAGGCCTAGATCAGTGATACTCAAAGTATGGCCCGGGGGGGGGGGGGCTTACGGACCGCTTGACCTTTACATGCAGTCCCCCCTGAACAGCAGCATGAGCTGCTGTTCAGTTGCTGAGCACCAATATTCAGGAAAAGATGTTAAATAAGCGGGCACACATTTATTAACCTATAAATAAATGATTGCCCTTTTTTTCAACATGTTTTTAGACCTCCTCACACAATCCCCGACCCACCCAGACCCCCTATCACCACCCTGTTGGCATCAGTGCGGCCCTCAGCCACAGTACAGACCGTACTTTGTGGACCCTGGGCCAATGTTTGTGAGTACCCATGGCCTAGATCAATCAGTAGATTTGTAGAGCGCTTCTTCTCACCCGTGAGTGTATCCAGTCAGTGAATACACTGAATTGCCATAGCCAAGAGAAGAGACAATCAGGTATTTTGTTCAAACAACAAGAATTGGACAATTCTTCTCAGGAGTCTTCAATATTAACAGCAGGTGGAGACCATAAAAGGTTACTGGGCCGTATTCCGTGAAGTGCTCCAGGGTGCAACGGTCTTGTGTGCCAGCTTTCTGCACCACTGAGGCACTTACAGAAGCGGCAGCAGATACTTGCTCGGCCCCTTCTATAATTTGGATAGCGTCAGTGCACAAGTAGCATCAACACTACCCTAAAAAGGCATTCCATCTTTTGCAGGGGCCCTGGCTTCATGCAAATGAGGAAAAACACTTTGCCTCTGCACCCATTCCGTATTATGGACATGGCACCGAGTCATAGAAGCCGTCAAAGAGTGCATTGATTGTGCACCACAAAGAGGTGGTGTAAAGTCAGTGCGCCCTCAAGGAAACCCCTGTGGGTGGTGTAAAAGGGGTCCCATGGTCCCCCCAGATATTTCCCTGCATGCGACTGCGGTCACTTAGTGCGTCTGTTTGCAGAGCGACCTCTGACCCCTTAACAATGCAGGCCCGGTGCCCCCTGCACTGTGAAAGGCTCACAGACTGCTTCAAACAGCCATTCTGTCCTCACTAATGAGCTGCCCAAACCGGTTTGCGGGAGCACTGCAATATCAGTAATAGGGCACACTGCCCCCGTTTGCATCCAGTGCACCTAATTATAGGTGCACCACAGCACAAGCGGGGACAGTGTGCCCTTACCGTGACACTGGCCCTGGATTGTTAGAGAGAATAAGTCCTCTATTTTTACTCCTAGGCTTTTTACCAAGTTAACTGAGTCAGGCGGTGTACTCATCTCATAATGCAAATAGGAAACAAGCAGAAATACAGTGACCATGAACCACTAGTATTTCAATTTTGCTGGCATTTGGCTTTAGTTTACTACAACCCATCCATTGCCAAGTGAATCTCATGACTGACTGACATTCTAGATGGGCAATGGTTTATTTTTCAAGTGCACCAGTAGTTGGAAAGCATCAACATACATAAATAGCATGCCACCTATTTCCACGAGGGCATTTGCCAAGGGGCTAATATAGATGTCAAAAGGATGAGGCAAAAGGGTAGAGCCCTGGGACACACCACATGTATTTGAAGGTTTTGTCCTTTAAAAGAGGAAACTCCGACTGCCTGAGTGTCAAAGATAAAAGATGCTAACTGCTGTAGGGCTATCCCATCGATACCAACCACCTCGGCACAGTTCAACAAAATATTGTGAGCGATTGTGTCAAAGGCGGCAGATAATTTCAATAAGATCGAGATAAAGGCCAGAATCTAACTCAGAAGATTAGGGATGGATAACATAAGCGATTTTGTGCTGTGCTGTGAGCAAGAGGGAATCATGCCTGAAAAGTATTTAACATGTTATGCTCATACAAGGGAGTGTCTATTTGATTAGTGACATGGCTTTCCCGAATTTTGCAATTGAAAGGCAGTAAAGAAATGGAATGAAAGTTTTAATATCAGATGGATCAGTCTTTTATGAATATATGACTTTACATCGCGGTGTTTACACTGCGATGCCTTTACAACGCAGGCATTACAACGCAAGTCGTTACAACGACTTGCGCTGGAGGGCGCTGGATTTAGGAATAGTATGATTTCCTATTCCATCTCCAGTCTACGTACAGTAGGGAAGGTGTTGGAATAGTAAATCATACTATTCCTTAGGTTAGAGCGCCATCCAGCGCAAGTCATTGTAATGACTTGCGTTGTAATACCCGCATTGTAAAGGTATTGCGGTGTAAACACCGCGATGTAAACGATGTTTCCCGTCTTTTATGATGAATGTAATTCCCTTGGCAACTTTAAATGAAGAAGGAACAGTACCATGTAACAGAGATGAAATCGAAGGGTCAAGGCAGGAGAGAAAGTCTTACTAATCTATTTGAATACTGAGGTAGTGCATGGATCTGTAGGCGGAATCTGATTTTATGCAATATCAGAAACGTTGTATCCTCTTCAGAGAAAGCTATGAAAGCCTTAAGAAGAGCTGCATAAGGTATCACTTCAGAAGAGGCTGTAGAAAAGGATGCCTCATTGCTACCATTACTGACTGCAAGAGCTCTTGCGTCCTCTATCCCTGCAGTGCCCCCACTCTATCTCTTTACCTCAAGCAATCCCTCCTCTACCTGTTGCCTATGAGTGAACTGGTGTGTTTTCTGTGAGTCTAGGACTTTACTGCTGTTTGAAGGTTAGGTGTCCCTACTGGTCCAACCGTAATTTAAACAATCTGATAAACTGTTGTTACGTCTCCCGCATGCTGACTTAATACTCTAGTATCATTATTTAATATCGTAACTTTTTGCCTGCTTGAGTGGATCCAGGAAGGTGCTACAATATGGTATTGGACTTTTAAATCAATTGTGAAAAATTGTCTAGTTGCAGTGAAATTAACTGGAATTAATTGATGACCTGTCCTAGCTTATGTCTTTTTTACTTTTAATTTTCTTAAAACCAGAACTTCAAATAAAAACAGAAAACTCAAACAAACCCATAAAGTCAACAATCAAAGTTCAAGTCACTTCTAGTGTGTCAATGTCAGACCGGAGAGAAGATTTATACCAGGCATTGACATTTTTCACGACAAAGGAATACGCCTCAAAGTTTCAGCGAAGGATATACCCACAGTTGCTCCTAGTTTACACACCGAATTATAATCCTAATATCCCAGGTTAAACATGTTCACTATACCAGTTTTAATGACCCATTCACAAGTGCCATAACGCAGATTGTGAGAAGTTGGCCTGATATATGCTGTCCACTAGATCTAGTGGGCACCTTGTATCAGTCCAAACAACCCCTTATCGGTTATAGGTTAAAGACAACCTTTATTGAAAGCTATCCTAGTAGTGGTAGCTATGGAGAGCAGCCTTCAGGCTAAGTCTTGAAGGAATGTAAAGCAGCTTGTTTTACGAGTCTATAATCTCTTGAGTCACTAAATGAAGGATAGCCACACCAGGTAGGTGTGTCTATATATATATATATATATATATATATATATGTTTTTATTACTAAACACACCCTCCTAGTCTCTTTATGAGCTGGATTCGATCTGTCCACGAAGGATGTCGTGTGCTGCAGCGTCGGTGCCCTGACTGGACACAACAAGCCTTGGCAACAGCAACCCACGCAGAAACGAGAAAGATGCTTCGGTGCAGACCAGCAAGGTCTGTGGGACTCACCACTTGGCTGAGAGTCAGGGCACATCTGGAGCAATCAGGAAAGCCCAAGGAAATATACAGTTACCCCCTCAGGGACCCACCAGGGATCGCGAAGGGACCTCGAGACGAAACTCAAAATGGCGGCCCACTCGGAATGACCAGGCCGACAATCTTCGGTGGATTCAGTGCTCGAGGTGGGGGCTACAAGTTGGCCAAGCACGACTTCAAGAGACGTCGAGAAGTCACTGCACTTGCAGAAATGCGCGGTTACCAGGAGTTCCGGTTCCACGCTACTCACGAGGTCTGCGGGTCTCAGCTTTGCTGGAGACTTGGGTCGGCCTCTGAGATGTCTGAAAATCCTCTTCCTGGGCTGCAAATACTTCGGAGTCCGGCGGGAGCTTCGGAAATGCAGACCGGCAAATTGGTTCGTTGGTGTCTGCCAAGCAGGGGAGTCACTCCTTGACCCCAAGGGAGATTTCTTCAGTCCTCTGATCTTGAGCAGAGCGTCGAAGGTCCAGGATTCAGCTTCAGAGTTTCGTCCAGGGTAATATAAAGTCCTGAGGACTGGGGTCCCATGCTTATACTAGGGTAGGGGGTTGGACATACTCTGGGGACCCACCTATGGGAGGGTTTGGAAAGAGGGGTGGCTACACCCATTTCCTTTGTCCAGTTTCACGCCAGAACAGGGGCTTGAAGCCCCTGAACCGGTTTGAGCTGGACTATGCACAGAGACACCAAATGTGCTCCCAGTGCAGGACCTCAAAGCACTCAGAGAGTGCTCCCACCCTGCCCCAATACACATAAGCCTGTCTGGGAGGTGGTTACACCTCCGTGTGACAGGAAACCTATTGTCCAGGCCTCCCCTGCCGGAGTTTCGGTCAGCAGCAGGAGGCCAGACCCATGTCTGTGGCTGCAGCATCCATTTTGTGATGCCAGGGCTCTATTAAGTTTCTACCGGGTATACCAGTGCTGTCATGTCTCTCCCTCTAGAAGGGTGGGATCATACTCCCACACCATTTACTGGTGTGGGGGTATGATTCCAAGGTGTTTGACACCAAACACAACATGTTTTCGTGCAGTCAGTCTGTAACAGTTAGCATTTACCGTTTGGTTATAATGCACTTAAGAGTATATGGTCAGGCTGCACTACTGACAACCCCGGAGAAGAGATTCCGAAGGCTGCAGAGGGGCGCCGCTCATGCCTGGGCACCCTCTCACATATAACCAAGCACCCTGACTTCAGGGTTGATAAGGCCTGTCATGGGGTGACTGATAGGTTTGTATGTGCAGTATATGGTGAGATATAGTAAACCTATATCTCAGTAAGGGGTGCATGCACCACCTTACCCAGGCTGCAGTAGCAGATCTGTGGTGTCATTTTGGGTGGCTTTCCATGGGTGCATTAAAACATGCTTCAGCCCCTGGTAGGCCTCTGGGGTACCTATGCCCTGGGTACATAGTATACCATATACTAGGGACTTATAAGGGCACCTCAGATCCAATCTGAACTGTACCTAAAGTACATGGAATCATTTTAGAGAGGAAGCAGCTAGGCTGGGGCCCTGAATAGCAGGGTGGCATGGAGAAGTGTGGCTCAACGATTAGAGCGGCAGACCCTGATGCAGAGGTCTAGCCCGGGACCAGGGTTCAATTCCCCGCCTCGGCGGGTCTTGGGCTCAAAAATTCCACGGACCTGATAATTCTCGCCTCGGTGCCATTCCAATCATGGAGTCCCACTCTGCAACTCTGGGCAATAGCTTGCTTAATCTCCACAACGGCCCCCACAACGCTACGGATGCCTGGCCTCCACCTTGGGGGTGCCCAGGAGTGGACGCCTCACAGGGAAAGCCAGGATGGGTTCCACAGCGGTATTCGTACAAGCGCCTTGAGACCCTTGCGGGTGAGTAGTGCGCTATACAAGTATCAATTTACATTTACAATTTACATTTACAGGGTCCCAGCCAGACTAGAGTCGAAAAACAGTGAAACACCAGCAAAAAGTGGGGGTAAACATGTGAAGCAGATCCTACTCTCCTACACAGATGACCAGAAATGAAGCTAAACATGTGACAAGCTCTATTCTGCCAACAAGGTTATTAAAGCGCACACACTTGTGCAAGACTCCTATTCCTACCTACAGTAACGCTCTGGGGCAAGTTAATGAGACATTCGTACCTCGCCACTAACTTACAATTCCAAATTTTGGGGTTTGCTTAAACTGTCAATTGCTGACTTTTACCCTCTGACCATACCACTCAAATAGGAAACCTTACTAAGCTATGCCCATCTTGATAGCAGCCCATAGTTATTGAAATTAGGCACGTCTCACATATATTTCAGTGTGCACTGGTTTCCTCCACGCAACACCCTACAGAACTATGGCTCTCAGTGAAGTTGGAAGGACATAGGACTGGTGCCATGTGTTTCTGTGAACACAAACGTCTGTCCTTCTACTCCAAGGACATGACAAGGCCAAATGCCCTATACCTCCTACAGAAAAGAAAAACCTCGAACCACTTGTGGGAAAAATTATGCAAGTTATTTATCTTAAACAACTACAGAAAAGAAATATGTAACCGACTAACACTGTCTACCCACGTTATATTAGGTTAGGATACTTTAGTAAAGTTCACCCTGGAGAGGGTATTTTGACGGTGAAACACAACTAAGCATCGAGTCGCCTACAAAAGCATACCCGCAATGAGAACGGAAATTTAGCAGAGACAAGGAAACAGGCACTAGTTCATACGACCAAAAGGAAAGCAAATAATACCAATTTAAAACCTTGTCCTTTGATGGAAAATAAGAAGCAAGTTATAAATGAAAATAAGCAGGAAAGCACTACATTATCCAATAAACAATAAGAAAGAGAAAACAACGCATCACATAGAAATTAGAAGTAACACAATATTTAACAATATTCGTTATTAAACCACAACTCTCCAGCAACCAAACTACAATAAGAGGGGAGGGTGAAAAACAAAACTTTGTTGTGAGTGGTGCCCGCAAGCCACTAATTTATGGGACCTGTGCGGGTGTAGCACAGCGGAGGTGCGTGATCCCTGGAACAGACTCTTATAAACCTCAAAACTGTCGCTCCTGCCCAGTGAGTACCGACCACTCTCTCCATCTCTCAGGTACTCCAGCCATGACTCGGAAGTAGGTACTGCTGGTATACAGTATGCGGAAGTGACCCAGCATTGGCCTGGTGACCAGTGCCACTTGGATATTATGAGATCCTCCACCAGGGTCAGGGTTACTGTGCTGCTCCATAGCTGGAGAGAGCACTTAGATTGCTGCCTCAGGTTGCCTGAATCAATGTCATACATGACAAAGTTGTGTGAGAAGGGAGAGTATGTTCCATCAAGTGCAACGTTGGGGCCTGAGCAGCAGTGATAATCAAGCCAGCCTCGGCTGTTGAAAATACTGAACTTCCACAGTTTTTATGCCGGTTACAGTTAATTTTGGATGGCTCTACCTTAATGTGCATGGTGGGGGGCCCTAACTTCTATGCTTGAACTCACAGAACCGCAATCGCTGGAAAACTGCTGAAGTTGAACATTTGAGGTGCTGACCACGCGTTTTCTGGCAAAGTACAGTTTGCTGATTGTTAATGTGAAGCAACGTCCAACAGAGGGTTCTAGGCAACAGCCAACTACAACCAACCTGGACTCTGGTTGCTTCATAGCTCGCCACCTGCCTCTGCGGAGAGTAAATACATCTCAGGTGGGCTGCACTTAACCTGAGTAATCAGCGCAGTAATGGCATCAGGCGACCGAGCAATTAAATACCTCGGACACATGGGTGCATTGCTATATTTACCTCCACAATGTTCACGCTTCGGTTTAATGATGAAAATGCCGAGCCTAAGCAGAAAACAGAATCTATTTTTTCTTTCAGATCTTTGCAGCTGCAATTCTGCGACTGGACTCGGATTGGAGCACCAAGTTGTTTGAACAAGTACTGCTTATGTAATGTCTGCTGTCGCTTTATTGACCTTAAACTTTGCTTAGCAGCATGCACAGTCACAGCTGTGCAAATCTGTGGATTGGTTTCTATCTTAGGAACCCCCGCTGCCCGTCCGTGAGCAGCGTGGCAGGTCCGTGACGACTGGCACGATCGCACCGCGCGCCACAGCCACTCGCCGAGAGTTCTTAGAACAACACCTGCTGTTGACTAGAAAGCTGCAGAGGGGGGAGCCTCGCCAGCGGATGCGTCTGGCACAGCGGAGTGGAGGACAGCGCGCTACTTCACTCTTCTCAGAAATCCGATGTGAATAGTAACTCTTAAAACGAGAAGAACAGATTAGATCGAATTCTGCTAAAAACAAAACAAATCACCTTTCATTTTAGGACCGAATGGACTTCATGTTAAAAAAACATAACCAGACATAATAAAATGTCAAAGGTACCTCGTGTGTATTTTGTTGCAAGAACTGCATTTAGTACATTTAACGTTAGACGAAATGAAATGTTGAAGAGCAAACTCGGTTTTCTTTCTAGATCTCCTACCTTCCACACCTCATTGGAGCCATTCTGTCAGATACTGTGCCTTAAAAACCTGTGCACCGACTGTGTAAGGGGCAGCACGGTGGGTAGTAGAAGGATGTAAAGGATCGGCTTACACCCTACATAGCCCCCGATTACATGATGGTCAGAGCAGTATCTCTGGGTGGCATACTGCTGCACCAGTTTGTATCCGACATGGTGTTCCTGTTTCTCCCGATCCTACCTGCTGGAAGATCAGGCCAGTAAACTTCCATGAGGCTTGGACTGCAGATGCGGGCTGGCTGGCCCTCGCTCCCTGGACTCAATGCTACAGCACGGGGGAGCACAGAATGCTCTCACTTGCCAGATACAGGCTCTACTGCCCCCATTGTATCCTCCCAAGCCCCTGCCTGCAAGCCGCGCACAGACGGCCCTTCCGCCCCACTTGCCATTACCACACTGCTCAGGACAGGTGGTAAAGGTAGAGTTAATCCCCATGGAACCGGGAATTCTGCGTGAAAATTCATGTGGAAAAAGGATGTCTGCATAGTTATTCCTCTTTGAGTGGGGATGGACTCATAGAAGCTGGACTCTGCAGTGGAAATAGAGTCCAGAAATGTTATTTCCGACTAAATGGTAAATCCGACTAGCTTGTAACCGGGGGCCATAGAGTGCACACTGCTTCTGAGATTTCATTGATATCAGTTTCTCACCCCTAAAGAGATGGACGTTAGGGTAACAGCCACCAATGTTTGACTTAAGTTCCATTAAGATGCTTGGATTATAGCTGGAGTTTTTCAAAGATCGAAAGAGGTGATGCTCTGACATTGAGCAAACGTGATGTTTAAGCCAGCACACCCAAATCATCAGTGATTGGTGCACAGTGGACCTCCAAGAATATCATCACAACTTGAACAAAGACTACTTGACTAGCTTCACCCTTCTCTACTCTTTCCATTCCCATAGCAAGCTTACCAAAGGAAAGAAATGTACATAAAATATCAGGGTTTTTTTCACACAGATGGAGCGATCAATAATAACTTACCACCAACAGACTAGTGTTACCAATGGAGGTTGCTGGTGCACATTTGAACTTCTTTCCAAGCTGAGTAACTGCAATAAATTCTGGCAGAAAATCACACCATTGTCATTCACCAGTAAAGATACTTTTGCCCAGAAAGGTAAATCAGCAAAAAACACCAAATCTGAACTGCTGACCTTGAAATTAAAGCGATCTATGAACCGATAACCAAATGTTTATGCTTCCCAGGTATGTTGCAAAGGGGAGTATTATGATTGAATAGTAAAGTTGGAGACCATGGTACTTGGTTCTAATACTACATTATCGATTAAAACAGGAACCTCAAGGTTCCAGTTATTCAATTAATCTCCCTGGACTTCCAACTGTAACAAGCATTTACAATGCAATGGTCTCGGCAATATTATAGGTAGAGCTATTGGTATTGCTCATTATTTTTTTTATCATTTTTGTATCCCTAAATAAATGGCATTGTCATTTCTATTGGCATTAGCTTTTTTTTTGCATATGTGATACCTATTACCTACCTATAGCGACGTCAGTTGTGGTGCCAGCACACCGAAGTAGGGGGACGGGATAGGGCTACTAGAGTTGACATAAACAGAAAAAAGTCTAAAACAGATTACGTGGCCCTAGCCTAGAGAGGAGGCTCTACTAGAATTAGCATAAATATGGAAGTGTCTTAACGCGGATAAAGCTGTCCCCACCTACATACAAGTACGCAAACAAACGTGCGATGGCTTGCAAACATTAAGGTGCAAACAGTACACTTGCAACTAAGGTGGAAACGCTTACTGGAATATCTTCGTTCATGCCAAACATTGCAGGGACAACCGAAATTGTTTAAAAAAAAAAAAAAAAAAAAATACCATTAGTGTCTGAAGATAACAGAAAAAATAGGAACGTAACAAAGGTACCATGTTAAGTGAGTCAACAACTCCTTCTGCTCGCTAGCGTGAGGAAGAGAAGTTAGAGGGAAACTTTCCCGAACATTAACACATACTGCTCACAAAACCTTTGAGAGCAGTGCAGACTGTGGCTGAAGTCCGTTAAGAAAATATCGGGCACGGCATCGCAGTTGGGGAGCAAGCTCTTGCTATCCCAGTCTAGCTGCAGTGTGGAAGGGAAAGAAAGAAGGGGTCAGGAGTGTGAGATTGAAGCCAGAAACGAGGCTGGACGTAACATCCTGCGCTGGGCTCAAATGGTAGGGAGCAGGAAACAGAGCTAGAAAACACGCTGCGCGCATTCACACGAAAGTCTTCTGAGCCGCTTTGTTTTCCGTTACCCTATAAAGTTGGCACAGTTTACTCTTTCCGACAACGTTCTGCAGCTCGCGCCTCTGATTAGACACCTGCATGTCCTCTGAGCACGTGCCCCGGCAGGCCTGCTTACATTAACCCCTTCAAAGTCACAGCCCTGACATACCTACTGGCACTAAAGTCTAATGAGGTTAAGAAGTAAAGCACGCGTCTATCTAGTATGATCGGCTGAAAGCTGCGGTCACAAGAGCCTCTAGTACTTATCCTGTGAAACACAACATTTGTTCTTCACTTTAAAAGCACATCACTTTATGGTAAATCCTTATTCTAGACTGAAAATCCGCTCCGCCAAAAACTAACAAATAGAACATGAGACGGCACACAACAATGGCGTCACGTGAGCGAGCCTGCTGTGGCGGGTATGCACGGAGCAAGGACTCAGCTGGGGAGCAAGCTCTTGCTATCCCAGTCTAGCTGCAGTGTGGAAGGGAAAGAAAGAAGGGGTCAGGAGTGTGAGATTGAAGCCAGAAACGAGGCTGGACGTAACATCCTGCGCTGGGATCAAATGGTAGGGAGCAGGAAACACGCTGCGTGCGGAGCAGCGACCAGAGCAGCAGCCGAACACTGGAGCCAACAGCAGGGGGAGAGGACGCCATTAACACCGCCGCCTTTCTCCGAGGCGAGGCAGAAATGCCTCGGAGAAACGCAGCGGCGGTTTCAGATTCGGGGGCGTGGCTAAAAAGTGGAAAGAACAGCACGGAACACGCCCCCGAATCTGAAAAAGACGGAGCCTATTTGGAGGGACGGCTCTCTCCTCCAATGGCTGGCCTCCGTTTAGGAAGTCAGCCAATGGAGGAGAAGCAAAAAGAGAGGCGGGCTAAATAGCCACTCTCAGAAACATAAGATCTCCGGACATCCGGTTCTGCCTTCGGCAGACCGGACGGTCCTCGACCTAAAAAGGAATGATGCTAAAACCAACTATAGGAGCTGATCTCTAACATTGTCCTAATCAAATGTCCCTTCCATTGTCGCATCAAATCTTGTTTTCCGTAATGAGGTCCAAGCAGGATAGCCCAACAGCAAACTGTTCCAAGTACAGCTACTCATGTTCGAGATGCTCCTGCTAAAACAAAAATGTCCTGGTAGGGAACAGTCGTGCTAACTGGCGGTAGGTCTGCACTATTTTAAATACCTAGAAGGTGTCAATGCTCGTTTCTGGTGCACGACTGACTGAAACTCTGGACAGTGAGGCTCTCCATGCCCACAGCAGTGCAAGCACAACCAAACTAGTCAATCTGCCTGGCAGCTATTGATTAGCAAGCAGTCCCAGTGTGTAAAAAGACCAGGATGGAAGCTCAAAGAATCCTTTGGCATTCTCCTCACACCCTTAACTGGGATGCCAAAGTGTGTGGTTTGTGCTGCCTCTGTGGGATTTACACTTGCCCTATTGGAAATCACAGGGAGCTAACAATTAACCTGAAGTGGATCACTGAACTACTGCCACATGGAGATCATAAAGACATTGTCCCTAAGGTTGCGATAAAGTTGGGAGGTGAAACTACCCTGGAAAATACCATTTGCGCACGCTATCTGCTCAGCTGCTGCACCCAATACCACATGTTGTGTGTTCCGTGGGGAATAAAAAGTCTTTGCAAAAAAAAAAAAAAATGTCACCGTATCTTTTTCACTGCGCTGCTCCGGGCATGGAATTTCTGCGAGGTACTACCTGTAGGAAACTCTACATGCAAACTGCCAGGGCCAAGGATAATTTAGCTGAAACCTGTGATTGTAAAAGAGGGCCACAAACACCACATGTGCCCAATTCTACACTTACTACAGCACTCACTTATAATCCACAGACATTGCAACAGATTCTTAGATAGCAGCAGGGCCATCAAAAGTGACACGTCCAAACGATCCAATACTTCCCATGTCCGTGCTGTGAAACAAGCACATTTTTTACAAAGCAAACAAGCATTTGCAATGCAATAGATCTCGCATTTACGCAAGTTTAATCTATTGGCATTGTAAATGACAATGTCTTTTATTTATGTTTTAAAAACCAAAACATAAATAAAAGGCATTGTCATTTACAATGCCAATAGCTCAAACTTGCGTAAATGCAAGATCTATTGCATTGCAAATGCTTGTTTTACCTAGCCATGTTGCAGGGTGCAGTACCATATGTGACCAAAAGAGGCCTGAAAGGACCTCTTTTGGCCACATATAGTACTGCACCCTGCAAAGTTGGAGTTATTGGCATTATAAATGCCAATGTTTTTTGCCTAGCCATGTTATAGGGTGCAGTCCCACATGGGATCTCTTTTGGCCACATATGGTACTGCACCCTGCAGAAGATATTGTAAATCCACCCTACCCTTAATGCATTGCATGCAAGACAGTACCACAAGTACATTCAAATAGCTATGTTCATATATAAAATGAGTAGCTTTGAAATGTGACAAAAGAATTATTATATTAATTCCGGGTTAGGTTCTACTGTGTGTGGAGCTGATGAAGGGAAATTAATAGAGGGTCTCATATAAATGTGAGATGTGCTAGTCGGTAAAGTAACCACTGTCAGCCTTACAGAGGACAATGGCTTGTGTCCTGTCTGTAAACCCTTTCAGAATGCAGTGCTCTGAGGATGACATTGAAACTTAGTGAGTAATATCACATGTACCAGGAAGTGTTCTCATGGGTTATACATTTTTTTATACCCATAGGCACTTTAAATAATTGTCCCAACAGGGATTTTACCTGGATAAGGCCATGACGTAAAGTCACCCATGCAACATTCTCGGCCCACTTTAATCATCAGTCTTTTTCCCTACAGAGAATATAGACCAAGCAGCAATAGCCTTTGAAGACGAAATTACATCAACCCTGAACAAAGTGGCACCTTTGGCGAGGGTTAAGGTCAAGGCTAGAGCCTCGCCCTGGTTTACACTAGCATTAAAAATTGACCAATTGGCCAGTAGAACCGCTGAGCGTAAATGGAGAAAAACTAAGATAAAGGAAGACCATCTAAAATATAACCAAATCCATTGAACTTACCTAAATAACTTCAAACAGGCTAAAAAGTTGTATCTGACAAACAGGATCAACAAAGCTACAAACTCAAATAAAGAGCTTTATAAAATATTGAAGGAGTTCACTACTCCTCACTCTGATCAGCCCATCTATACACCCACGCAAGAATGGGTGGATACACGGTCTTCTTTTTTTGACCGAAAAGGTCAAATCTTTTCATAGGTCCTTTCCTCATTGCGAAGTTAATGAGGTAGATTTTCATCTAGCAACAAACAGTGACTGGAATTTAAAGCATTTACTCCAGAAGAAATGTCCATAGCTCTAGCCAAGATTATATCAGGTATCCCATCAGACCCCCTCCCTCCTCGCTTCTGCACAAACATAGCCTCGTTTCTTACAGCTAAACTTAGAGATTTTCAACATGTCTCTAGCGCAGGCTATGGTTCCTACCAGATAGAAAGCAGCTCAAGTAAAGCCCATCCCAAAAAAGCCAGCCTCTGATCCAATGGTACCCGGAAACTACCGCCCTATCTCACTGCTGCCATTTTTTGGAAAGGTACGAGTCCCTGGTTTATAAACAGCTTACCACCCATTTAGAAAGCCATGGACTTCTTGATCCATCGCAATCAAGGATCAGGGCGGCACACAGTACAGAAACATCAGTAGTAGAGGTAGTTGATAACATCAGGCTGGTATTGGACAATAGGCAATCAGCCATGCTAGTCATTTTGGATCTGTCATCCGCATTTGACACCATCTCCAATAGCATTTTAGAACAACTGCTCTGGGAGGTGGGAGTCAGGAGCAGGGGGATGTATGATGCTACATCGCAAACGTTTTCATCGCAAACATTCACGTCGCCGTCTTTACATCGCACACACATTCACAACGCACGATGTCACAACGCAACCCATTACATCGCTCCACCATTGAAAAGCATACAAAACACAATCACTACGCACACAAACACCCCGCATGCTTTAACATCGATGGCAGCGCGTGAATACAGAGCCGTTGTAATGGGTGTTTCCCGTTCCGGATACAGAAGACAGTCTTCATCCCTGCACACAACACGGAAAACACAACTTTCGCTCGCTTTAATTTAAAGTATGGAATAGCATCCATGTAAACACGTCCTACTACTGCCAAATGCATCGCATTGCAACTACACGCGGAAAATACAAATATTCTTCTGTACAAGTCCTGTGAGGAAAAACAGTAGCCCTCCCCTGACTGAAAATACAATCACAACTATTACTAAACGGTTGTGCACAAAACGCGCACCCACCAGCCCAGGGAAGGTTGGCTCATGAGCGCACGGCTGCCCTCTCCTACCTGAGAACTCGGGGGACGTCTTGACGAAGTGGCTGCAGGCTGTGAGGTACACGACCCCCAGGAGCAGGGCAGAAGCTGGGCAGGGGCTATGGGGGCCCATCCTGAAGCCCCAGCACTGACTCTACTCCACAGGGCTCCGGTCCGACCCTCGCCTCCGCCTGCCAGTTACTCCGCGGAGAAGGCAGAGGCTGCTGGTCCCATCGCCAGGGCAGAGAGCAGGGATTTCCCGGTCCTCGACAACATGCCTCCCTCCCGGGGAATGAATGGGACCGAGAACTCCCAGGCAGAAACTTCAGCGCACTTCAGAGCCCTACCTGAGGCGCCGCGGCGTCCTAAATACCCCGCCTCCTGCCACCAGCCCCTAATAACGTCATGGAGGAACGACATGGTCCTTTTGTACACATGTGCAGCTCCTGCCAATCTGAGCAGTGCTTTATTCGTGCTTTCTGCAAGCAGTATGGGCATTGTTTCTCAAAATATTTTGTCATAAGGGGGTGAAAGTGTAGGAGTCACATGTCATCCATACTGGTAGGCAGTAGTTAAAGAGTGCTTGGTGTGGAGAAGCACAAACGCAGAGTCGAAAAAGAAACAGCATAGTTGGGAGTTTCCTTTTATAATAAGAATCGATTTTTAGCCAAATGTACCCTCTTTGCAACATTAATCAATGTTCTAATGTATATTTTGCGGTGTGTATGCAGTTCTGGGATGAAAGTTAATAGCTCACTATTCTATATTAGGACTTTAAGTTATAAATTGCAAGTCACCAAAGGATGTCTCTTTTGAAAGCAGTAATCTGCAGATCTGTTTCCATCGTATGCACTCTGTAATCTACTTGGTACATGTTCTTTGCAGCAGGCATATTAACCCTCTGCACTAACTTCACAGAGGTCACAACCTCAACTATACAAAACACTGATCTCTTTCCAGGATGAGAACACTGATCTCTTTCCAGGATGATAATTAATCACACGAGTTTTCTTGACATTTCTGTGAGGCCTGGTAATTGCCGGCCGAAAGAAACGCTGCAGCAGGTGCTTCGAAAGCTGTATAAACTTTCAAACACGGCGCCCCCAGGACAATTTGAGTATGCCTCACATAGCCCCTGCCCAGCTTCTGCCCTGCTCCTGGGGGTCGTGTACCTCGTCCCCAGAGTTCTCAGGTAGGAGAGGGCAGCCGTGCGCTCATGAGCCAACCTCCCCTGGGCTGGTGGGTGCGCGTTGAGTACAACGGTTTAGTAATAGTTGTGAATGTATTTTCAGTCAGGGGAGGGCTACTGTTTTTCCTCACAGGACTTGTACAGAAGAATGTGTGTGTGAGGCCTGGTAATTGCCGGCGGAAAGAAATGCTGCAGCAGGTGCTTCGAAAGCTGTATAACACAACACATAGCCCCTGCCCAACTTCTGCCCTGTTCCTGGGGGTCGTGTACCTCACAGCCTGCAGCCACTTCGTCAGGACATCCCCCGAGTTCTCAGGTAGGAGAGGGCAGCCGTGCGCTCATGAGCCAACCTCCCCTGGGCTGGTGGGTGCGCGTTTTGTGTACAACGGTTTAGTAATAGTTGTGATTGTATTTTCAGTCAGGGGAGGGCTACTGTTTTTCCTCACAGGACTTGTACAGAAGAATATGTGTGTGAGGCCTGGTAATTGCCGGCGGAAAGAAACGCTGCAGCAGGTGCTTCGAAAGCTGTATAAACTTTCAAACACGGCGCCCCCAGGACAATTTGAGTATCGTCCACTTGGTGGCAGCGGAGCCCCATATGCTCGGATATGCGATCTAAAAACATCATGTGTTTCCCGTTGCACTTGCTTGCGTTGTAAACGTTAGCGAAGTAAATGTGCACGCAATCTAAAAACCTGCGGTGTCAAGCCTCCCGCGATGTAAAAGCCGCGTTGCGATGGCAGCGCTTGAATACAGAGTCGTTGTAATGGGTGTTTCCCGGGTCAGGGCCCTCGACTGGTTCAGGAACTATCCTATGAACCGAACAACAACAGTACAAATAGGCACCCTGGCCTCATGTAGTCGGGCTGTAAGCATAGGTGTTCCACAGGGTTCCATCTTGAGTCCTATGCGTTTCAACCTCTATGTAACCCCATTGGCCAGGGTAATCAGGTCCTATGGCTTTGAGGTGGTGTCCTACGCGGCAGACACTCAGCTGTTAATTACGTTTGGTCTCGACCCCTTAGATACAATGACCCACTTTAAAAAGTTTTTGATCCATATCAACAGCTGAATGGGCAAGAACCACCTACAGCTAAATGGAATCAAGACAGAGATTATCCTGTTTGGAAAATCTGACGAGTACTGGTCTTGCGACTGGTGGCCCCAAACTTAAGGTCCACGTCCATCCCCTAAACAAGTAGTGCGTAACCTTGGAATAACAACTGACAATAAGTTGTCAATGAAAAACCATGTAAACTTGGTAATAGGCACCTGTTCTGGGATTTTGTGGAAACTTCGCAAAATCTTTCTATGGACTCCAATTGAATCCAGAAAACCTTTGGTACAGGGGCTTATTGTAATTCGTATGGACTATGGCAATGCCTTACTAGCTGCTATAAATGAAGACCTTCTTTTAAAACTTCAGATTCTGCAGAACACCGCTGCTAGACTTATTTTAAATCTCCCTCCAAGAACCCCATCCGCCCCAAGCCTGAGGACTCTCCATTGGCTTCCGGTGAAAAAGAGAGCTTACTTCAAAATCCTAGGACTTGCCCATAAGAGCTTATTTGGAACCGGACCTAGCTACTTAGCTAAGAAATTGAATTGGTATCATCCGAGCAGATTATTAAGATCCAGTATCAAACAGCTTCTGGCCCCTCAATGAATTCGCACGGCAGGAAATGGTGGGCAATCGTTTTCTCTTCTTTCTCGTACCCGCCCTCTGGAACAAGCTCCCGTCCAAGCTACTATCCATTTCTAATCATAAGCACTTTCGCAAAGAACTAAAGACTTGGTTATTCGATCATCAATAATGTTTTTATATTAGACCTCTAGCCCATACGGAGTTTCCGCAAGCGCCATGAGACCTTTTTGGTGATTTGTGCACTCAATAAGTTCCTTTGACTTTGAGGTTGCAAGAACAGACAAGCCAATACTAAGGAGGAGCTACTAAGCCTATTGACGAATGAAAAGCCACCATTTACAAAGGACAGGGACAGGAGCCACTTAAAAAGATGGGGAGGAAAGTTTAGTTTTGTTTTTATTTGCACTGGAAATATTACATTTGCATAGCACAATTGGCAATGATATGAAAAAGCAAAAAACATTGTCATTGTCAACACCAACAGCTCTAACTTTAACAAATGCGAGACCTATTGCATTGGAAATACAATTGGTCTTGCATTTGTTGGAGTTGGAGTTATTGGCATTATAAATGCAAATTATTGTTTTATCTAGACATGTTGCAGGGTTCAGTACCATATGTGGCCAAAAGAGGTCCCATGGCCCACATGTGGTATTGCACCCTGCAGAAGATATGGTAAATCCACGCTACCCTGAATGCATTGCGTCCAAGACAGTACCACAACTACAATCAAATAGCTATGTCCATAGTGTGTGTCCTGCCTGAAGCCTTTTAAAAAAATAGTGCCTTGAGGCTGTAATTAAGACCTAGGGAGTAACAACCCATGTAACAGGGGATGTACTCATGGAAGGTTACAAGAAGAGACAAGGCAGTACTAAGTAGGGGCTACTAAGCCTATTGACCAATGAAAAGCCACCATTTATAAAGGATAGGAGCCAATTAAAAAGAGGTGTGGAAAGGGGGCGGAGCTTTATGCACATATCGTGAATACAGCATGTCTCGAAGAGAAAGCGCAAGCGATGCCTAGGCGACACCTAAAAACAGATAAAGGGTTCACCCAGACAGTGACAGGTGAAGAACAGGCCAATGTGTAGCAGCTGCAATGCCCAAATGATGTCCAGTCTGTACAATCTATTCCTGTATGTCTGACTCCTCTGGACTGTGATACAGTATCCTTTCTTGGACTGAAAAGGTCATACACATGCTAAAACTGAAATCAAACAATTCGTAGGACTCTTACTGCTTGGTTAGTCTGAGAGGACAAGACAAAATGTAAAAATCATTATTATTTATCCAAAAGGAGCACAGTTTCCTCAGACAAGGAAAAGGAGCGAAAAAGAAACCGTTATACGACAGCCGAGCAGATTATTTAAGTAATCACATATTAAGAAATGTTAGTGGCTGCAAGCATTGTGGTTCCAATGAGGCTACATTGAAATCTAGTAAATGTCATGTAGCTGCTAAATTACTGAACTTGGTACGTGGCGACCTGGGTTCTAATTATGACTTTGGCTCTTGACCCCCCAATTTTTTTTTTTTTTTTTTTTTAAATCACTTGTGATTCTATATACAAATTACTTAATGCCCCTGTGCCACAAACTGCAAATATGGACAATGTAAAAACCACAGGCCTATTCACAAATTGCAGTTTTAGTACGTTTAGTAGTATTGCAATAAATAGTACCACTAATATACTGCAAAATGCTATTCACTAACCTACATGCGGAGATCTACACCTCTTTTACTACATAGTAATTGAAAATACATTTTTTACAAATGTTAGTTTTTTTATTAAAATCTTATGAAAAATATTAATTTAATATATTTTAAAAATAAAATATTTAATTTAAAATGATCTTAATGATGTGTATTGTTAATTTTGTTCTACATTTTAAATATATTAATAAAATGTACAATTATTTTAATCCTAAAAATAGTTCCATATTTTAAGCTTTAACAAACTTTTTAACCTTTTTCCTATACATGCCAACGGCCAAAAAGTTACAAGTAGTAACGTTAAACTTGTAACTTAGGCTCCACCCCTTGGAACTGCATCAAACAGGCACATGTATGTCTGGGCTCCACATGTGTCTCGTCACAAAGGGAACTCTTTGTACTTATTGCTGCATATGGAAAGGCTTTACTGATAATTATCGACCATGTCCAGTGGTTTGGTGTGTGAAGGATATCTGCTCCCTTACATGGTCACAAAATCTCCACATCTCAGAATAGACATTTTCATTGGAAAAAACACTTGTAAGATCCTGTAAGCTTAATGACTAAAAATGCCCATAAAGAGATGTCATTGTATAAGAATGATTGACAAAATCTTAAATGCAAATTCATATCAATGTACCTGCTGCTTATTACCAGCTTTCATGGGTGAGAGACTGCGCACCATATGTGTAATTCGCCTGAAATACACTAATACGTACAACACACATCACAAACATGTAAACATAATTCCTTATACACGTGCCTACTGGTTTTGCTCTCATTACCACTGCCAATACCAAGTGTTCCACATTCACGTGTGAATGTAAAGAAGTAATATAGTGCAAAATGCTACCAAACATATTTATATTTTAAAGTTTCTTATTTTTCCCATCATTTTGGTTATTTTAACATAATGCTTAGTAAAAGTCAATCATTTGTTCTTGAAGAATCTCAGTTTGCGTGTGTTTTGTCCCCATGTATGTGCACCTATAATGGTAAAAATATACACCCCATGTCCATTAACGTCTCCCCTCATTCATTACCTACATGCTGCCTCTATTGGTCTTTAGTATGGGGGTTCCAGTAATTGCAACTTGTGCAAGTGGTCACAGGTAGTATTCATTGCTGGCACAGGTGGTTGTCACGCGCCCTATAAAACACAGCCACTCTTGATCATTCGCCTTTTAGTTAAAGTAAACTAATCCAACTTAACAAGGGTTTGGGTCAGGTAATTAAGCATGCAGCGCATGTGAACAGATAAACATCTAACACACTAACAGATTAAATTATCGAGGAGGGCTGAGGTGCAATTTGTCACAGCGATCTTGAGTCTGAGGATGCAACTCTTCAATAATTTTTTTGTCTGCATTCCACATTTTATTCTGTGCTGTTATTTCAAGATCCAGAGCAGAGTTCAGATCTGGACTGAAACTGCGAGGTAATAATAAGAGAAATAACACAGTACATGCAGGGTTAGACTGGATAGAAAAATGACCCCGTGCACCAAATAACAGTGGCATCTAATACCGAATCAGGCGTTTGCAACTAGGGCATTTTTGGACTTCAATGGGGGGAGGAAGGTGGGGTTTGCAAGGTATAGGAGCCTGCATGCATGCATGTGTGCTTGCTACAAGTAATGTCTGTGGAAATATCAGGGAAATCAGAATTATAAACCGACCACCAGACTGAAAAACAGGCCCACAAACCTCTGATACCCGGCTCACACACTGACCTATCAGACCAGCCAGCCGGGTACTGCTAGATTGCCTTACAGGTAAGTACATGAACAGTACCAGATACTACCCTGCATTCAACCGTGGCAACCTGCACAGTCAGAGGGTACAGATGAAATTGTGTGCAGCCATACCTCTCTGAAGATGCCCTCCTCAAATGCATCCTCAAAACAAAGCCCTCCAACCACTCTCTTGACCCCATCCCTAGTGCCATTGCCATTGACTTCTATATCCATTCTCTTTCCTATTGGACCACTCTGGTTAACTTCTCCCTCTGTCAAGGCTCCCTTCCTGTTTCCTTCAAAACTGGGCAGGTCATCCCTCTGCTTAAAAAACCCACCGCTGATGCGAACGACCTCAACAACTTCCGCCCCATCACTAACCTACCTTTTCTTGCGAAAATCACAGAAAGATGTGTAGCGAAACAACTCTCTCGTCATATCAAGGAAAATGATCTTCTTGACAATTTCCAGTCCGGCTTCATTCAAAACTGCAGCACTGAAACAGCCCTGCTGCAAGTGATTGATGACGCGCTGCGGATACTCGATTCGGGGGAGTCTTGTCTTCTAATTCTCCTTGACCTTTCTGCAGCCTTTGACACTATTAATCACAACACTCTCCTTAACATTCTTCAACAGAGAATGGGCATGGAGGGCACTGTGCTTAAATGGTTTGCTTCCTTCCTCTGATAGATCCCAAATGATCAAAATAGTCAACAGTCTTTCATCACCTTTGGCAGTGGGTCAAGGTGTTCCTCAAGGCTCTATACTTGCACCCACATTGTTCAATCTCTATTTAGAACCACTGGGAAATCTCCTAAGTAAATCAGGGATCCACTATCATCTCTATGCGGACGACACTCAAATCTACCTTAAGATGGCCTCCACTCACAATCTCGCCATCCTAAGCTCTACTCTTGACTCCATTCAAAACTGGATGTTAACTCATCAACTGATTCTGAATCCCTCCAAAACTGAATTCCTCCTCCTCTCCTCTTCACTTTCTCCTCCGCCGGTTCAATCATGGATGGATCAGATTAATCTACTTAACAATAAACCCATCATTGTCGACAGCGCAAAATCCTTTGGTGTCATACTCAACAAAAAACTCAATCTACTCTCTCACATCAATTCCATTGCAAAGTCTGCTCGATACCAACTGCGCCTTCTTTGGGGGATTTGTCGCTTCTTCCCGGAGAAAGACCTTAAAACCCTGGTCCAAGTGCTGGTTCTCTCCAGACTGGACTACTGCAATTCTCTTCTTACTGACCTCCCCAAATCCCACCTGTCCCCTCTTAAATCTGTTCTCCATTCAGCAGCTCGTTTCATATATGGGGCCAAAAGAAGCGACCACATCACACCCATTTTATCCACCCTCCGTTAGCTTCCCATCGAGGCAAAATCTATCTACAAGACTGCCTGTATCACCCACAAAGCCTTGCACTCCTCCTCTCCTCGCTACCTGGTGAATAAACTGAAACTCTCTGGAGGCTCTAGACCATCACGTAATGCGGAAAATGTATTGCTTGAACCTCCCACTTTCAAGAAGGAAAGATCGATGGCCCAATCTTTTTCAGGCAACGCTGTGAGAATCTGGAACTCACTTCCGCCTCAGCTCTTCCCAGGCCTTCAAAACTAACCTCAAAGTTCTCCTCCTTCAAAGACACTTCCAAATTTAATTTCACGCCCTCTCTATTATCTGAATGAAGTCCTTCCATTATAGGAAATTCTGTTCTCCATGACTATAGAAGTGCCTTCCCAGTGTGTTCTTGTGGTTTGAGTGTCTGCCATGTATTGCAGTATTAAACTTCTACTTGTATTTTGAACTCTTTTGTAACATGCACACTTCACTTTTCCTCTTGTAACGTATCGTTTGCTACCTCTTGTATTTTGTTTGCTTTTGATACATGCACAATTGTCACCATTGCCTCATGTAACGTAACGTTTGTTTTTGAGTTTTGAGTATCTGCCATTTATTGCAGTATTATACCTCTACTTGTACTTTGTACGCTTTTGCAACATGCACACGTCACTTTTTCCTCTTGTAACGTATCGTTTGCTACCTCTTGTATTTTGTTTGCTCTTGATACATGCACAATTGTCACTATTGCCTCATGTAACGTAGCAGCTCACTTGTAATTTTCTCATCGTGTATCATTACTGTTCGTATTGTGAAGCGCTCTGACACCTTCGGGTAAAGTCCGCGCTATATAATAAAAACGCATAAAATAAATACAAAATACATACCTCAGTGATATAGACCCCAGTAAGGCCCGCGGTGTGTGTCTGTACATGTCTGAACATGCACATCCACTGAGGATGGAACTGAAACTGGGGACTGGCGGCTTCGGCTGCTGGGGGTCAAGCCCTTTGACTGACTATTAACATGACAATGCCTGTCGTGAGGTGACAGCAGGCGGAAAGGCAGGGTGAGCTTAGGCCATCAAGATAAGGAAAACAGATGGCCGACGAGCGTCCGGTGTTGCTCTTGATATGCGCGCAGCCGAAACCTAACCGGACAATGGGGCTAGGTTAAGCAATGGTTGGGACACTGTGAATCACGCTCACAGTATGGGCCCTCTGGGCTCCCCTCAAAAGAACACGAGCATTCACATGGTAAGCACTTCCAACGTTGTGCAATTCCTGAGTGGCAGATGACGTAATTGCTAGGATCCTGAGGGGTCGTACATCTGAAACAAAGAATGACAAAGAGCACAACTTTTACAGCATTGGTACGAGCCCAAATGTATTGCGATTGTTCCCAACAAGAAACCGTACTGCAAAAACCGTGGCACTGGTAACTACTGCACACTCTCAAACGCTCGTGTTGCGGTCCTTGTGCGAAACAAACACACGAAACGATGAGCACAGGCTATAGCTGTTAGGCTATAAGAATGAAAACATATGAAAAGCCTCTAGGTGGTGCAGTCGCTTAGCCCAACTGAGGAAACGTATTTTTTTTCTTTAGGCTTTGGGGTAAAACGACAGTGAGCAGACGAATGTACTAACCAATCAGTGAAAACGAATGTTGTGCCCAAGGAGATATTAACCATATGACTGCAGCAATAAATAAAGTAGATTACATCACCTTGCAGCAACAAAAAAAAATGCACTGCACTGATAAGAGTGTCAAACGTTCGCATGTACTACTAAAACATACACCAGTTCCTATGTGTAAAGCACTGTGCAGCACAGAGCTAATATGTCAACCAGAGGCAAAACAATGCGCATACGTATATGCCAGTAGCCTATTACCACTACAAAGGGGTAAGCACCTCGCCTTTTATCCAAATATTTGAAGACAACATCGCGGCCTGTCTAGAAGCACGGCACGAATAATGCAGTCTTGCAAATCCGGAAACATGAATGTTTACATCCTCAAGCACACGGGACATTTGCATTTACGGTACAGCTGCAGCAGGCTTACCAAAATCCAAGAACTGCTTCATGGAGAGAGGGGACGGGGAGAACTTGGAGAATCGCTCGATGTGCTTGGGGATGTTGGCCAGGGCGGCATTCTTCATCAGAAACCTCGCGAACTTCATCTTGGTTCCGGATTCAACGATTGCTCTTGCCTCCTCTGTGCCAGCAATCTGCACCTTGCGGCAGAGCCCCAGTCAGCAAGCTTCTCTGCACCAAGAAGCAGGCAGTCCAGCCTCAGCAATGAGAAAACAGCTGTTCGAAGCAACACCCCCCTCTGCCACTCAGTCGGCTTATCTATCCCCTCTGTTGGATTTCACACCCTGGTGTCCCGCCCCTCTGTGCACCCCTCGTCTTTAATTCTCTTTCTTCAGCTCTCTCCCCTAAACTCACTAGCACAATACACGTGTCATAAGGCTATATCTCCTCTTTGTACGCTCAATACTGATAGATCTGTATTGTCCTTTCATCCCTGTGCTTTTGTAGCCCTACGGTGCCTCCAGTTCTGCCCTCACCTATTGTCACTGCCACCTACCTGCTGCCCATTCAGTTCAGCCCCTTATTAACAACTTCTGCCCGGTAGCAGAAAGAACCAGTTCAGCAGACCGCCCCCTGTCGCTGACAGGCAGCCGAACCGGCCAATCAGAGGCAGACGAAAACACTACGCTGCCGTGAGAGGGGGCACGGGCTGTTTTTCTGATTCAGAACGTTAGAGATCGAAAGTACGTCAGCAGGAACTGCTGCTGCGTGAGGCCCCGTACACCCGGCAGGAGGAACAACGAGTACCCTGTTTACCACCCTACAGATTCCCTCGCTAAAACGGAAACAGTATGTCACCTTTAGTGGCGCTGGCAGTCACAGGGCGTTTATACGAATGATTGCAATGATAAACACAATTCCTTGGTTTCGACTTTCTCTGGTCGCCTGCGCTTCGTCCGATTGTTGAACTCGAGAGATTCCCCCACGTTGTCACATCATTTATTTTCAAAATATTCTGGAATCAAAAAACCTTTACTTTAGTTCTACTGTTCTGTTAATGTCAGTATTTGTTCAAAACGTTTTTTAAAAAAAACACAGACATAGACAAGTTTCTTTGGCAAAGATTGTTCACTCATATGTTTGTAATGCTATTACCTAAACCTTTAGCCCCTTCGCTTCTAGGCCTTTTCCCCTCCTGTGCTAAGCCTTTTTTGCGCTATTTGGGGTAGTGCGCGCTTAGGCCCCTGTAACTTTTTGACCACATTAGGTATCCACGCCAAATTTGCGTCCTTTTCTTCCAACATCATGTGGATTCTAAAGGTACCCAGGGTTTGTGGATTCTCCTAGAGGGTTCCCAGAAATTAGTCAAAATACAGCAACATTTTGTTTTTTTTGTGAAAAATGGGGAAAAGTGGCTGCAAATGAAAGCGTCTGGGTTTTTCTCTGCAAATTATATCAAAAAAGGGTTTGTGGGGCTGAAATCACCATTTCTCCAGCTTTTAGGGAATGACAGAATTTTGTTAGAAATCCAACTTTTTTTACACAGTTTTGACATTTTTCTGGGACATACCCTATTTTTGCAATTTTTTGTGCTTTCATCCTCCTTCCAGATAATGGTAGAAATGTGTAGAAAAGCAATAATGGATCTTGGAAAGCTATACATTTTTGAAAAGTAGACAAAATTCTGAATTCAGCAAGGGGTCATTTGTGTAGATCCATCAAGGTTTCTTTATAGAAACTAACAGTTAAATATAGGAAAAATTAAAAATTAGTTGAAAAAAGCAGCCTTTTGTGTCAACGTTTTCACCTGTAACTTCTTCTAATTATGACATCTCTTAGAAAGCAATGTACCGTTACATCCGCCGGACCTTCCTGGTTGTGGGGATATATAGGACTTGTAGGTTCACCAAGAGCCCAACGAACCCAGAGTAAAAAACTGGGCAGCATTTTGTAATGTTTTTTTTTTAGTTCCGGGTATATAGCAATTATAGTGTGAAAATGTATACATGGAAAAATTGGTATGAAAGACACCTATGTATCTCTGAAATGGGAACAAATTACAGAGTTTAGAAACAGTGCATATTTGCACATTTTCGAAATTGGGAATACTCATACTTGCATGACAATTATTGGTCATTTTTCAAAATGACTTTTTTTTACACAATATCTTTCATTTGGAAGGGAGAAATGCATCAAAAATCAATAGGTAATAACAGTTGCTTTACAAAACTGAACTACCCTAAGTCTCCCAATAAAAATGGTACCTAACTTGTGTGGGTAGGCATAGTGCCCACGACACGAAGTGGCTCAAAACCTAAGGTGAGCACACCACATTTTCACACTGAAAATTTACACATTTTTTGCGAAGAGTCTAGCTGTAGTTTTTGAACCCTAGCTCTGCCGGCACCTAGGGAAACCTAGCAAACCTATACATTTTTGAAAACTAGACACCCAGGGGAATCCAGGATGGGGTGACTTGAGTGCCTCCCACCATAATCTGTTACCCAGAATCCCTTGCAAACGTAAAAAATTGACAAAAAAAACACATTTTCCCCACATTTCTGTGATGGAAAGTTCCGGAATCTGCATGGATCCACAAATTTCCACCCACCCCGCATTCCCCAAAGTCCTACGAGAAAAATGGTACCTCACTTGTGTGGGTCGGCCTAGTGCCCGCGACAGGAAACGGCGCAAAACGCAACGTGGTCACACCTCAATTTTGCAGTGAAAAATGACCCTTTTTTTGGCAAAGTGACTAGCTGTTGTTTTTGAACCCTAGCCCTGCCGGCATCTAGGGAAACCTAGCAAACCTATACATTTTTGAAAACTAGACACCCAGGGGAATCCAGGATGGGGTGTCTTGAGTGCCTCCCACCATGGTCTGTTACCCAGAATCCCATGCAAACGTAAAAAATTGACAAAAAAAAACACATTTTCCCCACATTTCTGTGATGGAAAGTTCTGGAATCTGCGTGGATCCACAAATTTCCACCCACCCCGCGTTCCCCAAAGTGCTACGAGAAAAATGGTACTTCACTTGTGCGGGTCGGCCTAGTGCCCGCGACAGGAAACGGCGCAAAACGCAACGTGGTCACACCTCAATTTTGCAGTGAAAAATGACCCTTTTTTGGCAAAGTGACTAGCTGTAGTTTTTTAACCCTAGCCCTGCCGGCACCTAGGGAAACCTAGCAAACCTATACATTTTTGAAAACTAGACACCCAGGGGAATCCAGGATGGGGTGACTTGAGTGCCTCTCACCATGGTCTGTTACCCAGAATCCCTTGCAAACGTAAAACATTGACAAAAAAAACACATGTTCCCCACATTTCTGTGATGGAAAGTTCTGGAATCTGCGTGGATCCAAAAATTTCCACCCTCCCCACGTTCCCCAAAGTCCTACGAGAAAAATGGTAGCTCACTTGTGCGGGTCGACCTAGTGCCCGCAACAGGAAACGTCGCAAAACGCAACGTGGTCACACCTCGATTTTGCAGTGAAAAATGACCCTTTTTTGGCAAAGTGACTAGCTGTAGTTTTTGAACCCTAGCCCTGCCGGCACCTAGGGAAACCTAGCAAACCTATACATTTTTGAAAACTAGACACCCAGGGGAATCCAGGATGGGGTGACTTGAGTGCCTCCCACCATGGTCTGTTACCCAGAATCCCTTGCAAACGTAAAGAATTGACAAAAAAAACACATTTTCCCCAAATTTCTGTGAGGGAAAGTTCTGGAATCTGCGTGGATCCACAAATTTCCACCCACCCCGCGTTCCCCAAAGTCCTATGAGAAAAATGGTACCTCACTTGTGCGGGTCGGACTAGTGCCCGCAACAGGAAACGGCGCAAAACGCAATGTGGTCACACCTCAATTTTGCAGTGAAAAATGACCCTTTTTTGGCAAAGTGACTAGCTGTAGTTTTTGAACCCTAGCCCTACCCGCACCTAAGGAAACCTAGCAAACCTATACATTTTTGAAAACTAGACACCCGGCGGCTTCCAGGGAGGTATGGCTTGCGTGGATCCCCCAACGTTTCCTTATCCAGAATCCCCTGCAAACCTCAATTTTAGCTGAAAAAATCACTTTTTTCACACATTTTGGTGTGGGAAAGTTGTGGCATCACCGGGCTCACACAGTTTTACCACCACCCAGCGTTCCCCCAGCTCTCCCGGTAAAAATGGTGCCTCACTTGTGTGGGAGGCCCAAGTACCCGTGGCAGGAAAGAGCCCAAAACGTAGTGAGGCGACATCAAAATGGCCTATCGCAAAACCACCTGGTTTTGCAAGGGGGGTCACTTGGGTTTTTGGCCTGGTGCTCGGCGGCCATCTAGGGAAACCTACCAAACCCACGCATATCTGAAAACTAGATACCCGGCGGCTTCCAGGGAGGTATGGCTTGCATGGATCCCCCAACGTTTCCTTACCCAGAATTCCCTGCAAACCTCAATTTTAGCTGAAAAGATTACTTTTTTCACACATTTTGGTGTGGGAAAGTTGTGGCATCACCGGACTCACACACATTTCCCACCACCCAGCGTTCCCCCAGGTCTCCCGGTAAAAATGGTGCCTCACTTGTGTGGGAGGCCCAAGTACCCGCGGCAGGCAAGGGCCCAAAACATAGTGAGGCGACATCAAAATGGCCTATCGCAAAACCACCTGGTTTTGCAAGGGGGGTCACTTGGGTTTTTGGCCCGGTGCTCGGCGGCCATCTAGGGAAACCTACCAAACCCATGCATTTCTGAAAACTAGACACCCGGCGGCTTCCAGGGAGGTATGGCTTGTGTGGATCCCCCAACGTTTCCTTACCCAGAATCCCCTGCAAACCTCAATTTTAGCTGAAAAAATCACCTTTTTCACACATTTTGGTGTGGGAAAGTTGTGGCATCAACCGGACTCACAAATGAAGAAAAAGAACCTCTTATCTGACCTATCTTATTTATGCAGTATTAATCACTTATATTTAGCAACAACCCCAGAATACAAGATTACTTCAAAAACATTTTCATTCTTTTTATTATTTTCATTTTTTTATATTAAATTGTAAATAGCAAAACAATCATGTGTGTTCTATTGGCATATAATTTGTATATACATCATACATTACTACAAACAATGTTTCCACATGGTCTTCTAAATTCACAAGTATTTATGAAATCCAATTAATGTGGAAACATTGTTTGTAGTAATGTTGATGTATATATAAATTATATGCCAATAGAACACACATGATTGTTTTGCTATTTACAATTTAATATAAAAAAAAGAAAATAATAAAAAGAATGAAAATGTTTTTGAAGTAATCTTGTATTCTGGGGTTTTTGCTAAATATAAGTGATTAATACTACATAAATAAGATAGGTCAGATAAGAGGTTCTTTTTCTTCATTTGTCTCTCTCCCCTCCTCTTAGACCTAAAAGTACTTAGGGGAAACCTTTTACACATATATCACCAGACTCACACAAATTTCCCACCACCCAGCGTTCCCCCAGGTCTCCCGGTAAAAATGGTGCCTCACTTGTATGGGAGGCCCAAGTACCCGCGGCAGGCAAGGGCCCAAAACGTAGTGAGGCGACATCAAAATGGCCATATCGCAAAACCACCTGGTTTTGCAAGGGGGGTCACTTGGGTTTTTGGCCCGGTGCTCGGCGGACATCTAGGGAAACCTACCAAACCCACGCATTTCTGAAAACTAGACATCCGGCGGCTTCCAGGGAGGTATGGCTTGCGTGGATCCCCCAAAGTTTCCTTACCCAGAATCCCCTGCAAACCTCAATTTTAGCTGAAAAAATCACTTTTTTCACACATTTTGGTGTGGGAAAGTTGTGGCATCACCGGGCTCACACAAATTTACCACCACCCAGCGTTCCCTGGGTACTTGGGCCTCCCACACAAGTGAGGCACCATTTTTACCGGGAGACCTGGGGGAACGCTGGGTGGTGGTAAATTTGTGGTGGTGGTGATTTTTTCAGCTAAAATTGAGGTTTGCAGGGGATTCTGGGTAAGGAAACGTTGGGGGATCCACGCAAGCCATACCTCCCTGGAAGCCGCCGTATGTCTAGTTTTCAGAAATGCGTGGGTGTGGTAGGTTTCCCTAGATGGCTGCCGAGCACCGGGCCAAAAACCCAAGTGACCCCCCTTGCAAAACCAGGTGGTTTTGCGATATGGCCATTTTGATGTCGCCTCACTACGTTTTGGGCCCTTGCCTGCCGCGGGTACTTGGGCCTCCCACACAAGTGAGGCACCATTTTTACCGGGAGACCTGGGGGAACGCTGGGTGGTGGTAAATTTGTGTGAGTCCGGTGATGCCACAACTTTCCCACACCAAAATGTGTGAAAAAAGTGATTTTTTCAGCTAAAATTGAGGTTTGCAGGGGATTCTGGGTAAGGAAACGTTGGGGGATCCACACAAGCCATACCTCCCTGGAAGCCGCCGGGTGTCTAGTTTTCAGAAATGCATGGGTTTGGTTGGTTTCCCTAGATGGCCGCCGAGCACCGGGCCAAAAACCCAAGTGACCCCCCTTGCAAAACCAGGTGGTTTTGCGATATGGCCATTTTGATGTCGCCTCACTACGTTTTGGGCCCTTGCCTGCCGCGGGTACTTGGGCCTCCCACACAAGTGAGGCACCATTTTTACCGGGAGACCTGGGGGAACGCTGGGTGGTGGTAAATTTGTGTGAGTCCGGTGATGCCACAACTTTCCCACACCAAAATGTGTGAAAAAAAGTGATTTTTTCAGCTAAAATTGAGGTTTGCAGGGGATTCTGGGTAAGGAAACGTTGGGGGATCCACACAAGCCATACCTCCCTGGAAGCATCCGGGTGTCTAGTTTTCAGAAATACATGGGTTTGGTTGGTTTCCCTAGATGGCCGCCGAGCACCGGGCCAAAAACCCAAGTGACCCCCCTTGCAAAACCAGGTGGTTTTGCGATATGGCCATTTTGATGTCGCCTCACTACGTTTTGGGCCCTTGCCTGCCGCGGGTACTTGGGCCTCCCACACAAGTGAGGCACCATTTTTACCGGGAGACCTGGGGGAACGCTGGGTGGTGGGAAATTTGTGTGAGCCCGGTGATGTCACAACTTTCCAACACAAAAATATGTGAAAAAAGTGTTTTTTTCAGCTAAAATTGAGGTTTGCAGGGGATTCTGGGTAAGGAAACGTTGGGGGATGCACCCAAGCCATACCTCCCTGGAAGCCCCCGGGTGTCTAGTTTTCAGAAATGTGTGGGTGTGGTAGGTTTCCCTATGTGATGGCTGCGCTAGGGCCCTAAATCCACAGGTAGGCATATTGCTAAAAACAACTCTGTGCCTAGTTGAATTTCTGCCACCCGGGGGGGCATCGGGGGGAGGGGAATGCCCCGATATGCCCCCAAGGGGGTCAGAAACACTGTGGCCATTTTTTGGGGGGTGGGGGCATTGGTATGCCCATTCTGGGCAGCCCCCACCCCCACACATAAAAAAAGCCAGCGTAATCGTTGGCGTCCAGTGGGCTTTTTGCCCCCCAAGGGGGGCAGATTGAGGGCTACTGCCCCTATCTGCCCGCCCGGGGGGGCAGAAAGTCCACTAGATGCCAGGGATTATTTGGGCAAATTTTAATTAGGGTGGGGGCTGTTCAAAACGGACATGCCAATGCCCCCACCCTAATTAAAATTTGCCTAAAAAAATCCCTGGCGTCTAGTGGGCTTTTTGACCCCTGGAGGGGCAGATTGGGGACTACTGCCCCATCTGTCCCCCAGGGTGGCAGGAAGGCTGTAATTTTTGCGGGAGGGGGTGGGGCATGGGCTTGGCCGTTTTGGGCAACCCCCACCCTAATTAAAATTTTCCCCAAAATACTCCCTGGCGTCTAGTGGGCTTTTTGCCCCCCCGGTGGGGCAGATTTGGGGCTAATGCCCCCATCTGCCCCCCAGGGGAGGCAGAAAGTCCACTAGGCTCCAGAGAGTTTCATGGGTAAATTTTAATTAGGGTGTGGGTTGCCCAAAACGGGCATGCCAATGGCCCCACCCTAATTAAAATTTCCCCCGAAAAATCTCTGCCGTCTAGTTGGCTTTTTGCCCCCTCGGGGGGGCAGATTGGGGGCTACTGCCCCATCTGTCCCCCACGGGGGCAGGAAGGCTGTAACTTTTGCAGGGAGGGGGTGGGGGCATGGGCATGTCAGTTTTGGCCAACCCCCAAACTAATTAAAATTTGCCCCAAAATAATCCCTGGCGTCTAGTGGGCTTTTTACCCCTCCAACAGGGCAGATTGGGGGCTGATGCCCCCATCTGCCCCCCAGAGGAGGCAGAAAGTCCACTAGATGCCAGGGAGTTTTTGGGGCAAATTTTAATTAGGGTGGGGGCTGCCCAAAACGGGCATGCCAATGCCCTCACCCTAATTAAAATTTTCCCCGAAAAATCTCTGGCGTCTAGTAGGCTTTTTGCCCCCCGGGGGGGGCAGATTGGGGGCTACTGCCCCATCTGTCCCCCACGGGGGGCACCAAGGCTGTAACTTTTGCAGGGAGGGGGTGGGGCATGGGCATGTCAGTTTTGGCCAACCCCCAAACTAATTAAAATTTGCCCCAAAATAATCCCTGGCTTCTAGTGGGCTTTTTACCCCTCCAACAGGGCAGATTGGGGGCTGATGCACCCATCTGCCCCCCAGAGGAGACAGAAAGTCCACTAGACGCCAGGGAGTTTTTGGGGCAAATTTTAATTTGGGTGGGGGCTGCCCAAAACGGGTATGCAAATGCCCCCACCCTAATTAAAATTTGCTTAAAAAAATCCCTGGCGTCTAGTGGGCTTTTTGCCCCCCGGAGGGGCAGATTGGGGACTACTGCCCAATCTGTCCCCCGGGGAGGCAGGAAGGCTGTAATTTTTGCGGGGAGGGGGTGGGGGCATGGGCATGGCCGTTTTGGGCAACCCCCACCCTAATTAAAGTTTTCTCCAAAAAACTCCCTGGCGTCTAGTGGGCTTTTTGCCCCCCCGGTGGGGCAGATTGGGGACTGATGCCCCCATCTGCCCCCCAGGGGAGGCAGAAAGTCCACTTGGCGCCGGAGAGTTTTTTGGGTAAATTTTAATTAGGGTGGGGGTTGCCAAAAACGGGCATGCCAATGCCCCCACCCTAATAAAAATTTGCCCAAAAAAATCCCTGGCGTCTAGTGGGCTTTCTGCCCCCCCGGGGAGGCAGATTGGGGGCTAATGCCCCATCTGCCCCCCAGGGGGGGCAGAAAGACTAATTGTGAGCCTGAGGGGGGTGGGGGCATCGGCATGCCCGGTTTAGGCAGCCCCCACCCTAATGAATAAATTATCATAAAATCCCTGGCGTTTAGTGGGCTTTCTGCCCCCCGGGTGGGCAGATTGGGGGCTACTGCCCCATCTGCCCCCCAGGGGGGGCAGGAAGACTGATTGTGTGCCTTAGGGGGGTGGGGGCATCAGCATACCCGTTTTGGGCAGCCCCCACCCCTAATGAATATATTTACATGAATTCCCTGGTGCCTAGTGGGCTTTCTACCCCCGGGGGGGCAGATTGGGGGCTACAGCCCCCATCTACCCCCAGGGGGGGGCAGAAAGACTACTTGTGTGCCTTAGGGGGGGGTGGGGGCATCGGCATGCCCGTTTTGGGCAGCCCCCACCCCTAATGAATATAATAACATAACATCCCTGGGGTCTAGAGGGCTTTCTACCCCCCCGGGGGGGCAGATTGGGGGCTACTGCCCCCATCTACCCCCCAGGGGGGGCAGAAAGACTGATTTTGTGCCTTGGGGGTGGGGGCATCGGCATGCCCGTTTTGGGCAGCCCCCACCCCTAATGAAAAATTCTACATGAATTCCCTGGTGCCTAGTGGGCTTTCTACCCCCCCAGGGGGGCAGATTGGGGGCTACTGCCCCCATCTACCCCCAGGGGGGGCAGAAAGACTGATTGTGCCCAAAAAATATATGGGGGAGCAAAAGCCCTTGCCCAAGGGGCCGCTCCCCCTCCCTGGTGCCTAGTGGGTAGATCCTGCTTGGGGATCGCATTCCTGTGGCGATCCCCAAGCAGGGATCCACTGGGGAGTGGTACCATTGGAAAGGGGAGATTCTCCCCTTTCCAACGATACCTCTCCCGTCTTTCTACATGCTCAGGGGGCTGAGATAGCCCCCTGAGCATGTAGAAAGTGAAACTGAAATGAACCTAAAGGTTTATTTTAGTTTCGGTTTCTGTGAAATGACGGCAGCGCGAGGTGCGCGCTGATCGTCCTTTCACAGAAACCAGGGAGGGGGCCTCGGGAGCTGGGGAAGCTCTTCCCCAGCTCCTGAGGCTCTGGGGGAGAAAAGGAAATCCCTCTGCTGTCTGCAGCAGAGGGATTTCGTGCCCCTGTCCTCATGACGGAATGGTTCCGTCATGAGCACAGGAGCACCGATGCTCATGACGGAACCATTCCGTCATGCGCATGGAAGGGGTTAATTAGTTTTTTGGAGGAAGTTATAACATCCCATGCACGAAGCGCCTTTTTTGCCACACACAAACACTCCCTACCCCAGGGCTTTAAGTTGTATGAAGAAACTGTTGGTCTCTCAAAGGGGCGTGGGTAATGTAATTAAGGGCGTGGCTTAAAACACATACATTGAAAATCTGCGTTTAGCATAGTGTGCCGCCTAACTTGTATTTTGCTGTTTCAGTCATTGTATCCAGATATATGATGCAACAAGTAACATCATACCCACAAGAAGTTAGGACTATTGGCTTTGTCAATGGTTGTTAGTTGCATAAGATAAATAAGCAGCAACTATGGCTTGTATGTAATATTGAAAAAGCTACCACTTAAAGCCCAGGCGACACCACCACAATGTGTTGCGGCTCTTCAGTTTCAAAAAAGAGAAGGGAAATCCAGGAAGAAAATGACTCTCTTTACAGGGTTTCTCTTCCCCTACCACGCTCACCTGGCATGACGTCATGCCGTAACTTCTCCACTAGTTAGAAGTGAACTGTGTGAGCACACGCACATCGTTGTCCCTGGTGTCACTGCAGTCCGGAAAAAAACAGACCGCCTGTGCCAGGGCACAAAACAGAGCCCGATAGAGACCCGTTTCGAGGCCCCCCTTTAAAAAAACTGCTGGTGCTCAGCACCTGTGAGACGTGGACCACTTAAAGCCCTGCCCTACCCAATTCTACCTCAGAAAGATTTCAGTATCAAATTTGTATGAACCCATGGCAGTCTACGTAGCCCATGCTCAGCCTCCCAACAATTTTCTTCCCTGCTGTGACAAATCAAGGGAGAAGCAGCAAAAAAACCTGAATGTGTCCGTGTCTTGTAGTTTCTTTTTTCTGAGTCCACTTGATCCACATTGCCTCTTCTGCCTCGCTGTTTGAATCTCGCTTTCTCTTTCAGGATTTCTTCCAAAATATTCAATGCAAAATATTGCATACCCCTACACTGCCAAGGTAAGTATATGTAGGCAAGCATAGATTTACTATTCATTACCCCCACATCTACATTCGTCAACGAACGTCGAAAACTAGTTACCTTTCAAAGGATTACTCCGGTCACATGGTCAGACCACCATTTGGTAACTTCCTAACATAAAACGCCACAAATCAACACACCCAAGCCCACCTTACATGCATCTACTATCCACTATTGAATAAACTCCATTTTGAATATTTGGAAACACAATTAACATCCAGCACAGACCTAAACACAATACATTTAGTTAAAAAACTTTATGAGTAGTTACAGGAAGCTTTTGATATCTTAATACCAGTGACAACAACAAAGAAGCACCATGAAGAAATACAGAACTAAAAAGTTGAAACAGCAAATTAGAGAGCTGCAATGTACCTGTCTCAAAACAAGCCACATCAATATAAACTTCACCTACACAAACTTAACACAATATACAAGTCAACAATCAAAAAGCTAAAAAACAAAAGGTACTATTCCAACAGAATTCAAAATGTTAAATGTGCTGTTAGAAATGGGATTTCTGGTTGGCTAGGGCTTGCGCCAAAGCCAGGCAGAAACCACCACTCTAGTCAGGGCTGGGGATTTACACGCCAAGGATAACCCCTGCTCACCCCCTTGGTAGCTTGGCACGAGCAGTCAGGCTTATCCCGGAGGCGATGTGTAAAGCGTTTGCGCGCGCACCCAGCAACAACACCCAAGGCCCACCACAAAAGAAACTCCACACAAGGTATTATATAAAAATAGCCTTTGTATTACCAAAACACATTAGATCAAAAACACACACTTTACAATGTGCCAACAGGCACGGGCAGAGTTTACAAGGGATTATATGTACAGGGGACAGGGCCACATGGACCACTGTCAGGAATTAGCACTTTGTAGAAATTAGCACTTAGAACATAGGAATAATACTTTAGAACATAGCACATACAATCACTGTAGCACTAAATAACACATGTAGCACACGACCAGTAACTACTGGTAACAGGTAAGTACCACCTACGCAACCCTAACCACCTTAGGAAAATATCGCGCAGGGAACCAGGACCTCACTAGCACCACCTGTACTAGGAGAACACAACCACCTAAGTATCACAATACCTGTAGGGGTAAACGCACATTACACATGATGCATCACATTCAGAGGTGTAAACACAAGGCACATGACGCCTAAAAACACATTCAGAGGTGCAGGTTTAGGAACAATAGCGCAAAACTGACATTAGCCACCACCTGTGGCAGTCCCTAGGCCAACTGGCCTGGTTGGGGCTAGGACGCCCTGTCCAGCAGAGTCAGGGCAAGGCTGCGCAAGCTGCACAAGCCAAAGCGTAAAGGCCACAACCTAAACGTTGCAGCTGCCCACTAAGTGCTGGGCAGCTGGAGGAATGCTGGGGCACCACTGTGCCTTCTCAAAACCTATCACCTGCGTGGAGCCCCTCTGGGCTCTTACAGAAATGAGGGGGGGGGGGGGGGGGGAAGGCAGACGTTGGAGCCTCACAGGGCTCTAAAACAAATATGCCCCCTTTGGAGTCCCTCTGGACTCTGAACAATGTTGCCCCCAACGTTGGAGCTTCGTGGGCTCTGGAACAATGCCCCCAAATAACGTTGGAGCCTCGTGGGCTCTGAAACAAATACTACTGGCCCCCGTCGTTGGAGCCTCTCTGGGCTCTGAATCAAGAATGCCCCCGTAACGTTGGAGCCTCGGGGCTCTAAACAAATACTCGCCCCGTTGTTGGAGCCTCGGGGCTCAAGACCCCAGAGAGATGCCCTGGTGCCTTGCTCAGGCACAACAGAAATGCCCCCGCAGTTGGAGTGGCCGTGGCGGGCCGAGCAGCAGGACAAGCACTGGGCGCTGCAGAGGAGGAACCCACGGGGACGCCTACACTCACCTTTTGGTCAGAGAGGCGGCGTCTCCTCGCTCGAGGGTCTCCTCTGCGGCGCGGACCTTCTTTCGCCCGGGCCCCCTCCTGGGACCCGGGACTTGGGAGCGGAGCCTGCCGGGCTCCGGACTTCCTGATTCCCTTTCTTCCGCCCAGTGCAGGAGCGCGGGGTAGGCTCCCGTCGCTTCCTGCTTTGAAGTCCCGCCCACGTCCCGACGGAGGTCGCCTGACTTCCGGGGGACGGACCGGGCCGCTGCGGTGATCCTTCTTTGGCGGTTGCAATACGGGGTAGGCTCCCGTTTTAAAAAGACACTCCACTGCGGGGTGGGCACCCGCGACCGAACCAATATGCGGGGTGGGCTCCCGCAATGCTTTAGATCTGCATCAAGCGGGGTAGGCTCCTGCTGAACCGTCCAAACACGGGGTGGGCACCCGTTTTCCCTCAAGCATGGCAAAAGCGGGGGAATCCCTACGCCGGGGTTCCCTGGCAGAATTGTAGCGCCGTGCTGCGGGCCACCCTGAAGGCGCTTCTCAGAGAAAGCGCTTCTCTACACCGGGTCCAAATAAAGCGCTCCTAGCGCTATAAGGCAAAGAAAAGCGCTTCCAGGCGCTTAGAGCAAGTCCAGCCACACAGTCTTGGCAAAGTTTTAGGGAGGTAAGCAGGGGGCAAGGCTGTGCCCAGAGCCAGCTCACTGGGCCTCCAGGGGCAGGAAGGCAGTCCACGTGGCGGTCCTCTGGCCCAGCAACAGCAGCAGCCCCTTCAGGCAGGATCCTGGAAGAGAACAAATTGTAAGGGGACACAGCCCCTTCTTATACACCTTTTCCCTTTGTTGTTTCTCAGGGTGAGGGGAAAAACCAGTCGCAGCTGGTTGGGGAGCACCCTTGATGTGCTCAGCCCCTCACTCTATTCACTGGCAGGGCTAGGGTCATCAGTCGCACCACAGGGGGCGGAGCCAGCATTGTGTAGGGAAAGCCCTGCCCTATTCAGGACCAAGGTGCACTCCTCCCCAGCCACCCGCATACTAATCTCACACTCACCACTGGGGCAGACCCACCCAGACTCCTGGAGCCAGGCTCACCAGCCAGCTCCAGCCAATCATACGCCAGACACATTTTACTCTAATATGCCAACTCCTAGAAGTGGCACTTCCGCACATGACATAATCACGCATTATACATCATTGCGAAGCATTCGATCACACGAGTCCGCACATACCAAACTTGAGCCTGCACACCCCACGCATCAGGAACTACCAGGGACACATACATTACCCATGCATTCCTATGGGAGGGCAGGCCTAGCTCACCACATGCACTCAGAGTGCGCACGCACTTTACTCTGGGACACAGGGAAAGTGCGCAGAAACCAAAAATCACTAACACAAGTCAAAGTTAAAAAGCAAAAAGTTTCAGGGGTGAACCTGCCAGAAGGGCCAAGTCCAACATGTGCAAATAAAGAATTATAGTAAATCTAAATGTACAGAAGGAACGCATCCCATTACTCAAGGATTCACTGACTAATTGGCACATCATTACACAAGCAAAGCAAACACGTTGGACTCTTATTTCAAACAAAGGAAAATCACCAGCTCCAAACCATTTCTCAAAAATCCCTCCAAGAGTAGGCTAACACAGCCTCTGTATTCCTTCCAACAAATATCACAAAGTACATTTCAGGATCTGGTCAAAGGAAGCAGGCCAGCTGGCTGCCCTTCTAACCCATGTCCACCACAAATCTTCAAGAACATTCTTTCAAATACCTCTGCTGCCGTACCAGTAAGAAGAATTGTCAATAATTCTTAAACTACAGGAATCTTTCCAGAAGACCTAAAAAGGCATACATGCACCCATTATTAAAGAAAACAAACCTGGACCTGCATGACCCAGACAACTACAGACTGATTACAAATTGACCTTTCGTGCACAAACTGATAGAAAGAGCAGCATTCGCCCAGATGCCACATTTCAGCAAAGATAACTCCATACTTTCAGACTACCAAACAGGATTCCGCTCAGGAAGAGGCGCAGGATCTGCCCTTATCGCCATCTGGCATGACCTTAAAAACAAAGCAGACCAAAACGGGGTTGCTGCACTATTTCTCTTGGAACTCTCAGCTGCCTTTGACACTGATGACTATGACATTCTAATACAAAGATTCTACGAAGCTGGCATATAGGGGGCTGCTCTGGACTGGATGACGTCCTACCTAACCTTCAAAACAGAACAAATGTCATCCATACTCCCCCTTTCTGATCCAAACCTTACTTCACAAAAGCGGGGCTCTCTCAAGACTCTATCATCTCACCCATGCTTTTCAACATCTACATGAAGTCATTACCAGCAATGATCAATGAATTTCAGCGCACATGCTAATACTATGCAGATGACACATAAATACTCCTTAAACTGGAAAGCCCCAAAGACATTTGAAAATCATAAATCTTCAGTTGCCTCAGAGCCATTGATGAGTGGATGGCATGGAAACCATCTCAAATTGATTGCTTCCATAACTGAAATCCTCACATGTGGCAGTTGGAAAATTATGACCCATTCTGCTCCTGGCCTGACGATCTGAGACCACCTCCTAAAGTATATAATGACGTAAAAAAGCTTGGAATTACCATGGACTCCAAGTTATCAATGAATGCCTAAGTGAACAAATTTGCAAGATCAAGCTTCATTACTATGAAAACGTTGCTAACGCCTCTTTCCCCACCTGAGATTTCCATAAAAGGCCTAGGCCACTATCTTGTACATTACGCTCTACCATGCATCATCTTTATAAACTTTAAAAAGACTATAACGGATTCAGAAATCTGCTGCCAGACTTCTCATACATGTAAAGCCACAAGCCCACATCTCCCTGTCTTGAGGACCCTACATTGATTTTCGGTTACTAGAAGATCTACCTTTAAGCTGCTTCGTATCACCCACAAAGCAAAACATTGAATAGGGCCGCTTTTCATCAGAAATAAAATTGGCAAATACATAAAAAAAGGAACCTCCACTCAAGATTGGCACCTCGCCCCAAAACCCCACCATACAAGATAAAAACGTAGGTGGTACCTCTTTCTCTGTTCAAGCAGCCAAACTATGGAATTAAACACCCCCATAAATAAGATCCACGGGTAACCATCTTATCTTTAGAAGACTACTCAAGAGTTGGCTCCTTCCTACTTACTCAACATATTCCAACACGAATGTACAGCATATCCCTGTGTATGTAAACATGTATAATTTCATTAGGTGTATGTATCTAGATATGTGTATTTCATTGTACAAATATGAATAATAATTATGTTAAAAAAAATATATAGATATTCTTTAGGTCTGGTTAGCAAAGGTATATATGACCTATGATTCAATATATCTAAATATATTATTCTATGCTAAACATCGTTATAGGTCACTGCATAGTTTTCATATAAGTTATTTGATTAGATGCTTATAGCTCTCAGTTTTATTTATCCATCACAATATGTATATATTATCATAGCTATTTTATTTACAAGTGCTTCACTATTAAAATATTTAGAAGAAGATAAAAATAAAATAAGAAAATTGAAAATAAATAAAAAATATATTAAAAAAATAGTTCTACAAATACACAAGTAAATTAGCTTCAAGTACAGCAACACCTGAACGTCCGAGTTTATACAATACAGCTTTAAATCTCATTATGTTACCTTCCTTATACATGCATACCTTTTCTATGTAGTTATGTATTTATATATTTATTACTCTAGTACTACTGTAGAAGAAAAAAAAGAAAAAAAATCCTTTGACTCTCTCCAATGTACTACTCTGCCTCACACTACATCTCTCTTAATATGTCCTCTACCTCCACTCTCTGACTCATCCCAAACCTCATTCTACTACTATGATCTCCAAAATAACCCTTTCTAGACTCTTACCTCCTCAATCCTTCCTTAGCTCAACCCAAACGTCATTTTACTACTATGATCTCTCAAAAACCTTTTCTAAATTCTTCCTTCGTGTATCCCTCTTTTGACACATCCTAAACCTCATTTTACTACTATGCTCTCCCTAATTCCTTTCTAGAGTCTCTTCCCTCCTCCATCTCTCCTTTTTCTCATCCCAAACCTCATCTTACTACTCTGATCTCCCAGATAACACTTTCTAGACTCTTCCCTCTTGTAATCCTCAATTATCCCACTCAATCCAACTAACAGACTTGAATGTCCACTGCTCAAGTTAACTCATATTTCCCTATCCTAATCCACCACTTATCGTTTTTGGGTTCTGGGGTAGCGTTCAACTCGTCGAAGCACTTGTTGGGGTAGTAAGCGCTACATAAATACAATTACAATTGCAATATATATCTTCATGGTACACATATGAGGTTTACTATTCATAACTCCATAACATACAGCAACAACATATATATTTTCATCTTACACAGATGGGGACTAAGAACAATAGATGTATACTTACCGTAGTTGATATTCTGCAGTGGATATTGTTGCTGGCTGTCATTTTGTCACATTGTATTCGGACATATAATATAACCCTCTTTCTCTTGTTTAGGATGACCATATTCATCACCAGTACTCAGCTTTGCCTCTTACATTGAATGGACCACTCCTAGGCTTAAATTTAATTCCTAATTTCATTGAGGACTTCACACATTTTAATGTCTTTCAGCTCTGTCTGTCAATGGACTTTTCCATTCTCTGCTTTCTGTCAGTGAATATTTCTGGAACGCTGTAATTCCTCTTTACTTCGTTTCATTTTTGTTGTTGTATTAATACAAAAAGTCAATAAATCATCAAAAAAGGTGTCAATTAGATTCCCCCTAAGTTATGTTTTTCAATTTTGAGATAAAAAATAATAGCAGAGGAGATAATGGAATTTGTAGCAGTCCCAAACTATGCAGAAGGAATAGAGGGATAGCTTACAGAAACATTGAAATGGACACAGACCAAATATCAAAAATCTACTAGCGGTCTGTGGCTCTAAAGCTGTGTAAACCGTACATTAAATAAAAAGGAATTTATGGAAGTCTTTGACTATTTAGCTTTTATTGTTTTGAGAATTTTTGTTGAAACAGGGCTGAATTGAAGTACTATTGTTGCTTCATAGTTGATAAACAAGTTATTTACCTCTAGTGAAACTCTTTCTGGTGGATGTATGACGTTACAACGCACACTTTTACAACGCATGCACTTACAACGCATTTTTTACAACGCATAATCCATTACAACGCATGACATTACAACGCATGACACTACAACGCATTTTAAAAAAATACCTTTACAACGCATTGCCATTACAACGCATACTACCTTTACAACGCATACCATTACAACGCATTATATTAAATTACATTTAAGGTAAGTATTAGATAGTATAGGGGTAAAAATTACTATTATAACTCCAGGGGGTGCAACAGTAGGGTAAGTGTTGGATAGTATAGGGGTAAAAATTACTATTCTAACTCCAGGGGGTGCATCAGTAGGGTAAGTGTTGGATAGTATAGGGGTAAAAATTACTATTCTAACTCCAGGGGGTGCAACAGTAGGATAAGTGTTGGATAGTGTAGGGGTAAAAATTACTATTCTAACTCCAGGGGGTGCAACAGTAGGGTAAGTGTTGGATAGTATAGGGGTAAAAATTACTATTCTAACTCCAGGGGGTGCATCAGTAGGGTAAGTGTTGGATAGTATAGGGGTAAAAATTACTATTCTAACTCCAGGGGGTGCATCAGTAGGGTAAGTGTTGGATAGTATAGGGGTAAAAATTACTATTCTAACTCCAGGGGGTGCATCAGTAGGGTAAGTGTTGGATAGTATAGGGGTAAAAATTACTATTCTAACTCCAGGGGGTGCATCAGTAGGGTAAGTGTTGGATAGTATAGGGGTAAAAATTACTATTCTAACTCCAGGGGGTGCATCAGTAGGGTAAGTGTTGGATAGTATAGGGGTAAAAATTACTATTCTAACTCCAGGGGGTGCATCAGTAGGGTAAGTGTTGGATAGTATAGGGGTAAAAATTACTATTCTAACTCCAGGGGGTGCAACAGTAGAGTAAGTGTTGGATAGTGTAGTGTAATATTATGCGTTGTAATGGTATGCGTTGTAATGGTAGTATGCGTTGTAATGGAATGCGTTGTAAAGGTAGTTTTTAAAAATGCGTTGTAATGGTATGCGTTGTAATGTCATGCGTTGTAATGGATTATGCGTTGTAAAAAATGCGTTGTAAAGGTAGTGCGTTGTAAAAGTTGCGTTGTAAAGGTTGTTCCCCCTTTCTGGTTGATATCTATCTAACTGCAGCTTCCTCACCTTAGAAAATTCCCACAGGGCCAGCCTGCATCTGGAAACTTTTAATAGAAGTGCCTCCATATGCCACAAGGTAGCACCACATGGCTTTGTGTTTATTCCAGACCACCTAAGAAATAATGGAGCAGTGTTGTTTGGGGCCAGGCCGAAATCCTGAGTGCTTTCTCCACTTTTTACTCTCACCTCTACACAGCCACCCAAGATACATATCCTGAGGGGTTACAGTCCTTTTTGGACTCGATTGCGCTGGTCTGGTTCAATAATAATCACAGAGAATATATGAATCTCCCATTACTGTCGAAGATGTTACCCAAGTTATAAAAAGCCTACCTCTGGACAAAGCTCCCGGACCTGATGGTCTGACCACCATCCTTTGTTGAGGAATTGGCGCTGATGAATACAAGCCCCAGCTAGGCCCGCAAGAGACAAGGGTTCGCTCTTCTGTAACGAGATCTATAAGGAAGTTGGCACGGAAACTGCAAAGTACAAAAACAACGTTTATTAACCCTTAAGGGTGGTCCTACAATCCACACAACACTCTTCAGTATTGCAAGGAGTAGCACAAAGAACTTGCGTACACAGTCCCCTTTTATACACAACAGAGGGGCTCATGAGTGGGTGGATACCACATGAAGTCGAAGAACATTACCATTTAGGGTCATTCTCGATACCAAATCAATACATGGGCGGAGCTAACACACTCCTTGAGCCCGCGAAAACACATGGTCAAGCAAAGCTAATTATAACAGATGTGGTCAAGTCTGGGCATGCGCCAGATGGACAAGAGGGCTATTTATAAACTGTTGCTAGGCAGATTACAAGAGCAACTAACACAGAGGTCGGACTCTCCTCGTGGTGAGCACGTGGCAGCATGTCAATACAAAATGGAGTCCGGACTTCGGCCAACATAACGAGGAAAACACGATAAAAGGGAAACACTAATGTTTTCAGTGAATGCTTAATCACATTCTGCCTTAATTTACAACAGACGACCCTTTCAGCATTTACTGAAGACATCCGGTTTCCAAGAATAATCATCGTATATGTCAATTATCATCATTCCTTTAACCTCTTTAGCTAGACCCTTCTGGCGGGCAACATCGGCAATAGCTTTCTTATCTGGAATGCAAAATGAAATGCATACGGAACAGCACAATGGTCCACATTGAATACACATACAGAGAAGGAACAGAATTGCTACAATAATGCAGAGACCAGTTAAGACCTTCCATCCCCAGGCAGTAACCAACGCCCAAAACCATCCAGAAAAGGACCAAGTGCCGTTTTCCGTGTGGATTTCAGCTGCTATTTTATGCAGCTTATTAATGGCGTTATAAACGGATGGCGTATGATCAGGGATGAACACACAGCAGCTACTTCCAATAATTTTACAGGCTCCTCCTCGATCAGCTAGCATCACATCCAATACCATACGATTCTGTAATGCAACAATCCTGGTAATCTGTAATTCTTCCGTAAGATTCCCAAGAGCAGCAGCAGTCTGATTAGTCACAGCTTCTACCACTCTTGTTAATCTTCGGATCTTCCTACTATTCAAAGCGGCTCCGACAAAGAAAAACAGTCCTAAATTGAAATCAATATACTGTTGCAAACTGGTATCAGTTTGATCCACCTCATTAATAGATAGAGTACGTTTATATCTATTTACAGTCACATTATTCAATAGTTTCAAGTCTTTATGATACGATGCAGGTGCTAGGAATACAGGAGGTAATAGGAATGATACATAGCATACCCCAGACCACCCAGCCGGCAAACGGTAATAACCTTTATTTCCACATACGAAATAGGTATTATGGGATGCTAGGAAGGTGCTGTTGTTCAGCCCATCGATGTTTAATACGGTTATACAATCACTGACACCGACAGGGATAAAACCCACACTCTGGACGCACAGGTCCGCTTGGGCTTGTGCCACTTGGATTACAAATTTTTCCTTCCCCACAGTGTCTCTGGTATTCGTGAAGATATAGGGAATGGATTCATTGTCCGGTCGGTACTCTTCCCATTCCCAAATTGTCCCATTCGCTTGTGGATATCCATTCTTGTCCTGATGGCATTCTTTATTAAGTCTGAAAAGCAATCGTCCCACTGTCGGTTTTCGAGTGGCAAACAACAGAGTGTACCATGCTCTACAAGAGCCATTGTGAGAGAAAGGAAGGGGTATGAATGGCGTACCTCCTTTCTTCTGATGGGCTGGCATCATCCCACATATCCAACAGTTCGTAGCGTTCGTAGCAACGTGGGTGTGATGCAGCATCTGAATGAAAGTGTTATTCAAATAGGATTGTCGATGCTTCAACTCTTGGTATGGCAATGTATAAAAGTAGTGCTCCGCAGGCACTGGAGTCGTCAACACAAGTGTCTCTCGGGCAGGAGTTGCCTCCTCCACAAACCATGTGGTTATACCAATGATAGCTACTGTTAGCATGAACCCCAGTGCACAAAGAATTTTCTTCTTCTCCATGTCAAAGGAAACAATACCCTGGTATCTTCCTGAAACTAAAAAGTCTGTCAGAACTCTTCCCCTTGGGCAGCGGTTGATTTCTTCACCAGCGGGCCAAGACGGGTGTCGCTACACTAATGCAGGGCTGATCCCCCCCCCTTGCCTCATCGGCTCTCCGTTTCACTAACCCAAGGGCCGTTCTGACAGTATGTCCCGGTACTGGAAACCTCACTTCCTTGGTCGCAGATGATATCGCCTTCCTCCAGAAGTCGTGTGGTCCGAAAAGAGCTCCTCAGTGTCGTTTGGCTCTGCAGCACGGCCTGTCTCTGCTGCTAGGATGTCTCGTTGATCGGTCAGCACGGCAGATTCCACCAATCCGGGCGGTACCTTTCGACAGTGCAAGGAATGGATCCAATTCTTCTTGTTCGAGACTCGCACAGCCGTCCTCGTTGCAAGAAGGACTTGCTCAGGTCCGACCCATCTCGGCTCCAAACTGTTCGATCTGTCGAAAACCTTCAGCATGACATGATCCCCAGGCCGGAGACCATGTCCTTCACCGGTAGACCGATCAGGGAGCGCCTCTCGGACCTGTTGATGAATAGAAACCAAGTTATCCGTTAACTGTGCCAGATAATCACTCATCATCACACAAGGTACATCATACACAGCCTTAGGTCTTGGTGGACCCCAAATATTCATTGGGCGTCCAAATACAATCTCATAGGGTGTAAGGCCGGTTCGGGAGTGTGGCACCGACCTAATTGACAATAACGCCAGTGGCAAAGCGTCTGGCCAAGTCAAAGACGTTGAAGCTTGAATTTTGGCAATCTTAAGCTTCAGTGTACCATTATATTTCTCGACTAGTCCTGCAGACTGAGGGTGGAACACGGCGTGAAACTTCTGGGTGATGCCTAGGCCCTTCAAGACATACTTTATAACATCCGCTACAAAGTGAGGGCCATTATCACTCCACAGAAGTCTACAGACGCCGTATCGGGGGAAAAACTCTTTCAGCAATAGCTTCGCTGTAGTCATTGCAGTATTGTCTTTCGCGGGGTACGCCTCGACCCATTTACTAAAGGCGCAAACCACTACTAGAACATACTTCAAATTGTTACAGCGCTCAAGCTGGATGTAATCCATCTGCAGAACCTCAAAGGGTGCAGTGGGTGTCGCAAATCCTCCTGCTGGGGTTCGCGTGCCTTTCCCTGGGTTATACTTCAGACAGATCATACAGGTCTGCACCACCCTCTTTGCCGTGCTAGCAATCTCTGGATGCTCCCAGACTTGGGTAAGCAATTTCACAATCGCGGAAGCTCCAACATGTGCTAGCCCATGTGCCATCTGGACCATAGGTTGTACAAAAGCCGTGGGTAATTTCCATCTATCCATCTGCTTATTTCTCCAGCAACCCTCATCATCCAGTTCTCCTTCGCTAGCCCATTGTTCCCGCTCTTTGTCAGAAGCGGTCTTTTGTATTTCTCGCACTTCCTCCTTCGCATCATGCCATCTCTCCACCTGTGACTTCACTACATACATGGCAGTAGCACCGGGCTGCATCGCAGTCTCCCGTGCTACTCGATCCGCTAACGCATTCCCTTCTCCAACCTTATCAACTACTTTCCTGTGGGCACTACACTTAACAATGGCAATTTTCTTTGGGTATGTCAATGCAGTTAAAAGATTGTGGACTAATTCCCCATGCATTATCTGCACCCCATGTGACGTTAGAAACCCTCTCTCCTTCCAGAGCAGGCCGAAATCGTGCGCTACTCCGAAGGCATAGCGGCTGTCTGTGTAAACATTCACACACAATCCTGTACTAAGCTCACACGCTCGTGTTAACGCTATCAGTTCCGCTGCTTGAGCTGATTTCTGTGGTATGCGTGCTGTCTCCACTATCGTCTGCAACGTGGTAATTGCATATGCTGCTGAAGTCGTACCATCTGGTAGCTTCAGGCATGATCCATCTACCCACAACTCTCCATCTACATCTGAAAAGGGCGTATCCTGGAGATCAATACGACCCTTTGTTTGTTCCTCAGTCACAAGAATACAATCATGCGCTTTCTGTGCCTCAGGCTGTGTCTCGGGGTATGGCAACAATGTGGCCGGGTTTAATGTCACGCACCTTTTTAACGTAATGTGAGGAGCTAGAAGCGTCAACTCATATCCCGTTAAACGGGCACTGGTCAAATGCTGCGTCTTTGTTTGATTAAGCAGGGCATCAACAGCGTGGGGAACTAACACCAACAGTTTATGGGACAATACAATTCCTTCACTCTGCCGTATTGACACAGCTGTCGCCGCTACCGAGCGAAAACACCCTGGTAATGCTCGGGCGACAGGATCAAGTACAGCCGAAAAGTATGCACAAGGGCGCTGCTTATCACCATGCATCTGTACTAAAACTGATAATGCACATCCATCTTTCTCATGCACATACAACGAAAAGGGTTTTGTATAATCAGGGGTCCCTAACACTGGTGCTGAACAAAGGGCCTGTCGCAATTGCTGAAAAGCAGCATCACACTCATCTGACCAAGGGATTGGGATAGGCGTATCTTTTGTCAAGAGGGCTAGTAATGGCTTAGCCGTGTGTGAAAACCCCAATATCCACTGTCTACAAAAAGAAACGAGGCCCAAAAATGCACGCACATCCTTCTGCGTGGATGGCCTCGGTGTGTCCAAGATTACTTGGATACGATCTGGTGTGAGTGCACGCCCCTCCTTAGACAAAAGGTGACCCAAATAAGTCACCTTTGGTCTACAGAATTGCAATTTCTTCCTAGAGACCTTGTGATTGTGGGATGCTAAAAAGGAAAGTAGGGATAGCGTGCTTGTCTCGCACAACTCCAGGGTGTCAGCCGCCAACAAGATGTCATCGACATATTGAATGAGGGCGACCCCCTCGAGTAAAACAAAGGAATCCAACTGTCGCTTCAAGGCCTGACTATAAATACTAGGGCTTTCTGTATAGCCTTGGGGAATTCTACAAAAACGATAAGATCTATTGTTTAATGTGAACCCAAAAAGAAATCGGCTATCAGGGTGAATGGGAATAGAAAAGAAGGCATTTTTCAAATCAATCACTGAGAACACGGTCGCCGTAGGCGGGACCAAGGTAAGCAGCGTCGTGATATCGGAAACCACCGGGTGCTGAGGTATCACGATCTTGTTTACCTCCCTCAAATCAATTATAAACCGATAGACCTTTGCATCTGTGTCCTTTTTCAAAATCGGGAGAATCGGACTGTTACAGATATTATAGGGAACTTCTTCCACTACTCCCACTGCGATCAAATCCTGCACAATCTGTATGAGAGCTTCCTCGCCCTCCTGGGAAATACGATACTGTGGGAGGCGTGGTAGCACCGCCCCCTCCTGGACACTAATGTGGACCGGAGGAATCACCATTTGTCCCACATCTGTGTCCGAAGTCGCCCATAAAGCTTGGGGGAGGGTAGCCAACAACACATCCTCTGAGATCGTACACATCCGCCCAGATCGGGGGTAGTTGTCATTTAGAATCACCCTCACACCCTCAGGGGAACAACGAATTGTAGCCCTAAAGTACTTTAACATATCAAGGCCCATAATGTTATCCGGTGTGTACGGAGCAAGCAGAAACGGACAAGGCGCAGAAAAACAATCAACTTTAAATGCAAGGGGCTGTGAAAGAGGGCTTCGGGAGAGTGTACCGTCAAACCCTACCGATGTAACTATTGAGCCGGATGGGGGAGCCCCCGGAACCAAGTACCTAGACAATGCACTACGTGTCGCTCCTGTATCCACTAGGAACTGATCAGTAGAACCTAAAACCTCAGCCGATACATAAGGACCCGTCTGATCGACCGGCACCTCAACTGATTCGGACCCCCATCCTACGCATTCCTATGCATGCTGAGAATCATGATATCCCGATCGATCGATGTCCGATACATGATACTGATGCTGGCGATCGAAAACGTTTGAGCTATCTCGATGCTGGCCAGCAGTGTCGAAACGGGCATTATCATTAGAATTCCCTCTAAAGGTCGAGAAGCCCCCTCTACCTCTCTGGCCACCCGGAGCGTGCCTTTGCCGCGAAGCACGCAATGCTGGGCACTCCCTGGCCCAATGGCCCAACTGCTTACAGTACGCACATTGGTTCTTATTCAAATCAGATCGGCCCGAAGGGGGACCATAAGATCCGCCCCTTCCCCTATTATTATTACCCCGGCGGGGCGGGCCATATACTTGTGCTAACATCACTTTGGTTTTGAGATCTTTCGATTTCTTTTCCTCCTGGCCCTTCGCCTCGTGCTCCTGACGCTCATAATACTGAGCGATGGTCAGAAGGGCCGTCGGTGTCGCGGAGGACCAAGAACTCTCACTCGCTTTTAACCGGGCCGCAACTGCCGGCAGCAGATTGGCCACATATTTGTCCGCGAAAAGGTGGCGGCCTGTGTCGTCGGTAAGCGACTGGCCACTAAAGTCATGGAACGTTTCTTCGAAGCGCGTGAAGAAATCTGCAACTGACTCATCAACTTTCTGCTTACATGCCGCTAACATATTCCAGTCAATCTTTTTAGGGGGGATTATTGTTTTCAATTTAGCCACAATAGCAGCAGGGAGATCTAGAATATTCTGGGGTGGTTTCTGTGCGGGCTTCCGTTCCCTATCCTCATCCTCAAGCTCAGACCACCGGGCCTTAAAAGCAACTGCATCATCCACCTTTCGGACAGACCGCCACGTGTCCGGTGGTAGAATAAGGCCAAAGAACAGATCTATATCCGCTAAGGTCATAATGCAAGAATTCAAGGCCCCCTCGACTTCTTCATAGAAGGCCGCTGGATTCTTGCGGGGGTCAGGCAATGCATTCTTTAACGCCATAACATCGGCCCTATGCCAAGGAGTATAAACCCAATTATACACAAAATATCCCCTAGCATCGGCGGAGCTAATGTCCGAGCTAGTCCCTGCTCCTTTCGGAGGGACATACAAAGGTGCCGCCTCTCGCATCGGTTTAGCATGCACTACATTATCCTTATCTGACTGGGAGGCGGATGGGTGGCCCCCTGCCGCAACTGAATCCGACCGCTTCTCCTCCTCCGCTCGTTGGCGTGCTTTCTCTCGAAGGGCCAGCACCTCGTCCCGCAAGGCGAACAGCCGCCGAGCCGCCTCAGGAGCCTTAGAGGGAGAAAAAGCACCGTTACGTATTGCTCTGGCATCCGAAGACACTTCGTCAGGCTCAAAAACATGAGAATATTTTCGGAAAGCATTAATCACTTCATCCGCGAAATGACCCAGAAAATACACTTTATCTCTCTCCTGCCATGGCCCCCAAATTTGAAATAATTCCTCCATGGATACCTTGCCTTTAAGCGCACGGAAGGAAATTTGCCGAAGCTCAGCCATTTGCTCGGCCGGCAGCATGGACCGTGTGTCTACCTTACCCGAAGCCGGGTCAGAATCTTGCGGCCGCGGAGCGGATGCGCCAACATAAGGGGGCGGAGAGCGATCTAGCAAATAAAAATCATCATCAGGATTATTAAGGACAGGATAAAGCGGCTGGCGAACAACATATTGACCCGAAACTTGTAGCCTACGCTCTTTCTCTTGTCTGTCCGTTTGCTCTTTGTCCTCCCGATGCTTCGCTTCCTGCGCTCGCATATGATCATTCTTCCGTTGCTCTTTATCAAACAGCGCTTTCTCACGCTTCTCTCGCTCACGCACTTCCTTCACCCATAATCGCACACACTCAAACATATCCTGACGAGCACGTCGCTTACACATACACTGTTCCACATACTCAATCTTACGTATATCAAACGATCCATACAAAGGCCATCGCAACTCAGGATCCTTCTTGGTATATTTCCTCCACAACGTGCTGTACATTATGGAAGAAAGACCATGCTTCACGTACATATCCCTATTAGGAGTCCCCTCTGGGGGAGCTGGAGCAGATTCCTCGAGGTTCAACCGGTTACCCAAACAGCAGCACCACTTACGGAGTGCGCTAAAAGCAGGCATGCTGAGAATAATGCAAAATATGCAGTATTATCAAGAAAAATGGCACTTAATCGTTGCGCCGTTCCAAGTTTACACAGCTCCGGAGAAATTTCTCCACATTACCTGCCTATATGTGTTGCAACGCATATATTTTCACAAAGACAAATTCAAAATATGACTAGTCACCATCAATCAAACTCAAATAGCCAGACCAGGCTTCAAAACTCGGAGCAAGTACCGTACAACGGTTCTTACCAATCAAGAGTCCAGGTTCCAACTGCCAAGCTCCACAATCGCCCAAACGGCTCTCACGGCAGGACCGACAGAAGAGGTCTCAGTCGATGACCGGCGCCACCCAGATGGTCAGCTCGGAAGGGAAGGAAGAAAAACCTCGGGATGCCAGGGCTAAGACGCCGCTGGCAGTGAACTCGTCCCCGGCCAACCTCCTCACCTTCGTCGCGACCAGTCCTTCGAGCATCCGAGTCGCCGATGAGCCCCACGTGACGGGCGCCAATTGATGAATACAAGCCCCAGCTAGGCCCGCAAGAGACAAGGGTTCGCTCTTCTGTAACGAGATCTATAAGGAAGTTGGCACGGAAACTGCAAAGTACAAAAACAACGTTTATTAACCCTTAAGGGTGGTCCTACAATCCACACAACACTCTTCAGTATTGCAAGGAGTAGCACAAAGAACTTGCGTACACAGTCCCCTTTTATACACAACAGAGGGGCTCATGAGTGGGTGGATACCACATGAAGTCGAAGAACATTACCATTTAGGGTCATTCTCGATACCAAATCAATACATGGGCGGAGCTAACACACTCCTTGAGCCCGCGAAAACACATGGTCAAGCAAAGCTAATTATAACAGATGTGGTCAAGTCTGGGCATGCGCCAGATGGACAAGAGGGCTATTTATAAACTGTTGCTAGGCAGATTACAAGAGCAACTAACACAGAGGTCGGACTCTCCTCGTGGTGAGCACGTGGCAGCATGTCAATACAAAATGGAGTCCGGACTTCGGCCAACATAACGAGGAAAACACGATAAAAGGGAAACACTAATGTTTTCAGTGAATGCTTAATCACATTCTGCCTTAATTTACAACAGCGCCTAAGCTGCTGGCGGTTTATGAGGAGGCCCTTGAAGGGGGGGTATTACCTGAGTCTATGGGGGAATGTCAGGAGCCACCGTAGCCGTCCAAGACCACTGACGACTTCCGTAGCCCCAGCGCGTCAGAGAACCTAGAAAAACTACATTTCCCATGATTCCCGCTGTCCGGACGCCAGCGCTGACGTCAGGACGCTCGCCGGAGAATACAGAAATACTTCCGGGTTCCCGAAGAGCGGCGCTGCTGATTCCAGTCGGACGGACGAAACGCCGAGTACTGGTAGGGGTGCGGTTGCACCAGAATATCGACCTGTTATTTGAGCTTGTGATTCTCGTAATAACTGTATGTGATTCTACAGGGGAAGGAAGTCATTCCTTTTGATTGTGAAACTGACGCTGTTGCACGGGAGATTTCTCCTCCCTTTTGCTAGCCTGACACTGCCCTTGCTCGACAGGGGTGGAAGTGAAATACTTTGTTGAAGCCAGGGGAAGCGGTGCGGGCCTGTTGGACGAGTCGTGGTTGACTCATGCAGGCTTGCTATTTACTACCCCTTGCTGTGGACCAGGAAGGTCCCCTCCGCTGTGGCGGAAACAGTATTGTGACTTACATAAAGATAGGTTTTCTGGAGTGCTGAGCTGTATGCTTCCAATGCCGTTTGGCCCCAGGCAACCGGTACATTGCCTCATTTTTTGTGCCTTATATGTTGTCTTTGGATGCTAGCACCGGGTGGTGCTAAGGGTGAATCTGAGAGTTCCGAACTTAGACATGCTATAAAAGGAGTAGTCACGGTGGAATGGTTCTTGGATACGCTACACGCCAGTGGGGGCTCTCAAAATCTACAGAGGGTATCGCTAACGTCCTGTTTTACTTCTCGTCTTGCATCTCAGGGTCTGGTTGAGCTCCGTGGAAGTTAGCTCCTTACCCCAGAGGGCGGTGGCTGTGGAGTGCTAGGTATGCCCTGATAGTAACAAGCCTGGATGCACCACTCCTCCTCGATCTCCTCTGTATCATTGTCTCTGTGTGGAACCTGTTGGAACTGTGCTCTTCCAATTATAGAACAAGACAGGCCCGTGGCTTCTCAGAGGGTATTCATCTCAATGACAACGTTCTTTTCCTTTACAGGTATAAGGGGGCACAAGTCTATGATGAGATAAGGGACATTGACTGCACTGTGCTCAGAGGATTGGTTAGGTATTGAACTGCATATGTTTTGTTTTCACAGATCTCCCTCACTGCTGTCCCCTTCCTTTCCTTCCCTCACCTGATCTCTCGATAGCGTCTGTGTATACCAATCAGGCCTTTTGAGCTATCAGGAGGTGGAACCCATATAGCATTGTACGTCTCCGAGGATTTGAGGACCTGACAGAATCAGCAGCCCAAGATTAAACACATCCTCCCGGACGTACGGTGCCATGGCCACCTTAGACGATGTGATGGCCGCCTTGGCCGTCGTGCAAAGCGAGTTAAGCGCCTCTAGGGCAGAGACTGCAGCGCTTCAAGCACAAGTAGATAGGATGCAGAGAAACCCATTTAGCATAGGGACTCCTTCAGGTTCGGCCCTCCCTTCGGTGGTTGTTGAAGTCCCTACCCCGATTCCTTTGGCCTCTCCTGAACGCTTTAATGGGGACCCGGGGAAGGTACAAGTATTCCTGACACAAATCTTACTACACTTCTCGTGTAGGCCCAAGGCCTTTGGCTCTAACCAGTCCCGGGTAGCCTTTCTAATTTCTTATTTAATCGGAGACGCCGCACAATGGGCAGTTCCGTTAGTAAAAAGGGACGATCCGCTGATGTACGATTGGGAGGCGTTTCTGGCGGCATTTGAAAGAACCTTCAATCGCAGAGCGGCCACTCTCTCCGCAGACCGAGAACTGTTAAGTTTAAGGCAAGGCAACCGAGAGCTGATAGCCTATCTTAATGATTTCCGACGCCTGGTCACGGAGACGGAGTGGCCTGATGCTAAACAAGCGGCCATATTTCATCAGGCCTAAAAGAAGACATGAAGGATGTGTTGGCCCAAATTGACCCACAACCTCACTCCTGCGAAGAACTTATCCAGTTGGTATTAAGATTAGACCACAGGTTGAGCGAACGAAAAGGAGACCAAAAGAAAAGAGATAGACAAGGTTATCGGGGAGACTCAGCTCACCCATCATACAGCTCTTCGGGGTCTAAGCCGGAGCCCATGGAAATAGGAGCAGTTCGGGCACCTTTGACGTCAGAGGAGCGCGACTATAGAAGGAAGAAAGGGCTGTGCCTCTACTGCGGCAAGAAGGGGCATTTCCTCAAGGAATGCTCTCTTCGTTCGAGACCCGTGAGGGAGGAATATCGAAAAACTGCGGCAACCATTGCGGGGCCACCGTCGGAAATCTACCATGCTTGAAGAAGAGAGAAGGGATCCCTTCAAACCAGGTCGTCATCCCTTCTCTTGACAACAATTCCGTGGGAAAAAACAACCATCTCTATCTAGAGATAGGCGTGGAAATACAAGACAGATGGCACATTGTCCAAGCCATGATAGATTCTGGAGCTACAGGCTGTTTTATGGACCAACGTCAGGCCGACTCTATGGGGATCACCTTGCTAGAGAAAGACACGCCAGAAGCCGTGTTTGCGGTCGATGGGAGACCGTTATCATCGGGACCCATCAGTCGGCACACCGGGGACCTCAAGGTGAGGACCGGAACTACCCACGTAGAACGCTTGAATTTTAACATCATCCAAGCCCCACAATATGGGGTGATACTCAGATTGCCCTGGCTACGTACTCACAATCCTGTAATAGATTGGGAGACCAGAACCCTTCGTTTCGCTTCTCAATATTGCGGAAAACATTGTACGCCTCATCAAGACAATCCAGCGGCATCGCTGGCGCGATGCCACCACATTGCCACCGCAGAAGAGCATGAAGTAAGTCTTCCAGATGAATACCAGGAGTATGCAGGGGTATTCGACGAGAAAGAGGCAGAGATACTACCCCCGCATCGGTCTTACGACTGCCAGATAGACCTTGAACCCGGGGCCGCCGTTCCCACCGGAAGAGTGTATGCACTAACCGAACCCGAGACACAGCACCTTCGCGAGTACTTGGAGAAGTACTTGAAATTAGGGTTTATACGGGATTCCAAGTCGCCAGCGGCCTCACCGTTATTTTTTATACCGAAGGCAAACGGCGAGCTCCGCGTGTGTGTGGACTATCGCTCCTTAAATGCAGTAACCATCAAGAACCGATACCCTTTGCCCCTCATAAACGTTTTGCTGGAACAAGTGAAGGAGGCCGTGATCTACACGCGTTTGGACCTAAAAGGAGCGTACCATTTGGTCCGCATGCGCAGCGGAGACGAATGGAAGACCGCGTTTAAGACCAGGTTCGGTCTATATGAATACCTAGTTATGCCCTTCGGGTTGTGCAACGCTCCAGCTGCGTTCCAATACTTCTTGAATGACGTCTTAAAGGAACATCTGGATAAATACGTGGTGGTTTATATCGATGATATCCTGATCTATTCATCCAGCCGAGAGATCCATGCTTACCACGTAAAGACCATCTTGAAGGCACTCCAGAAGCACAGCTTATAATGCAAGATCAGCAAATTCGAATTTAACGTAACATCTGTGGAATTCCTTGGAGTAATGTTGACCCCCGAAGGACAGGAAATGTCGGAAAGAAAGGTGAAGGCAGTATTGGAATGGCCCCGTCCCATGAACATCCGGGACATACAATGCTTTATTGGATTCGCCAATTTCTACCGGCGGTTCATCGATCACTTCTCAGACCTGGCATCCCCCCTGACACAACTTCTAAGAAAGAAGTCAGCCTTTCAATGGACAGACGCCGCACAGAAAGGGTTTGAGGCCCTGAAGCGAGCGTTTGCGTCGGCCCCCGTACCCGTGCATGCGGATCCTGAAAGACCATTCACGGTGGAAGCAGATGCCTCGGATACTGCGGTGGGAGCAGTGCTCTCTCAAAGGCATAAGGAGACGGGACAGCTACATCCGGTGGCTTTTATGTCCAAAAAGCTGAACAGCGCCGAATGCAATTATACCATTGCGGAGAAAGAACTGCTGGCCATCAAGGAAGCGTTCATGCATTGGATACACCACTTACAAGGGGCTCGACACCTTGTTACGGTTTACACCGATCACCGGAATCTCCAATTCATGACGGCTGCCAGACACCTCACCCCCAGACAATTGCGATGGACTCTGTTTTTAGCTGGCTTCAATTTTGTGGTGACATACACACCTGGAAAGGATAACAAAAAGGCTGATGCCTTAACCCGGCAAACCACAGCATCTTCCGCTACGATCAACCCCAAAAGAGCCATCATACCTTCTCATAATCTGATTGGGGTTACCTATACTGATGCATTTCTGCGGAGTGTGGCAAAAAACTTCCAGACTGGAAAATGGATTGCCTGGCTAAAGAAAAATCCATATTGGAAGGTAAAGGAAGGTTTACCTATTCGGGGAAAGCAACTACTGCTGCCACTTGTAGCACTACGCAAACGAGCATTAGAGTGGTGCCATTCCCTTCCCTGTGCCGGGCATAACGGAGTGACCAAAACCCTCGACAGAATCCTCAGACAATTCTGGTGGCCTTCTTTACGAACAGACGTTACAAAGTGGATAAAAGCCTGCGAGGTCTGTAATCAGATGAAGACCAGTCACGCCAAGCAAGCCGGGTTGTTACATCCCCTTCCTACTCCCGTACAACCTTGGGACAACATCTCCGTAGATTTTATCGTTGGAATGCCGGAGGACAAAGGACACACAGTGATAATGGTAGTAGTGGACTACCTTACGAAAATGGCCCATTTTGTCGCCTGTAAAACCATACCCTCAGCCGGAACTTTGGCACACTTACTCTTGATACATGTAGTACGATTACACGGGTTGCCCAGGTACATAGTGTCAGACAGGGGGTCCCAATTCACAGCCCACTTTTGGAGGACATGGTGTTCAGAGCTGGTTATAGTCCAGAACATCTCTACCAGCTTCCACCCCCAGACAGATGGGCAAACAGAGCGGGTAAATCAAGACCTAAAACAATACCTCCGCTGCTATGTTCAAGTCACAACAGAAGAGTGGGTGGATAAACTGTGGGTGGCAGAGGCAGCCTATAACAGCGCCATACATAGCTCCACAAAGCACTCCCCGTTTTTTTGCTCATATGGTTTTCATCCCAGGTTCCCCCCTTGGTGATGCCATTAGAGACGAACGTAGTGCCCGCAGTCCAGGATAGAATATCCAGTATCCAAAAAACACTGAGAGAAGTACAAAAAGAACTTAGTGCAGCTAAAATCACATACAAGGCCTATGCAGATAAGCGTAGAAGACCAGGGCCGGTGTATAAAATAGGGGACTACGTCTGGCTGTCTACGAAACATATCAGATTCAAACGATATAGTATATTAAATCCGAAATACATCGGGCCCTATCGAGTGGTTAAATTAATCAATCCTGTTGTGGTTAAATTAGCCTTACCCTCTTCTCTCCGTATCCACCCCGCTTTTCATGTGTCACTCCTAAAACCCTCCCAAACAGCACCCAAGAAGGGAACCGTTCCTGTATTAATCAATGAAGACCCTGAATATGAAGTACGAGGTATCTTGGACTCAAAAAATTCACAGGGGTAAGCTGTGGTATCTGGTGGCATGGAAGGGGTATGGCTCCGAGGAGTACATTACGCTCTACCATGCATCATCTTTATAAACTTTAAAAAGACTATAACGGATTCAGAAATCTGCTGCCAGACTTCTCATACATGTAAAGCCACAAGCCCACATCTCCCTGTCTTGAGGACCCTACATTGATTTTCGGTTACTAGAAGATCTACCTTTAAGCTGCTTCGTATCACCCACAAAGCAAAACATTGAATAGGGCCGCTTTTCATCAGAAATAAAATTGGCAAATACATAAAAAAAGGAACCTCCACTCAAGATTGGCACCTCGCCCCAAAACCCCACCATACAAGATAAAAACGTAGGTGGTACCTCTTTCTCTGTTCAAGCAGCCAAACTATGGAATTAAATACCCCCATAAATAAGATCCACGGGTAACCATCTTATCTTTAGAAGACTACTCAAGAGTTGGCTCCTTCCTACTTACTCAACATATTCCAACACGAATGTACAGCATATCCCTGTGTATGTAAACATGTATAATTTCATTAGGTGTATGTATCTAGATATGTGTATTTCATTGTACAAATATGAATAATAATTATGTTACAAAAAATATATAGATATTCTTTAGGTCTGGTTAGCAAAGGTATATATGACCTATGATTCAATATATCTAAATATATTATTCTATGCTAAACATCGTTATAGGTCACTGCATAGTTTTCATATAAGTTATTTGATTAGATGCTTATAGCTCTCAGTTTTATTTATCCATCACAATATGTATATATTATCATAGCTATTTTATTTACAAGTGCTTCACTATTAAAATATTTAGAAGAAGATAAAAATAAAATAAGAAAATTGAAAATAAATAAAAAATATATTAAAAAAATAGTTCTACAAATACACAAGTAAATTAGCTTCAAGTACAGCAACACCTGAACGTCCGAGTTTATACAATACAGCTTTAAATCTCATTATGTTACCTTCCTTATACATGCATACCTTTTCTATGTAGTTATGTATTTATATATTTATTACTCTAGTTCTACTGTAGAAGAAAAAAAAGAAAAAAAATCCTTTGACTCTCTCCAATGTACTACTCTGCCTCACACTACATCTCTCTTAATATGTCCTCTACCTCCACTCTCTGACTCATCCCAAACCTCATTCTACTACTATGATCTCCAAAATAACCCTTTCTAGACTCTTACCTCCTCAATCCTTCCTTAGCTCAACCCAAACGTCATTTTACTACTATGATCTCTCAAAAACCTTTTCTAAATTCTTCCTTCGTGTATCCCTCTTTTGACACATCCTAAACCTCATTTTACTACTATGCTCTCCCTAATTCCTTTCTAGAGTCTCTTCCCTCCTCCATCTCTCCTTTTTCTCATCCCAAACCTCATCTTACTACTCTGATCTCCCAGATAACACTTTCTAGACTCTTCCCTCTTGTAATCCTCAATTATCCCACTCAATCCAACTAACAGACTTGAATGTCCACTGCTCAAGTTAACTCATATTTCCCTATCCTAATCCACCACTTATCATTTTTGGGTTCTGGGGTAGCGTTCAACTCGTCGAAGCACTTGTTGGGGTAGTAAGCGCTACATAAATACAATTACAATTGCAATATATATCTTCATGGTACACATATGAGGTTTACTATTCATAACTCCATAACATACAGCAACAACATATATATTTTCATCTTACACAGATGGGGACTAAGAACAATAGATGTATACTTACCGTAGTTGATATTCTGCAGTGGATATTGTTGCTGGCTGTCATTTTGTCACATTGTATTCGGACATATAATATAACCCTCTTTCTCTTGTTTAGGATGACCATATTCATCACCAGTACTCAGCTTTGCCTCTTACATTGAATGGACCACTCCTAGGCTTAAATTTAATTCCTAATTTCATTGAGGACTTCACACATTTTAATGTCTTTCAGCTCTGTCTGTCAATGGACTTTTCCATTCTCTGCTTTCTGTCAGTGAATATTTCTGGAACGCTGTAATTCCTCTTTACTTCGTTTCATTTTTATTGTTGTATTAATACAAAAAGTCAATAAATCATCAAAAAAGGTGTCAATTAGATTCCCCCTAAGTTATGTTTTTCAATTTTGAGATAAAAAATAATAGCAGAGGAGATAATGGAATTTGTAGCAGTCCCAAACTATGCAGGAGGAATAGAGGGATAGCTTACAGAAACATTGAAATGGACACAGACCAAATATCAAAAATCTACTAGCGGTCTGTGGCTCTAAAGCTGTGTAAACCGTACATTAAATAAAAAGGAATTTATGGAAGTCTTTGACTATTTAGCTTTTATTGTTTTGAGAATTTTTGTTGAAACAGGGCTGAATTGAAGTACTATTGTTGCTTCATAGTTGATAAACAAGTTATTTACCTCTAGTGAAACTCTTTCTGGTGGATGTATGACGTTACAACGCACACTTTTACAACGCATGCACTTACAACGCATTTTTTACAACGCATAATCCATTACAACGCATGACATTACAACGCATGACACTACAACGCATTTAAAAAAAATACCTTTACAACGCATTGCCATTACAACGCATACTACCTTTACAACGCATACCATTACAACGCATTATATTAAATTACATTTAAGGTAAGTATTAGATAGTATAGGGGTAAAAATTACTATTATAACTCCAGGGGGTGCAACAGTAGGGTAAGTGTTGGATAGTATAGGGGTAAAAATTACTATTCTAACTCCAGGGGGTGCATCAGTAGGGTAAGTGTTGGATAGTATAGGGGTAAAAATTACTATTCTAACTCCAGGGGGTGCAACAGTAGGATAAGTGTTGGATAGTGTAGGGGTAAAAATTACTATTCTAACTCCAGGGGGTGCAACAGTAGGGTAAGTGTTGGATAGTATAGGGGTAAAAATTACTATTCTAACTCCAGGGGGTGCATCAGTAGGGTAAGTGTTGGATAGTATAGGGGTAAAAATTACTATTCTAACTCCAGGGGGTGCATCAGTAGGGTAAGTGTTGGATAGTATAGGGGTAAAAATTACTATTCTAACTCCAGGGGGTGCATCAGTAGGGTAAGTGTTGGATAGTATAGGGGTAAAAATTACTATTCTAACTCCAGGGGGTGCATCAGTAGGGTAAGTGTTGGATAGTATAGGGGTAAAAATTACTATTCTAACTCCAGGGGGTGCATCAGTAGGGTAAGTGTTGGATAGTATAGGGGTAAAAATTACTATTCTAACTCCAGGGGGTGCATCAGTAGGGTAAGTGTTGGATAGTATAGGGGTAAAAATTACTATTCTAACTCCAGGGGGTGCAACAGTAGAGTAAGTGTTGGATAGTGTAGTGTAATATTATGCGTTGTAATGGTATGCGTTGTAATGGTAGTATGCGTTGTAATGGAATGCGTTGTAAAGGTAGTTTTTAAAAATGCGTTGTAATGGTATGCGTTGTAATGTCATGCGTTGTAATGGATTATGCGTTGTAAAAAATGCGTTGTAAAGGTAGTGCGTTGTAAAAGTTGCGTTGTAAAGGTTGTTCCCCCTTTCTGGTTGATATCTATCTAACTGCAGCTTCCTCACCTTAGAAAATTCCCACAGGGCCAGCCTGCATCTGGAAACTTTTAATAGAAGTGCCTCCATATGCCACAAGGTAGCACCACATGGCTTTGTGTTTATTCCAGACCACCTAAGAAATAATGGAGCAGTGTTGTTTGGGGCCAGGCCGAAAACCTGAGTGCTTTCTCCACTTTTTACTCTCACCTCTACACAGCCACCCAAGATACATATCCTGAGGGGTTACAGTCCTTTTTGGACTCGATTGCGCTGGTCTGGTTCAATAATAATCACAGAGAATATATGAATCTCCCATTACTGTCGAAGATGTTACCCAAGTTATAAAAAGCCTACCTCTGGACAAAGCTCCCGGACCTGATGGTCTGACCACCATCCTTTGTTGAGGAATTGGCGCCTAAGCTGCTGGCGGTTTATGAGGAGGCCCTTGAAGGGGGGGTATTACCTGAGTCTATGGGGGAATGTCAGGAGCCACCGTAGCCGTCCAAGACCACTGACGACTTCCGTAGCCCCAGCGCGTCAGAGAACCTAGAAAAACTACATTTCCCATGATTCCCGCTGTCCGGACGCCAGCGCTGACGTCAGGACGCTCGCCGGAGAATACAGAAATACTTCCGGGTTCCCGAAGAGCGGCGCTGCTGATTCCAGTCGGACGGACGAAACGCCGAGTACTGGTAGGGGTGCGGTTGCACCAGAATATCGACCTGTTATTTGAGCTTGTGATTCTCGTAATAACTGTATGTGATTCTACAGGGGAAGGAAGTCATTCCTTTTGATTGTGAAACTGACGCTGTTGCACGGGAGATTTCTCCTCCCTTTTGCTAGCCTGACACTGCCCTTGCTCGACAGGGGTGGAAGTGAAATACTTTGTTGAAGCCAGGGGAAGCGGTGCGGGCCTGTTGGACGAGTCGTGGTTGACTCATGCAGGCTTGCTATTTACTACCCCTTGCTGTGGACCAGGAAGGTCCCCTCCGCTGTGGCGGAAACAGTATTGTGACTTACATAAAGATAGGTTTTCTGGAGTGCTGAGCTGTATGCTTCCAATGCCGTTTGGCCCCAGGCAACCGGTACATTGCCTCATATTTTGTGCCTTATATGTTGTCTTTGGATGCTAGCACCGGGTGGTGCTAAGGGTGAATCTGAGAGTTCCGAACTTAGACATGCTATAAAAGGAGTAGTCACGGTGGAATGGTTCTTGGATACGCTACACGCCAGTGGGGGCTCTCAAAATCTACAGAGGGTATCGCTAACGTCCTGTTTTACTTCTCGTCTTGCATCTCAGGGTCTGGTTGAGCTCCGTGGAAGTTAGCTCCTTACCCCAGAGGGCGGTGGCTGTGGAGTGCTAGGTATGCCCTGATAGTAACAAGCCTGGATGCACCACTCCTCCTCGATCTCCTCTGTATCATTGTCTCTGTGTGGAACCTGTTGGAACTGTGCTCTTCCAATTATAGAACAAGACAGGCCCGTGGCTTCTCAGAGGGTATTCATCTCAATGACAACGTTCTTTTCCTTTACAGGTATAAGGGGGCACAAGTCTATGATGAGATAAGGGACATTGACTGCACTGTGCTCAGAGGATTGGTTAGGTATTGAACTGCATATGTTTTGTTTTCACAGATCTCCCTCACTGCTGTCCCCTTCCTTTCCTTCCCTCACCTGATCTCTCGATAGCGTCTGTGTATACCAATCAGGCCTTTTGAGCTATCAGGAGGTGGAACCCATATAGCATTGTACGTCTCCGAGGATTTGAGGACCTGACAGAATCAGCAGCCCAAGATTAAACACATCCTCCCGGACGTACGGTGCCATGGCCACCTTAGACGATGTGATGGCCGCCTTGGCCGTCGTGCAAAGCGAGTTAAGCGCCTCTAGGGCAGAGACTGCAGCGCTTCAAGCACAAGTAGATAGGATGCAGAGAAACCCATTTAGCATAGGGACTCCTTCAGGTTCGGCCCTCCCTTCGGTGGTTGTTGAAGTCCCTACCCCGATTCCTTTGGCCTCTCCTGAACGCTTTAATGGGGACCCGGGGAAGGTACAAGTATTCCTGACACAAATCTTACTACACTTCTCGTGTAGGCCCAAGGCCTTTGGCTCTAACCAGTCCCGGGTAGCCTTTCTAATTTCTTATTTAATCGGAGACGCCGCACAATGGGCAGTTCCGTTAGTAAAAAGGGACGATCCGCTGATGTACGATTGGGAGGCGTTTCTGGCGGCATTTGAAAGAACCTTCAATCGCAGAGCGGCCACTCTCTCCGCAGACCGAGAACTGTTAAGTTTAAGGCAAGGCAACCGAGAGCTGATAGCCTATCTTAATGATTTCCGACGCCTGGTCACGGAGACGGAGTGGCCTGATGCTAAACAAGCGGCCATATTTCATCAGGCCTAAAAGAAGACATGAAGGATGTGTTGGCCCAAATTGACCCACAACCTCACTCCTGCGAAGAACTTATCCAGTTGGTATTAAGATTAGACCACAGGTTGAGCGAACGAAAAGGAGACCAAAAGAAAAGAGATAGACAAGGTTATCGGGGAGACTCAGCTCACCCATCATACAGCTCTTCGGGGTCTAAGCCGGAGCCCATGGAAATAGGAGCAGTTCGGGCACCTTTGACGTCAGAGGAGCGCGACTATAGAAGGAAGAAAGGGCTGTGCCTCTACTGCGGCAAGAAGGGGCATTTCCTCAAGGAATGCTCTCTTCGTTCGAGACCCGTGAGGGAGGAATATCGAAAAACTGCGGCAACCATTGCGGGGCCACCGTCGGAAATCTACCATGCTTGAAGAAGAGAGAAGGGATCCCTTCAAACCAGGTCGTCATCCCTTCTCTTGACAACAATTCCGTGGGAAAAAACAACCATCTCTATCTAGAGATAGGCGTGGAAATACAAGACAGATGGCACATTGTCCAAGCCATGATAGATTCTGGAGCTACAGGCTGTTTTATGGACCAACGTCAGGCCGACTCTATGGGGATCACCTTGCTAGAGAAAGACACGCCAGAAGCCGTGTTTGCGGTCGATGGGAGACCGTTATCATCGGGACCCATCAGTCGGCACACCGGGGACCTCAAGGTGAGGACCGGAACTACCCACGTAGAACGCTTGAATTTTAACATCATCCAAGCCCCACAATATGGGGTGATACTCAGATTGCCCTGGCTACATACTCACAATCCTGTAATAGATTGGGAGACCAGAACCCTTCGTTTCGCTTCTCAATATTGCGGAAAACATTGTACGCCTCATCAAGACAATCCAGCGGCATCGCTGGCGCGATGCCACCACATTGCCACCGCAGAAGAGCATGAAGTAAGTCTTCCAGATGAATACCAGGAGTATGCAGGGGTATTCGACGAGAAAGAGGCAGAGATACTACCCCCGCATCGGTCTTACGACTGCCAGATAGACCTTGAACCCGGGGCCGCCGTTCCCACCGGAAGAGTGTATGCACTAACCGAACCCGAGACACAGCACCTTCGCGAGTACTTGGAGAAGTACTTGAAATTAGGGTTTATACGGGATTCCAAGTCGCCAGCGGCCTCACCGTTATTTTTTATACCGAAGGCAAACGGCGAGCTCCGCGCGTGTGTGGACTATCGCTCCTTAAATGCAGTAACCATCAAGAACCGATACCCTTTGCCCCTCATAAACGTTTTGCTGGAACAAGTGAAGGAGGCCGTGATCTACACGCGTTTGGACCTAAAAGGAGCGTACCATTTGGTCCGCATGCGCAGCGGAGACGAATGGAAGACCGCGTTTAAGACCAGGTTCGGTCTATATGAATACCTAGTTATGCCCTTCGGGTTGTGCAACGCTCCAGCTGCGTTCCAATACTTCTTGAATGACGTCTTAAAGGAACATCTGGATAAATACGTGGTGGTTTATATCGATGATATCCTGATCTATTCATCCAGCCGAGAGATCCATGCTTACCACGTAAAGACCATCTTGAAGGCACTCCAGAAGCACAGCTTATAATGCAAGATCAGCAAATGCGAATTTAACGTAACATCTGTGGAATTCCTTGGAGTAATGTTGACCCCCGAAGGACAGGAAATGTCGGAAAGAAAGGTGAAGGCAGTATTGGAATGGCCCCGTCCCATGAACATCCGGGACATACAATGCTTTATTGGATTCGCCAATTTCTACCGGCGGTTCATCGATCACTTCTCAGACCTGGCATCCCCCCTGACACAACTTCTAAGAAAGAAGTCAGCCTTTCAATGGACAGACGCCGCACAGAAAGGGTTTGAGGCCCTGAAGCGAGCGTTTGCGTCGGCCCCCGTACCCGTGCATGCGGATCCTGAAAGACCATTCACGGTGGAAGCAGATGCCTTGGATACTGCGGTGGGAGCAGTGCTCTCTCAAAGGCATAAGGAGACGGGACAGCTACATCCGGTGGCTTTTATGTCCAAAAAGCTGAACAGCGCCGAATGCAATTATACCATTGCGGAGAAAGAACTGCTGGCCATCAAGGAAGCGTTCATGCATTGGATACACCACTTACAAGGGGCTCGACACCTTGTTACGGTTTACACCGATCACCGGAATCTCCAATTCATGACGGCTGCCAGACACCTCACCCCCAGACAATTGCGATGGACTCTGTTTTTAGCTGGCTTCAATTTTGTGGTGACATACACACCTGGAAAGGATAACAAAAAGGCTGATGCCTTAACCCGGCAAACCACAGCATCTTCCGCTACGATCAACCCCAAAAGAGCCATCATACCTTCTCATAATCTGATTGGGGTTACCTATACTGATGCATTTCTGCGGAGTGTGGCAAAAAACTTCCAGACTGGAAAATGGATTGCCTGGCTAAAGAAAAATCCATATTGGAAGGTAAAGGAAGGTTTACCTATTCGGGGAAAGCAACTACTGCTGCCACTTGTAGCACTACGCAAACGAGCATTTGAGTGGTGCCATTCCCTTCCCTGTGCCGGGCATAACGGAGTGACCAAAACCCTCGACAGAATCCTCAGACAATTCTGGTGGCCTTCTTTACGAACAGACGTTACAAAGTGGATAAAAGCCTGCGAGGTCTGTAATCAGATGAAGACCAGTCACGCCAAGCAAGCCGGGTTGTTACATCCCCTTCCTACTCCCGTACAACCTTGGGACAACATCTCCGTAGATTTTATCGTTGGAATGCCGGAGGACAAAGGACACACAGTGATAATGGTAGTAGTGGACTACCTTACGAAAATGGCCCATTTTGTCGCCTGTAAAACCATACCCTCAGCCGGAACTTTGGCACACTTACTCTTGATACATGTAGTACGATTACACGGGTTGCCCAGGTACATAGTGTCAGACAGGGGGTCCCAATTCACAGCCCACTTTTGGAGGACATGGTGTTCAGAGCTGGTTATAGTCCAGAACATCTCTACCAGCTTCCACCCCCAGACAGATGGGCAAACAGAGCGGGTAAATCAAGACCTAAAACAATACCTCCGCTGCTATGTTCAAGTCACAACAGAAGAGTGGGTGGATAAACTGTGGGTGGCAGAGGCAGCCTATAACAGCGCCATACATAGCTCCACAAAGCACTCCCCGTTTTTTTGCTCATATGGTTTTCATCCCAGGTTCACCCCCTTGGTGATGCCATTAGAGACGAACGTAGTGCCCGCAGTCCAGGATAGAATATCCAGTATCCAAAAAACACTGAGAGAAGTACAAAAAGAACTTAGTGCAGCTAAAATCACATACAAGGCCTATGCAGATAAGCGTAGAAGACCAGGGCCGGTGTATAAAATAGGGGACTACGTCTGGCTGTCTACGAAACATATCAGATTCAAACGATATAGTATATTAAATCCGAAATACATCGGGCCCTATCGAGTGGTTAAATTAATCAATCCTTTTGTGGTTAAATTAGCCTTACCCTCTTCTCTCCGTATCCACCCCGCTTTTCATGTGTCACTCCTAAAACCCTCCCAAACAGCACCCAAGAAGGGAACCGTTCCTGTATTAATCAATGAAGACCCTGAATATGAAGTACGAGGTATCTTGGACTCAAAAAATTCACAGGGGTAAGCTGTGGTATCTGGTGGCATGGAAGGGGTATGGCTCCGAGGAGGACTCATGGGAGCCGGCATTAGGAGTACACGCACCAAGGTACACTAATCTGTTCCACAAAAGATTCCCTACGAAACCTTGTCTCTGTCAGTGTTCTTCGGGGGAGGGATGTACTGTCAGGAGCCACCGTAGCCGTCCAAGACCACTGACGACTTCTGTAGCCCCAGCGCGTCGGAGAACCTAGAAAAACTACATTTCCCATGATTCCCGCTGTCCGGACGCCAGCGCTGACGTCAGGACGCTCGCCGGAGAATACAGAAATACTTCCGGGTTCCCGAAGAGCGGCGCTGCTGATTCCAGTCGGACGGACGAAACGCCGAGTACTGGTAGGGGTGCGGTTGCACCAGAATATCGACCTGTTATTTGAGCTTGTGATTCTCGTAATAACTGTATGTGATTCTACAGGGGAAGGAAGTCATTCCTCCTGATTGTGAAACTGACGCTGTTGCACAGGAGATTTCTCCTCCCTTTTGCTAGCCTGACACTGCCCTTGGTCAACAGGGGTGGAAGTGAAATACTTTGTTGAAGCCAGGGGAAGCGGTGCGGGCCTGTTGGACGAGTCGTGGTTGACTCATGCAGGCTTGCTATTTACTACCCCTTGCTGTGGACCAGGAAGGTCCCCTCCGCTGTGGCGGAAACAGTATCGTGACTTACATAAAGATAGGTTTTCTGGAGTGCTGAGCTGTATGCTTCCAATGCCGTTTGGCCCCAGGCAACCGGTACATTGCCTCATTTTTTGTGCCTTATATGTTGCCTTTGGATGCTAGCACCGGGTGGTGCTAAGGGTGAATCTGAGAGTTCCGAACTTAGACATGCTATAAAAGGAGTAGTCACAGTGGAATGGTTCTTGGATACGCTACACGCCAGTGGGGGCTCTCAAAATCTACAGAGGGTATCGCTAACGTCCTGTTTTACTTCTCGTCTTGCATCTCAGGGTCTGGTTGAGCTCCGTGGAAGTTAGCTCCTTACCCCAGAGGGCGGTGGCTGTGGAGTGCTAGGTATGCCCTGATAGTAACAAGCCTGGATGCACCACTCCTCCTCGATCTCCTCTGTATCATTGTCTCTGTGTGGAACCTGTTGTAACTGTGCTCTTCCAATTATAGAACAAGACAGGCCCGTGGCTTCTCAGAGAGTATTCATCTCAATGACAACGTTCTTTTCCTTTACAGGTATAAGGGGGCACAAGTCTATGATGAGATAAGGGACATTGACTGCACTGTGCTCAGAGGATTGGTTAGGTATTGAACTGCATATGTTTTGTTTTCACAGATCTCCCTCCCTGCTGTCCCCTTCCTTTCCTTCCCTCACCTGATCTCTCGATAGCGTCTGTGTATACCAATCAGGCCTTTTGAGCTATCAGGAGGTGGAACCCATATAGCATCGTACGTCTCCGAGGATTTGAGGACCTGACAGGGAAGCAGTGATTATCACCTTGCTCAAGCCTGGGAAACCAGAATCGGAGGTTGATTCGTATAGACCGTTATCGATGATTAATGTGGACTCGCCAAGTTGATTGCCAATCGGCTGCAGCCGCTTCTCCACATAATTGCACTCCCTGATCAATCGGGGTTTATCCCAGGAAGATCCACATCTCACAACTTACGAACTATTTTCTCTGCCCTGCATTATTTGCACCCATATGTTCGAACTGCGGTGGTGTTTTTGGATGCCACCAAAGCGTTCGATACTCTTGAATGGCCATACCTCTTCGCCATACTAGGTCAGATGGGGTTCAGCCCGCTCTTTATTAACCGTATACGACTATTATACACCTTACCTAGAGCTCGGATTAGAGTGAACGGGATGCTGTCCGACTCCTTTTCCATATCGCTCGGCACGAGACAGGGGTGCCCTCTATCCCCACTGTTTGCAATTGCAATGGAACATACAGTGCGAGGTATAGGGTTTAGCACTAGAAGCCTGCTTATCTCCTTATATGCCGAAGATGTCACTCTCTATCTTGTAAACCCAGAGGGGAACCTAGACCCAATCCTGAGGGAATTTATAAGGTTTGGAGGCATCGCCGGCATTGTTGTCAATTGGGCGAAATCAGTGATATTTCCCCTAACAGACGGAACACCTCAAGTGAGCTCTGAATACCCCTTGAAATTGGAGGCAGGGGAGGTCAAATATCTGGGCATATGGTTTAGTCGAGGGACTGGGAGCTCCGGCTATGCGCCTTTATGCACTCTGTGCTCAGGCTAAATTTTTGCATTTTTGGGTGCACCCGACACCCTTCCAGCCTCATGTAGCTGTGGAACTTGATGCAGTTGCACCGGTACCGCTCAAGCTAGCTGTCTACGCCCTGGCGCGACACCCACGTGGCGATATAGACTCTGCCGGAACACTGCGCTGGGCTTGGGAGGAACTGCGTAGGCGGGCGGGAATCCCCAGGTTGTACGCTCCCTCAATCCCGCTGGCTCAGAATCCAATGATACCCTGTGTAGGTGACGGAATTGGTAAGACGTTAGCACTGAAGATGCAACTCTGCACTTTTGCTGATTTGTTCCCTGATGACCAATGCAGACCACCTCTGACTGCGGACGAGGACCGGGAGGTGCCCTTCTCTGAGCTGTTCCTATACCATTAGTTGCGAACGGCCTGCCGAGCCCTCTGTGAGAACTTCCCTGCTGCCCCTCCGACCCTACCTGCGCTGGAAAACCTGCTGAAGTCCCCTTCTCCCCGCAAGCTTGTTACACGCCTATACACACACATGCAGAACACTGCCCCTGCGGTACGGCCTAAATCCCTTCAATATTGGAATGAAGAACTGCCCACCCCTCTTACTGAGGCACAATCGGAATATTGTTGTGGTCAGCTGAGAGAACTTTCTCCCAATTACAAACTCAGACTGATCCATTTCAAATTTTTACACAGGTTCTATAGAACGCCCATTAGCCTACACCGCATGGGGCTTAGGGAAGATGACAGCTGTTGGCGTTCTAACTATTCACCTGCTTCCTTCTTACATGTAGCATGGGATTGTCCAGGGATAGCGGATTATTGGACCAAAGTATTTGCCACAGTGAGCTGGATGGTTGGAGGATCGGGGGGTTCTATCTCTGACCCTTAGGTTATTGGGGTATGTTAAAGACACTCCGCCCAAATTGCGTAAGTTGCATGCTTTGCTTTTATTGTATGCTAAACGCCAGGTTGCGGTGCATTGGGGTAGGAAGAGAACACCATCCCTCAAGGGTTGGATAGCGAACGTGACTTACGAGCACACACAGCTGTCTGTTTTCTGGGAGCTGCCCCCCCCCCCCCTCTTCCCGTCCTCGGGATATCTGGGAACCATTCCTGACATGGGTTCGGGGACAGACTGCGGCTGCTCTGGGAACCATTCCTGACATGGGTTCGGGGACAGACTGCGGCTGCTGATGGGGAGCAATCTGGGAACCTCGAGACCACGGAATAGTGTGATGTTTTGGTTTTCTTCCATGCCAATGCATGTAAGTAGATTAATGCATGTACTTAGTGTTTTCTTGAATCTATGGTGTAAGCGAGACAAATTCCATGATTATAATAATGAGACAATGTATGCACTGTAACTAAGCCACACTCGGATTTCATGTACCAACAAACTGGCCTGTAATGTTGTTATACTGTTTTGTACCTGCACAAAATGTTAATTAAAAAAAAAAGAAATGATGGAGCAGAGTCTCATACAAGCGCCACTCCTGCATGCTGATGCCCATAGCAAAGAAGACAGGCAGAGAGATAGGTTGCCCAATATGGAAGGTAGTCATGACCTTTGGCAAGAATGCCTCTTGAGCCCTGAGTTCCAACATGTCTGGGAAAAAGATGGTATCTATACAGCTTATGGGGCTCAAAGATTTGTCATCTTTCTCCAGCTTAGCTTATCATTTTTTCCAGGCCTTTCCCCCCCCCTACAGCTTCTGAGCAGAGGAATCAAATGCCTTCGCACACAAAAGGGCAATTACAGTGCTTGATCCAGTTCCTGGGAAAGGAAAAGGGTGGGAAAAAAATCTTTATCGATAATTAGCTTGTCCCACTGCACCTGAGATGGGACAGCCCAGATCCACTTGAACAAAGCATGAAAAGCCCAGATCTCTGAAGCCAACACAGGAGGGGCTCGCTTTTGAAGTTTTGGTAAGATGGGATCAGGTAGTTGTGCCAGCTAGGGGCAGAGCTGAGGCTCTCAGAGGAGCACTTAAAAAAGACAATTTGAAGTTACCGCTTTAGATTTCCCCAGAGTACTGTGCAGAAGGGTTGGGACAGGGTTGGAGTGAATGTGTGGAATCCTCAGATTGGCTGAGGATGCCTGGTATCTGAAACATCCACCTCACTTAAAAACCCATGCACAAGGGAGAGACCATTGAGAAGAACCAAGACCTGGGGGCGACAATGGAGAAAGGATGTCCAGCAGGAAGGAAAAGCCACCTGATGGTCTTTAAGGGTGGACTAAGGACTTTGATATTAGCTGCCTGGACTAAGATGGGTGTTTCTAGGGCCAGTGGTGCCGTCCCATTTATGCCCCATAATGAACAGTTGAAGGAAAGGATCTTCTGGGGAACCCTAGGTGATGAATGGCTCCCTAGCACTTCTGTGGACTGGCCATGGACTTCTCTGATATACTGGTGCCATTCAAGAAGCCAGAAGGCTCTGGGATCAGGGGAGTGTTGCATGGAAGGTGTTTTACTGGCTGGTTGTGGAGGGGCTGCTCAAGAAGCCCCACTAGCAGGAGAAAAGCAAGCCAAGCAGAGGACAAGTTTGGTGCAGAGAGACAGAAAATCTAGCTCCCATGCAGATCAACATTTAGAGGCCAGGACTCCTGAAGAAAATGTTCCTGGTGGCTAGGGCTTGACAGTGGGAGCACAACAAGCAAAATATGATCATAATCAGCCCTATATGGCCAAAGATGTGCAACTTCAAAGATTGGCCCACTCAAGAGAAAAGAAACGTGTGACTGAGCGAGTGACGTTCTGCCCAATGTCATCAAAATCCTTCCTGGTGTAGGGCCTGGGCCCTAAACAACATGGTTTTCTCTTTAAATGATCCTCCTTTGAGAAGGGTGCCCCCTCCCTGTACTGATTTCTGCCCAAAGTGGCCCCAGGTTCCTTGGGACCGGCATAGTATGACTGGGGGCCTGGCACCACACTGGGACCACAATTGAAGAGGGAGAGGAGGAGCGCCACCCAAATGGTAGTGTGCACCTCCAATACCTGTACTGTGTCTCAGGGGAGCGGGGCATGCACTGAAGAGCCAACATGGCAGGGACAATGAAGATGCCGACTCCTGTGCTGGCAACCATCAGAACCACTTGGGACATCTGAAAGAGAAATTCCTGTGTTGCCCCCAGCTTGTGCAGCACCTGGGTGCCTGGTGGGCATGGGCACCTGGGATTTAGAAAAAACAAAGACAAGAAGACACTTGGCATGCGGCTGCAAGAAGAGAAAAACAAAGTGGCAAAGCTGCTCATCAGATAATCACTGCTTTCGGCCAGGTGCGACCCTTAATGCCAAATGAGGTCTACCTTACATATTTGTGTGTGTGCATGATAGCCCTAAGAACAGCAGTGACACCACCAACCTGCTTCAAGTGTGTTGTGGCTGCAAGAGGAGCAGCAGCCCCCTAAAAATGTATTATCAAAATCAACTCTACATCTCCTGGGGCCTTGCACACATGACTGAAGGACAGGTTAACCAAGATTTTAAGTAAAACTCTAGAATGAGAGCTTTTGCTCTCAGACTCTGGAGTGCAGGGACTGCCTTGTGGTTGGTCTTATGGTTGCACTTTGTGGCCCATAGAATGTAAAGGAAGTTGCTGAAACACATCATCAATTTAAAAATGCTAAATTATCAATGCAATATTGACATTTACAATGAATATTTTCCACTACTTATGTGCCCATTCATTCCAATGGTCCTACTATGACACAGTATGACATGTGGTTATTGTTATTAATGTGGTGACACCCTGACAAAGCCAGTAGTCCTGCCTAAGCTAAAATTGCATCCCCCCTTATATTGAGATGATGTATCTGATATAGGTGGGGGTATTGTGGTTATAGGGTTCAGGAACCACTTGAGCTATAGTGTAATATGAGCATGTCATCAAAGGCATTTCCATTTACCCGATGGACATATTTGCAATCTATGCCTAGTATTTAGTAGTATTAAATAAAATGGCTCCTTTTTCAAAGAAGTAGCATCAAATGTACACTGATTTATTATGCACTGTTCTTGAGTAGCAGCGAGCTGGGGTTACTAGCCCACACCACCTCCACTGAGTAGGGCTTGGACTGCTCTGCTGTGCTTCTATGAGAGAGTCAAGTGTTACAATGGGGTATTTGGCTCCTTAGTTAAAAGACAATTGCGGATGTATTACTTCTGAAAGACTCAGATCCTTTGTAACTAATAACCCAATTTATTTTACCAACCCCCGGAAATAGCCCCTGAACTTTCTGTTTTCATCTAAAACTGCTTCTCATGTTAAAACGCTCTAATGCCCTCAGGTCAGATATATAAAACTACATAAATTACCTATCAAGTCCTGCACATATGAGCCGATCTTGGTCGAAGGGCACTCGAGCACTTTACATTGAAGAAGAAAATGCTGATCTTGTAAATGCCTGCATCGAAGCCACACCCCTAACAGACGCACCACAATCAATTTGGTGAGTACCAGCACTTCCCTGTTTCCATTTAAAGCACGGGTTGACACAGTCATTTGAGATCTCATCAGTGATATGATAAATGATGTAATAGAATATGTCTATAGTGATGTCATATGTGAGGTCATAAACAGTGCATGGCGGGGGTGCAGTTTATAGTTAGTTAACTATTTCTCTGTTTTAACTATAACGGTCCCTGTAACCTTTGTTATTTACAGTAAATGAATATATATATTTATTTATATTACCTACTGGCAGTCGCCAGTAGGTAGTTATAGTTAGAACCTTGTTTGTCTTCAAAAAGCATTTTTTCTTTTGCCAATATCTTTGGCGCCGTTTGACGAATCTTCACAAATTTTTCAAAACTAATGGGGCACTCCAGTCAGCTCCTGTCTTGAAAGTTTCGGGGTGATTTGTCAAGTGGGGGCCGAGAAAAAAGGGGGTCCCAAAACGCATTTTCTATATTTTAATTTCCATAGGAAACGCTTGTCGCAGTTACAGCCCGAACTGCTGAACGGAATTACACCAAATTTGGCAGAGAGGTAGCTCTTGGTCCAGAGTGCACGCTGTGCTTTAAATGGTGTAAATTCGTTCAGTAGTTCCTGAGAAATTCATATTTAAATAAATTAGTATCTGGTGACTGCGGTGGATAAGCAAAACCTCTAGAGCATGAGCTTGACTCTGATTGGCTGCCAACAATTCAAACCAGGAAGTGTTGGCAGCCATCTTGTCACCCAGTTGAACCAAATCACAAGAAAAAAGGTGAAAAAAGTATTAAAAACAAGAAAAGGGGACAGTGTAGAAACACCCTGACCTCCTAGGCCTGCTCAGGGGGTCCCACAGGACCCAGAGGGCCAAAAAAAGCATAAAAAAAAGAAATTGGCAGGAGTCGCATAGGGTATGCGAATCCCGCAGAATTTGATTTTTTAAAAACAAATTGCGGTCTCACCTCCCCAGGGCATTGAATAATTATTGGGTGAGGGGCCTTGCGGGCCTTCCAAACCCCAAGGACTGCCACCTCCCCAGGGCTTTAGTCTTTAAATGCAGGGGGGCCTTGCGCCCCCTCCACAGCTCCGGGGTCCGCCACTTCCCAGGGGCTTCATTTTTAAAATGTAAGTGTGGGGGGGCTGCTGCCCCCCCCCCCACTGCCCCAGGGACCACCACCTCCCGGGGCACAAATTATGTAACTGTGTGGGTATGTTGTGGACGTTGGCGCAAGTTATAGTCATCTCAACTAACTGTAACGGGGGAATTTCATTGGTTTTTTACGAGTGAAATGTCCACCTAACTATAACATGTGTGAAACCTATGGTTTTTTAAGTGAATTTGCAAGGTTTTTTAAATGCTAATTCCTAACTATAACGTGTGTGAAATCTATGGCTTTTTATGTGAATTTGTACGGTTTTTTATGTTATGTATGTATTATTATATATATTTTTTTAAGGTTTTTCACCGTGCGCGCACCGGGCGCGCACGTTGCGCGCACCCCGCGATTTTTAAAAAGAAAAATAAAATATTTTTTTCACCCTTCGGGGTCCTTTAGGGACCCCCTGACAAAGGCTAGGGGGTCAGGAACTCTCTACCCTGCCCCCTTTTCACGTTCGCCACCTCTCTTTTTCACTGTCGCACCCAAAACAAACAAAATGGCGGACGACACTTCCTGATTTCGACCAATTCGAACGTTGACTGACATGTAACCACCAATCAGAATTATGCTCGCGCACGTTAGGGTGCGCGCATGGTGCGCGCACGGTGCACGCACGGTGCACGGCTATAGATATTTATGTACTTTCAACTGCAATTTTCTCAGGAAATACTGAACAGATTGACTCCATATATGCAAAAGGCACATGCCTGACCTGAGGACTACCTCTTTGCCAAATTTCAAGTAATTCTGTTCAGCCGTTCGGGCTGTACCTTCGACTAAAGGTCCTATGGGAAAATGCATGGGGAAAATCTACTGGCGACCGCATATATATATATATATATATATATATGCCATTTCCCAGATGAAGGGCGCGGTGACGCCTGAAACGCGTTGGAACTTTGATGGCCATTCTGCTCGAGTTTGTGAAAGATGTTAGCTGTGCTACCGAAGGAAAATAAAGATTCAACACAAATGCGTGTGGGCCTCCAATGTGGGTGCATCTTTCGTATGGATATATATATATATATATATATATATATATATATTCACTTAAAAAACCATAGGTTTCACACATGTTATAGTTAGCTGGACATTTCACTCATAAAAAACCAATGAAATTCCCCTGTTATAGTTACTGCAGGCAACTATAACTCACGCGACCGCAATCCTCTGCTGATGACGTCAGATATTACATCACTGATGACATATGTGTCTTTCTGAAAAATAAATATTTGTAATATATGTATAGCTAAAGATTAATGGAAGAAGACATGGGTAAATAAGTGTCTAAATACAGTATTAGCATCAGCAGAGGATTACGGTCGCGAGAGTTATAGTTGCCTGCAGTAACTATAACGGGGGAATTTCATTGGTTTTTTATGAGTGAAATGTCCAGCTAACTATAACATGTGTGAAACCTATGGTTTTTTAAGTGAATATATATATATATATATATATATATTCAGTGAAAAAACCATAGGTTTCACACATGTTATAGTTAGCTGGACATTTTACTCGTAACAAACCAATGAAATTGCCCCGTTATAGTTAGTTCAGCTAACTATAACTCGCGCGCCCGCAATGCACTGCTGATGACGTCACATATTACATCACTCATGACATGGTCAGTGACATCACTCATGACATCACTGATGACATCTCAAATGACATCACTGATGACATCACTGATGACATCATCCAGTGAATGTGTGTTTTTCTGAAAATTAAATATGTTTTATATATGTGTATCTCAAGGTCGATGGAAGAATAAATGGGTATATAAGTGTCTAAATGGATGATTTGTTTTTGAAAAATTGATTGTGTTACTGACTGATTAAGTGTATCTCTCACTTTGTGTATAAGTGGCTGCATGGGTTGGTGAGTAGCTACATGGGTGTCTATATAGGTTATTAGTTGGTTTTTTGAGTATCAGTCTGAGTGTCTGTATGGTACGGTGGGGGGTATTACGTAGTGCATAGATGCATGAATGAGTGACTCACTGTTTGTATGTGTTGAAGACAGCATGTGTGCAGGACTGTATGTGTGGATGAGTGTGTGTATGGGTGTGTTATTGAGTGAATGACTGTCTCAATAGTGTCTTCAGGAGTAACTACATATGTTTTTAACTAGTATATGTGACTATTGGTGTATATATGTGAGTATATGTGAGAGGGAGAGATTGAAAGAGTTCCTGTATGAATAAGTATGTGTTTCTATAAGTGATTGTTTAAAAGACTAAGTATGTGTAAGTTTCCGTAGAAGTAAGTATGGTGGTGTGTGTATTACTGTATATGCAAGTAAATGTATGTTTTATTCTTTATTAGCATGAGTGACTATGTGTGTGAGTAACTCTATGGATGAGTGGCATTGTGTAACAGGATGTATAGATGTATGAGTACATATGATGAGTGAGTACATGTATGAGTGACTGTATAGGACTGTTGGTGAATGAGTGGATGTGTATGTGGATCTTAGAATTACTGAAGAGGTTGTTGTAACTGGTATTGGTATGTCCATTGTTTTGAAATTTTTAGTCTCTATTTTTGAATGTGTGTATCAAAGCTTATATTAAGGTGAGAGGAGGTCTGCCACTCTATCACAAGGATGATGTCATCAGTGATGTCATCAGTGATGTCATTTGAGATGTCATCAGTGATGTCATGAGTGATGTCACTGACCATGTCATGAGTGATGTAATATGTGACGTCATCAGCAGTGCATTGCGGGCGCGCGAGTTATAGTTAGCTGAACTAACTATAACGGGGCAATTTCATTGGTTTGTTACGAGTAAAATGTCCAGCTAACTATAACATGTGTGAAACCTATGGTTTTTTCACTGAATTTCTAAGGTTTTTTAAATGCTAATTCCTAACTATAACGTGTGTGAAACCTATGGTTTTTTCAGTGAATTTCTAAGGTTTTTTAAATGCTAATTCCTAACTATAACGTGTGTGAAACCCATGGTTTTTTCAGTGAATTTGAAAGGTTTTTTAAATGCTAATTCCTAAATATAACGTGTGTGAAACCCATGGTTTTTTCAGTGAATTTGCAAGGTTTTTTAAATGCTATTTTTTTTTTTATTCTTCATTTTTTTCAAACATATTTTTAATTTAATTTTCTTATCTTTTATAAAGACTATGCTTAAATTTTTAAAATCCTTAAATATTTTTTTTATATATATTTTTTAAAATAAACATGTAAAATTTATTTCCAGTTTTTTTTTTTTTTTTTTTTTTTTTTTTTTTATAGTACGCGTACCGTAAGCTCACGGTAAGCGTACGGTTTACGCAACGCCCGTAATCTATCTACGCTGCTTGCGTATAGTTCCGTACTTTGCGTGGCCGCGCGTACTGCGCGTGGGACGCGTGCGCGCTTACGCAACACGCGCACGTTACGCGGAAGTGCCGGGGAGTGACTGTTATGCGCATGCGCGCAAGCGCGTGTCTTTTTTACGCGCACGCGTACTTTTTGCCGTAAGCGTACCGTAAGCGTACCGTAAGCATACGGTAGGTCATGTGATCTTGAAACACAACTTTTGATTGGTTGAAACTACTTTCAGTTCTAGAACTCTCCTACACCACACCCATTCCCCTCATTTCTGCTTGTGATCCCTTGGGAGAAGGAGCTGGTTTGTCTTTGGGATACGATGGCAGAACAGCAGAGCTCTTCTGAGAGTGAGGCTAGCACCAGCAGCACTGTCTTGAGGCAGAGAGCAAGGAAAGTAAAGCCTTCTTACGTTTGGGAGTATTTTACTTTTCCAGAAGGCCAGCAAAAGGTGAATGCACCCTTAGTTACTTGCAAGCTGTGTAAGCGTGTACTTTCTAGAGGTAATCCTAACAGGAAGTATTCCTTTGGGAATCACACCATGAAGAGACACCTCCAGGAAGTACACAGAAGGACACATGGTCATCTTTTTGGAGGTAACTCTTCAGAAAGACGAGCCAGTACATCCACAGCAGCTCAGCCTGGACCATCATCTGCAGGGCAGACTCCTTCTTCTGCAGGTCAGGTGAGCCCTTCATCTGTGGGGGGAGAATCTCCTTTTGCTGGCCCTCTGGAAATTAACCCTCGGTTTGCGAGGGTTGAAGTACGGTGCGCCACTTGTCACGATCTAATTACTTATAGGGAGACCAGTGTTTCCCTGGTGAACAGTAAAATAGATCAGCACACTTGTCGTACCGTCTAATATTCCCAATCTTTCTTTCCTCTGTCCCTGCATGAACACAACGGTTCTTTTAAGAGCCAACCTTATCTTTCATCTTTTTTTTTCTTTTTTTTTAAAAACTTTTTTTTTTTTTTTTTACCGTACGCGTACGGTAAGCGTACCTTTTTTTTATTTTTTAAAAAAAAACACTAAAAATCATTTATCTCATTACAAAGTCCTTGAGAGACTACAATTTTTATTTTTAACTTACCATACTCACTCAAAAAAATATTTATTCATTTGTTTTTTTAAAAAATAGTTTTTAAAATGGTTGTAGTTTCCGAAAATTTTCTATATCGATCTGAAAATAAAGAAAAAAGTATTAATATTTTTTATCCATTTTATAATACAATACACATATTTACATTTTTTACAAAAAAATATTTTTGCCTTATTTTTGCTGTTTTCAGAATATATTGCATTTCACTATTAATTGTGAAAGCAATTGCATTCATCATTTTACAGCGGGCAAAAAAAATTAACAATCACAAAGATTGTATTAAAAAAGCCCAGAATGTCTTCTCACTTAAACTTATCATTACAGAAATGCATATTATTCTAAAAAAATATCATCTAAAAACAATACTTTTTTCTTTAAAATACCGTCTGATATGTTTGTTTCAGAAGTATAATCACAATATTATATCTCAAATAACTCCAAAATACATCTGATTTTATTTCCTTTAGGCCAAATAGTATTTTTTTTTTTTTTCCTGGAATAAATTTCCAAGGGAAAACCATTAAAATTCTAAAGTTTAATCTGTCCAGATCTCACCAATTCTCTGTAACATTTTGGTTCACGAAAATTTTTTGAATAATTTATTTAGTCCACAATAGAATTGCTTACTTTTCCACATGGCCAAATAGTAATTTTTTAAATCATTTTTGAAAAAATTTCCAATGGCAGTCCAATAGCATTCCATAATTTAAAATGTGCAAAAGTTACCGATTATCTCTAAATTATTGGTTTTTGAAAATTGCATTAACATTTAAAAAAGTCCACATTACAATTGGTTATCTTTCCTTTAGGCCAAATGATAATTTTAAAAATCTTTTTTCTACAAAATTGCAATGGTAATCCAGTAAAATGGTAAAATTATTTTGTCCAGATCTTGCCAAATCTCTCTAAAATTTAGGTTTCAGGAAGATTAGATAGGAATTTGCTAAATCAAAAGGCAAACGTTGTTTGAAAATCAATTGGGAATCATTACACAGTGTCCAGCCTTTTTCACATTTTAGATAAACTGTGTAATGTCCAGAAGTAACAGTAGGTCCATCATGGAAAATTATTGCAACAGTTACAAAAGTTTTTCCTGAAATTGATAATTGCTGTCCTGTAAACTTCTTTATTAAAGTATCCAATTTTGATCCATCAGCTCTACATCGTTGCATCATTAAAATTACATACTGTCCGTATTCCCTTAAAATTAATGTTGAAAACATGTCAGAATTACACTCACCACATTTCATGCTATGATTAGCATCTTTAACTAATTTTGCAAAAGTGACTGTTTTACTCTCTGGCAATGTCAAATAAATAAACCTTTCATTATCAACAATAGAGCCACATATATTATAACAATTATCACAACTATGTTCCCATTTATAAGAGAGACCAAAAAAAATGTCAATGGGAACTCCTTCTTCTTCCACTACCTGAAGAAAATACATCAAAAATTCGTGTGCATCTTGCTGTTCATTTTGAGAAAACTGTGTTCGTCCTGAACATACATCTAAAAGTTTTCTAATTTCAGTAGCACTTTCTATTTGAGTTTTATCTTTACTCAGCTTTTGAAAAAGGAGACTGAGCTCTGAACAGAATCTTTTTCCCTGATTTACTATTATCTGCTCTTGCAAACTTTCCAGATAAAATGCAACATTCAGCACTACATTAGCGTAGCAGTTGACACCAGAGCTATTTTCAAAATGACATCCTACAACCTGTTCTTCATTGTCCTTATTCTTTTTGCTTGCAATTACATCACTCCTCTTTTTTTTCCTCTTCTCTACATCTTCATTACAGATATTCTCATTTCTCCTTTTACGAGAAACTACACGTTTCTCCAACACAGGATACTGACCTAAATGAGGAGCATAGCTTCTTCTTAATCTATTATACTCCTTTACACAGTTTGTATCAGCACTAACTTTTGAGTCATCAAAGTCTATCATGAATAAACCTGATAATGTTTTGACTCGTGACAAAGCTACATATGCCATACCTTCTTTGAACACAGTTGAACCAATGTTCACAAATGCACAATCTACAGTCAATCCTTGAGACTTGTGGATAGTTACAGCATATGCTAGTGAAAACGGAAACTGCTTCCTACGTACATATAAGTCTTTCACAAGCATGAAACGAACTGAACAACGACAAATGTCTTTAACTTCCTCTATCTGATCAAATTTTATCTGTAAACATTCAATTCCTTCTTTTTTCTGATAATTAATAAAACCCACAACTCTACCCATCGCTCCATTCACTAAGCCTTTCTCAACATCCAAATTTCTCCTTAAAAACACTCTACAGTTCATGCAAACATAAAGATTTTTTTCTAATCCTGCTGTTTTGGAGATGTTCTTCTCTAGTGAGTCCAATTTATTTTTCAGTTTGCCTGTTACTGTGACTGTAATTCTTCCATCCTCAATTTTGTCCACTGCTTCCAATTTCCTGATGTCTTCCTTTTCCAATTTCAAAAGCTCCTCATTAAATATTGAGCATTCACGTAGAGTTGGCATTAAGCAGATGACACTTTTGTTTTCTGCAATATTCTTGTATATTTTCTCTGCAACTATTTCTTCCTTTGGAAATAAATTATGTAGCAGCCGACTCTGTAATGCTTTTTTCCCAACATCTGTGAGTAGTCCAATCCTGATATCTTTCAGAATACTTCCATATTCTTCATCGTTTGCTTGCCTCATATTAGTTGTAAGTTCCTTGTACTCAAAGAAGGACCAAATATTTGTATTTCCAATGCTTCCCAATGACTTCTTTGTGTCTTCATGTGTCACAGTATTAAACACTGGTTGTCCTTTAACTGGAGTAAGTTGCAAAAGATCCCCAAAAACTATGACGTGTTTTCCACCAAATAACACGTCATAGTCTGTCTTCAAAATTTGCTGCATTCTTAAATGCACAAAGGCAAGCATTAAGTTTGATACCATGCTCACCTCATCAATAATGAGAACTTGCATCTTCTTCAATACTCGTGAAACTTCCAAGGATGCTTCTCCAGTTAGCTTGTTGAATTGTATTTTGTTCTCATGCTCCACTGGTAACATTAGCAAACGATGTAAGGTGATTCCTTTTATGTTATATGCTGCTAACCCAGTTGGAGCAGTAACCACACAAGACAAAGTAGAATCCGTTTTTTGCTTTAGGTAGCTTCTGATGACTTTAATTAGGAAACGTTTTCCAGTGCCAGCTTGTCCGCTTACATACATCCTGATTGGATGAAATGATGTGCATGAGCACTCTTTTTTGATATGTAGAAATCCGTGATCAATTTTGTTTTTGATCTCTTCATAAATTTGTTGCTGCTCTTGATTCAGTTGTCTTTCCAAATTTTCTAAGTCTATAAATTCTTCTTGAGCTTGATTCATAGCCGTTTCCACTTCATTCATGGCTATTGATGCTTCATTTTCAACGATTGGTTGTCCTAGGGGATCTTGACTGTGTGTTCCTGAACTTTGGCTGTCCTGAGAACTGTCTCTAGCTATTTCTGCTGCAATTGTAGTTTCCTGTTCAATTTCTTCATTTAACATTTGCAGATAAGTTGAGAATGTACTGCATTGTATGCTGTCTTTGCAAGCATTAAAAGAATCTTCATAGCTCTGGAATTCTCCCAGTAGTTCATCCTCTGTACGCCATGGTTTAAACAACTGTAAAAGAGCCAAGTAGTAAAATTCTTTCTTGTCGGTAGTGTCGCAACTCAGCTTCCGGTGATTTATCAAACTTCCTTTGGTTTGCTTCACCAAACATCCTTCTTCACCAACAACTTTATATTTTCCACTGTTGATGTCTTCTGCAGCTTTCCGTGAATAAATGTAGTTCTGTAACACTTCATAGAGACACATGTTCTCCAGATGATGACTTCTCTTGGGATAATATGTGTCCAACATGTTTGTTTTCAATATGTCTGTACTTTCTGGGTCATTCTCAGCCAAATATTCAATTTCTCAAACAGATTTCAGTACCCGATTTCTCATTGCTGCAAGGCCTAAACTTGCCCAAATTATTCTTCTTGACTTCGAGTAGAGACTTGCAGAAGATAACCTATCTGAACATTCGTAGGATCCAATTTCTCGATGCGATAACATCTTCAAACTGAAACTGTACAGCTTCTTACTGACAGTCTTCTCGTGAGAAATCTCTTCCCACATTTCCTTCAATTCTGTTTTTTCTGATTTCGTAATGTAAGACGTTACATATCGAGCAACAGCAATGGAATTGTCAGCAACATACTGTATATCCATGTTAGCGTTCCACATGGATAAAATGACTGGGTTGTAGTCATTTATATTTTTTGATTCTTCTTTTCTTTTAAGGTTGTAGGTATTCTTAGGTGATTTTCTTGTGATAGTATGTCTCACAGCTGACATAAAACTGTTGACTCTTCCATTTGTAAGAACAGGTCTAGGAAATCCAAATCGACATTTAGTGTAGTATTTTTCTTTGCTCTTGTATTTCCGTCGACAGTATTTTCCACACCGATGACTTTGGAAACGTAGAACTTGCTCCTTTAACTTGTTCTCTTCTGTGCTTTTAGGTATAGCACATGTTGCATATTCTTCAATGTAAGATAACACTGCTTCATCAGTATCTGTTCCAAACTTTGGGGCATCCTTGATCCACAGCAGCATATGAATATGAGGAGCACCTCTTGCCTGGTACTCTTTTCTCCAAAAGAAATCCACTACTTCTCCAAGGGGTGGATTTTTTTTATTGCAGATGAAAGACATCATAGCCTCAAATCTATGATTGAAATATCTGCAAACATTAACCGGATCCAATGAGCACAGTTCTCCTGCTGTCTTGTATTCGATGTTTTTAATGTTTGAATTGGCCTCTCGTAGAAAATCCAGTAAATCATCCCAAGCGTACTCGGCACAGCTTAGGGTAAGGAACCATGTTGGTGTTCCTAAATTGCGTAACATGCATTTTAGTTCACCATGGCGTCGGTACCAATATTCATTTGTCCCACGCTGACAAGCCATCAGATTGATCAGTTGTGTTTCCAAATGATCATCTCGGTGCTGCACTTTCTCCATAAAATCCTTAGCAGACACATTTTGTAAATGTACTCCACTTTTTAAAATGTGATTTACTGCATAAGACAGTGCAGACAAGTCGCTTTCAAATAAAAGATGGAACAAATAAGGAATACTTTGTCGAAATCTTGGATCTTCAGCATATAGTCTTGTAGTTCGATACTCTGAAGCTGGAATCTGTTCTGGACGTTCATCGTATCGTCCTCCTTTTCCTTTAGGAAACAGCTGGGGAAAACATCGAGCTTCCAAGCTCTCCTCCCATACACTCACGGGATTTCCTTTTGCTTTCTTCATCTGAAAGAGATCAATATTGTCTCCCATAACTTCTTTCGAATGGAGAGGATGTATGCTAAAATGTTCATAAATTTCTTCTTCCTTTGACTTGTCCACTTTTTCAATTTGTCCAGTTGGTGTTTCTGTGTCTCCTTGTAAATCTTCTTCTTCTTCTTCTTCTTCTTCTTCTATATAAATTGATTCATACCATTTGTTATTTTTTTTCAAATACAAATTTGCTCTTTGTACTTTCCGCACATCTACCAGCTCCTGCCAAATCTTCTTATTCTTTGTAGGTACACCATTAACCAGAATAATTAATGGTTCAGTTTCCAAAGTATCCGCATCAATAGTTTCCATATTTTTTTTCAAATCCAAGGGCAAATACACCACTCTACCTTTTAAACCTCTCAGTAAATCTGAAGGAGGTAATTTACCAGTTTTGGGCTCCATACGTACTATGGTCTGGAACGGATGAACACATTGAATGAGTATAGACTCATATGTATTTAATTCAGAAAGTTCAGCAGGAATAGCATCCAATTCTAAATTATTATGTACAGCTCTGGTCGGCATTCTATTTTCCTCTAACTTGTTGTAGCAGTATTTACAAATACGCTGATCTTCACCCAATTCAAAACAATTTTCAAGAAATATATATGTGGCAAAATCCATCCACTTATAATTATCTTCATTTTCACTCTTTCTGTAGAGATCAACATTCCTAGTTTGTTTTCTATAATGAGTTCTGCGGCAACAAATACAAGTAACATTTGGTCTTTCATTAGAGATTATTGCAAATTTTGTTATGTGATCATTAAATGTCTTACTTACACAAGGTTCTACATTCTCTTCCACTTCTGCCTCATTTACTGTGTCCTTCTCTGCACTGTTTTGTTCAGGACCAAAGTAACAAAACTGAATTTCATCAACAACCTTCTCTACATCTGATACCGTTCCTCGGAACAGAGCCCTATTCAATTCATTTAACTTTATTGCTGGACTTTTGGCAAAATACAACCGTCTCACAAACTTTCTCATTTCAGTATGATGAACAGCCAGCATCCTAAAATGATGGAAAACACTATTGCACACTTTTCTAGATAGACAAGCAAGAGAATGACCCTGCAAACCAGTATTCTCTCTCACTCTGCATGGATCCAGACTTTGAAGCACCTTAATCTTTTGTTTTACACTTTTTTTACTATATTCTCTTAGAAACTCTCGAAATCTGTCAATAGATTCCTGACGCACAGTGCAAATACTACTACAATTCCAAGTGTACACTGGGGCTTTAGGACGTCTCCCCATTGCCTCATCTGCCATCACTTGTACCTCATCTCTTGGAACCATTATCTCCTTCTCCATTATGCAACCATTTTTTACTTCGTATGAACGACCTCTGGTGTCAACTGCATGCAGCAAACTATTACTTTGAAAATAGCTCTCTTCATTAAAAAAAGGTTCACTACTTGAACTATGCATCCACTTTCCTAAAAAAACTTTACAAAAGTTTGTTCTGTTCACTACTCTTTTGCTTTTGCTTTGTGATTTCAGTACATTAACCATTTTATCTAATGTACGCATCCTATTCAAAATTAAAATGAATAGTTTCCTTTTTAATTCTAATGCCTTTGCTGCAATGGCTTCAATTTCTTTTTTTCTCTTGTAATATTTTGCCTTTTGCTTATATTTCTTTATATCCTTTATCAAATTGGACATAACTCTTCTCTGAAACATTTTTCTACGTATCTCTTTAAATGCTGTTTTTCTGTTTATGTTAAACTTTTCAATTGCAGAAGGTATATTTGCATTAACTAAATTCTCAATTTTTTGCTGTTCTCTATTTTTTGTTACATTTTTCCGAGAACAGACATTTTGTACATTTTTCTTTGTTTTGAATATTTTGTTTAGAAATTGTTTTTTTTGCTTACCAGAAGATTTTTTCTTTTTCCCAACATCAGCATCTTCTACTAACTTTGGTCCTCCAGTTGTCTTCAAATATAGTTTTTTTTTTAGCGTTTTTTGAACTCGAGATTTTGTAGGCATCTTAAATTTTGTTCACTGTTCTTCAGCAATACCTGAAAAAAACTAAAAAAAAAATCCGTTATTGTATTTAAATATATTACTAAATTTCTTTTCACAATAGTCACAAAACGAAATTTCTTTGCCAATTTGAATTCACACAAACTGCTCTTTTTTTTGGGCAAGTGAAAATCTCTTTTACAAACTGTCACATTATGAAACCACTTTTCAGATTTTTTAAAAAGCCCATGTCCACAGTGCTACACTCCACCAAGGGCAACCAGCCTTAGTGATGCTGAATGTATTTGCATTACAGACTTAAACCTGAAAACCCCACTGGCTTGTACATACTGTGCATGACTATACACGGCAAGGACATGGGTGTGTGCTAAGCCTCTGCTTCTTCCCCCAAAAATTCGCTCCCCCTTTCCATCTAATGCAACTGTGAAATCACCAGAGCAAGACGCAATAAATCTCTGTCTATAATTCTTCTATGCACACAGAGTCATGTTTTCACATTAGTGCCAAAACGAAATTTCTTTGCCAATTTCAAAGCACACTTACTGCTCTTTTATTTTTTCAGGGGCAAGTGAAAATCTCTTTTTACAATTTGAAATCACTTTTACAGACTGACACATTATGAAACCACTATTTTTGCTTTATTTAATTGCACGTGTCCAAGCTGTTTTTTTTTCAGACCACCACCATGTGCATTCTCTGTGACTGCCTACACTCCACCAAGGGCAACCAGCCTTAGTGATGCTGAATGTATTTGCATTACAGACTTAAACCTGAAAACCCCACTGGCTTGTACATACTGTGCATGACTATACACGGCAAGAACATGGGTGTGTGCTAAGCCTCTGCTTCTTCCCCCAAAAATTCGCTCCCCCTTTCCATCTAATGCAACTGTGAAATCACCAGAGCAAGACGCAATAAATCTCTGTCTATAATTCTTCTATGCACACAGAGTCATGTTTTCACATTAGTGCCAAAACGAAATTTCTTTGCCAATTTCAAAGCACACTTACTGCTCTTTTATTTTTTCAGGGGCAAGTGAAAATCTCTTTTTACAATTTGAAATCACTTTTACAGACTGACACATTATGAAACCACTATTTTTGCTTTATTTAATTGCACGTGTCCAAACTGTTTTTTTTTCAGACCACCACCATGTGCATTCTCTGTGACTGCCTACACTCCACCAAGGGCAACCAGCCTTAATGATGCTGAATGTATTTGCATTACAGACTTAAACCTGAAAACCCCACTGGCTTGTACATACTGTGCATGACTATACACGGCAAGGACATGGGTGTGTGCTAAGCCTCTGCTTCTTCCCCCAAAAATTCGCTCCCCCTTTCCATCTAATGCAACTGTGAAATCACCAGAGCAAGACGCAATAAATCTCTGTCTATAATTCTTCTATGCACACAGAGTCATGTTTTCACATTAGTGCCAAAACGAAATTTCTTTGCCAATTTCAAAGCACACTTACTGCTCTTTTATTTTTTCAGGGGCAAGTGAAAATCTCTTTTTACAATTTGAAATCACTTTTACAGACTGACACATTATGAAACCACTATTTTTGCTTTATTTAATTGCACGTGTCCAAGCTGTTTTTTTTTCAGACCACCACCATGTGCATTCTCTGTGACTGCCTACACTCCACCAAGGGCAACCAGCCTTAGTGATGCTGAATGTATTTGCATTACAGACTTAAACCTGAAAACCCCACTGGCTTGTACATACTGTGCATGACTATACACGGCAAGGACATGGGTGTGTGCTAAGCCTCTGCTTCTTCCCCCAAAAATTCGCTCCCCCTTTCCATCTAATGCAACTGTGAAATCACCAGAGCAAGACGCAATAAATCTCTGTCTATAATTCTTCTATGCACACAGAGTCATGTTTTCACATTAGTGCCAAAACGAAATTTCTTTGCCAATTTCAAAGCACACTTACTGCTCTTTTATTTTTTCAGGGGCAAGTGAAAATCTCTTTTTACAATTTGAAATCACTTTTACAGACTAACACATTATGAAACCACTATTTTTGCTTTATTTAATTGCACGTGTCCAAGCTGTTTTTTTTTCAGACCACCACCATGTGCATTCTCTGTGACTGCCTACACTCCACCAAGGGCAACCAGCCTTAGTGATGCTGAATGTATTTGCATTACAGACTTAAACCTGAAAACCCCACTGGCTTGTACATACTGTGCATGACTATACACGGCAAGGACATGGGTGTGTGCTAAGCCTCTGCTTCTTCCCCCAAAAATTCGCTCCCCCTTTCCATCTAATGCAACTGTGAAATCACCAGAGCAAGACGCAATAAATCTCTGTCTATAATTCTTCTATGCACACAGAGTCATGTTTTCACATTAGTGCCAAAACGAAATTTCTTTGCCAATTTCAAAGCACACTTACTGCTCTTTTATTTTTTCAGGGGCAAGTGAAAATCTCTTTTTACAATTTGAAATCACTTTTACAGACTGACACATTATGAAACCACTATTTTTGCTTTATTTAATTGCACGTGTCCAAGCTGTTTTTTTTTCAGACCACCACCATGTGCATTCTCTGTGACTGCCTACACTCCACCAAGGGCAACCAGCCTTAGTGATGCTGAATGTATTTGCATTACAGACTTAAACCTGAAAACCCCACTGGCTTGTACATACTGTGCATGACTATACACGGCAAGGACATGGGTGTGTGCTAAGCCTCTGCTTCTTCCCCCAAAAATTCGCTCCCCCTTTCCATCTAATGCAACTGTGAAATCACCAGAGCAAGACGCAATAAATCTCTGTCTATAATTCTTCTATGCACACAGAGTCATGTTTTCACATTAGTGCCAAAACGAAATTTCTTTGCCAATTTCAAAGCACACTTACTGCTCTTTTATTTTTTCAGGGGCAAGTGAAAATCTCTTTTTACAATTTGAAATCACTTTTACAGACTGACACATTATGAAACCACTATTTTTGCTTTATTTAATTGCACGTGTCCAAGCTGTTTTTTTTTCAGACCACCACCATGTGCATTCTCTGTGACTGCCTACACTCCACCAAGGGCAACCAGCCTTAGTGATGCTGAATGTATTTGCATTACAGACTTAAACCTGAAAACCCCACTGGCTTGTACATACTGTGCATGACTATACACGGCAAGGACATGGGTGTGTGCTAAGCCTCTGCTTCTTCCCCCAAAAATTCGCTCCCCCTTTCCATCTAATGCAACTGTGAAATCACCAGAGCAAGACGCAATAAATCTCTGTCTATAATTCTTCTATGCACACAGAGTCATGTTTTCACATTAGTGCCAAAACGAAATTTCTTTGCCAATTTCAAAGCACACTTACTGCTCTTTTATTTTTTCAGGGGCAAGTGAAAATCTCTTTTTACAATTTGAAATCACTTTTACAGACTGACACATTATGAAACCACTATTTTTGCTTTATTTAATTGCACGTGTCCAAGCTGTTTTTTTTTCAGACCACCACCATGTGCATTCTCTGTGACTGCCTACACTCCACCAAGGGCAACCAGCCTTAGTGATGCTGAATGTATTTGCATTACAGACTTAAACCTGAAAACCCCACTGGCTTGTACATACTATGCATGACTATACACGGCAAGGACATGGGTGTGTGCTAAGCCTCTGCTTCTTCCCCCAAAAATTCGCTCCCCCTTTCCATCTAATGCAACTGTGAAATCACCAGAGCAAGACGCAATAAATCTCTGTCTATAATTCTTCTATGCACACAGAGTCATGTTTTCACATTAGTGCCAAAACGAAATTTCTTTGCCAATTTCAAAGCACACTTACTGCTCTTTTATTTTTTCAGGGGCAAGTGAAAATCTCTTTTTACAATTTGAAATCACTTTTACAGACTGACACATTATGAAACCACTATTTTTGCTTTATTTAATTGCACGTGTCCAAGCTGGTTTTTTTTCAGACCACCACCATGTGCATTCTCTGTGACTGCCTACACTCCACCAAGGGCAACCAGCCTTAGTGATGCTGAATGTATTTGCATTACAGACTTAAACCTGAAAACCCCACTGGCTTGTACATACTGTGCATGACTATACACGGCAAGGACATGGGTGTGTGCTAAGCCTCTGCTTCTTCCCCCAAAAATTCGCTCCCCCTTTCCATCTAATGCAACTGTGAAATCACCAGAGCAAGACGCAATAAATCTCTGTCTATAATTCTTCTATGCACACAGAGTCATGTTTTCACATTAGTGCCAAAACGAAATTTCTTTGCCAATTTCAAAGCACACTTACTGCTCTTTTATTTTTTCAGGGGCAAGTGAAAATCTCTTTTTACAATTTGAAATCACTTTTACAGACTGACACATTATGAAACCACTATTTTTGCTTTATTTAATTGCACGTGTCCAAGCTGTTTTTTTTTCAGACCACCACCATGTGCATTCTCTGTGACTGCCTACACTCCACCAAGGGCAACCAGCCTTAGTGATGCTGAATGTATTTGCATTACAGACTTAAACCTGAAAACCCCACTGGCTTGTACATACTGTGCATGACTATACACGGCAAGGACATGGGTGTGTGCTAACCCTCTGCTTCTTCCCCAAAAATTCGCTCCCCCTTTCCATCTAATGCAACTGTGAAATCACCAGAGCAAGACGCAATAAATCTCTGTCTATAATTCTTCTATGCACACAGAGTCATGTTTTCACATTAGTGCCAAAACGAAATTTCTTTGCCAATTTCAAAGCACACTTACTGCTCTTTTATTTTTTCAGGGGCAAGTGAAAATCTCTTTTTACAATTTGAAATCACTTTTACAGACTGACACATTATGAAACCACTATTTTTGCTTTATTTAATTGCACGTGTCCAAGCTGTTTTTTTTTCAGACCACCACCATGTGCATTCTCTGTGACTGCCTACACTCCACCAAGGGCAACCAGCCTTAGTGATGCTGAATGTATTTGCATTACAGACTTAAACCTGAAAACCCCACTGGCTTGTACATACTGTGCATGACTATACACGGCAAGGACATGGGTGTGTGCTAAGCCTCTGCTTCTTCCCCCAAAAATTCGCTCCCCCTTTCCATCTAATGCAACTGTGAAATCACCAGAGCAAGACGCAATAAATCTCTGTCTATAATTCTTCTATGCACACAGAGTCATGTTTTCACATTAGTGCCAAAACGAAATTTCTTTGCCAATTTCAAAGCACACTTACTGCTCTTTTATTTTTTCAGGGGCAAGTGAAAATCTCTTTTTACAATTTGAAATCACTTTTACAGACTGACACATTATGAAACCACTATTTTTGCTTTATTTAATTGCACGTGTCCAAGCTGTTTTTTTTTCAGACCACCACCATGTGCATTCTCTGTGACTGCCTACACTCCACCAAGGGCAACCAGCCTTAGTGATGCTGAATGTATTTGCATTACAGACTTAAACCTGAAAACCCCACTGGCTTGTACATACTGTGCATGACTATACACGGCAAGGACATGGGTGTGTGCTAAGCCTCTGCTTCTTCCCCCAAAAATTCGCTCCCCCTTTCCATCTAATGCAACTGTGAAATCACCAGAGCAAGACGCAATAAATCTCTGTCTATAATTCTTCTATGCACACAGAGTCATGTTTTCACATTAGTGCCAAAACGAAATTTCTTTGCCAATTTCAAAGCACACTTACTGCTCTTTTATTTTTTCAGGGGCAAGTGAAAATCTCTTTTTACAATTTGAAATCACTTTTACAGACTGACACATTATGAAACCACTATTTTTGCTTTATTTAATTGCACGTGTCCAAGCTGTTTTTTTTTCAGACCACCACCATGTGCATTCTCTGTGACTGCCTACACTCCACCAAGGGCAACCAGCCTTAGTGATGCTGAATGTATTTGCATTACAGACTTAAACCTGAAAACCCCACTGGCTTGTACATACTGTGCATGACTATACACGGCAAGAACATGGGTGTGTGCTAAGCCTCTGCTTCTTCCCCCAAAAATTCGCTCCCCCTTTCCATCTAATGCAACTGTGAAATCACCAGAGCAAGACGCAATAAATCTCTGTCTATAATTCTTCTATGCACACAGAGTCATGTTTTCACATTAGTGCCAAAACGAAATTTCTTTGCCAATTTCAAAGCACACTTACTGCTCTTTTATTTTTTCAGGGGCAAGTGAAAATCTCTTTTTACAATTTGAAATCACTTTTACAGACTGACACATTATGAAACCACTATTTTTGCTTTATTTAATTGCACGTGTCCAAACTGTTTTTTTTTCAGACCACCACCATGTGCATTCTCTGTGACTGCCTACACTCCACCAAGGGCAACCAGCCTTAATGATGCTGAATGTATTTGCATTACAGACTTAAACCTGAAAACCCCACTGGCTTGTACATACTGTGCATGACTATACACGGCAAGGACATGGGTGTGTGCTAAGCCTCTGCTTCTTCCCCCAAAAATTCGCTCCCCCTTTCCATCTAATGCAACTGTGAAATCACCAGAGCAAGACGCAATAAATCTCTGTCTATAATTCTTCTATGCACACAGAGTCATGTTTTCACATTAGTGCCAAAACGAAATTTCTTTGCCAATTTCAAAGCACACTTACTGCTCTTTTATTTTTTCAGGGGCAAGTGAAAATCTCTTTTTACAATTTGAAATCACTTTTACAGACTGACACATTATGAAACCACTATTTTTGCTTTATTTAATTGCACGTGTCCAAGCTGTTTTTTTTTCAGACCACCACCATGTGCATTCTCTGTGACTGCCTACACTCCACCAAGGGCAACCAGCCTTAGTGATGCTGAATGTATTTGCATTACAGACTTAAACCTGAAAACCCCACTGGCTTGTACATACTGTGCATGACTATACACGGCAAGGACATGGGTGTGTGCTAAGCCTCTGCTTCTTCCCCCAAAAATTCGCTCCCCCTTTCCATCTAATGCAACTGTGAAATCACCAGAGCAAGACGCAATAAATCTCTGTCTATAATTCTTCTATGCACACAGAGTCATGTTTTCACATTAGTGCCAAAACGAAATTTCTTTGCCAATTTCAAAGCACACTTACTGCTCTTTTATTTTTTCAGGGGCAAGTGAAAATCTCTTTTTACAATTTGAAATCACTTTTACAGACTAACACATTATGAAACCACTATTTTTGCTTTATTTAATTGCACGTGTCCAAGCTGTTTTTTTTTCAGACCACCACCATGTGCATTCTCTGTGACTGCCTACACTCCACCAAGGGCAACCAGCCTTAGTGATGCTGAATGTATTTGCATTACAGACTTAAACCTGAAAACCCCACTGGCTTGTACATACTGTGCATGACTATACACGGCAAGGACATGGGTGTGTGCTAAGCCTCTGCTTCTTCCCCCAAAAATTCGCTCCCCCTTTCCATCTAATGCAACTGTGAAATCACCAGAGCAAGACGCAATAAATCTCTGTCTATAATTCTTCTATGCACACAGAGTCATGTTTTCACATTAGTGCCAAAACGAAATTTCTTTGCCAATTTCAAAGCACACTTACTGCTCTTTTATTTTTTCAGGGGCAAGTGAAAATCTCTTTTTACAATTTGAAATCACTTTTACAGACTGACACATTATGAAACCACTATTTTTGCTTTATTTAATTGCACGTGTCCAAGCTGTTTTTTTTTCAGACCACCACCATGTGCATTCTCTGTGACTGCCTACACTCCACCAAGGGCAACCAGCCTTAGTGATGCTGAATGTATTTGCATTACAGACTTAAACCTGAAAACCCCACTGGCTTGTACATACTGTGCATGACTATACACGGCAAGGACATGGGTGTGTGCTAAGCCTCTGCTTCTTCCCCCAAAAATTCGCTCCCCCTTTCCATCTAATGCAACTGTGAAATCACCAGAGCAAGACGCAATAAATCTCTGTCTATAATTCTTCTATGCACACAGAGTCATGTTTTCACATTAGTGCCAAAACGAAATTTCTTTGCCAATTTCAAAGCACACTTACTGCTCTTTTATTTTTTCAGGGGCAAGTGAAAATCTCTTTTTACAATTTGAAATCACTTTTACAGACTGACACATTATGAAACCACTATTTTTGCTTTATTTAATTGCACGTGTCCAAGCTGTTTTTTTTTCAGACCACCACCATGTGCATTCTCTGTGACTGCCTACACTCCACCAAGGGCAACCAGCCTTAGTGATGCTGAATGTATTTGCATTACAGACTTAAACCTGAAAACCCCACTGGCTTGTACATACTGTGCATGACTATACACGGCAAGGACATGGGTGTGTGCTAAGCCTCTGCTTCTTCCCCCAAAAATTCGCTCCCCCTTTCCATCTAATGCAACTGTGAAATCACCAGAGCAAGACGCAATAAATCTCTGTCTATAATTCTTCTATGCACACAGAGTCATGTTTTCACATTAGTGCCAAAACGAAATTTCTTTGCCAATTTCAAAGCACACTTACTGCTCTTTTATTTTTTCAGGGGCAAGTGAAAATCTCTTTTTACAATTTGAAATCACTTTTACAGACTGACACATTATGAAACCACTATTTTTGCTTTATTTAATTGCACGTGTCCAAGCTGTTTTTTTTTCAGACCACCACCATGTGCATTCTCTGTGACTGCCTACACTCCACCAAGGGCAACCAGCCTTAGTGATGCTGAATGTATTTGCATTACAGACTTAAACCTGAAAACCCCACTGGCTTGTACATACTGTGCATGACTATACACGGCAAGGACATGGGTGTGTGCTAAGCCTCTGCTTCTTCCCCCAAAAATTCGCTCCCCCTTTCCATCTAATGCAACTGTGAAATCACCAGAGCAAGACGCAATAAATCTCTGTCTATAATTCTTCTATGCACACAGAGTCATGTTTTCACATTAGTGCCAAAACGAAATTTCTTTGCCAATTTCAAAGCACACTTACTGCTCTTTTATTTTTTCAGGGACAAGTGAAAATCTCTTTTTACAATTTGAAATCACTTTTACAGACTGACACATTATGAAACCACTATTTTTGCTTTATTTAATTGCACGTGTCCAAGCTGGTTTTTTTTCAGACCACCACCATGTGCATTCTCTGTGACTGCCTACACTCCACCAAGGGCAACCAGCCTTAGTGATGCTGAATGTATTTGCATTACAGACTTAAACCTGAAAACCCCACTGGCTTGTACATACTGTGCATGACTATACACGGCAAGGACATGGGTGTGTGCTAAGCCTCTGCTTCTTCCCCCAAAAATTCGCTCCCCCTTTCCATCTAATGCAACTGTGAAATCACCAGAGCAAGACGCAATAAATCTCTGTCTATAATTCTTCTATGCACACAGAGTCATGTTTTCACATTAGTGCCAAAACGAAATTTCTTTGCCAATTTCAAAGCACACTTACTGCTCTTTTATTTTTTCAGGGGCAAGTGAAAATCTCTTTTTACAATTTGAAATCACTTTTACAGACTGACACATTATGAAACCACTATTTTTGCTTTATTTAATTGCACGTGTCCAAGCTGTTTTTTTTTCAGACCACCACCATGTGCATTCTCTGTGACTGCCTACACTCCACCAAGGGCAACCAGCCTTAGTGATGCTGAATGTATTTGCATTACAGACTTAAACCTGAAAACCCCACTGGCTTGTACATACTGTGCATGACTATACACGGCAAGGACATGGGTGTGTGCTAAGCCTCTGCTTCTTCCCCCAAAAATTCGCTCCCCCTTTCCATCTAATGCAACTGTGAAATCACCAGAGCAAGACGCAATAAATCTCTGTCTATAATTCTTCTATGCACACAGAGTCATGTTTTCACATTAGTGCCAAAACGAAATTTCTTTGCCAATTTCAAAGCACACTTACTGCTCTTTTATTTTTTCAGGGGCAAGTGAAAATCTCTTTTTACAATTTGAAATCACTTTTACAGACTGACACATTATGAAACCACTATTTTTGCTTTATTTAATTGCACGTGTCCAAGCTGTTTTTTTTTCAGACCACCACCATGTGCATTCTCTGTGACTGCCTACACTCCACCAAGGGCAACCAGCCTTAGTGATGCTGAATGTATTTGCATTACAGACTTAAACCTGAAAACCCCACTGGCTTGTACATACTGTGCATGACTATACACGGCAAGGACATGGGTGTGTGCTAAGCCTCTGCTTCTTCCCCCAAAAATTCGCTCCCCCTTTCCATCTAATGCAACTGTGAAATCACCAGAGCAAGACGCAATAAATCTCTGTCTATAATTCTTCTATGCACACAGAGTCATGTTTTCACATTAGTGCCAAAACGAAATTTCTTTGCCAATTTCAAAGCACACTTACTGCTCTTTTATTTTTTCAGGGGCAAGTGAAAATCTCTTTTTACAATTTGAAATCACTTTTACAGACTGACACATTATGAAACCACTATTTTTGCTTTATTTAATTGCACGTGTCCAAGCTGTTTTTTTTTCAGACCACCACCATGTGCATTCTCTGTGACTGCCTACACTCCACCAAGGGCAACCAGCCTTAGTGATGCTGAATGTATTTGCATTACAGACTTAAACCTGAAAACCCCACTGGCTTGTACATACTGTGCATGACTATACACGGCAAGGACATGGGTGTGTGCTAAGCCTCTGCTTCTTCCCCCAAAAATTCGCTCCCCCTTTCCATCTAATGCAACTGTGAAATCACCAGAGCAAGACGCAATAAATCTCTGTCTATAATTCTTCTATGCACACAGAGTCATGTTTTCACATTAGTGCCAAAACGAAATTTCTTTGCCAATTTCAAAGCACACTTACTGCTCTTTTATTTTTTCAGGGGCAAATGTAAATCACTTTTACACACTGACACATTATGAAACCACCATGTGTAACTACAACAAAAACAATTCCCATTTCTATTATTCATTTCTTAAGTTACCACATACATACCCTCTCAAACTGTAAACTCACCTTTAAAATTAGTTAGTTCTGAAAGAAATGTGACACTCAAACAGCAGATTATCAGAGCCAGGATCTCTGTTGTGTTCACCTGTCTCCTCTCAGCAGAACCAGATAATGGCAAACTTTCCCTCTATTTTTCCACACATATACATGTAAGTTTCAAATCTCAGTGCTTCCCCCTTTTTTTTAAATGTAATCACACATTTCTATTGGTTGAAAACCAACCCTTTTCCAAAAGTACCCTGCCCCCAACTTGACTTCTGCCTAGTACCCTTCCCCCAACTTGACTTCTGCCTGCTACCATAGCAACAGCTCATGGAACACTGCTGTGTGCAGTTAGGTCAGAAGTTCGACACACAATGTTTCAATTCCACAGAGCAAGAGTGCTTGACTTTTCAAACCTAACAGCAAATCCATAGTACTGTTCTTTGGTTACACATTTTTTTGTACCAATACAAAACATGCTTCTATTAATTTTCACATACAGCCTAGTTTTTATTCTGGAATGGTATGAAACAGCCAATCAGTTCTTTTTTTTTTGAAAAAAATATGTATGCCTCCATTTCCAAACTGTCTTTCTTTTCATATTGCCATTCTACTGAAAGACACCTCCTGAGTGCATCCAGATCTCCTTTGAAGATGTTCACAGTGTGGATTGTAGGGCACAGCTATGTCTTCTGGAGTGAAAAGTATGCAGAGAAAACAGATATGGTGAGAGACCTTGCTTTGCCAAATGTAGACATTAAATGGATTGGTCAGAGAGGGTTAAAGTGGCACCAATTGATGCCATTGGTAAAATCCTTCATTCAAATCCAACACCCTGACCTCATAATAGTGCACTGTGGTGGCAATGACCTAGGCACTTTGACTGGGGTAGGTCTGGAAATGCTTATGAAGGACACCTTTGCACAACTGTTTACACTTTTCCCTAAAACTGCCTTTGTGTTTTCCAACATATGCCAAAGGCAAAAATGGAACTGGTGCAATCATTTCTGTCCGCAGATTGACAAAGCAAGAAAGCACGTCAACAAATCTGTTTCTGCTTTCCTCCGTGACTATGGTATGGGTGCCATTTACCACAACAACTTGCGTTATGACATGCAAGACATTTATAGAGGAGATGGTGTGCACTTCAATGATGAAGGGAACAGAGTCTTCCTCTTGAACCTTAGACTCTGCATCGGTACTTACTTGTAGGTACCACTAAAAAAATGACTTCATAAACACAACAGCTCTTTTTAGAGCTCCCTAATTTCTAAACTCTTAAATCTGCTTTTCATTTATTTATTTTTATTTTTTTTACCGTACGCTTACCGTAAGCTTACCGTACGCGTACCCCGTGATTTTTTTTAAAATCAATAAATGTTTTTATTGTACTTTTCTGTCCTTCTTTGACCCCCTTACAAATGTTAGGGGGTCTGTAACTCTCCTCATTGCCCCCTTTCCTTGTTTTCACTCTTTTTTTTCAGAGTGAAATACACAAAATGGCGGCCGCCGCTTCCTGGTTTCGGCCGATTCGAATGTTTACTAAGATCTAAGAGCCAATCAGAATCGCGCTCGCGCACGTCACCGTACGCTTACCGTAAGCGTACGGTAAGCGTACCGTAAGCGGGCTCAGATATATATATTGATTTAAAGGCTATTTTCTCAGAATCTACTGAACAGATTTACACCAAACCTACAAAAGGCACTTCCTTGACCTAGGGACTACCTCTCTGCCAAATTTTGAGTAATTCTGTTCAGCCATTCGGGCTGTAGCTCGTTCTAAAGGTCCTATGGAAAAATGCATGGGAAAAACGCGTTTTGGGACCCCCCTTTTATCTCAGCCCCCGCTTGATGAATCCCCCCGAGACTTTCAGGGTAGGAGCGGAGCGTAGCGCCCCACCTATTTTGAGAAATTCGTGAGGATTCGTCGACCGGCGCCAAAGTTATTCAAAATAGAATGTTGAGGTTTTCCTATGGAAATGTGGTCCTAACTATAACTACCTACTGGCGACCGCCAGTAGGTAATATATATATATATATATATATATATATATATATATATATGTATTATATATATATGTATATATATATTCACTGAAAAAACCATAGGTTTCAGGCACGTTATAGTCAGGAATTAGCATTTAAAAAACCTTAGAAATTCACTGAAAGAAACATAGGTTTCAGGGGCGTCATGGTTAGCTGGACTTTTCACTCGTACAAAACCATTGAAATTCCCCCGTTATAGTTAGTTCAGCTAACTATAACTTGCGCGCCCGCAATGCACTGCTGATGATTCCACATATTATTTCACTCATGACAAGGTCAGTGTCATCACTCATGACATCACTGATGACATCTCAAATGACATCACTGATGACATCATCCTTGTGTAAGAGTGGCAGACCTCCTCTCCCCCTAATATAACCTTTGATACACACATTCAAAAATAGAAACTAAAATTTTCAAAACAATGGACATACCAATATCAGTTACAACAACGTATTCAGTAATTCAACAATGCAGAAAGAAGCAACAGAAGTCCTCAAAGACGAAGAAAAGTGCAGGAAGAAGGATAACGTGCAGAAAGAACAAACAGAAGAGCAGAAAGAAGCCTTGTTGCAAAATCATTCTGTACCCTCAACTTTTTCAGACGGATACTGGTGGTAACTGAGTCTGACTAACCAGTCCTAGAGCCAGTGCTATGTTAAAAGACCTTCAGAATACAGTGAAAACACCTACATACACTAGGGAACACTATGCGTTGGGGTCCCCCTGTGATCAGCATGACCTCCTCTGTAAGCCCCTAGTATATAATAGGGCAGGAGATTAAAACTACCTCTTAAAACGCGCCACAGGGCGTGTTTGCACACGTCACCTCAGGCCCCGTCCCCTCACTTTCCCACTGTGTAAACACGCCCTGTGGCTGTTTTAAGTTGGGAGATTAAGTACCCTTGAATCCTGAGGGTCCCTAGGGTCCAACTAGACCACTAGGTACCTCCAGTAAGTGCCACAGAGCTGTGTTGCAGAGAGATGTAAAAAGGGGCACGGCCTAGACCACCTTTCTGCAACGCAGCACAGTGGCGCTTACTGGAAGCACCTGGTGGGCTAGTTGGCCCCCAGGGTCCCTCAGGATTGAAGGGGAATTATTTCCCCAACTTAAAACGCGCCACAGGACTTGTTTGCACACGTTAACTCAGGCCCCGCCCCCTCCCTTCACCACTGTGTAAACACGCCCTGTGGCCATTTTTAGTTGGGAGATTAAGTTCATTTAAATCCTGAGGGTCCCTAGGGTCCAACTAGCCCACTAGGTACCTCCAGTAAGCGCCACAGAGCTGCGTTGCAGAGAGGTGTAAAAAGTGGCACGGCATGGACCACTTCTCTGCAACGCAGCTCAGTGGCGCTTACTGGAAGCACCTGGTGGGCTAGTTAGCCACCAGGGGCCCTCAGAATTGAAGGGGAATTATTCCCCAACTTAAAACGGGCCATAGAGCGTGTTTGCACACGTCACCTCAGGCCCCGTCCCCTCCCTTCCCCACTGTGTAAACACGCCCTGTGGCCGTTTTTTAAGTTGGGAGATTAAGTCCCCTTGAATCCTGAGGATCCCTAGGGGCAAAATAGCCCACTAGGTACATCCAGTAAGCGCCATTGCAGAGAGGTGTAAAAAGGGGCACGGCCTGCACCACCTCTCTGCAACGCAGAGCAGTGGCGCTTACTGGAAGCACCTGGTGGGCTAGTTGGCCCCCAGGGTCCCTCAGGATTGAAAGGGAATTATTTCCCCAACTTAAAACGCGCCACAGGGCGTGTTTGCACACGTCACCTCAGGCCCCGTCCCCTCCCTTCACCACTGTGTAAACGCGCCCTGTGGCCGTTTTTTAAGTTGGGAGATTAAGTCCCCTTGAATCCTATAAGTCCCTAGGGTCAAACTAGCCCACTAAGTACCTCCAGTAAGCACCACAGAGCTGCGTTGCATAGAGGTGTAAAAAGGGGCCTGGCCTCAGAACACCTGTCTGCAACGCAGCTCCCTGGCGCATGCTGGAGATACCTGTTGGGCTAGTTGGCCCTCAGGGACCCTCAGTATTGAAGGGGAATTAATTCCCCAACTTACAACTGGCCAGGGGACACGTTTGCAGAGTGCTGCAAGGAGGGGGCGTGGCCTCCGGCGTGATGCCGGTCTTTTATTTATTTTATTTTTTTAAGAAGGAGGGCTGTGTTGCCCCCCTTCTTTTTCTAATTTACTGCCCCTGGGGACCCCATCCCCCAGGGCCTGCACCCTAATTGTTTTTTGTTGAAAAATAAATTTGGCCCTCCCAAGGCCTTAATCGGCCCGGGGACCCCAACCCGAGGGTCATGGCCTTTTTTTCTTTTTAATTCTTTAGGAGGGGGCTACGTTGCCCCCCTCCTCAGGCCACTTATGGCCCCGGGGACCCCATCCCCCAGGGCCGGCCTTTGTTTTTTATTATTTAAAAAATATATATATTTATAGAAACACCTAAGACATGCTGGACAAACCGTATGTACCTATCACCATGACGATTTGCGTGATATTCATTAAAAGGCGACTATGCATAGAATGAATCCACATGGCATGTATTTACACTGCTAGTGAAGCTCTGACGTGTCTGACGCCCTACCGTGCCTAATCCCGGCGCCCCCGCCAGTGGGTACTCTCCAAGTGGACACCCTTGTTGTTTATTTATACAAACATGGGTAGCTATTGACGGGCACATTTAATACACACGCACACCAAGCCATTCAAAGGGGATTCGACAAAAATTCGACCAAACTATGCCAGAAACCCCCCTCACGGTTAATAAAACACACATCCACTGCTGGATGTGTAATACTTTTTATTTTACTGTCTGGAAAGGAGACGAACCTCACTTGAGAGTCACAGCGTGCTCCTGGCTGAGCCCAATGCTGTGTCACACCCACCAGTGCCCGCAGAGTGCCACACACCTCTGTGTTGTTTTCCACCAGCTAGTGCATATGCTATGACACTCTCTAGCCTATGTGCACTGTAACACCACCCTGTGAATATGTCATGCCACACTTGCCTTCACACGGGTTATATTGCCTCATCTAACGTGCCATCCTCGATGCCTATGTTATAACGCACAGGGCTATGCCATACATATTACAATCTGGTATGCATATCTTTGTCGCAATGCATATGCAACGTTACACTCCCCAGCACATATTTTATATAACAACTTTAGAGACTAGTTAGGTTACACAACATTGCCCTGTTCATATTACACTCCAAGGCGCATATCACATAGCAGGCGCTAGTGCCTGTGCTATCTCGCGCTCTCCAATGAATCTGTCATTGTGCACAATGTATTGCATATTATATTTCATGCCCCGGTTCATCTTATATCACACTTTTTGGTGCATAGTTTATACCATACACTATATCTAGTTTTCATTTTCAATCGTGCACTCAGGACTATATTCTATATAACACTGCGTTCACCTACCCTTTTCACAGGCATTACATTTTGCGATGGGGGGTGTTTCTGCCAAGTGAGCCCGGAGTCACAGTCACAAACGTCCTCTTCTTCCTGAATAAAAGTGAGATTATGCTGCATACTTGTTCATATTTTAAGTAGTTCGCAAGACACACATTCTAAACACAATAAAGTTCCTAATACCCACCTTCTATGAACAGTTAGCTTGCTGCCCCATCCACCTACTCCCTATCCTCTATTGTCTGAATCCATGGACTAGCCTTCTCCCTCCTGCCATGCATGGTCTAATGTGCTGCCACTGCCCTCCATTTAGCATGATGTACCAGTCCACTCCTCCTGCCCTCCATTGCCCAATTCTATGGCCCATCATTTGCCTCCTGCTTAGCCTCTGTGCTGAGCTTGCTGCCCCTATTCTCCTTCCCCCTGCTCTCTGATGTCTTTGTGCATGCCCCTGCTCCATCCTTTTTGCCCACCATGTTCCATGGACCTGCCACTCCTATCTACTCTGAGTGTTTTGTTGAGCTGCCACTCCCCTCCCACCTGCCTAGCATTGTCAGATGACTGTAACCTGTCCCTGCCACCTCCACCCTGCCTGTCCACATGCCATGCCCCTATCCCCTTCCTCCTGTCCTCTATGGTCCATTTTACTGCCACACCCTTCTGCCCTCCCTGATCTGTTGTGCTGCAACTGCTCCTCCTGCCTGCCCCACGCGGTCTGTTGCGAGGGCCTTTCCCCTGAACTCTCTTGTCTGTGCCCAGGTCCTGACCCTCCCTTCTATCCTCCATGGTCCTTTGTGAATGCCCCTGCACCCTCCTTCTTGCACATCATAGCCATTGTGCTGCCACTAACCCTCCCACTTGCCATGCATGGTCTTCTGTGCTGCCATGGCCCCTCCCACCTTCCCTTTGTGGTCAGCTAGCTGCCCCTGACCCCCTCCCACCTTCCCTCCATGGTCTGTGTGTATGCCATCATAGTCTCACTGTTGCTCTCCATGGTGTGTCTTGTTTCTAGTGCCCATCCTGCCTGACCTCCATGGTCATCTTGCTGCTCCTGCCCTGCCCCCTTGCCCCAAGCCCTATGTTTCCATGTGCAGACCCCTATTCCCTTCCTCCTGGCTTGTCTGTTCCATTGTAATGCCCCTGATCCGTCCCTCCTGCCCTTTATGGTCTGTTATGCTGCAGCTTTCTCTCCTGTCTGTCCATTATGTTTTCTGTTGTCCATGTGCATGGTCCTGTCCCCTCCCTATTGCTTTCTATGGATTGTTGTGCTGCACTCCCATCCCGCATGCCCTGTGTGGTGTATTGTGCTGCTGCATACCCTGATGCCTGCCCTGTAGGGTCAGTTTGGTGCACCTCTCCATATCCCTCCAGTCCTCTGTTATCCAAGTCTATGTCCCTACCCCAATTCCTCCTGCCTTCCATGATCCATGTACCATACTTGCGAACATTTTGAACTTGGTAAGAGGGAGATTTTGAAAAAAATTAGGGGTATTGATTTTCCCCTTTGAGTTATATTGAAAAAGAGGAGATTGTAGACAGGAGACAGATCAAATAAATCCCATTTGAGCTGAAAAACATTGGACGTTTCCTGGCTGAATCGGGTCTGTTGGCATGTATGGTTGTACTACCACTGCCTCTTCCTTCTGCCCACAATGGTGTATAATATTGCCACAGCCTCTCTTGCCAGTCCTGTATTGTTGGTTTGTTGCCCCTGCCCCCCTTTCCACTGTCCTCCATAGTCTGCTGTGCTGCCACTGCCCTTCCTGCCTGCCCAGTGTGGTCAAATTGTTGCCTCTGCACCTTCCTACCTGCCTTCAATTTTCAGAGTCTTTGCCCCTGGCCTCTGCCTCGCAACAGTATCCTAATGAACAACTAGATTGCTAACATTCTATATTTATTACAAAAGTGTAGAACGCCTGACGTCATCTTGATGTAATCAAAACTGTAATACCTAGAGCATTTCCTTTAGAAATTACATATATTAGAGGGTCTTATTTGCCTCAAAATTATGGTTTGTGCTCTAAAAACCTAAATTGAGGACATATTTTCTGAGTTTTCAAATAGCGACAACGCACTTTTAAATTATTTGTTATCTTTATGTTTTTTTATCCATTGACCACTTGATTAAATGTTGCACTTAAGGGGAGAGGATGTGGTGTTACTTCCAGAGCTGCAGGCTTTGCAACTGGGGAACCAGGTTGGAGTTTCTGCTTCAGCTCGACATTCTGTGAATCTGGTCAAATCACTTAATCTCCCCATGTCTACAACCAAAATGAATTTGTTCTTGTGTGATGTATCCAATGCTCATGTAAAACACTCCAATACCTGACAAGTCTGCACTATATAAAACTGCAAAAATACAAAAAATAAAAAGTGTTTTGCACACTTCTGTCATCGGGCTACATGTGGGCTACATCTGGATGATATTTGTGCTGCTTTTGTCTCTGGTGGCCATCTTGGGAGATTTATTTGTTATGAAGTTTCCTAATTTTCTCATTTACTAAAGTCTCTTCAGTAGGAAATGCTTTCAGTTTTTTACTTTGGTTCCATCAAGAAGGCATTCAGATCTGTCACACATTTGCCATAAATTCTGAATGTTAGCACTCTAGTTGCTCATTAGATCACTGTAGTAAAGCTACTGCTCAACAGGGAAGTCTGCTGCTGGTATTGAAAGTACATGTTTCAGTCTGCATGTCAGAATTAAATAGAAGAGGATTTGAGAAGTCACTCAAAATGTGCCCTCATTTTTCTTTCTGCAGCACTAATCATACTTTCTATGGCAAAATGAACCCCCTCATTTTGTTCCTTTTTAAATTAAATGTTTTAAGAGTTACCACTTTATTCCAATCGAAATGGCTTCAGGTGTGCAATACGTTTGTCATAAGTAGGACTGTTAGCGCTCTAGTTGTTCTTTAGAACACTCTGGGAAGCTGCAGTAGAACACAAAGGAATCAACTGACAGTCTCTGCCCTTGTTGGATGTACATGTTTTACTGAGAATGTCAGACTTCATTCTCACAAGAGTGAGAAAGATAATGTGAATTTACAGAAAATATGCTGTCAGTTTAGCTTATAGATCACCTTCCAAACCTCTGTGGGAAAGGCATGAGAAAATAGTTTTCTCTCAAACATGATTCATGATATCCCAGCAGAAGGCTTTTTCACATGGTAAATCACCTTAGAACACACCACAATTCCTAAAAAGAGTATGGTACCATCAACAAATGATGTATAATGTAACTAAAGTCTTAAAACCTTCTATTAACTGCAATGCTTTGTAATGAGGTGCTATCATGTATATTGGTCCCAAGATGGCTGCCAACACTTCTTGGATGAATTGCTGACAGCCAATCAGATCTCACGATGAGATGTGTGGTTAGGCTCCGCCCAGATATATATGTGATTTTACTTTTGATTTTCTCAGGAACTACTGAACGGATTTACACCATTTAACCAAAAGGCACGACTCTGAACTGAGGGCTACCTTTTTGCCAAATTTGGTGTAATTCCGTTCAGCAGTTCGGGTTGTAGCTGCGATTAAAGGTTCCTATGGAAAATTGCATAGGGAAAACGTGTTTTGGGACCCCCCTTTTTTCTCAGCCCCCGCTTGACGAATCAACCTGAGACTTTCAGGATAGGAGTGGACCGGAGCGCCCCACCAGTTTTGAAAATTTCACGAAGATTCATCAACCAGCGCCAAAGTTATTCCAAATGGAATGTTGCGGATTTCCTATGGGTAATAGATCCTAACTATAACTACCTACTGGCGACCGGCAGTAGGTAATATATATATATATATATGTCTATTAAAGCGTTTTCCTGGATTCCTCGTGTGGTCGCTTCCTTCTGCGATGTGGAGGGGTTCTGGTATATATATATATATATATATATATATATATATTCACTGAAAAAAACAAAGGTTTCACACATGTTATAGTTAGCTGGACATTGCACTCGTAAAAAACCAATGAAATTCCCCCGTTATAGTTAGTGCAGGCAACTATAACTCACGCGACCGCAATCCTCTGCTGATGATGTCAGATATTACATCACTGTATTTAGACACCTATTTACCCATGTCTTCTTCCATTAATCTTTAGCTATACATATATTACAAATATTTATTTTTCATAAAGACACATATGTCATCAGTGATGTAATATCTGACATCATCAGCAGAGGATTGCGGTCGCGTGAGTTATAGTTGCCTGCACTAACTATAACAGGGGAATTTCATTGGTTTTTTACGAGTGAAATGTCCAGCTAACTATAACATGTGTAAAACCTATGGTTTTTTCAGTGAATTTGCAAGGTTTTTTAAATGCTAATTCCTAACTATAACGTGTGTGAAACCTATGGTTTTTTCAGTGAATTTGTACGGTTTTTTAAATGCAATTTTTTTTTTGAGATTTTTGGTAAACCTATGTATAAAATAATATATGTACTATATCCTGCATTATGGAATGGTTAATTTTTTTTTTTATGCATTTTTTTCCGTGCGCGTACGGTAAGCTGACGCTAAGCGCTCCGTACGTCATGAGTACGGTGCGCTTACGTGATACGATGCGCGTATGGTAAGCTGACGCTACGCGCTCCGTACGTCATAAGTACAGCGCGCTTACGTGATACGTACGTGACGTACGCGTACACGCGGAAGCAACGTCGCGGTTACGCAGGGGCGTGTAATGCTCATGCGCGAGTGCGTCATACGTACGCGCTCCGTAAGCGCTCCGTAAGCGCCACGTTCGCGCATGCATACTTGTTTCCGAGCGCGTACCGTAAGCTTACGGAGCGCGCACGGTAGGTCATGTGATCCACAAAGAACAATTTTCATTGGTTGAAACTACTTTCAGTTCCAGAAACTTCCCACACCACACCCATTCCCCTCATTACTGCTTTAGATCCCCTAGGAGAAGGAGCTGAATTGACATTGAGATACAATGGCAGAACAGCAGACCTCTTCTGAGAGTGAGGCTAGCAGCACCACCATCATCCAGAGGAGGAAACAAAAGAATTCTTTTGTATGGGAGTATTTTACTTTTCCAGAGGGGGAGAAAAAGGTCAATGCTCCATTAGTCACTTGCACACTTTGTGACCGTGTTTTATCTAGAGGAAACCCAAGGAAGAAGTATTCTTTTGGAAATCACTCTATGATGAGACACCTTAGGGATAAACATCCCAGGACCTTTGCTCGACATACTGGAGAAAACTCTTCAGTAAGTCACCAGAGCCCAACCTCAGAAGCTCAGCCGAGTACATCATCGGCAGCTCAGCTGAGCCCTTCCTCTGAGGTGGGAGCATCACCTTCTTCTGCTCCTCTGGACGTTCACCCTCGATTTGGGAGGGTTGCAATGAGGTGTACAACGTGTTGTGGTCTTATTGTTTTTGGGGAGACCAGTGTTTCCCTTATTAACAATAAGATAGACCAGCACGTTTGTAGACGCTCATAATATTCCCATTCTTTCTTTCCTCCATCCCTGTATTAACCCAACGGCTCTTTTAAGAGCCAACCTTACCTCACAATTTAAACATTTTTTTTTAAGCTTTCCTTTTTGTAAAAAATTTTTTGCCGTGCGCGCACGGTACGCGTAATAGTTACGCGAAGTTCGCGGAATTCCTCCTCGCGGAATTTCTCCATTTACGCCGTGCGCGTACGCTGCGCGCATTCGGCGATTTTTTGAAAAAAAAATAAAATTAATTTTTGCCCTTGGGGGTCCTTCTGGGACCCCCTGACAAAGGCTAGGGGGTCAGGAACTGTCCAGCCTGCCCCCTTTTCACGTTATCCACCTTTGTTTTTCACCCCCTCAGACTGCGAGAGACAAAATGGCGGCCGACACTTCCTGGTTTCGACCGATTCGAATGTTTACTGAGATCTAACAACCAATCAGAATCGCGCTCGCGCACTGCAGCGTGCACGTACGGTAAGCTTACGGTACGCGCTCGGAGCGCGCCCATAGATATATATATTGATTTAAATGCTATTTTCTCAGGAAATACTGAACAGATTTACACGAGACCTTCAAAAGGCTCATCCCTGACCTGAGGGCTACCTCTCTGCCAAATTTCAAGTAATTCTGTTCCGCCGTTCGGGCTGTAGCTCGGACTAAAGGTCCTATGGAAAAATGCATGGGGAAAACGCGTTTTGGGACCCCCCCTTTTTCTCAGCCTCCGCTTGACGAATCCCCCCGAGACTTTCAGGGTAGGAGCGGAGCAGAGCGCCCCACCTATTTTGAGAATTTCGCGAGGATTCGTCAATCGGCGCCAAAGGTATTCCAAATAGAATGTTGCGGATTTCCTATGGAAACACGGTCCTAACTATAACTATCTACTGGCGACCGCCAGTAGATAATATATATATATATATATATATATATATATATATATATATATATATATATATATATATATATATATATATATATATATATTCACTGAAAAAACCATAGGTTTCACACATGTTATAGTTAGCGGAAATTTTACTGATAAAAAACCAATGAAATTCCCCCGTTATAGTTAGTGCAGGCAACTATAACTCACGCGACCGCAATCCTCTGCTGATGCTAATACTGTATTTAGACACTTATTTGCCCATGTCTTCTTCCATACATTTTTAGCTATACATATATTACAAATATTTTCTTTTCATAAAGACACATATGTCATCAGCAGAAGATTGCGGTCGCGTGAGTTATAGTTGCCTGCACTAACTATAACGGGGGAATTTCATTGGTTTTTTATCAGTAAAATTTCCGCTAACTATAACATGTGTGAAACCTATGGTTTTTTCAGTGAATTTGCAAGGTTTTTTAAATGCTAATTCCTAACTATAACGTGTGTGAAACCTATGGTTTTTTCAGTGAATTTGTACGGTTTTTTAAATGCTAAGTTACTTTACGCCATTCGTGGCGTGCGCGCCCACTTAACGCAGTTCGTTCCGTGCGCGCACGGTGCGCTTTGCGCACCGTGCGCGCACAGTGAGCACGCGGTGCGCTTCGCGCACCGCGCGCCCACTTTACGCAGTTAGTGCCGTGCACGCACGGTGGGCACGCGGTGCGATGACAAAGCAAGAAAGCACGTCAACAAATCTGTTTCTGCTTTCCTCCGTGACTATGGTATGGGTGCCATTTACCACAACAACTTGCGTTATGACATGCAAGACATTTATAGAGGAGATGGTGTGCACTTCAATGATGAAGGGAACAGAGTCTTCCTCTTGAACCTTAGACTCTGCATCGGTACTTACTTGTAGGTACCACTAAAAAATCATTTCATAAACACAACGGCTCTTTTTAGAGCCCCCTAATATCTAAACACTTAAATCTGATTTTCATTTTTTTTTTTTTTTTTTCCTACCGTACACTTACCGTAAGCTTACCGTACGCGTACCCCGTGATTTTTTTTAAAATCAATAAATGTTTTCTTTGTACTTTTCTGTCCTTCTTTGACCCCCTTACAAATGTTAGGGGGTCTGTAACTCTCCTCATTGCCCCCTTTCCTTGTTTTCACTCTTTTTTTTCAGAGTGAAATACACAAAATGGCGGCCGCCGCTTCCTGGTTTCGGCCGATTCGAATGTTTACTAAGATCTAAGAGCCAATCAGAATCGCGCTCGCGCACGCCACCGTATGCTTACCGTAAGCGTACGGTAAGCGTACCGTAAGCGGGCTCAGATATATATATTGATTTAAAGGCTATTATCTCAGAATCTACTGAACAGATTTACACCAAACCTACAAAAGGCACTTCCTTGACCTAGGGACTACCTCTCTGCCAAATTTTGAGTAATTCTGTTCAGCCGTTCGGGCTGTAGCTCGTTCTAAAGGTCCTATGGAAAAATGCATGGGGAAAACGCGTTTTGGGACCCCCCTTTTATCTCAGCCCCCGCTTGACGGATCCCCCCGAGACTTTCAGGGTAGGAGCGGAGCGTAGCGCCCCACCTATTTTGAGAAATTCGCGAGGATTCGTCGACCGGCGCCAAAGTTATTCAAAATAGAATGTTGAGGTTTTCCTATGGAAACGTGGTCCTAACTATAACTACCTACTGGCGACCGCCAGTAGGTAATATATATATGTATATATATATATATATATACACAAAGTCCTGACCTCCCAAATGCAACACGGGGGGTTGGATACAGGTACGGACCTCTAATCCATGCGCAATGCTGTCGTCCAAATAAATGCACCAGGCGGCTTCACAAATTCAAATCTGATGTTTTATTTTCATTTCTGCCAGACAAGTGTCCGCCTCAGACGCGTTTCGATCGCCTCCGCGATCTTGATCTATATATATACATTCACTGAAAAAATAAAGGCTACACGGACATTATAGTTTGGAAATATAATTTGAAAAACCTTAGAAACTCACAGAAAAAACAGAGACTACAGGGACATTATAGTTTGTCTCAGATTTCTCTTGTACAAAACCATAGAAATTCAGCAGTTATTGGTACCTGAGCTAACAATAACTTATGCCCCCGCAATGCAGTTCTCATGAACTCAGATATTAGATCACTCATGACATGGTCAGGGACTTCACTGATGACATCTCAAATGACATCATCGATGACACAACTGAAGACATCATCCACAGAACCACTCACACCCCCACAGAACTTTCATGTACTCACTTACTCACCCACTCAGACACTCATGCATACTTGTTTCCGAGCGCGTACCGTAAGCTTACGGAGCGCGCACGGTAGGTCATGTGATCCACAAAGAACAATTTTCATTGGTTGAAACTACTTTCAGTTCCAGAAACTTCCCACACCACACCCATTCCCCTCATTACTGCTTTAGATCCCCTAGGAGAAGGAGCTGAATTGACATTGAGATACAATGGCAGAACAGCAGACCTCTTCTGAGAGTGAGGCTAGCAGCACCACCATCATCCAGAGAAGGAGGAAACAAAAGAATTCTTTTGTATGGGAGTATTTTACTTTTCCAGAGGGGGAGAAAAAGGTCAATGCTCCATTGGTCACTTGCACACTTTGTGACCGTGTTTTATCTAGAGGAAACCCAAGGAAGAAGTATTCTTTTGGAAATCACTCTATGATGAGACACCTTAGGGATAAACATCCCAGGACCTTTGCTCGACATACTGGAGAAAACTCTTCAGTAAGTCACCAGAGCCCAACCTCAGAAGCTCAGCCGAGTACATCATCGGCAGCTCAGCTGAGCCCTTCCTCTGAGGTGGGAGCATCACCTTCTTCTGCTCCTCTGGACGTTCACCCTCGATTTGGGAGGGTTGCAATGAGGTGTACAACGTGTTGTGGTCTTATTGTTTTTGGGGAGACCAGTGTTTCCCTTATTAACAATAAGATAGACCAGCACGTTTGTAGACGCTCATAATATTCCCATTCTTTCTTTCCTCAATCCCTGTATTAACCCAACGGCTCTTTTAAGAGCCAACCTTACCTCACAATTTAAAATTTTTTTTTTTAAGCTTTCCTTTTTGTAAAATTTTTTTTGCCGTGCGCGCACGGTACGCGTAATAGTTACGCGAAGTTCGCGGAATTCCTCCTCGCGGAATTTCTCCGTTTACGCCGTGCGCGTACGCTGCGCGCATTCGGCGATTTTTTGAAAAAAAAATAAAATTAATTTTTGCCCTTGGGGGTCCTTCTGGGACCCCCTGACAAAGGCTAGGGGGTCAGGAACTGTCCAGCCTGCCCCCTTTTCACGTTATCCACCTTTGTTTTTCACCCCCTCAGACTGCGAGAGACAAAATGGCGGCCGACACTTCCTGGTTTCGACCGATTCGAATGTTTACTGAGATCTAACAACCAATCAGAATCGCGCTCGCGCACCGCAGCGTGCACGTATGGTAAGCTTACGGTACGCGCTCGGAGCGCGCCCATAGATATATATATTGATTTAAATGCTATTTTCTCAGGAAATACTGAACAGATTTACACGAGACCTTCAAAAGGCTCATCCCTGACCTGAGGGCTACCTCTCTGCCAAATTTCAAGTAATTCTGTTCAGCCGTTCGGGCTGTAGCTCGGACTAAAGGTCCTATGGAAAAATGCATGGGGAAAACGCGTTTTGGGACCCCCCTTTTTCTCAGCCTCCGCTTGACGAATCCCCCCGAGACTTTCAGGGTAGGAGCGGAGCAGAGCGCCCCACCTATTTTGAGAATTTCGCGAGGATTCGTCAATCGGCGCCAAAGGTATTCCAAATAGAATGTTGCGGATTTCCTATGGAAACACGGTCCTAACTATAACTATCTACTGGCGACCGCTAGTAGATAATGTATATATATATATATATATATATATATATATATATATATATATATATATATATGTATATATATATATATATACACAAAGTCCTGACCTCCCAAATGCAACACGGGGGGTTGGATACAGGTACGGACCTCTAATCCATGCGCAATGCTGTCGTCCAAATAAATGCACCAGGCGGCTTCACAAATTCAAATCTGATGTTTTATTTTCATTTCTGCCAGACAAGTGTCCGCCTCAGACGCGTTTCGATCGCCTCCGCGATCTTGATCTATATATATACATTCACTGAAAAAATAAAGGCTACACGGACATTATAGTTTGGAAATATAATTTGAAAAACCTTAGAAACTCACAGAAAAAACAGAGACTACAGGGACATTATAGTTTGTCTCAGATTTCTCTTGTACAAAACCATAGAAATTCAGCAGTTATTGGTACCTGAGCTAACAATAACTTATGCCCCCGCAATGCACTTCTCATGAACTCAGATATTAGATCACTCATGACATGGTCAGGGACTTCACTGATGACATCTCAAATGACATCATCGATGACACAACTGAAGACATCATCCACAGAACCACTCACACCCCCACAGAACTTTCATGTACTCACTTACTCACCCACTCAGACACTCATGTACACTCATGGACCCTCTCAAACAATTATTCAATCACTAACAGACCCACTAAGACATTCATGCACCCACTCACATACCCACTCACATACTCACAGCTACTCACAGACCGGTTCAGAGAGTGATATACCCACTCACAGACCTATTCAAACACTCACACACCCACTCAGATATCCACTCAGAGACTCACACAGACACAGACCCACTTAGACACTAATGCAACCACTCACAGAGCCACTCAGACACATACGCACCCACTCACAGGCCCACATGGACACTCACACCCATGTCCCTGACAATACCACTCTTTCTAGCATACTCTCTGGCCCAAAACACAAAGTTGTGACCCACAACCCACACTCTTACCATTTTGAAGGCAAGCAGATATAGCACACAGGAGAAGGCTGGAGCAGAATGAGATAGCTCTGAAAATGAAAGGCAGTTAAAATGGAGGACAGGAATTGTTTAAACAATATGATAGATTTCATTGGGTAGTGTAAATAAACAGATACTTAAAAATAGGTAGTGATTTTTAAGAAGAAGAAAGTACATTTGAGATTGGCTGTGGTTAAAATAAAAAATTGTAATGCACTCTTGGATATGCTTACAATTGGAAACAGTCAAGCACACCTGCTGCAGTTGATTTGGAGAGTAATCTGCAGTTTCTAGACTGTGTTGTGAACTTATGACCTACTTTTTAATTAGAGTTGTTTAGAGTCATTCTTAAGGAATGATGGTTTGTTTTCCTAGTGCAGACTTTCTTATAGACTTTCTTATAGAGTGTAGTGTAGTTTTAAAGTAATAAAACTATTAATCAAAATATGTTTTTAGAACCCCTGTACTTATTTGTGAATTTGTTGCAATTTTAAAGGGGGAGCCGCGCTGAGGGTCATAACAAATCCGCGACTATGCACAAATACACTACCATATAGGACATCTTCACTGAAGTGCAAGAAAGGGTTAATACACACTAACCATTGAGAAGTGGAGTAACAAAAGTAAAATATTAAAGGCATGTTATGATTTCTGCCTTCAGCAGTATCAGAGTGAAGCGTTGAAAAGGTTGCCATTAATGCTTGCTTTGTATGAGAGAGTTGTGCCATTCATATGTTTGGTTTTCACATTGTCTAAGAGAGTTGAATGTATCTAATAAGAGCAAAAAAACATATTTCAATAGAGCTTTTTTTAGCACATATACGGAAGTACCGTGATGGCTGTATGGCAAACTTTCTAAATGTGAGCAGGGAGCTACGCTCTATTGGATTATAATGGAAGATGGAAGATTAGCCTCTACTCGTTTATTTTAACGAGTTTTCCAGCTCACTCGTTATTGTTAGTGGCTATTTTGATATACTGTGATTTATGGACCCATGTTGGAATGGATATACACCTTTGAATCTTCGTACTAGATAAGGGTGCTTGCACTGATTTTTCTGCATTCAGACATTACCTTGAGCCTTGAGAAAGTCGTATAATGACGAAACACATGTCGGCTGTTTATTTGTTAAATCTACGTGTCAACATTTTGCAAATTGATCCACCTATGATCAAGATTGTGTTACATTGCTTGCTTCATCTACTGTCCATTTCTGGAATTACATTTATTACTGACTAATGATAGTCAGTTGGAACGTTTTGTTGTGCTGTGCTCTGTTGTTCGAATTTCTATGATTAATGTGTATGGAGGGAATTTTCTCTATGTACTGAGTAACACTGTGGGTGGCACAGTGTTTACATTGAGCACGCCACAAGACGCATTGAGATTTACATTTGCAAACTTAACAGAGGTGCTGGCTGTTTTCTCTGAAACCACTGCCATCATCTTGTAAATAATGGCTTAGGCCTACTACTGCTGACCCTGTATGTGCAGTTTTACTGCCAGCTCGACTTGGCATTAAAACAGCTCTGCCAAGACTTAAACTCTTCTTTAACTCACCTCTCAGCTAGGGATGTATGAAAGAAACATGCATGGCTAACCCCCCCATCCTGAGCCCTAAACCTGACCCCTTCCCCTGAAAATTGCCCCTTCCCCCGCCCTGAGCCTTAAAAACTGATCCCACCTCTTAAAACTAGCCCAACCCCCCTGCCCTGAGCCCTTAAACCCTGCCCCTTCCAAAAAAACTACTCCGACCCCCCCTGCCCTGAGCCCTTAAACCGACCCCCACCCCTAAAATCGACCCCACCAAATCTGTGCACATCCCCACTTACCTGTTCAAGTCTGAAGTTTCCTGTCCCAACGCTTCCTGTTCCTCTCCCCGGCCATCCAGACATTTAGACCATTGTCTGTCTTAACCTCACATATGCACGGTTAAGGCAGATGCGTGGTTCATACAAGCATTGTTTTACTTGTGGGGAAACAGCACATGTGGCTCAGCCCGCATTGTAATGCCCACTTCCCCTCAGCTAGACTGCAGGTAGGCCATAGGGCAGGGTGCATTGTGCTTGAAAGATAAAACATTTCTTTTTGAATTTCACTAAGTTACACATGCACTTGCAGAAGACTAAAACCCAGTTATACATCCAGTGTGTCACCCAAACTAGATCTCATATACCTATTTACAAAAGCATAGAGCGACTCACACACCAAGTCAGACAGTGAAAGTAGCACTTATAAATTCACACACATACCCTGGCAGCAGTTATGTATCCAGTAGTTTCAGAGCTAGTTGCATACACAGTCACACACCCCTGTACTCACCATTCATGCAGTGACTTACGTACAGATGTAGCGACTCATAGATTTACTAAAAGACCCAGGAATACTTACTAAACATCTGGTGGCTCACCCATAGAGGTACTGATTCACTCACTCAGATATGTAGTCAAGTTCTGACACAACCTAGTCACCCATCCAGACAAGAAGTCCTTTAAACATAGCTCAGGCCTACTTCTGCAGAGCCTGTGGGTGCATTCTTACTGCCCGCTCGACTTGGCATCAAAAACCACTTTGACATCCCTTAAACTCTTCTTTTATTACACATGACACAGGCCTCAGCTAGGCTGTAGGAAGGCCATAGGGCAGGGTGCTTTCTTTTTAAAAGGTTAGATATGTCCTTTTGACTTTCACTAAGTTACATGTGCACTTGCAGACCCCTACGCCCAGTTATACATGCAGTCTCCTACCCATACTGCAACTCACATCCCTGTTTATAAAAGCATAGAGCAACTCATGCACCCAGTCAGACAGCGACAGACACAGTTATACGAACTCTAAAACACACACACAGCAGTTATTCATCTATTAGTATCGGAGCCAGTTGCACCCACAATTACAGACCCGTACACTCACTAATACAGCTAGTAAGCAATTCATAGAGCCACTTACATATAAGAGAGCAAGTGATATACTGGCATATTTGCCTCAACATCTGGTGGCACACCCATAGAGGGACTGATACACTCATTCAAATATGTAGTCAAAGAATGAGAGACCTCAACACCCATCCAAGTAGTCCTTTAATCATGGTTTGGGTCTAGTACTGCAGAGCTTGTGGATGCAGTTTTATTGCCAGGTAAACTTGGCTTTTAAAAATCCTTTGCCAAGCCTTTAACTCTCATTTTACTACATATAAGTCATCCCAAAGGTAGGCTGTAGGTAGGTTATTGAGTAGGGTGCTATGTCTTTAGAAGGAAAGACATGTACTTTGAGGTTTCAGTGAGTCACATGCACACTTACAGACCCATATGCCCAACTAAAGATCCAATGTCCCACCCATACTGCAACTCACACACATATTTAGAAAAGCATAGAGGCACTCACCCAGCCAGTCAGACAGAGATACAGGTACTTACACATTCAGTCACATCCCAATACAACACTTATATATTCCGCAGTGAGAGAGCCAGTTAAACACACAGTTAAAACCCCCAAAACTCAGTAATATAGCTACTAAGTAATCCATACAGGCAGGTATATACACAGATAGATACCCATAGAGATACTAGGACAGCTAGTCCTCTGACAACATAGGGCCATATGTATCAAAAAAGAGTTTTGCAATTCTCAAATTGCGATTTTTAGCAAATCGCAATTAGAGAATCGCAAAATGCAATGTATGTAGGATTTGCTAACATTTTTGTGAATCCAACATATTCCTTATTTGCGAATCGCAAATTGAGATTCGCAAATAAGGAATACCTTCCCATTCATTCCTAGGGGCTAGGAGACCCATAGGAATGAATGGGAAGACATTCTCAATTTGTGATTATCAATTAGAGAATCGCAAATTGACAATGCAATGTCAAGGTTGCAAGGGTGCCAAAAGGACACCCTGTTTCACCCTTGAAATATGCATATGTGCGACATATGGCACTTTAAAAAAATTTAAAAAGTGCTTTTTAAAAGAAAATCGCAAATTACCACCAACTGAAGTTGGTGGTAATTTGCAATTCCTTAAGGCCAAATAGCACATTTCTGGTGCTTCCAGAAATGCATTTAAGGAATCGCAATTTGCAATTCCTTAATTGCATTCTCAAAATAGAGAATCACAAATTTTGCAATTCTCTATTTTGCGATGGCCTTTTGGGATGATACATCCCAAAAGGCTTTTCCCAATTCGCAAATGGGCCGATTCTGAGAATCTGCCCGTTTGTAAACAGGAAATAGGCTTGATACATATGGCCCATAGTCAGTTATACATGCAGTGACACATCTAGAGAAGGTCCAATATATTTATTTAGATATGTACTGAAGTACTGATAGTTCTATTCACCCATGTAGACAACTAGCCCTTTAAAGAAGTTTCTGGTCTGCTACTGCACACTCTGTGTGTTCGAATGTACTGCCAGGTTGAGTAGGCATTTGGAATCCCTTGATAAGCCATAAACCCTGTTTTTTCTACATAGGCATGTCAAAGTAGGCTGTAGGTAGACATACACTGATGTATATACTGACACACTTGGATACACTCTAATGTATATAGTAGCACACCCAGGTACACACTGATGCATACACTACCATGCTCAAGCACACACTCATTCATAAACTAACACACCCCACACAAACTGATGTATACAGTAAGACATGCATAAAGACAGTTCTGCATACACTAACACACCCAGGTACAGATGTAAGCATAGGCTGTTACACCCTGGCACACAATTATGCATACACTAACACACCCAGGTACACTTTGAGGCATATAGTGACACAACCACGCATATAATTATGCATACACTGAGACACCCAAGCACACATTAATGCAGACACTAACACTTATAAATACACTGAGAGACTCACTAACACATTTCTCCATACATTATCACACCCAGACAGTCATTTATGTATACAGTAAGACTCTCTAGCACACACTTACACATATGATCAGCACCAAGTATCACAGTGATGCATACAGTAGTATACCCACGCACACACTGGCAGAGACACACAGATGTAAACATGGAAAATAATAGAGTTAGAGTGGCTATACTACTGGCATATGACTGTCAGTTAAATGCGTTAAAAATGTAATTTAATAGTTTGTAAAGAAAACATAAATGTACTCATTTGTTTTTTCCTCTTTGCAGACCTTTACTTCACTTAACACAAGATAATTACAATGCCATCAAAGACTTAAGGAAGAAAGAGACAGAGGAAATGATACTATCTCCAACTGCGAAATAAAAGGGGCAAAATGCAGAGAATGTGTTAAAAGAGAAAAGAGCTGCTGGTAAGAAAACACAACAGTTTCTTAAAATAGTATGTGGAAAACTGCAAAGTGAGCAAAAGAAAGTCAATAAAAAGCAAAGTTTCAATCAGCTAAGAAAGGAAAAAATGTGAGTGGCTTTAAGAGTAAGAAATTGTATAAGAAAGCATATCGTTTAACAAGAAGACAGAGGCAGTTTAAAGAAATTAGACTCAGAATGTTTTAGGGTAATTCCGAATCCCATGCTGACTATGAAGTAGTATAAAAGGAGACAAGAAGCAGTGAGACAAAAGGAAAGCATTGAGACTGTGGTTGATAAGGCACTTTCCCGGATGAGTAAGCTATATATTTTGATTCTGAGCAGAATGAGAACACTTGATAAAATAGTGTTGTCTATGAGTAAAAGAAGGCAAAAGAAAAGACTTGTGAATAGAAGTAACTTGCAAAAATGTCAAGGGTGAATGGAAGCATACTTCCTGTATTGAGCCTTTCTATAATGAAGAAAGCTACTTCCAAGAGAACCCATTAGACATGCAGTTGGAGCAACTGGGTGATGTTATGAGATGAAGGATGGTACTCCCATTGGAAAAGAGGAGATGGTGCCTAGGAAAATTGAAGAAGTGATAGCTGAAGAGGTACAGGGAAGGCGTAGACAGCCCCCTGTGTACAAATGCCTGCACATAAATTCGCTCTCTTAGCCTCTTCTCTGGCTGCTCCTATTGCTGAGATTCTAAACTCATCATTATATGAAGGCAGTGTGCCCAAATAATTCCCATTAAGAAGAAAGATCAGGTGTCTAATGAAGTGCTCTCCAACTACCGTCCCATTTTGCTTCTTCCTTTAATGGGTAAAATGGCAGAGAGCCATGTTAACACGTAGCTAACTGAATATTTGGAAATCAATGGCATTCTTGACCCGTCACAGTCCGGATTTCGATCTAACCATTCTACAGAGACAACCCTTATTGGGGTTACGGATTATATTAAAATGGCCTTAGATGAGAATAAAGGAGTGATGCTGGTCCTCTTGGATTTAACCGCAGCCTTTGACACGGTCTGTCATGAGAAATTGATATTTTGGCTAAGAGAGATCGGTCTACAGGAGTTGGCGCTTAAATGGCTCATTAGTTTTTTGGACCAGCGTTCACAAACTATTAATCTAGGCCCATTCCGCTCACGTATTGTGAAGCTTAGTAAGGGAGTGCCCCAGGGCTCGTGTTTAAGCCAGACTTTATTTAATATCTATGTGGCCCCCCTTGCTAAAATTATTCGAAAGTTTGGATTTGTGCCATTTTCATATGCAGACGATACCCAATTACTCCTATCTTTTGATAAGGATAGGGAGTTAGTTGATCAGCATTTTGCGGAAGGCATGACTGCCATAGCAGAATGGACGACGGATCACTTTCTGCAGCAGAATGCGGCCAAAACTGAAATCTTGTTATTTGGTCCTGCAGTTGCCTGGATGGTGGGCGGCGGTGTTGGGTCCCGCCCCCTCTCCTACTTTGGTGGCAAAAAATTTAGGAGTTCAGTTGGATATACGGTTATCAATGAAAGATCAAGTTATGACCACTGTTGGGACCTGTTATCGCACTTTGAGCCTGCTGCGCAAAGTTTTCATTTGGTTGCCTCTGACAGTACGTAAAACCTTAGTTCAGGCTCTGATAATCGGTCACCTTGATTATTGTAATGCCTTATTAGCATCTGCAAATGAGGCTCTTCTTAGCAGATTACAGGATGTCCAAAATGTGGCTGTACGCTTAGTCCTCAGTAAACCACCTCGCACCACCTCCGGGCCACTTCTGAAGCCGCTTCATTGGCTTCCTATTCGCCAGAGAATAAAGTTTAAGCTCTGTTGCTTTGCGCATAGCGCCGTCTTTGTCAAATGCCCTAATTATATGGCAGATAAGTTTAAGTTGTATCGCCCAAACCGGAATCTTAGGTCAGAAAATAGAGGATTGCTGGTGGTTCCACGTTTTAAGAAAAGTTGAACTGGAGGCAAAACAGTCGCCTTCCTGGCCTCTAAACACTGGAACTCCCTGCCAGAGGACCTTCGGAGATGCTCTAGCTTGATGCGCTTCAGAAAACTTCTGAAGACGGAATTATATAAGATCTGAGCTGTGTAAAGCTATGTCAGTCTGTTCTGTTCTCTATGCTAGCGCAGAGATACCCCTATGGGGGTGATTCCTGCGCTTTATAAATTTCATACATACATACATACAAATTGAACTATAGCAGTATTTGCAGTGTTCTGTAGGAATCAATTGATATGTTGAGAGCTTTCCTCTGTATGTTTCTCTGCAAAAGTCTAAACAAGAAAATGGGTATTTTGCAAGAATTAGATCCATGCAAAGTAAGGAAGAATACACATTTACAGGGACATTCACTAGCATGTCTATCAAATAAATATTAGCTGTTTACCACTCTAAAATGTGAAATTTAGTTAGGAGGCTTTACTATGCCAAAACTCCTGCCCTATGTTTAGGAGAAATGAATAGAGCTCTTTTGCATGGTACAGTAGCAGAGGTAGAAAACGTTTGTGAAGATGTTCTGTTTAGTTTCTTTGGTCCTTAAAAGGAGTGTAGAGAAAATGAAGAGTTATATGTGCAGGTGTAGAGGAACACAGGTATTACTGTTGATAACTTTACAGAAGAGATTAGGAAGTTTAACCCAATTTCTTCAGAGAAACCAAACTGTGGGGCATATTTAAAAGGGGATTGCACCATTGGAACATCACTTTTACAGACGTTCCAGTGGCGCAATGCCCTGCTCCACATTTACAAAGTGGTGTTAAGCCACTTTGCATGGCTTAACGCCACTTTGCAAATATGGTACCCTTGCACGCAGATATCTGCATGAACGGGGCATGCAATTTGTGTTTCTGTGGGCGTTCCACCACAACCCCCAAATTGCTTTTTTACGTTGCCCCAGATTTATAAGGATGGGTAAATCTGAGGCGGCACTAAAAACTAACACCATTCAAAAGCAGGCGTTAGATTGGCACAACGAGGAAAAATACTTTTATTTCTCCTCGTTTTTGCTCTTTCTATGTGAGCAGCACAAATAGAAAGGGCAAAACGCCTTTAAAGATTGTTTATGTGTAGAAAGGTGTCCCTTCCTGCACATAAACAACCATTCTCTGCAATACAGGCACCCTTGACTATGGCGCAGGTTGTCTGTGTAGGCGCTCAGCAGCTTCTTTTTAGTGCCATCACACAAGGGTGTGCCGTTTTTGAAATGATGCAGCGCTACAAAATTTGTCACCGCGCACACCATTTCCTTGTGAATATACCCCCATACTTGTATATGTTGTTGATGCACTCACTACAAAAGTCAAACTCGTAATGTTGTATATTTAAAAACTGAAGAATAGAACAGAGATACGTGGCAAGAATGTACTGCTTACTTATATGTAGAGTAACGGTTTTATTAGTCCACAGAGCAAGTTATATGTATGTATGGCTATGATAGGTTAGCGGATAATAAAATGCCAGCTAGGGCAGTACATATCAAGTTAGAATTAGTTTAAATTCCACAAATACTTTGGGATTTAAATGTTTACGAATTAATTCTCATACAATGTATATACATCCTTTCCAAGCTATAATTCGTATGGAACCAAACACTGAGAAATAACCTCCAACAGAGCAACAGGATGGTCTTAAAAATAGAGTTGTGTCATTGCCATTACATTTCAAAAATAATATTGAAACTATAGGGGTACAGAGAGAGTTTGATGATCCACGTATTATTCTAGTAAATGGTGTCCCTACTAAAACCCCTAAAATATGGCAAGAGTTAGTTAGTGGACGTTAATAATGTAAAGAAAGCAACATTACAGCTGGTACAAAATAATATTCATTACAAAATACTGATGTTGTTCAAAATATAACATATATGAAGGATGAAACATTAAAAGTCAAGTGGTCAGATTGAAAAGGTGGATCAATTGAGATCAGAAGAAATTTATGAACACTACAGCATCCATTCTTTGGATTTTTAAGACATTATTGGCAATGGTATTGATTTGTTTCAAGTGAAGCAAATAAAAAAAGCAGCTCCCATGAGTGTGTGGCAGAAATGTTTAGGGGCTCGCTGTTTTCCCCAACGGTTTCCCATTGGAGAAGGTGGGTGCTATTATGACCATCCTGTACAGATACCAACATCTGAATACCGGTCAACCAGATTATACTCAGAGGATCCTAGATTTCGCCAGTGTATTCCATAAATATTCAATCTTCTATTTGAAAGTGACTTGTCTGGACTTTCATATGCAGTAAACCATATATTGAAGACAGGAGTAAATCCTCAAAACATTTCTGCAAAGGAGTTTGTTGAAAAAGTTCATGGAATACAGCTTGATTAATTTGAGGACATGCCAACGTGTCACCAACGAGTATTGGTATCATTGTCATGGTGAGCTGAAATGTATGTTGAGAAACCTAGGTGCACCTGCTTGGGTTCTGACGCTTAGTTGTGCTGAGTATGCGTGGGATGACCTGCTTGAATTTTTGGGAGTAGCAAACTCTAAGATTAAGAAAATAAAAGTGAAGACAGCCAGATAACTTTGCTCCTTTGAACCCCCTTATGTTTGCAGATATTTTAACCACAGATTTCAACGCAATGATTTCTTTCATCTGCAACAGAACACATTCTTCTCTTGGTGAGTACCTGATTTCTTTTTGTCATAAAGAGTACCAAGCAAGAGGAGCTCTTCATATTCACATGCTGTTATGGATAAAAGATGCACCAGAATTTGGAATAGACAGTGAAGAGTTTGTCCTGTCTTCCACAGAAGAGTTTGTGACATACGCCATTCCAAATGGCAGGTGGTGGAAAAAGGTCTGAGAAAGGTTCTGCATTTTCAAACCCATAAATGTGGGAAGTACTGTCATTGAAAAAATAGATGCAAATGTAAATTTTCTATAATATGTCGTTTTGGTTTCTCACAACCCGTCATTTCACAAGGAAAAGTAAACAGCTTTTTATCTGCAGTCAGATATACACTGACACAAAAATCAAAAAATGTAAAAACCTGGGAAAAACAGATGGCTCAATGTCTATTAATGATAAAGTTGTTGCAGACAACTCCATTGCTGTTGCTCATTGTGTCACTTCATAATTTACAAAATCAGAGAAGACAGAGATGAAGGAGGTGTGGATGGAGATTTCTGCAGAAAAAGAGTCTTACAAAGAGATTGTATAGTGTCAGCTTGAAAATGCTTTCCCACAGAGAGATAGGGTCCTATGAGTACTCGGATTGGTTTAGCTTGGCTAATTTGTTCTCAAAGTCATGAGGAATTGTATGGGTAAGTCTAGGCCTTGCAAGCATGTGAAATAGAGTTTCAAAGTCTTTTCTGGAAATTCAAAGCAGAGTTCAATCCAGAAAGCACAGATATTGGGAAATCAAATATGTTGGACACGCACTATCCAAGAAGAAGTCCACACCTAGAAAAGATGTGCCTTTATGAAGTACTTCAACACTGCAGATATAGAAGTAATGTAACGAAAAACATAGAAGAAGGGAAATATGTAGCAGTTGGATGTGACGGTTATTTAGTGAGACATAGCAAATGAAATCTGCCTAACCACAGGAAACTGAGTTGCCAAACTCCAGAGAGAAGAGAGTTTTTCTATTTGGTACTTATACAACTGTTCAAGCCTTGGTGTGCTGAATCAGAACTACTTGGAGAGTATGATTGCTATGAAGATTCTTTCAATGCTGTAAAAGACAGCATTCAGTGTTTTCAAACTATTTGCAGATTTTGAAAGATGAGATTGAACAGACAGAAAGAAACCATTGCTGCTGAAGTAGCTAAAGAGAGTTCACAAAGCAGCCAAAGATCTGGACCAGTGAGTCAAGATACTCTTGGACAGCCAGTTATTCAAAATGAAGTAGCAATAGCCAGGAATGAGGTGGAGACTGCAATGCAACTGGCAAGACAGGAACGTCTTGATTTCAAACACTTAGTAGCACAACTGAATGACAAACAGAAAGAAATTTATATTGAAGTAAAAGATAAAATAGAGAATGGATTTCTGCACTGCAAGAAACAATGTATATGCTCTTCTTTTATGCCAATACTACTTTACATCAGTGGTCAAGCTGGCAGCTGGAAAAGCTTTCTAATTAAAGTTGTCACTGCTTATCTACATAGGACTACAGAATCTTATCATGAGTAGTAAAGATACAACTGGATTAGCTGCACACAACATTAAAGGAATTACTTTACAATGACTACTTATGCTACCTGTTGAACATGACAATAGACTAGAATACCAGAAGTTATCTGATGAAGATTGTCATGAGGTGTCAAGAGTAATGAAGGAACTGATGCTTTCAATCATCAATGAGGTGAGCATGGTTTTGAACTTAATGCTTGCCTTCGTACACTTAAGAATACAGCAGATTTTAAAAACAGTGTGACAGTCTGTTTGGAGGAAAGCATTTAATTTTTTTCGGTAACCTACTGCAACTTACCACTGTGAAAGGACAGCCCATTTTCAAGACATTTCCCCATAATAAAACAATAAATTCTTTGGGAAGTATTGACAATTAAAATATTTGGCTAAACTTCGAATACAAGAAACTAGTGAAGAATATGTGTCAAGCATCTGAGGTGGAATATGGAGATATCCTGAAGGAAATTAGAGTAGGAGTTCTGACAAAAGACCTGAAAAGTGCTTTGGAAAGTCGACTTATCAAGAAACTATTTTCATTTAACATAGCAGCACAACTAATGTACAACTTCACTGAAGAAGGCAAAACCATAGTCTGTCATAGTATTTGTTTGTTAAAGTTGCAGCACTCATACTGCCTACACTTTAAAAGTGCTCCAACTTTAACAAACAATTACCAAAACAGGAGAAAGAAGATATGTTTAAAATGACAACTATTGATAACATGGAACATCAGGGTGTAACAATACTACTAACTAAAAAACTACAAGCAAAATTGGATTCTTTGGAGAAGACTGAATCGAGGACTGGAGGTTTAGAAAAGTGTTTATGCGTTTGCAAAAACCTCAAGTAATTTTACAGCATATTTAAATGTTGAGGCAGTTTTGGTAAATGGTGATATGGGTATAGTTATTGATTTAATTAATTTTCGAAATAGAGACGAGGTTGAATATTTGGCTATAACATTTTATCAAATTGATGGCTTGAAGCAGATTGGCCAAAGGATTTTAAATTTTTTGCTTGTAAAGGACTTATATGTGCGGCGGCAACTGTTGCCACTGTCTCTAGCATATGGTGCTACTATACATAAAGCTCAAGGATTAAGTGTAAACGCAGCTTTTATTAATATTGGAAGTGCAGTCTTTAAAGCAGTTGTGTCGGAATGAAGCATTACCTTGAGTTAGAACATTGTCCGGTTTGTTTTTGATTGATTTTGATGACAGGAAAGATGCAAATTGTGTCAGAGTACAACTGGTTGAGAAGTGTATACACTCCTGATTTAGGACAGTATCCCATTTATGAAAAACTGATAATCTGTTCAAAGCAGAATCTCACAAAAGAATCTACGGATGTTGCTGAACAGAAAGAAAATAAGGTGAACAAGGAAGGTGTTAAAAGAAAAACCTGGAGAACGAGGGAGATGTTGAAGGTTACCAGATCCCAAACACTTCTGGGGCCATATTACAGATGACTGCGCCAGCGCTAATTGTTGCTGTGTGCCAGAGTATGCACCTGATGGCATTACAGAGGATCGGTCTGTAATGTGCCGTGATGTTGGCGCAAACTCTGAACTTTGTGTTTATGTGCGTTATTGTCTGTGCGCATATTGTATTAGAGCACAGATGCAAACGCACATAAACACAAACATACTCTGGCGCACAGCGAAAATTAGCACCAGCGCACACATCTGTAATACCGCTCCTGGTGTCAGCTGCTATGCAAATGTTGTTCTCAATGTACTGTTTCATTTACCACATTGTGTAAATACAATTGACAAAGAAACCACAAAATATATTATGTTCTGCACTCTGTTATTTGCTGCAACATTTACATAGTGATAGGATTGTAATACACCCAATCATCCATACAGCCACTGAGTCACCCAGTCACTCACTCATAGAGCCACTCACACACCCAGCCAGTCAGCCATGCAGCCATTCACATACCCAGTCACTGGCTTACACAGACACTCACCCACCCAGTTACACACTCATATAGCCAATAACATAGCCACTCAGTCAGCCATATGGGGACTCACAGACCTAGTATGTCACTCATACACCACTCATGCCTTCAGTCGTTCACTCATACACCCACTCACACAGCCAGTCACTCAATCATACACCCACTCACACAGGCACTCAGTCATTGATAAAGCCACTCAAACATCTGCCCACTCACCTGTACAGCCTATGAGCCACCAGTCACTCATTCATACAGCCACTCACATAACCTGTCAGTCAGCCATAAAACCATTCACACACCCAGTCACTCACTTTGACAGACACTCACCCACCTAGTCACTCACTCATACAGCCACTAACACAGCCTCTCAATCATCCATATGAGCACTCACACACTCTTATACATACACTTGCATACATTTGATCTTTTTTAAGCCATGAAAGGTTGTTCTAATGAGAATCTTTTTTACAGAACTTTTTTTTTCTAGATTTTTTACATTTTGTATTGTTTTAGCTTTTTTCTGAAATAAAATGGCAACTGGAAAAAAAACTGAAGAAACTAAAAAATATTGTAAAACGTGTCATTTTTGCAGTAATAAAAAAGGGAAAAAAATAACAGGTGAGGTTCTTTTCTGCATCCAGAACGGCAGGAACCAATTGTTTTTTAAACTTTAAACAAAATGTTCCTATTCTTCTTATTTCTGGGGACTTTCCTGGGAGACCTTGCTCCGCTTTAGTGGGAATTGGCTCTCCTGGTGTAATTGGAGTTGCAGTAGAAGTACATGGTTCTCCAGCACTGCGTTCCTTCTGCACTCTTTTCAACTCCTTGCTGTGGTAGGTCTTCAGGTGGGTCAACATACTTCTAGCCCCACAGAAGTACTTAAATATTCCCCTTGAAAGAGTCTTTTTGCGCAATGAGCACTTCACATGTTTGGCTATAGTTTTATTTCTCCCCAGAGGGGATGGTAAAGAAATTCCAGGTGATGGATTGCTGGTTTGTTGGAGCTCTTGCTGCACACGTCCACCTTATGCCATTTTATTTGTAAAATCAAAACAAAAAAAACTCAAAATGAACTTCCAGTATTAGAAAATAGGAGAGAGTTCCAACAATGCTTCCAATCTCTCCACTGGAAGTGTTTAAAAAGAGAAACTGGGTGGGTACTTCCTTTATAGAATAATGAAAAGTGTCTTGTCCAATAAAATCCCTCTGTTACGTAGTCATGTGATAATCGCGAATGCCAATATCGTTGAGCATGCCAGTGTCATCGCAAATATGGGAAATAGAATAAAAAAGTGTGCAACAATAAAATGGCTTACATATTAGTTTATACATTATATTAGTAAACTACTGACCTCAAATATTAATTACAATATGTGTATATATGTGTTCTACACTTTTCAAAAATCATGTCAAAACTCTGCTGATATCAGACATAACAGAATCTACATAATACTTTTTTTTGCGATGAATTTCTGAATAATAAAAAATTTAAGAAAAAAATAGTAAGAAAAAGAATAAATAAACTCTTCTGATACACAAGGTACCTAACACCAGTAGGCCAAAGTAAGCATGACTCACATTGGTAGTAGTGGTTGCAGTGAGTGGCAATACATTGAACAACATGGTTATATATCTTCACAGCATTTATTAATATCTTTACATTTTTTAAATATTTTATAACATCCTATTTTATAAAGTAAGTAATGCAAGTGTAATGTAATGAAGTAGATAGTAACACCACTTTCTCTCACAAAATCAAATATATTAGTATTAAACATACACAAGAAAGAATTTTGAAATGCTGCCATTAATATATAATACTATTGCTCTCTGATGACAAATACAAACACCTAAAGTGTATTAACTAATAAACAGACAGACATTATAGTTAGGATATAGATTAGAAAGAAAATAGAAATTCACTGAAAAAACTAAAGATTATAGAGGCTTCATGGTTAGGAAATAGAATATAAAAACCATAGAAATGCAATAAAAAAACAAGGGTTACAGGAATGTTATAGTTAGTAAATAGCATTAAAATAACCTAAGAAGTTAATTGAAAAAAACCCAAAGATTACAGGGACGTTATAGTTAGGCTCAAAATTCACTTGTACAAAACCAGTGAAATTCAGCAGTTTTAGTTACCTGAGCTAGTTATAACGCATGCCCCCATAATACACTGCTTATGATCTCACATATTACATCACTCATGACATGGTTAGTGACATCACTGATGACATCACTGATGACATCTCAAATGAGATCATGATGACATAACTGATGACATCATCCATAGAGCCACTGACACACCTACTCATACCCTCAAACAACCCCTCTTACATTCACTTACATGCCCACACAACTCATATACCCATTTACAGACCCATACAACCACTCACATATCCACTCACTCATCCATAGAGCCACTCTCACACCCACTCACCCATATAGCCACTCACTCACTCACACAGCTACTAACACAGCCACTTACTCACCCATACAGCCACTGGCACAGCCACTCACTCACTCACCCACACAAACACTTACATACCCATTCACCCACCCATATTAGTACTCACATGCCCACTTACTCATCTATACACCTACTAATACAGACACTAACTGTGCAATACAGCTACTCACGTACCCTCTCACATACCCATGACACATTCAAACATCCTCTCACTCACCCAGGCATCCAGTTACACACCCAGTCACTCACACATACAGCTACTCACATAGCCAATTACACACCCATACAGCCACTCACACACTCACTTACTAACCAATGCAGACACCAATACAGACACTCACAGAGGCAATTACCCCCTACAACTACTAACCCACTTACCTACCAATACAGCCACTCACACAGCTACTTATTCATCCAGACACACACATATTCAGACAGTCACACAGCCACTCACATAATATATGTTAGAAATAGTATCACTCATTAGTTGTACACTGTTGGACCTGGCATCCTTGGCAGGGTTTTCCCTGTTTTTTTGCCTCTACCGCCAGTGTTTTTTTACTGTTTGCTGGACTTTGTTTTTGCTGGTTTGTGTACTCTGGGAACTTTACCACTGCTGATCAGTGCTAAAGTGCAAGCGATCCATGTGCAAATTATGAACATGATCGGTTATACTTGATTGGCATATTTGATTTACTGGTAAGTCCCTAGTACAGTGCACTATGTGTGCCCAGGGCCTGTAAATCAAATGCTACTAGTGGGCCTGCAGCACTGATGATTGTACTGCCCACATGAGTAACCTTGTAACCATGTCTCAGGCCTACCACTGCAGTGTCTGCAGTACAGTATTAAACTGCCATGTCGACCTGGCAAGTGCACCCCCTTGCCAGTCCCAAAACCTTCCTTTTTTCTACATGTAAGGCACCCCTAAGGTAGGGCAATTCCTCCGGATACGTAGGAATTGCACTGAATTAAAAGACTACAAGAAGGGAGCAGAAATCTTGTCTAAGAAATTGGCACAGAGGGCTTACCCAAGAGGATCATTGTGAAAGCTGAAAAAGATCAAGGAATACGCCTCGAGAGGCATTGCTAGAATCTCAACAAAAAGAAGAGGAGGACAGACTTATATGTGTTACCACACACAATTCCTTGTTTAATGATATTAAAAGAATCATCAACAAGAAGTGGCCGGTGTTAACATCCAACAAACTAACTTTCGAGAAACCTATGTTATCGTTCAGAAGAAATAAAAGCTTGAGGAACACACTAATACATACCAACACACAGCAATCAAAAACTACTCACCAAATCACACTCTGGAATAAACCTCCAGTCACGGGCCATTATCCTTGCGGATCAAGTGTTGTGTGCCCCCTCACTGAACACACCAAAGAAATAGATTTGGGTATTCATTACACATGGGAGCAACAATAACACACAAATTGTAATAGCGACAACGTTATTTACATGATCAAGTGCCCCTGTCAGCTGACGTATATTGGCAAGACAGGTAGAAAAGTGAAAGTACGCATAAGTGAGCAAAGGAGCATAATTAGTAGAGCCATCACTGCCACGAAACTGACAGCCCACTACCTGGAGAAAAATAATACTGAGAATGATATAAAATGGACAGTGATTGAAAAGGTCAAGGGCATAGGTGTTCTCACTAAAAGACTACCAGAACGTGAACAAAGGTGGGTATATCGATTAAAAATGCACTCAATTGGGTTAATTGGCTCTATACCATGAAACCAACTCAATAGAAAATGGCTGCAACTACCGGTAATCAGGATAACCGCAAGTCTGAATTTTAAACCATGTGTGGCTCTAACAACTCTTTTTGGGTAAAATCAACCTGTGATTCCATGTGGGTTCAGAAAAACAGCTATGGACATCAACAAAACCCATCATCATGCCCTTGTAAGCCTGACAGAGTCACAATACCTGCTGCTAGGTTTACAGAGTTCCACTTATACCCATAATCATGGGATACGAATACTACCTTCACTTCCATCCCTTAGTCTATACAACCAAATCGAACACATAACTATAGGCTAACACGGCTTTTTCTATAGGGACTACGTGACACATAGTTCATTGCATGCATGAATCACCCATCAATTCACGCTCCGTTGACAACCACTTTCAAAGAGAAGCTCGAAACAAGTTCTAAGGTTGGGGTTATAATATTATTACCCCAATTATATGTATGTCAAAGTTATAAAACGAAACCTTGTTAATGGATCCAGTATCTGATCGGTATTTGGCGCTACACACACGCAATAATGGGAACTACTATTCCCAGCACCAACTACATTTCCCATTCATGCCCGGCTCTAATTAGATGCGTTACGCAGGTTGTTCGTGTAGAAACAGCAACAATAATACAAGCAGTTGGCTCCTTCGGTTCGCCCCATCGTGGACCTTTAAAAACGCTCATTTCCAGCCCCTCAGTTGCGCGAAAGCACTGGGACACACACCGATCAGGTTACCAGGCGGGGCAGGACCTTGTAAGTACGTTTACCTAATACGCCTGACTGCAGGTGCGTGTAAGACATGCTCACGACCGAGATAACTGATGCATGACATTAATCGTGTTTCTGGCTATGTCTCTCTTTCCTTCCTCCGTTTTGCCCTTTTTTTATCTCCTTTATATGTGAATCCTCAAATCAATGGGTTACAATTGATCACCGTCTACCACAGTGTTTGACTATAAGGCTACCCCGTTTATGTGAGCTCTCATGTGAGACACTTATCCTCTCAAATTGGGGTAAGAAACACAGAAGGATGCTGTCAAAATGAGAATGTGCATGTGTATATATGTATATAGAAGAATACAGAGAATTACAATGGCTTTTTGTTAGTTTGAGCAAATTACACTACGTGTTGCACAATGATTCTATGTTCACATAAAGATGGATATGAACAGTGAGCGACATATGTTGCCACTTCACTAGTTGGAGCCACCTAGTTGAATGTAGCTATTTCTAAACTATAATATTTTTCACACACCATATAGGTATGTTGAAAGAGGTGTGCCCTTGGTTTACTTGTTAAAAACGCACAGGTTCACCCATAAAACACATCTCACATGGGAAGCAGAAACAACAGGTGTTATAAATAATACACTATGTATGGTCTCATTTGTTTTGTCTTTCAAATGGAGTAACAGACATGTTAAATTATCCATGTCCAGAAAAGGAGCACCTACCTGCCCTTTGTTAAAATAACAGTATAGGGAAATTCCCAGTGCATGTTATAAATCCAGGGAGGCTGCCACTTCCAGCCCTGAAGAAAGTCCAGCACCCTTTAGGGGCACAAGCGGACTGAAACATGTTGGCACTAGGGTCTTATGACCATAATACCCTTATTGACCCTACTATATTCATTTTTAATATCCCTGACGGATCCAAGAATAAAGGGAAACTGGGATCTGTCTGTGGACTTTTAAATCTTTAATTCAACCTGGCCAATCTATCACTAAGAGCTCCCTGAAATATAGTCGAGCCCACCCTGACTTCTAAGCGTCAGGGTGACCCGATGATGAAGCATGACATCACTAGGGTGTGTGAGGGTAAATAAAACAAAAGGAATGATTTCCTTCCCTACCTCCTAGTGGGTTACCATCAGAGGCTTCACATAGGGACTTCCCACCATTACTATAGCAGGGTTTACCTGTAGCAAATCGAGTACACGATGTTGCTTACCAGAGGAGAACCTTTTGTGGTTAAGTATTAATACACGGGAGGGCGTATTCCCTCTTGTGAGTTCCTCTCAGCACTTGTGGTATTGAGGAAGGTTCTTTCTCTATACCAATTTGTGAATCACAAGTGCACCCACTTGCCAGTCCCAAACCTTCCTTTTTTCTACATGTAAGGCCCCCCTAAGGTAGGCCTAAGGTAGGCCCATGGACAGGTTGAAGTGTATGCCAAAGGTAGAACATATGCTGGTGTGTTTTACGTGTCCCGATAGTGAAATACTGCTAATTTCGTTTTTCACTTTTGCAAGGTCTATCTCTCCCATACTTTATCATTGGAGCTACCTTGTAACACCTTGCAAGTGTAACTTTCAATTGGGAAGAGACAGAGATTTAGAGTTTGAGCTTCCTGAACTCAGAATTTAAAAATACATATTTTAATAAAGTTTGTTTTAAAATTGTGAGTTTGAAAATGCCACTTTTAGAAAGTAAAACCAAAGGGGATGATGGACGGAGTGTTGAACATTGCAAGCACTCACCCCCAGTCAACTGATCTGGGTTTAATCCATCATCATTCTTTAGCTCCCTCCGCCACCCCAGTTCCGACATGGCCATATGCAAATCAGTCTGACCCTGTGCCTCATGGGAACATTCCAAGGAGGACCTGACTTGGCCGTTCGGGCTGGACTGTTCCCATGAGGCACAGGGTTAAGACTGATTTGCTTTTGGCTGGGTTCAAACTGGATTGGCATGGCAAGCAAAAAAAGATGGATTTAGGCCCAGATCTCAGTACTGGGGTGAATGTATGACATTATTCTGCATTCTGTCCATCAACTGTTGTTTTTGCACTTTTAGAAAGTAGGCATTTTCTTGCTTTACAATTTTGTGTCTCTTCCTGCCTATGGAATCAACGTCTGGGTTAGTCTGATGGGGCTGTTTGTACATTTAGTCTAGACAGTCACACACAGGGAGCTGAAGTGTGCCCTGTATATCCTCATGGCCCATCACCAGGCTAATGGATATTCTTGAGCTAAAGTGGTAGAAGGAGTTGTCACTGACACCTAAATAGGGCTGTGCCTGTCTTCTCCCAACCCTGTCTCCACCCCCTGTAGTGTGTCTGGCACCAAGGCAGGGCAAGGAAGGATCTTATGGACAACAAAGACTTCTCTTTGAAGTATGCCTACTTCCAAGGCCAAATACGGTATAAGTATTGGACCTGTAACCCCACATTTTTAGAACACTTTTGGAAAAGGAGGAAATTTTGCCAAGAAGAAGAGCTGGAGATGCTGTAGGAGGGGAACTGCTACTCTTCTTGTTGCTGTGTTGTACCGGCCTACTGCTTGCTGCTTCTCACTTGGAGAGTGAAAAATCTGGACTTGTGCTTTTTGTATCCTGCTTGTCAAGGTTTTCCAAGGGCTTGTTTGTGCTTGCCTCCTGTTGGAAGTCTCAGGGCCAACAAAGACTTTACCTGCAGCACCCCTGAACCTTTCTGCTAAGAGTTCTGATCTGCCAAGTGGTGCCAACCCAGTTCTGGGCCCTTGGAGGTGGTTTTGTTGCTTCAAGAGAAGAAAATCAACACACTTGATTAGAGTTTTTCCCGGCACAAGATTGCTGTGCGATTGAAAAACCAATGCATTGCTGCAGCGTGTCCGAAGAATCGACGCAGAGCGGCCCAAAAATCACTGAAGCCTGAGTTCCTAGCATCCCCTCTGACTCTTACGCAGGCCCTGCTGTGCGGCTGAAGATGGATCACCTGCACCACTGCTGGGAAAACGACGCAGCGCCTATTTCGCTGCCGCTGCATTGACCCAGCGTGTCTGGATTTTCCACACATCGTACCTGTGCACCAAGTCTACATCGACGGTGGGTTTCAGTAAATACCAGAGGCCATGTGTCTGGAGAAACGATGCATCACCTCCCCTCACAGTGAGGAACCGATGCATCACCTCTCCTGCATCACAGTAAGGAAATGACACATCACCTTACCTGCGAGTAAGGAACCGAATCGTCACCTTCCCTGAGAGTACAGAACCAAAGCATTGCTTTGCTTTCCAGTTCCTCACCTCCCCAGCACCTGTTTTCGTCTTTAAATTTTGATGCATCCCAAATACTTTGTGTTCAAAAGTGACGCATCCATAGTTTTATATGGACTGAACTGTTTTAACCTTTTAAAAGTGATAACTTGAATATAATTGTTGGCTTTTTGCCATTTTGGTATTTTTTTGATGAGATACATATTGCCTATTTTTCGAGAATGGTGTGGTGTCATTTTGTGGTGTTTTCACTGTATTACTGTATGTGCGTACAGAACAAGTTACTTACCTTCGGTAACGCTTTTTCTGGTGGATACAGTATCTGCCTGTGGATTCCTCACCTTGTGAATATCCCCTGCGCCAGCATTCCACGGAACTTTTCTTCCCCAGCATTCCACGTCGACGTGGGCGACGTCACAATACATCGGCTCCGCACGCGACTCCGTACGACGTCATCGGAGCCATAAGAAGCCCACGTCGGCGTGATGACGTCAGTTCCACCCATTTTTTCCGTGCCTTCGAGGCGAACAGGTGAACCAACGACAATCCCAAGTATACACAGTATATAGAAAAACCAATACATATACATAGCATACAAAACAAAGGAATGCTAATCAAACAAGCATTTCCTACAAATGTACAAGAGAAAATATAAGCATTTCAAACAAGACCTATTTCATGGTATACAAAAGGTGGACAACGGGGAGGCGGGTGGGTTGGTGAGGAATCCACAGGCAGATACTGTATCCACCAGAAAAAGCGTTACCGAAGGTAAGTAACTTGTTCTTCTGATGGATACATCTGCCAGTGGATTCCTCACCTTGTGAATAGATTCCCACAGCAGTCCCCACCCCCGGAGGAGGGTGTCCACCTTTCTATACCAGAAAGTCTTGCAAGACAGAGCGCGCGAAGTGGCCCTCCCTCCTCATCTCAGAGTCCAAGCAATAATGCTTTGCGAAAGTATGGAGGGAGGCCCAAGTCGCGGCCTTACAAATATCTGCCACAGGAACACCCCGGGCCAGAGCAGATGTTGAAGACTTAGCTCTAGTAGAGTGAGCACGAATACCCTCAGGAGGAGTCTTACCAGCCAAGGCGTAGCAGATCTTGATGGTCAGTATAATCCATCTTGACAGCGTGCGCTTGTGCACCGCTTTACCTTTAGAACGACCAACGTAGCCAATAAAAAGCTGGTCATCAATACGAAAGTCCTTGGTCCTGTCCAAATAAAAACTCATAGCCCTCTTCGGGTCAAGGCGATGGAGTCTTTCTTCTTCTTTGGAAGGATGAGGGGGTGGATAAAAAACAGGGAGGGTAATAGACTGCCCCAAATGGAAAGGAGTAACAACTTTTGGCAGGAAAGCAGCCCTGGTCCTGAGAACCATCCTTTCAGCATGTAAGGTAAGAAAAGGAGGTTTGGAACTAAGAGCTTGAAGCTCACTCACCCTCCTTGCCGAGGTTATGGCTACAAGAAAAACCACCTTAAAGGACAACAGCCTCAAAGGACAATTATGAAGAGGCTCAAATGGGGACCCCATTAAAAAGGTTAAGACAAGATTAAGGTCCCACTGAGGCATTACAAATGGAGTAGGAGGAAACATGTTTGTAAGGCCCTTGATGAACCTCAGAACAACCGGAGATTTAAACAACGAAGGTTGATCTGGAAGGCACAGAAATGCCGATAAGGCCGAAAGGTAGCCCTTGACCGTGGCCACAGCACAGCCCTGCTGAGCCAAGGAAAGAGCAAACTGAAGCACATCAGAAAGACGAGCCTTTAAAGGGTCAATGGATCTCTCTCCACACCACTTTACAAACTTAGACCACCTGTAGGAGTATATGGACTTGGTGGAGTGTCGCCTGGCCGATAAAATAACGTCCACCACATCAGGTGGGAGAGAGAAGGAACTCAGGTTGCCCCGTTCAATCTCCAGGCATGAAGGTGTAAGCTCTGGAGGTGGGGGTGTAGAACCTGCCCCTCCGACTGCGAGAGGAGGTCTGCCCTCAAAGGGAGACGGAGCGGAGGGCACGAGGAGAGGTGGAGAAGATCTATGTACCACACCCTTCTTGGCCAATCCGGGGCGATCAATATGACTTGGGCCCGGTTTTGGCGAATCTTCCTCAGAACCCGAGGAATCAAGGGTATGGGAGGAAACGCGTAAAGGAGTCGTGAGCCCCAACTCAACTGAAACGCGTCCCCCAACGCCCCCTGCATCGGATATTGGAGACTGCAGAATGACGGGCAGTGCGCGTTCTCGAGAGTGGCGAACAGGTCCACCCGAGGAGTCCCCCACGTCCGAAAGACGCGACGAACCACCTCCGGATGGAGCCTCCACTCGTGGTCGGCGGAGAACTGCCGACTGAGACTGTCCGCACGCACGTTCAGCACCCCGGCCAGATGATTCGCCATCAGACAAATCTGATGGTCCTGAGCCCAGGACCATAGACGTAAGGCCTCTCTGCAGAGACAAAGAGACCCTACTCCTCCCTGTTTGTTTATATACCACATCGCGGTCGTGTTGTCCGTCAGGACTTGAACTGACTGACCGCGAAGGGAAGGGAGGAAGGCCTTGAGTGCCAAACGAATCGCCCGCAATTCCAGAAGGTTGATATGAAACAACCTTTCCTCTGGAGACCAAAGACCCTTGATCTCCAGATCCCCCAGATGAGCTCCCCACCCTAGGGTGGAGGCATCCGTTATCACTGTGGCCACCGATGGAGGTAGATGGAAAGGCTTTCCTTGGGACAGATTGCCCTCCACGCTCCACCAAGACAGATCCGCTGCAGCTTCTCCGGAGATCTTGATCGACTCCCCGAGATCCCCGTTGTGCTGATACCACTGCTTGCGGAGGCACCACTGGAGCGCCCTCATGTGCCAGCGTGCATGGTTGACCAACAGAATGCAGGAAGCGAACAGACCGAGCAGGCGAAGGACCTTCAGAACTGGAACAACCGCTCCACTGTGGAACAAAGGGACCATCTCCTGAATGTCGAGAATCCTTTGAGGAGGAGGGAATGCTCGACACACAGTAGTGTCCAGTACTGCCCCTATAAACAGGTTGCGTTGAGAGGGCACCAGGTGAGATTTGGGCACATTGATTGAAAAACCCAAGTCGAACAACAGCTGAGCTGTCACCTGCAGATGACGCTGCACCATCTCCGGGGACTCTGCCTTCAGAAGCCAGTCGTCCAGGTAGGGAAAAACCGGAATCCCCGACCTCCTGAGATGAGCAGCTACCACTGCCATCACCTTTGTGAAGACTCGAGGTGCAGTAGTAAGACCAAACGGGAGGACCGCAAACTGATAATGTTGCGACCCAACCGTAAAACGGAGATACTTCCTGTGCGACTTCAGGATTGGGACATGGAAGTACGCGTCCTGCAAGTCGAGCGACACCATCCAGTCTCCTTGCTGCAACGCTTGAAGAACCTGCGCAAGGGTCAGCATCTTGAACTTTTCCTGTTTCAGGTAAAAATTCAAGATTCTGAGGTCCAGAATCGGACGCAATCTGCCGTCCTTCTTGGGGATCAGGAAATACCGGGAGTAGCATCCCTGACCCCTTTCCTGCTCCGGAACCACCTCTATTGCGCCCTTCTGAAACAAGGCCTGAACTTCTTTCTGCAGGAGAAGCAGGTGGTCCTCCGAGCAATAACCTTGGCAAGGAGGGTAAGGGGGAGGAAACTCCCGAAAGGGAAGGGCGTACCCAGTCTCTACGAGGTTCAAAACCCAAAGGTCGGTTGTTACAGATTTCCAACCCCGTAGAAAGTAGGACACCCGACCCCCCACAGGCCTTACATGATCCAGGATGGGGGATCTAGGGCTGCTTCCCTGAAGCCTCATTTGGAGCAGAGGAGGAGGAGGAAGAAGAGGGGTTACGACCAGAACCTCTCCGACCCCTTTGCTTCCCCCTATAGGAGCGATAGAGGGGATTCTGCTGCTGTTGTTGCTGCTGCTGTTGTGGCTGTCGGAAGGAGCGAAAGGATGATCTTCCGAATCCCCTAGCCTTACGGAAAGTTGAACCTCTAGCAGGAACCTGCAGACCCAAGGACTTCGCCGTCAACCTACTGTCCTTAAAACGTTGAAGGGCAGAATCTGCCTTCTCCCCAAACAACTTTTGTCCATCAAAGGGCAGATCCACCAGCGTGGCCTGGACATCTGCAGAAAACCCTGAGGAACGGAGCCAAGCCTGTCTCCTTGCGGCAATGGACGACCCCATAATCCTCGCCACAGAGTCCGCCGTATCCAGCCCAGACTGGATCACCTGCCTGGCAGCTGCCTGAGTGTCCGCCACAACCTCCATGAAGGACGACTTATCCCCCTCAGGTAACTTAGGGGCCAAAGTTTTTATAGAGTCCATCAGGGCATGAACATAACGCCCCAGCAAGCATGTGGCATTTGATGACTTCAACGCCATACTTCCTGAGGAGAAAGTCTTTTTGGCCGCCTGATCAACTTTCTTTGACTCCCTATCAGCAGGAGATTGGGGGAAAGCACCCGAAGCATGTTTAGAACATGAAGCCTGCACCACTAGGCTCTCCGGAGAAGGATGCGTGGATAAAAAATCCGGGTCTCCTGGCGCAACCCTGTATCTCCTTGCCACCTGCCTGCAAACTGCCGGAGCTGATAGAGGCTTCTTCCACACCTCCAACACTGGTTCCAAGAGAGCCTCATTGAAAGGTAACAAAGGCTCCGAAGCCGACGTCGGAGAGTGCAACACCTCTGTAAGCAGATTGGACTTGTATTCCACAGAGGGCAGCTGCAGATCCAACAACTCCGCGGCCTTCTTGATCACAACATGGTAGGGCGCCAATTCCTGTGGTGGAGAAGACCTTGCAGAAGCATGCTCCCACTCCGGGGTGGTATCCAAACCACTTGCCACCTCTATACCTCCAAACTCATCCGAAGAAGAGTCGACTTCACCTTCTTCCACCTCAGCCCGATATCTATCCTCCTCCAAAACCCTTTGGGCCTCCCGCCTTGATCGGATCCGGGGAGCCGGCGTCGACGACGTCGTGCGCGGCGTCGGTGGAGCCAAAGGCACAGGCGTCGGAGGTGCCACAGGTGGAGTCGGCGGCGCCGGATGCGGCGTCGATGGAGTCGGCCTCGGCGTCAGAGAAGGCTCCGAAGATTGATGATCCATCCGAGGTCGAGCCGGATTCCCAACCGGCGCCGGAAACTGCCAAGAAGGCGCCATCGGCATAAAAGGCAGAAAAGGAGCCTGAGCGTATTGCTGCGGCACTCCCAGAGAAAACGCCATCGGACCCACGGGACCTGCTGGTGCTCCGGATGGGAAGGATGCTCTCTGAAAAATGCCATACATGGCATTCAGAAATCCCGAAGGATCCGTACCTGGAGCCGGGAATTGGGGATAAGGAACTGCCCCTGTATCCTCCTGTGGAGTCACCGGCGTCGGCTCCTCAGAATCCTCCACCGGAGCCGCGGAGTCACCAGGCACCGGAACAGACTCTTCCTGCTCCTGCTCCACATCAGATTCCACCCGACCCGGAGTCGAAGCCTTGGACGGCGCCGGCGACGGCGTCGGGGAACGAGCTGGAGTCCGCTTCGGAGAGGGAGACTTCGAAGACTTATCAGGAGAAGGCGAAGGAGACAAGACCTTGCTCTGACGTCGACGAGGCGAAGCCGACCTCGACCTCTTAGACTTCGAGGACCGACGCCGAGAAGAATGCTTCCTCTTCTTATGGTGCTTCTTCGACTTCGACGACCTCGAAGTCGAAGACTCCCGCCTGGACTTCTCCTTTTTCCTCCCTCTCTTCTCCTCACCGATCTTCTTCATGAAGAGTTTGGTCTTCCTCTCCTTCAGCGCTTTAGGATTCATGCTCCTACAGCACCCGCACTCATCTACGTCATGATCAGAGGAGAGACACCATAAACAGTTCTGATGCGGATCCGTCATGGACATCAGGCCTCCGCACTGCCTACAGGGCTTAAAGCCCGACTTCCTCGTCGAAGATATACCGATTTTAACAAAAATACACCACTAGATTACAAAGTATCTAGAGAGCACTGGGAAAAAACCGTTGCGCGTCGACGGCGCGGAAAAAAGGGAACTGACGTCATCACGCCGACGTGGGCTTCTTATGGCTCCGATGACGTCGTACGGAGTCGCGTGCGGAGCCGATGTATTGTGACGTCGCCCACGTCGACGTGGAATGCTGGGGAAGAAAAGTTCCGTGGAATGCTGGCGCAGGGGATATTCACAAGGTGAGGAATCCACTGGCAGATGTATCCATCAGAAATGTGTATACATTGCCTCTGTAGTTTAGCCTGACTGCTCTCTGCCTAGCTATCAGAGGGTGAGAATAGGCAAACTTAGGTGTGTACTTTAGTCATTCAGACTAAAGTGAGGGTTCCTGCTTGTACAGGGTGCAAACCAACTGACAACCAGAAACCTCATTTCTAACATACACAAAGTATACAAATTAAAATGTTATAGTTCCTCAGTCTATATGTGATGTGTAACACTTATAAACTTTTAGGAAACACTCACAGTCACTGGATGATGTCATGTTTGTGGAGAAGTGTGGCTCAATTGTTAGAGCGGCAGACCCTGATGCAGAGGTCTGGCCCGGGACCAGGGTTCAATTCCCACCTTGGCGGGTCTTGGGCTCAATTTCCTTGGACCCGCTATTTCTCGCCTCCGTGCCTATTCTAATCATGGGTCCCACTCTGCAACTCTGGGCAATAGCTTGCTTAATCTCCACAACGGCCCCAACAGCGCTGGGATGCCTGGCTTCACCTTGGGGGTGCCCAGGAGGGGACATTTCACATGGAAAAGCCAGGAAGGGTTCCACAGCGTTATGAGTACAGCGCCAGGACACCCTAGGGTAGCAGTGCGCTATACAAGTACAACACATTTACATCAGTGATGTAATTTGAGATGTCATCAGGGTTGTCATCAGTGATGTCACTGACCATGTCATGAGTGGCGTAATATGTGAGGTCATAAGCAGTGCATTGCGGGGTCGGAAGTTATCGCTAACTCAGGTAACTATAACTGCTGAATTTCACTAGTTTTGTACGAGTGATCTCTGAGCCAAACTAAATGACCTTTTAACCTTTTCTTTTCTACTGTGAATTTCAAAGGTTTTGTCAATTCTATTTCCTAACTATATTGACTATATTGTCCCCGTAACCTATGGTTCATTCATTGAAAAAAAAAATATATATATATATATATATACCTTTTTTTTCACATAAAAAAACATAGGTTTCAGGCATGTTATAGTTAGGAATTAGCATTTAAAAAACCTTAGAAATTCACAGAAGAAAACATAGGTTTCAGGGGTGTTATAGTTAGCTGAACATTTCACTCGTACAAAACCATAGAAATTCCCCCATTATAGTTAGTTCAGCTAACTATAACTCGCGCCCTCGCAATCCACTGCTGATGATGTCACATATTACATCACTCATGACATGGTCAGTGACATCACTGATGACATCTCAAATGACATCACTGATGACATCACTGATGACATCATTTAGTGTCTGTGTGTTTCTGTAAAGTTTAAATATTTTTATTATATATAGGGAAAGGCATATTGAAGAATGAGTGGGTGTATAAGTGTGTGAATGGATGATTTTGTTGGTGAGTGACTGACTATAAGTGAGTGATTAAATGTATCTTACTGAATGCATGGGTTAGTGACTAAACTGTGTGAATGTCTGTATCCGTCTATCTGTTGGTGTATAAGCGGCTGCATGGGTTTGCAAATAGCTACATGAGTGTCTATATGGGTTATAGATTGGTTGTCTGAGTATCTGTATGGGTGTCTGAGTGTTTGTGTGGGTGGGGTGTGTGTGCATAGATGTTTGACTGGGTGATTCACTGGGTGCATGGTTTCAAGAGTGCATCTGTGATGGACTGTATGGGTGGGTTAGTGTGTATGGTTGTGTTAGTGAGTGAATGTATATTTCAGTGGTACATGTGTGAGTAGCTACATGTGAAAGGCAGTATATATGTGTTTTGGAGTACATAAATGGCTATAAGTGAGAGTGTGTGATTGTGAGAGTGGCTGTATGGATGTGTGTGTGCTTGTATCATTGATTGTATAAGAGCGTAAGAATGTGCTAGTATTTGTAAGAGTAATTGAGCTGGTGTATGTATGACTGTATAGGTGAGTAAATGGCAGTGTGATTAATTATTTGCATGACTGAGTAGGTGTGCAAGTACCTCTTTGGATGAGTTGCGGTGTGTGCGTGTCTATATCGGTGTATGAGTGCATATGATAGTCCTGCACTGAGTGACCATAAGTATGAGTGACTGTACGGGTGAGTGAGTGGATGGGTGTGTAGACCTAAGAATCAGTAAGTGGGTATATAGTTATTGGTGTTGGAGTGTCTATGGTTTTGAGAATGGCAGTCTGTAGTTTAGAGTGGGTGTATCAAAGGTTATATTAGGGTGTGAGAAGATGCATCAAATTATCACATGGATGATGTCATCAGTGATGTCATCAGTGATGTCATTTGAGAGGTCATCAGTGATGTCTTCTGTACATCTGGGTTGAATTTAGTAAGCTGTATTTTAGTTATCATTTAACATTGATGAGATTGCTAGTTTGGTTTGCTGTAAATTGTAAAAATTGTTTTAAGCTTCTGTCGAAACGTATATTTAGAGAAGTATGTCTGCTTGCCTTTGGGACCAGCTTGGTTTTTATCATCACCGTTGGTGCATGTTTTTATGTAGGTTTTTAGTTTTCACTTAACTAATGGTTTTTGTTTTGTTTTTGTTCACAGAAGATGCCGCCTGTGATCTGTCAGATGAAAAGCTTAAGAGCAAAAGTATCTACGTCAATTTACCAGCCCACTTGGGCACGACTTCTCTTTTGACCGCTTTATTTCTACATTCCAATGAGTACTACGTAAAGGATGGCTTTAATATCTAACGTTCCAAGCATGCGATATTAATGCCCACTGTGGCATTAATTTATGTTTAAGATGCAGATTTGCTATTTCTGCATTCAGCAACTCTTTCTATGGAAGCGCGCACTCCCCTACTTTGTAATACTGTCTAACTTCATTGTTCACCAAGAACGATCAAACACGCAGGTTTTGGAAAGGATGGTTCTCGGTCAGTGAACGCGAGCGTGAATCGTGGTGCAGTCAAAGTGGTGCAATGCTGATTTGTCTATGGGACATTTATTCATGTTGTTTCTTTGATGCGAACAATTTATCTCTGACAGAAGCGGCAATATTAATTGTTGAATATTGCTTAAATTCGCAAAAATACATAAGTGTTTTGAAGTCTGTCTTCACTGTTATTTGTTTTTGTGTTTTTGTCACGTGTGTACTTAAAGAAACGTATTTTCTCTAACGGCACTCGTGATCAAGGGACAGGGTCCCGAAACGTGTGGAGATGCCAAATTCTTGCCAATAAATCACTGCTTAAGAAGGAAGTTGGAGTCCGTGGTTGCTGTTGCTTCTTTTGGAATACTACAGTGAGTTCTATATATATATATACATATATATATATTACCTACTGGCGGTCGCCAGTAGGTAGTTATAGTTAGGACCACGTTTCCATAGGAAAACCTCAACATTCTATTTTGAATAACTTTGGCGCCGGTCGACGAATCCTCGCGAATTTCTCAAAATAGGTGGGGCGCTACGCTCCGCTCCTACCCTGAAAGTCTCGGGGGGATTCGTCAAGCGGGGGCTGAGATAAAAGGGGGGTCCCAAAACGCATTTTTCCCATGCATTTTTCCATAGGACCTTTAGAACGAGCTACAGCCCGAACGGCTGAACAGAATTACTTGAAATTTGGCAGAGAGGTAGTCCTCAGGTCAAGGAAGTGCCTTTTGTAGGTTTGGTGTAAATCTGTTCAGTAGATTCTGAGAAAATAGCCTTTAAATCAATATATATATCTGAGCCCGCTTACGGTACGCTTACCGTACGCTTACGGTAAGCGTACGGCGGCGTGCGCGAGCGCGATTCTGATTGGCTCTTAGATCTTAGTAAACATTCGAATCGGTCGAAACCAGGAAGCGGCGGCCGCCATTTTGTGTATTTCACTCTGAAAAAAAAGAGTGAAAACAAGGAAAGGGGGCAATGAGGAGAGTTACAGACCCCCTAACATTTGTAAGGGGGTCAAAGAAGGACAGAAAAGTACAAAAAAAACATTTATTGATTTAAAAAAAAATCACGGGGTACGCGTACGGTAAGCTTACGGTAAGCGTACGGTAAAAAAAAAAAAAAAAGATAAATGAAAAGCAGATTTAAGAGTTTAGAAATTAGGGAGCTCTAAAAAGAGCTGTTGTGTTTATGAAGTCATTTTTTTAGTGGTACCTACAAGTAAGTACCGATGCAGAGTCTAAGGTTCAAGAGGAAGACTCTGTTCCCTTCATCATTGAAGTGCACACCATCTCCTCTATAAATGTCTTGCATGTCATAACGCAAGTTGTTGTGGTAAATGGCACCCATACCATAGTCACGGAGGAAAGCAGAAACAGATTTGTTGACGTGCTTTCTTGCTTTGTCAATCTGTGGACAGAAATGATTGGACCAGTTCCATTTTTGCCTTTGGCATATGTTGGAAAACACAAAGGCAGTTTTAGGGAAAAGTGTAAACAGTTGTGCAAAGGTGTCCTTCATAAGCATTTCCAGACCTACCCCAGTCAAAGTGCCTAGGTCATTGCCACCACAGTGCACTATTATGAGGTCAGGGTGTTGGATTTGAATGAAGGATTTCACCAATGGCATCAATTGGTGCCACTTTAACCCTCTCTGACCAATCCATTTAATGTCTACATTTGGCAAAGCAAGGTCTCTCACCATATCTGTTTTCTCTGCAAACTTTTCACTCCAGAAGACATAGCTGTGCCCTACAATCCACACTGTGAACATCTTCAAAGGAGAACTGGATGCACTCAGGAGGTGTCTTTCAGTAGAATGGCAATAAGAAAAGAAAGACAGTTTGGAAATGGAGGCATACATATTTTTTTAAAACAAAAAGAACTGATTGGCTGTTTCATACCATTCTAGAATAAAAACTAGGCTGTATGTGAAAATTAATAGAAGCATGTTTTGTATTGGTACAAAAAAATGTGTAACCAAAGAACAGTACTATGGATTTGCTGTAAGGTTTGAAAAGTCAAGCACTCTTGCTCTGTGGAATTGAAACATTGTGTGTCGAACTTCTGACCTAACTGCACACAGCAGTGTTCCATGAGCTGTTGCTATGGTAGCAGGCAGAAGTCAAGTTGGGGGAAGGGTACTAGGCAGAAGTCAAGTTGGGGGCAGGGTACTTTTGGAAAAGGGTTGGTTTTCAACCAATAGAAATGTGTGAATACATGTGAAAAAAAGGGGGAAGCACTGAGATTTGAAACTTACATGTATATGTGTGGAAAAATAGAGGGAAAGTTTGCCATTATCTGGTTCTGCTGAGAGGAGAGAGGTGAACAGAACAGAGATCCTGGCTCTGATAATCTGCTGTTTGAGTGTCACATTTCTTTCACAACTAACTAATTTTAAAGGTGAGTTTACAGTTTGAGAGGGGATGTATGTGGTAACTTAAGAAATGAATAATAGAAATGGGAATTGTTTTTGTTGTAGTTACACATGGTGGTTTCATAATGTGTCAGTGTGTAAAAGTGATTTACACTTGCCCCGAAAAAAAAAAAGAGCAGTAAGTGTGCTTTCAAATTGGCAAAGAAATTTCGTTTTGGCACTAATGTGAAAACATGACTCTGTGTGCATAGAAGAATTATAGGCAGAGATTTATTGCGTCTTGCTCTGGTGATTTCACAGTTGCATTAGATGGAAAGGGGGAGCGAATTTTTGGGGGAAGAAGCAGAGGCTGTGATAAATGATTTTTAGTGTTTTTTTTTAAAAAATAAAAAAAAGGTACGCTTACCGTACGCGTACGGTAAAAAAAAAAAAAAAAAAGTTTTTAAAAACAAGTAAAAAAAAGATGGAAGATAAGGTTGGCTCTTAAAAGAACCGTTGTGTTCATGCAGGGACAGAGGAAAGGAAGCATGGGAAAATCATTCAAAGCTACAAATGTGCTGATCTATTTTGTTGTTCACTAGGGAAACACTGGTCTCCCTATGACAAATTAGACCTTTACAAAATGTGCAATGAATATCAACCTTCCGAAATCGAAGGTTCATTTCCAGAGGGCCAGCAAAAGGAGATTCTCCCCCCACAGATGAAGGGCTCACCTGACCTGCAGAAGAAGGAGTAAGCCCTGCAGGTGATGGTCCAGGCTGAGCTGCTGTGGATGTACTGGCTCGTCTTTCTGAAGAGTTACCTCCAAAAAGATGACCATGTGTCCTTCTGTGTACATCCTGGAGGTGTCTCTTCATGGTGTGATTCCCAAAGGAATACTTCCTGTTAGGATTACCTCTAGAAAGTACACGCTTACACAGCTTGCAAGTAACTAAGGGTGCATTCACCTTTTGCTGGCCTTCTGGAAAAGTAAAATAATCCCAAACATAAGAAGGCTTTACTTTCCTCGCTCTCTGCCTCAAGACAGTGCTGCTGGTGCTAGCCTCACTCTCAGAAGAGCTCTGCTGTTCTGCCATCGTATCCCAAAGACAAACCAGCTCCTTCTCCCAAGGGATCACAAGCAGAAATGAGGGGAATGGGTGTGGTGTAGGAGAGTTCTAGAACTGAAAGTACTTTCAACCAATCAAAAGTTGTGTTTCATGATCACATGACCTACCGTACGCTTACGGTACGCTTACGGTACGCTTACGGCAAAAAGTACGCGTGCGCGTAAAAAAGACACGCGCTTCCGCGCATGCGCATAACAGTCACTCCCCGGCACTTCCGCGTAACGTGCGCGTGTGGCGTAAGCGCGCACGCGTCCCACGCGCAGTACGTGCGGCTACGCAAATTGCGTAACTATACGCAAGCAGCGTAGATAGATTACGGACGTTGCGTAAACCGTACGCTTACCGTGAGCTTACGGTACGCGTACTAAAAAAAAAAAATAAAAAAATAAAAAAATCTGGTAATAAATTTTACGTTTATTTTAAAAAATATATTAAAAAAAAATATTTAAGGATTTTAAAAATTTAAGCATAGTCTTTATAAAATGAAAGAAAATTAAATTAAAAATATGTTTGAAAAAAATGAAGAATAAAAAAAAAAATTAGCATTTAAAAAACCTTGCAAATTCACTGAAAAAACCATGGGTTACACACACGTTATAGTAAGGAATTAGCATTTAAAAAACCTTGCAAATTCACTGAAAAAACCATGGGTTTCACACACGTTATAGTTAGGAATTAGCATTTAAAAAACCTTAGAAATTCACTGAAAAAACCATAGGTTTCACACACGTTATAGTTAGGAATTAGCATTTAAAAAACCTTAGAAATTCAGTGAAAAAACCATAGGTTTCACACATGTTATAGTTAGCTGGACATTTTACTCGTAAAAAACCAATGAAATTGCCCCGTTATAGTTAGTTCAGCTAACTATAACTCGCGCGCCCGCAATGCACTGCTGATGACGTCACATATTACATCACTCATGACATGGTCAGTGACATCACTCATGACATCACTGATGACATCTCAAATGACATCACTGATGACATCACTGATGACATCATCCAGTGAATGTGTGTTTTTCTGAAAATTAAATATGTTTTATATATGTATATCTCAAGGTCGATGGAAGAATAAATGAGTATATAAGTGTCTAAATTGATGATTTCTTTTTGAAAAATTGATTGTGTAACTGACTGATTAAGTGTATCATAGTGAATACATGGCTTAGTGAGTAATATTTAAATATGTAAATATCTGTATCAGTCTCTCACTTTGTGTATAAGTGGCTGCATGGGTTGGTGAGTAGCTACATGGGTGTCTATATAGGTTATTAGTTGGTTTTTTTGAGTATTAGTCTGAGTGTCTGCATGGTTCGGTGGGGGGTATTACGTAGTGCATAGGTGCATGAATGAGTGACTCACTGTTTGTATGGGTTGAACACAGCATGTGTGCAGGACTGTATGGGTGGATGAGTGTGTGTATGGGTGTGTTAGTGAGTGAATGACTGTCTCAATAGTGTCTTTATGAGTAACTACATATGTTTTAAACTAGTATATGTGACTATTGGTGTATATATGTGAGTATATGTGAGAGTGAGAGATTGAAAGAGTTCCTGTATGAATAAGTATGTGTTTCTATAAGTGATTGTTTAAAACACTAAGTATGTGTAAGTTTCCGTAGAAGTAAGTATGGTGGTGTGTGTATAACTGTATATGCAAGTAAATGTATGTTTGATTCTTTATTAGCATGAGTGACTATGTGTGTGAGTAACTCTATGGATGAGTGGTATTGTGTAACAGGATGTATAGGTGTATGAGTACATATGATGAGTGAGTACATGTATGAGTGACTGTATAGGACTGTTGGTGAATGAGTGGATGTGTATGTGGATCTTAGAATTACTGAAGAGGTTGTTGTAACTGGTATTGGTATGTCCATTGTTTTGAAAATTTTAGTCTCTATTTTTGAATGTGTGTATCAAAGGTTATATTAGGGTGAGAGGAGGTCTGCCACTCTATCACAAGGATGATGTCATCAGTGATGTCATCAGTGATGTCATTTGAGATGTCATCAGTGATGTCATGAGTGATGTCACTGACCATGTCATGAGTGATGTAATATGTGACGTCATCAGCAGTGCATTGCGGGCGCGCGAGTTATAGTTAGCTGAACTAACTATAACGGGGCAATTTCATTGGTTTTTTACGAGTAAAATGTCCAGCTAACTATAACATGTGTGAAACCTATGGTTTTTTCACTGAATTTCTAAGGTTTTTTAAATGCTAATTCCTAACTATAACGTGTGTGAAACCTATGGTTTTTCAGTGAATATATATATATATATAGATCTAGAGAATCATTACTATTGGACAAAGTGAGTGACAATGTTGAATTAGACAAAATCAGGTTCATTACCACCTTTAACAATCAAGCCTATGACATACGTAAGAGCCTCAACAAATTTCGGTAACAGTGGCATTTGGAGCAGCGAGTGACTGTGCTTACGGGGGGAAAAGTTCAGGAGGTGAAACCATGAAATTTCAGAACTTTGTCAGTGTGAGAGACCGGCAGCCCACCTGGGCGTTATGCTAAAAGACTTCCATTCCCAGAATGCTTTGCTATCTTACTCACTTGATTGATATGCAAATAAAAGGAGGTGGAAATTAATGGGAGCCTTGTATGCTGGTCATTTGCGCTGCAGTTTGCCTATGAGTAAGGGCATCAGGCCCGAAACGCGTCAGGACATCACTGAGGTGTGGTTTGCCAACGGACTTTCCCTGATTTGACCGGCTTGCTGCGAGTGCGTCCCGCAATGTGGTAAACCCTTTTCTTTTATATATATATATATATTCAATTATTCAATCATGCTGGCCACTTGTATTATGTGACCCGGTTATAGGACCCCTGCTACCGCAGAGGGTGTCCATTACCTATAGTAAGGCAACGTCCATGAGAGACTGCTTGGTATCTACAAACCCTGAAATCTTGGAGAAGAGCTCATGGTTACAAACACATGAAGGCTTCTTTAAATGTAAGGTATGCAAACCTGTACCTATGGAACTAATACCTTACATACACCACTCCTTTTTCCAATACCAAGTACAAAATATCTAAATTACTCACTTGCAAAACGGAATTTGCTATTTACGTTTTGATATGCCCATGCGATTTAAAATACATTGGCAGTACAAAACTGCAAGTGCATAAACGCATTTTACAACATCTTCGCGCAATCACCAATGAAGATAGTACATATCCGGTGGCTAGGCACTTCAAAAAATTCCATCATTCTAGCAACAAAGACCTTAGATATTTTGTCATAGACGCGGTACCCCCGAGCAGAAGAGGTGGTGACCGTGAAAACAAACTTAGGAGATTGGAAACAAGATATATAATACAACTAGATACCAAACACCCCAATGGCCTCAATATTACAGAAGATATGTACACATGCTTGTAAACTTTACATGTACATTTCGCCCTCTCTGTGTGCCCTAAAAGATGAACAGAACTACCAAAATATTCAGCAACTTATATGGTATTTTATCTTTAATTACTAAATATTTTTGATATGTAGTTTTTATCTAGTTTTTACAATGTAATATATGTATATACATATTTATATATTTATATATTTATTTATTTATTCATTTGTATATACACATTGGTTTGAGAACACAAAGGTGCATTTACTGGCATCTCTACCCAACTAGGTTTACCACTAAATTTAGTAACTAACCAGTTTCTATCAGGTAGGATCTAAACTGTTTTACAGCTTTATTATTCAACCCAATATCTGTATAATGTCAATTTTATTTGTAATTATAAGTGGCATTCATCTTTTCAACATGGCACAAAACATCTGTATATCATAGGACGATCTAGAACAAGTAATCAATACAACTAGCATATATATGTAGGGTCCACTGACTAGGTTATTCACTTGGTATTTTGCCAATATTATGACATTGTGATGGTCTGCGTAACTCAAATCAAATGAAATATGTGTATCATATATGGTTTCTGATCACAATCTAAATGTACTCATCCTCTATTTTTTACTTCCACTTTTACTTTAAATTTCAACGAAAGAAATACAATTTTAACTTCACAGTTTGCACTTAAGCTATTTGCACATATCAGAACTTTCCCCAATATGACGTGATGTTTATGAGCAACATGTTTTTTATATATATATTTTATATATATGCAATATAATGAAAAAGTATTATAACCACATGGCACTTCTAGAAAACATTGCTAATAAGGGTATTTGTCCATGAATGTAAAAGTATTTCATTGCAATGCTACAACAACGTAAAGAATATGAAGCACGATAGGGATCCAATTCCTTTATGTAACAGTAGTATTTTGTCCATGTCTACTTGCTTTCCGATCACGTGGGGTCAAACAATTTTGCACGGTCACTTTAAATTCACCAAAAATGTGTATCCAAGTTGAGTGAACAAGGCTCGCCTAGAGCTGAAATGCCTATCGACGACTTTGGAGAAATAAACATCTTATAAGCACTTACTTTGGGTCTGTGTCCACATTTGATTCCCCATCCATCCGGAATCCTGTTGGAATACAAGATATATATATATATATATATATATATATATATATATATATATATATATATATATATATATATATATATATATATATATATATATATATATAAATATTCACTGAAAAAACTATAGGTTTCACACATGTTATAGTTAGCTGGACATTTTACTGATAAAAAACCTATGAAATTCCCCCATTATAGTTAGTGCAGGCAACTATAACTCACGCGACCGCAATCCTCTGCTGATGCTAATACTGTATTTAGACACTTATTTTCCCATGTCTTCTTCCATTAAATTTTAGCTATACATATATTACAAATATTTTTTTTTCATAAAGACACATATGTCATCAGCAGAGGATTGCGGTCGCGTGAGTTATAGTTGCCTGCACTAACTATAACGGGGGAATTTCATAGGTTTTTTATCAGTAAAATGTCCAGCTAACTATAACATGTGTGAAACCTATGGTTTTTTCAGTGAATTTGCAACGTTTTTTAAATGCTAATTCCGGATGTATGACGTTACAACGCACACTTTTACAACGCATGCACTTACAACGCATTTTTTACAACGCATAATCCATTACAACGCATGACATTACAGCGCATGACACTACAACGCATTTTTAAAAAATACCTTTACAACGCATTGCCATTACAACGCATACTACCTTTACAACGCATACCATTACAACGCATTATATTAAATTACATTTAAGGTAAGTATTAGATAGTATAGGGGTAAAAATTACTATTCTAACTCCAGGGGGTGCAACAGTAGGGTAAGTGTTGGATAGTATAGGGGTAAAAATTACTATTCTAACTCCAGGGGGTGCATCAGTAGGGTAAGTGTTGGATAGTATAGGGGTAAAAATTACTATTCTAACTCCAGGGGGTGCAACAGTAGGGTAAGTGTTGGATAGTGTAGGGGTAAAAATTACTATTCTAACTCCAGGGGGTGCATCAGTAGGGTAAGTGTTGGATAGTATAGGGGTAAAAATTACTATTCTAACTCCAGGGGGTGCATCAGTAGGGTAAGTGTTGGATAGTATAGGGGTAAAAATTACTATTCTAACTCCAGGGGGTGCATCAGTAGGGTAAGTGTTGGATAGTATAGGGGTAAAAATTACTATTCTAACTCCAGGGGGTGCATCAGTAGGGTAAGTGTTGGATAGTATAGGGGTACAAATTACTATTCTAACTCCAGGGGGTGCATCAGTAGGGTAAGTGTTGAATAGTATAGGGGTAAAAATTACTATTCTAACTCCAGGGGGTGCATCAGTAGGGTAAGTGTTGGATAGTATAGGGGTAAAAATTACTATTCTAACTCCAGGGGGTGCATCAGTAGGGTAAGTGTTGGATAGTATAGGGGTAAAAATTACTATTCTAACTCCAGGGGGTGCATCAGTAGGGTAAGTGTTGGATAGTATAGGGGTAAAAATTACTATTCTAACTCCAGGGGGTGCAACAGTAGGGTAAGTGTTGGATAGTATAGGGGTAAAAATTACTATTCTAACTCCAGGGGGTGCAACAGTAGGGTAAGTGTTGGATAGTGTAGTGTAATATTATGCGTTGTAATGGTATGCGTTGTAATGGTAGTATGCATTGTAATGGAATGCGTTGTAAAGGTAGTTTTTAAAAATGCGTTGTAATGGTATGCGTTGTAATGTCATGCGTTGTAATGGATTATGCGTTGTAAAAAATGCGTTGTAAAGGTAGTGCGTTGTAAAAGTTGCGTTGTAAAGGTTGTTCCCCGCTAATTCCTAACTATAACGTGTGTGAAACCTATGGTTTTTTAAGTGAATTTGTACGGATTTTTTAAATGCTAAGTTACTTTACGCCATTCGTGGCGTGCGCGCCCACTTAACGCAGTTCGTTCCGTGCGCGCACAGTGAGCACGCGGTGCGCTTTGCGCACCGCGCGCCCACTTTACGCAGTTAGTGCCGTGCACGCACGGTGGGCACGCGGTGCGCTACGCGCACCACTACGCGCACCACGTGCCCACGTTACGCTGGATGGGCCATGTACGCACGATGCGCTTCGCGCACCGTGCGCACATGGAGGGCATATTATGCGCTTCGTTGTGCAAGGTAAACTTTTACATTTTCATTGATTACATATTCCATGCACCATTTTCACACGGGGTGGGGATAGTCTGGTTATTTTTTTGTTTTTAAATTTTTACATTTTCATCGTTATAATATGCCATGAACAAATGTTGCACTTCGGGCACCTTTTGCACACGGGGTAGGGAGAGTATGTTTAATTTTTTTTTTTATTATATTTTTTACCGTACGCATACGGTAAGCGTAATCGGCGATTTTTCGAGAAAAAAAAAATATTGAGTTTTTGGCCTTGGGGGTTCTTTGGGGACACCTTCATCAAGGCTAGGTGGTTTGGAGCTGTCTAAACAGCACCTTTAAATGTTTTTTGCCTTTGTGTTTCCTACCCCCCTTAGAGTGCGAGAGAGAAAATGGCGGCCGCCGCTTCCTGGTTTCGACCAATTCGAATGTTTACTAAGATCTAACAGCCAATCAGAATCGCGCTCGCGCACGTCACCGTACGCGTACGGTAAGCGTACGGTGCGCGCTCGGAGCGCGCTTACAGATATATATATTGATTTAAATGCTATTTTCTCAGGAACTACTGAACAGATTTACACCAGACCTACAAAAGGCACTTCCTTGACCTGAGGACTACCTCTCTGCCAAATTTCAAGTAACTCTGTTCAGCCGTTCGGGCTGTAGCTGTGTCTAAAGGTCCTATGGAAAAATGCATGGGAAAAACGTGTTTTGGGACCCCCCTTTTTTCTCAGCCCCCGCTTGACGAATCCCCCCGAGACTTTCAGGGTAGGAGCGGAGCGTAGCGCCCCACCTATTTTGAAAATTTCGTGAGGATTCCTCGACCGGCGCCAAAGTTATTCCAAATAGAATGTTGCGGATTTCCTATGGAAACAGGGTCCTAACTATAACTACCTACTGGCGACCGCCAGTAGGTAATATATATATATATATATATATATATATATATATATATATATATATTTATATATAAAATCCAACAAAGCTGCTCCTTCTGGCTGCCGGGGATCCGAGGGAGGTGGCGCACACACCGGCGGAGCGCGCCGGTAAATCAATCCATACAGAAAATTATGTTCATTAACGTGCGCTCTCAGAAATATGGACCACGCGTGAGCTCCACAGTTCAAGGGTGTTTATTCACTACGCGTTTCGGCTGAAAAGCCTTGTTCACATGAATAATTGTGCAAACAAACATGACTGATGAAGCATTGGTGAGTGACATAAACAACGGACATGCGAAGGAAAAGGAAACATCAATGATTGATGTGCTGCGGACATCTTTGATTGTCGTGTCAACCCTTAAAATGACCTGTGTAATATTGTGTGTCATAATATTTAAACAATTCCTGTATAGTACTGGTCTTAATTATAATCCGTTCAAGCTAAATAATCGTGTGTGCTCTTATGACTAAGTAAACATCAGGTATGTACATTTCTGTTAAAACGTATGTTAGATATAATCTCAATTGAGTCGTTACATGGGCTACTGCTGACAATGTCTCAGCGTTGTAATGAAAATGAATTCAACCAAACAGAAAAACAGCCAATTACGAGCAAACGGCAGACATCTTGGAATGTCGAGCTGTCACACAGTGATATCGAAAAACTGCTGCATATAGCAAGAAATTGTGTGGATAAGCTGAAACATAACTGATAATGAACGGCAAAGGACTCCTGATTAATACAATCTGATTAAACGTGCGTTTCTACATAATGCATATTGATGTGAGTAATAATATATTAATGATAAAATATATCATACTAAACGTGCACGGTCACGTAACCGCTATCAAAAATAACTCAGTGAAACAACTCGTTATATACTGAGACAGAACAAAGAAAAGGTATATGGCTTGTCCCACAACGCATGTTGTAAAATAATCTATAATCATGTGCAGCAATCCAATAATAACGTTCTTGCTGAGAATGGGGAAGAAATGTCATGGCAAGTGCCTGAAAGTCTAATGATTAAATCATACCACAGTCCAATTGTATCATGCCATACAGACTCAGAGTGCCCATCAGTCAAGGTGGTCAAAAGTGATGAAGGGAAAGAAGGGTAGGTAGACTGTGAGAAGTGAGTGCCTGTGTCTGGGCACCTTCCTTTCTTCCTGTAAATAAAGATAGAAAAAATATAAAAAATATGTTTAAAAACACAGTAAAATACTTCACATAAGCACAAATCTACATAATGGAAAGAAGAAGAGTCAGGAAAACTAAGGAATCTAAGAAATACTGTTACACAATAACATGGGATGAGGGGTTGTGCGGTGTTAGCACTCTCTGAGATGTATTGCTAATTCCTCATCCTGATTGAGACCTCCCGGGTCTTTGGGCTGAAAGTCAACTATGCACTTTGACTCCCGCTGTCTCAATTTTAACACCCTATTGCCACATCTAGGGTTCTTGGTAATTTGTTCCATAATAAAAAATCTCAAAAGAACTGGATTAGAATAATGTTTATCTTTAAAGTGGTGAGCCACCGGATATTTGTCAACATTATGTGCGATAGCTCAATAGTGCTCAAGTACACGTTTTTTGGCAAGAAGGGTGGTACTGCCAATATTCCAAAGTTTACAAGGGCATTCAATCACATAAATGACGAAGGTGGTACTACATGTCAAAAACTGGCTAATTTCCTTGCTGACCCCATTGTAGCTGGTCCTGTTGAGAGAAGTACTGTTCTTACAGGTCTTGCAGTGGCCCCAAGGAAAAAATCCTCATGTACGAACATGTCTCTAATGCTCCTGCCTTTACGATATGTAATCGTGGGTCTGTTGGGAATAATTTCACCAATAGTGTTGTCACACTTCAGAATATCCCAGTTTTTTGCAAATATTTTGCAAATGTTATTGGAATCTGTGTTGAATGTCATAATCATCCTGATTAGGCCTGGGCCAAAATTCCGTTCCGTTTGCGGAAATTGCGATAATTTCAAAATTTCCGCATTCCGCAGCTTGTCGATAATTTGTTTCTTGCTCGCACTGTATAAAAATACATTCTCGCGTGCGCGCGATCGCCTTACCTGAATCCCCACATTCGCTGACAAGTTTTCACGACCCGGTCGCGTTCTCCACGAGATATTGGATTGTTGGTAGCCATTTTGCGCTGTCTCGCAACAGTTCGCGCTCGCATTGTCGCGTGATTACGTCATTTGTCGCACGATCACGTCATTCTTCTCGCGATCATGCACCGCGCGAGTATGAGAAGATTGAGATCTCCAACACGTCATTCTACACCGCGAGCGAGAGCGCGAAAGGGAGAAAGAGACCCCAAACACGTCATATCCAACGCGACAGGGAGCGAGAGAACGCGATCATGTCATTTTCGACACGCCATCGACATCCGGCGGAAGTAATGTGAAGCTCGAGAACTCGAACATGTAAAATTTTCAATTTGGAGCAGAATATCAGCTCTAGCAGCATGAAACCTTCTGCAAATGATGATTTTGGATGAAAACAACTCCTCAGATTGACATTTGGCTGTCCTTTTTTGTGCAAGGAGTCCTTTTTTAAAAAGGTGGGGAGAGGGAGGAAGTGACACAAAATCTCCAACTTCCTGTTCCTGTCCAGCAGGCTCCTCCCAGTGCTTTGTCCATCTCCTGCTCATTCTGCCTTTGGATTTTGAGCTGGAAAGATCACTCTTTTTGTCTGCTGCATCATTGCAATTGGATTTGAGGATTTTTTTAATAGGATATTTTACAAGTAAGTGGTTGTTGTGTCTGTTTGATTGTGGGTATTGCAGTTGTTGTAACTACAATTTATTTTTGGTAACTATCATCATTCCTTTTTTTTAAAATGTCGTGGGTAGTAGTAGTCAGTAGTAGGCCCGAGCTAGTCATGGGCATGGCCCCATGGGTGTGTGCATGATGAAGCAACTGTTCCTTTGGTGTTTTTTGAATGTATTTCATTTTCAAGCATCATTTAGGGAATGGATGGCATTGGATTGAGTTGGGGAAGTGTGTTTTTTTGGGGTGGCCTTTCTGATGTTGTTGGGCCTGGCCATGTGGCTGGTGGCCATTTTGAAGCCTAGGCCTGCAAGCTTGCCTGGCCTTGTCTGCCAAAAGGCCTGCTTTTTCATCCACTAGGATCAGAGCAGGTAGCCACAGCTTTATTAAACAAGTGTTTTCTGTGTGGTCTGTTGAATTTAGACATCATTTAGGGCATGGCTGGCATTGGATTGAGTTGGGGAAGTGTGTTTTTTTGGGGTGGCCTTTCTGATGTTGTTGAGCCTTGCCATGTGGCTGGTGGCCATTTTGAAGCCTAGGCCTGCAAGCTTGCCTTGCCTTGTCTGCCAACAGGCCTGCTTTTTCATCCACTAGGATCAGAGCAAGTAGCCACAGATTTATTAATCAAGTGTTTTCTGTGTGGTCTGTTGAATTTAGACATCATTTAGGGCATGGATGGCATTGGATTGAGTTGGGGAAGTGTGTTTTTTTGGGGTGGCCTTTCTGATGTTGTTGGGCCTGGCCATGTGGCTGGTGGCCATTTTGAAGCCTAGGCCTGCAAGCTTGCCTGGCCTTGTCTGCCAACAGGCCTGCTTTCATCCACTAGGATCAGAGCAGGTAGCCACAGCTTTATTAATCAAGTGTTTTCTGTGTGGTCTGTTGAATTTTTACACATCATTTAGGACATGGATGGCATTGGATTGAGTTGGGGAAGTGTGTTTTTTTGGGGTGGCCTTTCTGATGTTGGTTGTCTTAAAGACATGCTTTTGTTGTATGTGTCTGGTGTGTTGGTGTGCAATGCATGCACCCTGCAGACCTTTTTGGGGCCTGTGAATGTTCGTATTTCCATTTTGTTGCATTAAAAAGGCAGAACAGTGTGCTTTAGCATGCATCCTTTACCTGGCTTTTATAGGCCTTTTGTCAGCTCCTGGTGTTTCCCAGGTCCCCGGCTTGTTTGTGATTTGTGAGTGTCCATGTGGGTGGTGGCCTTTTTTTGTGTTTGGACTGGGAGTTAGTAGAGTCCTGCTTTTGCCATAGGCCTGCATGGTTTTCCTATTGGCTATTTGGCTAACTGCTTCCATCCATCCACCCCCTTTGCCAGCAGCAGCTCCATGGATGCTGAGATGCTCAAATAATTTAATGGCAAATAGGGTCCACCCCACTTCCATTACATTTTTATTTTGGTGGTTATTATTAACTTTCCTATCCTTCCTGAGAGTGTAGTGTGTGACTGTACACAGTAGTATAACATAGCCCTAGTTAAAAAAAAAGTCATAAATGGCTAGACTATCTTTTGTTTGCACTAGTACAGTACTAAGTAACTGAACCACAACAACAAATGCAACATTTCACTGATGTTCTTCTCCTGGCTTATTTGCTTTTAGGTGCACAAAAGACAGAGGAGGAGGTGTCATCAGCATCACCCGGCTACCCGTTGTACTGCCAGCCAGAAGTCCTGCTGCAGATCACATCCACGTGTGATCAGAACTTGTTGTGCATCTGCATCCTGCCTGACATCTGAAGAAGATGGCCCCAAAGAAAGGTACCAGGTCCAGTACCAAGAAAGTTGCCGGTGAGAAGAAGGAACAGAAAAAGGAAGTGCAATTAATCATGACTGGTGGTGTGCAGGCCAATGTTTTTTTTGGCACCAAAAAAGTTACGCCTGCAGCAGCGTTGTCCGGGAACCAAGCTGGGAGCAGCACAGCGGTCCAACCCCACCAACCTAGGCCCAAGGGCTTTAGTGTCGCAGAGGTAGCCAATCTACTAACGAGCAGCGATGTTGAAGAAATGTCATTACCGCAAAGTAGTACACAATCAAGTTCAACGCAGGCGCAAACTCAGCAGATCAGTGTGCAGCCGCAACAAGAACAGCAGCAGCCGCAACAAGAACAGCAGCCGCAACAAGAACAGCAGCAGCCGCAACAAGAACAGCAGCAGCCGCAACAAGAACAGCAGCGGCCACAACAAGAACAGCAGCGGCTGCAACAAGAACAGCAGCGGCCACAACAAGAACAGCAGCAGCCGCAACAAGAACAGCAGCAGCCGCAACAAGAACAGCAGCGGCCGCATCAGCCCACCATAGTAGTTGTTGCTCCTGACGTAGGGGCATTTCAGGAAATCGAGCTTCCTGCAGACAAAGTGGAGCAAAGTCAAACCACTGTTTCAGAAGATCTATTGTCTTCCAGACCACCAGCAAGGAAAAGGAGGCTTAGTCCATCATCTTCTTCTTCAAGCCCCACTTCTGATGATCGTGATGCCACTTGGCTCCCACCAGCTCAGTCTGAGAGTGATATACGCCACAAGACAATGCTTCTGAAAAGGAAGGTCCCAGAAAAACTTAGAGTTATGGAGGTAGATGTAGAACAGGGGGGTGATGATGATGTTGATGAAGACGAGCCAGTCATCACGCACATTACTCCCGCCCCAAAGGGATTGGAGACCAACATTCTCACCCTATCCAGAAAGACTGCTACTGAGCAGGATGTAGCACGGATATCACCAACACAGGTTACACCACCACTACCTCCAGCTGCCATATTTTCCAAGGCCCGGCAGGGACCTACTTCCAGCTCAACCATCTCAGTAGGTAGTGGTAGTAAAAGTCACAGTCTAGGTGCACAGGGTCACATTTCAAGCACACTCTCCAGTTCATCTGGTATTGAAAGTGGCACATCCAGCAGTGCCAGAAAGTTCTCCTCCCCAGTTTGGGACTTTTTTTCTGTTAGCGCCAAGGAGGAGAACATTGCTATATGCTCAATTTGTCGGCAAGGTGTTCGGCGTGGTAAGCTTGGTACAAACTATGGTACCGGAGGACAAGCAAGTCATCTCAGAATACACCACACTATCGTGTGGGAGGCTCACCTACTTAAGTTAAAAGAAAGTAGAAAAACTTAACCCATTGAAGTTGGTCAGGATGAATCAGGGAGCGATATTATTGCGCTGGCAGGTGAAGAAGAGGGAGGCATTTCTAGCCCTGTCCCCAGTAGTGCAGTGGGAACGCCCACATCCTCCTCATTAACATCAGAGTGGCACCGCAGTAAGAGCCATGCTCTGAGTCAGGCTGAGAGTGAGACACCAAGGCGACCGAGTACCGCAATGAGACAATCTGTGTCGTTGAGCCTTAGTGGGTTAATGAAAACAGCACCACAAAGGAAAGTAATCCAGCCTACCATTGAGAGCATGTTTAGGTTGGAGGGGCAGTTCCAACGCAACCACCCAACAGCACGATTGTACAATGTGAAGCTGGCTAAAATGTTAGCGCTGGACCTTCTTCCTTTTTCATTTGTGGAAGGGGTGGGTTTCCTTGAATTTGTGTCTGCCATCTGCCCTAAATGGAAGGTTCCCAGCTGGTCCTATTTCGCAAGAATTGCTGTTCCGGCACTACATCATGAGGTGCTGGAATTGGTTGGACAAGCTTTGCAGCAGAGTGCTGTGCACAATATCCACCTGACAACAGACATGTGGACCAGTTGCCAAGCCACAGAATACATCACTACACACTGGATCTCTTTTGTGGGGGTTAGAGATAAGCTATCTGCATGAGGTGCTGTTGACACAGCTGCGATTTTTTAAGGTACTCGGAATCATGCAACTGTAGCCATGTTCGCCATGGAGAAATCTCATACGGCTGAAAACATTTGACACGAGTTTCGCAGCAAGGTTTTGGAATGGCTGTGGCCAAGAGGGCTTGGTATTGGCTTTGTTGCCACAGACAATGGCAGTAATGTACTTAAGGCCATGGAACTTGGTTCCTATTTCAGGGTTCCGTGTTTGGCGCACTGCATAAACATTATAGTTCAAGACTTTCTGAAAAAAGAACCCATAGTCAGCAATTTACTGGCCATCTGCCGAAGAATATGCACTCATTTCAGCCATTCTTTTACAGCTCGGAAGCAGCTGAGGATCATCCAACGTGAACATAGGATGCCAGTCAAGGCACTCATCCAGGAGGTGGCAACACATTGGAACTCAACGTATTACATGCTTGATCGTCTGTATGAGCAGTACAGGTCACTCCATGAATATGCCTGGAACAGAAGCGGGGATGCTACTGTTAAAGGCATGAACCTTGAGATGGATCAATGGAGCCTAATTAAATGCCTGACTGAGATGCTGTGTCCTTTTGAGGTCTTCACACGTGAAGTCAGCAAGGAGGACTGTACAATGGGCCAAGCTATCCCATTATTGCAAATGCTAGAGCATCAGCTAAATAATGTGTCTGAATCATACAAAGGTATAGAGGACAAAAGGCAAGCCCATGACTTGGTGGAGAGCTTATCCCGGCGCTTAGCTGAAAATGTAAGGATACAAAATAAAATTTTGTCACAAGAACATTACATTTGTGCCACAATTCTGGATCCACGTGCAAAATTTGGACTGAAGACATTCTTTGCTTTTTCCGAGATTGATGTTGCCCGCTACAAAAGTTGTATAGCTGAAGCAGCCAGTAAGTTGGAAAACGAACGGCTGCTAATTAAAAGCCCGCAAGATCAACCCACAAGAAGTACTGAAGCAGGCCATGCAGGATCAAGTGCAACTTCATCGGCTGAGGGCAGTGCATTTGGATCGCAACACTCACCATCACTATCGACCACAGAAACAATAACTGGATCATTAGGCCGAGTACAATCATTACACGATTGGTATGTAAAGTTAGGCATTAATAAGCACAGTGCTGATGCACAGAAAAAACAGCACGAAAGCTTACCAGCAGCAACCCTGAACATTGAGCGGATGCTCCAGGCCTATCTGGACGACCCAACAGAGGTGTACATTGATCAAAACCCATTGCAGTATTGGTATAGGAAAAGGTCTGAATGGCCACAGCTCAGCAGGCTGGCGATAAGCTATCTGGCTTGCCCTGTCGCAAGTGTCTCTTCCGAACGTGTTTTCAGTGCTGCTGGTTCCATTGTAACATTGAGAAGGACCAGTCTCTCGCCCAAAAACGTGGAGAGGTTAACAATGATCAAAATGAATCAGCACTTCATACCACCGAATTACACAATACATGAAGCAATGGAGGAAGATGAGGACAGCGGCTCAGGTGACGGAAGTAGTGTGTCACATGATGATTACCTACTACTGGCTGACCCCCCAGAGTTTGAGGACGAGCTATACTTCCCTGACAATTAGGCTTGCACTTACTGTCTTCCTCCCTTTTTTCCCACCGTTGTTTGTGTGTCTGTCGTTCCGGTTACAAACTTGTGAATCACCACAAATCCATTACCACCGTCTTCTACTCTTCTTATTTATTATACAATTTTCAGGTGTCTGCAATTTGACAGTACAGTCCTCCAAATCCAGCTCCTCCGCTCCATCATACTGAATCTCCCACCCAAATCCATTGCCCTCATGAATGATGATTGGATGATGGTAAAATACTGCAAGAAAAAAATCAAACTTTCCTAGTCCTGCCAAAAGAAGTGGAGCATGAATCAGATGACTACTATAGCTATCCTCCTTTTAAGAGCCGAGAGAGACTGGTCATTAACTGAAAATAAGATGGAAAAGGTAATGATTGATGCCATGCATTGGACGCAGAGTCGCAGACTGAATGATTTTGTTGTGTTTGTTGTGCATGATTTTATGTAATTGTGCACTGCCACTAATCAAATTTCTACAGAACCCACTAAACTTAACTCAAGGTGAATTCAATTTTCCCCTTCTTGCAAATAAGAAATTGCTTTTAATTCAATACAGGAAGGGGACTCACTATATCTGCGCAATGAGTATGATGACACAACAGCACCGCCCATCATGATGATGGCGAAATAGACGGCCCGTTTGCTTAAGATGAGAAGGAACAGGTAATGACAATTAATGGCATGCATTGGACACCTGACTCTGAGCGATTGGTCTTTGTGTTTTCGTTGTTTGTTTGTTGTGCACAAAGTGAAGTCAAAGTGTACTAGTAATCTATCTTTCTGTACACACTAAAGACTGACTCAAGTCAATAATATTTCTACTCTTGTTGTGTAATAACAATTTTACTTCTACTGCAGGCCGATCTTCACAGTCAGTCAGTAAAAGTATCGGAGATGATGATGAAGTCAGGAGGACGTTTCATGAGTGGCATAAACTTAAAAGCCTAAAGGTAAACACGTCAACAACAACCACAGCAGACCCAAATGTCTGTAGAAGTGGAATAGAGTGTAGCGGTGGGATGACTGTGGTGCACTGCTTTACTTAAACTGTAAAATGCTATGTTTGGAATGGATAATGTGCTTTGCCTTTGTCCAACTCTTTAAAAAACAAAAAAAACGTACTCTAAAGTAGGATGTGCTACTGCTAAGCACTGTGGGCCTGCTCTCTCCTGGTATTGTTGAAGGTCAATGCTAGAAACAGACTAGAGTAGAGCTAACAGACTTCCACGGACGCTACGCTGCACTAGGGGGAAGGCTGCTGCCTTGATCAGCTCTGGGACTGCGAGGACCAAGGGGCCCAGCGCCAATCAGATCCGCCTCACCTGGTTGCTCTTCCCGGAGCCGCCTCCCAGCATCAATCAACGCCTCGCGGCCCCCGCTTCGCGGGATCCGCTCGCCGGCTCTATCAGCATAAAACCCTGGACGAGTTTCCATTCTTGCTGTGTGCCTCGGAGCTAACAGACTTCCACGGACGCTACGCTGCACTAGGGGGAAGGCTGCTGCCTTGATCAGCTCTGGGACTGCGAGGACCAAGGGGCCCAGCGCCAATCAGATCCGCCTCACCTGGTTGCTCTTCCCGGAGCCGCCTCCCAGCATCAATCAACGCCTCGCGGCCCCCGCTTCGCGGGCGCCGCTCGCCGGCTCTATCAGCATAAAACCCTGGACGAGTTTCCATTCTTGCTGTGTGCCTCGGAGCTAACAGACTTCCACGGACGCTACGCTGCACTAGGGGGAAGGCTGCTGCCTTGATCAGCTCTGGGACTGCGAGGACCAAGGGGCCCAGCGCCAATCAGATCCGCCTCACCTGGTTGCTCTTCCCGGTGCCGCCTCCTTGTTAACGGCCCTCGTTATTAACATCTCAACCTTGTAACGCGCCAGCGGAACGCGCGCGGGCCGCCGACCGGGGCGAAGACCGGACAAAGAGCGGGCCGTTTGTGGCCATTTGTGGCCGTTCGTGGTCGGTTGTGGTCGGGGCGGGCCACCCCCCTGAAAAAGGGTCGCCCTCAACGAGTTACAAACATTGCTGTTATTGCGAGTACACGTGTCACTGCTGACTGGTGAACTGCCTTACTCAGTATTTGCTGCCCATATTTAGCACTCCAACATTTTAGTGTGATTTAGACATATTTAGTCAATTTTATCTTATTTTAATTTCAGAGGTTTATCTTTTATTCTCCTCGGGTACCCCCCCCCATTGTTTGTCTGCTCTCTTCCTAAATCATGACCTCTTTAAGGTCCGGTAGGAAGGTGGCCCGGGGTAGCTTAGGGGGTCAAGTAACAGGGACCCTTGATAATTTTATCACTAGAGCTGCTCGTGTTCTCGAACATGAGATTTTATTAACGGAAAAAAGATTGTCCCTTGAATTGTCTGCTAAAAGATCATCTCTTGGCAACATTATGACAGCCGTCTCGCCCGACAACAGCCAGCCCCAACCACTCTCCAGCATGTCATGTAATACCCCAAATGTACCGCCGGACACACCTTTTCATTGTCCATTGGTTGACTTGCATGAGATAATTAGTACCCCCGAGTCCAGTGGTGAACCAACTATTGTTAGCACCAGCCTCCCACAGTCTACCTCTGACCAACTATCTACTGTAGCATTGACCCAGGTCCACAAGCCTAGGCGTATTCCGAGTAAAAGAAAATGTACGGGAGCCCCTCCCAAGGGGAAACGTGCTAAAACCTCCAAAGTGTCCAACTCACATAAATCTGCAAATATTTGTGACGCTTCCAATTCTATCATGTTTGATAGCTCCCACTTGGCAACTGGTAGTTCGAGGTCCCCGCACCCTTCTACCCTCCAATCCAACGCAGACTCCACTACCTCTGATTTTCTCAAGCCTGTAGAGAAGTTATTTAAATCACTTCTCCTTCCTTTATTAGAGAGAGATACTCGACTCTCCACCTCACTTGAGAAGATAGAGGGTATGGTGTTTGCCAATACGTCTCTGTTGGAAAAGATTGCAGTGTCTTCTATTGGTCCCAAAACTTCCTCTAACTTAGACAAAGTTGACAAAACTAGGCCTGCTTCCACTGCTAATGCACTCATGGATAGAGCACCACCCAATATCCCTGCTCTTAACGATCAGGCCGTGGAAGCACCCCGCCTTCATGTCAATATCGATGTTCCGATAGAATCAGGTTGTAATATTAACACTGCCACCAATACGAACAATATCTCTATCAGTAAGCCCAACCTAGAGGATGTTGACCCTCTCCAAAATCTCCCATGTATTAATCTTCCACCCGAGTCCCAACCCTATACAATTATAATGGCCGGTGTTCCTCGGCTCCTACAGGCAAAGCCCGAGTCTCATAGTGAGCTGAAGAACAAAGTTACACACTGGTTAAATAATAATAGGCCTTTACCTGCTGGACTACGGGCTGAAATATTGACTGTACGTAGGGTATGTTGGTTGGGCAATAGAGCCAAACAAGTGGAGGGTGATTGTGTGATTATAAATTTTCGTGACCCTAGGGTGGTGAGCCACATTCGCTCTTTTCCCAACACCTCGAGAGCGACTGGCATATCCACTGTGGATTTGTCATACTTCTATCCTCACAACCCCCTTGCATCAACACGTGATACGCCCATTGCTTGGGAAAGGGTTAATAGGAATTCCCACCGACAGACAAGACCGGATTTCTATCTCCCATTGTCAAACTTTTATGCCCCCTTGAACTCTCTAGATGGGGTTGATTGACAGTCACCAAACATGGTAAACTCGAGTAACATGCGGGAGGTCTGTCTTGGTCCAGATAACACGGGGCAAACAGGGAGAGGTGGTTTATGGGGGGCACAAGTTGGTCTGGATACTATGTCTCCCAGCACCCTGCCTTTTCCACTAATCAGCCCACCCTCTACCCCTATCGATCCTCGCCCCCCCGAAAGCGAGAGTAAGGGCCCCAATAACATTGCAACCAATCCAGCCATTATGGGCCCCGCCCCTGCTTTCCCGTGTATTATGCCATCTAGTTCTCTCCCCCTGACCCTGGTCTCGTGGAATGTTGCGGGCCTCAGTAGTAGGGTAACCTCGGAAGATTGGTCAGGTTGGGTAAACACCCATGATATCCTGGTTTTTCAGGAAACCTGGGCTGTGGACCCGATCTATTTTTCCGGGTATGTAAATTTTTCCAAAGGGGCTACTCGTGGTATCAGGGGCCGTCCGTCCGGCGGGCTCTGTATATGGGTTAAGCAATCCCTTGGGTATTCCCTTAAAGAATTGGTCATCGACAGCCCTGATCTATTGATCATTTCTTTGCAACACCGCAATGAACCTGAAGTTTTAATTATAAATGTCTATAATAGAGGCCTCCCAGGTGGACGTGGTACTAATACCTTTTTACAATTAGATGGGTTTCTGGACACTATTAATATATACACTAATGTTTTCATTGTGGGTGACTTAAATTGCTGTTTTGAACCCCTGCTCTCTGCTCTCAACTCACTTACTTGGGAGGTGGACGCGATCCTAAATATCCCTCCTCTCGATCTCCCTCCTATTAAGAGGTGGACAGAGTCTGCCACTCAGTGGATGGGATTATGTATGGAGCGGGGTTTCAGGGCCGCCAATGGGCGGACCGCCTCTGATAAGGGTGGAAAGATGACTTTTTCAGATGGCCGACGTTGTAACAGCAGAATTGACTATGCCCTTGTTAAAGTGGAGTTCTGGTCCACATTATGTGATATGGCGGTTTTCGACCGCCCCGAGAGTGACCATAACCCACTGGTTTTAAGTCTCTCACTCTGTCCAGCATATAGAACCAAACCCTCTGAAACAGTGACTGCGGAAGCCGTTTTAACCAATGACCAACGGCGTGTACGCTGGGACAAGGTTGCTATTGATGGTGCACTATTATCCGAGATCAGCTCCAAGGTATCCTGTGCTCTGGATGATTTACAGTCTCTTCAGAGCACTGAGGATGTTGTTGGCAAAGCTACATGCGTACATGACCACCTCTTCTCTGGCCTTAAATCTCTTTTCTCAAAACCTTGTAAGGCTAAGAAATCTGTTATTTTAAAACCATCTACTTGGTACAATAAAGCTTGCCGAGATTCATATAGAAATTTAAAACTCGCTATTGCCAACAAAGATCCAGATAATATCAGATTGGCTAGAAAAGTTTATAATAAGGCTAAAGCCAAGGCCAAACAAGAGTGGGACAACGATCACTGGAACGACCTTCTGGCTGCCAGTAAACACCGGAACTTAACCCTGTTCTGGCACATTGTTAAGTGGGGCAATTCACAGAATAGCCAGGTCCCCATCAACCACGTTCCTCCGGACGCCTGGGTGACGCATTTTGAATCCCAGTTTTCGGATTCCTCACAGGTTGAGGGGCCTGCCCCAGCAATAAACAGGGACCTGTCCATCTCCCCGACCTTAATTTTCGACTGTGTTGAGGTTGAAAAGGCTTTAAGTAAGGTTCCAAGTGGTAAGGCGCCGGGTATGGATTGTGTTCCCACGGATCTCTTTAAATCTGACCCTGGGAATTGGGTGCCTTATATTGCACATTTTGCTAACGCCGTAGCCAGAGGGGCCGACATTCCTGATTCTTGGGGGGGGGCTGAGATTCTTCCTATCTTCAAAAAAGGTGACCGCTCCTGCCCGGGGAACTACCGCCCTATTAGTCTTATTGACTCTGTCCAGAAAATCATCGCTAGAATGATCCTGGCACGAATCCAGGCCTGGATTGAGCAGGAGGACATCATCTCTCCCCTGCAAGCCGGTTTCAGACCGTGTAGTAGTACCATCGACCAGGCTTTCAAATTTCAATTGATTGTCTGGAAAACGGTCTATCTGTGTGGCGGTACTTTTATATGCTGCATTTGTAGACCTTCGGTCAGCATTTGACTTAGTCAATAGGACGAAACTTTGGAGTGTATTGGCCGAGCTAGGGATCCCAGTTGATCTCCTGAATATCATCATTAGGCTCCATGATAACAACTTTGCACAAGTTCGCTGGGGGAAACAGGGCCAGGTTACAGATAGATTTAGGGTCAATAGGGGTGTCAGGCAGGGGTGCGTCCTTGCTCCCACTCTGTTTTTACTGTTTATCAGCAGAGTTGTCCAGTACTATTCCAACACCTCCACGGACGCCCCAACGCTGGGTGGCACCAAAATTCCACTCCTTATGTTCGCCGATGACACCCTACTCCTTTCCCAGACCTTGTCTGGACTACAGGTGGCTCTGAATGTTTTCACGAACTTTTGCTCTGATTTTGATTTGTCTGTTAATGTGTCCAAAACCAAATATATGGTTTTTAACAAAGGGAGAGGTGTGAAGGGTCATGTTTCCATGGACAATGTCCTGCTTGAACGAACTAATGTCATGACCTATCTGGGGGTAGTTTTTGAAAACAAGTTGGATTGGAGGCCGCAAATTGATGTTCTAACTCTAAAATTTGCACAGCTTTCTGGTTGCCTAGTTAAATAACAAAAGCAATCCCAGTCGAGAATGATAGGCCCCCCCATTAAAATCTTTAATGTTAGGATCAATTTGGCGATCCTCTATGGCGCTGAACTTTGGGGTTTTGCTGATCTTTCTCCCCTGGTTAAGGCACAACATAAATTTCTCAGAATGCTCACGGGCCTTCCTTGTTCTACCCCTGTTAAACCGCTCCTGTTGGATCTTGGCTGTCACTCGTTTGATGACATTGCTAGGTTCAAGCCATTGGCCTTTTGGAGGCGATTATGGACAGTCCCCGAGTTGGACCTCTATGCCAAGGCTTTTCTTGATGTGCGATCCATCTTGGGGGCTGGCAACATCCCCTGGTTCAGACAGACTAAACAACTCCTGGATTCTATGGGGTTGGGTAATCTATGGACCGACCCGGCCAATAACCCCTTTCCCTCCAAGAAAGATTTTAAGGGCCTTTATTGGTTAATGGTGCAGCAAAAACATCTAAATTCAGCTTCTGCAGAGTCTCTGACAGGAAGGTTCCTAGTCCAAAAAAAAATCCCTCTCCTTGAAGCCTACTGGGATACCATCACCAGACCTTGTGACAGGAAACTCTACCACCAATTTAGGGTAGGCACCCTTCCGACTAACTCTTTTACTAAAAAATGGAAGGGTGTTTCCTGTGATTCCTGCAAAAGGTGTATTGACTGTATAGATTCTGTTGGTCATATCTTTTTTGTATGTCCCGCTTATGCTGCACCCCGAGCTAAATGGCTCAAACCAATATGTCGTACCCTGGGAACAAGACAAGGGTCAGAAGCACTTGAAATATTGCGATTTGACCCTAGTGAATACGTTGCTATTGCTGTTGCTAAATTTTTGGCTTGGGTTTGGTTTATTAGAATCAAGAGGTATTAGGTTACTGAAATATGCTAATATGATTAATTTTTTAAATGTGACTATCTGGTTTTGTTATTATTATGTATTTTGTTTGTATTTTTTTTTTTTTTTATGTATTGTAACTGTCTTTTATGATGAAATACATCGACAATAAAGACTAATGAATGGACTAGAGTAGAGATGATGCATACATGCCACCTCGGAAAGTGTTCTTGTTGCACTACACACTAACTTGTGCATTTGTTTCAACTTTGTTTCTCAATATCCCCTTTGGTTTTCCATCTACAATTACAGGCCGGGCCTTGCCCTATACTTTGGAAAACATTACAATGCACACTTACCTTACTAATAAATCGACATTTTTGTTTCCAGCCGGGCAGTGGCGAGTGGCGAGCCGACACACCCAAGATTGATGGACGAGAGGAGGACCAAGAGGAATGCTGAGATGCAAATCCAGTCCACATTTTTTATCAGGATAACACAGTAACAGTATCCACTTTTATCTTCTTTTAAATAATTTGATTAATATTTTGTATACAATCTTTACAACAGTGTGTTCTTGGAGTTGTTATTATCATCATTAGGTTTGCTCTCTGTTTACGATTCTTCCCTACCAATATTTAAAATTTCTATTTGCTATCTGTAAAAGTATTAAGTCCGGAACAACAGAAAAAGAACTAGAAGTGTATGTAATCCGGGTCTCTCATCATCATGCATGCATTTCCTTTTTCTCCCTTAACATATGGATATGGTAATCTTCAATGATTGTCGTTTGTTTGTCCATGCATACTGTTTTTCTATGTCAAACCTTTCCCAAAAACCCCCTTCCCATCCATTCAACAAACCCTAACCCTCTTACCCCGGGCTGTGTGACTTATTGTCGAGGTGTGACTAAATTAAATGTACACCAATACTTAATCACACACTTGCTGGGGCGGATGTGGTGAAAGCAACAGTACTTCAATTTCAAGGCAGAGCGATGATCTCCTTCTGCTTGCCCACCCATGAGTAGGATATTTTAGGTTATTTTATTTAACAAAGGAACATATACCTCAGCATGAATTGCCGGCATTGATTGGATTTGTTTGTTGTCATTCCTCATATACAGCACTAACTGTTAGGCTGTAGGCCTAGTCAAGTGACTAGACACAACTATAGTTTGTAACTCTGTCTAGTAGGCTATCCCAACCACCATTATGTTTTGTTGTCTAATATTTGAGTATATTATTGTTGCTCGGTAAGTTCTGTACTATACTTCATTCTACTACTCCTCTAACAGTCTCTCAAAGGCGACTGACTGTCTCATTTTCTTTTTTTGCAAATGCTGCCGCCCTGCCAGTGTCTACTACTACTATACTACCACCACCACCACCCCAATCATGGCATGTTAGAAAAAGGAAACCATCTTCACCATGCAGCCATTGCTGTGCCACAGTTGGACATAAACATCAAGCACAGGTAAGAGAGAAGTTTGGGGGAGGCAGAATTAATAATGGACATGTTGTCAATGATTTCATTTTCACACACCAGTCCAGATAAAGAATGCATAGACTAGAGGACAGACTGAAAGTACTAGAAGGACAAGTCAATCAGTGAGGTGTGTCACATCTATCTGTTTGTGTCTTACACAGTCAGCCAATTATTTAAATCAAACACAGGCTATGGGCGGCCATGCACCAGCAAGGAAACAGTGTGATGTAAAACAGTTACCCCCACCTACAAAACATTAACAACATTGCATGTAACATAGAAAAATATATTTAATTTTCCCTAACAAAAATAAACTAAACCCACAAACGCTTGACCCACCCCCCTCCCTAACCCCAACCAATGTCCAATTGTCCATAGGAGAAAAAGTCCGTAAAGAAAAAATCCCAAACCCAACGCCCAAACAAGTTCCCACCCACCCAAACAAGAATTAAAAAAGGGGCAGAACTTAATGACAGGGACTAAGGTGTGGGGCGGGACTCAAGGAGGACACGCATTTGGTGCTCTAGACGGGCGACACGGCGTCTTAGGGCGCGGCAGTTGCAGCCACAGTGGGGGGGCACCGGAGATGGCACTACGGTGGCGGCGGGCAGCCGCCAGGCGGCGGCGCCGTACCGCTGAAGAGCGGTGGCTGGGGCCCGGGGCACTGGAGGAGGCTTGAATTGCTGCCGCAGTCTCCTCCTCCTCCTTAGCTAAGACCACCAGCCGCCGGTATTCCCGCTGGATTGCCTCCAGCTTCCGGCGCCGTGCCTTGGCGGTCAACTCCTTGCGGTTTAGTTTAGGAGTAGCGGTGTATCAAAAAGAAAAAAACAAGACAATTGTAAAATATACTCTTAGAAAAACAGTAAGACAAGTTAATTATTTATACACATAGTGGCATGGTAGAGTAGCACTATAAAGCACAGTAGTACATAACATTTTAAATCTCGCCCGTCCTTCTTACTTCCACCCGTCTTTCACTTTTTAGTTGAACAGTGTACCAGGTGCTCTTCTCCATAAAACTTTCAAAGCGGAGTTGAAATCAGATAGATGAGGCCATTGGTTACTCAATACTCCCGCTCCTATGCAAATTAAAGGGATTCTATTCTTCTAGTTCACTCTTCAAACGTCCCCAACAACTCATACTTACTTACGACATCGGATGGCGGCTGGACTTTGTCCGCCCACCATGCTAAAAAGGGTGGGGGTCCCGTGGGGACAATTAATTAGGATGATGCGCCCGGCACAGTGGCGGGCGCATCCTGTTCTTTTACATTCTGGTTGGCGGTGCCGAAAGCAATGCTAAAAATACATGTTGTGCTGCTTTTCCAAGCACAACATGATGGGCCCCGCACGGAGCCTGTCACGTTTTGCTTTGAAAGGCAGGGGGGGTACCATAGCATAGGTAGGTACCCTCCATGGGGGCCCCCAAGCATACTCTGCAATGTCTGCATGCCTTTCCGTGGCGGACCGCAATGCCGCCACGCAAAGGTATTCCAAAATGCAGATTATATGGCTGGCGGTGTGTTCAGAGAGACACCAACGCCATATTGAACCCTTTTCCGCCTGGTCGACATATGGGGTCTGACTCTTTTCTACAGGGATGGCGGTAGGTTTGCCCCTGTGGTGTCGGCGGTGAATACCGCCGGCCCGGCGGAGGCAATACACCTGCCATCCTAATGGGGCCCTAATTCTCAACAGTACAGTATTCATATACATACAGTACACCCTTGCAGTGAGTGTACTGTCAAGTTCAACAATAGTTAAGGATTATGAATCTAACTTACCACCGCCCGCCACTGGTGCTGCCACTCCCCCTACCGCTCCGTTGCTATCTGCGGCAACTGCCGCATCCTCGCCCTCCGCATCGCCTTCGCTGGCCCCGGCAATGGTGGTCGGTAGTGCGCCTAGAAAACATTACACATTTATTAGGCGTCATATACACCTCCCCCTATTGATCAGTAGCAAGGTTGAAAAATGAGTTAATACTAACATACATCACTAGTACAAATCAGGTAGTAGTAGAGTAGACACTAATAGTTATATATGGTCATTATTGTAGCCTTTGCCTAATTAGCCCGAGCCATGCTACCATTTTACCTTTGTGTCTTTTATTTTTGCACATGTGACGTTACCTTGCAGCTTCTTCTATAAGACACCTTTGAGCCCACATGACCTGCCTCACACTGCTACTGTCTAGTCTACGCGCTGCGTACAAGCGGTCAACAAAAACATTAACAAGCCGCTTTTTTAGGAAGTACTGGTGTACTGTTAGTTACTAGTCCATATTGCTTATCCATAAATGCTACACTTTTTGGCACGGCTGAGAAATGCTTGCAAGTTGGAATATACTAACGCACACCATTTCATTTTTCGCATTACAGACGGAAGATTCCCTTCTACGAACCAGAGCTTTGCAGAGCTTCTGAATGATGCAACAACTACCAGTACTAGGTTCTCCTAAGGTGAGGGGTCCCTTCACTCACATCTTCATTTATAAATTTATATAAACTAAATTCCTAGGGGATGGTGGTGCTGCCTTCCACCACTGTTCAGTTATCATGATTTAATTCCCAACTGTATAAGTGTAACAATGTTTATTGTTTTAATGTTATTGATTTTCCGGTTGGTGCTGCGTTTTATAATAAAACAATGTACAGAGCTTCTCAATTCAAAATAAACATTTTGAACTTACATAGACTTGGTGGTATTTGGTGTGGACTAACTTACACAAGTGAGCAAATTAAAGTAAGGGTGTGCATGTGTATTGCTTCCACGACTGAGAGGTTGGGTGTGTTATGTTCTGGGTTGTCTACTTTTTGGGTATCTTGGGGGGAGGGTTCGGAGACCTAATAGTTATGACAAGACAGTACTATAGTCGAGCAGTGGAATTGTGGTGGGTGCTGAATTTCTGATTGAGGTGTGTGAGGAAGGTCCAACCTACCATCACCAACATCCTATTTTCTTGTGCAAATGTCTGTGTATGTGCAAGATTCCTACAACAGTAGTAGTATGTCCTATAGGCTATCTGTGAGAGGGAGGGCCGAAAGGAAAAGCGAGGAGGCCGAATTAGTTGAGCAATTGTGATTGGATTTTAATCAAATAAAAATAATCGTTCCACAAAACAGGTTTAGGATGGTAGGATGGTCTTCTCTAGTTGTGGTCCTTCCACGTTGTCTTCCGGCTGGTGATGGGTTCCTGTCGTGGTCGGACTCCTCCCCAGGTTGCCTCGGAAAGTGAAAGGAGAGAAGGCGATCAGTTTTGTGGTGCAGGCTTTTCTGATACGAACCCTTCACCAGTGATTAAAGAAGCACCCGTTGTGAGGCCCGACAAAAGAAATACGGGTGTGCTGTTATGCATAGGACGGGGATAAGGGAGTCGGGTGTCTATCAAAATAAAAGAACCGGGATGCTGAAAAGAAGGGAGGTATGCGAGAATCCAAGGGTATGTGTGCCATAAAAGAGACATAAAAAATAAGGTTGGAATATACGCTCTACAGAGGATAAGGGCAAAGGGGTCAAAACAAGCGGGTCAGTACTCCTCCTAACGCGGCTGGGTTGTGAAGGTATACAAAGGGAGGTGCGTGCTCGGACAACCGTTCTCACCACAGGATTCCATACATTTGTATACCCCGGTGATCTCTTAGTTGAACCCCGCTTATCCCTCCCCCTTCCCGTGTCACGTACCGCGTTGGCCGCAACTCTCCGGAGTTGCGGCGGCTTGTCAGCGTCCTCCTGGGGGTGTCCACCACTCCTCGGACCAGGTCTCGCTCTCTCCGGAGTCGGGTGCTTCTTCCGAGTCACCGGTCGGCCTCGGTTCCTCGTCTCCTAGGCTGTTGGTCGAGTGTTCTTCTTCGCTCTTCTCTTCCTCTCGGTGTGGCTGTATTCCTTGCTCCGCCGTTTCCACACCCCGTTGGCGTTCTTCCGGGTTCCCTTCATACTCGGCGGGTCCCGAATTCCATTGGTTCCTGCTCAACCCGGATGATGGAGCTCCTCCCTGCACACAAGAGTCAGTGGAAAGGATTAACTCATTCCCTCCCAGCCGTCTCGTACCATTGTCATTATGTTGTACAAGTGATGTTGGGAAGGGTATACCGGCTATGGAGGCCACCTCCTCACACTATCATATCAAAATAGTAATAAATCTGGTTGGGCTTTTGTTGCTGTGAATTTTCAAAGCCTCAAGATTAACAAAGACTCAAGATCAATAAGACTAGAAGTAGTACAAGACGACGTCCCAAAGGATTGGACTCAATGGCTAAAGCTACTAGTGAATATAAGTTTTATATTACAACCTTTCACCTAAAGAGTGGCACTGGCCAACTGGTCAAGACTAGCTACTACAGTACAGAAAGACTGATAGTATTAGTAGTAGTAGTACTGAGAGTCATCATAGCAGAGGCAGGGATAAGATTTTTGAAACCGTACAGATCGAAGGATAATTGTTGGTAAAAAAACAGCATTTGGAAACTGAAACAATAGTTTGTGAAAAATATGGTGCAGTAAAAGATATGGAATACGAAATATTATTAAAAACAAGAAGACTTACTGGGGCCAGCAGAGGAGCCCTCATTGGTGTCCTCCTGGTGCTGTTCGGACTGTTGTCCCGCCGAACCCCCACTCCCTGTCTGTCTGCCCCTGGGTGCTGATGAACAGGAAAGATATAAGAAAGATACAAACATTGATGGATGGTGTCAAACAAATACAATATTTTTCAACAACGGTCAAAAAACACTTATGTAAACAACAATTGCAATAACTAAATTGACCGATCTCATCTGGTCAACAAGTAGTATTGGGGAATTCGTGGATCGACTACTTAAGTTACTATTTATCAACAGTAATCCTGTCTTCCATTCTGATTCCAGAATACTAAGTTACAACTAAGCCTAAGTACGACGTACCACCCAACCTAGCCCACCTATTCCAGGCATGCCAATTGTACATTAAGTATGCATTTCCACTTCTTTTATTCCTCAACAATGCATATGGTCAAATGGAGGACACATGACTACATTTTTTGTATACACCAAATTTTGGGTTGATTGATTGATGCTGATGTTCTGCTAGTGCTAAGCCAATTACCTCCACTCATTGAACATACTAGAAAAGGTTCTAATAAAGACTGCCGTAGTCGTACTAGCAGCACGTCACGTAACTGAGGGGGCATCACGCATACCACTAACAAATTAGAAACTCATACAAAGTACCTAAACCTAAGTATCAATCCGCCCCTATCTATTAGTGACAGGACAAAGTAAGGAGTGGACTAGAGTCACTGTAGCATTACGTAACTTAATTTCTCTAAAATAAACTCGTACAGAATCACGCTAAGCGAGCGCAAACGCAAAGTTGCAAACAAGTAAGATTAGTAGTAGCGCAGCAGAGCACCTGTGTCATAAAAAATCACAGAAGATTTTTAAACGTGATTAACCTGGAATGTAAGCAGCAACATTCTAGCTGGTTGGAAGAAAAAAAAGATATTCGCAATATATAACACAGAGCAGAAGAACAGACAGAAAGTAGTAATAATTAAATAGGTACTCACCAAGCCCCAGGACCTCCACACCTAGCAGGTCCATCCAGCAGGTCCTGCTCATGGTCCAGGATGTCGGACCACTGGTGCGTCAGCTGCGCCTGGGTGCGCCGGACCCCAGAGAAGCGCGACACTGCCCGGCGCACCTTCCCCCACCGCTGCCGATGCTCCCAGAGGCCGTACCCGGACCCAGGCCTGCCACCTGCTGCCAGGGTTGAGGGGAGGTGGCGCTGCACAAAGAAAATTAGTGCAGTCAACTCCACCTCCCCAAATAAGGCCCGTGCCTACACCCCTTGTGGGTGCCGCCTTCCGCAAGGAAGGCGGTCGCGGCTCTGGCTACGACGGCGACCAGCCCTACCCTTAGACATGGTTCTGGGGTAAGAAAAGGTAATAAAATTAAAGAAGTTAAGGAAATAAATAATAGCAGGCAATAGAAAGAGAAAAAGTAGCTAAAAAACTTAAAAAGGAGACACAAACCAAAAATATAGAAGCTGGAAAATAGTAAGAGAAATATTAAATAAGAAAGATAAAAAAAAGTGGGTTGAAACAAAGGATTGAAAAGACTTGGAGAGGATTGAAAATCAGGCCCCAGAACCATGCAAGAGAGTGAAAAACAAGATGGCCGCGCCCATTGCAACCACGTGCGCAAGTTTGCGCGATATTTTCTCCCCGAGCAAGCAAAAAGCAACACGATCAAGTAAAAGCCATCGCAAACAGGAAATATCTACCGCGAACGGGCGCGAACATGCATTGCGCGACCCGGAACAGGAAGTAAGCATCGCGAGAGGGCGGGACAAGTGAAAACAAGATGGGCGTGCCCGTGAGCAACCGCATGGGTAAGTTGGCGACCCGCGATCACGCAAAAATTACTGAGAACAGGCGGGAAAAAAACTTCAGCGTCTTCGCGATATTTCCGGCGTGTTTGCGGAGATTTTTAGCATTTTCGCGATAATTTGCGAAAGTTAATTTTGCAAATTACGCCCTCACTCTCTTCCAGAGAATCATCTGATTTGTCAATTATGGTAAGAGATCTAGGTATTGCATCAGCTCTTTCTTTGGCTCTGCATAACACCCAATTAGGGTACCCTCTGATTTTTAAGCGGGCCAGCATCTCCTTGCTCTGAGTTTGATAGGCAATTTCGGTGTTGCAGTTTCTTTTAGCCCTCAGCAGCTCTCCATACGGAATACTCCATTTGAGTGTCTCAGGATGACTGCTGAGGGCATGTAAGACACTGTTGCCTGCTGTGGCTTTCCTGAAGAGGGGGGTCTGTATTTGTTTGTCCTTGATGTCAAGTCTGACATCACAAGAACCCATCACAGTACCGACCACCTGTCTCTACAGGACACCATTAAACAGAAAGATGTTGTTCATAAGACACTATTCTATCATGTCAAGAATCATCCTGCTGTGGTCCCTAAACTGTATCGGCCTGATTTTAAGAAAGTGTTCACACGCTTCAATTCCCTGACGGTGATCAATGATGGTATGTAGTGATTGTACGTCTAAAGTGATGAGGAGAGAATCCTCATCCCACTTGATATCCTGGATTATTTGAGAAAATCTTTGGTATCCCTGATATAGCTGTGTACCCTGGTAACACAGTCCCTGAGGAAATGGTCAATGTACATGTGTATATATATATATATAGAGAGAGAGAGGGAGAAAGATAGATAGATAGATAGATAGATAGATAGATAGATAGATAGATAGATAGATAGATAGATAGATAGATAGATAGATAGATAGATAGATAGATAGATAGATAGATAGATAGATAGATAGATAGATATTAATATTTAGGTTGTTGCCTAACTGTAGTTAATTATGTATTGTTGTTGTATTGCTTTGATGCTTTGATTTGAGTTATATAATTTTTTAGGTGAATGGTAAATATTTTGGTGATGGAATATATTTATATTTAATTTAAACTTGTGCAAAAAATGTTTTAGGTTAATTTCAAATAATTGTTTTATGTAAAGTGTTTTTTGGAAATATTTGTTGATGATAATTTAATAATTTTGGCGATAATGCTGTCGTTGATATTGTGTGTATCAATATTTCTTATATATTAATGTTTATTTAAAGTTAACGATATTTTTGTTTATGATATTTGTGTTTTTGATACAAGTAAAAATCAATATTTTTAGAAACGATATTTATGTTCTCAATAATTGTGTTTTTACTAATTAAGTATAGTAAGTCGATAATTTTGTTATCGATATTCAATTTCCGATAATTTTATGTCTTGATATTGTGTTGGAAATGACTTTTTGTGCACGGTTATTCCCAAACATTATGTTTCTTCCTCCTATTTATCCTGACCGGTTGTTGTTGGCTTTAGGATTCTGGGCACCTTTACCACTGCTAATCAGTGCTAAAGTACATATGTGCTCTGTGTAAATTTTTATCATGATTGGTTCTCCCTGATTGGCATATTCAATTTACTGGTAAGTCCCTAGTAAAGTGCACTGAGTATGCCAGGGCCGGTCAATCAAATGCTACTAGTGAGCCTGCAGCACTGATGGTGCCACCCACCTGAGTTGCCCTGTAAATGTGTCTCAGACCTACCACTGTAGTGTCTGCGCACGTAGTTTGTAACTGTCATGTCGACCTGGCAAGTGCACCCACTTGCCAGGCCCTAACCATCCCTTTTCTTACATGTTAGACACCACTCAGGTAGGCCCAAGGTACCCCCATGGGCAGGGTGCAGTGTATGTGAAATGTAGAACTTGTACTGGTGTGTGTAACATGTCCTGATATTGAAATACTCCCAATTTCTGTTCCATAGGAGAGCATGGGAGTTACTTTGTAACATTTCATAAGTATATATTCCTATTGGGACAAGATAGAGAAATAAGATTTGGGCTCTCTGATCTCAGAATTTAATAACATCTTTTAGTACAGATGGTTTTAAATTGTGTGTTTCAAAATGCCACGTTTAGAAAGTAAAAGATGCACAATTGATGGACGGAATGCAGAACAAATCAAAACATTCACTCTCAGTCAAGAGATCTGGGTTAAATCCATCATTCTTTTGCTCTCCATGCCACCCCAGTTTAGACCTGGCCATATGCATATCAGTCTTGACCCTGTGCCTCATGGGAAAAGCCCAGCCCGAACTGCAAAGCCAGGTCCTCCCTACACCGGGAACAAGCATCCTGGAACCGGTTTCGGGGTTTCACCCCTCATCAGCCAGGATAGCTTGAATCCAGTGGCACAGTGAGCCTGCGACCCACGTCTGGGCATACCCGGTGCACTTAGGGAAAGAAAGCAAAAGACACACAATTGATTGACGAAATGCAGAACAAATCAAAACATTCACCCCAGTCAAGAGATCTAGGTTAAATCCATCATTCGTTTGCACACCATGACACCCCAGTTTAGACCTGGCCATATGCAAATCAGCCTTGACCCTGTGCCTCATGGGAACAGTCCAGCCCGAATTGCCAAGTCAGGTCCACCCTGGACCGGAAACAAGCATCCTAGGACCGGTTTCGGGGTTTCACCACTCATCAGCCAGGATAGCTTGAATCCAGTGGCAAAGTGAGCCTGGGACCCACGTCTGGGCATACCAGGGACACTTAGGGCGAGAAAGCAAAAGACACACAATTGATGGACGGAATGCAGAACAAATCCAAACATTCAGCCCCAGTCAAGAGATCTAGGTTAAATCCATCATTCTTTTGCTCACCATGCCACCCCTGTGTAGACCTGGCTATATGCAAATCAGTCTTGACCCTGTGCCTAATGAGAAAAGTCCAGCCCGAATTGCCAAGCCTGGTCCTCCCTGACCAGAAACAAGCATCCAGGACCAGTTTCGGGATTTCACCCCTCATCAGCTAGGATAGCTTGAATCCAGTGGCACAGTGGCACAGTGAGCCCAGAGCCCACGTCTGGGCATATCCGGCGCACTTAGGGTGAGAAAGCAAAAGACACACAATTGATGGACAGAATGCAGTACAAATCAAAACATTCACCCCCAGTCAAGAGATCTGCGTTAAATCAATCATTCTTTTTCTCACCATGCCACCCCAGTTTAGACCTGGCCATATGCAAATCAGTCTTGACCCTGTGCCTCATGGGAACAGTCCAGCTCGAACTGCCAATCCAGGTTCTCCCTGGACCGGAAATAAGTATCCTGGGACCGGTTTCGGGGTTTCACCCCTCATCACCTAGGATAGCTTGAATCCAGTGGTACAGTGAGCCTGGGACCCACATCTGTGCATGGCATACCCTGCCAACTTAGGGCAAACAAAGCAAACACAAGCAGATGATGGATGGAGCGCTGAAACTTTACAGTCACTCGCCCCAGTCACAGATCTGGGTTGAATCCATCATCAATCTTTAGCTCACTTTGCCACCTCCAGGAAAGACCATTTGACCTGACAGGTCTTGTCCAGAAGAGTCACTTCCCAACCGAGTTTGCTGGCATCCGTCGCTAGAACTAATGGGGACACAATGGAACTCTGGCTGCATCCATACTGCCTTGAGAAGATTTTTGGCATGCAACCACAAAAGGAGACTATGCTTTACTTATGGTGACAGAGGAATCATCTTGTCTATCTGACCACTGACTATTCAAATGCCACAAAAGAGGACAAAATGAAGTCTTGCTCACTGCACTGTATGTATTGCTGTTACTATGTAATCTTGGACTTCCTTTTTTTTATATATATTTTTAAATGTTATTTAAATCAGCATTGATAATTTCATTCTTACATTCAAAGAACATTTATCATTACATAAACAATACACAAAAACAATAATAGAGCAATCAGACCCAATTAATTATTGGGGCCCATAGTGCAAACCCAAATTGTAATCTTGGACTTCCAATCAAAGCTTTGCCAGAGCTTGTTCCCTGGACTGAAGATCGCGAACTGCAGACTAAAGGCACAACATTATTTCTCTGATAGAAAAACCTTTCCCTGGTCTGTTTTGAATCTGGCCCCAATGAATACCAGCTTTTTGGAGATAGCTGACAATTGGGAAGAATCAACAAAAGACTCAAACCGGAGATGACCTATTTTGTCTGGTCCCAAAACTGTCCGATCTGGTCCAGATCTGCATGGAGCCACCAATCGTCCCAGTAAGGAACATCAGGGATCCCCAGAAGATGTAGGAGAACCACCACTGGAGCCCTCACTTTCGTAAATACTCACAGGGCTGATTTTAAGCCAAAGGGGCAAACATTGAACTTCCAATGGTGATCTTCTACTGCAAACCTCAGGACTTTCTAATAATAATTCCCCAAAGCCAGCTACAGGAATCACACAGGTCCCGCTGACAAAGTACCTTGGATGGAGAAAAGCACCAACGGCAAGGACTCGAGTAGGTGCCGCATCAAGGTGGATCCTGTGGTTGGAGGCAAGTGTTGGCTCCGATCTGCACAGTTGATAGAAGCTTTGTCAATGAACCCCTGTACGATGCAGGCACTGTGTCATCGTCGAGCCGCCACTGCGTCGGCATTCAAGGGCGATGCGTAAGTTCCGATTAGCACAAAGCAGATGCTGTGTCAACACCGATGTAGAAAAGCTGCAGAAACCTACATTTGAGGTCCAGGACTGGAGGGAGTACCTCAGGTAAGGGTAGGACTCGCTTTTGGCAGAGCCCAACAGCACCAGCAGAATTGTAGGAAGTGTTGTATGACTCTGAGACTTCAGAAAACAGAAGGCAAGCCAGCAAGCTCTTGTAGTCACTCTGGGTTCAAGTGAGATCAGTCCAGTCTTTGTCCTCAGCAGGGGAGATATCTTTTAAAGTGTGGGTGACTTCAAAGCATCTTTTTGAAGTGCACAGGTCTCCTTTCATCCCAGCCTATCTGTGGGGCGTATCCAGTCCTTTGTGTGGGGACAGGACACAGATATAAGTTTCAGCTCAATATCCCCTACCTGCCCAGGAAGGCTATCAGAATGCAGACAACTCTTCTGTTACACCCACCCTTTCTGTGTTTGTGTCTAGAGGGAACATACAAAGTGTAGCTGTCACCTAGCCCAGACGTGTATTGGAGCGAGGCATCAGGCACACAGAGCAGAGAAATGTCCACTTTCTAAAAGTGACATTACTAAAATAGTAATGTTAAATCCCACTTTACCGCAAAAGAGAGTTTCTCATTACTATGAAACATGATGTAGTGACTCCTTTTAATCAGGAATTACAGCTTTAAAGGGTTTTAAGGAATACCCAATGCTAGCCTATGAGAGGAGTAGACAAATGTAGATGTTTGTCTCTACCAGGACATTTAAAACTTAAAACTACATGTCCTACCTTTTAGTTACCCAGCATCCTACCCTTAGGGCGACCTAGGGCCTACCTTAGGAATGACCTATGTGTAATATAAGCGAGTTTAAGGCTTTGGAAGAGGTTTTAAATGCCAGGTCGAAGAGACAGTAAACTGAACACACAGGCCCTACAATTATAGGCCTGAGATGTGTTTGAAAGGTTACTTATGTGGGTGGAACAAGCAGTGCTGCAGGTCCACTAGTAGAATTTAGATTACAGGCCCTGGGTATATGGTATACCACTTTACAAGGAACTTACAGGTAAACTAAATATGCCAATCAGGTGTACACAAATGTCACCATGCTTAGGGGAAAAGCGATGCACTTTGGTTAGCAGCAGTAAAGTGCTCAGAGTCCTAAGGCCAACAAAAAGATACAGCAAAAAGTGGCGGTAAGCAGTCAAAAAGTTGGTGCAAGACCACCCTAAGGATGGCGTGATCGGTCCTTGTGAGTACTGTGACTTGTGTGTGTGTAGGGTTGTGGATGATCTGGGTCAGTCCGAGACTGCTCATATTGTTGAAGAAGTGTGTGGTGTTGTTGGCGTAGTCAATGTGGAAACTTAGGTCACCGAGAAAGATATAATGCTTGGAATCTAATGCTAGGAGCACAATGAAGTTTGCAATGGTTTTGCAGAAGGTGGAGCGCTGCCTTGGGGGTCAGTATGTGAGGGTGCCACTGTTGGTTGTTTTGTCGTCCATGTGGAGCTTAAAGTTGAAATGTTCCATGGGGGTGGTGGCATTGTCGGTGGTGGTGCACTGCACTATATAGTCTCTTTGTGGATGATGGCTATTCCTCTTCCCAGCTTGTTGGTACGGTCCTGGTGAGTAATTTTATATTCATCTGGGATAGCTGTGACAATGCCTGGGCTCGATGTGGGGTTAAGCTAGGTCTCAGTGAGGAAGACGATGTCGGGTGCGAGAGTGGCAACGAGGTCCCATAATTCGGTGGAATGCTTGCATAGTGAGTATGTGTTGAGAAGGGCGCATGTGAGTTTGTGTTTTTTAATCTGGTCGTGTCTGTGGTGTATTCAGGGTGGGCCTGGTTGTTGAGCTGGTGTGTGCACTGTGGCAGGTGAAGTGACAGTGGATGCACGTGAAAGATCCTGTCGTGGAGCATAGGTAGGCGCTGTGGTAGTGTTTATTGTAGCAATTGGGGTAGATGGTGTAGAGGTCGGCGATGGTATATATTTGGGGGGCAGGAGGGTAACGGGTTCTGGCACTGGGTGCAGTCCATGCACAGATGGGCTTTTGCCGCGCCTCCAGCATGCCAGCGGTGCAATCGCACTGCGGCCTGCATTAAGTAGGTCCTGGGGTGAGTGGGGCTTCTGTTGGCGGTAAGAAATGTGAGTGGGAAAACCTGGGCAGGAAAACCACAGCGAGAACACCCAGGCAGCGGTGGTGTCACAGGATCAGTCTGGAACAAGCAGAAACTGGAGGCCATAGGCAAGTTGGAGGCTAGGTATCCAGGAGCCTACTGCCCCTTTCTCCCGAAGAGCCATACTCCCCTCAAGTAGAGCCTACCTCTTAACTGGACCATGAGGCAACAGAGTATGTATGGCCCCCTTAGGAATAGGGAGAGGCAGGAATTCGATCAGGTGAACTTTCCTGTCATCTTGCAGAACCCAACAAACTGTTGTTACTAGATGACTGTGAGACCTGACCCTTTTTGCAGGTTTAATCCCCTAACTTGTTTGCCTTTTGACTTCTATTGTTTTGACCCTGTTTTCGTTGGCTATAGTACTCTGGGCACTTTACCACTGCTGATCAGTGCTAAGGTACATATGCTCTCTGTGTAAATCGTGATTATGATTGGTTATCCATGATTGGCATATTTGATTTACTGGTAACTCCCTAGTACAATGCCCTGAGTGTGCCAGGACCTGTAATTCAAGTGCTACTAGCGGTCTAGCAGCACTGGTTGTGCCACTCACATGAGTAGGTTTGTTTATATTTCTCAGACCTGACACTGAAGTATCTGCGCATGTAGTTTTAAACCTTCACTTTTCTTATATGTAAGGCACCACTCAGGTAGGCCCAAGGTACCCCCATGGGCAGGTTGCAGTGTATGTGAAAAGTAGGACATGTACTGGTGTGTTTTACATGTCCTGGTGTGTTTTACATGTCCTTATAGTGAAACACTGTGCATTTCGTTTTTCACTATTCAAAGGCTGTCTGTCCCATAAGTTAATATGGGAGCTGCCTTGTAAGTTCTTTCAAGTGTTACTTTCCATTGGGGCAAGACAGAGAAATTGAGTTTACGCTCTCCGAACTCAGAATTTAATAACACACCTTTTAATGTAGGTGGTTTTTAAATTGTGTGTTTGAAAATGTCACCATTCGGCTCAGGAGTGCTTCGGCGTCTATCGAGTTCGGTAAGTTTGTACCTCGGTAGCTGTGTTTAGAAGACACTGGTAATGGCTTTCGACCAAGAAGACAGAGATATTCTATTTTCATGTTACAGGAGCGTGGTCTCTTGGGAAATAATACTTGCATCCTGTGTAAGTTGGAGTCAGATGTTTTATGATGATTATGTTAGTTTTTCATTGCCATATTGTTCTATTTTTTTGACGTAAACACTGGGATGAGTCTCCTGATTTATTCCTTCATAGAGAAGCAGCGTTCATTGTTTATTGGATTATCACGGAAGCTTACATGTCTGAAATTGGACAGCTGCCTTAAACTCCACGGAATTTTGTGAAGAGGTATGAGTTTACTTCAAGTTTTATTACAGTCATGGGCAAAGTCTTGCAATGAGATTTTTCTTGTATTCGTTTTCACAGGTGAGGTCAGTAGTGAGGGTCAGCTTGACTACTTATTTCAAGAAATTACAGCAAACCATGTTTAAAGTGAATATTTTTCTTATGGATTGTGTTGAGTTGTGATTTAGGAAGATGACTGGATCTCTGTTGGTTCCTTTTTCTGTCTTTTGTTTATTCTGATTCTTTTCACATTTACATTATAGGGTTATAAATATGGTTTCAACTAAAATATTAGACAAAGACCTTTGGTGGGATGATTGGATATTGATCCTTTGTATGTACAATGTATAGTAATGTACCATTAACTTTTGTTTTACAGAAACGACCCTGAAGAAGGGACATCGGTCCCGAAATGCATTGGGCTATGTATTTTGCTTTTGATTATTCTATGATGTAATGATATGCTTATAGCACATTTTGTTAGAATCTTGACAGTATCAATTGGATATTGATTTGTATGTAATCGTACTCTAAATCACAAAAGATTTGTATGATTTAAATTCAAAGAAATATGATTAAATAATTTTGAGAAAAAAGAATTGAATGTTACGTTTTCATGTACAACAGATTGTATATCATTTACAGTAGTGCGCACTTGCGTCCAGCAGGCAGGTTGACTGCAGGCCTTTCTTCTTCGTTTAATTTGGTGCGGGAGGTATGCACTATCAGGTGCAGCACACAGATCGATAGAAATTCTAATTTAGGGTACAACATAAGTCACAATGAGGTATGCATAGTCTACATCATCCTCACTTTTAGAATGTGGGCAATTTCTTGCTTTACCATTTTGTGTGCCTCTGCCTGTTTGTGTATTCACCGTCTGGTTTTGGATAACCCTGGGCACTGAACGCCGCTCCGCTGTCGGAGTTTGCAGAATTTGGCATACTCCATGTTCCACTGAGAACATGAAATTTCGGCAAAACTTCTGACTCTGCAGTGGAGGGGAGTTCAGCCCCATACCCTCCCACCCCCGCAATAAATATTTTCTAAATGCAATCTGCAATTGATGTAAAATAAAAACGCACTTACCTTATCGTAGCATCCCAGGCTGCCATCCTCCTCCTTTCCGTAATCTCCTATGTTGGACATACGTAATGGTAGGACTGTGCATGCGCAGTCCTACCATGGATTACGGCGAGGAGGAGGGCAGTCCAGGACGCTGCGATAAGGTAACTGCAGTTTTATTTTACATTATTATATTTATTGCGGGGGTGGGAGGCGCATAGCAGAGAGTAGCAGGGCGGAGCGGAGTGGAGCGAAGCGGCGCTCCACAGAGTTCTTGGCCAACTCGGTGGTGCTCCGCGTAGAGCAACTCCACCTGATATGCCCAGCCTTAGTTTTGAAGTGCAGGAGCTGGGGATGTGCATTCACTCTAGACACTCACAAGGGGTTTTGAGGTGTGTTCTGTCTTTCCTGCATGACTAATAGAGGATGAGTAGACATTGTCTGCATTTAGAGTCGTGGGAGGAGTTTTCACTAGCACCTGAATGGGCTGTGTCTCCTTTGCACACTGCTGTCTCCACCCCCTGTGGTTGAGCTGGACCAGGGAGGACTGAACTGGTTTGTACTGAGCTTATAGACTCTGAAACAAAGACTACAATAAGAAAATGGGGTATAAGTATGAGACCTTAAATTCCAAGACTTTAGATTACTTCTGGAAACAAGAAGTGCCTGTCAAGAAGAAGAGCTGAAGAACTGTGTGAGGAGCACTATCCTTTCTGTGTGTGAGGGGTGGGTTGGTCTGCTGTTGCTGCTTCTATCTGTGGGCAGAGGACAAGGACTGACTCTTTTTGCCCTGCTGTAGTATCCTGCTTGAGAAGATCTCCAAAGGCGTGGGTGTGCTTGCCTCTTGTTGGAAGTCTCAGGGAGATAAAAGACTTCACCAGATCCCCGATGGATCTAAAAGAAACCTGCCTGGAAGGAGAGCTGGGAGAGTTGTGTGAGGAGTAATGCCCCTGCTGTGTGGGGGGTGAGTCGGAAAAGGACTAGACTGTTCTTCACTAAGTAAGCATGTGTTGGGCACTTAACTTTGTGGCACAAGCATGTGGAGAGTGCTTCCCCTTTCAAGAAGTAGCACTCTCAACTAGTGCGTGGTGAGCGCTGTGTTGTTAGCACTCAGTGTACATCGAGCGCTGCACTGTACCTTGTGTTTGGGGCAGCGGAGGGGAGAGCTAGGTTGAGGAAGTGCACTCCCCTCCATAGCAGCCAGTGCATGTGCCAGCTTACAGCGACAACGGCAAAGGAAACCCCGGAGTTCCTGCTTTGCCAAGCAACACCGAAGCCGCCGGGGAAGGCTAGAGAAAATAACGTGGGCCAACAGAGTCTTGGTGCCCAGCTTTGAGGAAAACATTGCTGAGCCAATGCACCATTCTCCATCGGTGGGGAAGGCGCCTTGAGGAGAGAAGACCCCTCCCATGCACCCTGAGGTAGCTGGTGGGAACCCTAACCGGTGCCTGCAGGGAGAGCTGGCACTCCGAGAGGAGGACCGCCAGCTCCCGTGTAGCTGCTCTCACCGCAGCTGGCACCCATGTCAGACACGGCTTCGGGCCGGCCCGGCTCTCACAGGGAGCTACATTGCAGCAGCTGTACCGCACATTTCTGAGCAGCTGTACTCATTTAAATTCTGCCCACCATTTGAAGCAGAGTGCCTGGAGATTTGTCTTGGAGTCGTACTTAGAAGGCCCTGCTCTGCATCGACCAAGATGTCTGGTGATGCTCTGGGAGTATTTTTCATTTCTCCCCAGTGGTACACAGAGAAGGCTCTGGACCCGCCACAGTGTTGATCAACATTGCCGTATGGCCAGCTTGCCCTGCAGTTGCTCGACGGGTTCGCAGATTTACAACTGATATATGTGGGGGACCCAGCGAGGTCACCCCGCAGATGCCGGCAGTGTGCACCACCCCTCCCCGTGTTGGTGCATACCTTGGGGGGGGCGCCTGCTTGCGAGGGAGGTAACAGGATGGGGTGGAACCCTCAAAGATGGTCTCGATCCTGGTGAGCAGAGACTCTTGTATCATAGAGGGAATCCCTATCTTACCACTTAACATGTTATAGAAGTGCAGGTGCGCAGTCTCTTTGGGTTCTCTGCAGTTGTTGGAGATCTACTCTCGGTGTTTATGGTTCTATGGTGACATGTAATGATTCATATGTTTGGGTGCATTATCGAACTGCTTCATAATTTTTTTCCCTGATTTATGATGTATGGTATGCTCATACCTGGCACTGACAGAATAATGACTAATCTTTCTGGACCTACAGATTATGTACAGTGAAGATGTTTTTATGACGTGTGCAACATATAAGTAATTAAAACATGTTTTCACTACCTGTACTGTTATGACAATTGCCTAGTTGGCAAAGTGATTTCTTGTTTATGTAATTGTGGTTGATGTGTTTTATATACAATATAAGAGATATTTTTATATAACCTGGTGTGGAGTCTGTTTTGTGGTGTATTTATTGTGTCACGTGTATGTGTGTGTGTTGCACAAACGCTTTACACATTGCCTCTAGGATAAGCCTGACTGCTCTGCCAAGCTACCAAGGGGGAAAGCGGGGTTATCTTAGGTGTGTAACTGCCTTACACTGACTATAGTGGTGGGTTCTGCTGGGATTAGGTGCATGCCCTAGCCAACCAGAAACCCCATTTCTAACAATGACCCTGAAAAGCGAATCGATGAATTCAACCACACTTACAAATACACTGCCGACCAACTCCGTATAATAAACAAGCTTACAGACGCACCTCATTGTGTACCTCGTCTATTACACTCCAATTCTATTATTGGTCCTCACAAATGTCCTCTCTGCACTGCCCCCACCCACCCCACTATTTCCTCTCCTCAGGTTCTAGCAGCACTTACCAACGTGCGTTCAGTTTCCAAGCACAAACTCGAAATCCTAGAACTCATAGAGACTCACAACTTAGACCTATTATTCATCACTGAAACCTGGGGCGACCACTCATCAGGCCCAGACTTCAAAGCAGCTATCCCGGAAAACTACTGCGTTCACAAGCTCGATAGAACTGATAAAAAGGGTGGTGGAATAGCCATTATCTACAAAAACATCTTCAAAGTTAAAATTACGAACGCCAATCACGCTGAGTGCGAGGCATTGTCTTTTACCATCAGTCTATCAGTTAAACAATCACTTACAGGCATTCTACTCTACCGCCCCCCTGGGTCCAGATCCAAGTTCCTCAATAATTTAAACAACTTAATTGAAGTCTCAGCAGGAGCCCCACAATTCAACATATTGGGCGACTTCAATTTCCATCTGGAATCTACCTGTGACCCTGATACTCTGGCACTAATTAACGATTTATCAGCGGCCGGTCTTCATCAAATCGTTAATCAGCCAACTCACAAAGCCGGACACACCCTTGACGGGCTATTTACCAGCAACCCACATATTTCTGTTTCCAAAGTGATTCCGCTTACATGGACGGATCACGCGGCTGTCACTTTCTCCATAAAATTAACTTCCCTTCCACCCTCGTCCACTCCCTCTTCTCCTATCACCTACCGAAACTGGAAAAATGTCGACCCTTCTTTTCTTGCGGCTTCACTGTCTGACAACATTATCATTACTGACAACGATCCTTCACTAGCCTCCATTAACTATCTCAATAGTTTAAATACGGCCTGCCACAATGCAGCTCCTCTAAAAACCTGTAACCGGAATAGAAAATGCCCCTCGGCTCCCTGGTTCACGGAATCTCTCCGATTGCAGAGACAACATTGCAGAAATCTGGAAAGGCACTGGCGCCGTCACTACAATCCCACTGATAAATCAGTGTACAAATGCGCCCTCTCCAAATATAAAGAGCTGATAACCACCGAAAAAACGTTCTACTTTACCTCCCAAATCAACCATGCCAAAAATTCATCAAAAAAGTTGTTTCAGGTAGTTACCCACCTTTCCAACCCTTCTGCCCCTCACTTCAAATGAACTCAATCACTTTGTGATTCCCTTGCTAATTTCTTCACAGATAAAGTAACTGCCATCTTCTCAGCCTTCACTCACGCTCCTTCCATAACCACCATGAGCTCCCCCTCAAATAGCCACACACCTAGCTTCCCGGTTTTCGAAGCGGTTACGGAGGAACAAGTCCATTGACTTGTCCTGACCACTAAATCAGGCTCACCCCTAGACCCCTGCCCCCCTGCTATCCTCAATTTAATCCCGGAAGCTGTTTCACCCGCCCTGACAAATATCTGCAACACTATGTTCACGACGGGCATCTATCCGCCAGTCTGGAAAAAGGCTATTATCAAACCTTTACTCAAAAAGCCCACCCTTGATCCCCTTCTTCCTGCCAGTTACCGACCCATTGCATGTCTCCCATTCCCAGCAAAAAATTTTGAAAATATCATGAACACCCAACTATCAACATTCATTAACAACAACAATCTACTGGATGACACCCAATCTGGGTTTAGACAGGGTCATGGTACAGAGACCGCACTACTAAAAGCCGCAGACGAAATTAGGATGACACTGGACACTGGAGGAGCGGCAGTATTAATTCTATTGGATCTTTCTGCAGCTTTCGACACGTTAAATCATTCAATTTTGATTGACCGTGTCTCAGCCATAGGAATTCAAAATCAAGCCAAACAACTTCTTGCAGCTTTCCTTGCCGATCGCTCGCAAAAAGAAAAAATGGGCCCTTTCACCTCCCAATCCTTCACCCTCCCATGTGGTGTTCCACAAGGATCATCGCTAAGTCCGACACTATTTAACATTTATGTTTCGGACTTAGCGAGGGTAATAAAATCCTACGGAATCGCCCTTACCACATACGCTGACGATACACAACTGGTGCTGTCGGTACATAACGACGGCCCAGTAGTTGCTGCAAATTTCCAAGAGGGTATGCGGGCCATCAGTTCCTGGATGTCATCAAACTCTCTAAAATTAAATTCTGATAAAACAGAGGTGATGACATTCGGGAAACTGGAGCCTGTCTGGTCCCCTCAATGGTGGCCACCTGAGATGGGAGCCCCCCCTCAACCAGTTACTAAAGTACGTAACCTTGGAGTCCTTTTTGACAACAAATTGACGTTTGCCCACCACGTCAATTCTGTGGTCTCCTCATCCTTCTTCATGTTAAAAATGATCAAAAAATTAATGCCATACCTTCCACCTTCAGCCAGCAAAACCTTAATCAGTACTTTGGTCTTTTCAAAAACGGATTACTATAATGCCCTCTTGATGAATGCCCAGGAAAAGGTCCTGAACAGACTGCAGCTAATCCAAAATGCTTCAGCCCGAATTTTACTGGGAATCCCGAAGTTCAAATCTATTACACCACACATTAGGCATCTACACTGGCTCCCAGTTAGAAGCCGGATAAAGTTCAAGGCACTATGCATCGCGTACAAAGCAGTTAATAATGTTGGCCCACAGTTCATCAGAAATGCTTTCCGCCCTCTTGAGCACTCCAGAACACTCCGTTCCTCTTCCGCTCACTTACTCAAAGTGGCGCGAACCAGGAAGGCTAATTGAGGGGACAGATGCTTTACGGTCTCCACAGCAAAAATCTGGAACACATTGCCGGTTGATGTCAAAACTGCTCCTACCCTTTTGATTTTCAGGAAGAAACTGAAAACTTGGCTCTTTTCACCTTGATTTACTTGCTGTGGCATCATCTCCTTCCCCTGGGCGCCGAGACACCCTCGGGTATTTGTGCGCTTTAAAAATTGCATAAACATAAACACATAAACATAAACCACCAACTCTTGACAGTAAGTCTTTTTTCCCGGCATAGTCAGGAGTGCTGAATTTTTGTGCCTCGGTTTCTTGAAAGACTTGAAAGAAGATGATTTGGATTGACATTTTGAAGGTGGAACCTGATTCTGTTGCCTTCTTGAAGGTTGATAAAAGGAGAACCTCATTTTCGAAGAACTTGCACCTCTCAAGGAATTACATTGAAAATAGGAAGAGTGCTTCCTTTCTTTAAAAATCAAATATAGTTTATGATCCAACTGACTGCCAAACAGTCTGGATGCCTCAAAAGGCATCTTCAGGGTGACTGTCCTCTGAGCTGCATCAGTGTTCCAGTCCTTGAGATATAGTTTCAGTCTTGCCACAATCGATGCTGCTCTAGCAAGAGCTGCTGATTTTACCACTTCAAATATCTGAGACAAATTCAATCTGATGCTCCATGTCTTCCAACAAAGGAAGGCAATTCTGAAATGCTGCAAACAAGACAAGAGTTGATTTTAATTTGTTGCGATCTGTATTGTAGCTAAGATGTCAACCATTTGAATACTGTGTCATTGATACCAGAGTGGATCTTAAGTGACTCAAGTAAGGAAGAGTGATTGACGGTATCAAAAGCCGCTGATAAGTCAAGTAGGATAAGTAGGCATGCATCTCCTTCGTCTACAGATCTGAGGATGTCCTCTGAGATATTGAGAATGGCTGTTTCCGTGCTACAGCCTTTCCTGAACCGTGGAGAAGTGTAGCTCACTGGTTAGAGGAGGCATACCCTGAAGCAGAGATCAGACCCGGGACCTGGGTTCGATTCCCGACGCGGCAGGGTCCAGAGCCCAATTGTCCACGGACTCGATAATTCTCGCTTTGGTGCCCACTCTAAGCACGAGTTCACACTATGCAGCTCTGGGCAACAAGCCTGCTTAATCTCCACAACGGCCCCCTGCGGCGGGATGCCTGGCTTTCACCTTGGGGATGCCCAGTACGGGTTATCTTACAGGGAAAAACCAGGACGGGTTCCCAATGCAAGCGCCAAGATGCCCGTAGGGTGATAGCTGCGCTCTATAAGTACATCAATCAATCAATCATCAATCTGAACCCTGATTGGAAGGTGTCAGGGAGGTTAAATTCACTTATATGATGGTTAAGTAAGATGCACTTTTCCATAGTTTTCGCTAGGAACGGGAGGTTGACGATAGGTCTGAGGTTGTTGAGATCATTGGGGTCTGCCCCTGGTTTTTTGAGAAAGGGTGTGAGAAGTCCTAGTTGGAGGGAGTCAGGTACTTAGCCTGAGGTGAGAGATATATTGATGATTTTAGTCAAGAAAAAGGGAATGATGTGGTTGAGATTTTCTACTATTGAGGATGATAGTGGATCCTTAGTGTGTGAAGTAGACTTTAGGTTCACAATTATACTGAAGACTTCATTTTCTGCCACGGGTTCGAAGTCCGACCAAATGGCATCATTTTTCAGTTGAGTAAGATCAAGGTTGCCAATAGTTTTTTTGGGGGCCGTTTGGTCATTGATAAGTTCAGGTGGTGGGGCTACTATAGAGGGAGGTGAGTCAGTGTGGACGGAAAGGGGGGAATGTTGAAGAGCTCTCTTGGTCTATTCTTTGCACGGTTGAGTTGGTTTTGAAAGAAAGAGGCCTTTTCTCTAAAAATGTACTTCTAATATGGCATCCAGGCAGTTCTTGGTAGACCTAGGTGCATTTATGACAGGTTTTGTCTCCATGTCCTTTCTGCCTGTCTGAGTTGTCTCCTCTCGTTGTTAAGATCTGAGTTGAACCAAGACTTTGAATGGATTGATCACAGTGGTTTTAGTTTGAGTGGTGCCACTTGGTCAAGAATGTCAGTAATTGCTGTATTATAGTGGGCAGTTAGATCATGAATGGTATGAATGAGAGGGTGAGGCTGTAGTTGGGCGCGGATCCTGGATCCCAGTTCAATTATTGGGACTTGTTTGATGTTCCTGGTCCAGTGCTTAGATTTTTCTATTGAGGCTGGGTCAGTTCTGCAGTGGGTATCAATATTAAACAATATGAGATGGTGGTCAGAGAAGTCAATGGGTAAGATAGATCTAAAAGAGACCAGCTCATTTTTAGTGACAATGGCATCTACAGTAGATCCTTTAGATCCTTTAATATGTGTTGGTTCAGAATTATTTAAGGTCTTTAAGTTAAGGTTATTTCGTTCCAGAAGTTTGGTGAGGTTCCCGACTGTGGTGTCTTCTGGGTTGTTCCAGTGAATTTTGAAGTCGCCCAAGAAAATACACGTCCTTCATGTCAGTAAGGGAAAACTGAGTAACTAGTTCAGTTAACGCTTCTGCAAAGAGGGTGCGATCATCAGGAGGGTGGTAGACGGTGTGTAATTTGGTAGGAGGGCATCCTTTGACTTTAAGTTCAACACCGAGGTATTCAAAAGTCAAGTATTCTGCGTTATTTATGATGGAAAGATGTATTTCTTCTCTGTGAATGATGGCTAATCCACCACCTGTTATTTTAGATCGGTCATGTCTAATGATGGCGTATCCAGGTGGTGTAAGCAGGTCTAATATGGGGGTAGAGTGCTTATTGAGCCAAGATTCGGTGAGGAAAGCGATATCGATTTCTTCGCCGAGTAAAGCTTCTGCGATATCTGTAGCGTGTTGAGCTGCTTATCTACAGTTGAGGAGCATGCATAATAGAGGGCAAGCATTATCATCAGCAGAGTGTAGTGTTTGATTGGTGGTCTATTGAGCATGAGGTCTGGGATCATTCTGGGGATTCTATTTGTGCCTGCTGTTACTGGGATTGTATCAGAAGGCTTTAAAGCCATATTCTGATTCGATGTGAGGTACGTTTTGCTGATAGCATCAGCTTCCAGTGCGGATATGGGGCTGTGAGCACGGTGAGGTCTGTGGGACTCATGATACAAAGGGAGTAGAGGGCCACAGGGTGCGATGTAAGGCCGTAGGAGACCCTTTGTGGGTAGGCAAATTATCACTATCAGAAGTGTGAGAGGGGGATAACCTGGCCTGGGTTGCAATTGGATGGGTGGCGCTGTCCAGAACTTTCATTTTGGTTTGGGCTACATGTGTACCCCAATATGGCCCAAGAGTACATATTTGGTCCCTTTGTGCACCCTGCCATCATTTTAGGTGCAGGTGACCTGGTGGCTGGGAGATATTTTAGGTGATTATCCAAGGCTGATAAATTGTTAAAGCTGTGGTTATTCGGTTCGATTTCAGGTACTTACAGTATTGTGGTGCTTATCATTGAACAAGTCTGCAGCTGATGCTAAGGTAGCAGCTCCTAAAGGAGGCTGGGTGCCTCGACCTCGTGGTCGGAGGGGAGGCAGCGCTGACCGCGGCCTGCCTGCCTTCAGATGTCAGCGCGGGTTGTCGCTGTGGTAGTGGCTTGCTTGTCACCGCGCAAGTGGCAGTCAGTGGCGGCATCGCCCAATGTGTGGGTAAGTGTGAAGTGTCACTTCATGTCCAGGAGAGCGGCCCATCATGGTGCATGGTGAAGTGGAGCGTCTGTGTCTGGTGCGGGCTGGGCCGCTGTGCCAGAGCACACCCCAGTGGCCCTTGGGGTCGATTGTGGATGGGCGAAAGGCGTGATGTGGCGGGGAGGCCTAAGCGCCGGTGCAGTCGCAGGGGATGATGCCACTGCTCGAGACGCCCAGGAGGCAGGTGAGGTGGACCCTTCATGCAGCTTGCACATGTACAGAGCTCCTGGAAAGACGCCTTTAGCTAAGCAGATGGTATCGGCAGAGCCACTCGAGGCCAATGCCCAGTGTGGGGTCTTGTTGGGTCAAGTAGGGAAGACAGCAGCGTTGGCAGAGCCATTCATGGCAGCTGGGAGGGCTTAATGGAGGCAAGGCATGGGGTGGGAAGGAAGGAGGGGCCATGGAGTGACGCTTAGGGTGGCTGGGACCTGTGGGGATGGAACTTTGAGAAGCAGCAGGTTGTGCAAAGGGAATGGTTTGCTTAGGTACACGTTGCTATGGAGTTATGAGGCAGAGGTCAGGACTTTGGACCACATTAGTCTAGTGGATGGCAGGGGTAGTATAGGGGCAATAAAGAAAAGTATCTGTGATGAGGGCCCTGATATGGAGGGTTTCTCAGGTAATTCTTTACTTCACAGAATGTTATGTGTGAACTGTGATTTCAATGGAATGAGGGTGTTGAAGGAGATGTAAAAAAACTGTTGAGATGGTCATTATGCTGGGAGTTATTGGTATGGAAACAAGTGAGGAGATATAAAGAAGAAGATTGAACTGAATTGTCAGCGTATTTACTACAGTCTCTCATGGGATCAGTTAGGGGAGGGGGGCAGAGACATGGTTCCGCAGTTAGATAACGATCTTGGTGGGGGTGGCTACAAAGAGGCCCACAGGGGCTCCAGTTACGCTGGGCTGTCTGAGGCAATTGGGGGAGAGGAAGAGGGGGTGGGGTGGGGGCATTCCTGGGGATGGGTTTGGGATTGCGCAGGATGGTCAGTACAGCGTGGAAGGAGAAGTGGCAGAGACGGACCAGGGTCCAGTGTTCGCGCTAGTGTTGGCCATGTTAGAATGGAGCGAGGAGGAGAATGGGGAGGAGGACGACCTAGGGGAGGAGGGTTTCAGTGGGGCAGGCATGTGGCAGCGCCATGGGGATTTGAGGTGGATTGGCGGCAACAGAGAGCAGCCAGCGGTCTGGCAGCCCGGTGGGGGGGGAGGAGGTGCTACCGTGGCAGGCGCAGGGACCCAGTACCCCATCCTTGTCATCTTTCTTGCAGGTAGAGGAGCGGCGCATATTTCCTGACTCTGTAAAGCTGGGAGAAACTTGACAGCACAGAAGGGAAGCGATAACTGGGCCCTGCCTTTTCACGGGAACCGCATGTGGCAGACAGAAGAAGTTCCAGAATGGTCTTGTCCCTCCATTGGCTGGAAGGCCACACGTGGCCTCTAGCACTCGCATTGTGGTGGACAGGTGAGTAGCGTCGGCTGAGTGGCATGGAAAAGTTAGGTCTGCCCCACTAGATGCCGCACGTAGCCCTACCCCTCATAAATATGTACAAGTTTGCAGGCAGGATATGGGTGTGTGCCCCAGTTGGGGTGGTGCGGTAGAGTCGCTAGGGGCCACACTGTTGGACTATGAAGATGAGAGCCTTGAGGAAGACGCAGTGCGGGATGAGGAAACAAGGAGTGAAGGGGAGGTTTCAGCTAATGTTATGCCCGGTGTGTTACAGGCAAGCACGGAGCAGCCGAGTAGGGATACGGAGAAGCAGGGGCGCCTGGCGAGGCGCCAAGAAGCAGAACGGGCATGGTCCTTGGAGTCAGGTAAGGCCCTGGCCATTGCAGTAGGCCCAGTTAGGGTATCCACAGGTGTGTACACAGGTAGATTCTGAGGGGGCAAAGAAGCAGCTGCGTTAGGGGAGGTATGTTATTGATGTAGGTGTAGACACAGAAGAAAAGGGGTAAGGTGCAAATGGCGAGCAAAGTGAGGTGGAGGGGCAAGGAGTAGGCAGCAGTGTAGGGACCGGTAGTGGGGGGGTCAGAAGAGAAGGAAGGGAAAAAGAAAGGTCTGGAGAGCAAAGAGCTTGAGATAAAGAGGTTACCCAATATTGGGGGCCACAAAGCCCTTGAGGGCCCATCTTCTGCTAGCCACCAAGGAACAGATTTGGAAATGCTCAAACGTTTGCAAAGGGGGGTGCGATCCAAAGAGGGATCAAAGAAGGAGGAATATGAGCTGGCAAAGTGGCAAATGTACCCCTGACGATTGAGAATTGGACCATGGCATTCTTTAATTTACGCCATCGTTCACTGTGAGAAGTATGCGGATCATTGCGTGACCATGTTGAAGTACATGGACGTGACCCGGAAGGCCCAAATTACGGAGAAAGCGTATGCATGGGCCTAGTACAATGAAGAATTTTGGGAGCACTAGGCATGGGAGCCTGAGGCGAAGTGGGGGGAACTGGATTTGGATCTTTGGCAGCACACTATGGGGGCCGCAAAGTCCGAGGATGGGTTGGTTTTGCAGCAAAAAGCCAGACGGGACGGGGGCACCTGTTGAGACTTTAATAAAGGGATGCAGACTCGTGAGTACTGTAATTTTCGCTAAGAGTGCTCTAAGTGCGCAGGTCGGCATCCCCTAATCAACTGGTTTGGGTGTCTGGAAGAGGGTATCAGCAACAGCAGCAGGAGAGGATGTGGCTTAACTGCTACAACGGCTGACTTTGAAGCTGGGGAACTAGGTTTGAGTCTGGCGGGAGGCTCAAGCATCCTGTGATTCTTGGGAAATCACTTAATCTCCCTGTGCTAAAAAAATGAATGTGTCCATCTGTAATGCAACTGGTGCTCATGTAAAGTGCTCTGATACCTTCCGGTCAAGTTTGCGGTATATAAAACTGCACACAAAAAAAAGAATAAAGTCTCTGGCAACCAGGGAGGGAGGTGGGGGGGGGGGGGGCACAGGGATATGGTGCAAAAGGCTCGTGCTCCGGTTGAGCTTGACAGGTTGGAGTACTGGCTGGGATTCTATTATTTTTCCAGTCTGTACAGTATTTTTAATCCATGGCCATACATGCCATCAGACACAAGACTCTCCATTTGTGAAGTTAAAATTGGCTTTATTTTTGGTGTCTCTGACCTGCAATTGCCTCTGCTTCAAAGGAGTCAGTGGGATAAATATGTTTCCTAAACTATTACTAAACAATTATTAATGGAAACAAAAGCAGAACTGCCACGTTAAACAACAAGGAGCAGAGAGATGTGCACCCAATTGTATCCGAGAACAAGCTCCCATTACTTACTTACACAATGGCTGTATTTTATCTAAGAAACGTGGAAACCCTAATATGTAGCAAACTACTGTCGGTGGAAAAACAAATATTTGAACATAGAGTCGCTTGGCTAAAGCAAAAGCATATTCCCCCCACCGGCGCTGAAACTTCCAGAGTTCGAGTGGAGGTTAGAGCCCATCCCTCCTTCCAGGACAGCAAATCTTTCTAGGAAAACGGTAACACATAAATCATAAACGGCCAACTCCGCCTGTCCAAAACCAAAAGGATAAACAACTGCAAGGGGCACGGCGCCGCCCGCCGGCTGCCATTGGCCACGACACTCAAAGCTGCCCCCTCCAAACATCCAATAGAAACCGGGCTATGGCTTGCCTCCCCGCTTGATTGGTGAATTTTTCATGGTGCTTGAGTGGACTCTGCCCTGTCTTACCATCCCAAAGTGCTGAGCCGTGCGCGGCTTCCTGTAAACATCAAGTTCTGGTGGGGGAGGGGGAGCCGTGTTCTGCAGCTGTAGTGGGAGAAGGGGTCCTCTCTGGCACGCAGATGCCTTACAGTTCTGCGTCATCCCAGGCTACGGTTATTTACCAGTTATTTTAAGCGTAGCAGCCCATCTTTTAAATATCGCTGCCAGTTAGCTCTACCGTATAAGGCTTCCTAATAATCCTCAAACCAGTGATGCGGTTTGCTGATTTTCTAACCGCACACTATAGTCACGGAAACACAGTCACAATAATGTGATCCACCAGTACAGAAAAATGCTGGAAACGCTGACATGTTTTGTCTGATTCTTAACACACCAACTTATGCAAACGTAATGCTGTGGCGAAGTGTGAGAGGCTTTTGCCAGTCTCCTGTTCTCTGAAAGTGTTTCAATTTCCTTGAGAGGCCTTGGGAATGTACCATTTGTGACTCCAGTGATTTGGGGTCAACAAGACATTGCCATATTAGTGGAGAAGACATGAAGGAAGAAGGGAGTAGTGACCAGAGGACAAACAATAAATCAATGCACTGCAGCAGCTTCAATGTACAGGTAAGGGAATGGGCAGATTATAGAGTATAGTACCCCCAGGGGCACCCAGCTGTCCCCCCTCCCCATAATAGGTACCCAAATGACACACACAAGACAGTTGGTGTTGGGTAACAATGCTGCAGGTTTATTACATAATTCCAGAATATGTAATGAGTGGGTTATCTTACGGGCGATCCAAGGGCAGGCAACCAACTGGGTCGCCCGCCCGCCTGATGAGCCGGGCAGCGCGGGAGCGATGCCCGCCGTTGCTGACCTCCCGGTGATTCTTTCTACGATCACGTGCCGTTGGTAATTCTACTCACGCCCCCCCTCTCGGGGCGGAGCGTCGCCTAGCAAGCCCCCGGTTGTTCAGGCCCACAACCGCCCGCAGGACTAGCGGGGCGCCGACACGGCTTCCGGGACCTCCCTTGAGGCTTCTCGGTTTTGGCTCAGGCACCCCCTATGGTGCCGCGCAGAGGTACCCTTTGTACCGGCCTGCTTCCAGATCGCCCTGTAACTCCGCCACAGCCCTGGAGGCGGCTAACCGTCGCAGCCAGGGCCACCCATCAAACCTTGCTCTTTACCTGCACTCTCTCATCTCTAATGCTTCGCTTAAGTCTAATAGAAACAGGTCCATGCCTACCTGGGACAGATGTACCCCATCTAAGTCGAAGTACCCCTTTATATTCCCCCTAATCATCTCGTGGCGAATGAAACCTAATCCCCTTTGCGCCGTGAACTTACGCATAGCACCGTTAATACGCCTTCTAGAATGTTCGACCGCCTCTATAGATTTAGCCCCCCGCCAAGACCTACCTGGGATAATCTCTGACCAAACGATCTCGCAATGGCCTAGCCGCTTGCAGATCTCCCCTAAGTCCCTCTTCATGGCTAGCAGCAACATTCTCCTTCCAAGGGTAATGAGGTCATTCCCCCCAAGGTGAATCACCAATATGTGAGGGATGCTCGAGCCGTGTGATCTCAGTCTCTGCTCAAGCTTGTTCCTTAGCTCAAACCATCTCATGCCAGGGAAACCCATCCACTCCACCTGAGACTGTGGGAAGTGCCGCATCCAGTTTCGGTGCGATGCCCATTGTACAGCCCGGGCGACAAATGAATGCCCGATCACCCACACCACGCGCCCTAATAAAACAGGAGACATGGTGTACACACAGGGTTATTTAATCATAGGGGTTATTCAATCAAAGATAAAACACGATAAATCACTGCAAACACGAATAAGTGAAGCCAACATCACGGGCGAACATATCTTTTATAGCAGTCCGATTCCCAGCGCCCTAATTTCTTCACCTGGGCAGGCGCTAAACCCGCCAAGTGGGCGGCTGTGGCAGCGCCAATGCGGAAAGAGTGGCTGGAGTACCTCTTTTCCGGCTGGGCGAGCCCCGCTCTGGACAGGCTGGCCCTGATCATCTGCTCAAACTGGTATCTAGTTACAGGGGTACTGTCCCTATGCACCACCAGGTATCCAGGGGCGGGGGGTCTGCACTCCAAAAACACCTTTACCCAATGTACTGGGCAGAACCTGGGGTCGCCAAGGGGCTGAAGGACCACATTAATGCCACGCCCTGCCTGATCAGTCTTGGACTTTCGTAGGTGAATGGACAGGGAGTCAGAGACGGACACATCCGACATGGCCAGGGCATCCCCCGAACAGTCGTCCTTAGACCTGGCCACTAACTCGCTAATCCTGAATGCCCCGAAAAAGGCCAGGCAAAAGGCTGCAGAGAAGAGCATGGCCTCATAAGGTGAGTGGGTGACCAGCCCAATGGCGCCCAGCATGCCCTTCAGAATCTCGAAGTCGATGGGAGCTCGGTTGTCAGGTACCCTGGGCTCCTCCCTAGCCCAACCCTTCAAGGCAGCACGAATGGCAAAGGAATTAGTGGGGTCAGCCCCACCGGACAATCTGGTGTCGTGGCTCACAGCTGCCAAGTGACTACCCACCCAAGAATGACTTTTTCCTTGCTCCCTAGCCCACACGATAAATGCTCAGACTTGGATCGCCAACGTAGCCCCTGAAGTGCCCAGCGCCACGGATGTTGCTCTAAAGGTCGCCATGTGCGCGCCGTAGCGTTTCCTGGTACCTGGGGCCAGAGCTCTTTTTCCCATCGCCTTCAAGCTCAGTCCCACTGCAGGATCCTCCATAGATGTTCCGGGAATGGGGTCATCTGTGCTCTCGCCCGCGGCCAGGCCTCCCTGAATCGGAGCCACTGAAAAAGAAAAAGAGCATCAGCTGCCACATTTTTCACGCCTTCAATGTGCCTGGCCTTAAAGTCTACATTGATGCGCAGGCAAGCCCTGACCAATTCCCTCAGCAGGCACAGCAGCAGCCGGCACTTGGCAGTCTGGTTGTTGATTGCCTGGACGACCGCCAAGGTGTCAGACCAGAATATGACCTTTCTGTCTGACAACGCGGCGGGCCAAAGGTGCAGGGCAACAACGATGGGGAAGAGCTCAAGTACAGCCACTTTTTTGGTGACCCTGCGCCTGCGCCAGACGTTGGGCCATTCCTGAGCACACCAATCCTCACCCAGGATAGCCCCGAAGCCTTCCCTACCCGAGGCATCCGTGAATAGACACAACTCCTGACTGTCCACCCAAGGCTGCCTCCATATTACCGATCCATTGAAGCACGCTAGGAACTCGTCCCAAACAACCAGGTCTTGTTTCAACCCTGACCCCAGCTTGACCCAGTGGTGTTTCTTCCTTACCCCTGCGGTGGCCCTGGCTAGCCTACGGGTGAAGACCCTCCCCATGGGTATGACCTTTACCGCAAAGTTCAGTTTCCCTAGCAAGCATTGGATTTCACCCAGCGTAGCCTTGTCTCTCCCCAGCAGACCGTGAATATCCTGCCGCAAGGCCTGTACCTTATCCGCAGGGAGTCTGGACTCGCCCTTGACTGTGTCCAACTCGATGCCCAAGAATACCAAGACCTGCGCTGGGCCCTCGGTCTTGCCTGGAGCTAAAGGCACGCCTAAGTGTCCCGCCAATTCCTGGAAACACTGCAATGCCCTTGCGCACTCCTGTGAGTCAGCTCCCCCAATAAACAGGAACTCGTCCAGGTAGTGGGTCACCCCCTCTATGCCATACCTGCTCGTTAGGGCCCACTGGAGGAAGGAGCTGAACGCCTCGAAGTATGCGCATGACACTGAGCAACCCATGGGCATGCATCTGTCGTAAAAGACTTTGTCCCCCCACCTGAACCCCAAAAGGTGTTGGCTATCTGGGTGGACCGGCAGCAGCCTGAAAGCTGATTCAATATCCGACTTGGCTAGCCAGGCTCCCTCCCCCGCCCTCCTGACCATGTCAACCGCCAGGTCTAGGGAGCAGTAGGCCACTGAGCACATCCCTTCGTCAAGCCAATAGTTCACAGAGTCTCCTTCTGGGTGTGATAAGTTGTGAATCAAACGAAACGCTCCAGGCTCCTTTTTTGGTACCCCCCCCAAGGGGGAGATCACAAAATGGGGCAATGGGGGGCCGGTGAACGGGCCCGCCACCCTGCCCAAAGACACCTCCTTTGCTATTTTGGCCTGCACTATCTCCGGGTAGTCCCTAGCAGATCTAAGGTTCTCCGCATCCCTGCTCACTAAGGGGCCTTGGTAAGGGATCGGAATCCCTCTATGAAGCCCTCCGCAATGAGGGTCCCCTCGCTGCTGTTGTGGTATCCGTGGAGGGCGGTGAGGAGGTTAGTTATGCTGATGGGTGAGGGACCTTTCGAGAAATCGTGCGGGGCGAGGGCAGGCGCGCTGTTAGTTGCTTTAGCTAGGGGCCGGTGGGCTGGGGGGAGGGCCAGCGGTGGGGCCTGCGGCCGCCCCCGGCTACTTGCTGGTGGAGGGCTTGGCGGGGCTGTCGTGCTTGGAGCAAGTGGTGGCGGCATGGGAGGCCCCGCACTTGCTACAATTGTGAGTGAATAGGCACGCTTTGCCCCACGAACAGGATCCTGCGTTAAAGAGTCTGCATGTGCCGGAGGACCGTGCCCTAAAGCCCGGCGTGCGGCCCCCCCCACGACCGCCCCGAAAGGGCTTCCTATTCTGCACTTTCACCTCCTGTTTGTCTCCCTTGCTCTTATCGCTACTCGATGCGCCTGATTTTGCTGCTGCCTCAACTGTGTGCTTGCCCATGTGCTTCATCCATAACCTGACTTCCAACTGGTCCCAATCAAGATCTGGACAAATGGCCCTCTGCTTCCAGAAGTCACAATCATAATGGTATCACCCCATGCCCCCGCACTTGGCCGCCTCCTCTGTAATTACGCTCGCATAGTGGAAGAGACCTGGCCCTTCATCCGGGAATTTCTCCACTATCACGGCTGCCATGATGGCGAAAGCCTGACCCCAGGTCACAATGTTTATCTCAGGCCGTGCATGGTAACGCACCTTCCTGTCCTCCTCCTTGTTGCCCATCCTTCTGGTATCCACCCCTTCTGCCCCATGCATGAGAAGGGTGAAAATATCTATGAATTCCCTACGCCAAATCCCTTCCTTGGCCACTAATGGAACCATCCAAGCTAGGGAGCAGCGGCCGGATACTAGCGGGGCAATGGTAACCAGCGGCTTGGGTACTACAGCTAGAGTCTGAGCCGGCGGGGGTCCCACCGGGGGGACCCCCGTTGTTAGGTTAAGGGTGCTTGCCGCCGCACCCGCCACTACATCCGTCGGGGGGGGCAGCGGTGGGGGTGCCACTGCAGAAGCAGGCTGGCCCCAGGCTTGCGTGAAGGCCCCCGGCCCCGGAGTTACGCTCGGTGGGGCTGTGGCGGGCGGCCTGACCCCTGTGGGTGACCTGACAAGCAACAGGCCAGATCTGACCTCCTCCATAAAGTTTTTTGAAGTATCTGAGAGCTTACCCAGGTCGTCCGATGTCGCAAATGTCACCTGGGATGGGCCCGGGAGTGTGGGGAGTGGCCCACTACCCAAGCCAGCGATTGCCTGGGTGTCCATAGCGGCCCTTTGTGGGGCAGCGGGTCTGATCCGTGCCGGCGGTTGTTCGGCCGGAAAGTCCTTGATTGTGGGGCGGCGAATCCTTTTCGACCGCGAGGGGCCTGCGTCATCTCCCAAGTCCCTGTCTACGGACGGAACGTCACTGGTTATACCAGAGTCCGGGGGGTTACTGGCTTACAAAAGTTCCGTTGCCCAAGCTAAGCCCTTGGTCTTTGCCAACTCCAAGAAGGCGGCAATCCGGGCTTCTTCCGATGTGCCTGCCTGGGTCTCCTCAACTTGTGGCCCTGGCGTGAACAGCGGGGGGGAGGATCCTTGACTGTCCATCGTATTGCGGCGACACTCTCTAGTCTGCAAGGGGAAAGAGAGACAATTAACCTCATGAACGCCCCCTTCGTGCCAGTCACCCTGACTCCTTGGCCTAAGGATGCTACTTCTGGGTCCCCCTTCCCCCACCTGCCCGTACTTACTCCCGTAAAGGTGCAGAGTACGGAGCGCGTCTGGCTCGCGTTTGGCTGCTGTCACGTCAATGAGCTGCCGCTTACGGATCCGGACGGTGCGTAACTGTAAAACAAACCAGCGTAAACAACAAAAAAGGGCCAATCAGAACACACACGCGCTAACTGTAAAGTAATAAAAGGGGGGGGGAGGCGGGAGCGCAGAGACAGGTGTGTATGCGCGCGGTCATACACATACCTTTTAATTCATCCGTCTCGTGCCCTCTTCCCCTTTCTATCCCCATCCCTCACCCAGCAACAGCACTTGGTATGCCACTTAAGGCCCCTAGAGGTTGCATATTTACCGAGCGCAAACTCGACCTAGAGGTAGTGGCGCAAATTCTCGAGAACCATGCAGCCCCTGCATCCAGAATCGGCCTTCTAGGCAGCCAGCCACTACATGCTGCCTCTTTATATAGCGCGAAATCGACCCGAAGGTATTGGAGCGCTATACATGAGCGCCCTATGCAAATAACACCTAATACAATATCCGCACCATATTGGCCTTGCGCAACGAGGCACGGGGGGGCTTAGGTATGCTTTTACCCCGCTCTAATATCCCCGGCCACGTGGGCTTCGCACCCGCAATAGCGGACGCGACCCCACGGGGCCCGAACCTGATTATTCACAACCGCGTCCCGCTATGCAGATTAAATCGCCCACCCCTAAGCCCCGCCCCCGAAAGCGCAGTCACCGGAAGGGGCTCACGGGAGCGCCACCCGCGATGGGCCAGGCAGCTCCAAACCTTGTAGTGCTGGGGGGGAGGGGGAGGGGAAGAGGCCCAGGACCCACGAGGCTCGCAGCCTGCATCGCCGCACCTAAAACTGCATGCCGCCGACGGACCCTTTCCCCAAGGCCCCACCCGGATCTAACCCGACGCACAGGGGAATTAAATTAATTGTTTAGCCCAGGAGTGTCCGTGACCTCCTGGCCGAGCCCGGCTCCTTGCCCCTAAGGCTGGAGGCTGGCGGTGGGCCACTGTGGCGCGGTGAGGAGGACCAAGCCCGCTGGTGAACAGACCAGGGCGCCGTGGGGGGAAGCTAACAGCCCAACACCACCCCGCGTGGGCCTCCGTGAAGCGCTCGAAACCGGTTTACCGAAAAGGCATCGCGCGCTCAAACGAGCCGTTATCCGTCCTTTTGAGGCACGGCTGATCCCCCCCCCCTTGAAGTCACCAGCATCGCGGGGGGTTTGGGGTTGGGCCGGGACACGCCCGACCGCAGCACCGAACATGGCCGAGCAGGGACCAAAGGGGAGAGGGACCTCCCCCCGAGTCATCACACGGGGCCGACACCCGGCCCATATCCCCAACCCCGAGCCGCTACCCGCAGTGCGAACGCCCGCCCGCGGCCAGGGCTGCACCCCACTCGCACACGACGCAACCTCCCCAGCCATGCACCCCACGCCGGAGAGGGAGGGGGATCAGGGTCGCGCCCAACACACAGGGCAAGCAAGAGCGGGGTCCCCAAATGAACACCCGCGACCCCCACCACCCACGTTACTACCATCCAGGCCGGGGTGAAAGGGAGGCCGTGGCGGGGGGGGGCGCAGTGAATAGTTCAAGGCAGCAGCAAACTTTGTCTCCCCTAAGTATCTGCCAGCTCGCCCCTTGCCGGGGAATAAATCATGGCCAACACCACAAGCTTTGCTCTGAGCACGGCCCCCCCCGCCTGTGGTACTCCGACCACAGGGCCCCGTCTCCTGGTACTGCCCAGGGACAGGGCCGGGGCGAGGGGGTCAAACCGGCAAACTCACCGCAAAATATTCCGGACGGCTGAACGGTCGACGATCAACGCGAGACGACCGATCAAATGGCGAGGTGGGCGACAAAGAGGTCGCCAGGTGGGTGGGGGAAGGCTAAATAGCCTCCCCCTCACACCAGGGCCAGGAAGTGACACGCATTGCGCGTCACTTCCGGCCAGCCCGAGGAGGGGGGCTCCGGTCTGCGTCCCCGCCCCCCCCCCCAGTGGGAGGGGGTGTGGAGGGGTGACCGGGGCCCCGGGGGCACTAAGGCGCCGACCGCCGATTGGCCCCCTGCGGGGGCCACAGTCAGCGGCATAGATGCAGGATGGTGAGGAACAACTGAGGATAGGGAGGAGTACACGGGCACAGAAACATAAACCCACACCACAGTCACAATGTGATAGTGGTGAAGGGTGGGGAAAAGTTGGGCACAGGGTGGAACTTTGTTGGATGGTGGCGAACATATTAGAAGTGGCAGAGGGGACAGAGGCAGACATAAATGTACAACCCATGTCTGTCAACGCAGGGAAGGACAGTCTATAAAGAAATTGGTGGGAAGTGAGGGAGGTGCGAGAAGAGGTAGAAAGCCAAAGAGTGGGCTTGTTTTAGCTGAAAGCGTTGTTTGTTCTAACGGCTATAAGTTATGTGCTATATTTGGATGCACCAATATAAAACCTTTCAGCATGCAGTGAGGACCACGCTAAATTCATCATGTATGATCATTAGTTCAAAATATGGAACAAAGCCTACGTTTACATTGATAAACATAATACAGTACACATAATAGCAGCTCTTTATTACCATTTATGACCACTAAAACCTTACAAACTAAAAACAGAAAATAAATCAGGGCAGACCTATGTGTACAATAATAATTAAAAAGACGCTCATAGAGGCTAAAATGCAAACAAGTGAAAACATACCAACAGTTCTCACAGCAGTTTTTAAAGGGAACACTTCTCAAGCTTAGTAAAAATATTCAACTGGATAGCTCTATTTGAAACTCTGTATCTCGTTGTGCCTCTATGGAGGCATTTGTTTGTTAGAACGGTGAATCAGTGAAATTAAGGCGAGACTTGCAAAATGTGGGCGAATTGACAGGTATATGAAGGAGGTATGTTCAGTGCTTGGTCATTTTTTCCATCCTTGTGTGTGTCTGTCTTTGTTGCGTGCTCGGATTTGGTCATGTGAAGATTGTAGTGTTTGCACCATTTATATATAGCGCTCATTACCCCTGTGTGGGGTGCTGAAGCCTACATTGGTTGCACGCTACACCATGTAAGGTGGTTGGAAGGATGTTTTCTTTGTTTTGTTCTTGTGTGAGAAGTGTTTCCATGTTGTTCCTTCTGAGTGTGAGGACCACCGAGGTGCGGTTGTCGTGTTATGACACTCTGCACTTAGCAGCGCGTGGATAATGAAGTGTGAGGTAGGTCTTCAGTATGCTGCTAGCTTTGAACTGCTCTGCACTTCCCTTATTGGTATTTCTTATGATATTGTCTGCTTAGCTGGTTACTGCACTGGGTTGTCAAATCTGACATTTGATATATAGTTCTGTGGTCCTAAACTGGCATGGTTGGAGGCAGAGATCTGTTGGGATGGGCATTGTTATTATCATCCCATATCTGAGCGTCATCAGAAATGTAAATAATTGTCAGAGTGTATAGATATTTGGGACCTGCAGTGGCGGACTATATTAAAGCCCTCCAAAATGTCCAGCAGTGTGTGGCAGATCTCTTCAGTTAGTCCATGCAGGGGCGTAGGAGACAATACATTTCTGGTGGGGATGGGGATAGCCTTATAACCAGGACCACTGTAATTATGTGATTGTGCGGTTGTGCCAATTTTCGCATAAATATAGACTTGCCGCATTTGCCACCTAATCCACCATCTGCCGCATAATCTGCAGATTTTAACCCCCCAAAAATGTGTTTCTAGCTCAAGCGGTTCAAAAGTAAAAAAAAATGCAGTGACTCGTATTGCCGCCCAGTAGAAGGCCCTTTGCAAAGCTGGACTGGACACCTTTCTGTTGCTTATTGCTATATTTGGGTATTAAACTGGTACCAAAGAAGTGCAACTAGAGTTCAGATATTGTTACCAAGTTTAACAAGCATTTGCAATGCAACAGGTCTCGCATTTGTGAGAGTTAGAGTTATTGGCATTGTAAATGAAGATGTCTCTTGCTGTTGTGTTTTGGTTTGGAGTGGAGTGAATGTATGTGGTGTGGAGTTCTATTGTGTGGGTTGAATTGGAATTTTTAGTAGTGTAATTGTGTGGTGTGAAGAGGACTTATGTAGTAGAATTATGTTCCATGGTGTGCAGTGGAATTATGTGGTTAGTAATTATGTGGTATTGAGTTTACTGGAAATATGTGGACTGGGAATATTTGCCATGGAATAATTATGTGGAATGGTTTTTGGGTTGTAGTGAGGTATGTAGTGGAGTTTAATTATGTGGTGTGCTGTTGAATTCTGTAGCATGTTGTGGAATTTTGTGGTGTGGATTGGATGTATGTATCGTGTTGTGTAAGTGTAAGTTGAACTATGTGGTTTGTTGTCGTATTATGTGGTGTGAAATGTATATACGTACAGTTGAATTGTGTGGTGTGGAAGTGTGTGTCGTTGAGTGAAATTATGCGGATTGGAATTATGTGGCATGGTGTGGAGTGCATTTGTGTGGATTGTGTAACAGTTCTCACAGCAGTTTTTAAAGGGAACACTTCTCAAGCTTGGTAAAAATGTTCAACTGGATAGCTCTTCTCCACCTGTGTCTGAGCTGAACTCTGTTTACAACACAGTTGACTTCTAAGGATCTTCTGCATTGAAGTTTAAAGGCTCACTTACAAAAGGGCTTTGTTTGAAACAGTAGCATAAGCAAAGTCATTGCTTGCTTCAAAAATGACTAGAATTCCACTTCCCAACAGCAGTTGTGCATTTTGACTGTACTACAGTGCACATGGAGTTTCATATATACTTTACATAACCTGCTACTCGGCAGCGCAGTTGAAAGTGATTGGTACATCATGTTATCTTACTACTTTTAACCAATAGACTCAAAACTGACATGTCTACTGTATGTAATTGTAAATTATATTTGCTAGCAAGTGAAAGAGAGGCCTCGGCTCAAGGTGAAAAAGTGAAGTTGTATTGTCCTCATTCCCTCCAGGACAACTTTGCATACCACTGGTCACCTCTTAAAGTACCTGAAATTAATATCTACATTGTTTTCCTAAGGAGAAAAACATAAATCACTGTGATATTAGCTATCTCCATTCACAGAATACTTCTTTTTTTTTTTGGAAGCGCTGTTATAGTGTGAATATTTTTTTCATTTTGAAGCTGCTGAACTTGAGAAAGTAACTTAGTCTAGCAGTGTGCTTTCATCTGATAACGGGACGGCAAAAAGCAATCAAAGCAATCAATTAAAACTGCGGCAGGCATGAAACAATTAAAACAGGTAATAGACTGCAAGGGAGGGGGGAATGAGAGTAGAGAGAGTGGGATGGAGGAGCAGGGAAAGGGACTCAAAAATGAAAGCATAATCAGCGCGGCACGAGCTGATAGAGCTCATGCCTCGAGTTGTTCAGGGAGACCAGAGCCAATTCATGGCTGGGGCAGCAGCGAGGAGCAGGGCAGGCACAGACAGCAATGCCCCCTGCTCTGAAGCAAGCAGCACAGATCTCTGTATCGTCCACCTGCCAGCTCTGTTCTGCTCTGCTCTTGAGTTGGGAAAACAACCCAACAGTGAAAGCGAAACCAGTGCGGCGCTCGTGAAATGGGCGCCGCGCTGATAAATGATAATAGTCCATAAATAATGTATGTCCACAATTGTTAAAAATACATAAACAACCAAAAACGGCAGAAAGTATACTAAATTGAAAGCGTGCCGTGTCACACACTTGTATAAATTAAATAAATAAGTAGTCCCTAACAAACATATAACATTTAGGAGTGTAAGTAAACTGTAATTGGCCAGTGCTCCTAGCATAAAACCGGAAATGATCTATCAGAGTGTAAACCAATAAGAATCCAGGAAATTAAAGGGACGTAGGAGTGAACCAATTGCAAGCAGCAGACTATATTCCACTCAGTGGAGTAATTACAGCAGGTCTTGCAGACAGTGCTTGCGTGCTGATGCTCAACCTAAAAATATTGAAGTTATACTATTACAAAATGTGCCAAATTATGCTGCACAATTAGCTTTTTCTTGCCGAATAATTGATTCAACCCGATGCATAATGTGGCCTTTTCTTGCCTCATAATTCCAGTGTCTCTGCTTATAACCCTGTGCAAACCTGGGAGAGCCTGCCCACTTAGCTTCCGTACCCCATTTCCCGGGCCTGTTCACATCTGCCACTCCTATATCACCTGGAGGGGTGCTGTGTGAAATGGAATATTCATTGACTTCCTGTTCATGATGAATCAGTTATGATACAAGGCAAAAGACATTGAAAATATGGGGAACTACGACCCCCTTCTTTGAGACCCAAAGATATCTGGGGCCTACTGTATACCTTTTTATTCCACGCTGCTTAAGTCGATGATGTTGAACCATCGACCTCCCCTAACCAAAGTACTCTATGTCTATGGTATATGTGCTACCAGTACAAAGATCTGACAGACTACAATACAACATGCAATGTAACCTTTGTGATGCGCAAACTGTATCTTGCTATTTAAGGCCTTTTGCACTTGCTCTTATGGACTTAGACTGCACTCACTGTATTTCCCTGTAACATTGTGAAATGTGTGCAGATTTATGAAGGTGCATTGATATGAACCCTGCATTGCTGATGCGTTTGCTCGAGTATCACCTTGCTCTGAGACTGCATTAATCTGCTCTCAAGAGTTTAAACTGTGTTTAGAAAGTAAATGTAAGACTCGTTTCTTGGCTAGGAGAGTGAATGTTTATGTGTGGTAAAAGCTGTATTGTTAGAGGCCTGGTTTAGGCCCTTACCTGTAGCACTTCAGACTGTGGATTGAGCCTGTCTGTCTCCAAGGAAATTCTGAATAGAGGTGTAGCTCCCAGCCCCCAGCCCAGCAGCCTACGCTTGAAATCACACGCCTCTTATATAAGATGCTATTGGATGTTCCATTTGTGCACTGATTGGTGGCTGTATCTGTTGTTTCTGTTGGGCTTAGGGTTAGTGTTCTGATTGGCTGATAGATCTATGGTTTCTATTTGGTCCCTGGGTCAGTGTTTTTATTGGACGTAGGGCTTAGGCTTAGGGTTCTGATTGGTGGTTTGCTTTAGGGTTTCTAATTGGTTCCTTGGGCTAGGGTTTCTATTGGATGTAGGGCTTTGGTTTTCATGCCTGATTGGCTGCTGGGACTAAGGCTGGAACTAGGCCTGAGGCTGGAGTTTGTATTGGACATAGGGCTAAGGGTTTTGTGCCTGATTGGCTGCTGGGACTAGGGCTCGGGCTAGAGTTTCTATTGGATGTAGGGCTTAGGCTTTCATGCCTGATTGGCTGCTGGGACTAGGGCTGTGATTGGCCGAAGGTGTCACCTGATCAATTGAGTTATATAAGGTCAGGGTTCACGGTGTCCCAGCCTGGGCGTCGAGGCTAAGGGCGGCGAGGTCAAGTGCATTTGCCTGTTTGAGCATTATTTCGAGCCTGTTCAAGACTGGTCAGGACTAGGGCCAGAAATGCTGACCAAATTTACATGCACCCACCCTACCCCATACACCCCTACGAGCAGATTAACACACTCACAACAGATGTACTCTCCCATTTACTACAAGCTAACCCTACACAAAATTCAATGTCTCAACACCTACTATATAACCCCATAAACCACACATATACACCTTTCATCCCCAGCTACCACACATTTGCACCATCACTTGCAAACGATACTCCACACTATCCTATACCACTAACCAATCCACTCATCACAAACACAACCCAAATTCACACCATACATAGCTATATCGCATCTAGGCACACACTTCCTTCTCTAATTACTCCTAACAGACCCTTCTTTGTCACCAACAAACCTTTACTCAGCCTTCCATCTTTTTATCCACCAACACCCTCCTCTTCTTTCTACCACAATAACAACCCCGCAACATTTACACTCCACTGCACAACACGCATTACCTCTTTCAGCAATCAAATCAAACACTCATAAATCTAGTTCCTCCCCCTTATACACCACATACACTCAATTCACAAACACATCACCACCCTTTTACCTTACAACTTCCTCTCACCAACAACGCTTTACATACAAATCCTTCTCAGAAAACAAATACATCAGCACCTCCTTTCACAAATCCTCAAAAACAAAACATAACACACACACCAGCACAACAAAATCTCTCATACACACCTCATAATAATTTCCAAGCTACAAACATACACCCACTCCCACCTTCCTGACTACATACATGATACACACCATGAACAAACACCAATGCCAAGCTATCACTCTTCCCCCAAACCTAAAACATATGCAGAAACTCAGCAGATCTCTTTTAACTGCCTCTCATCCATTGGACTATTTAGAGCATAACAACATCATCCACATGCTGCACCATCACCCCTAACTCATACACCTTCTACCCTAAACAGAAGCAAACACAAAAAGCAACATGCCACTCCCCACAACTTCGCTTTTCTATGTCTACTGCACAACAAGGCTACACTACAAAAACAACACAGCCCACCATCTCCACCATTGTACACATGCAGACCCATCAAATTGCCTTCTTAGCCTGCTGGATGAGGAACACAATAGAGAACAGCTACACTATTGCTCTCCTGATACAGCTAATACAAGCACTAAGGACACACCTGCCATAAGCCCACAAATTACTACTCGCTCATCTACAAAACTAATCCACACTATCACAAAAGCACATTCTCTAAACTGCCTGCTAATAATTCTCTATTGCTCCCTAAAAACAAGCATTACATCTACGACCTTCTCACTGACACAAAACCTTACATACTGTTGGTTAACTGAATCATGGTTGGGAGATAGTATGGCTCCAGTCTTGCATGAAGCCGTTCCTCTAGTCAAACTATCACCCAAAATCATATAGGTCAAAAGAGGAGGTAGCCTAGCTGTTATGTTCAGGCAAACATTAAATATCACTTAAAATGATGACATCTCCATGCAAGGTTGTGAGGCCATCTTCACCATATGTAACCCTACACCATCTTCCTCCTGTAACTTCCTGCTTCTTTATAGATATCTACCTAGCAATGCAACATTCTCAGACACAATTCTATACATCGATTCAAACTTTATCACACTACACTCCAACCTATGCATTCTGGGTGATCTCAACATTTAGTTTGACAAACCCAATATGCCACCCATCCAAAAACAATTATCACAGGCCTAGATGCACCGAACCTGCATCAGATCATCCATAAAGCCACACACATTGGTGGCTTTATCCTAGATGTAATTTTTGCAAATACAGAACTAGTTATTTTTCAAACAGTGACTCCACTCACATGGTCAGACCACCATTTGCTTGCTTTCCAACAAAAAACAACACTAAGTGACACACCTAAAACCACCTTACGTGCATACACCTATAGACCGCGGAACAACCTAAATTCTGAACACTTAGAAACACAGCTAACATCCAGTACACATTTAGAGACAATAAATTCCTTTCAAAAACTTTAAGCGTTTGATATCCTCATACCACTAAAAACAACACAACAGAACAAACGAAAACAGGCACCTTGGAGAACTACAGAGCTAAAAGAGATAAAATGCAAATTAGAAAGCTGCAACGTGCTTAGCTCAAAACAAACACCAATCAAGACAAACATTGCTTACAGAAATTTAACAGATTATACAAGTCAGCTATCAAAAAATCAAAAACAAATACTATTCAGACAGAATTCAAAATGCTAAATGTGCAAATAAAGAGTTCTATAAAATTCTCACTGAATTTCGTAAACCAAATTGCCTAGAAGAAGCTCATCCCATTACTCAAAATTTCACAGACAAACTGGCAAACCATTACACGGCCAAAGCAGATGCGTTTGCTCATATTTAAAACAAGGAAAAACCACCATCATCAACCCTTTTCCAAAACAACAATCCAAGAGTACGCTAACCCAGCCTCTCCATTTCTTCCAACAAATTTCACATGATGAATTTATGGACCTGTGCAAAAAGAACAATTGATGGACAGAATGCAGAACAATGTCATACATTCCCCTCAGTACAGAGATCTGGGCCCAAATCCATCTTTTTTTGCTCACCATACCATTTCAGTTTGGACCCAGCCATATGCAAATCGGTCTTCACCCTGCGCCCAATGGGAACAGTCCAGTCAGAACTGCCAGACCAGGTCCTCCCTGTACTGGAAACAAGCATCCTAGGACCGATTTCAGGCTTTCAACCCTCATCAGCCAGGATAGCTTGACTCCAGTGGCATGGAGAGCACGAAACCCACATCTGGGCATACCCATCCCACTCGGGGTGACGAATACAAAAAGAACAATTGATAGACAGAATGCAGAACAATGTCATACATTCACCCCAGTACAGTGATCTGGGCCTAAATCCATAGTTTTTTTGCTCACCATGCCATTCCAGTTTGGTCCCAGCCATATCCAAATCAGTCTTGACCCTGCGCCCAATGGGAACAGTCCGGCCCGAACTGCCAGGCCAGGTCCTCCCAGGACTGGAAACAAGCATCCTAGGACCGGTTTCGGGCTTTCAGCCCTCATCAGTCCGACAGCTTGACTCCTGTGGCATGGAGAGCACGGGACCCACATCTGGGCATACCCGTCCCACTCGGGGTGACAAATGCAAAAAGAACAATTGATGGACAGAATGCAGAACAATATCATACATTCACCCCAGTACAGAGAACTGGGCCTAAATCCATTGTTTTTTTGCTCACCATGCCATTCCACTTTGGACCCAGCCATATGCAAATCAGTCTTGACCCTGCGCCCAATGGGAACAGTCCAGCCAGACCTGCCAGGCCAGGTCCTCCCTGGACTGGAAACAAGCATCCTAGGACCGGTTTCGGGCTTTCAGCCCTCATCAGCCAGGATAGCTTGACTCCAGTAGCATGGAGAGCACTGGACCCATGTGTGGGCATAGCCGCCCCACTCGGGGTGACAAATGCAAAAAGAACAATTGATTAACAGAATGCAGAACAACGTTATACATTCACCGCAGTACAGAGATCTGGGCCTAAATCCATCGTTTTTTTGCTCTCCATGCCAGTTCCTCTAGGCTATCAAACTATCACCCAAAATCATATAGGTCAAAAGAGGAGGTAGCCTAGCTGTTATGTTCAGGCAAACATTAAACATCACTTAAAATGATGACATCTCAATGCAAGGTTGTGAGCCCATCTTCACCATATGCAACCCTACACCATCTTCCTCCTGTAATTTCCTGCTCCTTTATAGATATCTACCTAGTAATGCAACATTCCCAGACACACTTCTAAACACAGTTTCAAACTTTGTCACACTACACTCCAACCTATGCATTCTGGGTGATCTCAACATTTGGTTTGACAAACCCAATATTCCCCTATCCAAAAACAATCATTACTGGCCTAGACACACTGAACCTGCATCAGATCGTCCACAAACCCACACACATTGGTGGATACATCCTAGATGTAATTTTTGCAAATACAGAACTAGCTATTTTTCAAACAGTGACTCCGCTCACCTGGTCAGACGACCATTTGCTTGCTTTCCAACAAAAAACAACACTAAGTGACACACCTACCACCTTACGTGCATACACCTATCGACCGTGGAACAACCTAAATTTTGAACACTTAGAAACACAGCTAACATCTAGTACAGATTTAGACACAATAAATTCTATTCAAAAACTATAAGCGTTTGATATCCCCATACCACTAAAAACAACACAACAGAACAAACGAAAACAGGCACCTTGGAGAAATACAGAGCTAAAAGTGATGAAACACAAATTAGAAAGCTGCAACATGCCTGGCTCAAAACAAGCACCAATCAAGACAAACCTCACTTACAGAAATTTAACAGATTATACAAATCAGCTGTCAAGAAAGCAAAAACAAATACTATTCAGACAGAATTCAAAATGCTAAATGTGCAAATAAAGAGTTTTATACAAATTCTCACTGAATTTCATAAACCAAATTGACTAGAAGAAGCTCATCCCATTACTCAAAATTTCACAGACTAACTGGCAAACCATAACACGGCCAAAGCAGATGCGTTTGACTCATATTTAAAACAAGGAACAACCACCATCACCAACCCTTTTCCAAAACAACAATCCAAGAGTACGCTAACCCAGCCTCTCCATTCCGTCCAACAAATTTCACATGATGAATTTATGGACCTGATCAAAGCAAGCAGGCCTGTCGGCAGCCCTTCTGACCTGTGTCTACCACAAACCTTCAAGAAAATTCTTCTAACAACCTCTGCTGCCCACCAGTAAGAAGAATCATCAGCAATTCCTTAACTACTAGAATATTTCCAGATGATCTCAAAAAGTCATACATACGCCCACTACTGAAGAAAACAAACCTGAACCCGCTGAACCCGGACAACTACAGATCGATTACAAATGGACCTTTCCAAAGCAAACTGATAGAAAGAGCAGCATTCACCCAGATGTCAAAATTCATTGAAGATAATGCCATACTTTCAGACTTCCAAATAGGATTTCATCTGGAAAAAGGTGCAAACTGTGCCCTCATTGCCATCGGGGCAGACCTTAAGAACACAGTTGACAGGAACAGCATTGCTGTGTTACTTCTCTTGGACCTCTCAGCTGCCTTTGACATGGTTGGCTATGACACTCTGGTACAAAGACTCTATGAAGCCAGCATTGAGGATTCTGCTCTCAAGTGGATCACATCCTTCCTTCACAACATAACTAATGCCATCCTACCCTCCCTTCCTCTTCCAAGCATACTTCACAAAAGCAGGGGTCCCTCAAGGCTGTATCTTCTCACCCATGCTTTTCAACATCTACATGAAGTCAATACCGGCACTGATCAGTCAGTTTCACCTCAAGTGCTATAACTATGCTGATGACACAAAACACTCCTTCAATGGGAATGCCCCACAGGCATTGGAACATCACTAATTTTCAGTTGTCTCAGAGCCATAGATCAGTAGATGACATGGAGCCATCTCAAACTGAATACTTCCAAAACGGAAATACTGATGTGTGGCGATTGGAAACAATATGATCTGCTCACCTCATGGCCTAATGATCTGGGAACACCTTCTAAAGCATCGAAGGAAGTAGGAAACCTCGGAATGAGCATGGACACCAAGCTATCAATGAATGGCCAAGTGGACAAACTAGCAAGATCAAGCTTTGTTACTATGAAAACTCTTTGACGCATCTTCCCCCAGCTGGTATTCCCACACAAGGTCCATGCTGCCATCTCTATTGTTCTGTCCAAACTCGATTATGCCAACAGCCTCTACCACAGATCATCTTTAACAACTATAAAAAGACTACAACAGATTCAGAACTCTGCTTCCAGACTACTCTTACATATAAAACCGCAAGTCCACATCTCACCTGCCTTGAAAGCCCTACATTGGTTACTGGCTTCCAGAAGATCCACATTCAAGCTGCTTTGTAACACCCACAAAGTAAAACATAGAACAGAACTGCTCTTCATCAAGGAAAAATCCCAAAATACATTCAACAAAGGAACCTCCACTCTAGAGTGTCACCTCGCCTCAAAATCCCACCATGCAAGAAAAAAACATGGGTGAACATCCTTCTCTGTTCAAGCAGCCAAACTATGGAACTCTTTACGACCAAACTTAAGATCCACGGATAACCACCTTATCTTCAGAAGACTACTCAAGATTTGGCACTTCCCGATATAACCACCATACTCAAACATAAATATACAGCATATCCCTCTGTATATAACATGCATAATAATTATGTTTTTAAAGATATAGATATTTGTTAGTTCTGCTTAATAAATGTACATATTACTTTTAGTTACATTAGCCTATGTTTAAAATGTATATACGTGACTGCATAAATAAGTAAATCTTTTATCATAACTTTCTATGTACAATTGCTTCACTATTGATAAAAAATAATAAATTAATTTAAAGCACAGCAACACTTGAAAGTCTGAGTTTATTAAATGCAACTTTACTCTACATATATTACCTTCCTTATGTATATATACCTTCCATGTACTTATAATATACCTTCTATGCACTTATGTATCTTTATATTTATTACTTTGCATGTTATTCAGCATATCCAATGCACTACCCTATATCTCAACCTATATCTCTCGCAGTAAATCCTCTACCTCCATTCTGACTCATCTCAAACCTCATTTTACTTCTCTTTCCAATGCACAACCCTATTACTTACCCTATATCTCTCTCAATATATCCTCTACCTCCACTCTCCTATTCAACCCATACTCCATACAACTACTATGATCCCCCAAATCACCCTTTTTAGACTCTGCCCTCCTCTACCCCTCCTTGCATCATCTCATACCTCTTTTTCTATTCAGATCTCCCAAACAAGCATTCTAAACCCTTCCCTCTGACTCTTCCCCTTTCTCCTCCCCATTACTCATCCCCAACCCCCTCCTACTGCTATGAACTCCAAAAACTAAATAATAATAATTTCTAGACCCTTCATTCTTCTATCCCTCCACTATTCCTTCTGCAATTCAAATAACAGAAAAACATGTAAACCGCTCAAATCAAATTAGTTTCATTTTTCCCTACACTAATTCACCACTAATCCTTTACTGGTTCTGAGTAGCTTGCTACTCACTAAAAAGTACTTCAACACCTCATCAGGGGTAGCAGCACTATATAAATGCAAACCTTTTCCTCTTCTATCCCTCCACTATCCTTTACAATCCAAATAACTGACTAACGTATCCATCACTCAAATTACTTTCATATTTCACTATACTAATTCACCACTAATCCATTTTGGGTTCCGGAGTAGTGTGCTGAAAAAAGCGCTTCAACGCCTCATCAAGGGTACTAAGCGCTATGTAAATGCAATTACAATACAATAAAATAAAATGTATCTTGAAATGTAACTATTATAATTTTTTGCCAATTTGCTTTCTCCTGTCTGTACTCCTAAAATTTGAAAATTAATTAAACAAATTATAATGCAAGTCAAACAACAATATTTAAAACAGAAAAGATCCCAACATACTTCAATATGCTCAAGTATGTAACGATATCAACAACATAAATAATAATGCTAGGCAAAACTGCTCAAAATAAAACGTGGGTTCTCCCTCTCACCTACGCTGTATTCTAACCCTTCCTTAATTAGGTGAAAAACATTAAGAGAATATGTCAGTGTCTTGCTTCGCCTTTCAGATAATACAGAATTTCTCACACGGTGGCTCAACACTCACAGCGAAGCAGGAGACATAACACAACACCTTTAGAGAAGGGTTTTATTTTACAAAATGTAAAGACTCTCTTTTTAGAATAAGGCTTGGGGTGTTCTTTTACACAGTGCTCTCTAACAGAAAGGCTTTCCCAGATGCCAAAAGAACAACATTCAAATACACAAAGATATATATACATATATGCAGGGAAAACTACTTCACTTCAACAAATTACACTGAAGAAAGGAGCGATATCCCGAAACGCGTCTGGCTGGCCTTTTACACAGATGCCTGTACCCTCGCTGAGTGCCTGCTGGCAGTGTGTTATCACAATAATTGAAGTATTCATCTACCTATTGGCGTCTTCCATGTGGGTTACTCTTTTTGATGGATATCAACAACCCTCAGCTTTATAATCTCAAAACACTCTAGAAGGTTTGAGAAACCTTCCCCCCTGAGCCAAAGGAATCTTACCAGGACTGTCCAGCTTCAAGGCAAGCATTCCATGGCGGGAAGGAGTTCCCACGTTCCCTCTACAATCTCGCATATTCCAGCCTTCATCTTGATGAAGCTTACGAAAGCCTTCCAGGGTACATTAAACAATCTCTCACAAAAACAATCCTTGAACGTGATTAACCCAAACAACTTGCAAGCGTGGATGTGCGCGCAGATAATGCTCAAGCGAGGCAGAGGCAGAATTCAGGATGACATGAGGCCATGTCAAAGCCAATAGTAAGAACTTCATAATACTCCCAATGTACAATACAATGCACATTTGTGCACCACTACTTATAGCATCACATGTTCCATCTCTCAATGTACAAGACTGAGCACATTTATGCACCACTGCTCATAGCATTGCACTTCGAGACCAAGAAGTACATTCCCCACCTCTCTCTCCCTCTCATGCTTTCAAATGCACATCCCACACATTCTGTTCTTGGCAAGGCTGTTCTACTCTGTGACAGTTCCCACTGAAAGACTGCAAGACTACAAGAAAGAAATCTTTAAGAGATGCAAGGCATATGCAGGACATCGTTCATTCTGACTAGGGTAAAATAACACACCAAAGTCAATTCAAATAATGGTAATCAAAGGTCATCACAGGGTGTCAGACCACAAGAGTGCCTCTAGCACTACAGTCAGAAAGAGATACACTTCTAGTAGCTGAATTGTGCAGTGTAAAAACGTATAATCTTGGCCCAATCTCGGCTTCCCTATTTCACCAAAAAGGTGTGATCCTTGTTGTATTTCAGGGAGTCTTCATTTTAGCCTGCAGGTGTCAGGCTGAATGGGACTCTTCCCTCTTTAGATCTTTCTCACTGCCCTGCAGGGCTAGTCTTTAAAGCAGCAGTGGGGGGTAGGGCCAAGGGTGGCAGGATGCAGACAGCAATCAAGCAAACACTGCTTTTAACTCCACTCTCCTGTTGTCCTGCCATACGCAGAACGAGGGCAGCAGTAATTAGCAAAAACAAAAGGGCTCAGGGCGTTGATGGCCTCCTGACTCACCTTCATTTTGTGACCAGTAAATTTCCCATGGATAACTGGAGGCAGGTCAGCAGGTCAAGTGCAGGCCCACTATAGGTAGCGCTTTTGTGTGCTAATGGCCCTGTGAATCATGGAAGAAACAGGGAAATTGTTTTTGACCCCTCTTCCTCCCCAGCCTTGTCCCCCGAGTCCCACCCACTCCAAAATCTGGGGGATACATCCTCCGCTCCCCCTACACTTACTACGCCCATGATTCAATGCCTGTTTATCTGGTTATGTCTGGTGATTTGACTGTACAGTACTGGTGATGGACAACCCTTGTAGCAGATATGTCTTTTATGAATGTAAGAGCTATATGTTACAGCTTGCTGTTGACCGATGCAAGTAGAGAACATGGGAAATAGTTTTATCAGTTTGGTCTCCATGCTTCAAGTACCAAGCATGTGGGGCAGAGCATTTGATTAGCCCACTATAACAAGCATTGGCAAAGCCAAAGGTTTTTGTCTATGTGAGATCTAGTAGATTTGCTCATTTTTCCATCCATGTTGCATAGTACCACGGTTGGTGTTCATCATGGTTTATTTTTTTAAAAAGTTATCGTACTGTCAATGCTGGCTGTGTCACAGCGTTTTTAATTTAAATTTCAGCCATGTTGCACAGCAGCCAAGTTGCTGTAGAACATGGCTAAAAACATTGACAAAACCAATAGATCTCGCAAAGGCAAGACCGCTTGACTTTGCCAATGCTTGTTTTTTTAACAGCACTAAACATTCTAGATTGGAATTTCAATTTTTCATTAGTATTGTCTAGTAAGCCACAGAGGGCTGAGAGTAACTGCAGGACCAGCTGACAACTGTGTACGAACAATAACTGTACATGTGCGATAAAATTTCAGCAGGGCCAACTCTGGTTTTCATCCTTTTAAGGTTCATATAAGTTATTACGGTAATAAAGTGCTCATTTCATATAATGCTGCAGAAGTTTGTGGCATCCATAAAGCCTATTATATAAATCTGTGGAGTTTGTCTTCTGTTGGACTGCCACATGTCCATCAGATGAAGTTGAGGTGTTGTCCTGCCCTCTCCAAAGTTCCCTCTTCACAATTTAAAATGATGAACATGTATGATGTGCTTTACCTATGACACATGCTAGAAATGGCATTCTGCTGCTTCTGATGAAATATCTACCAGATGACTTTAAGCACATTAACAGCTAGCACTTATTAACACCAGAGCGCAGACATTAAAACACGAGTGTACTAATATATATTATTTGACATTGATTGACCTGATAAAATAGAACCTGAGCACCTTATTCCAATGTTATTTCTTTGGTCACCCGAAGCACCTATTTTAATCTTATCTAGTCTCATTGCTGTGTATTCACCTATTATGCGAACACGACACTTTATAAACTCATGCCAAATTGGAGAATTGAGATAAAAATTACTGTTCCAGCATTTCCCATGTACAAAAAAAGCAGGAATGGGTAACGATGAAGAAAACATATCACTGTATATTTCTCTCCCTGTCCATAGGTACAGCTACAACTGATCTGACCTCTCCAACATGAGTGGTAAGTTTACCACTTAATAAGGAGCCACAAGGCGCTCCTACATACATCCCGGTCCTGACGAAAGCCTCTAGAATTAAGCAAGAGGCTGAAACATGTTGACCAACACCAGTGCAGTGGATTAATAGCTGGATCCACACACGCACCACCTCTCTTTTTAATTTCCCACATCACGATTCTTTTCAATAAATACTAGCCATAAAGTGATGTACGGAATTTTAACTCACTGCACTAGAGCACGCATACGCCCTCTTTTTTTTCATTTCTGGACACTACTGGCAAGCCAGCCGGTCTTCCTCCAGGTGGAGGTACAGCATATTTACGAAAACAAAGACCCGATGATAATGCTGATACAGTACACTGAGGCGGAGAACAAAGATATACCGCCCAACGCCTGTGTAAGTATATGAGTTTTTTTTACGAAGGTTCCCAGATGAGCTAAGACCCTGGTTACACAGGACAAGTGATCCATTCCCCCCGTCTCTGATTTTGTGCTCTAATGAATGCTCACAGGATTAATTTGAGACACTGAAAAATGGTCGTTTGTGGTCTCTTTATGGAATAGAACAGTTTAATGCACCTGGGCATAGCTTTCAAGAGTGTACTTCAGGATATAACTGAATCTGTCCCAAAAGTGAGAGATCCAGAACGACTTTTGACAAAACATTTGACTGAAAGCATACAGCTCATTTTACTTTATCACTGAAAGTGATTGTTGGTCTTTGCTGAGAGATTTTAGTTATTCTCCAAGATGATTCCTAATTTGTTTTCTCAGTAGACAGTTATCACAATTAGGAGGCATTCAGAGTGAGTTGTGGTTTGGATTATTTTATCCAACTTGAGTGCTGTTGTATTGATCCCTCCTATCAGTAGCCTCACATATTCCCTCTCATTATATTTAGCCTTCTAAGTCGTTGTTGCTGGCTGGGGTGGCTTCGAAGGCAAAGAGACAGGCTATCTGACATCGGTTGATCCTCCATTTGCAATTTCTGCTGGTGATTACTTGTTTAAATTCACGGTTAAGGGAGACTGGTTAATCCTTCCAATCAGGGCTCCATAGGCATGTGATCTGAGATGACCCAGAGGACTGTATTACCTCACTTTTAATCTAATAGCAACACTGCTCCTTCTGGTACAGCACCAACCTAACATAAGCAATCATAACTCGTAGTTTTCATTCAAACTCTTAGAGTGACACCATCACCAATCCATAGGAAATGGCAACAACGGTGAAGGACTGGGCTATTCTAAGGCCCAGCGGTGCCAGGGGACAACACCTGAAACCTTCGTGGGTTACCTGTTCCGGCGTACAAAACACAGAGACACGGGACACTTCCTGCGGCGTCAAAGATCAGCATTTATTCACTGCAGGGATACAGAAATCGCAAGAAGTACACAACGTGTAGGTTCTGAGAGACTGCTTCGAATTGCACAAGTGGATCGCTCCTTTTATACACATTTTCGTCATTGCTCAGCATGGCGAACAAAAGGTTACAGCTTAGCTCCCATAATAAACTTCAAAAATGTCGCATTCATGTTTTCAGAAACCCGAAACATAATTACAGCAGCATTGCCGGTTCCCAACTGTAAAAGCACATTAAGCACATTCCATTCTGACCGTAACGAATTAGAGGAAGGGACAGAAACAGATGCAAAGGAAAAAGATATGGATGTACAACAGTTTAGAAAACAGTGTAGAGAGCAATAACGGAAACTTGATTGCAGGATCAAAGGACTCGTGCCTAATGTATGCACGACTGAAACAATAAACGGCATGGCAAGATGAGCCTTAAGCGGGGCCATCTGCCTTTGCCGCGTCAGCCCCCTCACCATAAAAGACACCTTCAAAGGAACATGTGTCCTCCACGAAAGCTTGGGAATCCCAGGGTCACGAAGCGGACAGTGTCCGTTCGCTGGCTACTTGAGGGCAAGAGACAAAATGGACGTCGTATCTAAAATGGAACCCAAGGGTTCAGATGGACATACCCAAGAATGAGACGAACCATACATAGTAGTGTAGCGAAAACGCGTACACCTACTAAACTCGTCATTTGCGGTTGGTAGATACCAAACTCGTCCATATTCGAACATACCCAATATGTCAGTCAGATTCTCACGGAACCTCAGACGCTCCTTTTGCCCTCATGTAGGCAAGCACTAGTCGAGATCAGAATCGATTTCGATATTCACCAAATCGTTCAGTTGCTGCTGGAACATCATTCTATTCATCAACGTCTCTTTGGTAACTGATGGCCGTCTTATACACGTTGTAGCACAGAGGCCACATAAGGCCGGACCACACTGTACGCAAAGACAACACGTGAACAGAAACGTTACAACAACCCCCATGATCATCAGAATCTTCCAACCCCAAGTTGATATCAGGCCCCAAAACCATCCTAGAAGCGTCCAATTACCCTCGTCCACGTGTATGGACTCGGAGATCTTATGCAACTTCGAGATGGCTTGGTAAACAGTTGGAGCGTTGTCAGGAATGAAAATGCAACAGCTCGAATGGATAACTTTGCACACACCACCTCTATCTGCAAGAACAACATCTAGAACCATACGGTTCTGCAACGTCATAAGTCTATCCGCCTGAAGTTCTGCTATTAAATTACCAAGAGCACTCGCAGTTATGTTAGCAGTCAATTCTACCACACGGGTCAACTGTCTCAGGTTCCTACTATTAACCATAGGTCCCCAAAACGGCAAGAAACCCTTAAAGAAGTCTCCTGCTTCTTGACCCGCAGTGTCTTCTTTGCTGACAACGCCTCTCACAACTTTTATGATAGTCGGAGGCAACTGTAAAAGTCGGTGGCAAAAGATTCGCAATATAACAGGTTCCCGAGAAATCACGGGGCAACCATGTATATGCACGCTTATAACATACGAAATAGGTACCCTTGGCAGTCAGGAAAACAGGGGAAGAGAGCATCGGTAGAACGTACGTGTCAGTACAAGCACTGTCCCCAAGCTGGGCTCTCGGATTTCGACCAAGACCTTTCAAGCAGAACTTACCGAGGTGGGGTACGATCCATATTGGAGACGAGCTCTTGAGCTGTCTATCACCCACTGACATACTATACTCAGCCTCACTCAGATCTTTATATGCTTGTTTCTCTGCATCTGGAATAAGCGATACATCAAAAATATCTCGATCGAGATCAGCAATCGCTATCGCCAAAGGCTTGTGGTACGGACCAGGACCAAAGTTCGCGGAACGTGGCTCTCGACTGGGGTAGGAATCTAGTGCACTACGGAACATAGTTTGGAATGCTTGAGCTGACCCCTGGGAACTATAAGGAAGCACCAAGTACGGAATACCTCTATCCATGGTATGTGGCATTAACCCACACACCCACAGTTGGTAGTATTCATCACCAACTGATGCTGATGTAGGAGTTGAACAAAGGAGTTATTCATGAATTCCGCACGTCTAACCAGCTCATGTTGGGGCAGAGGATGAAAGGAATGTGGAGAAACAGTAGTAATGGAACTTAGTTTAGGAGAAAAGGTAGGTGAAACAGAAGGCAATAACGACTGTATCCCAAAATACACTCCGCCCACCAATAGCATAGAAACAGTCAGAAACAGTAGAAATACCTGAAACAAAAGGCTCGTGCTCCGGTTGAGCTTGACAGGTTGGAGTACTGGCTGGGATTCTATTATTTTTCCAGTCTGTACAGTATTTTTAATCCATGGCCATACATGCCATCAGACACAAGACTCTCCATTTGTGAAGTTAAAATTGGCTTTATTTTTGGTGTCTCTGACCTGCAATTGCCTCTGCTTCAAAGGAGTCAGTGGGATAAATATGTTTCCTAAACTATTACTAAACAATTATTAATGGAAACAAAAGCAGAACTGCCACGTTAAACAACAAGGAGCAGAGAGATGTGCACCCAATTGTATCCGAGAACAAGCTCCCATTACTTACTTACACAATGGCTGTATTTTATCTAAGAAACGTGGAAACCCTAATATGTAGCAAACTACTGTCGGTGGAAAAACAAATATTTGAACATAGAGTCGCTTGGCTAAAGCAAAAGCATATTCCCCCCACCGGCGCTGAAACTTCCAGAGTTCGAGTGGAGGTTAGAGCCCATCCCTCCTTCCAGGACAGCAAATCTTTCTAGGAAAACGGTAACACATAAATCATAAACGGCCAACTCCGCCTGTCCAAAACCAAAAGGATAAACAACTGCAAGGGGCACGGCGCCGCCCGCCGGCTGCCATTGGCCACGACACTCAAAGCTGCCCCCTCCAAACATCCAATAGAAACCGGGCTATGGCTTGCCTCCCCGCTTGATTGGTGAATTTTTCATGGTGCTTGAGTGGACTCTGCCCTGTCTTACCATCCCAAAGTGCTGAGCCGTGCGCGGCTTCCTGTAAACATCAAGTTCTGGTGGGGGAGGGGGAGCCGTGTTCTGCAGCTGTAGTGGGAGAAGGGGTCCTCTCTGGCACGCAGATGCCTTACAGTTCTGCGTCATCCCAGGCTACGGTTATTTACCAGTTATTTTAAGCGTAGCAGCCCATCTTTTAAATATCGCTGCCAGTTAGCTCTACCGTATAAGGCTTCCTAATAATCCTCAAACCAGTGATGCGGTTTGCTGATTTTCTAACCGCACACTATAGTCACGGAAACACAGTCACAATAATGTGATCCACCAGTACAGAAAAATGCTGGAAACGCTGACATGTTTTGTCTGATTCTTAACACACCAACTTATGCAAACGTAATGCTGTGGCGAAGTGTGAGAGGCTTTTGCCAGTCTCCTGTTCTCTGAAAGTGTTTCAATTTCCTTGAGAGGCCTTGGGAATGTACCATTTGTGACTCCAGTGATTTGGGGTCAACAAGACATTGCCATATTAGTGGAGAAGACATGAAGGAAGAAGGGAGTAGTGACCAGAGGACAAACAATAAATCAATGCACTGCAGCAGCTTCAATGTACAGGTAAGGGAATGGGCAGATTATAGAGTATAGTACCCCCAGGGGCACCCAGCTGTCCCCCCTCCCCATAATAGGTACCCAAATGACACACACAAGACAGTTGGTGTTGGGTAACAATGCTGCAGGTTTATTACATAATTCCAGAATATGTAATGAGTGGGTTATTTTACGGGCGATCCAAGGGCAGGCAACCAACTGGGTCGCCCGCCCGCCTGATGAGCCGGGCAGCGCGGGAGCGATGCCCGCCGTTGCTGACCTCCCGGTGATTCTTTCTACGATCACGTGCCGTTGGTAATTCTACTCACGCCCCCCCTCTCGGGGCGGAGCGTCGCCTAGCAAGCCCCCGGTTGTTCAGGCCCACAACCGCCCGCAGGACTAGCGGGGCGCCGACACGGCTTCCGGGACCTCCCTTGAGGCTTCTCGGTTTTGGCTCAGGCACCCCCTATGGTGCCGCGCAGAGGTACCCTTTGTACCGGCCTGCTTCCAGATCGCCCTGTAACTCCGCCACAGCCCTGGAGGCGGCTAACCGTCGCAGCCAGGGCCACCCATCAAACCTTGCTCTTTACCTGCACTCTCTCATCTCTAATGCTTCGCTTAAGTCTAATAGAAACAGGTCCATGCCTACCTGGGACAGATGTACCCCATCTAAGTCGAAGTACCCCTTTATATTCCCCCTAATCATCTCGTGGCGAATGAAACCTAATCCCCTTTGCGCCGTGAACTTACGCATAGCACCGTTAATACGCCTTCTAGAATGTTCGACCGCCTCTATAGATTTAGCCCCCCGCCAAGACCTACCTGGGATAATCTCTGACCAAACGATCTCGCAATGGCCTAGCCGCTTGCAGATCTCCCCTAAGTCCCTCTTCATGGCTAGCAGCAACATTCTCCTTCCAAGGGTAATGAGGTCATTCCCCCCAAGGTGAAACACCAATATGTGAGGGATGCTCGAGCCGTGTGATCTCAGTCTCTGCTCAAGCTTGTTCCTTAGCTCAAACCATCTCATGCCAGGGAAACCCATCCACTCCACCTGAGACTGTGGGAAGTGCCGCATCCAGTTTCGGTGCGATGCCCATTGTACAGCCCGGGCGACAAATGAATGCCCGATCACCCACACCACGCGCCCTAATAAAACAGGAGACATGGTGTACACACAGGGTTATTTAATCATAGGGGTTATTCAATCAAAGATAAAACACGATAAATCACTGCAAACACGAATAAGTGAAGCCAACATCACGGGCGAACATATCTTTTATAGCAGTCCGATTCCCAGCGCCCTAATTTCTTCACCTGGGCAGGCGCTAAACCCGCCAAGTGGGCGGCTGTGGCAGCGCCAATGCGGAAAGAGTGGCTGGAGTACCTCTTTTCCGGCTGGGCGAGCCCCGCTCTGGACAGGCTGGCCCTGATCATCTGCTCAAACTGGTATCTAGTTACAGGGGTACTGTCCCTATGCACCACCAGGTATCCAGGGGCGGGGGGTCTGCACTCCAAAAACACCTTTACCCAATGTACTGGGCAGAACCTGGGGTCGCCAAGGGGCTGAAGGACCACATTAATGCCACGCCCTGCCTGATCAGTCTTGGACTTTCGTAGGTGAATGGACAGGGAGTCAGAGACGGACACATCCGACATGGCCAGGGCATCCCCCGAACAGTCGTCCTTAGACCTGGCCACTAACTCGCTAATCCTGAATGCCCCGAAAAAGTCCAGGCAAAAGGCTGCAGAGAAGAGCATGGCCTCATAAGGTGAGTGGGTGACCAGCCCAATGGCGCCCAGCATGCCCTTCAGAATCTCGAAGTCGATGGGAGCTCGGTTGTCAGGTACCCTGGGCTCCTCCCTAGCCCAACCCTTCAAGGCAGCACGAATGGCAAAGGAATTAGTGGGGTCAGCCCCACCGGACAATCTGGTGTCGTGGCTCACAGCTGCCAAGTGACTACCCACCCAAGAATGACTTTTTCCTTGCTCCCTAGCCCACACGATAAATGCTCAGACTTGGATCGCCAACGTAGCCCCTGAAGTGCCCAGCGCCACGGATGTTGCTCTAAAGGTCGCCATGTGCGCGCCGTAGCGTTTCCTGGTACCTGGGGCCAGAGCTCTTTTTCCCATCGCCTTCAAGCTCAGTCCCACTGCAGGATCCTCCATAGATGTTCCGGGAATGGGGTCATCTGTGCTCTCGCCCGCGGCCAGGCCTCCCTGAATCGGAGCCACTGAAAAAGAAAAAGAGCATCAGCTGCCACATTTTTCACGCCTTCAATGTGCCTGGCCTTAAAGTCTACATTGATGCGCAGGCAAGCCCTGACCAATTCCCTCAGCAGGCACAGCAGCAGCCGGCACTTGGCAGTCTGGTTGTTGATTGCCTGGACGACCGCCAAGGTGTCAGACCAGAATATGACCTTTCTGTCTGACAACGCGGCGGGCCAAAGGTGCAGGGCAACAACGATGGGGAAGAGCTCAAGTACAGCCACTTTTTTGGTGACCCTGCGCCTGCGCCAGACGTTGGGCCATTCCTGAGCACACCAATCCTCACCCAGGATAGCCCCGAAGCCTTCCCTACCCGAGGCATCCGTGAATAGACACAACTCCTGACTGTCCACCCAAGGCTGCCTCCATATTACCGATCCATTGAAGCACGCTAGGAACTCGTCCCAAACAACCAGGTCTTGTTTCAACCCTGACCCCAGCTTGACCCAGTGGTGTTTCTTCCTTACCCCTGCGGTGGCCCTGGCTAGCCTACGGGTGAAGACCCTCCCCATGGGTATGACCTTTACCGCAAAGTTCAGTTTCCCTAGCAAGCATTGGATTTCACCCAGCGTAGCCTTGTCTCTCCCCAGCAGACCGTGAATATCCTGCCGCAAGGCCTGTACCTTATCCGCAGGGAGTCTGGACTCGCCCTTGACTGTGTCCAACTCGATGCCCAAGAATACCAAGACCTGCGCTGGGCCCTCGGTCTTGCCTGGAGCTAAAGGCACGCCTAAGTGTCCCGCCAATTCCTGGAAACACTGCAATGCCCTTGCGCACTCCTGTGAGTCAGCTCCCCCAATAAACAGGAACTCGTCCAGGTAGTGGGTCACCCCCTCTATGCCATACCTGCTCGTTAGGGCCCACTGGAGGAAGGAGCTGAACGCCTCGAAGTATGCGCATGACACTGAGCAACCCATGGGCATGCATCTGTCGTAAAAGACTTTGTCCCCCCACCTGAACCCCAAAAGGTGTTGGCTATCTGGGTGGACCGGCAGCAGCCTGAAAGCTGATTCAATATCCGACTTGGCTAGCCAGGCTCCCTCCCCCGCCCTCCTGACCATGTCAACCGCCAGGTCTAGGGAGCAGTAGGCCACTGAGCACATCCCTTCGTCAAGCCAATAGTTCACAGAGTCTCCTTCTGGGTGTGATAAGTTGTGAATCAAACGAAACGCTCCAGGCTCCTTTTTTGGTACCCCCCCCAAGGGGGAGATCACAAAATGGGGCAATGGGGGGCCGGTGAACGGGCCCGCCACCCTGCCCAAAGACACCTCCTTTGCTATTTTGGCCTGCACTATCTCCGGGTAGTCCCTAGCAGATCTAAGGTTCTCCGCATCCCTGCTCACTAAGGGGCCTTGGTAAGGGATCGGAATCCCTCTATGAAGCCCTCCGCAATGAGGGTCCCCTCGCTGCTGTTGTGGTATCCGTGGAGGGCGGTGAGGAGGTTAGTTATGCTGATGGGTGAGGGACCTTTCGAGAAATCGTGCGCGGCGAGGGCAGGCGCGCTGTTAGTTGCTTTAGCTAGGGGCCGGTGGGCTGGGGGGAGGGCCAGCGGTGGGGCCTGCGGCCGCCCCCGGCTACTTGCTGGTGGAGGGCTTGGCGGGGCTGTCGTGCTTGGAGCAAGTGGTGGCGGCATGGGAGGCCCCGCACTTGCTACAATTGTGAGTGAATAGGCACGCTTTGCCCCACGAACAGGATCCTGCGTTAAAGAGTCTGCATGTGCCGGAGGACCGTGCCCTAAAGCCCGGCGTGCGGCCCCCCCCACGACCGCCCCGAAAGGGCTTCCTATTCTGCACTTTCACCTCCTGTTTGTCTCCCTTGCTCTTATCGCTACTCGATGCGCCTGATTTTGCTGCTGCCTCAACTGTGTGCTTGCCCATGTGCTTCATCCATAACCTGACTTCCAACTGGTCCCAATCAAGATCTGGACAAATGGCCCTCTGCTTCCAGAAGTCACAATCATAATGGTATCACCCCATGCCCCCGCACTTGGCCGCCTCCTCTGTAATTACGCTCGCATAGTGGAAGAGACCTGGCCCTTCATCCGGGAATTTCTCCACTATCACGGCTGCCATGATGGCGAAAGCCTGACCCCAGGTCACAATGTTTATCTCAGGCCGTGCATGGTAACGCACCTTCCTGTCCTCCTCCTTGTTGCCCATCCTTCTGGTATCCACCCCTTCTGCCCCATGCATGAGAAGGGTGAAAATATCTATGAATTCCCTACGCCAAATCCCTTCCTTGGCCACTAATGGAACCATCCAAGCTAGGGAGCAGCGGCCGGATACTAGCGGGGCAATGGTAACCAGCGGCTTGGGTACTACAGCTAGAGTCTGAGCCGGCGGGGGTCCCACCGGGGGGACCCCCGTTGTTAGGTTAAGGGTGCTTGCCGCCGCACCCGCCACTACATCCGTCGGGGGGGGCAGCGGTGGGGGTGCCACTGCAGAAGCAGGCTGGCCCCAGGCTTGCGTGAAGGCCCCCGGCCCCGGAGTTACGCTCGGTGGGGCTGTGGCGGGCGGCCTGACCCCTGTGGGTGACCTGACAAGCAACAGGCCAGATCTGACCTCCTCCATAAAGTTTTTTGAAGTATCTGAGAGCTTACCCAGGTCGTCCGATGTCGCAAATGTCACCTGGGATGGGCCCGGGAGTGTGGGGAGTGGCCCACTACCCAAGCCAGCGATTGCCTGGGGGTCCATAGCGGCCCTTTGTGGGGCAGCGGGTCTGATCCGTGCCGGCGGTTGTTCGGCCGGAAAGTCCTTGATTGTGGGGCGGCGAATCCTTTTCGACCGCGAGGGGCCTGCGTCATCTCCCAAGTCCCTGTCTACGGACGGAACGTCACTGGTTATACCAGAGTCCGGGGGGTTACTGGCTTACAAAAGTTCCGTTGCCCAAGCTAAGCCCTTGGTCTTTGCCAACTCCAAGAAGGCGGCAATCCGGGCTTCTTCCGATGTGCCTGCCTGGGTCTCCTCAACTTGTGGCCCTGGCGTGAACAGCGGGGGGGAGGATCCTTGACTGTCCATCGTATTGCGGCGACACTCTCTAGTCTGCAAGGGGAAAGAGAGACAATTAACCTCATGAACGCCCCCTTCGTGCCAGTCACCCTGACTCCTTGGCCTAAGGATGCTACTTCTGGGTCCCCCTTCCCCCACCTGCCCGTACTTACTCCCGTAAAGGTGCAGAGTACGGAGCGCGTCTGGCTCGCGTTTGGCTGCTGTCACGTCAATGAGCTGCCGCTTACGGATCCGGACGGTGTGTAACTGTAAAACAAACCAGCGTAAACAACAAAAAAGGGCCAATCAGAACACACACGCGCTAACTGTAAAGTAATAAAAGGGGGGGGGAGGCGGGAGCGCAGAGACAGGTGTGTATGCGCGCGGTCATACACATACCTTTTAATTCATCCGTCTCGTGCCCTCTTCCCCTTTCTATCCCCATCCCTCACCCAGCAACAGCACTTGGTATGCCACTTAAGGCCCCTAGAGGTTGCATATTTACCGAGCGCAAACTCGACCTAGAGGTAGTGGCGCAAATTCTCGAGAACCATGCAGCCCCTGCATCCAGAATCGGCCTTCTAGGCAGCCAGCCACTACATGCTGCCTCTTTATATAGCGCGAAATCGACCCGAAGGTATTGGAGCGCTATACATGAGCGCCCTATGCAAATAACACCTAATACAATATCCGCACCATATTGGCCTTGCGCAACGAGGCACGGGGGGGCTTAGGTATGCTTTTACCCCGCTCTAATATCCCCGGCCACGTGGGCTTCGCACCCGCAATAGCGGACGCGACCCCACGGGGCCCGAACCTGATTATTCACAACCGCGTCCCGCTATGCAGATTAAATCGCCCACCCCTAAGCCCCGCCCCCGAAAGCGCAGTCACCGGAAGGGGCTCACGGGAGCGCCACCCGCGATGGGCCAGGCAGCTCCAAACCTTGTAGTGCTGGGGGGGAGGGGGAGGGGAAGAGGCCCAGGACCCACGAGGCTCGCAGCCCGCATCGCCGCACCTAAAACTGCATGCCGCCGACGGACCCTTTCCCCAAGGCCCCCACCCGGATCTAACCCGACGCACAGGGGAATTAAATTAATTGTTTAGCCCAGGAGTGTCCGTGACCTCCTGGCCGAGCCCGGCTCCTTGCCCCTAAGGCTGCATGCCGCCGACGGACCCTTTCCCCAAGGCCCCACCCGGATCTAACCCGACGCACAGGGGAATTAAATTAATTGTTTAGCCCAGGAGTGTCCGTGACCTCCTGGCCGAGCCCGGCTCCTTGCCCCTAAGGCTGGAGGCTGGCGGTGGGCCACTGTGGCGCGGTGAGGAGGACCAAGCCCGCTGGTGAACAGACCAGGGCGCCGTGGGGGGAAGCTAACAGCCCAACACCACCCCGTGTGGGCCTCCGTGAAGCGCTCGAAACCGGTTTACCGAAAAGGCATCGCGCGCTCAAACGAGCCGTTATCCGTCCTTTTGAGGCACGGCTGATCCCCCCCCCCCTTGAAGTCACCAGCATCGCGGGGGGTTTGGGGTTGGGCCGGGACACGCCCGACCGCAGCACCGAACATGGCCGAGCAGGGACCAAAGGGGAGAGGGACCTCCCCCCGAGTCATCACACGGGGCCGACACCCGGCCCATATCCCCAACCCCGAGCCGCTACCCGCAGTGCGAACGCCCGCCCGCGGCCAGGGCTGCACCCCACTCGCACACGACGCAACCTCCCCAGCCATGCACCCCACGCCGGAGAGGGAGGGGGATCAGGGTCGCGCCCAACACACAGGGCAAGCAAGAGCGGGGTCCCCAAATGAACACCCGCGACCCCCACCACCCACGTTACTACCATCCAGGCCGGGGTGAAAGGGAGGCCGTGGCGGGGGGGGGCGCAGTGAATAGTTCAAGGCAGCAGCAAACTTTGTCTCCCCTAAGTATCTGCCAGCTCGCCCCTTGCCGGGGAATAAATCATGGCCAACACCACAAGCTTTGCTCTGAGCACGGCCCCCCCCGCCTGTGGTACTCCGACCACAGGGCCCCGTCTCCTGGTACTGCCCAGGGACAGGGCCGGGGCGAGGGGGTCAAACCGGCAAACTCACCGCAAAATATTCCGGACGGCTGAACGGTCGACGATCAACGCGAGACGACCGATCAAATGGCGAGGTGGGCGACAAAGAGGTCGCCAGGTGGGTGGGGGAAGGCTAAATAGCCTCCCCCTCACACCAGGGCCAGGAAGTGACACGCATTGCGCGTCACTTCCGGCCAGCCCGAGGAGGGGGGCTCCGGTCTGCGTCCCCGCCCCCCCCCCCAGTGGGAGGGGGTGTGGAGGGGTGACCGGGGCCCCGGGGGCACTAAGGCGCCGACCGCCGATTGGCCCCCTGCGGGGGCCACAGTCAGCGGCATAGATGCAGGATGGTGAGGAACAACTGAGGATAGGGAGGAGTACACGGGCACAGAAACATAAACCCACACCACAGTCACAATGTGATAGTGGTGAAGGGTGGGGAAAAGTTGGGCACAGGGTGGAACTTTGTTGGATGGTGGCGAACATATTAGAAGTGGCAGAGGGGACAGAGGCAGACATAAATGTACAACCCATGTCTGTCAACGCAGGGAAGGACAGTCTATAAAGAAATTGGTGGGAAGTGAGGGAGGTGCGAGAAGAGGTAGAAAGCCAAAGAGTGGGCTTGTTTTAGCTGAAAGCGTTGTTTGTTCTAACGGCTATAAGTTATGTGCTATATTTGGATGCACCAATATAAAACCTTTCAGCATGCAGTGAGGACCACGCTAAATTCATCATGTATGATCATTAGTTCAAAATATGGAACAAAGCCTACGTTTACATTGATAAACATAATACAGTACACATAATAGCAGCTCTTTATTACCATTTATGACCACTAAAACCTTACAAACTAAAAACAGAAAATAAATCAGGGCAGACCTATGTGTACAATAATAATTAAAAAGACGCTCATAGAGGCTAAAATGCAAACAAGTGAAAACATACCAACAGTTCTCACAGCAGTTTTTAAAGGGAACACTTCTCAAGCTTAGTAAAAATATTCAACTGGATAGCTCTATTTGAAACTCTGTATCTCGTTGTGCCTCTATGGAGGCATTTGTTTGTTAGAACGGTGAATCAGTGAAATTAAGGCGAGACTTGCAAAATGTGGGCGAATTGACAGGTATATGAAGGAGGTATGTTCAGTGCTTGGTCATTTTTTCCATCCTTGTGTGTGTCTGTCTTTGTTGCGTGCTCGGATTTGGTCATGTGAAGATTGTAGTGTTTGCACCATTTATATATAGCGCTCATTACCCCTGTGTGGGGTGCTGAAGCCTACATTGGTTGCACGCTACACCATGTAAGGTGGTTGGAAGGATGTTTTCTTTGTTTTGTTCTTGTGTGAGAAGTGTTTCCATGTTGTTCCTTCTGAGTGTGAGGACCACCGAGGTGCGGTTGTCGTGTTATGACACTCTGCACTTAGCAGCGCGTGGATAATGAAGTGTGAGGTAGGTCTTCAGTATGCTGCTAGCTTTGAACTGCTCTGCAGTTCCCTTATTGGTATTTCTTATGATATTGTCTGCTTAGCTGGTTACTGCACTGGGTTGTCAAATCTGACATTTGATATATAGTTCTGTGGTCCTAAACTGGCATGGTTGGAGGCAGAGATCTGTTGGGATGGGCATTGTTATTATCATCCCATATCTGAGCGTCATCAGAAATGTAAATAATTGTCAGAGTGTATAGATATTTGGGACCTGCAGTGGCGGACTATATTAAAGCCCTCCAAAATGTCCAGCAGTGTGTGGCAGATCTCTTCAGTTAGTCCATGCAGGGGCGTAGGAGACAATACATTTCTGGTGGGGATGGGGATAGCCTTATAACCAGGACCACTGTAATTATGTGATTGTGCGGTTGTGCCAATTTTCGCATAAATATAGACTTGCCGCATTTGCCACCTAATCCACCATCTGCCGCATAATCTGCAGATTTTAACCCCCCAAAAATGTGTTTCTAGCTCAAGCGGTTCAAAAGTAAAAAAAAATGCAGTGACTCGTATTGCCGCCCAGTAGAAGGCCCTTTGCAAAGCTGGACTGGACACCTTTCTGTTGCTTATTGCTATATTTGGGTATTAAACTGGTACCAAAGAAGTGCAACTAGAGTTCAGATATTGTTACCAAGTTTAACAAGCATTTGCAATGCAACAGGTCTCGCATTTGTGAGAGTTAGAGTTATTGGCATTGTAAATGAAGATGTCTCTTGCTGTTGTGTTTTGGTTTGGAGTGGAGTGAATGTATGTGGTGTGGAGTTCTATTGTGTGGGTTGAATTGGAATTTTTAGTAGTGTAATTGTGTGGTGTGAAGAGGACTTATGTAGTAGAATTATGTTCCATGGTGTGCAGTGGAATTATGTGGTTAGTAATTATGTGGTATTGAGTTTACTGGAAATATGTGGACTGGGAATATTTGCCATGGAATAATTATGTGGAATGGTTTTTGGGTTGTAGTGAGGTATGTAGTGGAGTTTAATTATGTGGTGTGCTGTTGAATTCTGTAGCATGTTGTGGAATTTTGTGGTGTGGATTGGATGTATGTATCGTGTTGTGTAAGTGTAAGTTGAACTATGTGGTTTGTTGTCGTATTATGTGGTGTGAAATGTATATACGTACAGTTGAATTGTGTGGTGTGGAAGTGTGTGTCGTTGAGTGAAATTATGCGGATTGGAATTATGTGGCATGGTGTGGAGTGCATTTGTGTGGATTGTGTAACAGTTCTCACAGCAGTTTTTAAAGGGAACACTTCTCAAGCTTGGTAAAAATGTTCAACTGGATAGCTCTTCTCCACCTGTGTCTGAGCTGAACTCTGTTTACAACACAGTTGACTTCTAAGGATCTTCTGCATTGAAGTTTAAAGGCTCACTTACAAAAGGGCTTTGTTTGAAACAGTAGCATAAGCAAAGTCATTGCTTGCTTCAAAAATGACTAGAATTCCACTTCCCAACAGCAGTTGTGCATTTTGACTGTACTACAGTGCACATGGAGTTTCATATATACTTTACATAACCTGCTACTCGGCAGCGCAGTTGAAAGTGATTGGTACATCATGTTATCTTACTACTTTTAACCAATAGACTCAAAACTGACATGTCTACTGTATGTAATTGTAAATTATATTTGCTAGCAAGTGAAAGAGAGGCCTCGGCTCAAGGTGAAAAAGTGAAGTTGTATTGTCCTCATTCCCTCCAGGACAACTTTGCATACCACTGGTCACCTCTTAAAGTACCTGAAATTAATATCTACATTGTTTTCCTAAGGAGAAAAACATAAATCACTGTGATATTAGCTATCTCCATTCACAGAATACTTCTTTTTTTTTTTGGAAGCGCTGTTATAGTGTGAATATTTTTTTCATTTTGAAGCTGCTGAACTTGAGAAAGTAACTTAGTCTAGCAGTGTGCTTTCATCTGATAACGGGACGGCAAAAAGCAATCAAAGCAATCAATTAAAACTGCGGCAGGCATGAAACAATTAAAACAGGTAATAGACTGCAAGGGAGGGGGGAATGAGAGTAGAGAGAGTGGGATGGAGGAGCAGGGAAAGGGACTCAAAAATGAAAGCATAATCAGCGCGGCACGAGCTGATAGAGCTCATGCCTCGAGTTGTTCAGGGAGACCAGAGCCAATTCATGGCTGGGGCAGCAGCGAGGAGCAGGGCAGGCACAGACAGCAATGCCCCCTGCTCTGAAGCAAGCAGCACAGATCTCTGTATCGTCCACCTGCCAGCTCTGTTCTGCTCTGCTCTTGAGTTGGGAAAACAACCCAACAGTGAAAGCGAAACCAGTGCGGCGCTCGTGAAATGGGCGCCGCGCTGATAAATGATAATAGTCCATAAATAATGTATGTCCACAATTGTTAAAAATACATAAACAACCAAAAACGGCAGAGAGTATACTAAATTGAAAGCGTGCCGTGTCACACACTTGTATAAATTAAATAAATAAGTAGTCCCTAACAAACATATAACATTTAGGAGTGTAAGTAAACTGTAATTGGCCAGTGCTCCTAGCATAAAACCGGAAATGATCTATCAGAGTGTAAACCAATAAGAATCCAGGAAATTAAAGGGACGTAGGAGTGAACCAATTGCAAGCAGCAGACTATATTCCACTCAGTGGAGTAATTACAGCAGGTCTTGCAGACAGTGCTTGCGTGCTGATGCTCAACCTAAAAATATTGAAGTTATACTATTACAAAATGTGCCAAATTATGCTGCACAATTAGCTTTTTCTTGCCGAATAATTGATTCAACCCGATGCATAATGTGGCCTTTTCTTGCCTCATAATTCCAGTGTCTCTGCTTATAACCCTGTGCAAACCTGGGAGAGCCTGCCCACTTAGCTTCCGTACCCCATTTCCCGGGCCTGTTCACATCTGCCACTCCTATATCACCTGGAGGGGTGCTGTGTGAAATGGAATATTCATTGACTTCCTGTTCATGATGAATCAGTTATGATACAAGGCAAAAGACATTGAAAATATGGGGAACTACGACCCCCTTCTTTGAGACCCAAAGATATCTGGGGCCTACTGTATACCTTTTTATTCCACGCTGCTTAAGTCGATGATGTTGAACCATCGACCTCCCCTAACCAAAGTACTCTATGTCTATGGTATATGTGCTACCAGTACAAAGATCTGACAGACTACAATACAACATGCAATCTAACCTTTGTGATGCGCAAACTGTATCTTGCTATTTAAGGCCTTTTGCACTTGCTCTTATGGACTTAGACTGCACTCACTGTATTTCCCTGTAACATTGTGAAATGTGTGCAGATTTATGAAGGTGCATTGATATGAACCCTGCATTGCTGATGCGTTTGCTCGAGTATCACCTTGCTCTGAGACTGCATTAATCTGCTCTCAAGAGTTTAAACTGTGTTTAGAAAGTAAATGTAAGACTCGTTTCTTGGCTAGGAGAGTGAATGTTTATGTGTGGTAAAAGCTGTATTGTTAGAGGCCTGGTTTAGGCCCTTACCTGTAGCACTTCAGACTGTGGATTGAGCCTGTCTGTCTCCAAGGAAATTCTGAATAGAGGTGTAGCTCCCAGCCCCCAGCCCAGCAGCCTACGCTTGAAATCACACGCCTCTTATATAAGATGCTATTGGATGTTCCATTTGTGCACTGATTGGTGGCTGTATCTGTTGTTTCTGTTGGGCTTAGGGTTAGTGTTCTGATTGGCTGATAGATCTATGGTTTCTATTTGGTCCCTGGGTCAGTGTTTTTATTGGACGTAGGGCTTAGGCTTAGGGTTCTGATTGGTGGTTTGCTTTAGGGTTTCTAATTGGTTCCTTGGGCTAGGGTTTCTATTGGATGTAGGGCTTTGGTTTTCATGCCTGATTGGCTGCTGGGACTAAGGCTGGAACTAGGCCTGAGGCTGGAGTTTGTATTGGACATAGGGCTAAGGGTTTTGTGCCTGATTGGCTGCTGGGACTAGGGCTCGGGCTAGAGTTTCTATTGGATGTAGGGCTTAGGCTTTCATGCCTGATTGGCTGCTGGGACTAGGGCTGTGATTGGCCGAAGGTGTCACCTGATCAATTGAGTTATATAAGGTCAGGGTTCACGGTGTCCCAGCCTGGGCGTCGAGGCTAAGGGCGGCGAGGTCAAGTGCATTTGCCTGTTTGAGCATTATTTCGAGCCTGTTCAAGACTGGTCAGGACTAGGGCCAGAAATGCTGACCAAATTTACATGCACCCACCCTACCCCATACACCCCTACGAGCAGATTAACACACTCACAACAGATGTACTCTCCCATTTACTACAAGCTAACCCTACACAAAATTCAATGTCTCAACACCTACTATATAACCCCATAAACCACACATATACACCTTTCATCCCCAGCTACCACACATTTGCACCATCACTTGCAAACGATACTCCACACTATCCTATACCACTAACCAATCCACTCATCACAAACACAACCCAAATTCACACCATACATAGCTATATCGCATCTAGGCACACACTTCCTTCTCTAATTACTCCTAACAGACCCTTCTTTGTCACCAACAAACCTTTACTCAGCCTTCCATCTTTTTATCCACCAACACCCTCCTCTTCTTTCTACCACAATAACAACCCCGCAACATTTACACTCCACTGCACAACACGCATTACCTCTTTCAGCAATCAAATCAAACACTCATAAATCTAGTTCCTCCCCCTTATACACCACATACACTCAATTCACAAACACATCACCACCCTTTTACCTTACAACTTCCTCTCACCAACAACGCTTTACATACAAATCCTTCTCAGAAAACAAATACATCAGCACCTCCTTTCACAAATCCTCAAAAACAAAACATAACACACACACCAGCACAACAAAATCTCTCATACACACCTCATAATAATTTCCAAGCTACAAACATACACCCACTCCCACCTTCCTGACTACATACATGATACACACCATGAACAAACACCAATGCCAAGCTATCACTCTTCCCCCAAACCTAAAACATATGCAGAAACTCAGCAGATCTCTTTTAACTGCCTCTCATCCATTGGACTATTTAGAGCATAACAACATCATCCACATGCTGCACCATCACCCCTAACTCATACACCTTCTACCCTAAACAGAAGCAAACACAAAAAGCAACATGCCACTCCCCACAACTTCGCTTTTCTATGTCTACTGCACAACAAGGCTACACTACAAAAACAACACAGCCCACCATCTCCACCATTGTACACATGCAGACCCATCAAATTGCCTTCTTAGCCTGCTGGATGAGGAACACAATAGAGAACAGCTACACTATTGCTCTCCTGATACAGCTAATACAAGCACTAAGGACACACCTGCCATAAGCCCACAAATTACTACTCGCTCATCTACAAAACTAATCCACACTATCACAAAAGCACATTCTCTAAACTGCCTGCTAATAATTCTCTATTGCTCCCTAAAAACAAGCATTACATCTACGACCTTCTCACTGACACAAAACCTTACATACTGTTGGTTAACTGAATCATGGTTGGGAGATAGTATGGCTCCAGTCTTGCATGAAGCCGTTCCTCTAGTCAAACTATCACCCAAAATCATATAGGTCAAAAGAGGAGGTAGCCTAGCTGTTATGTTCAGGCAAACATTAAATATCACTTAAAATGATGACATCTCCATGCAAGGTTGTGAGGCCATCTTCACCATATGTAACCCTACACCATCTTCCTCCTGTAACTTCCTGCTTCTTTATAGATATCTACCTAGCAATGCAACATTCTCAGACACAATTCTATACATCGATTCAAACTTTATCACACTACACTCCAACCTATGCATTCTGGGTGATCTCAACATTTAGTTTGACAAACCCAATATGCCACCCATCCAAAAACAATTATCACAGGCCTAGATGCACCGAACCTGCATCAGATCATCCATAAAGCCACACACATTGGTGGCTTTATCCTAGATGTAATTTTTGCAAATACAGAACTAGTTATTTTTCAAACAGTGACTCCACTCACATGGTCAGACCACCATTTGCTTGCTTTCCAACAAAAAACAACACTAAGTGACACACCTAAAACCACCTTACGTGCATACACCTATAGACCGCGGAACAACCTAAATTCTGAACACTTAGAAACACAGCTAACATCCAGTACACATTTAGAGACAATAAATTCCTTTCAAAAACTTTAAGCGTTTGATATCCTCATACCACTAAAAACAACACAACAGAACAAACGAAAACAGGCACCTTGGAGAACTACAGAGCTAAAAGAGATAAAATGCAAATTAGAAAGCTGCAACGTGCTTAGCTCAAAACAAACACCAATCAAGACAAACATTGCTTACAGAAATTTAACAGATTATACAAGTCAGCTATCAAAAAATCAAAAACAAATACTATTCAGACAGAATTCAAAATGCTAAATGTGCAAATAAAGAGTTCTATAAAATTCTCACTGAATTTCGTAAACCAAATTGCCTAGAAGAAGCTCATCCCATTACTCAAAATTTCACAGACAAACTGGCAAACCATTACACGGCCAAAGCAGATGCGTTTGCTCATATTTAAAACAAGGAAAAACCACCATCATCAACCCTTTTCCAAAACAACAATCCAAGAGTACGCTAACCCAGCCTCTCCATTTCTTCCAACAAATTTCACATGATGAATTTATGGACCTGTGCAAAAAGAACAATTGATGGACAGAATGCAGAACAATGTCATACATTCCCCTCAGTACAGAGATCTGGGCCCAAATCCATCTTTTTTTGCTCACCATACCATTTCAGTTTGGACCCAGCCATATGCAAATCGGTCTTCACCCTGCGCCCAATGGGAACAGTCCAGTCAGAACTGCCAGACCAGGTCCTCCCTGTACTGGAAACAAGCATCCTAGGACCGATTTCAGGCTTTCAACCCTCATCAGCCAGGATAGCTTGACTCCAGTGGCATGGAGAGCACGAAACCCACATCTGGGCATACCCATCCCACTCGGGGTGACGAATACAAAAAGAACAATTGATAGACAGAATGCAGAACAATGTCATACATTCACCCCAGTACAGTGATCTGGGCCTAAATCCATAGTTTTTTTGCTCACCATGCCATTCCAGTTTGGTCCCAGCCATATCCAAATCAGTCTTGACCCTGCGCCCAATGGGAACAGTCCGGCCCGAACTGCCAGGCCAGGTCCTCCCAGGACTGGAAACAAGCATCCTAGGACCGGTTTCGGGCTTTCAGCCCTCATCAGTCCGACAGCTTGACTCCTGTGGCATGGAGAGCACGGGACCCACATCTGGGCATACCCGTCCCACTCGGGGTGACAAATGCAAAAAGAACAATTGATGGACAGAATGCAGAACAATATCATACATTCACCCCAGTACAGAGAACTGGGCCTAAATCCATTGTTTTTTTGCTCACCATGCCATTCCACTTTGGACCCAGCCATATGCAAATCAGTCTTGACCCTGCGCCCAATGGGAACAGTCCAGCCAGACCTGCCAGGCCAGGTCCTCCCTGGACTGGAAACAAGCATCCTAGGACCGGTTTCGGGCTTTCAGCCCTCATCAGCCAGGATAGCTTGACTCCAGTAGCATGGAGAGCACTGGACCCATGTGTGGGCATAGCCGCCCCACTCGGGGTGACAAATGCAAAAAGAACAATTGATTAACAGAATGCAGAACAACGTTATACATTCACCGCAGTACAGAGATCTGGGCCTAAATCCATCGTTTTTTTGCTCTCCATGCCAGTTCCTCTAGGCTATCGAACTATCACCCAAAATCATATAGGTCAAAAGAGGAGGTAGCCTAGCTGTTATGTTCAGGCAAACATTAAACATCACTTAAAATGATGACATCTCAATGCAAGGTTGTGAGCCCATCTTCACCATATGCAACCCTACACCATCTTCCTCCTGTAATTTCCTGCTCCTTTATAGATATCTACCTAGTAATGCAACATTCCCAGACACACTTCTAAACACAGTTTCAAACTTTGTCACACTACACTCCAACCTATGCATTCTGGGTGATCTCAACATTTGGTTTGACAAACCCAATATTCCCCTATCCAAAAACAATCATTACTGGCCTAGACACACTGAACCTGCATCAGATCGTCCACAAACCCACACACATTGGTGGATACATCCTAGATGTAATTTTTGCAAATACAGAACTAGCTATTTTTCAAACAGTGACTCCGCTCACCTGGTCAGACGACCATTTGCTTGCTTTCCAACAAAAAACAACACTAAGTGACACACCTACCACCTTACGTGCATACACCTATCGACCGTGGAACAACCTAAATTTTGAACACTTAGAAACACAGCTAACATCTAGTACAGATTTAGACACAATAAATTCTATTCAAAAACTATAAGCGTTTGATATCCCCATACCACTAAAAACAACACAACAGAACAAACGAAAACAGGCACCTTGGAGAAATACAGAGCTAAAAGTGATGAAACACAAATTAGAAAGCTGCAACATGCCTGGCTCAAAACAAGCACCAATCAAGACAAACCTCACTTACAGAAATTTAACAGATTATACAAATCAGCTGTCAAGAAAGCAAAAACAAATACTATTCAGACAGAATTCAAAATGCTAAATGTGCAAATAAAGAGTTTTATACAAATTCTCACTGAATTTCATAAACCAAATTGACTAGAAGAAGCTCATCCCATTACTCAAAATTTCACAGACTAACTGGCAAACCATAACACGGCCAAAGCAGATGCGTTTGACTCATATTTAAAACAAGGAACAACCACCATCACCAACCCTTTTCCAAAACAACAATCCAAGAGTACGCTAACCCAGCCTCTCCATTCCGTCCAACAAATTTCACATGATGAATTTATGGACCTGATCAAAGCAAGCAGGCCTGTCGGCAGCCCTTCTGACCTGTGTCTACCACAAACCTTCAAGAAAATTCTTCTAACAACCTCTGCTGCCCACCAGTAAGAAGAATCATCAGCAATTCCTTAACTACTAGAATATTTCCAGATGATCTCAAAAAGTCATACATACGCCCACTACTGAAGAAAACAAACCTGAACCCGCTGAACCCGGACAACTACAGATCGATTACAAATGGACCTTTCCAAAGCAAACTGATAGAAAGAGCAGCATTCACCCAGATGTCAAAATTCATTGAAGATAATGCCATACTTTCAGACTTCCAAATAGGATTTCATCTGGAAAAAGGTGCAAACTGTGCCCTCATTGCCATCGGGGCAGACCTTAAGAACACAGTTGACAGGAACAGCATTGCTGTGTTACTTCTCTTGGACCTCTCAGCTGCCTTTGACATGGTTGGCTATGACACTCTGGTACAAAGACTCTATGAAGCCAGCATTGAGGATTCTGCTCTCAAGTGGATCACATCCTTCCTTCACAACATAACTAATGCCATCCTACCCTCCCTTCCTCTTCCAAGCATACTTCACAAAAGCAGGGGTCCCTCAAGGCTGTATCTTCTCACCCATGCTTTTCAACATCTACATGAAGTCAATACCGGCACTGATCAGTCAGTTTCACCTCAAGTGCTATAACTATGCTGATGACACAAAACACTCCTTCAATGGGAATGCCCCACAGGCATTGGAACATCACTAATTTTCAGTTGTCTCAGAGCCATAGATCAGTAGATGACATGGAGCCATCTCAAACTGAATACTTCCAAAACGGAAATACTGATGTGTGGCGATTGGAAACAATATGATCTGCTCACCTCATGGCCTAATGATCTGGGAACACCTTCTAAAGCATCGAAGGAAGTAGGAAACCTCGGAATGAGCATGGACACCAAGCTATCAATGAATGGCCAAGTGGACAAACTAGCAAGATCAAGCTTTGTTACTATGAAAACTCTTTGACGCATCTTCCCCCAGCTGGTATTCCCACACAAGGTCCATGCTGCCATCTCTATTGTTCTGTCCAAACTCGATTATGCCAACAGCCTCTACCACAGATCATCTTTAACAACTATAAAAAGACTACAACAGATTCAGAACTCTGCTTCCAGACTACTCTTACATATAAAACCGCAAGTCCACATCTCCCCTGCCTTGAAAGCCCTACATTGGTTACTGGCTTCCAGAAGATCCACATTCAAGCTGCTTTGTAACACCCACAAAGTAAAACATAGAACAGAACTGCTCTTCATCAAGGAAAAATCCCAAAATACATTCAACAAAGGAACCTCCACTCTAGAGTGTCACCTCGCCTCAAAATCCCACCATGCAAGAAAAAAACATGGGTGAACATCCTTCTCTGTTCAAGCAGCCAAACTATGGAACTCTTTACGACCAAACTTAAGATCCACGGATAACCACCTTATCTTCAGAAGACTACTCAAGATTTGGCACTTCCCGATATAACCACCATACTCAAACATAAATATACAGCATATCCCTCTGTATATAACATGCATAATAATTATGTTTTTAAAGATATAGATATTTGTTAGTTCTGCTTAATAAATGTACATATTACTTTTAGTTACATTAGCCTATGTTTAAAATGTATATACGTGACTGCATAAATAAGTAAATCTTTTATCATAACTTTCTATGTACAATTGCTTCACTATTGATAAAAAATAATAAATTAATTTAAAGCACAGCAACACTTGAAAGTCTGAGTTTATTAAATGCAACTTTACTCTACATATATTACCTTCCTTATGTATATATACCTTCCATGTACTTATAATATACCTTCTATGCACTTATGTATCTTTATATTTATTACTTTGCATGTTATTCAGCATATCCAATGCACTACCCTATATCTCAACCTATATCTCTCGCAGTAAATCCTCTACCTCCATTCTGACTCATCTCAAACCTCATTTTACTTCTCTTTCCAATGCACAACCCTATTACTTACCCTATATCTCTCTCAATATATCCTCTACCTCCACTCTCCTATTCAACCCATACTCCATACAACTACTATGATCCCCCAAATCACCCTTTTTAGACTCTGCCCTCCTCTACCCCTCCTTGCATCATCTCATACCTCTTTTTCTATTCAGATCTCCCAAACAAGCATTCTAAACCCTTCCCTCTGACTCTTCCCCTTTCTCCTCCCCATTACTCATCCCCAACCCCCTCCTACTGCTATGAACTCCAAAAACTAAATAATAATAATTTCTAGACCCTTCATTCTTCTATCCCTCCACTATTCCTTCTGCAATTCAAATAACAGAAAAACATGTAAACCGCTCAAATCAAATTAGTTTCATTTTTCCCTACACTAATTCACCACTAATCCTTTACTGGTTCTGAGTAGCTTGCTACTCACTAAAAAGTACTTCAACACCTCATCAGGGGTAGCAGCACTATATAAATGCAAACCTTTTCCTCTTCTATCCCTCCACTATCCTTTACAATCCAAATAACTGACTAACGTATCCATCACTCAAATTACTTTCATATTTCACTATACTAATTCACCACTAATCCATTTTGGGTTCCGGAGTAGTGTGCTGAAAAAAGCGCTTCAACGCCTCATCAAGGGTACTAAGCGCTATGTAAATGCAATTACAATACAATAAAATAAAATGTATCTTGAAATGTAACTATTATAATTTTTTGCCAATTTGCTTTCTCCTGTCTGTACTCCTTAAATTTGAAAATTAATTAAACAAATTATAATGCAAGTCAAACAACAATATTTAAAACAGAAAAGATCCCAACATACTTCAATATGCTCAAGTATGTAACGATATCAACAACATAAATAATAATGCTAGGCAAAACTGCTCAAAATAAAACGTGGGTTCTCCCTCTCACCTACGCTGTATTCTAACCCTTCCTTAATTAGGTGAAAAACATTAAGAGAATATGTCAGTGTCTTGCTTCGCCTTTCAGATAATACAGAATTTCTCACACGGTGGCTCAACACTCACAGCGAAGCAGGAGACATAACACAACACCTTTAGAGAAGGGTTTTATTTTACAAAATGTAAAGACTCTCTTTTTAGAATAAGGCTTGGGGTGTTCTTTTACACAGTGCTCTCTAACAGAAAGGCTTTCCCAGATGCCAAAAGAACAACATTCAAATACACAAAGATATATATACATATATGCAGGGAAAACTACTTCACTTCAACAAATTACACTGAAGAAAGGAGCGATATCCCGAAACGCGTCTGGCTGGCCTTTTACACAGATGCCTGTACCCTCGCTGAGTGCCTGCTGGCAGTGTGTTATCACAATAATTGAAGTATTCATCTACCTATTGGCGTCTTCCATGTGGGTTACTCTTTTTGATGGATATCAACAACCCTCAGCTTTATAATCTCAAAACACTCTAGAAGGTTTGAGAAACCTTCCCCCCTGAGCCAAAGGAATCTTACCAGGACTGTCCAGCTTCAAGGCAAGCATTCCATGGCGGGAAGGAGTTCCCACGTTCCCTCTACAATCTCGCATATTCCAGCCTTCATCTTGATGAAGCTTACGAAAGCCTTCCAGGGTACATTAAACAATCTCTCACAAAAACAATCCTTGAACGTGATTAACCCAAACAACTTGCAAGCGTGGATGTGCGCGCAGATAATGCTCAAGCGAGGCAGAGGCAGAATTCAGGATGACATGAGGCCATGTCAAAGCCAATAGTAAGAACTTCATAATACTCCCAATGTACAATACAATGCACATTTGTGCACCACTACTTATAGCATCACATGTTCCATCTCTCAATGTACAAGACTGAGCACATTTATGCACCACTGCTCATAGCATTGCACTTCGAGACCAAGAAGTACATTCCCCACCTCTCTCTCCCTCTCATGCTTTCAAATGCACATCCCACACATTCTGTTCTTGGCAAGGCTGTTCTACTCTGTGACAGTTCCCACTGAAAGACTGCAAGACTACAAGAAAGAAATCTTTAAGAGATGCAAGGCATATGCAGGACATCGTTCATTCTGACTAGGGTAAAATAACACACCAAAGTCAATTCAAATAATGGTAATCAAAGGTCATCACAGGGTGTCAGACCACAAGAGTGCCTCTAGCACTACAGTCAGAAAGAGATACACTTCTAGTAGCTGAATTGTGCTGTGTAAAAACGTATAATCTTGGCCCAATCTCGGCTTCCCTATTTCACCAAAAAGGTGTGATCCTTGTTGTATTTCAGGGAGTCTTCATTTTAGCCTGCAGGTGTCAGGCTGAATGGGACTCTTCCCTCTTTAGATCTTTCTCACTGCCCTGCAGGGCTAGTCTTTAAAGCAGCAGTGGGGGGTAGGGCCAAGGGTGGCAGGATGCAGACAGCAATCAAGCAAACACTGCTTTTAACTCCACTCTCCTGTTGTCCTGCCATACGCAGAACGAGGGCAGCAGTAATTAGCAAAAACAAAAGGGCTCAGGGCGTTGATGGCCTCCTGACTCACCTTCATTTTGTGACCAGTAAATTTCCCATGGATAACTGGAGGCAGGTCAGCAGGTCAAGTGCAGGCCCACTATAGGTAGCGCTTTTGTGTGCTAATGGCCCTGTGAATCATGGAAGAAACAGGGAAATTGTTTTTGACCCCTCTTCCTCCCCAGCCTTGTCCCCCGAGTCCCACCCACTCCAAAATCTGGGGGATACATCCTCCGCTCCCCCTACACTTACTACGCCCATGATTCAATGCCTGTTTATCTGGTTATGTCTGGTGATTTGACTGTACAGTACTGGTGATGGACAACCCTTGTAGCAGATATGTCTTTTATGAATGTAAGAGCTATATGTTACAGCTTGCTGTTGACCGATGCAAGTAGAGAACATGGGAAATAGTTTTATCAGTTTGGTCTCCATGCTTCAAGTACCAAGCATGTGGGGCAGAGCATTTGATTAGCCCACTATAACAAGCATTGGCAAAGCCAAAGGTTTTTGTCTATGTGAGATCTAGTAGATTTGCTCATTTTTCCATCCATGTTGCATAGTACCACGGTTGGTGTTCATCATGGTTTATTTTTTTAAAAAGTTATCGTACTGTCAATGCTGGCTGTGTCACAGCGTTTTTAATTTAAATTTCAGCCATGTTGCACAGCAGCCAAGTTGCTGTAGAACATGGCTAAAAACATTGACAAAACCAATAGATCTCGCAAAGGCAAGACCGCTTGACTTTGCCAATGCTTGTTTTTTTAACAGCACTAAACATTCTAGATTGGAATTTCAATTTTTCATTAGTATTGTCTAGTAAGCCACAGAGGGCTGAGAGTAACTGCAGGACCAGCTGACAACTGTGTACGAACAATAACTGTACATGTGCGATAAAATTTCAGCAGGGCCAACTCTGGTTTTCATCCTTTTAAGGTTCATATAAGTTATTACGGTAATAAAGTGCTCATTTCATATAATGCTGCAGAAGTTTGTGGCATCCATAAAGCCTATTATATAAATCTGTGGAGTTTGTCTTCTGTTGGACTGCCACATGTCCATCAGATGAAGTTGAGGTGTTGTCCTGCCCTCTCCAAAGTTCCCTCTTCACAATTTAAAATGATGAACATGTATGATGTGCTTTACCTATGACACATGCTAGAAATGGCATTCTGCTGCTTCTGATGAAATATCTACCAGATGACTTTAAGCACATTAACAGCTAGCACTTATTAACACCGGAGCGCAGACATTAAAACACGAGTGTACTAATATATATTATTTGACATTGATTGACCTGATAAAATAGAACCTGAGCACCTTATTCCAATGTTATTTCTTTGGTCACCCGAAGCACCTATTTTAATCTTATCTAGTCTCATTGCTGTGTATTCACCTATTATGCGAACACGACACTTTATAAACTCATGCCAAATTGGAGAATTGAGATAAAAATTACTGTTCCAGCATTTCCCATGTACAAAAAAAGCAGGAATGGGTAACGATGAAGAAAACATATCACTGTATATTTCTCTCCCTGTCCATAGGTACAGCTACAACTGATCTGACCTCTCCAACATGAGTGGTAAGTTTACCACTTAATAAGGAGCCACAAGGCGCTCCTACATACATCCCGGTCCTGACGAAAGCCTCTAGAATTAAGCAAGAGGCTGAAACATGTTGACCAACACCAGTGCAGTGGATTAATAGCTGGATCCACACACGCACCACCTCTCTTTTTAATTTCCCACATCACGATTCTTTTCAATAAATACTAGCCATAAAGTGATGTACGGAATTTTAACTCACTGCACTAGAGCACGCATACGCCCTCTTTTTTTTCATTTCTGGACACTACTGGCAAGCCAGCCGGTCTTCCTCCAGGTGGAGGTACAGCATATTTACGAAAACAAAGACCCGATGATAATGCTGATACAGTACACTGAGGCGGAGAACAAAGATATACCGCCCAACGCCTGTGTAAGTATATGAGTTTTTTTTACGAAGGTTCCCAGATGAGCTAAGACCCTGGTTACACAGGACAAGTGATCCATTCCCCCCGTCTCTGATTTTGTGCTCTAATGAATGCTCACAGGATTAATTTGAGACACTGAAAAATGGTCGTTTGTGGTCTCTTTATGGAATAGAACAGTTTAATGCACCTGGGCATAGCTTTCAAGAGTGTACTTCAGGATATAACTGAATCTGTCCCAAAAGTGAGAGATCCAGAACGACTTTTGACAAAACATTTGACTGAAAGCATACAGCTCATTTTACTTTATCACTGAAAGTGATTGTTGGTCTTTGCTGAGAGATTTTAGTTATTCTCCAAGATGATTCCTAATTTGTTTTCTCAGTAGACAGTTATCACAATTAGGAGGCATTCAGAGTGAGTTGTGGTTTGGATTATTTTATCCAACTTGAGTGCTGTTGTATTGATCCCTCCTATCAGTAGCCTCACATATTCCCTCTCATTATATTTAGCCTTCTAAGTCGTTGTTGCTGGCTGGGGTGGCTTCGAAGGCAAAGAGACAGGCTATCTGACATCGGTTGATCCTCCATTTGCAATTTCTGCTGGTGATTACTTGTTTAAATTCACGGTTAAGGGAGACTGGTTAATCCTTCCAATCAGGGCTCCATAGGCATGTGATCTGAGATGACCCAGAGGACTGTATTACCTCACTTTTAATCTAATAGCAACACTGCTCCTTCTGGTACAGCACCAACCTAACATAAGCAATCATAACTCGTAGTTTTCATTCAAACTCTTAGAGTGACACCATCACCAATCCATAGGAAATGGCAACAACGGTGAAGGACTGGGCTATTCTAAGGCCCAGCGGTGCCAGGGGACAACACCTGAAACCTTCGTGGGTTACCTGTTCCGGCGTACAAAACACAGAGACACGGGACACTTCCTGCGGCGTCAAAGATCAGCATTTATTCACTGCAGGGATACAGAAATCGCAAGAAGTACACAACGTGTAGGTTCTGAGAGACTGCTTCGAATTGCACAAGTGGATCGCTCCTTTTATACACATTTTCGTCATTGCTCAGCATGGCGAACAAAAGGTTACAGCTTAGCTCCCATAATAAACTTCAAAAATGTCGCATTCATGTTTTCAGAAACCCGAAACATAATTACAGCAGCATTGCCGGTTCCCAACTGTAAAAGCACATTAAGCACATTCCATTCTGACCGTAACGAATTAGAGGAAGGGACAGAAACAGATGCAAAGGAAAAAGATATGGATGTACAACAGTTTAGAAAACAGTGTAGAGAGCAATAACGGAAACTTGATTGCAGGATCAAAGGACTCGTGCCTAATGTATGCACGACTGAAACAATAAACGGCATGGCAAGATGAGCCTTAAGCGGGGCCATCTGCCTTTGCCGCGTCAGCCCCCTCACCATAAAAGACACCTTCAAAGGAACATGTGTCCTCCACGAAAGCTTGGGAATCCCAGGGTCACGAAGCGGACAGTGTCCGTTCGCTGGCTACTTGAGGGCAAGAGACAAAATGGACGTCGTATCTAAAATGGAACCCAAGGGTTCAGATGGACATACCCAAGAATGAGACGAACCATACATAGTAGTGTAGCGAAAACGCGTACACCTACTAAACTCGTCATTTGCGGTTGGTAGATACCAAACTCGTCCATATTCGAACATACCCAATATGTCAGTCAGATTCTCACGGAACCTCAGACGCTCCTTTTGCCCTCATGTAGGCAAGCACTAGTCGAGATCAGAATCGATTTCGATATTCACCAAATCGTTCAGTTGCTGCTGGAACATCATTCTATTCATCAACGTCTCTTTGGTAACTGATGGCCGTCTTATACACGTTGTAGCACAGAGGCCACATAAGGCCGGACCACACTGTACGCAAAGACAACACGTGAACAGAAACGTTACAACAACCCCCATGATCATCAGAATCTTCCAACCCCAAGTTGATATCAGGCCCCAAAACCATCCTAGAAGCGTCCAATTACCCTCGTCCACGTGTATGGACTCGGAGATCTTATGCAACTTCGAGATGGCTTGGTAAACAGTTGGAGCGTTGTCAGGAATGAAAATGCAACAGCTCGAATGGATAACTTTGCACACACCACCTCTATCTGCAAGAACAACATCTAGAACCATACGGTTCTGCAACGTCATAAGTCTATCCGCCTGAAGTTCTGCTATTAAATTACCAAGAGCACTCGCAGTTATGTTAGCAGTCAATTCTACCACACGGGTCAACTGTCTCAGGTTCCTACTATTAACCATAGGTCCCCAAAACGGCAAGAAACCCTTAAAGAAGTCTCCTGCTTCTTGACCCGCAGTGTCTTCTTTGCTGACAACGCCTCTCACAACTTTTATGATAGTCGGAGGCAACTGTAAAAGTCGGTGGCAAAAGATTCGCAATATAACAGGTTCCCGAGAAATCACGGGGCAACCATGTATATGCACGCTTATAACATACGAAATAGGTACCCTTGGCAGTCAGGAAAACAGGGGAAGAGAGCATCGGTAGAACGTACGTGTCAGTACAAGCACTGTCCCCAAGCTGGGCTCTCGGATTTCGACCAAGACCTTTCAAGCAGAACTTACCGAGGTGGGGTACGATCCATATTGGAGACGAGCTCTTGAGCTGTCTATCACCCACTGACATACTATACTCAGCCTCACTCAGATCTTTATATGCTTGTTTCTCTGCATCTGGAATAAGCGATACATCAAAAATATCTCGATCGAGATCAGCAATCGCTATCGCCAAAGGCTTGTGGTACGGACCAGGACCAAAGTTCGCGGAACGTGGCTCTCGACTGGGGTAGGAATCTAGTGCACTACGGAACATAGTTTGGAATGCTTGAGCTGACCCCTGGGAACTATAAGGAAGCACCAAGTACGGAATACCTCTATCCATGGTATGTGGCATTAACCCACACACCCACAGTTGGTAGTATTCATCACCAACTGATGCTGATGTAGGAGTTGAACAAAGGAGTTATTCATGAATTCCGCACGTCTAACCAGCTCATGTTGGGGCAGAGGATGAAAGGAATGTGGAGAAACAGTAGTAATGGAACTTAGTTTAGGAGAAAAGGTAGGTGAAACAGAAGGCAATAACGACTGTATCCCAAAATACACTCCGCCCACCAATAGCATAGAAACAGTCAGAAACAGTAGAAATACCTGAAACAAAAAACATTTCGTTCGTACAATCTTATGCAATTTTGATCTTTGCGCCGACATCCTTTCTACTTCCAACAGCTTAGAGAACGCCATCCTCTAAAAAACCGTCCGTACGTTCTTGACGCACTTCGTTCTGAGTAGCAATTATCAATCCCCAGGAGTTCCCAGGAATCGACAAAAGGTAACTGACCTAGTATCAGGAACCTGCTAAACAGAAGTAAGTACCCGCACGGCCCTACGGTTAACCCAGATGATAGGTTTTCTTAAACAAACATCCAACTTAATAAAAATATCTTAGCTGTAAAAAAATGCACGTAGAAGGAAACTCAAAAATCAGCAAAGGATGCAATGGTTCTTAATGTTCGTGGCAACAGTAAAGGAAAATATAGAAAAAATTATTAGTCTTTGTCATGTGAACGAAGAAAATATCGACATCTTCCAGGTCGAGTCTGCTCTTCAAATAATTGTTCAGCTGGTGAAACAATGTTCAATCGATCAGATGACAATTCAGACCTTGAGTTCTCCAAAACTGACGACTCAACAGATGTGTCCGGCTGCAATGAATTGTCTACTACAGGTTGAGCATCGCTAAACGGCACGTAACGTAGAGGAGTCTCAGTTTCCGCTGTCGCAATACCAGTTCTCACCCAATTATCTGCTGGTGAAGGGATCGAAACCTTTTTGGTATGGGTGGCATGCACCCAGTTCTTTCTGCCTTCCAACCGAACTGCAGTCCTTGTTTCCAGCAGCACTTGAAAAGGGCCCACAAATCTCGGCTCCAGATTGCGTTTTCTGCCAAAATTGCGGGTAACAACCCAGTCACCCGGTTGGAGCCGATGTCCAGGACCCTCTGTCTGTGCCGGCAAAGCTTCAAAGACCTGTTGATGAATTAACCTCAGTTTAGCAGTCAGATCATGAAGATAATCAATTAACATTGGATACTCAAGGCTATCAAAGGCCTTAGGCCTCGGGACTCCCCAAATGTTTGCAGGGCGGCCGAACACAATCTCATATGGGCTAAGCCCTACTCGAGAGTGCACAGTCGCCCTGGTTGACAAGAGAGCCAGAGGCAAAGCATCAGGCCATGACAAACCAGTCGTAGCTTGTATCTTTGCAAGTTTCAGTTTCAGAGTACCATTGTACCCTTCAACCAAACCCGCTGCCTGAGGATGATTGGCGCTATGGAATTTCTGTCGAATTCCAAGGCCCTTACACACACTCTGCATCACACTTCCCACAAACTCACTTCCATTATCTGACCACACAATCCGTGGCATTCCATACCGAGGAAAGTATTCCTTCAGTAGGACTTTCGCTGTGGACAAGGCAGTATTATCCTTGAGAGGATAGGCCTCTATCCATCTGGAGAACGCACAAACCACAACCAAAACGTACTTCAGATTATTGCATCTCTCCATATGGATGAAGTCCAGTTGGATAACCTCAAAGGGACATGTAGGAGGGGCAAAATGGCCAGGTGGAGTAGGAGTGCCCTTGCCAGGATTGTACATCAAACACACCATACAATTCTTAACCACTCTCTCAGCACATTTAGTGATACCATCATTCTTCCATACAGGAGACAATAGCTTACATATACCTTTCGCGCTAATATGTGACAAGCCGTGAGCCATAGTCACAACGGCTAGCACATATGCATCCGGTAACATCCACCTCTGACATTCTGACAAGTCAACCCAACATCCATAGGTATCTAACTTTCCCGTACTTTCTTTCCACTTGGTCTTTTCAGTTTTAGTGGCCTCGTTCTGAATTGCTTTCACGCTCTCAACAGTGTCTTCACACATACCAGTCTCCGTCGGCCACCTCACTGAACTCGTAACATACATTCGAGACGCAAGATTCTTAGCCGTTTCCTTAGCAATCTCATCCGCAAATGCATTACCACGACCAACATCATCCGTAACCTTTCGATGCGCACTACATTTAATGATCGCCACCTGTTTAGGCAATGTAAGTGCATCCAAAAGATCATTCACAAGCTGTCCGTGTTGGATCTTCGTACCATGCGATGTCATAAATCCTCTCTCTCTCCACAATCGGCCAAAGCTATGTGCAACACCAAACGCATACTGACTGTCAGTAAACACATTCACTCGCTTTCCTTTAGACAAGATACACGCTCTCGTTAACGCAATCAACTCTGCCGCCTGCGCTGAATTCTGACTCAATCTCGCAGTTTCCACAACCGTACTCAACGTCACCACAGCATAAGCAGTCGTCACATCACCATTCGGCAACTTAAAACATGAACCATCAACATACAAAGTGCCATCGGGGTCTATCAATGGAGTGTTTTTCAGGTCCACACGACCCTTCGTTTCTTCTTCAGTTCGTAAATAACAATCATGTGGTGATACATCATTTGATTCCACATTAATCGGCAACAATGTCGCCGGATTCAGCACATTACAACGCTTAATCTGTATATGACTTGCCAAAAGTGTTAACTCGTAACCGGACAACCTTGCACTCGTCAGATGTTGAGTTTTTGTACGATTCAGGAGAGTGTCAACTGCATGCGGAACCATCACTGTGAGCATATTATCCATAACCAGACCTGCGGATTGTCGAATAGACACCGCAGCTGCCGCTGTCGCCCTTAAGCAACTCGGCAACGCTCTAGCTACCGGGTCTAAGGTCGAGGAAAAATATGCACATGGACGCTGCTTACCACCAAATTGTTGCGTCAAAACACTCAACGCACAACCTTCTCTCTCGTGAACGTATAGTGTAAATGGCTTACTGTAATCAGGAGTACCTAACACAGGAGCCGAACACAACGCGTCATGCAGTTCAGAAAAACTTTTCTGACATTCTTCCGTCCATGGCAAAGGAGTCGAAACATCCTTGCACGTGAGAGCTATTAATGGCTTCGCTAACAGTGAAAAGTTTGGGATCCACTGTCTGCAGTATGACGTGATACCTAGAAAGGCACGCACATCTCTCTGAGTTGTTGGCACCGTCATTCGAGCAATCGCTGCAATTCTTTCTGGGGACAACCTTCTTCCCTCCTTTGACAATAAGTGACCGAGATAGGTTACTTCTTGACAACAATATTGCAATTTAGAGGGTGACACCTTGTGATGTAAGTCACATAGATGCTGTAACAGTGATACTGTAGCAGTTTTGCAAATCTGTTCAGTGTCAGCAGCTACCAACAGATCGTCAACGTACTGAATCAAGGCCGCACCAGTCGGTAACACAAACGCATCAAGTTGGCTCTTCAGCGCCTGACTATAGATCGATGGACTCTCACAGTAGCCCTGAGGTGCGCGTTTAAACCTGAAACTGCGACCACCTAACGAGAAACCAAATAGATCTCTGCTTTCCTCAGCAATTGGAATGCTAAAGAAGGCCTTCTTCAGATCGATTACCGAGAACCATGCTGCAGAAGCTGGAATCAGAGTCAGCAAAGCCGTAATGTCGGGCACTACGGGGAACTGTGGAATCACAATTTTATTTACCTCCCGTAAATCAATAACAAAACGATACACAGGAGGCTTAGATGGATCAGTTCGTTTCAAAATAGGTAACACAGGACTATTACACACGTTACCCCGAGTTTCTTCGATGACATCCTTATCGATCAAATCGTAAATGATCGCTAATAGTGCTCGCGCTCCATCAAGAGAGATACGATACTGGGGAATGCGTGGTAAGCGCACATTTGATTTCAATTGAACAACATAAGGTGGTATATCCAACAGGCCCACGTCGTTGGGACCCGTCGCCCACAAAGACTTAGGAAGAGAACTCAATTCCGGTGGGAGCTTACCAGTCGACAAATACATAGGAGAGATCACTTTCCGTCCCAACGTAAGCTCCACTCCCGCAGGAGAACAGTACAAAGTCGCATATAACCGCTTCAACAAATCCAGGCCCAAAAGATTCTCACCACAACCAGTAGTCAAAAGCAAAGGAGCTTCTAACTCACGAGACCCAATTGTAAGGGGCAACGGACTAGAAACTGGATTGCTAACGGGGGCGCCAGAGAATCCAACGGAAACATTCGTTAAGCCAGACAAAGGCGCGCCAGGGAGTTTCGAATGCATGATGGAGCTTTTCGCTGCACCAGTATCCAACAGAAAAGGCTCAACTACGCCCATTGTGGCAACTGTAACGTAAGGCCCTCTCTGATCAACCGGAACCGATACCACTCCCTTTCTTTGTCTATGGCTGTCCTAATAATGACCATCAGCAGCAACATCATGCTCGACATAATAGTCGTCCACATGATACTGTGCAGATCTACCAGCCGATAAATCGCGCCGATCAAAGCAATTTTGCGAGTCTGCTGAAGTGGCAAGACGCTCATTCTGATTCTGAGTAACACCGCGACCTCTACCACGTGATGCTTGTTGAGGACCACTACGACCTCCTCGAGCCGAAACACCATTATTTCGGTCACGCAAAACTGGACAATTAAACTTCAGATGACCCTCATCCCTACAATATGCGCATTGATTATACCCCAACATAGTTCGCGGTGTAGAGGAGTCGGTAATCGACTGCGACCTAGAAAACTGTGACTGTAATCGATTTTGCTGTTGCAAGTTATTTTGATTCGAGCACGGGGAATACGCTTGCTGCAATAAGACCTTAGTTTTAAGATCCTTCGTTTTCTTATCTGCACGTTCGCTTTCTTCTTTTTCTCTATTTTCGTAGTATTGGGCCGTAGCTAATATTTGAGCAGTGGTAGAAACAGCCCACGAACTTTCAGAATTCTTCAATTTGTTGCTTAGTTCAGGCAGCAGATTCGATACAAATTTATCAACAAACAGTCGCTGACCTCCCTCAGTGCTCATATCCTGACCACTGTGATCAATGAATGCCTCCTCAAATCTCGTAAAGAAATCGGAGACACTCTCGTCCTTCTTTTGTTTGCACGCGGACAGTTTATCCCAGTTAACTCTTATCGCCGGCATAAGTGTCTTCATAAGTGTAATTATCCTCTGGGGCAGATTCTCAATGAGCTGTTCAGGTTTAGCCCCACCAACTTGCCGTGCGTCAGCCGCAGCAAGAGCAGCCCAATCACCGCCTAACTCGGCTACGTGATTCTCTTGGCGGATTTTCGCCCAAATCGGTTGAGGTACTACATTACCGAACAACATGTCGATATCGGCAAGGTTCATAATAGTAGCATCCACTAGTTGGGATAACTCCTTATAATAACCAGCCGGATTTTTGCGGGGGTCAGGCAAAGTTTGCTTCACCTGCAAAACTTCCGATCGCTTCCAGGGGAGGTGTATCCAAACTCTCTGAAAGTGTGGTGGAATAGCAGGGTTAGCAGCAGCATCACCTGGCTTCCACACTGGGGGAACTTCCCGCATAGGGTACTGACCAGATTGTGCCATCCGCTCCTCAGCTTCATCCTTAAACAATGCTCGAGGTGATACCGTAGATCGAAAAGATAACAAACGTTCTAAAGCATGTCGGACATTACTACCCACAATCATACCACTCGAAAAGTGATTCTGAAGTTCAGTAATCTCGGGCGGTACATTGTCTACCGCATCAGTATCCCACTCTTCTCGCAAAGATTTACACATTTCCTCGTACACAAATCTTTGTGTGGGCTCATTAAACTGAGAAAATGTCTCGAAGACTATACGCGAAGTGTACTTCGCAGGATAACTAATCCATTTACGCGCCAGTTTTACCAACGACTCACGTTCTCTACCATCAGGAATTTGACTACGCCTCTGAGAGACATCAGAAAGATCGGACCCAAGTATCGGCCCAAAAAGCGGAGAATAGAGATTAGCGACAGCATTAAATATGTGACTACGAACAGAAGGGGAAGAAGAAGGAAGCACAGGAGTAACTACATCAGGGGTAACCGTAGAACTAGTAGAAGTAGTCGAGATAGCAGGAGTAGTAGTAACAATAGGCTGAAGAGGTACAGGCAAAGGAGCAATAGGGAAAAGAGCGGGTAGCGGAGGATGAACAATTCGCGGCACAAGAGGATTCGGAAGAACAGGAGGAACAACAGGCTGTCCAGCAGCCGCCAAGACAGCAGGTTGGGGAGCAGGAGGAATCACAGGACCCACAGTATCTGGTGCATAGGGAGGTGGTGATTTCAATAGATAAGACAATAAGGAATTGTTAGAGTCGGGGATCTCTGGTTGGCGCAAGGTTGCCCTTGTGTCAAGCAGGAACCCTCTCCTCCACGTCAGGGCGCAGGATAACCCCTCGCGAATGACCCTTGCTCACCCTCTAGGTGCGTGGCGTGAGCAGCCAAGGCGATTCCTCAGGCGTTGTTGGTTAAGCACTTACAATCGTACACACAGTAAATACATCAATCCCCCCAGAGACGGACACCAGACTTGGATATATATAAAAATACGATTCTCTATGTAAAAATAAGGTATATATATATCTCAGCAGACTTATCACAAGACCAATAACGTTTTCGCTATGCCACCAGGTTGTACGGCGGGCAAATGTTCGTTGTTCGTAGCTTCAGATGGATAGTTCGTAGTCTCTTTACTTGTAGTCCCAGTACTCACAGAGATCGGTTCCTGCGAACGGGGAAATAAGGCGTTGCGGGCCCCGAGCCCGATACTGGACTTCTTTCGTGATTAGGAGAGTCGGCACAGGTCGGTGCGACTCTCAGCTTGGGAAGTGTTCTTGGGTCCTCAATCAGCAGGTGTGGGCAAGTAGGCAGGCGCGGCCCGCGACCCTTTAGCACGGCGGTGCAGGGGGGTCTCCACAGCGGGGGCGGCGCGGCCTGAGATGTCCGGGGATAGCGAAGCGGGGTCACAGGGCACGGTCAGTGCAGCTGGATGACCCGGCGTAGATCACAGTCGTCGGACGGCTTCCGGCGGGAGGGGTGATAGCGCGGTCAGCGCGCTCCAGTAGCAGGCGGTGACAGGGATGCAGGCGGCCTGGCCCGGGAACAGAGAGCGGCTCGGGACGGAGCGGGGCTCTCACGGGTTGGAGGCAGGCGAGCTTCTGAGTGTCACGGCCCTAGGAGGGGCGATGAGGGGCGCGGTCTCTTTTCCAGCGGGATGCCCACACGGCTCGAATTGGAGGATGAGCAAGAAGCACAGAGAACCCACTGGTCCTGGGGTTCAGTTCAGGGGGCAAGCTCAGATCAAGCCCTTGGAGAATGTTCAAGCACAAAGTAGCAAAGTCTTTTCAGTAAGTCTCTTCCTCTCCTTTCTCAGCAAGGCAAGCAGCAGGCCAGCTCCTCCGGCGTCTTCTTCTCCTTCTAGTCGGGCAGAGGTTCTTTGTGGTAAACAGGATTCTGATTTCTTAGGAGCCAGGCTCCTACTTTTATACCATGATTCTTTTGTTCTTTAGCGCCAGGGGGCCTAGGCCTGGCTCAGTCCAGTTCTGGAGCACTTTGTTATGGTGACTCTGCTCTTTCCTTTCAGCAGCAGGGCAGAGACATCAGCCGCCCCACAGGGGGTGGCGCCGGCTTTGTGGTGGCAGAGCACAGGTCTATTCACGAGTCAAGGTGTACTCCTCCCACCCATCCAGGTGTCACCTCTCTACCCACCACCTGGCAGCCAACCTGTCTCTGGGGATTCCCCAACCCTGCTCCTTACTGTTGCCAGGCAGAACACATACACACAGCAGAGGCGGACTGAGATGGTCAGGTCAGTAAATACTAACTTTCTAAAAGTAGTATTTACAAACCCAGGATATTAAAATAAACTTGACTACAAGAAGTATTTTATCATCCTGAGTTCAGGCATACTAAACTTGACACTTCTACCATGCTCTCTGAGTCCACTGGGGTCACAGCGTTGGCGTGATCCCGGCAGCCCATTCTGGCCTATGGAGAGCGGGTAGCCTTCAATAGTGAAGAACGGAAATGGCTGTAATTCACTACTAAGACATGCCACACACATCAGGGCCTGCCCTACCTTATGCCTACAATGCACCCTGCCCTTGGGCCTACCAGAGGGGTGGCTAATATGTAGGTAAGGGAAGGTTTAGGGACTGGCAAGTGGGGGCACTTGCGTAGTCAGCGCTACGGTCCCGGACCGCGCACAGGGTCTGCGGTGGCAGACCCTAGACACATTTTACAAGGCCGCTTCTGTGGGTGGCGCAACCAGCGCTGCAAGCCCACCAGCAGCATTGGCATTCACGAGCCCTGGCACCCCTGGTGCACTTTACTGGGGACTGACAGTGAATCCAATAAACCAATCATGGACATCAATTACAGATACACTTTACTTAGGGAGCACTTGCACTGCGGCACGGATTAGCCGTTACGCAGTGCCCTGAGCGGACAACACCAGCAAAACAATCGAGGCACACCATAAAAAAAAGTGGAAGGGAAACTCACGCCAAGGTGCCAGGTCTAACACGTGTCCCCTCCTGCTGAAATGTGGGGAGAACTACCCTTGCCCAGGGGGTTCCTCGTCACTAAGGCGGAAATACCTGGACAGACCGTCAGCGTTGGCGTGATCTGTACCAGGACGGTGTTCCACCGTAAAGTCCATACCCTGTAGGGAGATGGACCACCTCAACAGCTTCGGGTTCTCACCCCTCATTTGCATCAACCATCTGAGGGGCCTGTGGTCCGTCTGAACCCGGAAGTGAGACCCAAACAAGTAGGGTCTTAGCTTCTTCAGCGCCCAGACCACAGCAAATGCTTCTCGCTCAATTGCACTCCACCTACTTTCCCGTGGAAGTAACCTCCTACTGATGAAGGCTACGGGTTGGTCCCAGCCCTCCTCAGTCATCTGTGAAAGAACAGCCCCTACACCATGCTCTGAAGCGTCTGTCTGCACTAGGAATTCCTTGGAGAAGTCAGGGGCCAAGAGCACGGGCGCCGTGCACATGGCAGTCTTCAGGGTGTCGAAAGCTTTCTGACAGGTGTCAGTCCAAATCACATTCCTGGGCTGCTTCTTCGAAGTCAGCTCTGTCAAGGGGGCAACGATCGTTCCATAGCCCTTGACAAACCTCCTGTAGTACCCAGTGAGCCCCAGGAAGGCCCTCACTGCGGTCTGCGTCTTGGGGGGTTCCCAAGCCAGGATGGTTTCAATTTTGGGTTGCAAGGGTGCCACCTTGCCACTCCCCACTTGGTGTCCCAAGTACACCACGGAACCCTGCCCGATCTGGCACTTGCTTGCCTTGATCGTGAGGCCTGCTCGGCGCAGAGCCATCAACACTTCCCAGAGGTGGCGCAGGTGTTCGGGCCATGTGGCACTGAACACTGCGATGTCATCCAGGTAGGCGGCACTGAACGCATCCAGCCCAACCAGTACCTGGTTGACCAACCTCTGAAAGGTGGCAGGGGCATTCTTCATCCCAAATGGCATGACTCGGAACTGGAAGTGCCCATCTGGTGTAGAGAATGCTGACCTCTCTTTGGCCCCATCGGTCAAGGCGATCTGCCAGTACCCAGACGTTAAATCAAACGTACTGAGGAACCGGGCAGCCCCCAGCCGATCAATGAGCTCATCAGCTCTGGGGATGGGGTGCGCGTCAGTCTTCGTGACTGAATTGAGTCCTCTGTAGTCCACACAGAACCGGAGTTCAGGTGTGGCTCCCGGCGCAGCAGCCTTTGGGACCAAGACCACGGGGCTGGACCAAGGACTGCTGGAGGACTCAACCACCCCTAGCGCAAGCATTTTGGAGACCTCCTCCTTGATGCAAGCTCTGACCCTGTCAGTTACCCTGTAAGCCTTGTGCTTCACAGGTAAGCTGTCTCCCGTGTCCACATCATGGACGCACCAATCTGTGACACCAGGAAACAGGGAGAATCGGTCGGAAAACTGTCCCAGCAAGTGGCGGCAGTCTTCCTGTTGTTCGGGCGTCAGGGTGGGTGAGAGGTTAACTCCATCCACTGACCCATCTTTCTCAGAGGCCACTAAGAGGTCAGGAAGAGGCTCGGTCTCCTCTTCCATTCCATCATCAGTGGCCAGCAGCATGCCCACTTCGGTCCTCTCTAAGTGGGGCTTAAGGCGGTTAACATGTAGGACCCTCAAAGGGTTCCTGGGAGTCTGCATGTCCACCAAGTAGGTGATAGGACTTTTGCGCTCCACAACCTCAAATGGACCTGTCCACTTATCCTGAAGTGCACAAGGCTCCACTGGGGCCAAGACCCACACCTTTTGTCCAGGTTGAAGCTCTACCAGAGTGGCATTCCGGTCGTACCACCGCTTCATCTCCTCCTGGCTGGCTTCCAGATTTGCCTCAGCAAGTTGCCTGAAACGCCAAGTCTGGTTTCGGAAGGCCAGCATGTAACTATATACATTCTGGGGAGGTTTCCTGGGAGATTGCTCCCAGCCTTCCTTTACCAAACTCAGAGGTCCTCTTACCGGGTGACCATACAGAAGCTCAAAGGGGCTGAATCCTAGAGACTTCTGTGGCACCTCTCGGTAAGCGAAGAGCAGGCATGGCAAGAGGACGTCCCACTTACGCCTCATTGGACCGTCCAGGCCCATGATCATGCCTTTGAGGGTTCGGTTGAATCTCTCAACCAACCCGTTTCCTTGGGGGTGGTAAGGAGTGGTGAACTTGTAAGTTACCCCACACTCCTTCCACAGGGATTTCATATATGTGGATATGAAATTGGTCCCCCTGTCGCTCACCACCTCTAGAGGGAATCCCACTCGGGAGAAAATTCCCATCAGTGCCCGTCCCACCACGGGGGCCGTCACTGTCCTCAGAGGGATGGCTTCAGGGTACCGGGTGGCATGGTCCACCAAGACCAGGATGAACCTGTTGCCCAGGGCTGTCTTGGGGTCCAGAGGCCCCACAATGTCAATACCCACTCGTTGGAATGGCGTACCGACCACAGGGAAAGGTTGCAGAGGAGCCTTGTGCTTCCCTCCGCTCTTACCACTTGCCTGGCAAGTCTGACAGGTTCTGCAGTAGGAATCTGAATTCTTGTGCATTTGGGGCCAGTAAAAGTGGGTGACAAGCCTGTCATAGGTCTTGTCCATCCCCAAATGTCCTGCTAAAGGCACATCATGAGCCAGCCCCAGTAGGAAGGTTCTGAACTTCTGGGGTACCACCAGCACACGGGCTGACCCAGGTTCAGCAGCCTTAGGCTCGGAATACAGGAGGTCACTCTCCCAGTACACGTAGTGTGTTTTGGCCTGAACACCATTGGCCTGGTCTGCCGCCTGCTGCCGCATACCTACGAGAGAAGGGCATTCTTTCTGCTCCCTGCAGAATTCCTCCCTGGAGGGACCTCCTTCTTGCTGCCAATGGGTCAGCTCAGGCAGATCTCCCAGTTCGGCAATCTGTTCCCCGGTAGGCTCCAGCGCATCCCCCTCAGGGTCTACTTCCTCCTGGGCCGTGGGAACTTCGGGGGCCGGTTTCCCGCGCCTCCTGCGCCTTCTCCCTAAGGCCGGTTCCTGGACCTCTCCCTCAGGCTCCAGGACCCTCTCAACACCCCTACTGGCTGCCATGGTCCGGGTGGTCACGCACGCCCAGTCGGGTAGACCCACCATCCTCAGATGCGTGGTCTTCTCCACCTTTTCCCAAGGGGAGCTCTCCAGGTCGTTCCCTAGCAGACAATCTACAGGCATGTCAGTTCTCACAGCGACTTGTAGAGTACCAGAGACCTCCCCCCACTCAAAGGGAACTTGAGCCATTGGACAACGACTCTCTACGTTGTCAGCATTGACAACCCTACAGTAGGCATTGGGTACAATCTGCTCTTGAGACACCAGGTGTTGCCTCACCGAGGTCACGCTGGCTCCTGTATCTCTAAGAGCTTCCACCTTCCTTCCATTGATGGTCACTACTTGCCCATATTTCTTAGTGTTAGAGGGCAGGTAGGTTACAGGGACCATCTCGCTGTCTCCTAGCGAGACTAGGGTCATCTGCCCGGGACCCCCACCCTCCTGGACTGCTACCTCCTCCCCAAAGTTAACACTAGCTACTTGCCGGGGTGGAGCACCAGTGGGTGCGGTCTTACCAAACAGGCGACACTTAGGATCAGAGGCAATGTGACCCGGGTCACCACACCTATAACAATTGAAGGGCCCCTTTGGAACAGGTCTACCTGTCGGGGCCCCGTTCTGCTGTGGGGGTGGGGGAGGCTGAGAACCCTTCTGCTGGTTCCCTTGGGAATTACTTTGGGGGCCTTTTTGGAACCCCTTTTGTTTACCCTTGTCCCCCCCACTCTTCTGCTGGGGACCCTGCCCACCTTTGGCGGAGTCTCCCACTTGACCCTTGTGGACCCTGGTGCTGAGCCAGCGGTCCGCCTCCTCAGCAAGCTTCCTCGGGTTGGACAGCTTGCTATCAATCAGGTGCTGGCGTAGCTCAGGAAAACATTGACTGGACAAGTGCTCCCATGCAATTAAATCAAGCAGCCCTTGATAATCATTCACTTTGCTACCCTTCACCCAACCATCCAGCGCTCTGCAGAAAAAGGTCACATATTCCACATACGTACTCTCAGGGATCTTCTTGGTCTCCCTGAACCTCTGTCTATATAGCTCAGGAGTTAACCCATACCTGGTCATTAAAGCTTCCTTCATATGGGGGTATGAGGTCTGGACTTCTAAGGGCAAATCTAACAGTGTGTCCCGCCCTTCCGCAAGGAACCTTCCCCACAACCCCGCTCCCCAGTCTTTCTCAGGGACCCGGTGTGAGGACATGGCCACCTCGTAGGCTCTAAACCATTGCCCTATGTCATCCTTTCTAAAATACTCCTTTACTACATCTTTGGGGATGTACACCTTGGACTCTACCTGCACTGGTGGAGTGCTGCCACCAGAAGGAGCGGTGTCCAAACTTTTCGCCTTCAGCTCCAACTCCTTCAATCTGATATCATGATCCATTTGGCGTTGTTGTGCCTCCAGGGCCAACTTCTGCTTTTCCATTTCCATTTGTCCTGCCAACTTTGCCATCTCCATTGCATGCGCCCTGTCTGCTGCCCTGTCGGCCAGCTCCTCTGGCGACCGGACTCTGCTGGGCTCCTCAAGGTTGTCGGGCGGAACGATGTCCCCCGCATTCCGTGGGTCTCGTGACTCCTTCCAGGCTCTCAGCGCCTTGGCGTACTGGGTTCTCCTCTTGAATCCAGCATGGGGGACTCGGAATTTTACACTGTAGCCTTTCAATTGCTCTATCGTGTAGCCTTCCAGTCTCTCCCAATCCACCTCATCTATTCCAGAAATCACAGAGAGTGCTCTTCCAGCGGAGTGTGAGCCAGGCATGGTTGCAGTAATGGCAGATGTCTCAACAAAGTTCCAAAAATGAAAACCTGTGGCTGCGTTATTTGGTCTGCTCTCACTATCTGGTGATTAATAATTCACTGTATGCAAATTACAAGTGCAAATTCGAAATCCCAGCCGCTGCCAACAATGTTAGAGTCGGGGATCTCTGGTTGGCGCAAGGTTGCCCTTGTGTCAAGCAGGAACCCTCTCCTCCACGTCAGGGCGCAGGATAACCCCTCGCGAATGACCCTTGCTCACCCTCTAGGTGCGTGGCGTGAGCAGCCAAGGCGATTCCTCAGGCGTTGTTGGTTAAGCACTTACAATCGTACACACAGTAAATACATCAATCCCCCCAGAGACGGACACCAGACTTGGATATATATAAAAATACGATTCTTTATGTAAAAATAAGGTATATATATCTCAGCAGACTTATCACAAGACCAATAACGTTTTCGCTATGCCACCAGGTTGTACGGCGGGCAAATGTTCGTTGTTCGTAGCTTCAGATGGATAGTTCGTAGTCTCTTTACTTGTAGTCCCAGTACTCACAGAGATCGGTTCCTGCGAACGGGGAAATAAGGCGTTGCGGGCCCCGAGCCCGATACTGGACTTCTTTCGTGATTAGGAGAGTCGGCACAGGTCGGTGCGACTCTCAGCTTGGGAAGTGTTCTTGGGTCCTCAATCAGCAGGTGTGGGCAAGTAGGCAGGCGCGGCCCGCGACCCTTTAGCACGGCGGTGCAGGGGGGTCTCCACAGCGGGGGCGGCGCGGCCTGAGATGTCCGGGGATAGCGAAGCGGGGTCACAGGGCACGGTCAGTGCAGCTGGATGACCCGGCGTAGATCACAGTCGTCGGACGGCTTCCGGCGGGAGGGGTGATAGCGCGGTCAGCGCGCTCCAGTAGCAGGCGGTGACAGGGATGCAGGCGGCCTGGCCCGGGAACAGAGAGCGGCTCGGGACGGAGCGGGGCTCTCATGGGTTGGAGGCAGGCGAGCTTCTGAGTGTCACGGCCCTAGGAGGGGCGATGAGGGGCGCGGTCTCTTTTCCAGCGGGATGCCCACACGGCTCGAATTGGAGGATGAGCAAGAAGCACAGAGAACCCACTGGTCCTGGGGTTCAGTTCAGGGGGCAAGCTCAGATCAAGCCCTTGGAGAATGTTCAAGCACAAAGTAGCAAAGTCTTTTCAGTAAGTCTCTTCCTCTCCTTTCTCAGCAAGGCAAGCAGCAGGCCAGCTCCTCCGGCGTCTTCTTCTCCTTCTAGTCGGGCAGAGGTTCTTTGTGGTAAACAGGATTCTGATTTCTTAGGAGCCAGGCTCCTACTTTTATACCATGATTCTTTTGTTCTTTAGCGCCAGGGGGCCTAGGCCTGGCTCAGTCCAGTTCTGGAGCACTTTGTTATGGTGACTCTGCTCTTTCCTTTCAGCAGCAGGGCAGAGACATCAGCCGTCCCACAGGGGGTGGCGCCGGCTTTGTGGTGGCAGAGCACAGGTCTATTCACGAGTCAAGGTGTACTCCTCCTACCCATCCAGGTGTCACCTCTCTACCCACCACCTGGCAGCCAACCTGTCTCTGGGGATTCCCCAACCCTGCTCCTTACTGTTGCCAGGCAGAACACATACACACAGCAGAGGCGGACTGAGATGGTCAGGTCAGTAAATACTAACTTTCTAAAAGTAGTATTTACAAACCCAGGATATTAAAATAAACTTGACTACAAGAAGTATTTTATCATCCTGAGTTCAGGCATACTAAACTTGACACTTCTACCATGCTCTCTGAGTCCCCTGGGGTCACAGCGTTGGCGTGATCCCGGCAGCCCATTCTGGCCTATGGAGAGCAGGTAGCCTTCAATAGTGAAGAACGGAAATGGCTGTAATTCACTACTAAGACATGCCACACACATCAGGGCCTGTCCTACCTTATGCCTACAATGCACCCTGCCCTTGGGCCTACCAGAGGGGTGGCTAATATGTAGGTAAGGGAAGGTTTAGGGACTGGCAAGTGGGGGCACTTGCGTAGTCAGCGCTACGGTCCCGGACCGCGCACAGGGTCTGCGGTGGCAGACCCTAGACACATTTTACAAGGCCGCTTCTGTGGGTGGCGCAACCAGCGCTGCAAGCCCACCAGCAGCATTGGCATTCACGAGCCCTGGCACCCCTGGTGCACTTTACTGGGGACTGACAGTGAATCCAATAAACCAATCATGGACATCAATTACAGATACACTTTACTTAGGGAGCACTTGCACTGCGGCACGGATTAGCCGTGGCGCAGTGCCCTGAGCGGACAACACCAGCAAAACAATCGAGGCACACCATCAAAAAGTGGAAGGGAAACTCACGCCAAGGTGCCAGGTCTAACACGAATCCTCGACCGTTTCTTCTCCCGTCTTATCAGGACTAGACATTTATCCACCGCCATATGATGCAATCTAGCAGAAACTTCCTGCTCCTTCTCATCCTTGTCTCGCTGATACTGTTCTGCATTTCGCATCACCGCAATAACACCTTCTCTCTTATTTTTCTTAGACTGTTTAATTTCTTTCTGCTTGGCCTCTTTACGCCATAACCGAAAGGAATCAAACATGGCTGGCCTAGCCTTCTTTTTAAACAATTTAGTTTCAAGATTATCCAATATTGCAGTTTCGAAACTACCATGTGGTGGCCAACTAAGAACACCATCATTTTTAGTATATCGAATCCAATATTCATTATATACGATAGGACCTACTCCATGGCGACTATAGAGCTCATAAATTGGAGTTCCAACTGGAGGTATCGGACATGAATCCTCTAGTCGGGAATCCGTGCTGCAACATTTAAAGAAACCAAACAAAGTACTACGGCCAGGCATCGTGCACACTAACCTAGTTTACAAACTTCAAGGGCTATCGAATTACGATGTCCTCGCAAAAAAAATGCAAGACCCTCGGTTTTTGGCAATTGCAATTGTCAAATAAAACCCAACAACTAAGAACCAACGACTAAGAACCACAAATGCAATGGAACCATGCAAACAACCAAGTCTACTTTGGGAGCGACCCACAAATACTTAACTGAAAGAGCAATGGCGTCACCAGGAAGGCCCGTCTATCGTCTCGCCGTACAAAGGACTACGCCAGGCGCCAAAACAGGTCGACAGTCAGGGCATCAGTCCGTCACAGCCGTCAGGAGGCGGGAATCTTCGCGGGAAAAGTCTTCGGGCCACTTATTTCGACAACTGGATCGATGAAGCGGGGTGCACCTTCCCTCGGAGATTTCACACGAAGTTCCTCACGATCGTCGGGCTTTGGACCGGTACCGCTGATGTCGCCCCACGCTGGGCGCCAACTGAAGGACTGGGCTATTCTAAGGCCCAGCGGTGCCAGGGGACAACACCTGAAACCTTCGTGGGTTACCTGTTCCGGCGTACAAAACACAGAGACACGGGACACTTCCTGCGGCGTCAAAGATCAGCATTTATTCACTGCAGGGATACAGAAATCGCAAGAAGTACACAACGTGTAGGTTCTGAGAGACTGCTTCGAATTGCACAAGTGGATCACTCCTTTTATACACATTTTCGTCATTGCTCAGCATGGCGAACAAAAGGTTACAGCTTAGCTCCCATAATAAACTTCAAAAAGGTCGCATTCATGTTTTCAGAAACCCGAAACATAATTACCGCAGCATTGCTGGTTCCCAACTGTAAAAGCACATTAAGCACATTCCATTCTGACCGTAACGAATTAGAGGAAGGGACAGAAACAGATGCAAAGGAAAAAGATATGGATGTACAACAGTTTAGAAAACAGTGTAGAGAGCAATAACGGAAACTTGATTGCAGGATCAAAGGACTCGTGCCTAATGTATGCACGACTGAAACAATAAACGGCATGGCAAGATGAGCCTTAAGCGGGGCCATCTGCCTTTGCCGCGTCAGCCCCCTCACCATAAAAGACACCTTCAAAGGAACATGTGTCCTCCACGAAAGCTTGGGAATCCCAGGGTCACTAAGCGGACAGTGTCCGTTCGCTGGCTACTTGAGGGCAAGAGACAAAATGGACGTCGTATCTAAAATGGAACCCAAGGGTTCAGATGGACATACCCAAGAATGAGACGAACCATACATAGTAGCGTAGCGAAAACGCGTACACCCACTAAACTCGTCATTTGCGGTTCGTAGATACCAAACTCGTCCATATTCGAACATACCCAAAATGTCAGTCAGATTCTCACGGAACCTCAACGGCCAGCGTCATTTGGTATGGCACAACTTAGTCCATGATGGTATCCATCAGCAGAATGCCCATGATGGTGTGAGAGGCTTCCTCCTGTTCGTTCTATGTCCACACCCACTCTGATTTGGAGTCCGGAGGCTAAACTTGCATTGACTGTGATCCTCTGTCACATAAAAAAATAAGAATAACATAACTTAGCCACCAAATCTTCAGCCTGATCGTCATTTCTTTCTATTGCTTATTGGTTTGTGACATGATTAAGGGTGGGCGGAATTTGCGAAAGTGCCTTTCGCAAAATATCGCGAAACGGCAAAAAATCTCCGCGATCACGCGAAATTTCGCGTGAACGCAGAGATTTTTGAGTGCTGATTAATGCGTTACTGAATTTGACCTTCAACTCGGGCACCTGCTTTATTTATATCTGTAAGACTTACAGATATAAATAAAGCAGGTGCCAGAGTTGAATTTCAAATACAAGTGCTTTCTGTTGGGGTTTAATTTTTGTGACAGGAGCATCGTGCCAGAATGAATCCTGCCCTGCCTGCAGATTTACCCAAGAAGATGCCGCCGTTTTGTGCAATACCTCTACTCAACTTGAGTACTTTCTACTGGCTAATCAGTAAGTGCTACCTCGTTGGGTAAATGTATAGTGCTTTTCCTACACTACAGCTTCGTAAAGGGCCAGAAGAGTTGTCTACAGCGACCATGTGTGTCTGTAACGTTGCCTCAGCGCCGACGGGCGCTGGGGTCCCTCGAGTGAGCTGTCCATCATAGTGAGGGAAAGGGCGGGAAGACGATGCACACCGCTGGTGTGTGGGGCGGGGCCAAACTGGCTGGGCTTCCATGCAGTTCACATGCCTCTTGTTTATAAAGGGCCAGAGACGGATCAGAGCAGCAGATGAGGAGACAGACCTCCTGGTGTCAGGAACTACACGGGGATTGCACTTGAGAAACTCATGGCGCGGAACGCGAAAATTTTGCATTTTCGCAATTTCCGCAACAGAAATTGTCGCCCACCCTTAGACATGATTATTTATTCTAATTGAGCACTATAGCCAAATGAAGAATTCCTAGCGCAAGCATTCCCTTTCTGTCCTCAACTCATACACAGCCACATATTCAGATATTAAAAACATAATGACAAAGAACATGCAGAAATGAATTACAGTCATATCTAGTTTAAAACACACCTGCTAATTCAAAGAGGGTTTATTAGGCGTTCCCAAAATCAAAATCAAGCCCACTGCAGGCAGCCTAGCTTCATAATAAAGCGAGCCATAGCCATAACATTTCTCCCTGAATGTTGGGAAATGTGTTTGTAGCTCTGCCCCTCATCTTGAGAAACACCTACTGGAGGAGGAGAGAGAGGATATTCCGTAGAAAACTACTGTCTTTGGTAGGTGTGAGGAAGAGTTGCTTGGTAGATTCCTGCTGCATGCCTTTCATTTTCACCACGAGATGGAACATATACACTGTGCACCAGAGCCCCACACAGGTCCCTGGGCTGATTCCATGTCCAGAGATCCGGCCTGCATGCAGATGGCCAACTTGTAGCAACACACTTCTCCTCAGCTACAAGTTTACTTTTTGCATCACGGCGATGGGACAGTGTTGTGAAAATGCCAATCACTTTAGGCCTCGCAAGTGGCTTGGAAAGCAGTATATAAACATCAATGCCAAACGAAACTTTACAATGACAGAAAGTAGCACATATCACTGACCACACTGCACAACCAGCTACCGTTGCAATATTTAGGTTAGCGGATTCCAGCATATAGACCATTCATACACAAAATTCTTGAAATCTTTTCCTAGCCTACCTTCAGTCTGCAATATGGATACCCATCCATTTCCCCAAACTATTCCTATTGTTTAGAAACACATTGCTGTTGTAACATTTACCTTTGTGTATATCTTCCATGTATGTGTGTGCTGCATGAGCAGGCCTGTTGGCGTTGCTGTCGTGTTATTCGTATTATTGTTTCAACAATGCTGCTTATCTTGTACACATTTCATGTCAAGTTATTCATATTCCCTTGTTTAGGTGCAAGTTCGAAAGTGACGATGGACAATGTAATGTGTAGTGCAATCAAATGTATTGTGATAGGTGCTGCGGAAGGCAGCATCACCCATTGGTGCACTCATGAAGGTGCCGGGTCAGTGAGGATGGTGACAATAAGTTGTGTGTGATGTGTTTATGGGGGTGGCGTTGCCATCTAAGTCCAATGTAGGATGGTGTTGGGGTAGAAGGGTTTGTACGTACCGGGCTATGCAGGAAAAGACATACGTTGTGGCAAGGTCAGTTTGGGCTCTAGGGGCAGGTGAGTGGTTTGAGTTGGGGGGCTCTGCGGATACTTGTCCACCAGATGAACCAGGGACATGATTTGGTCCTGCTGGCTGAATCAAGCTCTTGTCAGAAAGGGCCTCAATGAGATGCAGAATAGCTGGCATATGTATCTAACATGGCATTCACCTCCATCACCAAGAGGAGACAATCCAAATTCAACTCAAAGAGGATTTGTTCTGGTCTTCCAGGAGCTGCTCATGTCTTTCCACCCCATGTGTCTGGCCCTGTAGGTAGTGTTGCCACCTGGACGGTTTCATACCGGTATGACTGGTATTTTAATGTCCCTAGCAGTGCAAACATTTGTTAAATCACCTAACGCCTCTATTTTGTCCCATATAAGTACATCGTTTAACAGTACATTTAAGAAAAAACACTTTAATATGTGTTCTACAGCCCCCTCAATAACCCCTCACTGATAATTAAAATAAACAAAGACAGAAATGCTAGATTAAAAATAAATACAGATGATTCCATATGAAGTTCTACTTAAGAATGATGCCTAGGCTTTGTACCTGAGCAGATGGATGATATTTTTCTCTCTGAAAGGTGGTAATACTACTTGTAAGTGATTACCCCATGTTGGGTGTTGATAGACCGGATGGACCCCTCAATGTTGTCCCACGAGTTCATGGCTGTCTCACTCGATCACACTGTTGAAAGTGATGTGGAGGATTCCATTGTGGGGGGATGGGATGTTAGGGGTCACATACAGGAGAGACCCACTCCTCACTTGGGGAACTCTTTCCCTCTGTTCATATGATGCTAACTATGGAGTTACAACTGGGTGGGAGGGTGAAACAGGGGGTTAATCTAGGGTACCTGCAAAGTAGTTGATGGGAGTATGTACGACTTGCGTAGTTTGTATAAGCATACATGTCCTTGGTTCCTGAGCCTGGGAACTTGCAATCCTGAAGCTACCTGAAAAGAGAGGCCAGTGACTGACAGTGAAGGGGTGGTAGGTGGGTAAACTTGTATACGGTAAACCATTTCCCTGCTCTTTGAAATGGGATGTCCTGCTGAGCTTGTGGAGTTTGGGAAAAGGGGTTCTATCTTGGAATTGTCGATCATCCTACGCTTGTGGATGGGCCCTCGTCATCTTGCTTGTTGCCTTGATGTGCTATAAAAGAGATAAAGTCCATGAACGCGCACTACGAAATGGATGAGGTCCGACTCATATGGACATAAAAACCATCATGTATCTTGGCCAGTATATAAGACCCAGCGACATAGACTAAATGAGGATAACACAACTCGGGCTCCTCCTAACACCTAAAGGTGTGGGCTACAACCCTGTATTAATAGGAGAGCTCTTGGATGTTAATCAGAGGCCTAAGATGGATGATCTTGTAGACAGTTACCTAACAGAAGCATTTATTTACCATGTTGTGAGAGGCTGGCCTGGTATATGCTGTCCACTCATGCAAGTGGGCACCTTGCACCAGTCCAGGCAATCCTTATGGTGATTTAAGAGGCCTCAGATAACCTTAGAAAGCCATCCAAGTGGTAGCTGTGGAGAGCAGCCTTCAGGCTTAGTTTTGAAGGAGTGTAAAGCAGCTTGTTTTACCAGAATGCAATCCTATAGTATAGATTAAATGAAAGGGAACCAAACAAGGTATTTAGAAAAATAAGTATTTATCATAGAATACACTCTACTGCTTTCCAGTATCTCCCACACAGAGATAGACACAAAGCACACAATAGTATAGCAAAGAAATAACAGTAAATAACACTAAATCACAGTGGGCCCCGGGGGGATCAAACCATATACTAAAAAAGTAGTATAAGAACCACGACTCGAGTCAGGACATTGTCGAGGGGACGTAGAATTGCTGGGATCCCAAAGAATCACCCAAGGTGAGTAGATAGGGACCCCACGGAGTGCGTGTGCAATGTGAGAACACGACCGCTTGCTCCATACAAGTCTATGGGTAAGTTGCAGTTGGACTTTTAAAGATGAAGGACTCTTCCCAGTGGACTTCGAAGAAACCCCATGGAAGACAGAAGGTTGGAAAGCCACCCCACCCATGGATACCAAAGTACCCAAGTTACCTAATCCAGGGAGGCCGGGTGCATAGGTATGAAGTGGCGTTGGAAACCTCAGACGAACCCAGTGGAGGACTTTGGAGAAGAGCCACTGTTGGAAAAGGAGAAAGTGTCAGTTGGAACCCAAACATGGATTCTTGTCGAAGAGTACCTGAAAGCAGAGGGGAGAGAGTCTGGGTCACTTGAGAGTGACCAGAGGCTCAGTAAACGAATGCCCACCAATGTCGGGTGCTTCAGGATACTTGACGGTGACCTTGACTCTGTAGCTGCGGTGACCAGGCGACGTTGAAGCCGACCAAGAGCTGGATGCGAGCTGCCCACAAAGGATGTCTAGTGCTGAGGGGGTCTGTGTCTGGAGGGAGCACCAACAAGCCTTGGCAACAGCAACCCACGCAGAAGTTCAAGGGAGTGTGCAGGTCAGACCAGCAAGGTCCAGGAGACTCACCACACACAAGGGAGTCAGGGAAGGCCAGAAGCAACTAAGGGAGCTTAGGAAAAGCAAAGTTGACCCTCAATTGGACCCACAGACCAGAGGTACAGTAGTCGCAAGAGGACTTTGAGCAGCTTCACAAAATGACAGGCCACAGAGCACATGGTGCAAGGTGGTTGAAGATCTTTGTAGGAAGTGGTGCCAGAGGTTGGGGCTACTTAGAGCCCAATGCACTTGTCGCAGGATTGACAACAAGCTCATGCACTTACAAAAGTACACAGTGCACAGGGGTTCGGGTAATGAAGCCCTCACAAGGGATTCTGACCTCAAACTTGGTGAGAGGGCAGCCCAGACCTTGAGGGATGTAGAAACCCACCTCCTGTGTTTACTGAGTCGGAGTTCGTAGGAGCTCGGGATCAGCAGACCGGTCAGCAAGTTGTGGTGCCTGCAAACTCAGGGGAGTGACTCCTTCACTCCAAGGGAGATTATCTTCGGATGTCTTGGATGCTCCACACGTCTTATCCCGATCCTGTATGGTGCACAGGCACAGACGATGCAGCAGACTGAGAGGGAGATGAAGTCAGGCCCAAACGGAGTCCAGCAAAGTCCAGAGTGCCCAGACGGTCAAAGTGCAGTGGTTTCTTGTTCAGAATGTTGTCCACAACGAATCTAAAGTCCTACAGCCATGTAAGCCCTTAAGTACCCATGGGAGAGGGTTGGAAAGATTCAGGGGACCCTCCCAGAGGAGGTTCTGGACGGGGGGAGATTACTTCTATGTCCCGATCCTGTGTGGTGCACAGGCACAGACGATACAGCAGACTGAGAGGGAGATGAAGTCAGGCCCAAACGGAGTCCAGCGAAGTCCAGAGTGCCCAGACGGTCGAAGTGCAGTGGTTTCTTGTTCAGAATGTTGTCCACAACAAATCTAAAGTCCTACAGCCATGTAAGCCCTTAAGTACCCATGAGAGAGGGTTGGAAAGATTCAGGGGCCCCTCCCAGAGGAGGTTCTGGACGGGGGGAGGTTACTTCCATGTCCTTTGTCCAGTTCCGTGCCAGAGCAGGAGCCAACGGCTGCCAGGACTGGTTTGAACTGGAGTATGCACAGGGACACCCAATGTGCCCCTCATACAGACTTTCAGTCGCTGGCAAGCGCACTCACCCAGTCCTAATACACTAAATCCTGTCTGGGAGGGGAGCACACCTTCCTTTGACAGGATGCCTATTGTTCTGCCTTCCCCTGCCTGGGCTTTGCTCAACAGCAGGAGGGCAGAAATCTGTCTCTGGTCGGCAGATACCATTTTATGCTGTCCGGAGCTAGAAGGCTGGTACCGGAAACACCAGGGACCCCACAAAGCACGCTTCTGAGGAGTGGAATCATATCTCCCACACTGGTTACCGGTGTGGGATGTATGATTCCAACATGTTTGACACCAAACACAATAGGGTTTGTTTCAGCCATTTTAGAGTTGGTCATCACACAGCGTAATGCCCCTCTACCTATAGTATATGGCTGCTTCACTGACAACCCGGGAGAATGAACTCCGTAGGCTGCAGGGGTGTCCTGCTCATACAAGGGCACCCTCTCACTTACAAACCAAACATCCTGCCCTCAGGATTGTAAAGGCCTGCTATAGGGGTAACTTATAGGTTTTAAGTGCAGTGACCCTTAGATATAGTAATCCTTGCTTGATACTGTACAAGGAGAGATCGCGGGAAGCTCTACCCCTGGTGTAAACCACGGGGAGGCACCTGCGATAGAGACTAACAGAAGGTACCCTTTGTAGCGGGGTCTCTGCCCCTGGGAACTCGTGTTGGGCCAAACTCCCCACGTGGCTGAAGAGTGGTAAGTGCTTGGGTGGTGTCTTTGGCTTGGTGCCCTACGACGGCTGCTCTGCGAGGGGATGCTATTGTGAGACCACTGTGATAAGGCCTTACTCTGGTCGTTGCTTAGCGCTGTGATCGTTGGCGGTTCCGCCACATGTTCCCAGAAGCGTGCTCTGTGGCAGTGGTTGCCGGCTTGGGTGCTTGCTGATTTTGGACCTAAATTGTTGCGTCGGACCTGCCGAGATGAGTAGATAAGACTTAGCTGAAACTAACGTTCGTTTAAAGGAAGGCTAAGGTGCGAGACATAGCTACTGAAGATGGTGACACTGTGCAGGAACAGCCCCAGGAGGAAGCAGACGGTGACATTCGCACTATGCTGGCTGCAATGGAAAAAGGCTTGCAGAGCAGTCTCTCTGTTCTGGGCACTAAGATAGACTACCTCTCATACCAGATGGACAGAATGTCTGAGAGACTGGACAAGCATGCAGAACGGTTGGATATGACGGAGCGCCGGGTCACGGAGGTAGAAGAAGCTCAGACAATGTTGGACGCCGACCATAAGCAACAGGGTAGAGTGAGGCAGGTTTTACAGGATAAAACCGAGGACCTTGAAGCGCGTTCCTGTCGCAATAACCTACGGATCACGGGCCTTCCGGAGTCGACCCAGACTGGCAACATGGAACACTTTGTCGAGAAATTATTGTTAACGCTACTGGTACTGAAACCTTTTCTCCCATATTTGTGGTGGAGAGGGCGCATCGCTCCCTGGGCCCTCGCCCAGCTTCTGGTGCTCTCCCAAGACTGATAATCGCGAAGTTGCTGAACTACCGCGACAGAGATTCGGCGTTGAAGTTGGCCAGGGAAAACCAGTCCTTGCAGTAGGAAGGATCCATTATATCGTTGTACCCAGACTTCATGCAAGAGGCGCGCAGACAGTTTGTTCCACTGAAGAAGCAATTAAGAGAGCACAATATAGACTATGCCATGCTGTACCCAGCGAGACTCCATGTCAATCGGTAGGGCCATTCGCAAATCTTCACTGATCCAAAAGTCCTACAGAAAGCCCTGAAGGAATGGTCTAAAGAGAAGCGCTGCACCCCGGATCGAGGCTCCTTGGAGGAAGCGGAAGGTGGAAGATTAGACGAACAGGACTGAACTCTGGACTACTCTAACTGCAGATAAGAACACTACTTCTGGGGTGGTTTGGGGAGGTCAAGCATGAAAATGCATGGGGTTGTCAAGTATAAACATGATTGACTGAGTTCTTGATAATTGGAGGGCAATACGGGCTTTATAGTGATATTGTCCTAGCAGCGTTGGGGTTAGCTCTTGGTGGGGGTTAAGTTATGATGTTTTTTGTCCTACTGATATGAAGATGAGGAGGGGCGTCGGAGAATACTACCTTTTTAGCAGATGCATTATATTTGTTTGATGGTGTGCGGAGAGGATACCTAATTGCGTTTAGAACTTCTACCGTGCTAGGCGAGCAACATCCGCCCACGAGTGAAGCACACACCTGGGGAATTACGCTTTGGGGGGTGCATCTCTTGGTTTAATGTTAAGTTGTTTTCACTTGTTGAATTTTTAGATGGAACAAGGGGAATGTTTGATGATATCTCGCCGAGGCACAGTTGGGGACAGCCTGGCGTGGGTGGGGGGTGGGAGGTGATGGAGACTGAGACATGCCGCTCATGTAAAGCGCTCCAATACCTTTGGGTCGAGTACGCGCTATATAAAACTGAAGAAAAAGAACTGCCTTGCATGCATTAACTACAACTCTCAAACAGTGCACGCAGTTTTGAGTCGCTTTCTTGCCCTTTCGGTAACACTAGGACATACACGCCAACATTTTAAAACTAGGAAAAGGGACATTTTGGAAAAAAAATCGAGACCGATAAATAAATCATTTGTGTTGCTCTCCTGGACATCATCCGGGGATTATATTACATATCCCTGTATTGAAATCCACGTGATCTCTTCATGTCTCCAGTGCGGCTTCTGCTTATCCACAGGTGTGCTTTGCTTAGTTTGAACTTATTTGGAAGGTGACTACACCCGCCCATTTAATGAGCATTGACCCTAAGAGGAAAGGAAATACAAAGTGCATGGCTGCAGACGCAAACCCCACCAGTCATGTATGGACTGAGCAATACCTCGCTACCCTCGGTCCACTTCACCCAAGTATACAGATTTTGCTCGGAATCTAAAATGGATTACAAAACTTTGCTACCACGGTCAATTGTGTGTTCGAAAATGGCAGTATGGTTGGCACTACGATAATTTATTAAATAGTTCCTAAGGCCATTTCTAATTATAGTAAATAACATGAGTTGTTGCTATTTTCGTTTTTAAAGGCACTCACAGTATCGACTTGCAAAGCATAAATGGCTACGTTACAGTAGTTCTTTTTCGTGCAATCTTTTCACTACAGGCGACTCAAGTCTCCCTCAGCTAGACCCGTGTTTGTTGACTAACAATATCCCTCATTTTGATAGGAAGTCTCGCTGGCGCTAAATCGACCAATGCCGAACTTTCTCTCAATGCCAGAATCTTCCCCAAACGTCATTGAATTAATAGTACTGAAACTTGGAGATTTCTCAGGAAAAGTGTTCATAAAAGTTACAACCGTTTTTGCTGGCATGACGTCACCGTGAAATTAGTGGTCTACACGATGGTGGTACTTGGCACGGTTACCTCGATTGTGAATATTTTGTAACAATAGAACTGGGTTTGTGAGCCTCACAAATGAACGCCATTAAACACCTTAAAACAGCGTGGGACAGCAGCAACAATGCCATTTCCAAAGAGTGGTGCTCTCAGCCACATGCCCAGTGCTCCTCACTGCATAAAAGCGCGCCAGGGACGGGATGGAGCAGTGCAGTCTCCCTCACCCAGTGGCCTTGAGAAGGCCGGCTGCTTGGAAATAATTCATGGCGGGCGGTGAGGCCAATAACTTAGCAGCTAAGTTATTGGCTCCTGGGCACCAGGGTGGGCGGCCTGGCAGGACAGGTCTGAGGTGTAGACCATAAGCTGTGGAGTGCATGCACCGTTTGCCTCGAATATTTCAAAATACATTCACTGCCAGTGCCGACTCCAAAAGTTGCGCTGGTCCTGGTGCATACTTGCAGCGCTGCTGTTAGAAATTACAGAGACTCTCCGCCTCCAGATCCACGTGACCAGAGACTGAGGCCAGTCCTCCTCCGGCCATGGGCCCACAGCAGGAGCTAATGTCTATAAAGGAAAATATGGGCAAGTGCATGCGTGCTGAGCCAAGCCCCATGCCGTGGTTTCTCATAATTGCCAGTGTGATGAGCCAGCAGCACAGTAAATCACAGCAAGCCGGCGGGGTTGGGTCCATTGTAGGATCATACCACAGCCGGCCGCCCACCGTGCGAGTGGTGAGATGAGCTGCCATTTGCCTAGCAGCAGCTGCACTGTGCAAGTCTTAAAAAAAAAACTCACGTTGCGGCCCATCACATAAACAAGCATTGGCATAGCCAATATGTATTGCTTTTGCGACCTTATAAGTATTTGGTTACGCAGCACAATTTTCTTGGTGCAACAACATCACTGTTGCATGACTAAACACTTATAAGGTCCCAAAGGCGAGACCAATTGGCTATGCCAATGCTTGTTATTTTCTTCCCTTCAGTACCATAACTTCTCCTCGGACAAGGAGAGTACTGGTACTCATATGCAGGGTCAGATTGGTGAACCGCGGTTGTTTTCTTTCTGGTTCAGTGGGGCCAGTTTTGAAAATGTTTGTGTTGAGCTGTGTTGTCAGCACCGTCAGTTGCTCCACCTTGTAGGGGACGGCGTTGTACTGCCCAAACTCAGCCCTGTCAGGTTCTATGTACATGCATGATCCCTGCTGTGCTATCCCTGCCAGGCCACGGACCTTGGGACTACCTGAGAAGGAGGCAAGGAGAGAGAACAAGAAGAGAGAATTTAACGAGAGCAGAGAAAGCATAAAGGAAAGGCTGAATAGGGAAGATAGACAGAGGATAGACAGAGGGGGTGAGCTGCTGGATAGATGGGGATAGGAGGGAGGGAAAGACAGAGACTGGGCTATGAATAGGGTAAGAGGCACATAAAGATGACGAGCGAAGATTAAAAAGAGAAAGTGCTTGACGGAGAGACAGTACAATTATGTTAAAGAAAGGGAAAAGAGTAATTTACAGTGAGAGAAACAAGTGAATGGAAGAGGGCTCGAGAGATTATTAGAGATGATATAAAGGGGAAAGTGAAGAAGGAGAAGTAGAGAGAGAACAGTTGTGTGAGACTTGAGAAGGAAAGAATTCTGTGTGTGAACATGCATAAAAGAGGGAGCATAAGAGATAAGGGGAAGATGCCATGCACATTACTGGCTGTGCTTCCTGGGGGTATGCTAGTGGTGTGCTTTAATTTTCTCTGGTGCAAACTCTGTGTATATTTGTAGAGAATGGCCTAGTGCTTTCATATAATGCTTCACTTTCACTTTTTCTAAGCACTGTCATAAAAATGTCACTTTTACACAGTTTAAAAGTAGTCAATAGTCCCAGCTCAGAAGTATACTTTAGTTTTGCCTTTATTAGAACACTTCACCAGCAGGTCATAGCAGATGTCAGCAGCAGTCGCCACTCATTGAGCCCTCTTGCTCAAGCGTATTACTAGTAAGAAGATCCAACAAAACCTTGGCACCTTCATGGAGCTGTTCACAAGGCCTCTACTCTGACTGCTACTTATGCCCTAGAACTCAGCAGTGAACCAACCCAGCCTTTGGAGGACGCCAGTGCATTTATAATATGTTCAATATGTTCAATGAGTACTATCAATTCTAAGCTGTGTTACTGGCTGCTACTTCAAAGGGTCTTTTAATACGACCGCAACAACATTTCTAAACACATTAGGAATACTTTAATGGGGCACTGCCTGAATTTCTATTAAGGTTCTTAATAACGTTGGGTGATGTTTGTGATTCTCATCCCATCCCCAGCAGAAAGGGACATTCAAGTTTTTTGCTTCACCGCACCCATGGCTCGGCCACCTTTCCCACTCTTCAGCCTGCCAGGGCAGGAAAACAGCCAGAGACATTTTAAGGAAGGGGCGATTTCGGCAATAAAAAATGCCACATGCAACATAGTGAGTTATGGTATGGCCCGCATCGTGGCGCTGCATGCAAACTACAAGGCATATGTTTATGAACCTTCCCATTTTTCCTCAATCTTTTCTTATTCTAAGGTTGCTAAAAAGAGTTACTTTGGGTAGTAATAAACATATATTAGTAAGTGCTATATACATGGATATGAAATGAAATAAAATGAAATTTTGTACTTGTATAGCGCACTGCTGCCCCAGCGACGGGGCGTCCTGGCGCTTGTACTCATACCGCTGTGGGACCCTTCCTGGCTTTCCCTGTGAAATGTCCACTCCTGGGCATCCCCAAGGTGAAGCCAGGCATCCCCAGCGCTGTTGGGGCCGCTGTTGGGGCCGTTGTGGAGATTAAGCAAGCTATTGCCCAGAGTTGCAGAGTGGGACCCATGATTAGAGTAAGCACTGAGGTGAGAATTATCAGGTCCGAGGAAATTGAGCCCAAGACCCCCCAGGCAGGAATTGAACCCTGGTCCCGGGCCAGATCTCTGCATCAGGGTCTGCTGCTCTAACCATTGAGCCACACTTCTCCACTATTATTAGTGTAATAACTCATAGATGATACCTCAAACATTCTTAGAATCATGCAGATTACTTCTAAACAAAGCGTGGAAATGTCAAAAACCTAGCCCTGCCCCTGGTCCCACCCATATACCCGCCCCTTTCCCCTCCCTTATCCCTGCCCCAAACTCCAACCCCAGTCCACCTCTCATTCTGTTGATTACCTGCTCCAATTGTTTTCCATTTAAAGCAGTGGCTCCAGCTCGAAGGGCATACAGTCAATACACCTCCTGACAACCTCTTTGTGTAGCATCATGCATATGAGGAAACACTTTGTGTCCGTGCGCATGCCCTAATACAGACGGGGTACAGAGGACAAGTGTTTTTCTTTCAGCAACAAATTTCTCTGCACGAGAAACAGAACATTTAGTTTCATTCAAATTTGGTTACAGACAGCATGAAATAGGTCTAATCTTTTCTGTCCATCCTTAGTCTTTTGTTTATTCAAACATATACCACTGTTATGTGTCACCATTTAATTTCATATCAGGCCCTACGTCATTGAATGCAGTTGTGTCTCTCCATACTTTTGTGCATTCTTAAAAAGTATTTTTATGAATGTAAACTTTAAAACCTTTTTCATGGATACAATCATAACAAAACATTTTTCAGAAAAAAATCATCATAAAATTATAAACATGAATACATACATAGAAGGGATTTCATGAACCCTCTTCAACCAATGGTCTGTTCACGTGCCATTCTCATTTTGCTTCCACCCACCACAGCCTGCATACTGGGGCAATGGCTGGGTCAGCTCACTTCAGCCATTGCCTCTCTTCACCATGAGTAACTGCCTGTTGCTCTAACACACGTACACATCTGCAGCAAATGTGGTCCATGCAGTGCCAGGTCTAAAAGACAATCTCCGCTTTCATTTTTGCTTCCATTTCAGGTTTCTTTTTATTTATTTTTTGTGATGAATCATTTTTTTAACTTATTTACATGGACCTTTTACGTTTTATTTTGTTTGCACTTTTAACATTCATTGTAAATGTTTGCAAAAAGGAAAAGTACATTCATGCAAATTACAATCCTAAACTTTTCACCTCCATAATCTGCTGAAAGAAAAAACATTATAATTATGGAGCAATCTTCTTAAACGCAGGCCCGAAGGGCGCAAGCAAACTTTTGGCAACTTCTTTCGCACTCCACCGTATCTTCTTCATGCCGTAAGCAAGCCGAAAAATAGGTGGAATGTGTCAATGCTGAACCGCTGCAGTGCTAAGTGCTCGCTTCCCTCAGCAGAAACCCCAGAAGTACACGTGGTATTTTTCATTCTACTCCGTGAACCTTGCTCTACTTGGATGCAAGTCAAAGGGAAGCCGTGCCTGCGTTATGCTATATTAAGACACGCTGTCACTGTGGGCGGAACTTGACTTGGAGTGGATTGAAGTGCTGCAGCTAGGGATCGGTGGCTAGTGACGTTTGAACGTGGTGAGGCGTAAATAACAGCCCCCACCCCCGAATTGTTCCAAGAGCAGCAAGCGAGGCACACTTTACCCAGAGGGCTTTCTGGGGGATCTCTGCCAAGAACTAAATTTCTAGCAAGCATTCGCAAAGGCAATGTTGTGAAGCATCACGGCTGCCGTGCAGCATGGCTGAAAGTGGTGGTGGCTGTCATGAGGCAAGGACCAACGGGGGGACGGGGAAGGAACACGAACAGTCAGTGTAAGCAACAATGGGCAATCAAGGATACCCAAGGAGGGAGAGGGCACGAGGCAAGCGAAAACAATTGGTAAACAAGGACACAGAATGGTCAACTGGAGAAGGGAAGCGACAATGATGGAGCAATCAACAACACAGGAGGGAGAGGGCACGCAATAACTGAGGAGAGGGTACGGGGAACAAGCAACAACAGCGATTGAGGAAAAGGAAAGAGGGGAAAAAAGAACCTCAATCCTAGTGTGAGCAGCAGAAAGGACACTAATAAAATTGAAGCAATTACTTTATGCTCCACAAAAGGGAGAAACAAATGAAGGGAACAAGAAACCAGCACTCACCAACCAATTAGGAGCCAGCAAATACAAGTTACAATGAAGTCAATGAATTGGATGGGTGGGCTTCAAGCCCCTATTGAGTTCACAAAATATCTATCAAGTAGCAGCGTATGCACTGTCTAAGACGAAACCTAAAAATGGGCCATAATTCCGCATTTTGCAACACAGTTATATATATTCTAGAATGCCATAGGTTCTGACCTAACATTCATGAAATATTGGTGTGCCAAGCAAGCCTTACCCCCACCAGGATAGAGGCTTTGAGGTCATCCTTCAAAAAAAGGTACGTTTACACAAAAATGTCTAAAAATCCCTTGGTAAAAGAGGCAATTCAAAAATATAACCTATTATTCGTCAAAGCATCTTTCATTTCTCAGTTTTACTGCCTCTCCTTTTGACATCCTGCCTCTTCCAACTAGATTCTCAATTATATGGTATGAGAATCTCCTAGGAAGGGAAGGTTGAAAAAATACACAAGGCTAAAACTATGTTACCATTCACAAAGAGCCAAAGATTTTACAGGCCATCCATCCCTCTATCGCTCAGGATACGGCAACTTACAGATTTGGGCATTTGTAACTTTACATCAATCTCACAAGCTAGGATCTCAGTCAACAGCAGTGATTATCAATCAAATATCGGATGTGAATATGTATATTTTAAAGTGCACTTGTTTTGTCCTGAAACCTTAGTTTTACCATTTAGGAAATACTCATATTTTGCTATTAAATAAAATAGTGCTATTCTTTCAAAATAAACTAAATTCCCCCAAATCCCCCAAAAGTTGAACTTTCCATAAAAAAAGCTAACATTTTACTCTCATCCCCCAACTTGTCACTATTAGTAAATGAATGTTGGCGTGAAACTACAATATGAAGTTTTTAATATCCTCCAGGTATATCTAGTGCAAAATCTATGTTGCTCCTATACTGTCAAGGAAAGTACATATAAGTAAAAATAGATTCCCTATTTAGCTCCACATCTGTGTACCTTGACTTATATGTGCACATAAATTCAAAGTATACAGATGTGGACATAAGAATACTAAATTTACACTTTCCTCGATATACTGACACAGTGGTAGGCAAAAGACTGCACTCAATATTCCTGCAGGAGAGTATTTTGTAACTTGATATTGTGACATACATCCAACATAACTTTTCGTTATACATCAAGTTCTCAGATGTACCTCAACATATGGGTATAATTCCTCTTGCAAAGTCAGGTATCATCATATCTTTCTATGGATGCCCAGAATGTGCCATAAGTGACCATCATTTTGTGAGGCAAGCACTATTCCAGGGATGGTCATTTTCATGCCATAGAAGGCAACATTGTGCCAGGTATTACCACCATTTTGCAGGGTCTAAACTAAATCAGGTGTGGGTACCATCATCGATATGTCAGGTCCAGCCCAATACCAGGGTTTTGCACCATAGTTCCATAATTGGCTACTATATACTAGAAATTACACCAATTATGGCAGGTAGAACATTCTCCCTGGTGTGGGTGTCACTTTACCATAGATAAACAGAATGTGCCAAGTATAACCACTATTATAGCAGCATCAAAACATTACCAAGGTGGGCACCATCATGCAATTGATGGCCACAATATGCTAGGAACCATGGGCAACATTATTACAGAGGTGGACATTATCAGGCCATGGATGCCTACAATATGGCAAGCATTGTCAGCATTATCCAAGAGCCAGAATTAAACCGGGTGTGGGCACCATTCTTCCCTGAATGCCCACTGTAAGCCAGGAATGATCAACTTAATGAGAGGGTCAGTGTTATAGCTGGTGTTCACAGTGGGTGTATCATCCTCAATAGACATAAATATACGATGAAACATGCACAAACGACACCCTCAAACAAATTTGCGCAATCACAGCGAGTTTCACTCATACACACAAAACACTGGCGTTTTACATGTACCAGCTTCCCAGGCTGGCTGCCTTCCACGTTATGCTGCACAGCTTGCCTTCCAGTTCCCAGTAGACCCTCTCTTGAGTCCAGTTCCCACGGCATGGCAGGCCCTGTGTCACACCTACAATAGAATTGACATTGCAGGACCTGACTATAGGCTCTCCTTTCTCAACCCCTCAGTAGGTCTGAAGCAGGGACTAGCATTCCTTTCTTAGTGCTGATACCCTGCTGAAGAAATGTGATTTGTAATTGTTGGCCTCGTCTCTCTAAAACAGTGTTGTGAATTAGCACTCTGTACAACTCACCAATAGACCGTCAGACGTGAAGGATGCTTTCTTTTTACTCTGTTACTCCAAGGGTCAGGAGCTACATTGTGGAGTCTAACGCTGTGTTGCAGCAGATTTGCACCTTGCAGACCGTTGGTGCAAACTCAAGTATTGGGCTGGTCAAATTCCAGCTGTCTCTGAGGTAAATTCTAATTTCCTACTCCTCAGTGGGAGCAATCCTCTGCTACCAGATTTGTTGGAGTGGATTTACACCATGCAGATTGTTGGTGCAAACTCAAGTTCAAGCTGCACTAAAGCAGATAGACCTTTAGTCCCAGACTGAGATATGAAATCAACAAATCAAGACTAATGTATTACAGTGAAGCACATTAGGCCCTACAATGATGACACAAAATATTAGATTTGCCTACCATAAAGGTTTGTTAGCAGATTAGCAAAGTTACAAACTCAAATCATGCAAAGTAGTCATGAATCAGTAATCAATACATGAATATATCAGTAATATTATTCAAATCATATGCAACTTAGCAAATACTAAGATAAACAGTTTAAAGTTGTCATAAAACAAATCAAGCAGGCTTAGCTTCCAATGAAGGGAAGTTCCGCAGTATGGTAGCATAGAGGAAATGGGAAATTTATGAGGAGTCAGGCAGAAGGTGTCAGAAAGTAAAGCCTCTAAAAGGCAAAATCAAATAGAGATTCAGCCAGGTAAGTGAGAATGCACTTGTCCAGAAGTCTAACTCTTTCGGCAGGAGCAAAGAAAGCACATACTCTGAGGAGAGCTTAACAGTTATCTGAATCTGACTAACTCCACAATGCACAATTAAACCGTACAGATCTTTGCAGTGAAAGGCAAATCACAATGGTTCACATGTAGAGAAACAATCAGGATTGAACACATTCTGATCATATAGTTTCAGCCTTATTTCTAGCCATCACATTAGAGTCTCTGCCGCAGGACCTTCTATGGATATTTTGTAGTGGTTTGATACATAGACTTCTTGGAGGTGTAGAGGTTCGTTATTCAGCTCTATAAGGAACACGTAACAGATAAACATTCACACAGAAACCAAAACAACATGACACAATGTAATCAGTGAATCCTGTTTTAGCTTGGCTCTGAAACGAGAGAAAGGAAAAATATACAGCTGTCAGAAGGGTGTTCCATTTAATGTGAGCCAATTCATATACACTGTTAACTATGGTCAACATTAACATGGAAATTACACTATATATATATATATATATATGAAATATATATAATATATATATATATATATATATATATATATATATAATATATATATATATTATATATATTTCATATATATATATATTTTATTGCCACAAATGCCCAAGCTGTTGAAAAGCGCACTCTCGATGGACTGCACCATCCGGTTTTCTCTTAAGCACAGACTCACACTCTTGCTCCCCGGTTATTCGCTCAGACCTGACGCGTTTCAAGGCTCCTGCCTTTCATCAGAGGTCAACAGTAAAAATGAACGCAGAGGAAGATTCTGGCCTTCTTTTATTTCAGTTCGTTAAAGTCACCGCCCTCAGTGTTTTTTTTTGTCTTTACGGTGCACTATGGGAGAGATAATATGCAGCATAATCTCACTTTTATTCAGGAAGAAGAGGACGTTTGTGACTGTGACTCCGGGCTCACTTGGCAGAAACACCCCCTGACCCTCCACCCCCCATTCGCAAAATGTAATGCTCGTGAAAAGGGTAGGTGAACGCAGTGTTATATAGAGCATAGTCCTGAGAGCACGATTGAAATGAAAACTAGATATAGTGTATGGTATAAACTATGCACCAAAAAGTGTGATATAAGACGAACCGGGGCGTGAAATATAATATGCAATACATTGTGCGCATTCATTGGAGAGTGCGAGATAGAACAGGCACTAGCGCGTGCTATGCGATATGCGCCTTGGAGTGTAATATGCACAGGGCAGTGTTGTGTAACCTAACTAGTCTCTAAAGTTGTAATATAAAATATGTGCTGGGGAATGTAACGTTGCATATGCACTGTGACAAAGATATGGATCCCAGATTGTAATATGTATGGCATAGCGCTGTGCGTTATAACATAGGCATCAAGGAAGGCACTTTAGATGGGGCAATATAGCCCGTGCGAAGGCAAGTGCGGCATGACATATTCACGGGGTGGTGTTACAGTGCACATGGGCTAGAGAGTGTCATAGCATACGCACTAGCTGGTGGAATACAACACAGAGGTGTGTGGCAATCGGAGGGGCAGTGGTGGGTGTAACACAGCATTGGGCTCAGCCAGGAGCGCGCTGTGACTCTCAAGTGAAGTTCGTCTCCTTTCCAGAGAGTAAAATAAAAAGTATTACACATCCGGCGGTGGATGTGTGTTTTATTAACCGTGAGGGGGGTTTCTTGCATAGGTTTGGTCGAATTTTTGTTGAATCCCCTTTGAATGGCTTGGTGTGCGTGTGTATTAAATTTGCCCGTCAATAGCTACCCATGTTTGTATAAATAAACGAGAAGGGTGTCTACTTGGAGAGTACCCACCGGCGGGGGCGCAGGGATTAGGCACGGTAGGGCGTCAGACACGTCAGAGCTTCACTAGCGGTGTAAATACATTCCACGTGGATTCATTGTATGCATAGTCGCCTTTTAATGAATATCGCGCAAATCGTCATGGTGATAGGTACATACGGTTTGTCCAGCATGTCATTAGTGTTTCTATAAATATATATATTTTTTAAATATTAAAAAAAAAATGCCGGCCCCGGGGGGGTGGGGTCCCTGGGGCCATATGTGGCCTGAGGAGGGTCAACGCAGCTCCCTCCTAAAGAATAAAAAAAAAAAAAGGCCATGCCCCGGGGGTTGGGGTCCCCGGGGCAGATTAAGGCCTTGGGAGGGTGCCACGTGGCCCCCTTCCAAATTTTTTTTTTCCCCAAAAAAAATTAGGGGGCAGGCCTTGGGGGATGGGGTCCCCAGGGCCAATAAATTAGAAAAAGAAGGGGGGCCACACAGCCCTCCTTCTTAAAAAAATTAAATAAATAAAAGACCGTCATTGCGCCGGAGGACAAGCCCCCTCCTTGCAGCACTCTGCAAACGCGCCCCCTGGCCAGTTGTAAGTTAGGGAATTAATTCCCCTTCAATACTGAGGGTCCCTGAGGGCCAACTAGCCCAACAGGTATCTCCAGTATGTGCCAGGGAGCTGCGTTGCAGACAGGTGTTCTGAGGCCACGCCCCTTTTTACACCTCTCTGCAACGCAGCTCTGTGGCGCTTACTGCAGGTACCTAGTGGGCTAGTTTGACCCTAGGGACCCTTAGGATTCAAGGGGACTTAATATCTCAACTTAGAACGGCCACAGGGCGCGTTTACACAGTGGTGAAGGGAGGGGACGGGCCTGAGGTGACGTGTGCAAACACGCCCTGTGGCGCGTTTTAAGTTTGGGAAATAATTCCCTTTCAATCCTGAGGGACCCTGGGGGCCAACTAGCCCACCAGGTGCTTCCAGTAAGCGCCACTGCTCTGCGTTGCAGAGAGGTGGTGCAGGCCGTGCCCCTTTTTACACCTCTCTGCAATGGCGCTTACTGGACATACCTAGTGGGCTATTTTGCCCCTAGGGACACTCAGGATTCAAGGGGACTTCATCTCCCAACTTAAAACGGCCACAGAGCGTGTTTACACAGTCGGGAACGGAGGTGACGGGGTCTGAGGTGACATGTGCAAACACGCCCTATGGCACGTTTTAAGTTGGGGAAATAATTCCCCTTCAATCCTGAGGGCCTCTGGGGGCTAACTAGCCCACCAGGTGCTTCCAGTAAGCGCCACTGAACTGCGTTGCAGAGAGGGGGTCCAGGCCGTGCCACTTTTTACACCTCTCTGCAACGCAGCTCTGTGGCGCTTACTGGAGGTACCTAGTGGGCTAGTTGGACCCTAGGGACCCTTGGGATTCAAATGAACTTAATTTCCCAACTAAAAACGGCCACAGGGCGTGTTTACACAGTGGTGAAGGGAGGGGACGGGGCCTGAGTTAACGTATGCAAACACGCCATTGTGGCGCGTTTTAAGTTGGGGAAATAATTCACCTTCAATCCTGAGGGACCCTGGGGGCCAACTAGCCCACCAGGTGCTTCCAGTAAGCGCCACTGCGCTGCGTTGCAGAGAGGAGGTCTAGGCCGTGCCCCTTTTTACATCTCTCTGCAACACAGCTCTGTGGCACTTACTGGAGGTACCTAGTGGTCTAGTTGGACCCTAGGGACCCTCAGGATTCAAGGGTACTTAATCTCCCAACTTAAAACGGCCACAGGGCGTGTTTACACAGTGGGGAAGGGAGGGGACGGGGCCTGAGGTGACGTGTGCAACCACACCCTGTGGCGCGTTTTAAGAGGTAGTTTTAATCCCCCTGCCCTATTATATACTAGGGGCTTACAGAGGAGGTCATGCTAATCACAGGGGGACCCCAACGCATAGTGTTCCCTAGTGTATGCAGGTGTTTTCACTGTATTCTGAGTGTTTTTTAACATAGCACTGGCTCTAGGACTGGTTAGTCAGACTCAGTTACCACCAGTATCCGTCTGAAAAAGTTGAGGGTACAGGATGATTTTGCAACAAGGCTTCTTTCTGCTCTTCTGTTTGTTCTTTCTGCACGTTATCCTTCTTCCTGCACTTTTCTTCGTCGTTGAGGACTTCTGTTGCTTCTTTCTGCATTTCTTTTTTTTCTTTCTGTGCGTTTTTTCTTCTTTCTTCGCATGTCCTATCTCTGTAGGCATAGTTAGAAATTAGCATTTAAAAAACCTTTGAATGTTCCACCTGTCAAATAGTTCGTTACTCAGCTATTTTCTGATTGAACAAGTGCACACTGGTCCTAGGGGAGGTAATAGAACCCTAATGTTACAGAAAAGAGAATCCAGATGGATCATTGAACTGGAAACTAAGTATCCTAAGGGGCACAATCTTGATGAAGAACTGAATACCCATTTACGGAATAATTAGTCTTGATATAGCATTATAGCTGTCTGTGTATATAGCTGCTTGCATTCATACTGATGTTTGTTTTATCATGAAGTACTTAGTATGCTGTAATAGTATGTGCCTATATTTTAATATGTGATTTTACACACATTTTTCTCTTTTTTTATTTGATATTCTTTATACAGGAAGAAAGGAAGGGTTATTCCAGTTGCGGACTGTTTCATCCGTTCCGGCTACCCTACCCTTTTCTTCCGTGTCCTATGGTTTCTTCCCCAGATAAGATTACTATATTTTTCTTATTCAAATCGTTGTGATGTGCACTTTATGAATTTTTTCTTCCTTACATTTCAAGAATCTTTAAAAAAATGCCAGAACAATGTACTGCTATTATTTGTTTAGATCGTGGTCCAATCTTCTAGATATAGCATTTTGCTGTAGTATAGTAATATGTCAGGCACATCCTGAGTCTTTTAGAAATATATTTCATTCAGTGGATGATCAGTCAATATATAACAGGGGCACTATGCCGCCAGTATATTTATGAAAAGAACAAATTGTGGAATGACGGAACACATCCTAGCTTAATATGTAAGTTTGTCGCCTGACAATATGTGATTTGGTCGTTTATTATGAACACTCGAGCACTATTTGCCGTTTACATATATTATTGCCTATAGATTACATCAATTCACCTATATTAAGGTTGTTGCAATATGACTACAGACTATGGACAATGTGTCTAAATAACGAAATTTAGATATATACATGTTTTACATCTATTTTTGTATTTCTATGTTCAAACCAACTGATTAACTCAGTATAACATGTAAAGCAATGTTAGTGTTTTTTGACATTTAGACATGGCCGCCACATTTGCCGGTCATTACCATTTGACAAACAGCAGTCTTTCTTTTATGTCTGTACCTATAAAGATTCCTCTGATATGTACACGACTTTGTGTGAGCAAGACAGCTTGTCTGTCGAAACGCGTTACCGTGGTGAATAAATATTGTTTTTTCCCTGAGTGCGAGTCCTTCTTCGAAGAAGACTGCTGTGCGTGATATATATATATATATATATATATATATATATATATATATATATATATATATATATATATATATATATATATATATATATAAAAAGAAGTTGCCTCCAAGACGAAGCCACACCACGGTGAGTAAGGTCTTTTATTTGTGGAATACAGGACAAACAGACCAGCTGCTCCTTTGCATGTATCACAAGCCAAACGCGTTTCGAGCGTGGAACGCTCTTGATCACTGGCAAAAGGGGAAAGGCAGCAATCGCACCACCTGCGTGAATTTAAATGTCCCGCCTCTGTGGGCGTCCACGCAAAGAATGATGGTAGTTGTAGTGCATACTAAAAATGTTAAATGTTACCCCCAGTGGGTTGCATGCCTCGCCTCCAAATGTTCAAATTGTTTTACCCAAGTGGGCTGCGCCGAAGCTGTCCGGGCCATCATCCCGTCCATACAACATCCACAAAGCGGACTCGCCGTCCCCACAGCGTCTCTTTATCCTTGTCGCTGCAGGCCCGCCATGATAGCAGTGGGGCTCCATCGCGGCGGGGCACGCCGCATTCACATAGAAAAAAGAAGTTGCCTCCAAGACGAAGCCACACCACGGTGAGTAAGGTCCTTTATTTGTGGAATACAGGACAAACAGACCAGCTGCTCCTTTGCAGCAGCTGGTCTGTTTGTCTGTTGGTCTGTTTGTCCTGTATTCCACAAATAAAGGACCTTACTCACCGTGGTGTGGCTTCGTCTTGGAGGCAACTTCTTTTTTCTATGTGAATGCGGCGTGCCCCGCCGCGATGGAGCCCCACTGCTATCATGGCGGGCCTGCAGCGACAAGGATAAAGAGACGCTGTGGGGACGGCGAGTCCGCTTTGTGGATGTTGTATGGACGGGATGATGGCCCGGACAGCTTCGGCGCAGCCCACTTGGGTAAAACAATTTGAACATTTGGGGGCGAGGCATGCAACCCACTGGGGGTAACATTTAACATTTTTAGTATGCACTACAACTACCATCATTCTTTGCGTGGACGCCCACAGAGGCGGGACATTTAAATTCACGCAGGTGGTGCGATTGCTGCCTTTCCCCTTTTGCCAGTGATCAAGAGCGTTCCACGCTCGAAACGCGTTTGGCTTGTGATACATGCAAAGGAGCAGCTGGTCTGTTTGTCCTGTATTCCACAAATAAAGGACCTTACTCACCGTGGTGTGGCTTCGTCTTGGAGGCAACTTCTTTTTTCTATGTGAATGCGGCGTGCCCCGCCGCGATGGAGCCCCACTGCTATCATGGCGGGCCTGCAGCGACAAGGATAAAGAGACGCTGTGGGGACGGCGAGTCCGCTTTGTGGATGTTGTATGGACGGGATGATGGCCCGGACAGCTTCGGCGCAGCCCACTTGGGTAAAACAATTTGAACGTTTGGGGGCGAGGCATGCAACCCACTGGGGGTAACATTTAACATTTTTAGTATGCACTACAACTACCATCATTCTTTGCGTGGACGCCCACAGAGGCGGGACATTTAAATTCACGCAGGTGGTGCGATTGCTGCCTTTCCCCTTTTTCCAGTGATCAAGAGCGTTCCACGCTCGAAACGCGTTTGGCTTGTGATACATGCAAAGGAGCAGCTGGTCTGTTTGTCCTGTATTCCACAAATAAAGGACCTTACTCACCGTGGTGTGGCTTCGTCTTGGAGGCAACTTCTTTTTTATATATATATATATATATATATATATATATATATATATATATATATATATATATATATATATATATATATATATATATGTATATATATTCAATCTCCTCTCAATCTTACAAGGAAGGAATCAGCACTCGGGTTGTAGTTTAGAAGTATTTAATCTACAAAGAACGCGATGCACGTGTTTCGGCTCGTCCGAACCTTAGTCACGATACAAGACTTCATTGTAGCTTCCTTATTTAAATGTAGAAATGGCTCTAGTTGCCAACATTAACAAAGGACTACATATTACATTAAACCAAAAAGCTGACAGCCATATTGGCCTGGTCATGATGCGAAAATACAGGAATTCAATACAATAAAGAAAAGAAAACAAGTGTTAATATGCACACAAAGTTATTTCAGCATATCTTGCCCCATGACCGCTGTACCTGTATGTTTGTCAATGTGACTTGTTCATTATAAACATACTTACGATTGCAAACATCAACATAAATAATGGACTACACATTACTTTAAAGTGAAAGGCTATCGGCCATATTGATCTGGGCACGTTGCATATTATAGAGGTTCTTACACGAAAGAAAAGAAATAAAAAGGGTTGTTAATATACAAACACTATCCCTAAATAAAGTTCTAGTGATTATAGTTCCATTCCATTCACAGCTCATTTGAGATGTCATGAGTGATGTCTTGAGTGATGTTACTGACTATGTCATGAAGGATGTAATGTCTCAGGTCATAAGCAGTGCATTGCGGGGGCATATGTTATAGTTAGCTCAGGTAACTATAACTGCTGAATTTCATTAGTTTTGTACAAGTGAAATCTGAGTTTAACTATAACGTCCCTGTAATCTTTGTTTTTTTCAGCGAATTTCTAGTTTTTTTAAATCTTAAGTAAGATGCCTATCACAATGGATGGTGGGGGTTGGAAGCAGGGCCTGGCCTGGCATTGTGCTTCCCCCCACCCAAGCGTACTGCTCCTGCCTCTCCTCCTCCTTGCCATCCATTGTCCAAGTCCATGCCCCTGCTCCCTCAATACAGCCCTGTGTGGCCGTTGTTCTGCCACTGGCCTACCCATTTAGCATGCTGTCCCAGTCCACTCCTCCTGCCCATCATTGCTCTCCTGCTTAGCCTCTGTGCTTAGCTTGCTGCCCCTACTCTCCTTCCCCCTGCCCTCTGATGTCTGTGTGCATGCCCCTGATTCATCCTTTTTGCCCACCATGTTCCATGGACCTGCCCCTCCTGTCTACTCTGAGTTTTCTGTTGAGCTGCCACTCCCCTCCCACCTGCCTAGCATTGTCAGATGACTGTAACCTCTCCCTGCCACCTCCACCTCCACCCTGCCTGTCCATGTTCCATGCCCCTATCCCCTCCCTCCTGGCCTCCATGGTCCATTTTACTGCCACATCCTTCTGCTCTCGATGGTCGGTTGTGCTGCAACTGCTCCTCCTGCCTGCCCCGCGTGGTCTGTTGTGAGGCTCCTTCCCCTGAACTCTCTTGTCTGTGCCCAGCTCCTACCCCTCCCTTCTAACCTCCATGATCCTTTGTGCATGCCCGCACCCTCCTTCTTGCCTATCATGGCCAAATTGTGCTGCCACTAACCCTCTTGCTTGGCATGCATGGTCTTCTGTGCTGCCACGGCCCCTCCCACCTTCCCTGTGTGGTCAGCTAGCTGGCCCTGAACCCCTCCCACCTTCCCTCCATGGTCTGTGTGTATGCCATTGTAGTCTCACTGTTGCCCTCCATGGTGTGTTGTGCTTCTAGTGCCCATCCTGCCTGACCTCCATGGTCAGCTTGCTGCTCCTGCCCTGCCCCCTTTCCCCTGCCCTCCCTTTTCATGTGCAGACCCCTCTCCCCTCCCTCCTGGCCTGTCTGTTCCATTGTCATACCCCTGATCCCTCCCTCCTGCCCTTTATGGTCCGTTATGCTGCAGTCCAATACGGTCAGCTTGCTGCCATTGCCTCTTCCCCTCTGTTCTCTGTTGTCTATGTGCATGATCCTGCCCCCTCCCTATTGCCTACCATGGTTTGTTGTACTGCACTGCCGTCCCGCATGCCCTGTGTGGTGTATTATGCTGCTGCAAACCCTCATGCCCACCCTGTAAGGTCAGTTAGGTGCACGTGTCCATGTCCCTCCTGTCCTCTGTTATCTGAGTCCATGTACCTACCCCAATTCTTCCTGCCTTCCATGAGCCAATGTACCATACTTGCTAACATTTTGAACTTGGTAGATTTTGAAAAAGAAAACTGGGGAATTTATTTTTTATTTTATCTGTCTCTTGTAGACAAGAGACAGATAAAATAAAGCCCTTTTGGGCTTAAAAACATTGGGCGTTTCCTGCCTGAATCGTCTCTGTTGGCATGTATGGTTGTACTACCACTGCCTCTTCCTTCTGCCCTCAATGGTCTATTATATTTCCACAGCCTCTCTTGCTTGTCCTGCATTGTTGGTTTGTTGCCCATTCCTCCCTTTCCATGTTGTGCTGCCACTGCCCTTCCTGCCTGCCCAGTGTGGTCAAATTGTTGCCTCTGCACCCTCCTACCTGCCTTCAATTTTCCGAGTCCGTGCCCCTGACCTCTGCCTCCATAGATTGCTAACATTCTATATTTATTACAAAAGTGTGGCACGCCTGACGTCATCTTGATGTAATCAAAACTGTAATACCTAAAGCATTTCCTTTAGAAATTATAGAAATGAGAGGGTCGTATTTGCATAGAAATCATGGTTAGTGCTCTAAAAAAGTAAAATGAGGACATATTTTCTGAGTTCTCAAATAGCGACAAAGCACTTTTAAATTATTTATTATCTTTATGTTTTTTTATCCAGTTGACCACTTGATTAAATGTTACGCTTAGGGGAGAGAATGTGGTGTTACTTCCAGAGCTGCAGACTTTGCAACTGGGGAACCAAAGTGGAGTTTCTGCTTCAGCTTGACATTCTGTAATTCTGGTCAATCACTTAATCTCCCAATGCCTACAACCAAAATGAGTTTGTCCTTGTATGATGTAACCAATGCTCATGTAAAGCACTCCGATATCTGTCCAGCCTGCACTATCTAAAACTGCAAAAAGAACAAAGGATAAAAAGTGTTTTCCACACTTCTGTCATTGAGCTATACATGGGCTTCATCTGGGTGATATTTGTGCTACATTTGGGCTGCTTTTTCTCTGTTGGCCATGTTAGGAGACTTCAATTAAATTAATTAAACTTTATTCGATCTGATTTAGAAACATAGATCATAAAAGTGTACATAAAAACAGTAAATCCTCTTTCTTAATACAATACAGTGAGAATTAATTAAAACCAGTAGGTAAAAACGGGTGTTACAAAGCCTGGTTCAGAGCAACTTTAGGTTAACAGAATAGTAAAGTTCAATGTTTCGCAAGATAAATCTCATGTACTTCATGCAAAATACGCAATAAGGGGTCCAAGTAAGATGCAACGCTCCAATACCTGACCAGTCTGCACTATATAAAACTGCAAAAAAACTAAACATAAAAAGTGTTTTGCACACTTCTGTCATTGGGCTATATGTGGGCAACATCTGGGTCATATTTGTGCTACATATGGTCTCTTTGATTCTTTGGTTGCCATTTTGGGAGACTTATTTGTTATGAAGTTTCCTAATTTCCTCATTTACTGCAGTCTCTTCAGTAGAAAATGCTTTCAGTTTTTTACTTTGATTCCATCAAGAAGGCATTCAGATGTGTCACACATTTGCCATAAATTCAGAATGTTAGCACTCTAGTTGCTCATTAGATCATTGCACTAAAGCTACTGTTCACCAGGGAGTTAACTGGAAGTCTACTGCTGGTATTGAAAGTGATTGTTTCAGTCTGCATGTCAGAAGTTTCTAATGAAATAGGAGAGTATTTGAGATCTCACTTAAAACATGCCCTAATTTTTCTTTCTGCAGCACTAAGCATAGTTTCTATGGCAAAATGAACCCCTTCATTTTGTTCCTTTTTAAATTAAATGTTTTAAGTGTTACCAGTTTATTCCAATCAAGATGGCTTCAGGTGTGCCATACTTTTGTCATAAATATGACTGTTAGCGCTAGGGTTGTTCTTTAGAACACTCTGGGAAGCTGCAGTAGAACACAAAGGAATCAACTGACAAGCTGCTCCTGTTGAAATATAACAGGAAGATATTTGAGATCTCACTTAAAACATGTCCAGATTTTTCTTTCTACAGCACTACCCATACTTTCTATGACAAAATGAACCCCCCTCATTTTGTTCCTTTTTAAATTAAATGTTTTAAGTGCTACCAGTTTATTCCAATCAAGGTGGCTTCAGATGTGCCATAATTTTGTCATAAATAAGACTGTTAGCGCTCTAGTTGTTCTTTAGAACACTCTGGGAAGCTGCAGTAGAACACAAAGGAATCAATTGACAGGCTGCTCCTGTTGAAATATAACAGGAAGATATTTGAGATCTCACTTAAAACATGTCCTAATTTTTCTTTCTACAGAACTAACCATAATTGCTATGACAAAATGAACCCCATCATTTTGTTCCTTTTTTAAATTAAATGTTGTAAGTGTTACCAGTTTATTCCAATCAGTGTGGCTTTAGGTGTGCCATACTTTTGTCATAAGTAAGACTGTTAGCACTCTAGTTGTTCTTTAGAATACTCTGGGACATTCTGTCATTAGGCTGTACTTGGCCTACATCTGGGTGATATCTGTACTACATTTGGGCTCTTTTGTCTCTGGTGGCCATCTTGGGAGACTTATTTGTTATGAAGTTTCCTAATTTCCTCATTTACTGCAGTCTCCTCAGTAGGAAATATTTTCAGTTTTTTACTTTGATTCCATCAAGAAGGCATTCAGATGTGTCACACATTTGCCATAAATTCTGAATGTTAGCACTCTAGTTGCTCATTGGATCACTGTAGTAAAGCTACTGCTCACCAGGGAAGTCTGCTGCTGGTATTCAAAGTGCATGTTTCAGTCTGCATGTCAGAATTTTTTAATGAAATAGAAGAGGATTTGAGAAATCAAAATGTGCCATAATTTTTCTTTCTGCAGCACTAATCATAATTTCTATGGCAAAATGAATCCCCTCATTTTGTTCCTTTGCAAATTAAATGTTTTAAGTGTTACCACTTTATTCCAATCAAGATGGCTTCAGGTGTGCAATACGTTTGTCATAAGTAGGACTGTTAGCACTCTAGTTGTTCTTAAGAACACTCTGGGACATTCTGTCATTGGACTATACTTGGTGTCAGGACCCCCCTGGCGAGCGCCGGCAGCGAAACAACGTTGTTCGCTCACCGCGCCGCCCGAACTACATCTCCCATGGGGCTTAGCGCGTCTCGCGAGACTACGCGCACCAGACGCATAAAGCAGGAAGTCCCCGGCCTCCCGATGTCGGAAATTCGTTCGTGGAGACGTCTTCTTCATCCGATCCTTGTTCCAGGTCCGTTACCTTGAGTACGGTAAGGGTGCTTGCACCAACAGTCTTTGGAACCTCCGTGTATGAGCGGGTGCTCATACGGAGGCTGGCGGAAGAACCTTTGCGGATTTAATTGGCCTGCATTTGTCGGCAGGCGGGGAGAGCGAGGCTCACGCTTTGGATGTGTTCGGCCTGCTTTGTCGGCCGGCGGGGTGGGGGCGCATAGCCTGAAAAAGACCATAGGAATATTGCACGGTCCAGTGCGACCGGAGAGCACAGAACAAGGAAGCTCATTTGTGCAGGGCCATGCCTTGTTTGCATGAAATGATATACATAACTTTACGCTACCAGTGTCGATAGCACACGAAGGGGAGAGTGTGGTGAATGCTTGATGGGGCATACAGTGATTGATGCAATACCGTGTCGTATTGTCTAACTGGTGTATCCTATGACTCTATCTTAACAGGGGTTATCACGAGTGGTAGAGGGCTACGCTCTACCCCTGTGAGGCACGATGGAGTCAAGTGGAGGGTATGTGATGGTTCATGCTGTAGGGCCTCATTATCCAGAGTAGGATCCTGTTGTGGGGGTTGACCATTGTTTATTTGTCATTGCTACAGAAAAAAACCCCCACCACAAGCAAAGTCCGGCCATCTCTCAACCAACCCTCAACTTTAATTCACCATCGCCATGATAAGAATGGATGTTATTTTCCTTTACAGGTATAGGGGCTAGGGTGAGGTGATCCTTATTGGTGTGTGTTCTGTTCTTTCTCTTTACAGATCTCCCTCCCTGGCGTTCCCTTCCTTTCCTTCCCTCGCTTGATCCTTCCGCTGACCTGTGCCGTTACGGCAATCAGGCTTGGTTAGATCAAGAGGTGGACCCCTCAATCATCAACCTGCTCCTGAGGACCGGTCGGCGCAACACTTGGGCTACATCTGGGTGATATTTGTGCTACATTTGGGCACTTTTGTCTCTGATGGACATCTTGGGAGACTTATTTGTTATGAAGTTTCCTAATTTCCTCATTTACTGCAGTCTCCTCAGTAGGAAATACTTTCAGTTTTTTACTTTGATTTCATCAAGAAGGCATTCAGATGTATCACACATTTGCCATCAATTCAGAATGTTAGCACTCTAGTTGCTCATTAGATCACTGTAGTAAAGCTACTGCTCACCAGGGAAGTCTGCTGCTGGTATTGAAAGTGCATGTTTCAGTCTGCATGTCAGAATTTTTTAATGAGATAGAAGATGATTTGAGAAGTCACTTAAAATGTGCCCTAATTTTTTTTTCTGCAGCACTAATCATACTGTCTATGGCAAAATGAACCCCCTCATTTTGTTCCTTTTTAAATTAAATGTTTTAAGAGTTACCACTTTATTCAAATCAAGATGGCTTCAGGTGTGCAATACGTTTGTCATAAGTAGGACTGTTAGCGCTCTAGTTGTTCTTTAGAACACTCTGGGTAGCTGCAGTAGAACTCAAAGGAATCAACTGACAGTCTCTGCCCTTGTTGGATGTGCATGTTTTACTGAGAATGTCAGACTTCATTCTCACACGACTGAGAAAGATAATGTCAATTTACAGAAAAAATGCTCTCATTTGAGCTTCTGGAGCACCTTCCAAACCTCTATGGAACAAGCATGAGAAAATAGTTTTCTCTCAAACATGATATCCTAGCAGAAGGTATTTCATAGGGTAAAATCCCCATAGAACACACCACAATTCCTCAAATTAGTATGGTACCATCAACAAATGAATTCTAATGTAACTAAAATCTGTTATCACCCTTTATAGTTCTCTTTTTGGTGACCCTCAAAATCTTCTATTCACTACAATGCATTTCAATGGGGTGCTATCATGTATATTGGTCCCAAGATGGCTTCCAGCAATTCTATGAATGTTTGAAAGTATATATATAGGAAACTTATTCCAATAAAACAAAAATATTGTAAACAAACTAACAAAAAACAAATATACGTGACTGTGCCTTATGTAGTCATTGTACCAAAAGATAACCTAAGAAACAATTTTGTGATTTCTCTGTATTTATTGTCTTATTTTATGAAATTCCTTCTTTTATGTACATATCTACAGAATATACAAAATGTCAATTCTTATCTCTTACAATGCCATCTCTTATACAGACTATTACTCTTATGAATACTGAGTCATTATTCTTTAGACATATTCATTCAGTTCAGTCTTGGCCAAAGAAAAATTCTTTTTTGATGTGGCTCTATTTAATTAAGTTGATAAATTACTTTACACTTGATATCAACAAAAAAATATTCATTGAAAACATGGCTTTATTAAATCTACGCGCGTTTCGGCGTGCAGCCTTCCTCAGGTGGCCATGATTCTTTAACTCCTAAGATATAATAAGAAGAGACAAACTCTGGTCATTTATATACAATAACTAACTAAGATGCACAGTTAACAAATGAATCAAATCAAAAACACATAATTCTATTAGTTATACATTGTTTACACATTTATCTCAATTATTTACACTTCAACTCTGCAATTCGTGGTGTCTCAAGCCAGCATCAATGGAATGCACTTCCCTGAATATGCGGGGGGAGAGAGAGAGAGAAGGGGGGGGAGGGGGAAAAAGAAAAAGGGGGAGGGAAGGGAAAGAGGGGTTCAACGAAAAAAAAGGGATTATCGTTTTAATGAGGAAAAGCCAGAGCGCCCTGAAATGAACGGGCTTACGAATCTATCCGTTAAAAAGCCACTCTTCCAATAGAGGCCCACTGGGGTTGAAGTAACCTACTGCCCCCTAGTTATTCGTGTAGTATACATTTATAGCTAGATTAAGGAAAACATACCTGATAGCTGTTGCTATAATGTTGATCGTGTGTAACAATATACTCAGGCGTGTAGCGCGCACTTAATCATTAGCTATTTGGCGCGGGTTGACGAAGATCTATATCTGCATCTAAGTAGATAGAGAATGGGCCAGTCAGGTACAAGTCTGTTGGCTTTATAAGTGACCATGTAAGCTCAGTGTGTAGATTATCCAGTACGCCATATTTTGGTCAGACAAATACATTCTGATAAATTTAAATGAACCAAAAAGAAAAAGGAAAACGGATCACCTAACGTACCGTAGTTTCGCGGGCTCCTGAATCTAGTTATGGTTGACACTGTGTCTTCAATTAATCTGAACTAATTTCTAGGAATGAGCGAAGAATCCTCTGGGGTAACGTGAGGGGTTACGAATAGCTGATAACCCAGGCAACTGTGGATCCCGATCTCGGGACGTAACTGAAAAAGAGCCAAATAAAACCAGTTGCGTTCGAAATATCTGAAAAATGTTAAAAATCGTACCAACAGCTACCCATAAATGTAAGTGCCATAGATATATTTGTACTCACTAATAGCTGCTGTGGTTGCATAAAGCTGTGGGGTCGAAGTGCTTCCGTTGTGCTTCCTCTGAAAATTGCCATGGGTGTGCTGGAGTACCACGTCACAATCTACAAAGCGGAGCATGAATTAGGGATAAGTTGCTGGTCATAAAATGTTCCGGTATAACACTTATTTGTAATTTACATGTCCCGTTTCAGCCTCAATGCATATGTGTGCTCTGTTTAAATAGTTGTCTGGGTTAACCATGACTGCGGGAAAAAGTTCAATTTAAAATGCGCGTTTAGTGGGAGCCGACTCACCTAATTTTGTCAATGCTCGAACGAACTCGTAACTGCTGTGTGCGCTTCCGTCAAGAAGGTGGAAAGAAGCCGTCTACCTGGGCCTGAATATAACCTGAAAGCTCATCAGTGATAGGTTAAGTAACCTAACTGATGTCGGCGGTAGCCAATGGCCATTACCTATTGAGAGCTACCGTAACCGGTAGTTTTCAATCAGCAACCCGTTTCACGTAAGCATCGTGCTTTTGCTGCCCCGTCTAAGTCAGGGGAAATCTATTAGTACAGAGACACAGGTATGCCCCCAATCACGGACTAATAAGTACAACAGATGACGTTGTGGAACAAATGGGTCAGAGCTGTAAAATACCGAGTATTGTAATGGTGTTCACAAATCATGGACGTAACAATGCCCTAGATATACATATTGTTTCCGTTAGGAGTTCTGTTGGGCAACATTGTAACAGAGCTAAGATGAAGGCGCACTGATACAGGTTTAGCCTTTGTGGTACAAGTATTAGAGATATACAACCCAAACTGATAAATAATAATTGCTAGTGAAATATTAACAATGCAGCTCATATCCTCTTCTTGTGGTTTTTTAATTTACTTTTTTTCACTCTCAATTATTAAAACGGATAGCCTGGCTCCATGGGATTTCGTTGTTTAGGCCTCTTTTGTATGTGTCAAGGGAAAATATCCAAAAGACCTCTCTCCTTTTGCGGATTTCTGTTCCTTCTGTTCCATTGGAATTAATCTTTTCTAGAATCAGCCAGCGTATGTCTTCTGTTGTGTGGTTAAGTTCCACGTAGTGCTGAACCAATGGTGCTTGCAGCTTTTTTGTTCTGATTGCTGATCTATGCTCTGTTAGGCGTGTTGCCATTGATCTTGATGTCTCACCTATGTATGTTTTATTACAGGGACATACAATTGCATAGATGATATTTGTTGTTTTGCAATTGGTTAGACTTTGTAGGTTTACACTGATCCCATTAATAGAGTATTGTTTGACCTCTAAGGCGAATGTGCAGGGTATCCCGGTACCTCAATACAATATATCCAGGGAAGAGTATGAGGCTTTAAGCAGTCTCAAGAACAACAAAGAAATCACCATTAAAGGATGTGATAAAGGTGGGGGGATCGTTCTCATGGAAACTAACCAATATGTAACCAATATGCAGACCATGCTATCTAATAAAGACCACTATACCCCCATCCTTAAAGACCCCACCAAAAGAGTTTCCAAAACAATAGCGGACTTAACCAACACAGCACTAGATGAAGGGATCATATGTGAGAAAGAGTGGCAATATCTGAATGTCTCGACACCCAAAATGGCATCCAGATACGGGATCCCAAAAATCCATAAAAGTACCACTAACCCACCATACAGGCCCATTGTTACAACGATTGGGTCAGCCACCGAAACATTGTCCAAGTATGTAGACTCCTTGTTACGTCCACATGTCCCCAAGATAAAATCCTATATAAGGGACACGACAGCTCTTATTAACAAGGTGGAACAGTTACATTTCTATGAGGCCAGACAATTATTAGTGACAATGGATATAGAGGCTTTGTACAGCAACATTCCTCAGGTAGCGGCACTGGAGGCTGTGGATTGGTTCATTGAAACGTATAGTATTGACTGCCCAACTAAGGGAGTCAGCATGGGGGCTTCATGTGCCCCAACAGTAGCAAATATCTTCATGGCACATTATGAACACAAATACATCTATAACGATGTTGCCCCATTTAGTGAATCCACCATTGGCTGGTCCAGATTCATAGATGATGTCTTTTTTATTTGGCAAGGAAATGAGGAGGATTTGAGAGATTTTGTCTCATGGCTTAATCTTTGCGACACAAACATTCGGTTTGTGGCAACGAGCGACAAACACAAGGTCGAATTTCTTGATGTCACCATCAACTCCAATGAGCAGAAACTCTCAGTTGACCTATTCACGAAGCCCACTGCCCGTAACACGTTGTTGCATTTCTCCAGCTACCATCCCAAAACCCAAAAAACCACCATTCCATTCGGGCAGTTTCTACGCCTTCGGAGAAACTCTACCAATCTGTCCGACTATGACAAGCAATCTGAAATCATGAAAGCTAAATTCATAGCTAGAGGATATCCAAAAAGGTTAGTCCGGGAATCCTACAAGAGAGCACGGTTTTATGATCGCCAATACCTGCTCAGTGACAAAACCCGCAAACAACACGATCGGCTGGTATATATCACACGACATTCAACCATGAACAATACCATATGCCAGATCGTAAATTCAAATTGGCATATTTTAAATGCCACGAGAGACAAACCAGATCATTGGGCTAAACCGATTTTTGCATATCGTAAAAACAAAAATCTCAAAGACCTCGTAACAAGATCTCGGATGCGACAAACTCCATCGGTCATGATGCAAACCACTATACATGGATTGCCTATGTTGAAAGGGAACTTCAAATGCATGACATGTATAGCCTGCACATTCGCCTTAGAGGTCAAACAATACTCTATTAATGGGATCAGTGTAAACCTACAAAGTCTAACCAATTGCAAAACAACAAATATCATCTATGCAATTGTATGTCCCTGTAATAAAACATACATAGGTGAGACATCAAGATCAATGGCAACACGCCTAACAGAGCATAGATCAGCAATCAGAACAAAAAAGCTGCAAGCACCATTGGTTCAGCACTACGTGGAACTTAACCACACAACAGAAGACATACGCTGGCTGATTCTAGAAAAGATTAATACCAATGGAACAGAAGGAACAGAAATCCGCGAAAGGAGAGAGATCTTTTGGATATTTTCCCTTGACACATACAAAAGAGGCCTAAACAACGAAATCCCATGGAGCCAGGCTATCCGTTTTAATAATTGAGAGTGAAAAAAAGTCAATTCAAAAACCACAAGAAGAGGATATGAGCTGCATTGTTAATATTTCACTAGCAATTATTATTTATCAGTTTGGGTTGTATATCTCTAATACTTGTACCACAAAGGCTAAACCCTTCATCTTAGCTCTGTTACAATGTTGCCCAACAGAACTCCTAACGGAAACAATATGTATATCTAGGGAGGGGGAAAAAGAAAAAGGGGGAGGGAAGGGAAAGAGGGGTTCAACGAAAAAAAAGGGATTATCGTTTTAATGAGGAAAAGCCAGAGCGCCCTGAAATGAACGGGCTTACGAATCTATCCGTTAAAAAGCCACTCTTCCAATAGAGGCCCACTGGGGTTGAAGTAACCTACTGCCCCCTAGTTATTCGTGTAGTATACATGTATAGCTAGGTTAAGGAAAACATACCTGATAGCTGTTGCTATAATGTTGATCGTGTGTAACAATATACTCAGGCGTGTAGCGCGCACTTAATCATTAGCTATTTGGCGCGGGTTGACGAAGATCTATATCTGCATCTAAGTAGATAGAGAATGGGCCAGTCAGGTACAAGTCTGTTGGCTTTATAAGTGACCATGTAAGCTCAGTGTATAGATTATCCAGTACGCCATATTTTGGTCAGACAAATACATTCTGATAAATTTAAATGAACCAAAAAGAAAAAGGAAAACGGATCACCTAACGTACCGTAGTTTCGCGGGCTCCTGACTCTAGTTATGGTTGACACTGTGTCTTCAATTAATCTGAACTAATTTCTAGGAATGAGCGAAGAATCCTCTGGGGTAACGTGAGGGGTTACGAATAGCTGATAACCCAGGCAACTGTGGACCCCGATCTCGGGACGTAACTGAAAAAGAGCCAAATAAAACCAGTTGCGTTCGAAATATCTGAAAAATGTTAAAAATCGTACCAACAGCTACCCATAAATGTAAGTGCCATAGATATATTTGTACTCACTAATAGCTGCTGTGGTTGCATAAAGCTGTGGGGTCGAAGTGCTTACGTTGTGCTTCCTCTGAAAATTGCCATGGGTGTGCTGGAGTACCACGTCACAATCTACAAAGCGGAGCATGAATTAGGGATAAGTTGCTGGTCATAAAATGTTCCGGTATAACACTTATTTGTAATTTACATGTCTCGTTTCAGCCTCAATGCATATGTGTGCTCTGTTTAAATAGTTGTCTGGGTTAACCATGACTGCGGGAAAAAGTTCAATTTAAAATGCGCGTTTAGTGGGAGCTGACTCACCTAATTTTGTCAATGCTCGAACGAACTCGTAACTGCTGTGTGCGCTTCCGTCAAGAAGGTGGAAAGAAGCCGTCTACCTGGGCCTGAATATAACCTGAAAGCTCATCAGTGATAGGTTAAGTAACCTAACTGATGTCGGCCGTAGCCAATGGCCATTACCTATTGAGAGCTACCGTAACCGGTAGTTTTAAATCAGCAACCCGTTTCACGTAAGCATCGTGCTTTTGCTGCCCCGTCTAAGTCAGGGGAATTCTATCAGTACAGAGACACAGGTATGCCCCCAATCACGGACTAATAAGTACAACAGATGACGTTGTGGAACAAATGGGTCAGAGCTGTAAAATACCGAGTATTGTAATGGTGTTCACAAATCATGGACGTAACAATGCCCTAGATATACATATTGTTTCCGTTAGGAGTTCTGTTGGGCAACATTGTAACAGAGCTAAGATGAAGGCGCACTGATACGGGTTTAGCCTTTGTGGTACAAGTATTAGAGATATACAACCCGAACTGATAAATAATAATTGCTAGTGAAATATTAACAATGCAGCTCATATCCTCTTCTTGTGGTTTTTTAATTTACTTTTTTTCACTCTCAATTATTAAAGCGGATAGCCTGGCTCCATGGGAATTCGTTGTTTAGGCCTCTTTTGTATGTGTTATGTTATGTTATGTTATGTTACGACTATTTATTGTGCGCACAGATACTCCAGCCAAGGAGCGTCCCGGCGCAGAGACAAGGTAGCACCTAACACAACCACAGGCTAAAAACAGATGCTAAGAGCCAGCTAAAATAAAAAGGTTTTTATGGCCCTCCGAAAAGTCAGAAGGTCCTCCAGCAAGCGGATTTCAACAGGCAAGGAGTTCCATGCTGACGCAGCCATTACCCTAAACGAGCGTCCTCCCATGCGGCTAAGCCTGAATCTGGGAACCACCGCAAGGGCCAGACCCTGAGAGCGAAGGCTACGGGCAGGGACATAGAAAGACAGACAACTCGACAGAATTTCCGGGCCTGTACCTCGCAAGATTTTAAAAGCAAGGCACAATACCTTGAAGAGGATGCGCTTCCTAACCGGAAGCCAGTGTAGGGAGCGAAGGACACCTGTAACTGAGCAAAATCTAGGCAAGCCAACGATCGCCCTCGCCGCAGCATTCTGAACCCGTTGTAAGCGGGTTAGTTCAGCCTGGTTAGCCCCAGCCAGGAGAGAGCTGGCATAATCCAGGCGGGAGATGATAGTAGCCTGGATCACCAGCTGCCTGGTCGGGGCGTCAAAGAACTTGAGAACAGGTCTCAAGCCCCTCAGGAGACCGAAACAACAGGCCGCGGTTCTTTTAGTATGGCCTACAAAGGAGAGGCCCGCATCCAGCCATACCCCCAGATTTTTCACTTCCGATACCGGGATCGGAGTAGGTCCCAACTCTGAGGGCCACCAGTGGTCACCCCACAGCTCCACTCCCTTCCCGACGACCATCACCTCTGTTTTAGTGGCGTTTAGCTGAAGGCAGTTGCCTGTCAGCCAACTAGCCACCGCCTTCAGTCCGGACTGAAACCTGGGGGCCTCAATCTCCGCATCCCCGCTGAGAGTAACCGCCAGCTGAGTGTCGTCAGCATATGAGACCAAAGTAAGGCCCCACTGCCTAGCGACATCCGCCAGCGGTCTCACGTAAAGATTAAACAACGTGGGACTCAGTGAGGACCCTTGCGGAACCCCCATGGCCAGTGGTTGGTAATTGGACTTGAAGGGAGGGATGGCAACACAGAAGGAGCGGTCATCTAAAAAGGAGCGGAACCATTGCAACACCTGACCGCCAATGCCAGTCTCCTCGAGCCGACGCAGGAGGATGCTGTGGTCTACCGTATCAAAGGCGGCGCTAAGATCTAACAAAATAAGCGCCGCCGTTTGACCAGCATCCAACCTTGCCCGGAGGTGTTCCACCATCACAAGTAGCGCAGTTTCCGTACTGTGCCCAGCACGGAATCCGTTTTGTGTGGGGTCGAGGGCATTGGTCCGAGTCAGATGTTCAGACAGGGCCAGGTTAACGTGGGCCTCCGTGATTTTGGCTGGCCAGGGTAACAACGAGATGGGGCGATAGCTCTCAGGCTTGGAAGGGTCCAGGGTGGGCTTTTTAATGATCGGGGACACCACAGCTTGTTTCCACTTAGATGGAACGGTTCCCGTTTCCAAGGAGAGGTTGACAAGGGAGCATACGGCTGTACGCCCCATAAAAGCCTGATCTCGGAAGAGAGCAGGCCTTACTGGATCGGATGGGGACCCAGATTTGACTTGCAGCGCAAGTTTGTCAAAACCATCCAAGGTAAGGGGGGGGAAAACAAGCAGTGTAGCCTGATGATGGACCCCATTTATACTTTCCTCAGTGAACCCTATGCTAGGGAATGTCCTATATATAGCTTGGACCTTCCCCAAGAAGTAAGATGCAAGGGATTCACAATGGGAAAGAGAGCTCACGGTCGTAGAGGTAGTCCGCTTCGCTGTGAGATCTTTTACGGCCTTAAAGATAGCTTTTGACGGATTCGGACTGTTCCGGAATTCGATGGCATAAAAAGCCGCACGGGCTCGGCAGATAGCTCGATGGTAAAGCTTAACGGACTTGGCGTATGCAGCTTTTAGATCAGCCCCATAGGTTTTCCTCCAAGCCCTCTCTGCTCGTCTACAGGCACCCTTTAGGGCCCGAAGAGTGCCATCGTACCAGGGACTCGACTCTCTGGAATTGATTTTAGTTGAAACGATGGGTATCAGAGAGTCCAAGGCCCTAGTTATCCATGAACAGAAGAGGTCATACCCCCTTTCCACATCCGTCAAAGGACCCAGCGGCTCCTCTAATAGAAGACGATGAAAGTCCTCTAGCCGAAGCTTTTTCCAAGCCCTCTTCTGGACCCTTCTAGCCGTAGAGATGGAAGGAGTGGCCGAGACCGGGCAGAGGATGGACACCAAAAAGTGGTCTGTCCATTCCACCGGAGAGACAGAGGTAGTTTGAATCCCCAACAGATTGGTAAACAGGGGATCCAAAATATGCCCCCCCAGATGGGTAGGCTGGGAAACCATCTGGGGAAGTTGAAAGGCCTCCAGGTCAGAAGAGATGGAACGCACTGTCAGGCCGGAGAGGGTGTCGAAATGTAGGTTTAGGTCACCCATGATAGAGAAGTTGGCACAGTCGGCGACCAAAGGGCCAACAGTGTCAGGGAAAGCATTTCTAAACGCCACATCACTGCCGGGTGGGCGATAGACGACCATCCCGGACAGGGTAAACTCAGGGCTGACAGAGACCTTGAACATGGCGCTTTCACACCCGGAGATGTTTAGGGCACCCCAGACGCAAGGGTAGATAGATTTTACCACTAACGCGATACCTCCACCCCTAGACAGCCTATTCAGAGTATACATAGAATAGCCGGGTGGGCAGGCTAGATTAGTAATAGCGGTATCAGCGTCCTGTAGCCATGTTTCCGTCATGGCAAATACGTCTGGAGCTTCCTCCTTAATGAGGTCATAAATATGCTGATAATGTTTCAGCACAGACCTAACGTTTAAATTCAAGATCTTCAGAGTAGTGCGAGTGTCTGTAGTACGGCGGGTCTCCGAAGAAATAAACCTTGGAAGAGGATGCGGAGAATCGAGAGCCCACCCATTACAAGGGCAATGATATGGGCCACGCAATGGGTGTACCGGTAGAAGGGTGCAGCAGCGGCTTACCTGACCGATGGCAAACAGGCAATCCCGCGAGTACGTCAGCATGGTGGACCCAGAATGGTATGATAGTCCTTGCACAGAGTACCGCGACGTCCAGCGCGTCCTTAGCGCGGATGGGCGCAGACGGGCAGGACTCTGGCACGACTCCGGCCACGCGAGGACACGCCCGCTGCGCGATCCCGCTGCGCTAGGGGAGGAGCTTTAAGTAGGTGTTCCCAGGCTGCTCCTGCGCACTGACGCGCTGGAGGGTAGAGACACCTCTATCCACACACCCCACTCCAAGATGGCTGCCAAAACGAACAGGTCACCCACCCCAGAGCCAAATCCGCCAAAACGGCAGTGCGGGGGCCAATTAAAGTGCAGGTAAGGGGCGCTATCTAAAAACAGATAAACAAACAAATAAGACACAAAAGTTATTAAAAATCACAGAGGTAAGAGCACATGCGCGCAGAGCGCTCACGCAGCTACCTTGTCAGGGGCGGTTTCAGGAGGGACTCGCCTTAAGTAGGTGTTCCCAGGCTGCTCCTGCGCACTGAAGCGCTGGAGGGTAGAGACACCTCTATCCACACACCCCACTCCAAGATGGCTGCCAAAACGAACAGGTCACCCACCCCAGAGCCAAATCCGCCAAAACGGCAGTGCGGGGGCCAATTAAAGTGCAGGTAAGGGGCGCTATCTAAAAACAGATAAACAAACAAATAAGACACAAAAGTTATTAAAAATCACAGAGGTAAGAGCACATGCGCGCAGAGCGCTCACGCAGCTACCTTGTCAGGGGCGGTTTCAGGAGGGACTCGCCTTAAGTAGGTGTTCCCAGGCTGCTCCTGCGCACTGAAGCGCTGGAGGGTAGAGACACCTCTATCCACACACCCCACTCCAAGATGGCTGCCAAAACGAACAGGTCACCCACCCCAGAGCCAAATCCGCCAAAACGGCAGTGCGGGGGCCAATTAAAGTGCAGGTAAGGGGCGCTATCTAAAAACAGATAAACAAACAAATAAGACACAAAAGTTATTAAAAATCACAGAAAATATCCAAAAGACCTCTCTCCTTTTGCGGATTTCTGTTCCTTCTGTTCCATTGGAATTAATCTTTTCTAGAATCAGCCAGCGTATGTCTTCTGTTGTGTCGTTAAGTTCCACGTAGTGCTGAACCAATGGTGCTTGCAGCTTTTTTGTTCTGATTGCTGATCTATGCTCTGTTAGGCGTGTTGCCATTGATCTTGATGTCTCACCTATGTATGTTTTATTACAGGGACATACAATTGCATAGATGATATTTGTTGTTTTGCAATTGGTTAGACTTTGTAGGTTTACACTGATCCCATTAATAGAGTATTGTTTGACCTCTAAGGCGAATGTGCAGGGTATCCCGGTACCTCAATACAATATATCCAGGGAAGAGTATGAGGCTTTAAGCAGTCTCAAGAACAACAAAGAAATCACCATTAAAGGATGTGATAAAGGTGGGGGGATCGTTCTCATGGAAACTAACCAATATGTAACCAATATGCAGACCATGCTATCTAATAAAGACCACTATACCCCCATCCTTAAAGACCCCACCAAAAGAGTTTCCAAAACAATAGCGGACTTAACCAACACAGCACTAGATGAAGGGATCATATGTGAGAAAGAGTGGCAATATCTGAATGTCTCGACACCCAAAATGGCATCCAGATACGGGATCCCAAAAATCCATAAAAGTACCACTAACCCACCATACAGGCCCATTGTTACAACGATTGGGTCAGCCACCGAAACATTGTCCAAGTATGTAGACTCCTTGTTACGTCCACATGTCCCCAAGATAAAATCCTATATAAGGGACACGACAGCTCTTATTAACAAGGTGGAACAGTTACATTTCTATGAGGCCAGACAATTATTAGTGACAATGGATATAGAGGCTTTGTACAGCAACATTCCTCAGGTAGCGGCACTGGAGGCTGTGGATTGGTTCATTGAAACGTATAGTATTGACTGCCCAACTAAGGGAGTCAGCATGGGGGCTTCATGTGCCCCAACAGTAGCAAATATCTTCATGGCACATTATGAACACAAATACATCTATAACGATGTTGCCCCATTTAGTGAATCCACCATTGGCTGGTCCAGATTCATAGATGATGTCTTTTTTATTTGGCAAGGAAATGAGGAGGATTTGAGAGATTTTGTCTCATGGCTTAATCTTTGCGACACAAACATTCGGTTTGTGGCAACGAGCGACAAACACAAGGTCGAATTTCTTGATGTCACCATCAACTCCAATGAGCAGAAACTCTCAGTTGACCTATTCACGAAGCCCACTGCCCGTAACACGTTGTTGCATTTCTCCAGCTACCATCCCAAAACCCAAAAAACCACCATTCCATTCGGGCAGTTTCTACGCCTTCGGAGAAACTCTACCAATCTGTCCGACTATGACAAGCAATCTGAAATCATGAAAGCTAAATTCATAGCTAGAGGATATCCAAAAAGGTTAGTCCGGGAATCCTACAAGAGAGCACGGTTTTATGATCGCCAATACCTGCTCAGTGACAAAACCCGCAAACAACACGATCGGCTGGTATATATCACACGACATTCAACCATGAACAATACCATATGCCAGATCGTAAATTCAAATTGGCATATTTTAAATGCCACGAGAGACAAACCAGATCATTGGGCTAAACCGATTTTTGCATATCGTAAAAACAAAAATCTCAAAGACCTCGTAACAAGATCTCGGATGCGACAAACTCCATCGGTCATGATGCAAACCACTATACATGGATTGCCTATGTTGAAAGGGAACTTCAAATGCATGACATGTATAGCCTGCACATTCGCCTTAGAGGTCAAACAATACTCTATTAATGGGATCAGTGTAAACCTACAAAGTCTAACCAATTGCAAAACAACAAATATCATCTATGCAATTGTATGTCCCTGTAATAAAACATACATAGGTGAGACATCAAGATCAATGGCAACACGCCTAACAGAGCATAGATCAGCAATCAGAACAAAAAAGCTGCAAGCACCATTGGTTCAGCACTACGTGGAACTTAACCACACAACAGAAGACATACGCTGGCTGATTCTAGAAAAGATTAATACCAATGGAACAGAAGGAACAGAAATCCGCGAAAGGAGAGAGGTCTTTTGGATATTTTCCCTTGACACATACAAAAGAGGCCTAAACAACGGAATCCCATGGAGCCAGGCTATCCGTTTTAATAATTGAGAGTGAAAAAAAGTCAATTCAAAAACCACAAGAAGAGGATATGAGCTGCATTGTTAATATTTCACTAGCAATTATTATTTATCAGTTTGGGTTGTATATCTCTAATACTTGTACCACAAAGGCTAAACCCTTCATCTTAGCTCTGTTACAATGTTGCCCAACAGAACTCCTAACGGAAACAATATGTATATCTAGGGCATTGTTACGTCCATGATTTGTGAACACCATTACAATACTCGGTATTTTACAGCTCTGACCCATTTGTTCCACAACGTCATCTGTTGTACTTATTAGTCCGTGATTGGGGGCATACCTGTGTCTCTGTACTGATAGAATTCCCCTGACTTAGACGGGGCAGCAAAAGCACGATGCTTACGTGAAACGGGTTGCTGATTTAAAACTACCGGTTACGGTAGCTCTCAATAGGTAATGGCCATTGGCTACGGCCGACATCAGTTAGGTTACTTAACCTATCACTGATGAGCTTTCAGGTTATATTCAGGCCCAGGTAGACGGCTTCTTTCCACCTTCTTGACGGAAGCGCACACAGCAGTTACGAGTTCGTTCGAGCATTGACAAAATTAGGTGAGTCAGCTCCCACTAAACGCGCATTTTAAATTGAACTTTTTCCCGCAGTCATGGTTAACCCAGACAACTATTTAAACAGAGCACACATATGCATTGAGGCTGAAACGAGACATGTAAATTACAAATAAGTGTTATACCGGAACATTTTATGACCAGCAACTTATCCCTAATTCATGCTCCGCTTTGTAGATTGTGACGTGGTACTCCAGCACACCCATGGCAATTTTCAGAGGAAGCACAACGTAAGCACTTCGACCCCACAGCTTTATGCAACCACAGCAGCTATTAGTGAGTACAAATATATCTATGGCACTTACATTTATGGGTAGCTGTTGGTACGATTTTTAACATTTTTCAGATATTTCGAACGCAACTGGTTTTATTTGGCTCTTTTTCAGTTACGTCCCGAGATCGGGGTCCACAGTTGCCTGGGTTATCAGCTATTCGTAACCCCTCACGTTACCCCAGAGGATTCTTCGCTCATTCCTAGAAATTAGTTCAGATTAATTGAAGACACAGTGTCAACCATAACTAGATTCAGGAGCCCGCGAAACTACGGTACGTTAGGTGATCCGTTTTCCTTTTTCTTTTTGGTTCATTTAAATTTATCAGAATGTATTTGTCTGACCAAAATATGGCGTACTGGATAATCTATACACTGAGCTTACATGGTCACTTATAAAGCCAACAGACTTGTACCTGACTGGCCCATTCTCTATCTACTTAGATGCAGATATAGATCTTCGTCAACCCGCGCCAAATAGCTAATGATTAAGTGCGCGCTACACGCCTGAGTATATTGTTACACACGATCAACATTATAGCAACAGCTATCAGGTATGTTTTCCTTAACCTAGCTATACATGTATACTACACGAATAACTAGGGGGCAGTAGGTTACTTCAACCCCAGTGGGCCTCTATTGGAAGAGTGGCTTTTTAACGGATAGATTCGTAAGCCCGTTCATTTCAGGGCGCTCTGGCTTTTCCTCATTAAAACGATAATCCCTTTTTTTTTCGTTGAACCCCTCTTTCCCTTCCCTCCCCCTTTTTCTTTTTCCCCCTCCCCCCCCTTCTCTCTCTCTCTCCCCCCGCATATTCAGGGAAGTGCATTCCATTGATGCTGGCTTGAGACACCACGAATTGCAGAGTTGAAGTGTAAATAATTGAGATAAATGTGTAAACAATGTATAACTAATAGAATTATGTGTTTTTGATTTGATTCATTTGTTAACTGTGCATCTTAGTTAGTTATTGTATATAAATGACCAGAGTTTGTCTCTTCTTATTATATCTTAGGAGTTAAAGAATCATGGCCACCTGAGGAAGGCTGAACGCCGAAACGCGCGTAGATTTAATAAAGCCATGTTTTCAATGAATATTTTTTTGTTGATATCAAGTGTAAAGTAATTTATCAACTTAATTAAATAGAGCCACATCAAAAAAGAATTTTTCTTTGGCCAAGACTGAACTGAATGAATATGTCTAAAGAATAATGACTCAGTATTCATAAGAGTAATAGTCTGTATAAGAGATGGCATTGTAAGAGATAAGAATTGACATTTTGTATATTCTGTAGATATGTACATAAAAGAAGAAATTTCATAAAATAAGACAATAAAAACAGAGAAATCACAAAATTGTTTCTTAGGTTATCTTTTGGTACAATGACTACATTAGGCACAGTCACGTATATTTGTTTTTTGTTAGTTTGTTTACAATATTTTTGTTTTATTGGAATAAGTTTCCTATATATATACTTTCAAACATTCATTTTAGACCCTGATATAGGAAGCTAAATTAGGGGTACCCTTGTTATAGTGCATTATATTCCAGCAATTCTATGTCAGGACCGGAGGCTCCGATTATGCTTCTCTATTTCATTACTGAAATACTCAGCAGCCAAAGAAAACTTAGAAACAAAACTACAATACCCATGAACACAGTATGGGTCACATGCACAACCATAGAGTCTCTGCCTATAAAAGGTCCTTCCACCGGAACAGTGTCCTCTTTCTTTGCTGCTCCACAGCCAGTTAAGTGCTCTTATCATTGTCTACTATCTATTGATTATACAGTTTATTCTGGTGGTGATTGTGAATATTGTTATTGTGACTAGTGACGTCACGTTACTATAGCGACTGTATTTCACTTATTCCCTTACTTACACCCTGCTTTGTGTTGCGCATAATTGGGGCTTACTGTGGGTAGTTTCTGCATGCCCGAGTATTGCCGCCCGATGCTGTGTGCCGCTTAATGTCCGCTTCGGTCTAGCGTAAGGCGCCGCTTTGTGTGTTATCGCAGCCGATCGGGTGTCGTGGAGTGGAGCGGGTGGTGCCGGGGAGCGAGGACGCGCGTCCCTATTGACGCACTGTCCTCTCTTCATTTCCAGTGAGCGGCCGGTTTCGCGCATGCGCGGTGGCCATTTTTGCCCTGAATCCATTACTGGGGCTTGAGTGAACGCTGGAGCAGCGATTTTTCATACTCCTGACCCCGTTTTCTTAGCGTTTGCCAAGAAAATCAGCTTGTTGTGCTCCCCAGATGCCCTGCTCTTACAATACAGTGTTGGGGCTGGATAATAGTTGCATAGGCTCTGCCTAGAGTGGCCTTTGGGCATGCTTTCCTCCCTCCACGTCTTACAATAATTACTTACATCCTTTTAGGACTACATGGAGTTTGCCTGGGGTTCTTGCCACTCCCCCTGACTTCTATACCTATATATCTGTGCCAAGTGATTTTTTTTTCCTGAACATTTCACAGACAGTCCTCCTGGGGTCTGCGAAGTTACACTTTCAGTGTGTCAATATGGCCGAGTATTATTATGAAGAGGACTATTATTACGAAGAAGAACCGTCAGGTTCTATGGAACAAGACCTCGTTGAGGCCCTGGACGCAGGAGTCCAACATTCGGTTAACAGAGCTTTGGTGAAAGCAATAGAGCCCCCCAAATGTCATTTGTGCTCATACACCAAGCAACAAGGCTGGCTCCCCACCTCAGGCAATCGCCCCAAGTCTGGGGGATGGGGGTTAAGAACCCGCACGCTGTGAATTTCGCCAGACTTGTGAAGTCTATGGAAGAGTATTCCACCTCCTCCAGTAAGGCGACTATTACAGAAATCTCACAGTATGATGACCAGGATACCTCCTCCTACCCGTCAACCGATCAGGAGGAAGCTCCTAGACCTGCCAAAAAAGCAAGGAAGGAGAAACATACAATAGAGTATTCAGCTCCTAAGGTACTCAATTTTGAACCGACCGAAATTGTTCACCCCAATTCTTCTGCTTGGCTACCACCCCAGGAGGTGGCTGATTATGTCAGTCTCATCTGCGCCAATCCTTCGACAAGGATGTACGGGCACGACTTTGGTCAGAATGCCCTAGACCTGATTTAGCTGGCAAGGTGGCTGAAACTCCAGAGGTTGACCCCTCCATGCTTACTTACCTCAAGAAGTATTCGAAGGATCCCAAAAAGGGTCTTGATAGATCGTGGCGGGCATGTCAGGACAAATTATTGAACATGACCGACCCCCTGACGAAGATCCTGGAGTTAGGCTTTAGGGCCAAGGAGTCCAGGATGGCGATTGACCCGGAAGAACTCATCGGTTGGACCCAGAGGGCTACGTGTGCCAGCTTGGAAATGCAAACTGTGCACTGTCTTCAGAACGTCGACGCTTTATATTGTTAAAATTAGACCCCAAATTGGCAGAACTCTCATTGTCTGAATCTGGTCCACTGGCCTAGGGCTTGCTTTTCGGACAGCCGTTCCTCAAGGAATTGACCAAGTTTGTGGCCACGTTCAGCGGTCTAGACAAGGCCCAAGGGTCCCTAAGATGGGCGTTCCGCCCGGTTCTCGGCAGGGCCGGACTATTTAGGGGGCGCTCGTTCGGCCGGGGTTATAATCAAGGCGCCCCTCACGGTCAAAGAGGAGGTTATCAAGATCTCAACTCCTATAATAACTCAAACAACAACTCTTCCTTCTACCCCACACGACGCTCCAAGAATAGATTCCGCAGAGGCAGATTTGTAGGCAATTCAAGATTCCGGATCTACAGGTGAGACTAATTCCCTGTTCAGAGGTAATCTTGGGGGGCAGAGTGAGATTTTTCCTAAACAACTGGCACACAATCTCTCAAGATGCATGCGTCTTGGAAACCGTGCGGGGGTACAAGTTAGAACTGTATGCTCACCCTTCCCAAGACAGACAACCTCTACAGTTGTTTTTTTCCCAAAGCGATCAGACTTTTATCTCCGCAGAAATAGACTCCCCACTTCAGAAAGGGGCCATTGTGGTTTCGACTCCCCACCCTCTGGGATTTTACAGCACCGTCTTCCTACTGTACAAGAAAGGGGGTGGATCCAGACTAGTCTTAAACTTAAAAGAATTCAATGCCTGGATAGTCTACCGTCACTTCAAGATGGAGGGCCTCCATCTTCTACGCGACCTTCTACGAGAAGGAGACTGGATGGTCCATCTGGACCTGAAGGATGCGTATCTTTCCATTCCTATCTTCGCGCCTCATCAACGGGTCCTGCAGTTCATTTGGCAGGGGATCTGTTACGAGTTCAGGGTTCTCCAGTTCGGCCTATCATCAGCACCATGGTGCTTCACAAAACTCCTCCGTCCAGTAGTAGAATCTCTGAGGGCACGAGGAGTGCGGCTGATAGTCTATTTGGACGACATCATCATAATGGCGATATGTCCTCAACTAGTCATATTACATCTCGAATGGACAATCAATCTCTTACAGAACCTCAGGTTCATTGTGAATCAACGGAAGTCAGGGTTGACCCCGTCTCAGTCAATCGAGTTTTTTTTTGTGAACTCCCTGATGTGCCAGCTTCTGTTGCCGATGCAAAAGATCAGATCCATCAAGAGGGAATTGAGGTCGTCACTTCCCATACAAATGGTGTCTTTGAGATTCGTGGCCAGGATAGTGGGCTTACTAACTTCCGCAATCCAGGCGATCTTTCCAGGCCCCCTTCACTACCGGGTCCTTCAGCGGCTGAAAATATGACATCTCCAAAAAGGCCTCAGTTACTCGGAATGGATTCCCCTCTCAGAGGAGGTGAGGCTCGAGATGGTATGGTGGTTACACCACATGGAGGCTTGGAACGGCCGAGCCCTTTTTGGATCGAACCCGGATATAGTAATCGAATCCGATGCCAGCCGGTGGGGTTGGGGAGCCTGTTGCGGTTAGTTATCCACAGGTGGCCGTTGGTCGCCGGAAGAGCTTACATTGCATATCAACTGCCTGGAGCTGTTAGCTGGTTCATTTGCGATCCGCTGTTTGTCACCTCAGAAAACAGGTTGTTGTATCCTTCTCCGGATGGACATCATCTCGGCGGTGTGGTACGTGAACAAACCGGGCGGCACGAAGTCCCACATGCTGGCAGAGATTGCCAAGGACTTCTGGAACTTTTGCCTCCAGAACAGAATTTCGTTAGTGACGGAGTATCTTCCGGGCCACAGCAACGAGGTGGCAGATTGGCACTCCCATCACTTACGGGACGCCAGCAATTGGATGCTACATCCCCAAATGTTCCGGAACGTGAACGATCTTTGGGGCCCTTGCCACATAGACCTGTTTGCATCCTGCCTCAACAGGCAAATCCCCAGCTTACAGCTGGCGTCCAGATCCGGAAGCTCTGGCCACGGATGCGTTCCTTCAAGAGTGTCCGACAACCCTGTGTTATGCCTTCCCTCCATTCATGATGATAACCAGAGTGCTGGCGCGAGCCAGACCTAACCGAGCGGAACTGATTCTCATCACTCCACTCTGGAGGACCCAGGCATGGTTTCTGGTAGTCCTAGAAATGCTCTGTGCGATCCCAATCATTCTACCATGATTACAGAATCTGTTGCTGGACCCTCTACAGAACCCTCATCCGTAGGTAGAGTCAGGCCAACTCCCTCTGGTAGCTTGGTGGGTTTCCGGGACAGATGGAAAGTCCCAGGCCTCTCAAAGGAAGCTGATAAATTCATCAACGAGGCCTGGTCGGCCAACACTCACAAACGGTACGCTTCCTCTTGGAGAAGATGGTGTGATTGGTGCTCTCAATGGGATGTGGATCCTGCTACAGCACATGTCTCTCTAGCCGCTAATTTCCTGGCTTCAATGGCATCTTCTGGCTTAGCCTATAGGACAGTGAACAACTTTCGATCGGCCATCTCAGCAGGGCATGTACCCGTGGATGGCAAACCACTTGGTGAGCATCCGTTGGTGTGTAAACTGCTAAGAGGCGTTCGGATGGTTAGACCCCCTTGCCCAAAGTACTCGCAGTTGTGGGATGTGTCTGTTGTCCTAAATTTTTGGGACGCCTGGCCCTCTAACAAGTACCTTTCTCGAAAACAGTTATCTGCTAAGTTGACTATGTTACTTTGTCTGGTCTCTTGTAAGAGGGTTTCAGATGTTCGAGCTCTAGACCTCGTGGGGCATAGGTTTTCCCCAGAAGGGGTGTCATTCAACATCTCACGGAGGACTAAATGTAATACCTCATCAGTCTATCCTGCTTTTCCTAATAATCCGAAGTTGTGTGTAGTACAATGTGTCAAGGATTATGAAGTAAGTACTGCCAAATTTCATACAGATATGCAGGGTCAATTGTTGATTGCTCTTCAGAAACCCTTTCGCCCGTGACCCCAGCCACCTTGTCACGCTGGATGCGTTGGCTCATGGGCGAAGCGGGTATTGATGTTACTAAGTTTGGAGCCCATTCGGCTCGAGGAGCGATGGCGTCCAAGTCGTTTTCAGCTGGTGTCACTTTGACAGACATTATGAATGCGGCCGATTGGTCTACTGAGAGTACATTTAAAGCATTTTATTGTAGGCCAATTATTGATGTGGCTTCTATTAGTTGTGGCTAAGCTTTGAACAAGCATAATCGGAGCCTCCGGTTCTGACATAGAATTACAAATTTACTAACATTCGTGACAAGAATTTTCAATTCTATTAAGGACACGGAGGCGAGAATTATCCCACCCAGAATGTTGAAGGTCATGTTTTACATGATGTGTTGATGTATTCTGTATTATGATGCATTCATAATTCTTGTTTCCGGCCCATTTACTGTTGATGTATATTATGTAATCAGTTCTGGAATTATGTTACAGGTTCTTTTTCTCTATTCCTTGCAGGAGCTGATTCTAAATTGAACTTGGGATTCTCTGATGAAGACTATTCTTCGTACATACAAGGTTTTATCAATGTTCTTCGGGCCAAGTCCCTGTTTGAAGTTTGGCCCCGTTGGGCCGCTGAAGATCAAGTAAGAGGAGTTCTTATGGTGACAAGTTCATTAAAGCAAGTGGTTCAGAGACTTATCTGATTTTGATTTGCGAAAGAAAGAGGACACTGTTCTGGTGGATGGACCTTTTATAGGCAGAGACTCTATGGTTGTGCATGTGACCCATACTGTGTTCATGGGTATTGTAGTTTTGTTTCTACTGAGTATTTCAGTAAAGAAATGGAGAAGCATAATCCTCGCCTCCGTGTCCTTAATAGAATTGAAAATTCTTGAATTTCTTAGAAACTACTGAACTGATTTACACCATTTAAGAACAAGGGCGCTTTCTGAACCAAGAGCTACCTTTTTGCCAAATGTGGTGTAATTCCGTTCAGCAGTGTGTGCTGTAGCCATGTCTAAAGTCTCCTATGGAATTCACATGGGGAAAATGTGTTTTGGGACCCCCCTTTTTTCTCGAACCCCGCTTGACGAATCATCCCGAAACTTTCAAGACAGGAGCTGACCAGAGCGCCCCCTTAGTTTTGAAAATTTTGCAAAGATTCGTCAAACTGCGCCAAAGATATTGGCAAAAGAAAAGACGCTTTTTGAATAGAAACAAGGTCCTAACTATAACTACCCACTGGTGACCTGTCTTGAAAGTTTCGGGGTGATTCATCAAGCGGGGGCTGAGAAAATAGGGGGGTCCCTAAACGCATTTTCCCCGTGTTAATTTCCATAGGAACTTTAGACAAAGCTACAGCTCAAACTGCTGAACAGAATTACACCAAATTTGGAAAAAAGGTAGGCCTTGGTTCAGAAAGCGTGCTTTTTTTCAAATGGTGTAAATACGTTCAGTAGTTGCTGAGAAATTTAAATAAAATATATCGATATCTGAGCACCGAGGAGGATTCACGAACCCTCCTGCGCACGAGCTTTATTCTGATTGGCTGCCAAAAGTCAAAAGAAAAAGGTTAAATAAAAGATGAAAAACAAGAAAATGGAGCAGGGTAGAAACACCCTGACCCCCTAGGCATGCTCAGGGGGTCCCACAAGGATCCATAGGGTCCAATAAAGCATTTAAAAAAAAATAAATCCTCTGAATTGGTACTGGGTGCGCAAATCCGGCCGAAAAAATAACAAAAAAAACAAGCACGGGCTCCCGCACTCTGTTTTCTGTAAGCCCCCGGGTGGGACAGGTCCCAGGGGCAATACCTAATTGCAGGGCCCCCACAACCTCGGGGACCACCACTTCCCCAGGGCTTAGTTAATCATATGCAGGGGCAAGTGGCCCCCTGCAGCCCTCGGGACTGCCACCTCCGCGGGGCTTTTTAAAAAAACTGCATGGGGGCTCCTGCCCCCCACGCTGCCCCAGGGACCGCCACCTCCCCGGGGCTCTAATTTACATTTTAGGGTGGGGGCCTCGCTGGCCCCCTCAGTCCCGGAGACCGCTGCCTCCCCGGGGCTATTTTGAAAAACAAAGTGTGGTGAGGCTCAAGCCCCCCCACCCTGCCCTGGGGACCACCACCTCCCGGGGCACCAATTATTTAAATACAGCCTCCCGGCCCTGAGGACCACCACCTTCCTGGGGCTATTGCACCCCCACGCTGCCCCGGGAACCACCACCTCCCCGGGGAATTTACATTTTAGGGTGGAGGGGCCTTGTGGGCTCCCAAGCCCCAGGCACTGCCACCTCCCTGGGGCTATTTTGAAAAACAAAGAGTGGTGGGGCTCAAGCCCCCCCCACACTGCCCTGGGGACCACCACCTCCTGGGGCACTAATTATTTAAATACAGGGGTCCATTGTGGACCCCCGGCCCCTCTGGCCCACCACCTCCATGGGGCTGTTGTGCCCCCACGCTGCCCAGGGGACCGCCACCTCCCCGGGGCATTTATATGTTAGGGTGGGGGGACCTTGTGGACCCCCCCAAGCCCCAGGGACTGCCACCTCCCCAGGGCTTTAAATTATTTCGGTCCAGGGACTGCCACCTCCCTGAGGCACTAATTATTTAAATATGGGGTGCAGACCCCTGGCCCCTGGGACCACCACATCCCTGGCACTGTGCAAATGATGGGAGGTGGCCACGCGGCCCCCCTCCTGGAGCCCTCTACTGCCCTGGGGACCGCCACCCACCAGGGACGGCTCCTTCAATGTCCCAGGGTGCCCACCCCTGGGACATTGCCATTTGCTTTGGCAAGGCGGGAGCACAGCTCCCGCCCTGCCATAACAAACACTGCTTTGCTTCTTGGAAGCGACAGCAGGAAACCTTTTCTTGCTTCCAGGAAGCAAAGCAGATTGCTTTTGGACAAGGGGAGTTGCATGTCAGCAGCTCCCCTTGTCCAAAAGCAATGCTGGCTCCCGCAGGAGGCAGGGAGCCGGATGGGACCATGGGGGCATTGAGGCTCCCTCCGTGGTCCCAAACATAGGGGCTGGCCCGGGGGATAGCGTCACTGGGGCAAAAAGTGGCTCCAGGAAGGAGGCCACGCGGCACCCCTCCAAAAAAAAAACAAGGCTGGCCAGGCCCTGGGGGATGGGGGTCCCCAAGGTCATTATTGGCATCAGGAGGGGGGCAATGCAGGGTCATAATTGGCCACAGGAGGGGGCCACATGGCCCCCTCAAAAAAACCAAAACAAAGCTGGCCAGGCCCCGGGGGATGGGGTTCACGGGGCCATAATTTGTCCAAGGAAGGGGACCACGCGGCACCCTTCCCAAATATTATATCATTATTATTATAAAAGAAAGAAAAAGAAGGCAATGCCCCAGGGGATGGGATCCTCGGGGGCAATAAAGGCCTCAGGAGGGGGGCCTCGCAGCCCCCCTCCCCAAAAACAGTTAATTCTGGCCAAGCCCTGGTGGATGTGGTCTCCAAGGCCAGAAGTGGCCCAAGGAAGGGGGTCCACGTGGCCCCCTCCCAAATATTATATTATTATTATAAAAGAAAGAAAAAGGAGGCAATGCCCCGGGCAATGGGGTCCTCGGTGCGATAAAGGTCTCAGGAGGGGGGCCTCGCAGCCCCCTCCAAAATAAAGAAAAGAAAAAGAAAAGGTTGGCCAGGCCCTGGGGGATGGGGTCCCCAGGGCCCCAAAAATATTTAGAGAAAGGGGGCAACACAGCCCCTATTCTAAAAATACAAAATAAAAAGCCGATATCTCGCCGGGGGCCTGCCTGCCCCCCACCACTGTGCAAATGTGCCTCCTGGCGGGTTCTGAATTGGGGAATTAAGTCCCCTTCAATCCTAAGGGTCCTTAGGGGCCAACTAGACCACCAGGTACCTCCAGTAATCCCCACACAGTGAGATTGCTGAGAGGTGGTTTGAGGCCACGCCTCTTTTGACACCACTCTGCAAACGCGCCTCTTGGGGCACTGGTGGTGGGGCGATGAGGTCCTCTTGTGTCCTGAGGACCTCAAGTTAAAAGTGGATTTCATCCCCTGAGCAGCAGTGCACCAGGAGGCACGTTTGTAGATTGGTGTAAAAAGGGTGTGTGGCCTCAGACCACTCTCAGCAATCCAGCTGTGTGGGGCTTACTGGAGGTACCAGGTGGGCTAGTTGGCCCCCAGGGACCCTCAGGAGGCAAGAGGACTTAATCCCCCAACCAAGAGCACGCAAGGAGGGGTGCTTCCAGAGTGGTGGACAAAGTGGGCGTGGCCTGTGTCCACCTATCAGCAATCCCACTATCTGGGGCATACTGGAGGTATCAGGTAGGCTAGTTGGCCCCTTAGGACCCCCAGCAGCGAAGTGAAGTTTAATCCCCATCCAAGAGCATGCCAGGGATCACGTTTGCAGCGTGGTGGGGAAAGGGGGCGTGGCAGGCTATGAGAACTTAGCAATGCTGCTGTGTCCGACTTACTGGAGGTAATAGGAGGGGTAAATGACCCCCAAGGTTGTCCTTGCGTGCCAACTCCTCCTCCTGTTACTTCCACTAAATCCCACACAGTGGAATTGCTAAGAGGTCTTCAGAGGCCACACACCCTCTTTCTCCACCACTCTGCAAACGCGCCTCCTGGCACAGTACTGGTTGGGGGATGAAGTCCACTTTACTCCTGAGGGACTTTGGGGGGGCAAGAAGCCCTCCTGGTACCTTCTGTAAGTCCTACGCAGCAGAATTCCTGAGCGCTGGTTGGAGGCCCAGCCCCCTTTCTCCACTACTCTGCAAATTTGACTACCAGTTAAAGAAGCATTTGTAATATAATAGGTCTCGCATTTGCAAGAGTTAGAGCTATTGTAAATGTAAACGTTTTTTACTAATGTTTTTGGAGTGGAGTGGATGTACGTTGTGTGTAGTGGAATTATATGGTATGTTGTGCAGTGAAATTATGTGGATAGAAAGTATGCGGTATTTAGTGTATAGGACTTATGTAGAGTGGGATTATAGGTTATGGAGAGCAATTATGTGTATGGTAGTCTGTGGTGTGGAGTGGTTGTAGGAGTGTAGGATCTGCACTTATGTTGCCCCCACTTTTTTTCTGATGTATACACTGGTTTCTGACTATAGCCTGGCTGGGTCCCTGCCAATCAGGGCCCCAATCTCACTGATCTCTCTAAACAACTTGGTGTGCATATTAGATGCACTAGTAATTGGTTACTGTGGTACATTATGAGCCCCTAGTATATGGTACCTTAGGTACCTAGGGCGTTGGTACTTCACAGGCCTACCAGGGGCTGCAGCATGTATTATGCCACCCCTGGGAAGCATTCACAATCTGACACCACAGGCCTGCTACTGCAGCCTGTGTGAGGTAGTGTTAGCAATCCTCACTGAGGTATAGGTTCCTATATCTCACCATACACACACATATAAACCTATCAGTCACCCCTATTGCAGGCCTTAACAATCCTGAGGGCAGGGTGCTTGGTTTACTATGTGAGGGGGTGCTTCTGCATGAGCAGGACCCCTCTGCAGCTGGCAGAGTCTATTCTCTGCTGCTGTTTGTGGATGTGGTTAAACCATATACTCTTAAGTGCATTATAACCTCGCGGTAAATGCTAACTTTGGAATGACTGCATCAAAACATGTCATGTTTGGTGTCAAACAACTTGGAATCATACCCCCACACCAGTAACTGGTGTGGGAGTATGATCCCACCCTTCTAGAGGGGATGACATGTACTCCTGCTGCTGACCAAAACTCGCAGTGGAGGAAGCCCAACAAAAGGTATCCTGTCACAGGGAGGTGTCACCACCTCCCAGACAGGATTTAGTGTATTGGAGCTGGGTGGGTGCACTCTTAGAGTGCTTTGAAGTCCTGCACTGGGGGAGCAGTAGGCTCCTCTGTGCATATGCCAGCTCAAACCGGTTCAGGGGCTACCTGCCCCTGCTCTGGCGTGAAACTGGACAAAGGGAAGTGGGTGTAACCACCCACTACCCTGACGCTCCTAGAGGAGTGGTCATAGAGCTAGTCCCTCCCCTATCTTCACTATAAGATACCATGCATTGCCAATGCAATTCAGATTACCCTGGACGACGCTCTACAAAGAAGAATCCTGGCTCTTCGATGTTCCACTATCTCTGGAAGACTGAAGAATCTCCCTTGGAGTCAAGAAGTGACTCCCCTGCTTGGTAGGCACCTGTAACTTCAATCGACGGTTGCAAACTTCACTGCTCCCACCGGAGTCTGAAGTCCCTGCGTCCCCTGAAGCGGATTTCCTGACCTCTCGACGGCCATTTTGAGTCCCCAGTGAAGCTGTGGCATCTGGACCCCACGAGTGACGAGGAACAGCAATACCAAGGAACCGTGCACTGATTTCGAGTGCACACCCTAAACAACGTTCTACGAACTTGTGCTTTGGACCATCTGTAGTCCAAGTCCCTAGCAGATCTGGTTCCGAAAATCAGTGGCCTACCCCATCCCGGGTGACCGTGGGCTCCTATGAAACTTTTCCTGCAAAAGCGTCTTCGCGGTTACTTGTCCGTTGGCTAGTGACTCAACCGAAGACTTTCTCATCGACTTCAAGGGCTCTTCTGGTTGCTCCGGGCCTGCCCTCACTTACCCTTGCTGGGTAAGTCCATCAGACCTTGCTGGTCTGCATCACCGCCAATCTTCAGTCCACACGGGACTTACAGTTGCCAAGGATTTTTGGCGCCAATCCGGTTGCCGACACCGTCATCAGCTGAAGACGTTGTGTAACACTCCGAATCCAGCTGCTGGTCATCATCGATCCATCCTGGACCTCGTGAGCGAAGAGACAAATCACCATCGACGACCTGAAACGACGCGACATCTGTGGTCATCCATCCTGCTGGCCACCGGTCACTGGCAAGTGACTTTGAACACTGTCCCCTTAATTTTCAGGTCCTCTTCATCTTCAATCTACCTTCGGATTCCAGCGGACACCTCTTCAGTCGTCTCAAGCAGCAAGTCTTCATTGGTCTCCATTGAAAACAGCATCGCGACCCGACACCAAAAGACACCTATGCACCCGGCTTCCCTGCGTGAGGTAACTCGTGCACTCCGGTGCCCAAGTGTGTATTGGCCCTCAAAATACTTACCCTGTAAGTGGCTTGCTTGTTGACTTCTTCGAAGTACCCTAAAACTTTAAAATACAAACCGCGACTTGCTCCATTGTAACCTATAGGAAACCCGCGGCTGTGTTTAGACACTGCACGCGTCTCCCGTGGGCTTGTTACTTACCTGCTAACACTGCAGTAGTGAAGCCCCAGCGATTCCCAAGGCCCTAGGCTTTGTCATTTTGCAATTCGACTTTGTTTAACCATTTTCTTAGTATAAGGTCTGGTACGCCCCTAGGGCTACAGCCATATTTGTGCTTAAATTATTGAGAACTGTTGACATTTGAATGTGTATCTGGGTTCTAATCTCATAAAGAGATTAGTAGAGTGTATCTAGAAATAAATACATATATATTTGATATATATACCTGTGTGGTGTCCTTTTCATTTGGTAATTCAAGAGATTATAAGGTAAAACAAGCTGCTTTACATTCCCCAGAGACTTAGCCTGAAGGCTGCTCTCCACAGCTACCACTAGGATAGCTTTCTTTAAAAGGTTGTCTTAAACCTATCTACCATAAGAGTCGAATTGGAGTGGTGCAAGGTGGCCACTATAACTAGTGACCAGCATAGCATATGCCAGGCCAACTTCTCACATTGGTGGGCAGCGTGTGGGATTCCAGCTTGCCATTGTTTTACCAGAAAATCTCTATTTGAATTACTAACTGAAAACCACTAAAGGTACTCAAGGTACATATAAAGTCAAGCTAGTATCAATAAGTTCTACTGAACTTAGAGCTGTTTGTGAAGGGATAAGCACACCCTTGCTACAGCTCAAGCTAGGTTCAGTAGGCCTCAACTAGTGTCGGTAGTACAACACTGCACAACACTAGTATGTCTCACCAAGGTGGAGCCCGTGGGTCCACCCCATCTCAGTACAAAGACATAGCCTACACTGACCTGAAGGCCTTATGCTTTGAAAGACAACTGAGGGTGGGCAGGAGTCCCTCCTCACAACACCTGATAGATCTGTTAGTAGCAGATGACCTGAAACAAGCTCTAGGAGCTAGTGGGTCTGCATCAGGGAGTGGGTCAGCCATAGGCTCTGGGTCTGATGATGAAAATCAAGATGACCTGGAGTCTGTGATTGAAGGGCCAGGCCCAGAAAGGTCTGAACAGAACAGAGGAATTCTCCTTAGGAGAGCTGACAAAGTGGGAGATAGGACCAGGTCCCCTTCAAGGGAATCTGACCATTCATACCACTCTGGAAGAGACTTTGTTCAACAGAGGAACTCCACCTATCCCAGGGAGACCTCCTCTGACAGAAGGTTCAAGATGCTCCAGTATGAGGAAGCTAGGCTTGCCCTCAGAACAAAGCAATTGGCCTTAGATAGGGAAGCCTTCGAGCTCCAAAGACCTTCTAAGAAGAAGGGGTTAGATACCCCTGGTGGCAGCAACAGTGTCCCTAGAGGCAGAGATTACATTCCAGACCATAGGAACCTGTCCAAGGTTGTTCCTCCTTACCAGAGTGGGGATGATATCCACAAATGGATAACTTCTATGGAGAGGGCCTGTAAAGTTCAACAGGTGCCCCAGACACAGTGGGCAGCAATCTTGTGGCTCTCCTTTTCAGATAAAGGTAGAGACAAGCTCCTCACTGTTAGAGAAGAGGATGCTAATGATTATGAAGCCCTGAAGAGTGCTTTGATAGATGGGTTTGGCTTAACCACTGAACAGTACAGGTTGAAGTTAAGAGACACCCAGAAAGCACAGACTCAGGATTGGACTGACTTTGTTGATTGTGCAACCAAGGCTCTAGAAGGTTGGCTGGTTGGTAGTAGAGTAACTAACTTTAAGGGATTGTATAATCTTATAATGAGAGAACAGATTCTTAATAATTGCCAGAACCAGTTGTTGCATCAGTACCTGGTGGACTCTGATCTGACCTCTCCCCAAGAATTGGGAAAGAAGGCAGACAAATGGGTCAGAACCAGGGTGAGGCAGAAAAACCAGAACCAAGGTGGTGACACTAAGAAGCAAGATCCTAAAGGCTCAGATAAAGGTGGGGATAAATCTAAAGACCAGAAGTCTTCACAAGGGCCCCAAAAATCTGCATCTGGTGGGGAGTCACAATCTGCAAAGGGAAAAGGCCAAAAGAAGCCCTGGTGCAAATTCTGTAAACAGAAAGGGCACTGGACTTCTGACTGTACAAAGTCCGAAGACCAAACCACCACCACTCAAGCCCCTAAGGCAACTGTTCCCCCTAGTGCAGTCATTGGTGGAGGTAATACTCAGAATAAGGGTGTAGTAGGGTTGACCCTGGGTTCTGATGTGGACTCTGGCCTAGTCAGAGTACCAACACAGGCATTGCTAGTTTGTGAGGGAGACCTTGATATGTCCTTCCTAGTGAGCCCCAGTAATCTGGGCAAGTACAAACAGCAGCTTATCATAAATGGCAAACAGGCTTTGGCATTTAGGGACACAGGTGCTAGTGTCACCATGGTGGCAGAGGACCTAGTGGACCCTACACAGATCATCCTGGGTGAAATGTACCAGGTAACCAATGCAAGCAACACCAGGACCAACCATAGCTTGGCAGTTGTGAATTTCTCCTGGGGAGGGGTAACTGGCCTCAAAAAGGTAGTAGTCAGTGCAGACCTCCCTGTCGAATGTTTGTTGGGCAATGATCTGGAGACTTCAGCCTGGTCTGAAGTAGAATTATTGACTCATGCTGAGATGTTGGGCATACCTGCAGAGGTATTTGCTGTGAGCAGGTCACAAGCCAAAATGCATAAAGCTGAACCAGCTCTGGATCCTGGAACTATGGACCAGATGCTACCCAAGAGGAGGAGCAGTAGGGTTAAGGCTGGGCCTTCCCCTCTGTCTCAGATCTCAGATTCCCCTCCTGAGGGAGGAGAAGCAGAGCCCGAAGAAGGAACTGCCCCAGAGGAACTTGAGCCTGGTCAGGTTGAGTTCTTGGGGGCAGGGGGACCTTCCAGGGAAGATCTGAGCAAAAAGCAACAGTGCTGCCCCACTCTTGAACCCCTCAGACAGCAGGCTGCTGCTGAGGCTGCTGGGAGTGCTAGTGGGTCCCATAAGGTTTATTGGGATGAGGGGCTCCTATATTCTGAGGCTAGATATCCTACCCCTGGAGCCACCAGGAGGTTGGTAATTCCTCAGTAGTTTAGGGGGTTCCTCTTGACCCTAGCACATGACATCCCATTAGCAGGACACTTGGGCCAAAACAAGTCCTGGGACAGGCTTGTACCACATTTTCATTGGCCACACATGTCTGAAGACACCAAGGAGTTTTGTCGCTCCTGTGTCACTTGTCAAGCCAGTGGCAAGACAGGTGGCACAACAAAGGCCCCCCTGATATCACTACCTGTGGTGGGGGTTCCCTTTGAAAGGGTAGGGATTGACATTGTTGGTCCCCTTGACCCACCAACTGCATCTGGGCACAGATTTATACTGGTGGTAGTGGATCATGCCACCAGGTATCCAGAAGCTATACCCCTAAGGACTACCACAGCTCCTGTGGTAGCAAGAGCCCTCATTGGAGTTTTCTCCAGAGTGGGTTTCCCTAAGGAGGTCATCTCTGACAGAGGTTCTAACTTTATGTCAGGATATCTAACTGCAATGTGGAAGGAGTGTGGTGTAAACTACAAATTCACTACTCCCTATCACCCAAAATGCAATAGGTTAGTTGAGAGATTCAACAAAACCCTAAAGGGAATGATTAATGGCCTCTCAGAAAAGCTTAGGCGAAAATGGGACCTTTTACTTCCCTGCCTTCTGTTTGCATACAGGGAGGTTCCACAGAAGGGGGTTGGCTACAGCCCTTTTGAACTTCTGTTTGGGCACCCTGTTAGAGGACCATTATGTCTGGTGAAGGAGGGATGGGAGTTACCTCTCAAACCTCCCAAACAGGATGTGATGGACTATGTACTTGGTCTCCGCTCCAGGATGGCAGAGTATATGAAGAAGGCCACTAAAAACCTTGAGGCAAGCCAAGATCTACAAAAAGCTTGGCATGACCAAAAGGCTGTCCTGACTGTTTACCAGCCAGGTCAGAAAGTGTGGGTGTTGGAGCCTGTGGCCCCAGCAGCTCTCCAGGACAAATGGAGTGGCCCCCGTACAATTGTTGAGAAAAAGGGAGAGGTCACCTACTTGGTAGATCTTGGCACTCCCAGGAGCCCCCTTAGGGTGCTCCATGTCAACAGACTTAAGGCATATGTGGACAGGGCTGACATGAGCTTGCTCATGGCAACTGATGAGGACCAGGAGGAGGAGAGTGACCCTCTCCCTGACCTGCTCTCACAGAACCCTGACAGGGTTTAGTGTATTGGAGCTGGGTGGGTGCACTCTTAGAGTGCTTTGAAGTCCTGCACTGGGGGAGCAGTAGGCTCCTCTGTGCATATGCCAGCTCAAACCGGTTCAGGGGCTACCTGCCCCTGCTCTGGCGCGAAACTGGACAAAGGGAAGTGGGTGTAACCACCCACTACCCTGACCCTCCTAGAGGAGTGGTCATAGAGCTAGTCCCTCCCCTATCTTCACTATAAGATACCAAGCATTGCCAATGCAATTCAGATTACCCTGGACGACACTCTACAAAGAAGAATCCTGGCCCTTTGACGGTCCACTATCTCTGGAAGACTGAAGAATCTCCCTTGGAGTCAAGGAGTGACTCCCCTGCTTGGCAGGCACCTGTAACTTCAATCGACGGTTGCAAACTTCACCGCTCTGGCCTGAGTCCGAAGTCCCTGCGTCCCCTGAAGCAGATTTCCTGACCTCTCGATGGCCATTTTGAGTCCCCAGCGAAGCTGTGGCATCTAGACCCCACGAGTGACGAGGAACAGCAATACCAGGGAACCGTGCACTGATTTCGAGTGCAAACCCTAAACAACGTTCTACGAACTTGTGCTTTGGACCATCTGTAGTCCAAGTCCCTAGCAGGTCTGGTTCCGAAAATCAGCAACCTACCCCGTCCCGAGTGACCGTGGGCTCCTGTGAAACTTTTCCTGCAAAGGCGTCTTTGCGGTTACTTGCCCGTTGGCTAGAGACTCAACCGAAGACTTTCTCATCGACTTCAAGGGCTCTCCTGGTTGCTCCGGGCCTGCCCTCACTTACCTTCGCTGGGTAAGTCCATCAGATCTTGCTGGTCTGCATCACCGCCAATCTTCAGTCCACACGAGACTTGCAGTTGCCAAGACTTGTTGGCGCCAATCCGGTTGCCGACACCGTCATCAGCTGCAGATGTCGTGTGACACTCCGAATCCAGTTAAATATTTTTTTATTGCTTTTTCAATATACAGCACAGCTTATGACAATTAATTACAGTTGCATATGAGGAATAATCATACCAAATTTTACAAACAAAAAGTTTTCTTTATGAGATAGGAAAAGCGCAAAGAGAAGAAAAAGGAGGACAACATTTCCAACATATAATCAATAGAAAGAATAATTCAAGTGAACTGGTAACCAGCGAAAATGTGACTCAACTACAAAATACCTGCCGTTCTATTACGTAAAACTATGGCCCGATTCCTTCCAGCTGTAAATTGGAGCACATATCCATCTACCAATAGATTTCCCTCTCTTGCCCTTCCTTTCATATATTCCCCTGTCAAGATTGAATACAGAGAGAAGCCGAACTAGCCATGTCTGAAATGTTGGAGCGGCTTGGTCCAGTCAGGCTGAGGCAACACAGAATCGTAACACCGCCATAGCAAGAAAGAGAAAGCGATGAGACATGGTTTGCCCCTGGCTATTGTCAACCCCAAGAAGCATTAGAGCTGGGGTTAGCTTAGCTTTCAAACCCAGGGTAGATTCAAAGAATACCGTAATAGAGGATTCTAACATATCGAGGCCGGGGCAAGTGGAGAACAAATGGGCTAGATCAGCATTAGAAGCACCTGGTTCCCTCCTGCCCCCCCCCCATTGTGAAATCTTTGCCGGGGTATAATATAGGGAAAAGACTGTTTTATAGTGCTGGGCCTAAAACTGTCTGCCCCAGCTCTAAAGACTGGACAAAATTATCCGAATAAATGCTTAGCCTGTCTTCCCATTTTTTACCATACTTTTCAAGGTCATCCGGTTTAATTGCCGTTAGTTCAGTATAAATTCCTTTAATAGTACAACCGTTCCCACTTCTAATTACTTCTATAGCTTTCACATTACCGAATCCGTTGAGCTCACCCACCTTTTTACTCAGAAAGCTTCTAACTTGGAGATATTTGAAAAAAATCCTAGTATTTATGCCAAATTTGTCCTGAATGTCCTTAAATTGGTAAAAACCATCTGAGCCCACTAAATCCCCGACATTCAAAAGGCCACGCTCTGCCCACTCAGCCATAATTTGATCTGAGAAGATTTCTGGCAGCATGGGGTTACCAAACAATTGAGTATAGAAATTCATCCTCCCAAGGCCTGTCTTCTTCTTAAAGGCGGCCCAAATTTTAAAGGCTGCCTGCATAGTTTTAAATTTAGTTCTCTTAAAGTAGCTGGGCTCGCTGAATTTCATAAAACTATTTTCTGCGTCTTCCCCCACCAGTAACCTATATACATCTGGAATCTTATCTTCAGTTGCAAGATCTTCGAGTCTCCCACCGAGCATCCCGCGCATATATTGGAGAGCCGCAGCCCAGTAATACAATTTGAAATCTGGGACCACCCAGCCCCCTCTGGCCTGGGGCAGGGACATGAATCGTAGGGCCCTCCTTGTTTTGCCATGTGCCCAGATAAATTGGTTAACCATGTTATCCAGTACAGTGAACCACTTCTTCTCAAATTGTAGGGGTATTGCCCTAAACAAATACAGTATTTTTGGTGAAAATACGATTTTGATCACGTTACAACGGCCAACCAGTGACAAATGCAGGTTATGGAATTTATCAAAGTCTATGTTGGCCTTCCGAATCACAGGATCGATATTTGCAGCCACCAGATTGTTCAGATCTGGGGTTATAGTGATCCCAAGATACACCGCTAAGTCTATCATTCGTGAATCGGAACGGCTGATCTCCCCGTTCACTACAATTTGGGTCTTCTGTTTATTTAAGGCATATCCAGAAATCTCACCAAAAGCTAAGGCTATCTCCTGGACTACCGTTATTGCTGCTAAAGGGTGAGGGGTAACCAAGGCGACGTCATCCGCGTATGCGAGAACCTTTGTAGCTACCCCCTGATAAATGATAGGCTCTAGTTCCCTGCAGGACTCCAACTGCTTGATTAGGGGATCTATGTAAATCGCAAATAGGAGGGGTGAGCAAGGACACCTCTGCCTAGTGCCCCGTTTAATCCCAAAAGGTGCAGTGTGTGTCCCGTTAATTCTAAGGCGAGCGGTTGGTGCTTTATACAAAATACTGATGGCTTTAATAAACCCCTGCCCGAGACCATCTCATTGTCTCCCATAGGTAGTCCCAGGAGACACTATCAAAGGCTTTCTCTGCGTCCAAGAGTAGCATAGCCATAGGGTCCCCTGAAACTTCTGCTGCAGCAAACAGGGTTATTACCCGACGGGTATGCTGGGTGGTCCCTCTCCCCGGGATAAACCTGTGTTGATATGGATGAATTACCTTCCCTATAATAGTGTTTAGTCTGGTCGCGAGAGCTGTGGACAGAATCTTTATATCACAGTTTATTAGAGTAATTGGCCGATACGACCCGGGATCCTGAGGTGGTTTACCCTTTTTTAAGAATATTATAATATCGGCTCCTGACCAGGAATCAGGGACCGAGGCCCCGGATTGCGCAAGGCATATTATATCGACCAGATCGGGTCTGACTTCTTCACAAAAGATTTTATAAAATTCCAAAGGGATCTGGTCGGGTCCGGCGGCCTTACCGGAGGGCCTTACAGAAGCTCTCCCTAGCGAGGGTACTGCTGGGGCTGCGAGCAGCTGAGGAGACAGGAGGAAGCACGAACTTATGCATACTGATTTTAGGATTTTATAAATACATTTTGGAACGATTTTATTCGTTTTAAAAAATCGCCGTTTCTGTATTCTGGGGGCTGTTATAGCAAGGGGAATTGAATAAACAGGCACTCTGACACCCTACACACCTTTACTTTCCTTTAATCGAGCCTCAACCCGATTTTGTTTCATACTTCACTCGGCGGTGGGCGCCATCTTGAGTGAGGAAGGCGAGGTCAGCGCTCAAGTCGGGCCGGCCTCCCACCCTCCTCCTCCCTATATCATGTGTCGACCACCCAGACGGCGCAGCGGGCTGGCGCAGCGGGCGCGCCGAAGTCGAGCCAAAGTCCAGCCCGTCTGCGCCCGTCTGCGGCCGGACGGGGCGCGGGGCCACAAACCCTGGCAGTTCAGCTCTAAACACCATAAGGTATGGCCGACACGCACTACTTGCTCTACAACCCGACACACCTGTCGACTGCAAACACGCCATGCCTGCCCAGTCAATTATAAAATGCACGAGGTGCCGCTTTGAACCTCTCCCTCTAATCCCAGACACTAACTCAGGCCCTATCATCAAAGCTGCACTATTGAATTGTAGATCCCTACGGAAGCATGCTCTAGAAATCTACCACTTACTAGAGGACCAAAATCTTAATATCCTATTCCTAACTGAAACCTGGCTAGATGATCATTCGGACCCGGATATTATCCAGGCCATGCCCAACGGCTATTCCCTATCTAGACTGGACAGGAAGGACGGCAGAGGAGGCGGCATCGCCATAGCCACAAAAGCTCCTCTAGTCTGTTCCCTAGTACACACTCAGGTTGATCACAGTGAAGCCGGCATCTTCACAATAAACACTAGCCCCAATCATTCGATCTCTGGTATTCTGATATACCGACCACCAGGTACACTATATGAGTTCACATCGACCCTAATGGAAGCGATTACTCATCTAGCACTGAGGAAATCCAGACTGTTAGTGCTAGGGGATCTCAATGTTCATTTCGAAGATCATTTAGATAAAAACGCTGATGATATCCGATTGGAATTGCAATCTGTTCAGCTTGATCTAAAAAATAAAGAACCTTCTCATCAACGAGGACACTTACTAGACCCCGTTTTTGGAAACTGGCAGGGAGTGCATACTTCTGATCCTATACCCATACCTTGGTCGGACCATTATATTATTCCCATCACAATCCAGCTTGACAGAACGGAGATTGTTCGTCATCAATCCCTGCGATACAAACGAAGAAAATGGAAGACCTTCTCTCTTGATTCATTTAAGCAAATTGTTCATGACGAAGGCCCTCCCAAAGGGGTCGACTGTGAGGCAGCTAATGACAATTTAAACAATATCGTCACCAAGGCCCTGGACATCACAGCCCCAAGTCGCACCCTGTCCAATGCCAGGAGGCTTAAGAAAACTGCTCCTTGGTTTAGCCAAGAATTGCAGGCCATGAAAACGGCCTGTAAGAAACTTGAGAGAGCTTGGCGCCAGAATCTCTGTGCAGATATTAAAATACAATATAAAACAGCACAGAGAGCATATTATAAATCAGTTCGTCTGGCCAAAGCAGAGCATTATCATACCCGTATTATGGAAGCAGGCAATTCCTCCAAGGAACTGTTTCTGATATACAAAGAGATATCCATAGTGGACGTGACCTCCCCCGCTCACAATGATTCTGTGGAAGCGTGCAATAATATTGCACAGTATTTTGCAGGCAAAATCCATAAAATCTATACTAGTTTCTCTAACCAGACAGATTCGGCCACGGACTTCATAGAAAATGACAAACTTGTAAATACACCTGCATGTTTAAACTCTTTTGTAGTTCCTTCTTATGAAATCTTGTCCAAAATGTGCAACAAAATCAAATCGGGATCTCCTAGAGACCCGGCACCCCCGAAAATTTTAGCTGAAGCCTTCCCTGTATTAGAACCTCATTTTAGGCACTTATTACACACCTCCTTTACTACCTCCTGCCTTCCGGAGGAATGGAAACAGGCAATAGTATTACCCATTAAGAAAAAATCAAACATCAGCATGGACATAATGGACAACCTGCGACCTATATCCCTGCTACCTTATGTGGCCAAGTTAGCAGAGAAAATCGCTAACAGTCAACTCATGGAACATCTTGAGACCCATAATGTTCTCCATAAATCTCAGTCGGGTTTTAGAACTGGCTTCTCTACGGAGACAGCTCTCCTGAGGGCCACTGAAACCTTACGTGAGGGAGCAGATAAGGGAAAGACAATGGCCCTCATCATGCTTGATCTCAGTGCCGCTTTTGACACTGTAGCACACTCCATCCTGCTACAGTGTCTAAATAAAGCGGGAGTTACCAACAAGGCACTGGGGTGGCTGAGGTCTTTCTTGATTAACAGGACCTTCCAAGTCCAAAGAGGAACTTTCCTCTCTGACAGGGTGATGCTGGAACAGGGGGTTCCTCAGGGCTCCGCCCTGAGTCCCACCCTGTTCAATCTCTACATGGCCCCTCTGGCAGAAGTGGTGCAGTCGTTCGGCGTGGAGCTTGTCTCCTACGCCGACGACACGCAACTCCTCATATCGCTGACCCATGCTCCTTCTAAGGAAGCTGATAACTTCAACGCCTGTATGTCCAAACTGGCTATGTGGATGAATGAACACTGTCTGAAACTTAATGGGACAAAAACAGAGGTCCTCATTATGGGAGGCAATGAGGTTAAATGGACGACAGAGTGGTGGCCCAGCTGTCTGGGTCCTCTGCCCTCGCCTACACGAGAGGCGAAGAACTTAGGTGTATGGGTGGACAATAAACTGTCCTTTGACAGCCACGTAAAGAAGACTGTTGGCAAGTGTTTTGGGGTGATGAAAACCCTCAACCGCACCCTCGACCTGTTACCCATTAACTCCAGACGTACCATGACGCAGGCATTAATAACGTCCCGTATTGATTACGGCAATGTACTACTCATGGGGACATCAGTGAAAAACATAAAAAAGCTACAGGTTCTACAAAACTCGGCAGCTCGCCTGGTGCTTAGGCTTCCCCGTCGAGCTCCTTCACGTCCCACTCTAGCAGCCCTCCACTGGCTACCGATCAGTAAGAGGATTGTTTTTAAAGCTATGCTCTGGCGCCATAAAATAATTCATCACAGAGCTCCGGCATATATGTCTGATTTGGTGTCTGTGTACGAACCTAACAGATCTCTTAGATCCAAAGGAATGGGTCTACTCAAAACTACCTGCCCCAAAAAAGCTAAAATGGGTGGCAGATCATTCCGCACCTTAGCTGCCAAGCAATGGAACCTCCTGCCTCTAGATATCAGGCTGGAGAGTAATGAAATCGTATTCAGGAAGAGACTGAAAACTTGCCTCTTTGCTGTGTGATCTGGTTCCTTCTTCTTTTTTCCTCTTCTGCTGCATTCTCTCTCCATAGCGCGGGGACACACCGGGAGGTGTTACCAAGCGCTCTACAAACTCCTTTAAACTAAACTAAACTAAACTAAACTAAAGGGGAGATTCTTCAGGGCACAATAGATCTCATCTTGTGTCAAGTAGCTTCAAGTTTCATACTATCCTCCTGTTCAATACTCCACATTGGTATACTATTAAGATAACCCTGGGTTAAATTCTGCTGCGCCTGGGGTCCCGCATCAAATAATCGTTGGTAGAATTGCTGAAACACTTCCTGGATCCCGGGTGGGTCCATAACTAAATTTCTGCATTCATCTATAATCTCATTTATCTCACTCGTGGCACTCCTTTGTCTAAGTCTGGCTGCCAACATGTGACCCACCCGTTCGCTAAATTCATAACAGTGTTCTCTTTTAGCTAGAAAAAGCTCCGCGGCCTTTGCAGCAGCGCGGTCTCCAATTTTTGCTTTAGCCTAGGCAAGCCTAAGCAAGATATCATCCGTTGCTAAACCTGAATTCAGTGATGTTGCCAGCTCATCCTCAATTCTAGCAAAATTTTCATTTAGCGCTTCCACCCGATGCACCTCCCTCTTATGTCGGGAAAGGCTAAAACTCAGTGTCTCCCCTCTGACCCCGGCTTTAAACGCATCCCATACAGCACCAGCACTAGCGCTGTATCTATTTATATCCCAGTAAGTCTTAATCCATCCCTTCATATGGGAGGCGTAATCAGAATCTGTCAAAAGCCCCCTTTCAAAAGTCCAAGTCCATTCACCCTGCACACCATTGGTGAATACCAAGGTGAGGGCTAGGGGGTTGTGGTCAGATAATATCCTAGGATATTTCTCTATTTTAGCCCGGTGCACTAGAGAGTGTGAAACAAAGAAATAGTCAAGTCTGTAGACTGCCTTGTGTGGGGCAGAGAAAAAAGTGCTGCCAGGATCTTTATCATTTAAATGATGCCATAGATCTATGAGTCCATGTATTCTAGCCATGTTTGAAAGAGCCTTGAAAACCTTCTTTTTACGACCAGAATATATGTTTCCGGTACGACCCCACAACCCACCGAGCCTGTTAATATTAAAATCCCTGCATATTAATAGTGTGGAAGGCCAGTTAACTAGCTCCGCATCAAGGTATTCCAATGCCTCTGGGTCGTCAGCGGTGGAGCCGTACACCGAGCATAAAGTGAAAGGCTCCCCAGCAAACAAGCACTCCAATACAACCCACCGACCCCACCTGTCTGAAAGCTTCTTTTTAACGATAATGTAATTCCTTTGGGTAAGGATAGCAAACCCTCTAGTCTTAGTACATTGTTTGGTGGCCCCCAATAGACGAAACCCAAGTTGTTCCAGAACCCTTCCTCTACTACCCTCTATATGGGTCTCATGAACTCATAAAATATCAACTCGCATGAATTTCAGGATGATAGCCACCCTTCGTCGCTTGGCTTGATCATTAAGCCCACAGATATTAATTGTAACAATTCTAAGATTAATAGGATTCATAGAATGATTTTTGAGCAGCTTTCCTTAGGCATGAGTTTATTGTGTTTCCTCTCCCTTGATGCCACCCTAAGGTCCTCTTCCTTTCTGAGCAAAACCCCCCTGTATACTTCCTAAGACCTTTATTACCGGATTTCCTCATATGTAGAGTTGTGCTGTGACCAACCTCCCCAAACCCCCAACCCTCCCCTGAGCCAATCCCCCTCCTCCCCCTCCCCCCTACTTCCCACATAGGCAAATAGGTCAGTCATGACCTATGTGTGGTAGCTGATCTTGCAACTCGAGTTACCACATTACCCCTCTCCCTCCACACCCATGTATTCCACCACGTAAGAGCACCAATAGGAACCTCCTCCATACAGAATAATTAGTAATATAAAATGGTATACAAAAGTATTGATTAATAATCAGTTGTTCTGCCGTTGCCCCACCCTAGCTTTTAACATTAGCATTTAGTATTTAGCCAGCGACATTGAGCAACATCAAGTGACATCCCCCCTCCCTTTTGCATCCTTCAGCTCGGACACAAATTCTTGGGCTTTAACTTCTGAGAAAAATATACAAACCCGCCCCTTAAAGATAACCTTGAGGGGAGCAGGATATAACAGGTAAGCCTCACAGCCCAGACCCTGGAATACCGAAATCAATTGTCGAAGCCTCCACCTACGTTCTCCCGTGGCGTGGCAAAAATCTGGACGTGTAAGGAAAGTGTGTCCGTCACAGGACCGCTTGGCGTCTGTCCTTGCCGTGTCTATTATGGCTTGTCGAAGCAGGAAATTCCCGATGTAAATCAGGATTGCCCTGGGACGCTCTTCTTGCTTAGCTGAGTAATTCCTCTTCTGCACCATTGGAAAGCGATGGGCCCGCTGGACCTCCATGTCCCAGTTCCAGTGTGCAAGTTCCGGGAATGCTCCTTTTAGCAAGGATACAGTAAAGGACATTATATTTCCCCCTTCTGCGTTTTCGGCAACCCCAAGTATTCGGACGTTGTTTCTTCGTTGCCGGTTCTCGAAATCTTCGAGTTTCCAACACATGTCCATTGCCTGCTTTTCCTGCTGCCCTTTAGGCTCCTGTAATTTATCGACCGCTTCCTCTAAAGCAACTGTTCTGTCCTCCACATTAGTAACCCTTTCAGCCATTTCGGGGCATAGCTTATTGACTTTACGAATGGAGGCCTGCAGTTTCTTTGCTGCATGGAGAGACCGCCTGCTTTCCGTTCTGGCCTCGCCCTGCATTTGTTTTAAGGTGGAATATACTAAATCCACTGAAGGAGGGGCGACGATACCAGAAGGTACTGCTGAGCCACTTGCAGCCACCTGCCCACCATTCTCATAGACCATACTAGTCGCGTAATAGTCCCATTCCAAATTTCAGACTGTGGCAAGATCGATTTTTGCTGGGCTTGCTTTAGATCTGACTCTTCGCCTTTGAGAGGTTGGCTTGGTGTGAAATGCTTTTTGCACAGTAGAGGATTCTCCCAAATCCATATCGTCTATTATGCTGGAGTCGCTGAGATCCAGTGAATCAGAGTCGTCATTGAGCGAATAAAATGTATTCACCTCCGGGGAGCCGTGCGTAGTCATCATAGGAAGCTGTGGCATTTGTTTAGAGTCACTGTCAGGAGTGTTGTCAGCGAGCACACCATAATGTCCACCCTCAATGGCAACAGAATTAATTTTGCCATCGCTGTTTGTTTCTTCAGTCTCAGCCCAGTTCTTATCTTGAGCCCCCAGTGACCCCACCAGATCCATTAAGCCGCCGTTCTCAGGTGTGGCCCCCGCACTGTTTGGCAGCCTGCTATTGTTCAGTGAAGAGATCTCCAATTGCGAGAGCTCAGATAGATCTATTGGTTCTGCTGGGTCTATTGGGTTTGCGCAATCTACCTGCAAGGTTTCAGTTTGCTGAGCCTGAAGCATATCCAAATCCAACTGTGGGTCCTGCTCCAGTCCAGGTTGTAACTGCAGCCCTATTCCCAAGCTGGGCAGAGTGAGCGCTCCTTTTTCTGTGGCTCCTGCGGCCGTCGGGCCGGGTATGTTCTCTTTTATTTTTTTAAATCGAAACGGTGAGGACGGCGGGCGAGGACATTAAAAATGCCTCAACCACTGTTGACTGTCGCAGCGTCCACTCCGTGGCAGCCGCCGCCGTCCGAAGCCGGGTTCCCCCGGCAGCGCCCACGTCCTTCGAGACGCCGTCTGCCTTTTTTGCTGGGACGCCACGCTGTCCTGGGTTTTGGTCCATGTGCAGAGGCAGGGGCGATGTCGAGTGCTTTGGCGTCGGGAGCGTTGGGAGCTCCGTGGGCCGCCCGAGCACACAGATATGTTCATGGGGTCTTTCTGCACCCCTTTGGCTGCCTTGTCTGGTTTAGGGGCCATGATCTGCTCCAGAGGCACACCTGAGGTGGAGCGAGAGCCGCGGGAGTGCCGAGTCAGCAAATGTGTAGTTAATTACAAGTTGTGAGCTTGTATAGAGCTGCGCACAGTTCACCTGGTGTTTTGGCTAACACCTCATATTATACCAAATAACTCAAATTAAACATTCCATTCATGAAAAATATATACCATTTACTTTTCAACAATGTATTCACTGTTATTTGTTGACAAGCACTGATGCTAAATAAAGTTTTACAAATTGAATGGTTAAAAAAAAACATTTGTTGGTTTAACATGAATTCTGATCCTATACAAATATGTTAATCATTCACATAAATGCATCTGTAATATTCCAGCCCAATGCATTTCGGAACCTGACGGTTCCTTCTTCAGGGACCAATATGCAATAGAAATAAAAATAAACACTCCTGTCAGTTTAGGTGTAATGGGGCTCTTAATGTGTGTTCGTTTCTGCTGCCTTTAAATGTTAATAATCATACCTGAATGGTCAGAGATCAGTTTGCCAATTCATGGCGCTCTAAAAGAAAGCATAGAATCAATGGTGTGATGAGCAAAAGAGTGTAATTGATCATTTACTAGCTAAACGGAAAGTAAATAATTATTAATGCTGGGCTTACCTTCACAATGTGGTAGTCAGTACGCTAAGAAAGCCCTGGAGTGTAGAAACGAAAAACGTGCTAGTAAACAGAAATGTGCTGCCAAAGGAATGACGATAGTCAGAAACTAATATAACAAAGAACTAGTGTATGAAAACGAGTCAATCTTACCTCAAGGAAGTGAGGTTCAAGTATTATCTGAAAGAACGAAAGACAGCGCAAGATAAACGAACGATGTTTGGATCTAAATTAATGGGTTAGTGATGCTCTGATTGCGATGAATTGCTTACCGGTTAAATGAAGCGTGAACAAAGTAACTGGTTTCTGCCAAAAGTGTGGATGGCAAATAGCCGCGGGTCATACGTTTAAAAATGAATAACGTGAGGATTTGCGAAAAACATAGAAAGCGGACTGATACTTACTATTGTAAATGCCTATAGTGTGATACACCATATTGGAAAGGGGACGGATTCTATGGTATACGTTGTTGTTGTAATGAAGCACTGAAAGGTTGAATGTATAACGAAGAACAAGTGCTGAGGTTAAAGTAACGTTACTTAAAATACTGTTGGGCTTATGCCGAGAATAATATCCGTATCCACACGAGTGCGCATAAACTAAAAAATGAATGGACTAAAGTTTACTAATGAAATACCTATATTAGTAGACGCCATGTATGACAGGGAAATGAAATAATACTCAATATGAACGTGGCTTCTGTGCAGAAACCACAAATGGAGGTGATTAAATGAAAAAGCACATGTTAAGAGTTGATGAGATGTATTTTTAACTCTAGATATAAAGCAGTAGAATAGTACTAGTGGGAAAGAACCTACTATACAAAAGATTATAGGATTGACGTTTGATGTAAATAACAAAAGTTCAAAAACTATCTAAATTGTTATGTGTGAGAACTGACCATTTTGTTACAATGAATGAAAATGAATATGTATTATAAGTCCTAGAAATGTAGTGCCATGGTAAACACAAAAAACAATGTACAGAGAGAGTGTATCATCAACTACAATGCTAAAGTAAATGCCTGTTACAAGTTGATTTATATAACTATCCAAAAAGGATTTGTAAAGACTACTGCATTGCCTTACATGTTTGTCTGTATATAATCCGATGTGTGGAGGATTTTCGGATGCCTGATATGGTTGGGGCCTTATAAGAAACATGACATGTCCAAACTGTCGTTCATGCCCTTGGGGAGCATTGTTTCAAGGTGTTTTATCCAATATGTTTCTCTTTGTAAAAGTTTAAGATGGTTGTTAACTCCTGGTTCAATTCGTACATGTTCAATAATCTGGAATCTGAGTTGTGAGATTGTGTGGTTTGCTTCTAGCCAATGAACAGCAAGAGAAGAGTTCAAATTTTTGGTTCTTATGCGACTCTTGTGTTCTGTGAGACGAGTTTTGATTTTACGTTCTGTTTTGCCTATATACATTTTGCCACATGGACATTTGATACCATATACGACATTACTTGTGTTGCAATTGCTGGTATGTCTCAATAGTATCTTCTTACCAGTAGTGGGGTGTGTCAGGACATGTCCCATGATGACATTGTTGCAGTGAGAGCAGTTAGAACATTTTAAAGTCCCCTTAGGTGATGTTTGGGTGACATGAACTTTAATAGTAGATAATAGTTCACGTAGGTTTTTTCCTCTGGTGTATGCATGTAATGGTAGTTCCTGAAAAATGTGATTGAAATCTGGTTCATGGGCCAAAAGTTCCCATCTCTTGTTGATTATTTTCTTTATGGCAGGGGAGCTTGTGGTGTATTTGGATACAAACACTACATTGTTCTTTTTTGGCGTTATTGTGGCATTGAGAAGTTCCCAGCGATTTTTCATAGATGCCCTTTGAGCACATTCTTGTAACGTTTTCTCCGGGTAGCCTCTTTGATGATACTTGTGTTTGTGTTCTTCTATTTTATCATTGGTTACTTGTGGATTAGAACAAATACGTTTGATTCTGATAAATTGGGAATATGGAAGATTTCTGATGAGACTTCTGGGGTGAAAGCTGGAATGTTCCAGAGCATTATTGCGATCCGTGGGCTTTGTGTATATTGAAGTTTCGGGTCTATTACCATCTGGTGATTTGATAATCGTGACATCGAGATATTCAATGGAGTGCTCATGGATTTTGTAGGTGACTTGAATCCTAGAATCATACGAATTGATTGTTTTAATCATATGTTCCAAGTTGTCCTTTGAATCCTTCCAGATTAGGAAGATGTCGTCAATAAAGCGACAGTATAATTTGATGTTTGACCACCATGAGAGGTTGTTAATGATATGCTGGTGTTCAAAATATGCCATAAAAATATTGGCATACGCCGGTGCTCCTGAAAAACCCATAGAGGTTCCGGAGAGTTGGGCGTAATAGGTGTCATCCCACTGAAAGTAACTATGGTGTAGACAAAAATGCAGTAATTGTAGGAGAAACACTTTATCAACGTCAATGTCGTTACACCGTAGTATGGCCCATTCAACTGCTTCAATACCTGCCATATGAGGTATTGATGTATACAACGCCACCACATCAATGGTGCAGAGAAACCAAGATGGATGAATTTCTGATTGAATGCTGTCAAGTTTGTTGAGAAAATCAGTAGTGTCTTTCACATATGACTGCCACTTCTGTACAAATTTTTGGAGATAATGATCTAAATATCTTCCAATGGGATCAAACAATGAACCGCATCCAGATACTATAGGTCTGAATGGTGGGTTCTGCAAATCTTTATGGATCTTAGGAATCATATACAAATGAGGTCTTCGAGGGTTAGATGTCGTCAAACATTGTTTAGTGGATTCTTCTATCCAGCCATATTCAGAAGCATTTTGTAAGATGTCATTTAGTAAGCTCTGTAATTCCATAGTTGGATCAGTGGTTAAAGGTAAATATATTTCAGGATCCAGTACGTGGCGATTAACTTGTTGTTGATAGAATGTAGTGTCCATAATAACTATGGCTCCTCCCTTATCTGCTGGTTGGATGGTAATGTCGGGATTCTGTGCTATAGCTTTTATGGTGTACCGTTCTTGTTTGGTCAAATTTTGATGTTTGTTCTGAGTGAGGTTTAGAGCTTCTATATCCTTTTGGACCATTATCTCAAAAGTGTCTAACATTTTATGTGAAACTGGTGCCAGGAAGGTGCTTCTGGGTTTAAATTTCACTGATGTTTCCATGAGTTGAGTTGATTCTTTATTAACCACATTAGTGAAAAAATTTCGTAACCGTAGTGTGCGCATGAATTTAAACAGAGTTATGTCAATTTCCATTCTGTTTGTAGAGTTAGTAGGTACAAAAGAAAGACCTTTATTCAAGACTCTTTTCTGGTGTGATGTGATGTTTAATGAGGAGATGTTCACGATTAAGGAATGTTCTTCCCGCTTCGCAGCGACTTGCCTCCCCTGTCCTCTCCTGGTCGGTCTCTTGTACTTGATATCCCCTTCTGTGTGGCCGGTGGTTGTCCTTGATCTGGGGCCTGTGATAAAAAAGACACTGCCCGGACTGATTCTGTTTGTTCAATTGGTTCTGCTGTGGAGTGTAATGTGCTGGAAGTAGATGTTCCTGGTTGTATTGGAGTTCTGGTAGTAGAGATATCTTTATCTGTCACTAAACTTTCTTCAGAAGAATGAGTGGCAGGTCTGCGTTGATCAAATCTTTTTTGTGCATACATTTCTGCCCACGTGTACACTTCGTTTAATTGTAATCTATTGTATCTCTTCTGTATTTCCTTAGTTTACCTTCTTGAAGTTCTTTGCTGTATTTGTCCAATTTTTGATTGAGTCCCTCCAGATTAATTTTCCATGTGTCATGTCCCATTCTTAATTGAAGTTCTCCTTTTAAGGTGATAATTTCCTCTTCCAATTCTCTGATTGATTTCGATAATTCCTCTATGATCAATAAGATTAAATCCAATGAGCATTTCTTTAGGATGGAGCACCATTTATCCTTGAATACCGGGTTTAAGTGAAATTGGAATAACATTGGTTTGATTGAAAGTCGAAGTCCTCTGGGTATGCGTTTTGCCTTGTGATACTGTACCAAGGTTGATGCGAGTCAGCAAATGGAGCACAACTGCCAGCAGACTCGTTTTCAGCGTGATCCCGGCGCCCAGCAGCCTCATACCATACCGAGGGGAAATTACGCTGAAAAAGAATAGGTGGCTTAGCGTACTACTACAGCACCATTCCAGAAGTGTGCGGAGGGTGAGGAGCTGCAGCAACCCTCATCAAGGTCAGTTGGCCATCTTGCCCGCTTTGGTGGAAGGTCCTTTGCAAACCTAGAATAGTCACCTGTTACTTATTCCTAAATGTGGGTGTTAAATTGGTACTAATGGTGTGCAAGCCACTCTTGCCTCTTTCTGTGCCTCTCTTGCCTCTTTCTGCATTTCTGTTGCCTCTTTCTGCACCTTTCTTTCTTTTTCTGTACTTCTCTTGACTCTTTCTGCACATCTCTTCTTCTTTGTGCACCTCTTTAGCCTCTTTCTGCACCTCTGTTGCCTCTTCCTGCACCTCACTTGCTTCTTTGAGCACCCCTCATGCCTCTTTACGCACCTCTTGGAGGCCACACACACCCTTTTTCCACCACTCTGCAAACGCACCTCCTGGCACAGTACTGGTTGGGGGATGAAGTCCACTTTATTTCTGAGGGACTTTGAGGGCCAAGAAGCCCTCCTGGTACCTTCTGTAAGTCGTACGCAGTTGAATTCTTGAGCGCTGGTTGGAGGCCCAGCCCCCTTTCTCCACCACTCTGCAAATTTGACTACCAGTTAAAGAAGCATTTGTGATTTAATAGGTCCCGCATTTGCAAGAGTTAGAGCTATTGGCATTGTAAATGTAAATGTTTTTTACTAATGTTTTTTGGAGTGGATGTACGTTGTGTGTAGTGGAATTTTGTAGTATGTTGTGCAGTGAAATTATGTGGATAGAAAGTATGTGGGATTTAGTGTATAGTAATTATTTAGAGTGGGATTATGTGTTATGGAGAGCAATTATGTGGTATGGTAGTCTGTGGTGTGGAGTGGTAACCTCAGATTTAGTCTTCCTCGTTTCCATAGAAGCTAAACTATGAACTCAATGACACAAAAAAAGATGGAATCCCCGAGGAGCACTTCTGGACCTAGTCTGAGTTATGAGCAGGGCCACTGAAATTATGCAACTGTTTGGCTGCACCAACTTTCGTACAGTTATGCATTTTCCACATTAGCCACATAATCCATCATCTGCTGTCTGATCTTGCTCAAACGTCTCGAACGTTACCAAAAATGCAGTGACAAGTGTTACAGCATGGTGGAAGGTCCTTTGTAAACCTAGAATGGTCACCGGTAACTTATTGCTAAATGTGGGTGTTAAATTGGTACTAATGGTGTGCAAGCCACTCTTGCTTCTTTCTGCGCCTCTCTTGCCTCTTTCTACATTTTTGTTGCTTCTTTCTGCACCTTTCTTTCTTTTTCTGTACATCTCTTGCCTCTTTCTGCACATCTCTTCTAATTTCTGTGCCTCTTTTGCCTCTTTCTGCACCTCTGTTGCGTCTTCCTGCACCTCACTTGCTTCTTTGTGCACCCCTCTTGCCTCTTTCTGCACCTCTCTTGCCTCTTTCTGCACCCCTCTTCCCTCTTTCTGCACCTCTGTTCCTTCTTTCTGCACTTCTTTTGTTTCTTTCTGTACCTCTCTTGCTTCTTTGTGCATCCCTCTTGCCTCTTTATCCACACCTCTTCCCCCTTTCTGCATGTCTGTTGCCTCTTTCTGTACTTCTCTTGCTCCACCCCTCTTCCCTCTTTCTGCATCTCTGTTGCTTATTTCTGCACTTATCTTGCGTCTCTCTGTACCTTTCTTGCATCTTTCTGCACCCCTTGTGCCTCTTTCTGTACCCCTCTTCTCTTTCTGCACTCCTCTTGCCTCTTTCTGCACCTCTGTTCTTCTTTCTTCACTTCTTTTGTTACTTTCTGTACCTCTCTTGCTTCTTTTTGCACCTCTCTTGTCTCTTTACCCGTCCCTCTTTCTGTACCTCTGTTGCTTCTTTGTGCACCTCTCTTGCTCCTTTGTGTACCCCTCATGCCTCTTTCTGCACCTCTCTTGCTTCTTTCTTCACCACTCATGCTTCTTTCTGCACCCCTCTTCCATCATTCTGCACCCCTCTTGCCTCTTTCTGCACCCCTCTATCTTCTGTCTGCTCTTCTTTTGTTTCTTTCTGCACCTCTCTTGCTTTTTTCTACACCCCTCTCGCCATTCTCTTAACCTCTGTTCCCCTTTTTGCATCTCTGTTGCTTCTTTCTGCACTTCTCTTGCTTCTTTCTGTACCTCTGTCACTTCTTTCTGCACCCCTCGTGCCTCTTTGACACCCCTCTTCCCTCTTTCTGTACCACTCTTGCCTCTTTCTCCACCTCTGTTCCTTCTTTCTGCACTTCTTTTGTTTGTTTCTGCACCTTTCTTGTTCAGTGCCGGGTCTGGTGGCTCAGTGGACTAAAGTAGCCACTGCAGGGGACTGTGTTGGACCTCATGGTCACAGGTTCAAATCCTGGTGGATCCACTCAGCCTTTCATCCATCTGAGGTCGATAAAATGAGTACCATTGAGTTGGGTAACAATAAACATCTGTTATTCAGCGCCAGGACACCTACGGGTAATCGCGCGCTTTACAAATACACCTGTTATGTTATGTTGTTTATTTCTGTATCCCTCTTGCCTCTTTCTCCATCCCACTTTCCCCTTTCTGCATCTCTGTTCCTTTTTCTGCATTTCTCTTGCTTTTTCTGCATCTCTCCTGCTCCTTTCTGCACCCCTCGTGCCTCTTACTGCACCCCTCACCCCTCTTTCTGCAGTCCTCTTGCCTCTTTCTACAACTCTGTTACTCCTTTCTGCATTTCTTTTGTTTCTTTCTGCACCCCTCTTGCCTCTTTCTGCATCTCTGTTCCTTCTTTCTGCACATCTTTTGTTGCTTTGTACACCTCTTGCTTCTTTCTGCACCCCTTTTGCCTCTTTCTGCACCTCTCTTGCCTCTTTCTGCACCTCTGTTCCTTCTTTCTGCTCTTCCTTTGTTTCTTTCTGCAGCACTCATACTTCTTTCTGCACTCCCTTGCCTCTTTTTCCACCTCTCTTCAATCTTTCTGCAGCCCTGTTGCCCCTTTCAGCACCTCTGTTCCTTATTTCTGAACTTCTTTTGGTTCTTTCTGCACATCTATTGCTTATTTCTGCACCCCTCGTGCCTCTTTCTCCACCCCTCTTCCCTCTTTTTGCACTCCTCTTGCCTCTTTCTGCACCACTGTTGCTTCTTTCTGCACTTCTCTTGCTTCTTTCTGCACCTCTGTCCCTTCTTTCTGCAACCCTTGTGCCTCTTTCTGCACCCCTCTTCCCTCTTTCTGCACCCCTCTTGCCTCTTTCTGCACCTCTACTACTTCTTTCTGTACTTTTTTTGTTTCTTTCTGCAGCATTCTTGCTTCTTTTTGCACCCCTCGTGCATCTTTCTGCACCCTCATCTCTCTTTCTGCACTCCTCTTGCCTCTTTCTGCACCTCTGTTGCTTCTTTTTGTACTTCTTTTGTTACTTTCTGCACCCCTTTTGCCTCTTTCTGAACTACTCTTGCTTCTTTCTGTACCTCTTCGCTTCTTTCTGCACCACTCGTACTTCTCTCTGCACCCTTCTTCCCTCTTTCTGCACCTCTCTTTCTTCACCCCTGAACCTTCTTTCTGCTCTTCTTTTAATTCTTTTTGCACCTCTCTTGATTCTGCACCCCTCTTGCCACTTTCTCCACCCCGGTTCCCCCTTTTTGCACCTCTGTTGCTTCTTTCTGCAGTTCTCTAGCTTCTTTCTGCACCTCAGTACCTTCTTTCTGCAACCCATGTGCCTCTTTCTGCCCCCCTCTTCCATCTTTTTGCACCTCTGTTCCTTCTCTCTGCACTTCTTTTGTTTCTTTCTGCACATCTCATGCTTGCTTCTTTCTGCACCCCTCTGCCTCTTTCTGTACCCCTCATCCCTCTTTTTGCACCTCTGATCCTTCTTTCTGCATTTCTTTTGTTTTTTTCTGCACCCTTCTTCCCTTTTTTGCATCCCTCTTGCCTCTTTCTGCAGTTCTCTTGTCATTTTCTGCACCTCTCTTGCCTCTTTCTATACTTCTCTTGCTTTGTTCTGTACCCTTCTTCCTTTTGTTTGCATCCCTCTTGCCTCTTTCAGCAGATCTCTTGTCATTTTCCTCACGTCTCTTGCCTCTTTCTGATCCTCACTTGCCTCTTTCTGCACTTCTCAGGCTTCTTTCGACACCTCTCTTGCATCTTTCTGCACCTCTGTTGCCTCTTTCTGCACCTCACTTGTTACTTTCTTCAACCCTCTTGCCTCTGTCTGCTCCCCTCTTTCTTCTTTCTGCATCTCTCTTGCCTCTTTCTGCACCCCTGTTCCCTATTTCTGCACCTTTCCTGCCTCTTTCTGCACCTCTCTAGCCTCTTTCTGTATATCAGGAACCAATCTGGGAAGATGAACAGGATAACAATATACACTGCAATAATAATATACACTTCTATCAACATGGAATATGCATGAATTACATAAATGATATGAGGAGTAAATGACCAAATCCAGGCAAGTAGCGTAAAGTAAGCTGAGTGGGAACAAGAGGGAACTGTGATATAGGAAACAAAGTCAGGAAGTCTCTGCAAAGAGTTTTGTGCGCAGCTACCCAGGATCTCCCCGATAACCAGAAATGAGCAGGGAGTCAAAACAATGGAATTCCACTGAGTACAAGAGTTAAATGTAGCCCAAAAAAGGATTTAGACTTATCTGCGAGTAGCAGCAGCAAGGATTGAACAGGATTCGTCCGACAAGCACCTGCAGAGAAGAGCCATCACGCCGCAGGATCTTCAACAGGAAACCCAATGCGAAGCACTGAAGATGATCCTGGGTGAGAGTTAAATACCTTTTGCCCGGCTGTTGAGTCATGGAGGTTGCTGAGTCATCGAGGCATGTTGAGTCACGGAGGCTGCTGAGTCATGGAGGTTTGTTGATTCACGGAGGCTGCTGAGTCATGGAGGTTGCTGAGCTATGGAGGCTGCTGAGTCATGGGGGCTGCTCAGTCACAGAGGCTTGTTGAGTCACGGAGGCTGCTGAGTCATGGAGGTTGCTGAGTCGAGCTCTGGCGTGGCCTGGAAACAAAGATAAGGAAAACACCACCACATATCGGAGCAGAGAATTAAAGAAATATAAGTCAGCTTTTCTTCCTTAGGGAACATGGGGAGTAAAAGAGGTGACGAGCAGAGGGCGAGAGGCATGTGTTGAGAACCTGCTACGAGCCCCCACCTGACAGGCAGTCTTCCTAGGTAGGATATAAGTGAGTAAAATGCACCTAGTGCCCTGGGGTTCACCCAGAATAGTACCCCCACTACAGATGGACTGCGGAAGGTGGTGGGCAGTCCGATGGATCCTGACACTGTACCTCTGTTGCTTCTTTCTGCACTTCTCTTGCCTCTTTTTGCACCCTTCGGGCCTCTTTCAGCAGCTCTGTTGCTTCTTTCTGCACTTCTCTTCCTTCTTTCTACACCCCTCCTGCCTCTTTCTGTACTCCTCTTGCCTCTTTGTGTACCTCTCCTACCTCTTTCTGCACCACTCTTGCCTCTTTCTGCACCCCGTTCCCTATTTCTGCACCTTTCCTGCCTGTTTCTGTACCTCTGTTGGTTCTTTCTCCACTGCTCTTGCTTCTTTTTGCACCTCTGTTGCACATTTCTGCATGCCTCTGGCCTCTTTCTGTACCCCTCTTCCATCTTTCTGCACACCTGTTTCCTCTTTCTGCACCCCAGTAGCCTGTTTATGCAAATCTCTTGCCTCTTTCTGCAGTTCTCTTGCCTCTTTCCGCACCTCTCTTGCCTCTTTCTGCACTCTCTCTTCTTTCTGCACCCCTCTTGCCCCTTTCAGCACCCCTGTTGCTTTTTTCTGCACTTCTCTTCCTTCTTTCTGCACCCCTCGTGCCTCTTTCCGCACCCTTCTTCACTATTCCTGCACGTCTATTGGTTCTTTCTGCTCTGCTCTTGCCTCTTTCTGCACCCCTCTTACAGATTTCTGCACCTCTCTTGCCTCTTGCTGCACCCCTTTTGCCTACTTATGTACCTCTGTTGTTTCTTACTGCACTGCTCTTGCATCTTTCTGCACCTCTCTTGCAAATTTCTGCACCCCTCTTGCCTCTTTCTGCACACCTTTAGCATCCTTCTCCACCTCTGTTGGTTCTACCTGCACTGCTCTTGCCTCTTTCTGCACCTCTCATGCCTCTTTCTGCACACACAGGACTACTTTTAAACTTACCTCAGGCTCAGCAGTGCACACATGCAAGTGCAGAAAAGGGCTGCTGGCCTCGAAACTGCCATACCAAATTATATGCTAGGGACTTAGAGTTAGTTTTAAATCCCCCTGCCCTATTATGTACTAGGGACTCACGGGGGGGGGGTCATACCAATCACAGGGGTACCCCAACCCATAGTGTACCCTGGTGTCTGTAGGTGTTTTCACTGTATTCTAAGTATCTTTCAGCATAGCACTGGCGCTGTGCCTGGTTTGGCAGAGCCCAGAGTCAGTCAGAGTCAGTTACCACCAGTACCAGTAGGCAAAGCATTGGGGGGTGCCCAGGGCACAGGATGACTTTGCAGCAAGGCCTCTTTCTGCATTTCTCTTGCTTCTTTCTGTGCCTTTCTTCCACTTTCTTCACATGTCTTACCTTTGTTGGCATATTTACAAATTAGCATTTAAAAAACCTTAAAAATTCACATTAAAAAACATAGGTTTCAGGGACATTATAGTTAGAAATTATAATTTAAAAAAACCCATAGAAATTCACTGAAAAAAACATATGTTTCAGGGACGTTATAGTTAGAAACTAGCATTAAACAAACATAGAAATTCACTGAAAAAACCACAGGTTTCAGGGACGTTATAGTTAGTTGGACATTTCACTCGTACAAAACCAGAGAAATTCGGCTGTTACAGTTAGTTGAGCTCAGCATAACTCGCGCCCCCCCAATGCACTGCTGATGACATCACATATTACAATCACTCATGACATGGTCAGTGACATCACTGATGCCATTTCAAACATCCCCCAGTCTTGTATTGCCAATGAGGTCTCAGGAGCGAAAGCCGTTAAGAAACGGTATTTCCTTCAACCAGAGTGCCAATCTCTGGCAATTGGGGGCGGGCAGAAAGACCTCCAAGTATCGCAAAGCCCCCAAGCCATGGCCCCATCAGTGAGACGGTGGGTGCTAATCCCGCTTTGAACTGTATCTTACAGAAGTTTTTGTTTTAACGAGCACCCTATGGTGTATAACGTGCATTCGCTCTTACTTGGGTAATAGTGACACCCTGATATTTTTCATGTCTTAATGTAAAACTGTGCCTTTAACAAATACACTATGTTATCTTGTAGAGTGTTCCTAGTTTTGTGATTGACTTTCCATGTTGGATTTTGCATGTTGTTATTTCACTTGTACAACACATATTACCACATGTGAGTCTAGTACCATTGTAGCTCATACTACACACAGTCTTTCTTATTATTTTACCCCCTGCATGATCACACGTGCCCCTCCTGCAAGATCCTCTTGCCACAGAATATACATATAGTCTCATACGAGCATCTCCTATGCGGTTACATATGATGCTCTTCTTTCCCATTCAGGCCTAGTGTATACGCGTGTGCGATGACTTTATTTAACTTCGGTTGTCATACCTTGCATAGGCTTCCTGCAATCCCATTGCTTAATACCTCCCCCTTTTTACTGTTGCTAGGGCAATGGACTCATCTCGAGCTGCACTGTCCACATGAGCATGTTATGTGCACAAGTATATAACTGCAGAGGCATACAACCGCACACTGACTGCCAATCTCCAGGCCAAGTGTTCATCTCCAAAGCGGCTGTAAGTTCTGAACCTTTGTTCTCGAACTCGCATTTATTTATGCTAGAATGGAACATATTCCTGATGTGAACTTTTTTCCACTGGGAACATCTTAGTGCGCACTTTTGCCACTTATGTTGAAGACAGGATAAGCATCTCTGCAAGTTTCTTGTTTACCGCGTGCACTCTGGGCCTCAAAGTCATGATGGGCCCATATGCAGTGGTGTTTTTTTTTCTCCTATGCACCCACACCATAGGGCTTCCTCCTTTCCCCAGCATGACGGACTGTTCTGGTCTGCATATCTTGGGATAGCTTCCTGTAAGTTTCTTGGTTACCTCGTGCACTCTTGTCCTTGAGGCATGGCGTTCCCTATCCCCGCACACAGCAGGGTTTGTTTCCTTATGTGCACACATCACTGGGGTCATCTACCCCTGCTTAACAGAATGCACTGCTTTGCGAATTACTATTTGAAGCGTTGAGGTATTTAATTTACAAGACACCTAAGTACGCCTGCTTAGTTCTTGTGGTAGCACATGTGGTTTAGATTTCCGTTCCTTGGGTTGCCTCCAGCACCCCTTCACGTGTTTCACATTGCTCACCTGATTAAACATTAATACCCATATATGTTTATGCCATCCCTCATGCCCAGCACATTTACCGCACAACTGTGATTCATTTCCCTTAATGGTAGCCTTGTTCATTGCAGATAGGTGTTTCTAATCTGAAACAAATCATAAATATCTCTTATATTTCTATACCTAAGAGGTAAGGCAACCTACTCTCAACAAATTCACATGAGGTTTTATACTTATAATTATGCTGTATTGTCTCTTAAGAATATATGAATGTATATGTCCTTTGTTGTGGGTGTCTACTTATATGTCCTGATGAAGACTCCATTCCTAAATTGAATTATTGAGGTTGAAACATCAACGTTAGTTTTGTTGACTTTATTGAGAAATTGCCATAGGTGAAACCCTGAATACAGTACACCAGACACCTCGAATTTTTACATTTTTAAGTCAACATTTGTATGTTTCACTGAGCACTTTTTGTTCACCAGCTGTTTTATCATCCACCTACAGTGCGCCGACCACGAAGAGCATCTACAATTTGTCATTTGTTATTGCTGTGGATATCTGTATCATATGTAAATGTGTGTATCCTACATCTGCACAGGATTGTTCAAGGGAGAGAAGGTAGGGATCCATTAAACAGTTGGTCAATATGCAACACCTTTGTGAAAAACTCACATTCCTTCAGCCTAGGAAGCTAAGGCATAAACTTTCCCTGAGAGAACACAAATTATTTGTTTATCTATATCTTCCTAGGTTCCTAGGTACACTGGGTAACCCCTTATTTTGAATTCCACAGTAATATGATGGCAGTGAAATCAGGAAACTGACTGATCACAAGGCCCATATGTAAAGCTGTGATACTTTTTAGGAGGCATAGATCTGGAGTTTTCCTTTGAGAGTGTCAATGTTTTCTCTCATCACTATAGATGTGCATATAAAACTCATATTGACTACTCCTAATTAACAAATTGTGAACTTGGCCTCGTACTCAAACAAGTCAATCGATGATGGGTACACCCTTAACCAAAGCACAGAAGATTTTGTATGCAACTCTACTGCGCAGCGTAAAGCTGTCCACGTGGGTGCTGAGTTCTACCAGAATAACAGTCCGTTTACCTGCTGTTGCCCTTCAAAACCAGGTTTATATGTTCCACTGTCAAGTTATTGCATGACGTTTTAACAATTGATGACATCAGTTATGAGCATCTATGGTAATCTCATTCAGGGGAGGATCCTCAGTCTAGATACCTGAGTACTGTCTATGTTACAGTATTCAGGCATGACTATGCAGTTAATATTTGTGGCTACTATTAACACACCCGCTTGTGGACCTTCGCGAATGCCCGGTTGCCATGCACATTTTATTAATGTGCTTTTCCTTTTGAGCAAACATGCCAGTTTGTCCCATAGCTGGTCACAGTTCTGTTCTGTGTGGTAAAAGGATAAACCCACACCTCAAGGCTTGAACGAGACAAGATTTGTTGCGAATTGTTTGCAGTACGCCAGATGTGCATCATTCACCATTGATTTTTTTTTTTTTTTGTGTCCTCATACATACGCCAGATACAGATTGCTCTAGATGGGAACTATCCGGGCCCTCCACACTGACCATTTCGATTCCTGCCCTCGGGGCCTATGTGCAGCCGCCGGATTCCCCCAGAGAAGGGCTGTTTCCTTATCCATTTCCGTTTACCACTGGGAATCACGTTGGTGCTAGGAAAGGATTGACCACAGACCCCTGGCTTAATCATTGGACCCATCAGACTTTCTTTAACCAAGCCAGTAGAGGAGACCAAAGTGTCTCCGAATTTCTTTGATCACATGCAATATCTGACTGGCTAATCCATATAATATTCCTCAGACAATCAGCAAATTTAGGAGGAATCTCAGACTTCCAATGTCTACAAATTTCTCTCCTGGCAATGACGATCACATAAAACACAAGTTGTGCAGCAATATTTGTATTATATCCTTGTATACTACCAAAAAATATCAATCTGGGACAACTAATGATTGGTACACCTAAAAGCTCTTCTAAAAAACGGCATACAGACCCCCAGTAACCGGAAATCCTGGGACAATTCAAAAACATATGGGTGTCATCTGCTGCCGAAAATTTGCATCTTGGACAAAAGTAATTATTAGATGAAACCCGGGACAGTTTTGCCGGAGTCCAATAGACCCTATAAGCTGTAAACAAATGGTTTCTCCTCAAATTAGCGGGTTTAATGATTCTCTGAGACATGCGGAACGAGTCTCTCCAAATTTCTTGTATCTCCTCCGTATTCCCTATTAGGCCATTGCCCCAAAGTTTCTCTATCTCAAATATTAAACTATCCCCATAACCGACCAGTGTTTGATACCAAAACGAGACTTCCCGTTTCCAACCTCCCACCCTACAAATAGAATCAAAGATTGGGAAATCCACTGTCAGTCCCCGAGATTGTATAACCCACCACGCAGACAGTTGATAAAACTTAAACCTGGTTAGGGATCCATTCGTTAGGTTTGCTAGAGACTCCCAATCCATAAGCCTAAACTCACAACACAGGTCTCATCATTCACCATTGTGACTTTTCTTACTTACTTCCATGCTGTCAGTGTAGGTTTTGGTGCTGGCTTCTATGTTGGCTAATGTTAATATTTATGTTAACAACATAAAATCGTTCAACGTTTCTTTCTGAACTGTGCTCAGTAAATGCAAGATACATCACTTCTTCAGTTGTGAATTGAGGAAAATTGCCTTGAGCAACTTGTTTTTTCAGCCTCATGGTAAAACTATCCATCAAATCATCTCAAGCCTGATGTGTCTGGTGGAAATGGTACCATTCATAATCAGCGTTTCTGTGATGGTCAAACAGTTCTCTAATTCATCTCAGCAACCTTTGATAGGCAGCAATATTGATATTGATAGGCAGAAAAAACAAAACCAGCAGATCCTTAAAAATGCCTCCCACCAAGTTGTTGATCGAGTCAGAATTCCTTAAAAAACAGAAGACAAGAGGTGGTTGGCAAAATAGGAACAGTTTTTAGTTAAACAGTTTGGCCGAGAGAATAGTTACAGGCACTAGGTCTGAGGACTGTCTCAATTTACATCAAGTTTGGGGTTTCTTTAAATACAGTATTACAACAACAATAAAAGGTTTACGGCGTACCATATATGGCGAGGAATATTGGTTGCTGCCTTTAGGGTCAAAAATGAATAGTCAGTGGTTACCACAGGTGGGGCTTGACCTGTGTTGACACAGTGTGGCCAGTGATGAATGTGTCCAGATGTCCATCATGGGGAGCGTGTGAGCACTATGTGTACTAGGCTCTGATTGGCCTAGTGTCCCCACCTCATGTGCCGTCTGAGTATATGGTGGTTTTAGGAGTGCGTACCCCCACCAACCACGTATAGCATATTGAGGCAATCTCTTCTGAACAGCGTAATGTCGCTGCGCCAATCTGTGGAATTAATCAAGCATTTCCTGCCAAAGTGTTTGCCTGCCATCTATGCACCCTCCCAGCTGTCACCCATCAATCAGTAATCCTGGTCCTCGGTTGCAGGGCCTACTTGACACTTACTTGCATGTTAATAAGGACGATAGTTAATTTATGTCGACAAACGCATCAATATCTCTATTAACAAAGTTCTTAAACAAGTCCCTACCCTGTTCTTCCATGTGACTCTAGCACACAGCCCTAAGGTTAAATTTTGTCAACCACTTCACCAATCTTTTCCCACTTTGTGGGAGTCTGCCGTCTCAAAGGGGATGTGTCAGGGAAAGACAGCCGCCAGGGCACTTTATTGTCGCACATTGGTGCTCCACGCACCTGGAATGTACACAGATGATACACATGGCCACTTGTAATGTGAAAAAAGCTTGTACTAACAGCTGTCAGCCGTGCCATGTAGTATGACATTCAGGTACTTCACCATCCTTCCCTTCTCTGCCCAACAGCAGTCTTGACACCTGGTATATGCGCTAGAAGATGCCTGCCACCAACTCCTTCCTGGAGAATCTCAATACATTAGGCTGCCTTTTCGACAGGGTGGTCAGCATGCGCAGAGCCAGGGCAGCAGGCTCTCTTTTAGCATGAACCTGGTCTTGCCAGCTCTCACACGGGCACACTAAGCACCATAGGCACCTGATGCTGAGCCTCTGAGAATTGGCAGGATTTTTCACTTTTTCCAACGGCCAGCCTCAGCTTCAGCAAAACATAGAACAGTCAAACGTAGATGTCAAAGTCAGTGGATCTGGTCACCCCTCGTCACTAGGTGAGATTTCATTGAGTTTCGCAGTATGTAATAAAAACCAGGATTCATCAGGTGTTTAATGCATTTTTTGTAACTTGCCCTTTCTGATTAGAAGATGGCCTGCTGCTGGAAGAGCTAACCTCTAGTCATGTCACTTGGTGATTAGCCAGGCAGCAACACTTATGGCAATGGGGGTCACCTTCTGCCCTTGGTTTTCAGGGGATGACTATCCGCAGGAATATCTGGTCCTAGGGAAAAGCAGGCATTAAAATTAAATTGGGGTTTATACACCAACCCTTCTCTTCCAGAAAATAAAAGTAACGTCAGAATAAAATCTGGCACCAGGGACAGTGAAGGTCTTTTGTTCTGGAAGAAATCCATAAGATCACAATACCACCTGATGCCAGTGGCAATTAAGAGCAAGCAGCCAGCACTGCTTCTCAGTTTAAGCACAACCCCAGATGAAGCCTAGGATTTCCTGGGCCCTTAATGAAACCAGGATCTTTCCATGACCATGGAGCTCTGCAGCAGATTGGTGTGATCTGTTCCCTGTAGAGCAGGATGGAGCAGCACTGGAGATCATCATGGCTTTCTTGCCCCTTGCCCCTCTCAACCGTGCCTTGGCTGTGGGCAGGGAATCCAGACTCCATGGTGGAATCAGCAACCCAGCCTTCTTCTACTGCCTGGCGCCAGGAATATTACATCAGTCAGGTACTTGGAAAGACATACAGTCCATAGAGTGTACAGGGATGATAGTCCACAAAAGTCCCCAAAGGCACTCTAGTCACAGGGTGTCTGAAATCCTCACACATTGAGAAGCTCTTAACTAAAACGTTCTGACTAGTAGAGATGCCGGCACTGAGGTCTTATAGTGGAATAAACAGGACTACAAGTCCCAGTATTGAAAGACAAAGCCTGGACTGGAGCAGCACATTGTGCATGGACTTGGGATTTTAGCCAGCTATGTTGTAGAATATCAGGTAGCGTGCCATTCCAAACAACCCCTGGAGGGGCCTAGTCTGAAGGCTCTGACTGACAGCCTCCTTGTATGAGAGGCTGTCACTCAAAGGCCCTCATAGGCTTAAGCACTGTGACTATCAAAACTTTCCTCTCTGAAGGTCTCTGGTGGAGGGGCTTTGACTCTGAGATATTTCTGGGTTGAAAATAGGAGTACCCGCCTCCATAAAAAGAATGATTTTACATTATTTCAAACTTGTGAGGTTTAATATAAGTTAATCAACATTAAGCAATTTTGTTTAATGTATTACATGTTTTCCCATACCTTTCTAATCTTGTTGCTACTATGTTGTTGTGCCATGGGCAAGTGCATTGCTCCTTGGGATCGGAAGCCCCACTATGTCAGGGCGCTGCTTGTACTCTAGTGTCGATGTTCAGTTAAGCCAAGCAGCGACTTAATCATGCAAGAACAGGAAATCAAGCTTGAGGATGGCCATTATTTCAGAGGGCTACCCAATTATGCCAGGGGAAGGGTGGCATGCTCTTAAAGCTCTTGTGTTGATACTGCTGCAAAACATACTCTGTAAAGTGCAAGCTTCAGAAGTTAGGAGGTGGCCAAAGGCAGAGCCGTGGAACTCTAGTGGCATATGTGACCCTGACTGTGCCCGCTGTTGACGGAGAAATGCATAATACTTTTATTGAAATGATATAAATCCATTAAAGAGTTGAGTTTATAATCCTTTTATTGGCAGCACGTTCAAATCATTACATGCTTCTCCAAATCTTCAGTTAGCAATACCTTCAACAGGATTTCTCCCACAAAACTCCACTAATAGAATATGGAACCCCATTGAAAGCATTACATGTCGCATGCAGAGGCATGCGACTGAGGACCAAGAACTTAAAGGAACATACTCATAATAATGGATAATACATGCAACATATCTCCCTTATTAAACAAAAGGAAGAATACTCTGAGCATGAATAAAGGAAGGAAGAAACACAAAAGAAAGAAAAGGAATAACCAAACTAAAAAGAAACAAGGCATAAAATGACAATGCAGTATTATGTGAAATTTGCATATCTTTTTAGTGCATTAATAACATATTTAAAATCTTTGACTCTGTGAGCAACAGAATCACCATTGTCAAGATTAACATCCACATCAGATGATACTTTTTTTGTTAAACATAGGACATTTAGCCAACCTTCTCACATTCCAAATTTTTCCATCTTGTGTCATAACAGTATTGTTTAAAACTCTTTTAACGTGGATAGGATCGCTAAACCTATTAGTGCCTTTACTGATCAAACCTGGTTTGAGAATCTTTACCCAATCTCCTACTTGAAAAATTTGAGATCTTGTTCTCCATTTATTGTCATACCAAATTTTGGTTTTAAATTGTTTAGCTTTCACACGCTTGGCAACGTCACTTATATTCTCTCTACTGGAGACAAAATGATATGATTTCACTCTCAACCACTACGGTAACACTTGTGATGCAGGATCTCTTCCTTTGAAAAGTATAAAGGACTCACCTAAGTTGTGGTGTGAGGTGTAATCCGATAGGTCCACAACCGTTCCCTTAACGCACTTATCCAATTCACACCATATTTTACAGATTCGGTAATAAAACCCTTTAGCACACGATTAACACGTTCCACCTGACCATTCTCATGTGGTTCATATAATGAAGTGAGCCTGTGGATAATATTACATCCTTTGAGAAAATCAGCCATCTCCACAGAAGTTAGTTGCACACCAGTATCAGTGACTAAACATGATGGGCATCCTTCCCTGGCAAAGATGTCTTTAAAAAAATTAACAACTGCATTCGTAGTAGCTTTTGGAACAAATTTTACCTCAGGCCACTTAGAGTGATAGTCAATTATTAGGCCTGGGCGTAGCACTACGCTACGCTCGCGTAGTTTGCGAAGTTCGCGCTACTTCGCACTACGCGAACTGCACGTAGCACAGTGCAAACACGCGTAGCGTAGTGTTGCGTAGTGCTGCGGTCATTTTTTGCTTGCTCGCGACCGCGAGCAAGCAAAATGACATCCTGGCGAGACTTTTTCCTTGTTCGCGATCGCGAGCATGGAAAATAAACCTCCCGGCGAGATTCCCAACGCGAGAAGGTCAGGTTTCTCATTGCGAGGGGTCGCGTATGCTCGCGACCGCTCGCGATGAGAAACTACCAGTTCGCGTTGAGAAAGCTGCAGCTCGAGTAAAAATCTACTCGAGCAGCAGAAAACTACAGCTCGCACTGTGCAAGATGCCATTTTCAATGATTGCACAGTGCCGGTTGCTTGTCCGCACTGTGCAATCATTGAAAACAACATCTTGCACAGTGCGAACATGTTACTTCGCAGTTCGCGAAGTGCTACGCGTAGCTCGCGTAGTGCGAACTTCACTTTGCGTAGCTTCGCGAAGTGCTACTTCGCGAACTACGCCCACCCTTATCAATTATCACCAAAGCGTAACGTGAAGATTCTGGGAGAATGTGAAAAGGACCTGAAATGTCGAATGCAGTTTTCTTCCATGGTTCGGATGGCCATCTAACTGTCTTAAGTGGTGGAGTGTGGACTTTAAGCATCCTTTCACTTGAGACACATTCAGGGCATTCTCTAATAGTTCTATCAATAAATTTGTCAATATCTGGCCACCAAAAATGTGTTCTTACTAAACGTTTCATAGAAGATATGCCTGGATGAGTTCTATGTTCAATGCGTAAAATAACCTTGTGGCAAAATTGACAACAAATTTGCTGTAATATTCACACATGCCAGCAAATGAGAGAAGTTGATCTCAGTTCTCTGGTGAAGGAGCCTTAAAGATAGCCTCTACATTGGATCTCTTCAGAAACACACCATTACCTGAGAGGGTATGTCCTAAATATTCAACCGATTCTCTGAACAAATTGCATTTGTGTGCTTTGAGGGTTAGCCCATTTTGTTCTAACCTCCTACAAACTTCTTGAAAATGTTTTTCATATTCAGCTGTATTGTTAGAAAAAACCAAGATGTCATCCTGAAAACATTTCACATAACTGTCAACGTCTCTGAAAATGTGAAACTTTATTCTCTGAAAAACCGAAGCTGCGGACGCAAGTCCAAATGGCATGCGAGTATACTGAAATAAACTTTGTGGTGTGATGAATGCTGTGTATTTTCTAGAGTCTTTAGTGAGTTCTATTTGGTGATAAGCTGATCTGAGATCGAGAGTAGAACTTTTTTTGCACCATCTAAGAGTGATACCAGCTCATTTGTGTTTGGCAAAGGGTGGCAGTCAATGATGATGTTAGAATTTAATGCTCTTAAGTCGACACACACTCTCAACTTTTTATCTGGCTTTCGTACTAAAACTATGGGAGATACCCATTCTGATGATTCTATCGGTTCAATAATACCCTCTTTCAATAATTCATCTAACACTTCTTTGAGTTCGTCTCTGATATTATTAGGAACACTTCTGAGTTTTTGCACAACAGGAGTGTGATTGGTTTTTAAAATAATTCTGTGTGAAAATGTTTTAAGTTTGCCTAACTTGTCAATAAAGACATTCCCAAAACTTTTAATAAGTTTTTCTGATTTTCCAGTATCTGTTGGTTCCTCAATACATGAATTTTCCACTACAGACACCGTGTTCATGAGATAATCATCACATAAGGATACCGGTTCTTTGGATCGGGAATTCAGTATGATTCCCAACTTCCATTGGTCTAGTCAGCCTAAAGCATTAACCCCCTTCTGAGAAACATAAAGTTTGATATCAGCTTCTCTGTGTTTAAAATGTAAGATAACAGGAATGAAACCAATCATATCAATTCTTGTTCCACAAAAACTTTCAGCAACAATATCAGGTTCCTCTAATTTGTCAAATGGAATATAATCTGCTAACGTTTCAACAAAATATTCATGAGAGATAATGGTCCATGGGGACCCTGAATCAACCATAAGTAACAAATCAATGCCACACACTTGAAAGACACATTTAGGAGAACTTATATGCACATGAGCGTGGTTACCCACTATAGAAACAACAAAACCTTTGTCTATTTCACCATTGACATTACTGATAGTTGTTATATTTTCCTCTGATAGTGAAGAAAGAGATCCACGCTTGTGGAATTACGTGCGTCTATCTCTGCACTTATTGCTAAAATGGCTAATTCGGTTGCAGATTTTACATTCTTCAAAGCTGGACATCCTGGAAATGAAGCATAATGAGACCTGTTACCACATCCGTAGCACATCCCTTGGTTATTAGATCCTTCAATTGGTTTTTGATACAGAAATTGTTTCGATCGATTAAAATTGGTTTTCCCTACAGATTGTGTGGTGTCTTGTTTTGGTGTATTTTTTTGTCCAATAGTACATATTTCTTCATCTGTCGTTTTTTTTCTGTGTTCCTCTTGATGGTATCCATCCATAAGTCAGATTGTTCTTGGGCTTTAGCTGTGGCAATGGTTTCACTTAAACTTGGATCACCCATGACCCATAGTTTATCCTGAATTTTTTTACATTTGACATGGACAATAATTTGATCGCGTATCATTTCGTCAGACATGTCGCCGAAATTACAGTGCATGCTCAACGATCTTAAAGAAGTTAAAAAATCATCAAAAGATTAGTCTTGTTTTCTGGTGTAAAATTTTAAACGGTTAAGAGCAATACTAACATTGGGTTGAAATCCTTTCTCTAGTCTTGCCAAGGCTTCTGTATAAACATTCATAGAGTCACCACCTCCTGCATTTTGTGTAGTTATTTGAGGAAGATATCTAAAAATAACTTGATCTTCTGAACCCAAACAATGTAATTAAATACTTTTTTTCCTTTCAGAACCCATTCTTTCGCCATCAATTGCCTTCCTGTAATTTAGAAATTCTTCTTTCCACCTTGGCCATGGAATGGGTGGGTAACCTTTGACCTGTAGGAATTTGGCAGGTGGATCGAATTGCATATTGTATTATAATTGAGAAATGTGCGTTGATGATATGAACCCAAAATGTATAATATAACGATTGTTTTATCCTTTAAAATGTATTTGTATCTGAAGTCTGTTATTTCTATGTTTATAAATTATTTATATAGATTTTGGTGTTTTCTTCCTACATTGTAACACCAAATACTGTGAAAAATGTCATTAAGGCAGAGAAATGCTATTTAAATGTATGTAAGTTGCACTTACTTAGTTTAAGTAAAAACCCTTGTAATGAAATTTGCTTCTTATAATACGAGCGCCGATCATCATTTTCCTCCGGTAGATGTGTAACCTTGGCAACCAACAAAATGGTGGCTGTGTGTGTGATGTCACACGTAGAAACACGCAGGCATCAAAACCCGTGTGATGTCAATGAGAGAGAACATCGCGAAGAGTAGAGAAGACGTTTAAGAATGTTGAGTTACGTGCAGGTGAGGTATTTATTCAAATCTTTTTATATTCTTCTTAAATGTCGGTAACTGAACAATGAACACTGAATACTAAATTATGTTGGTTGAACCTTAAAAAAAAAAAACGCAGCAAAGTCAGACCACTGTATGTACAAATAATGTAACTACATTCGGTCTATTTGCCGCACAATTGAGCGCCAGCACAAATCAGTATTTCAAACACGGAAAGAACGTAGATCCAGCATCCGTTGCAATGGTAAAATAAAATCACAGGTGCCAAGACAAATGTTATGGAGATGAGACACATTAAAATCCTCTCATCATTTGTCAAATTCAACAAATATATTTTAAGAATATAAAAATCAGCCGCAGGTGCAATCAAATCACAAATACAGTGATGCAGCCGCTGCTACAATCAATGTACTGTAATTCAAGACGATAACATTTTGAAAGGCATACCAGGAATATTGAATGTCCAAAAGTCCATGAATATCCAGAAATAGGTGGGCTCCACCACTCTCTTACTTCATGCTGCCGAGTGGTTTCCCTTCATCGCCAATATTGAAATGATATAAATCCATTAACGAGTTGAGTTTAAAATCCTTTTATCGGCAGCACGTTCAAATCATTACATGCTTCTCCAAATATTCAGTTAGCAATGCCTTCAACAGGATTTCTCCCACAAAACTCCACTAATAGAATCTGGAACCCCATTGAAAGCATTACATGTCGCATGCAGAGGCATGCGACTGAGGACCAAGAACTGAAAAAGGACATACTCATAATAATGGATAATAAATGCAACAACTTTTTAAAGCTAAATAAAGCATTTCTCTCTGCACCCAGCTTTATCTGTACCAGGGGGTATCCATAAACATAAAGACAGGGCTGCCTCTCAATTATGTTTGAAATAATTTGTAATAATGATGGCCATTATGCCAATGGTGTCTTTCTGTGTGGGGATACTGTCATAATCTAGCTGCTCATCCTAATAACATGTTAAACTGATAGTTGAATTATTTTACATTGAACCAAGGTGTGCGATAGACCCTTCTTCCAAGCATTCTTAGCAGTGCCCCATGGTGGTTATGAGATGCAATGGGTGACGGTGAAACTGAAGGCGAGCTCAATCAAAATTAAAATCGCTACTCATACTTTGACTTTCATAAACGCAGCAGAAAGAACAAACATGGTCAAGGAGGAAGATCACTGCAAACACTTTCAGACACTTTCATGCCCCACAGAGGGTACTAGCCTCTCAGAGTCAAGGTTCAGCGTACAGGAGGTATAGCATTATTTGGGTGATTGTTAGGCTCCTCTAGGAGTTATTTGGTTGACATGTCCTGGGGTGTGCCTGCATCCTTTGGAGTGGTACTCTACTTGCTATACTTCAAGAACCCCTAAACCTACCTGCTAATATCGTCCGTAGAGGGCTTGAACCCACACACCTGTGCAGAAATGCGTTTACTGGCTCTGCTAACACTGGTGTTTAAAAACGTTGCTATTTGTGAGTCATGTGAAGACACTATGAACTGCATCTACCATAATACAGTGGGGGAACTGGTGTTGACTTGCTGGAAGTGAGCTTCCTCCCCCTTGATTGTTAAGCAACCCGAAGTTTATTTGGTTGACGAGTCATGGAATGCACCTACGTGCTTTGGAATGGTGCATTACCTAACATACTACAAGCTGGATTGCAAACACCTCCAAATCAAACTGCTGCTTTATGTTGTTGATGGGCAAGAGCCCAGAATCACAAGGCCAGAAATGCAAGCACTGGCTGTACTCACACTGGTCAACATTAAGGGGGGTGGGATGCACTCCATTATTCCAATATATCAAGTTCAACCGTCTTATTCAATTATTGCGTGCACATAGGTTAGGTGCCATGCCCAAACGGCACCAATTTAGTAACAACTCCAGAGAATGAGGCGTCATCTCGCCCCAAACCAATTGCACTGCTTTTTGTGGCCTTAGCCGCATATTATACTTCAATTATGACAATGTAATCCTGGTAATCCTTTAAATTCTTTTAATTCTCTTGCTTGGAGTTTATGTGCCATTTTCAAAATTTATAATGTTTCAAATGTGCCCATCCGGACCTCTTTAGGAAACACGACTGACGCAGGATTCATCGCAGGCAGTGTTTATTCAAAAAATCCAATGCATTTCGGGAATTGTAGATGCCCTTCGTCAGGGATCACTATAAATAACAAATACAATTCGAATCAATTAAATGTGCGTCATAATTTTCACAAATATATTAGTTAAATCTCAATACCATATAATTTACAGCCCAGTCAATGACCCCCACCATGAACCCATACATCACTTATACAAGTTATTTCCTTCCTTTATTTCCCAAAAACCCAATCTTTATATTGTTCCTTAAACTTTACCCCTTCTTTCCTTTCATTTACGTAAATCACTCTGCTTTGCAAACCACCTACTCATGTCTGTTATTACTTTCCCTTCCCTTTCTTACAACTTCCATTCTAATCTCGCTTGTATGAAACGTTGCGGTCACCACGATTAATTCACCCTGCTATTGTCCTTCCCTCTCACCCAGCGTCATTTTATTACATTTCAAGTTAGTTAGTTCAAGTTAGTGCTAGCGCACACATTAATGGTACAATCATAGCTGAAAACCACCCATTTCGTTTTTACCCTTCTCACGTAGTGACCTTTGAAAATATTCTCATACCTGCCATGCACGCTAAATAACCTCCATCCTGATCTGCTTTCCCGGAAATGATAATTCCCGCCATTACTCCACCCCTATTCAAACTTGGTACAACCTCCCGATAGGTCCGTTTGTCATGCTTGATTCACACAAAGCTATTTACCAAACGGTCTAACTCCAACACCCATAATGCAACGTTCTAGGCGAAACCATAAACACAAGGTTGTGAATATATAACTACCATTTCAAAATTAGCTCTTAATATAAACATATATTGCCTTTTTATAAATAGTGAATAAAGAAAAGTTTGTTTTCAATTTGAGACTTCAACACCAACTGTATAGCTAAACCAAGATGTTTCGCCTCCGTGTGGACTTGTGTAACGTTGTCTACTTCTCCTTTCATATTCTTTTTCAGCCAGCGGGTGCTATCGCCATGTTGGGCATTCAAATATAGTCAACATTAAGGGGGGTGGGATGCACTCCATTATTCCAATATATCAAGTTCAACCGTCTTATTCAATTATTGCGTGCACATAGGTTAGGTGCCATGCCCAAACGGTGGCATAAGCTTCACTACTTGTTATTAAAACTTGTTATTGAACTTGTAATTAAAAAACACTATGAACTGCATGTACCATAATGCCATGCGAGAACTGGTGCTGACTTAATGACAGTGAGCTCTCTCCCCCTTGATTTTTTAAGCTCCCCCAAGAGTTATTTGGCTGGCTTGTCCTTTGAGGCACCTGCATGCTATGGAATGGCAAGACTGTGTAGTTTATTCCATAGGCATAAAAACTATGAACTGCATGTACCATAACACAGTGGGAGAAATGGTCCTGACTTTGTAGAAGTGTTCTCCCTACTCCTTTGAGTGTCAATCTCCTCCAGACGTCATTTGGTTGCCGACCCTTGGGATGCACCTGCATAGTTTGGCGCATTACTTTCCTGATATACTACAAGCAGCATTTCCCATTTAGAAGGTCGGGAAAACATGGCGGCCAGCTAGGAGACTGGTCGGGAGTGCTGTAGGTGGCGTGCTGGACGAAGAGCGATTCGAGCGATCTGGCGGCACTAATGGAAATATTTTGAATGTCTGGTGAAACCGTCAAGTATTTAAACTAGTGTCCGTATAATATTGGTACACTATCGTAGCAAATTCTGGAGATATAGGGGAACTGACCCGTAGTGCATGGCGAGCGCGAACGCTACGGACGCCACGGACGAACAACACGCACCTGAGTTCCCGGCTGCCACGGAGGCGGGGTTCCCGGAGGTGGCGTTGCAGGACTGCTCCACAGCGGTAAGCGGAGCGAGACGAGCAGCAGGGTCCGGACGTTGGAACCGAGCGGTCTTCGAGCGAGGTAGGGGGAGACGGGCAGTTTCCAGACTTCAGTTTAGCGCGGGTGGAGCACTAGGAAGGGGAGCAGCTAGCGAACAAGCAGCAAACCCCCCTCCCCCACGAAGTTTCAAGCTGACACTCCACCAGGCAAAAACGAGCAAAAAGGTGGGGAGGATGATACTGTTCGCAAATCAAAATTAAAACCAGTACAAAAAACTAGTAAGCGCTACGCGCTTAGAAGCGTAATTCAGTCAAAGGGAGGGGAAGGTGGTGATTTACAATCACAGTTAATTAGCAAATTTTCCAGCAATACAAAAAAGCACACCCGGCAAACACATAAATCGGGGGCACTAGGCAAGAAGACAACTTTTAACCCTTCTTTGAACGCATATTTTAAACCAGTCCCCAGGACTCTTATACTTACGAGAGGTCAGAGTTTAGTAGATTTGGCAGGTTTAGAAAAAACAAAAGCTAATTCAAACTCAGCAGGGTCTAAGGGTAGTTTAGACGATTGGTCTGACTTCCTCTCTCCTAATAGATACAATCCTTTGGAGATGGAGGCAGGTAACTTGGAGTTGGGAACAGATCAGGACCCCCGGGTGCCAATAGATACTTGTAGTTTGGGGGATTCAGACGCCACGGTTGTTCTCCCTGATTTACAGGACAACTCTTCAAGTATTATTATGTCAGAGGAGGCCCATACAGATACAGTTGTTATTGCCCTGTTAAAAAAGCTTGATTTAGACATGCATAAGGGATTTGAGGAGTCTAAGGCTAAGCAAGATGGGATTAGGGAGGCGGTCGGTCTATTGGAAGCTAAGTTTGATGAATTGAATCTTCGCACAGCCACTCTTGAGACCGAGGTTAAGGTTATGCATGATAAATTGGAGGAGAATAGTAAGGAGCTAACGCAGGTTAAAGTCAGAGAAAAAGTCTATGAGGAGCGGCTGGAAAGATTGGAAAATATGCAGCGAAGAAATAATCTAAAAATTTTGAGGCTTCCTGAGGGGAAGGAAGAGGCCGATCTAAAGGGGTTTATTGTGCATCTATTAAAAACTGAGTTACAGCTGAGCGAGACTGAAGAAGAGTTACTGCAGGATATACAGAGGGTGCATCGTGATCCTTTTAGATTAAATCCCAATCGTTCGAAACCTAGGAAAATATTGATTAATTTCTTGACCTATGGGTTAAAAGAAAAAATCTTAGCGACTGCTTTGAAGAAGGGTCATTTGAATATTGACGGGGCAAGAATTGAGATAAGGTCAGATCTTTCAGCAGCAACAGCAAACAGACAATGGGAGTTAGGTAAGAGGATTGAATCTTTTAGGAAATTGGGAGCCACAGTTCAGTTAAAATTTCCGGCGTTTTTGAAAGTTATGTGGAACAATAAGATGCATATATTTAGAGAAGTGGAAGATGCTGATAACTTTTTGGAAGTATGTCAAGCCAGTGACCATTCAGGAGGTTTATAAAAGAATGCAGATACAGATTTTTTTTTTGGATGTGATTAATTAGATAACAAATCCAGCACGCTTACCGTTTTGGCACTCGTTAGGCCTAGGTTGGGCCTAATGTTAGAGGGTGGGTTTTCCCGGGTCAGGGTTCAGGGTTTGGGGGGTACGGGGGTGGGAGGGTTGGGGGTGGGGGTGGGGGTAAGGGGGGGGAGGGCATTAATTATCAAAACAGTTCTCATGAGTTGCTTTAGCTTTAGCATCTGGGTGTTGGTGGTAGCAAACAGCGGTGAGGATAAGTATGGTTAGAGACCAAATTAATTGGATGTCATGGAATGTAAATGGCTTAAGGGTTAAATCTAGGAGAGATAGGATTCTGAGATATCTGCAAGACTCTTCGGCAAACATTATTATCCTTCAAGAATCTCATTTAACAGAGGCAGAAGGTATAAAATTTATCGGTGCACTTCGGTGGCTAGATTGTATGTTTTACACACCACAGACATTTGTAACAAGGGGCATTCTAGTGTTGGTTAGGAAGGGACTAATGTGTCAGATTGAAGGAAAAAAAGCAGACACTAAGGGTAGATGGTTGATAGTGAATATTAAGATTGCCGGTTTATTATATAATGTAATTGGGTATTACGGTCCAAACCAAGATGATGTGACTCCATTAGAAGAGTTAGCTAAGGAGATGCTGTCTCTTACGGGTTATATAGTTTTCGCCGGAGACTTTAATACGGTATTAAACCCCAGATTAGATCGGTCGGCGAGTAGCAGAGCTCATGTAAATAGCAAAATGGCTTCCAATTTAAAAGGTTTGATGGAACAATTTGGTTTGTGTGATATTTGGCGACTCAGGGCAGGTCAGAAGTTGGGATTTACTTTCTTAAATAAAAAATATCGCCATAGGTCGAGAATTGATTATTTTCTAATTGATGCGAGATTACAGGGTAAAGTAAAAGAAAGCATGCATGTTGGGATACATCTTTCCGATCATTCGGCGGTTATTTTAGAGCTTGCTACTGGAGCTTGTGAATTAGAGTCAGTATGGAGGTTGGACCGTACAGTTTTATACGATGAGGAGGCAATGCAGTCTCTTCAATATGAACTTGAAACCTTTATCGAGCAAAATTTAGGTACAGCTAGACTAGACATTGTTTGGGAAACAACTAAGGCTTATCTGCGAGGGAGATTAGGCGCTATTGGCGCCAGCAAAAGAAGGAAATACTTTTTTGAGGTTGAAAGTTTAGAACAGGAAATCAGGCAAGCGGAGGCAGATATAGTTAATAGTTACAGGGATAGTTTACAACAAGAGGAGAATATTCAGAAACTGTTGGATTTGAAAGAAAAATTAACTCTAGTTGTCAACAATCGGGTAAAAGAGAAATGGTTTGCTTCTAGATTAGCTAATTTTCAGTATGGGGAGGGGTCAGGTAAACTACTTGCCTGGAAAGCCAGGACAGACAGGACAAGGAACATAATTAAGGAAGTGAAAGTGGAGTCATCAGGTGTTATGGTGACAGAAACTAAGGACATAGTGGACGCCTTCTTTAATTATTATGTAGAGGTCTATAGGGAGGATATGGTTCCAGATAGGAAGGAGATAGAGGAATGGTTAATTTGTTTACGACCTGTGACTGATGACTTACAAAATATGTTAGATCAAGAGATTACACAAGGGGAATTAGATTTGGTTATTAGATCAGCTAAGAAGGGCAAAGCACCGGGCCCAGATGGCCTCCCGGTTGAGGTGTATAAGATGCTGTCGGGTAGTTTGATACAGTTATTACTAAAGGTATTTAACGAGGTCTTTTTAGGTAATGTAGAGCTCCCAGCCTCCTGGAATCAGGCCAACATTATTGTAATTCCCAAACCTGGGAAGTCACCGAGGTATTTGGATTCATACAGACCAATTTCACTATTGAACTCGGACTATAAACTTTATGCTAAGATTTTAGCAGATAGGTTGGCGAAGGTGATCCCAGGAATAGTACACGAGGACCAAAAGGGGTTCATTAAGGGCAGGTTTCTTAAAGATCTAACCTTCTCTCTTATAACAAGCATTGATGTTGCTATTGACCGGCGGTAATCATGCACCTTAAACTGGGGAAAAAGTTTAGTTCTTCCTTATTGTCCCTCTATCAATCCCCTACTTCAATCCCCTACTTCAAGGGTACTAGTTAATGGAGCTTTAACTAAAAGTATCAAGGTAATGAGAGGGACAAGGCAAGGGTGTCCTTTGTCCCCACTTTTGTTTGATTTATACATTGAACCATTGGCATGTAGAATTAGGGAGACTGATGACATCCCCCCTTTTAGATTTCAAAGTTGGGTTAAGAAGATTGGACTCTATGCCGATGATATTGTCGTCTTAACCTCAGATTTAGATCAAACTATACCTAAGTTAGAAATAATTACAAATAAGTTCGGATTAGTCTCGGGGTACCGTTTGAATGCTGACAAAACGGAAATTATGGCGTGGAACATTGAGACAGACCTTATAGCTCCGAAAAAACAGATAAGATATCTGGGGGTGCAGATTACACAGGATATCTCACAAATTGCGACAACTAATCTGGCCAAAAACGTGAAGGATATTTTGAGTTTAATGAAGGGTGGGAGACATCTCCCTCTCACTATTTTTGGCCGAGTAAATTTGATTAGGATGATAGTGCTTCCTAAGATAACATTTTTATTTGACTCCATTCCTTTGATGTTCGAAAAAAAGGGATTAATGAAGTTGCAAAGTGAGATCGGATCATTTATTTGGTCGTCCAGGGGGTCTAGGCTATCGTGGAAAAAGATAAGGAGGAAACATGTTAAGGGGGGACTGGCAGCTCCGGACTTTCAAATATATTCCTGGGCCTTTTTGCTCAAAAACTATAGAATGCTTTTGAGAACGCCAGGAAATTCAGCGATTGGGGAACTACTATTAATTTTGTTAAGAATTGAGGGAGTCAAGCCGTCGGGTTTTATGTATAAGTTTTCAGACCCAAAATTTTTTAAGAAAGTAAGATTGAAAGTCCTGAGAGACCTTGCTACGGTCTGGTATCGCGTCAGAAGGGCCACAAAAATTCCATATTTTAGCGTGCATGCACCAATTTGGGAAACTCCGGGAGCTCCAAGCTGGACCAACGATGCCCTGGCAATGACTCTAAAATTAGAGGGCCCTCAGAAATGGGGGGAGTTATTTGTCGACGGTTGTTTGCTATCATGGTTTGAATGTGACTCAAGCTGGGGTCCCAAGTTTTCTAAATTCAAATATCTTCAAATTCAAAGTTGGGCCACTGGGAAAAATCATCTTATAGGTCGATATAATGACTTTGAGGCAAAATTGGCATTGGAAGTCTGTTTTAAAAAAGAAGTGGCAACATGGTACTGGGCTATAATGGATCTGGAAGATGGCCCTTTTCTTCTGCCGGAGGAACTATGGGGAGAGAGCTTGCCAAAGATCGCGACAGAAGACCAATGGCAAGTAACTATGTCGATACTATATAAATTGGTTAAACCTGCGAATTTAAGAAGAAACCACTTGTTCACTCTCCACAGAGCATATTGGACTCCAAAGCGGCTGGCAAAATTTAAAGAAGGTGGTAATGTAAGATGCCCCAAATGTAATAGCCCAAATGAAGATGATATTCACATGTTTGCAACATGCCCGGCGATCAAGATCTTTTGGGACGCTGTAAGTAAATGTCTGGCAGTCATGCTCAAGCAAAAGATTGAGGTAAGCCCTGAGAATATTATTACAGGTAGACTGGATCTACAAGGTAAGGGCTTGGACGATAGAGCAAAATTGGTGTTTTATGCCATACTGTTGGCCCGAAGGGAAATTTGTAAACTTTGAGTTTCTTCTGACTCCCCCACAGATCTCATGTGGATTAGAGCTATGAGAGACATTGGTAAATTGGACATGGTAGCTCCCCTGAAAAAGAAACACAGATTTTGGCTGTTATTTTTTGATCATTATGGGTGATGGGTTGGGGGAAGCTTGTGAAATATTGTGTTGGTGGAGACTTCCAGTCCTATGATTAAGTTGCTTTTTATCTTTTGGAGAATTTTGCGGTAGGAAGCTGGAGTGAGGATCTCGTATCGTCGCTTCCCCAGCTCTCTGCTTAGCAGACCTCCTTGAATATAAGATAACTTACACCCTTGGGCGTTACACAGATAGAATGGGTGGAAAGCGGCACATGAGGACAAAGAAAAATAAATAAATAAATAAATAAATTAAAAAAGCAGCATTTCAAGCATCTCGAACTCTACCTGCTACTTTCTGCTGAAGACAGACAAGAACGCAGAAACACATGCCCAATAATGGAAGCTCTGATTGCGCCAATACTTTTCTACTCATAATTCAAAAATACTATGAACTGCATGTACCACAATGCAACAGGAGAACTAGTGCTGACCACCTCCCCTGATTCTAAGGCTCCTCTGGGAGTCATTTGGTTGACGAGTCATGGGATACAAAAGCATACTTTAAAATGGAACGCTACCTGATATACTGGATACAGCATTTCACGTCTCCATAAAGCTATCTGCTACTTTCTTCTGCAGATAGACAAGCCCTCAGAAACAGATGTCCAGAAATGCAAGCACTGGCTTTGCCTCACGGGTGCCAAACGGTTTTCGACTCATGAGAACTCCAAGAACTCTAGGAACTGCAGCTACCATAATGCAATGGGAGACCTGGTGCTGAATTGCTGTGCTGTGCTGCCTGCTTGCTCCTTCCCCCTTAAAGGTTGCATTGTGCCTAACTGGTATAGTTCATGAAATCTTTAGTTTTAAGGGCAGTTTTTTGGGTGGGAAAATTCGTAATGAACGTGCCAGAAGTATAAATAATTTTGAGTGCCGCCCGAAACATTATTTTGATCTTATTGTCAGCTCTAATTTACTCGTCACCTTCTTTAAGCTCATTGTTTATTGGGTACCCTCTTTTCCGATTTCGACTCCCTTACCTTTCACTTGAGAATACATGCTCCGTATAAAATTGCCTCTGGTCTTGCTTACATGGTGATGTTTTGCTCACAACAAACCGTGTTTACTGCTTTTCAAAGAACACATGCTCTTAAATGGCATGTGATTGTGTGCGAAATATGTAATAACTTCCTGAAGCGGTATGTTCTGCAACCTAACCCAGCGCAGAAGTAGGTGAGAGGTCACAAGGCTGAGGCGTTCAAGTGCAGCGCGCGCCCTTCCCACAGCACTGTCTGGATAAGCACGAGATGTTTTTCATTCTGCAGCATGAACTTTGCTCTAATTGGATGCAAGCCAAAGGAAAATTATGCAGCTCGTGTTCTAGAACAGTAATCTCTGTCACTGCGGATGGAAAGTCAGGCCTAGGGCCGCTCAAGTTGAGAAGTCCAACACACACACGCCTCATACGACTGCCCTGATGTAGTCATTGTAAAAGTTTTCGAATTTTCAGAAGCATTGAAAACTGTAATCGGCAGGAACCGGCCCTAGTAAACAGCTGGGCCGCACCCAGTTACGGTTCCCAGGCCGGCCTAGGGGTGGTGCAATGTGTGGTAGGTGACATTACAGGCGCATGGGTTTGGGAAAGGCATTGATGTGAGAGACAGGAGCACGGTCAGACCATTCAGTCTCTGCTAGGTGCTTGTACGTAGTTGATCACACAACCAAGATATATCAAGATTTGCAGTGTTGCCACATGCGCATGCGTCCACTGTACGCCACTTATGACGAAACACTCAAACAGAAGCCTGGGGACAGGCGGAGATCAACCAGCTTTAGCTGAAAGGGAGCGGAAAAGCACTGCTTGAAGCTCAGAGACAGCCTGGTTCACAATCTGTCTAATGTTATGTGCTCCACAATGCATATTTGAATTATATCTGCTTGTTGTATCCACTGGGTTTGTTTCCTGACAACTTTACACTGGCAATGAGGTGGTTTTGCCCATGTATGAAAACAGTGCACCGTATACCAGACTCCTGAAGTACAACTTCTGCTAATACACACAATAAATATGTTTTTGTAAAGCTTTACACTGGCAGCAAGGCAGTCTTTCCCATGCAGGTGACGTGAGGCCATATTGGTGACTGTGCACCACACTCCTGAGGTGTTCCTTCCTCCAATGAATACTGGGGTGAGCTGTTTCACCTAAAAAGTAAACCTGCATCACTACCCACAAATGATTCATCAGTAGCCCCTGCAGTGACGTCATGCCTCTTGGGGCCTCTCCATTTCGACTAAGGTTGTTTTCAGGCAACTGTGGGCAAAGATGGAGTCGGTGAGCAAAGGACATTGATAAACATCATCGTTGCCATCAGAATTTGAGACTAAGAATCAGACCCGGCTCCAGGAATTTTTATTTGGGCGGGCCAAGGGTTCATTCGTGTGGCCACTGCGGCAGTCACGACTCGCTGGAGGGGGTGGACAGGGTGTCGTGCGGGCAGGTCGAGCAGGAGGGTTTAACTTAATAATATTCATTTAAAAAAAAGGAACAGGAAGCAGGCAGCCACGCTCCCTCCCCTAAGCCAATCACAATGCTGCAAGCAGCGCTGTGATTTGTCAGGATGCCGCCCAGCCAGGGGCTTATGTGGCCCTTCCTAATAGCAAGCTGCATTTGGATGTATCATTGTTTTGCGACCGCAATTAAAGACGCAAAGCACTCGCAGTTTAGCACCTCCTTGAAGTAGGTGGTAAGCCACTCGGAAAGAGGAAGGGGTCGCCAGGGAACCCCTCCCCCTTTGTGAAAGGATGTGAAAATATGTTTTAAGAGCAGACAGTGGTCCCACAGACCACTGCCTGCTCTTAAAATTAAACAGGCGTTTCATTTTTCTTTTTGAAATGCATCCCACGTAAGGTCCCTTTGACGGGAAGAGGAGGTTTCACAGGTGGGAGTATCAGGAAAGTAACACTATTCAGCCTCCCTCATTGCCAGTCTTCAGAGAGAATCTCTCTTCATTACTTCCTCCACCTGACCCCGGACTCTGCAGCACACTCCCTTCCAGCCCGGATTATCCATTTTCTACCATCCATCTCTCGTGCACCTTATCTCACAGCTGACCTTGGGCCCCAGCCCCATATCAGCCACCATTCGGCTCCTTTTTCATTATTCCCAGTAAAAAATATTAGTAAAATCCCCCTCAAACTTAAAACATTAAATATAACAGTAAATATAATTAGCACACACTTTAAAATATGTTCCAAAGTGACCCTAATGACCTGACTAATAATTAAATTAACAAAAACAGAAAGGCCATAATAGGGCCGGCTTTAGCGCTGGTGTGAAAGTCTTTATTGGTGCCCCACCACTGACCTCTTTCTTGATATCTTTACTACCACCCTCCAACAGTGCCCTTCATCTCTCCATAGCCTCTCCCCCTCATGCCATCCTCCTCAGACTCTCACACTACCACCCTCCACCAGTGCCCCTCATTTCTCTGTAGCCCCCACCCTCCACCCCATTGCCACCATCCAACAGTGCCCCTCATCTCTCCATAGACTCTCCCCCCATTCACCTCCTCCTCGGATGCCCTCATTGCCACCCTCCAACAGTGCCCCTCATCTCTCCATACCCTCCGCCCCTATTCACCTCCTCCTCAGATGCCCTCATCGCCACCCTCAACAATGCCCCTCATCTCTCTGTAGCCCCTCTCTCATATGCTTTTTATTTGTTATATAGCGCTACTTATAGTGTAGGGTGTCACAGTACTTTAAATCACGCACACATTATACAGAGAGAATGAATCATACAAGTATGTAAATCAGCCTATAGGAAATGTCACATAAACCAACGAGGATTACCAGGTGTAGGTATCACTTGTCATCCATACTGGTGAGCAGTATGTTTTAAGAGGGTTAGTTAGGTCTGGAGAAGCACAAACACAGAACTTAAAGAATACCCCAGTGGTTGGGGGTGTTGGCTTTACTGATTAAAACGTATATCGGCCCAAACAAACTCTTTATAGCAACATTAGAATAATGAAAGACTGGGGAAATTCTAACTATATCGCAACACACACAACAAAGTTATAATTATACCATTCATGTTTAGGCAGCTCTTTGATGGCAGTTCATAGGTCCCTGTCCTATGTTAGGGCTGTAACTGCTGAACTGCAAGTAGCACAAGGATCTCTGTGACAAAGGCAGTAACCCACTGCGCTATCCACATAAACTACAGTGTATCTACTTTTCAAAACTACAAACAGACCAAAGATTTCTCTACAGCAGGATCATTACTCACCAGAGTTATCTGGACTCTTTTACTGTTGTCTTGAAGCATACATACATGAAGTATGTATCTTGTTGGGCCTTTGCAGATTTTTTAAAAAATAGCTATACATTCTCTTACCTGCTCTGTTGGAAATCTGTCTCAAAGCCTGATCTGATAAGCAGCTGAAGGGGTCAGCAAAGGTGAATCAGGATAAACAAACTCCTATCTCCAGTGTTGAAAAGGGGGATTTGGGGGGCAGGAGACCGCAGGGAAGTCTGCCCACCGGGGGTGTTTGGGGAAGCGGGGCCTTTGGGCTAGGAAGACTGCCCAGGGATATAAAACTGGGCATTTTGTGGTGCCAGCCACCATTTTAGTGGCAACACGGTAGCTGGCTCGTAGGGAATTTTGAATTTCTTGACGTTCGAATTTGAGCTTCAGGGAATTCAATCTTAGCTGTGTCATTGAGTTGGATGGAAATGTCCCGCGACGAGATGGTGGCACAGGCCATGGCTCTGCTGTCGGCAGAAGGTCGGCTGGACTTGCTGGCCGAAGAAGTGTCGGTTCGCCGGGGGCGCACTGCGAGGAAGGCATCGGAGGGGGTGGCAGCAGCAGTTCTGGCTTGCTCGCCGCCGTGCCAGGCCACAGAACGTGGGGGTAATCAGGTGAGCAAACGGGGCCACCTGCGCCAGCGCAAAGCGGCCCCAGTGCGTGGGGCGGGTGACCGGCTTTCTGGGGCTTCAAGGGCCTCTGTGTTACAGCCGGAGGCCCGTCACTCGGGAGCTGGGGGTGGGGCCACCGTCACAGAGCGCAGGGCTGCTGGTCTCACGACCGATCAGTAAGTGAGGGGTGTGGCGGTTTCCAGCGCACCGGCAGGCAGAGACCAGGGGGCATCGCACGCTACAAGGTTCTCAGAGGGCAGTGAGGAGAGAAGTTGCCATCGTTTAAGGAAGTTTATTCTTGTTGACAGCGCCAACTCAGGCTCAGAGGGAACGGTTAGTTTAGTTCACGCCTGGAGGTCACAGGAAGTTCAAGGTTATGTAGGAGGTCTACTTCAGTAGGGGATCATAGTTGTAGTAAAGGGCGGGAGAGTTTAAAGGGCACAGTTACATTTAAACAGATATGGAGCGGGTACAATGTTACTGTATCAAGTTCATGTGGGGGAGGGAGAAGTTTAGGGGAGGGGGTAGTTTTAAGATAGCTGATTTAACTGTATAGTGAGGTTTTCGTTTTGTGAGGCAAAGGCCTAGGTTGTGTTGTAAGGTTCACCTGCTTCAAGAAAGTGGCCTTTTTCACACAAATCCTGGTGTCAGTGGTTCGTGCTGCCCCCTTCTTCCCCAAGAAGGAAATATCCACACTGCACGTAAAGGTCACCTGGTGCCAAAGAAAGGATTTGTCCCCTTCCCATGCCCCTATTCTACCTGCACGAGTGGGCGGGGACACAGCTCACCTTCCTAAAAGGAGATGCGTGATTGGGGGTGCCCGGAGAGAGAGCCCAGGCCCAATCACGCAACTCCTAGAAGAATAAGAAAAATTAAGTTCAGAGGAATGTTTTAAATTATAGTGGCGATTTTCTCTTGACCTTCTTGACGTCCCTGCGAGGGCCAAGGTTCATGTTTGGATGGGCCAGGCTCATGTTTGGGTGGGCCTGGCCCACCCGCTAGAACCGGGCCTGCTAAGAATGCAAGTAGGGTCTCCTGATGCACTCCACTAGTCTTGGGGTAAAAACATATTTTAATTTTAAATGGAAGACACTGATTACATGACATACACAGTGTAAGTCGTTAAAATCTTTTCTACCAACCCAAAATGTTGACTGTGAACATTAAGAGTTTCTCTCACATTCACCAGAGAACATTGATTTGTTTGTCATGTGCCTCACTGGGTGTAGGGAGGCGTCCGAATTCAATAAATACAGTCAAGAGATGTTACAGACCAGGCTTCTCCAACAAGTAGCTTGTGAGCTACTGGTAGCTCTCCTGCTACCAGTGAGTAGCTCTCCTGTGTCAAGCACAGTCTACTAAATTAGAAGCTTTACTGTAGCCGAGTTAATATACACTGACTCAAATTAAAACTGCCTAATCTAGAAAATCAGTGTACTTACAAAACTCATGAACCAACGGGCGAAAGCTAGTATTTGAGTGATGAACCATGTGGCATTTGGGGGATCAAATTAATAATGTTATTTCCTTGGTGTCAGGGACATTTAAACTGTGGCTGTTATGCATTATGCAGGCAGAGACATTCTAAATTGACAAAGCCTGTATTGCATTACTGCTGGCAGTCTACCTGATGCACTGAGGGGATCATGGCCTTCATATGGTGGTTTCGACTGTAATCTTGTCTGATGTGGACACTGTTACAACTCTAATAACGTTAGTAGCTTGGGATGATTTTCATAAGTGGCTCTTATTACAGAAAAGGTTGGAGACCCCTGTTACAGACTATTGGCAGGTGCCATGTGAAGATCTATTTCTTTAATATACGGAAGCCTGCAATCCATGTATAAAAGCCCGTCTCTTCTGACTTCTGACAGCTGTACTCACCTGTAATAAAAACATGTTGCTACCTCTCAACTGTAATAACTTATTACAGGTGAGTTCTGACGTCACGTCTGCTGCCAGAGCCAGCAGCCGAGCAGAAAGGTAGGTCACAGAAGATAATTAAAGCTGTGCTTAAAAAAACGAAAAACAAATGTGCCGTTTTCTTCTACTCTGTTCTGCTAGATCAACAGAGATAAACAGAAAGGAAATATTCAAGCAACACATTTTTTTCAAGTCCGTTAAGTAATAATGGGAAAGATAGAATCCCTCTGCATGTTTCTACACTTTCTGAACTACAGTATTTTATAAAATATGACTTGTATTCAACTGATTCTAATATCTTTTTGCAAAAAAATATAACTGCTTTTTGGGGTGTTTAATTTTGCACTAAAAATTCTAGTTTTTTTTCACTCCTGTTTGCAAACACTCTCATTCTTTCATATGAAAAAGCACTACTTCGAACTTTAAGTGGTTTGTGAAAGGGTGATGGTGTGACCTTGTATCAGAAAGAATAACCTACCAAACTGCCATATATTATAAGTATTTTGTAATTGACCTCAGAGTTCCAGGACCATATAAAGGATCTCAGCCTTTGTTCTTGTTCCTATATATGACCACAGAACTCCGCGGTGATCGCAATATCCTAATAATGTATGGCTGAAGGTGCTTTATCCTAAATATGTCCCACGTATACTGGTCCCATGTATGTGCGATTTTCGAACCCCCCTGGTATATGAAGAACGTGTCATAGGATTGACATCCTTGTGATTCAATCAGCCATAGTCGCTGGGGGACGTCCGAGCCCTGGTCTTGTTTGCTTTAAGTGCTGTGTCAACCTGTCTTGAGAGCAGCAACTTCTGAATGTGATCTTGAAACGAGATGTTTTGCATTCTACACTGTGAACTACATTATGAATGAGATTTTGAAAAACTGTCCCCCAAGGTTTTTTGAGGGCCTGGGGAAATTTTGGGGCAGAAAGCTACAACTCAGCACAAATAAGACAATCGAAATGGGAAGGCAATGTTACCCCAACCTTCCCATTGTCACCGCAAATAAGGAAATGCCTCTTTTTGCATAATCATCCCCAAAGGTTTGAGCTGATGCTGCTGTTTTGTTTTACTCTGAGAGTAGACTGAGGCAGTGCGTAGAGGGACGGGAAGACCCCTATGATGTTGCATGACACCATGGAATTCATAGTGTGTGAGGGGTATTTTAACAACACTTAGTGCCTTTCATGACATTTCATGAGGCACTGCTTCATTATTCACCATTCAAAAAGCAAAATATATAAAAATAAATTTTGATATCACCATTAGGTAGAACCACATTGTTTATTAAAAGTGCTTAATTTGAGCCTGTGGTTTCCGGTGCTTGGCACCAGGAATTAAGGATCAACTCTCGCACTTATTACAGCTGCCATATGGTGGTGGTATTTGTGTAATTTAGACATAAACAGAACAACAGTTGTTTATTAATTCAATATACATTAAAAAACAAATACCTGTCGCTCAAGCCATTCTTAAAGCTCTGGGGGCCTCAAACAGTCTGAATTGCCACAAATGTAGGAGTGTGGTGGTTAGTAGTTGTGTAGGTACTGTTATTGGCAGCGCAGGCAGTGGCAATGGGTGGTGCAAGCTGTGGTGGCTCCTGGCACTTATTTGTTTTACAAATTAAGCACTGGACTCAGGCCTGCTAACCTGACCTCAGTGCCAGTGTTCTGGTCCTACAAAGTATATTTCTTATTGGCTTCCATCCAATTGAGATAGCATTACTTACTTATAAGTTCCAGGTATATTGTACCAGTGGTACTCAGGGTCTATAAGTTAAAGTGTCACACCAAGGCTGCAGCACCTATTGTGCCACCCTGACAGACTGCAGTGGCAAGATCTACACGGTATGATTAGTTGCTAGCTCTGCTCTAATCGTAGCGCTATTAGATTGCTGGTCTAGCGATGTTATTGATGTTAGCGATATTTTAAAGCTCCTGTGTTATACATTTGCTTTATTTTTATGTTGTAGTTTTCCCCTGTTTTTAAAACTACTCGTATCCGCATTCTTGCACCATAAAATTACTGCAACACTCACCGCGATTTTCACGGGACACACGCCTCTTAGACCGGACTTCCTGGACAGTGTTGGGGGGGTAGACTGGGCCGGGATACTGACGCCATCTTGGGCAGCGCTCTAGTCGTCAGGAGGGCGTGCCTGATGGGTACTTAAGGCTTCATTTTAGCCGGAGATTCTCCTACACGGTATGATTAGTTGCTAGCTCTGCTCTAATCGTAGCGCTATTAGATTGCTGGTCTAGCGATGTTATTGATGTTAGCGATATTTTAAAGCTCCTGTGTTATACATTTGCTTTATTTTTATGTTGTAGTTTTCCCCTGTTTTTAAAACTACTCGTATCCGCATTCTTGCACCATAAAATTACTGCAACACTCACCGCGATTTTCGCGGGACACACGCCTCTTAGACCGGACTTCCTGGACAGTGTTGGGGGGGGTAGACTGGGCCGGGATACTGACGCCATCTTGGGCAGCGCTCTAGTCGTCAGGAGGGCGTGCCTTATATCTACTTAAGGTCATGGTGGCTGCGCGCAGCGTTTACGCGCAGCCGGAGCGCACCGGAGTCGCGCCAGAGTCCAGCCCGTCTGCGCTCGTCCGCGCTGAGGACGGGCTGCAGGGAGGGCTGGGCTGTGGGATTTCAGATCACTCCCCTAAGGTAACACTTACTTATTCGACTCAGGACTTGCTCGCTCTGAGACCCAGTGCGCGTTCATGTCTCCACAGATATTCTCCGATGGCTGTTCAGAAAGGAGTTATATGTGATACATGTAGGCTCGATCCATGTAGTGCTCCCACTGCTAGTAACAGTATATTACCACCTGGCCAATCACTTAATGAGGAACGTGTTGAGAGAGGCTATCTGATTAATGCCCGTTCCATCATTAAAAACAACATCTTCTTTCATGACTTTGTGACAGCTAGGAACCCACCCTGGGTGTTTGTCACGGAAACGTGGGCAACTGAATCCTCGGGACATGACCTCCTTCTAGCCATCCCCGAGAATTATGCTCTTCATAGAGTAGATAGAGCGCAACGTAGAGGTGGTGGCCTCGCGATACTCTATCAGTCTCGGTTCACATGTAGAACCAAGGCTTTGTCAAAGTCTTCTGACCCCTTTGAGGCCTTGCATTTCTGCATTGCATCTTCACCTACCTCGTCATTTTCCGGGATACTGCTGTACAGGCCCCCTGGGCCGAGATCTCAGTTTTGTAATGACTTATTCAGTCTATTAGAACCATATGCTGGCAAACCGCGCTTCACCATTTTAGGTGATCTCAATTTTCATTTAGAGGACATCTCATCTAAGGACACTATATCCCTGATTGATTCTCTGGAGGCCTGTGGTTTCAAACAATTGGTTAGAGAACCTACACATAGAGCAGGTCATATTCTTGACGCTGTCTTCTCTACTGACTCCAGAATCTCGTCTGGCCCTCCAGAACAGCTAGTATGGACAGATCATCTAGCAGTCCCTATTTTCTTTGTCTCAGATGACATAAAGCCCCCCTTGAAGGAGCTCTCCTCAAGAGAGTATAAGCGAAATTATAAAAACATCACCAATGTGTCCTTGACCCCGTTCTTTGAATTCCAAACTTGGTCCTCAGATCCAGAGAAGGCAGCCTGTAAATTAGACAACCTTATACGCGAGGCAGTGGATATTCTAGCTCCCACTACCCCTAGGTATACTGCAAGGCGTAGACCCTCCGCCCCATGGTTTGGAGAGCAACTCAGGCTGATGAGACAAGGCTGTAGGAGACACGAAAGGTAGTGGAGAAGGACGTGGGACTTCAAGGATAGAGAGCGCTATAAAAGCTCCCTGAAGACCTACAAATCCTTGGTCATCAAAACTAAACAAAATCACTTCTCCAATATCACCACGTCTTTGACCTCGTCGAGGGAACTGTTCACAATCGTAGACTCCCTATGTTCCCTACAGATTCCCGATCCGATTAAAAGCTCGCAGGAGCTCTGTGATAACATTGCTAGTTTTTTCCACACTAAAATTGTGGATATTTCCATGCAATTGGAAATACAGAAGAATCTTCTGGAAACACAAACTATCACTAATCTGGCAATGTTAGAAACCTGGCCAAAGGACCCCGATAAGATTTTTACTAAATTTCCCCTCATTACTCTCGAAAATCTTAGCCTCCTGCTGGATCGGACGAAATCTTCCTCTCCTCTGGATCCCTGCCCCCTAAAAACTCTGAAAGAGTGTAGGGACACCCTCTTACCACACATCCTGGATGCTATGAATAATGCCTTACAACATGGTGTATTCCCCTCGGCCTGGAAGAGAGCCATTGTAAGGCCGCTATTGAAGAAACCATCTCTGGATCCGGCAGTATTAAAAAATGTTAGACCTATTTCTCTACTGCCGGCTCCAGCTAAAATGCTCGAGATGCATCTAAATCAGTGTCTGTCGACATTTTTGGAGTCTTCTGGTTTTCTGGACCAAACTCAACATGGGTTTAGAAAACTACATAGCACGGAATCTGCACTCACTGTCGTGTCCAATAACATCAGGATGAATGTAGATAAAGGCCTGACCACAATACTGGTTCTACTGGATCTGACCGCTGCATTCGACACCCTCTCTCCCGCGGTCTTAACATCTCGACTTAGGGAGATGGGTGTAGAGGGGTCCGCTCTTAACCTGTTATCCTCCTTCCTAGACCAAAGAGAGCAGAGGGTCAAAATGGATAATTACCTCTCCCCTGTAAAGTCTATGCAATGTGGAGTGCCACAAGGGTCGGCTTTAAGTCCGACCCTTTTCAACATCTATGTGGCCCCACTTGCGAGACTAGTAAGATCCCAGGGGATGGAGGTGGTATCGTACGCAGACGACACACAGATCATGGTGTCTGTGTCACAGTCTATTAGCATCTCGGCTGCAGGTTTCAGGAGCTGCATGCAATCGATTGCCGACTGGATGACCCTTAATTCTCTGAGGTTGAATGGCGACAAGACGGAGGTCCTCATCTTTGGAAAGGATAGAGATGCCTGGTCGAATGAATGGTGGCCGCCTTCGTTAGGGGCGTGCCCAACCCCTTCTCAGTCTGCAAAAAACTTGGGGGTCATTTTTGACACTGAGCTGGCTATGAACTTGCAGATAAATAGAACTGTATCTACCTGTTGGGGAGTTTTAAAAATCCTCCGTAGAATAGTTCACTACTTATCTCCACAAGCAAGAAAACAAACAGCTGTTGCACTGATCGGGTCTCGCCTAGATTATTGCAACGCATTATATACTCAGATCAACAAGGGATTGCTGCTGCGTCTACAAGCAACACAGAATGCAGCAGCAAGATTTGTCCTTGACCTTCCTATCTCAGCCTCTGTCACTCTGGCTAGGAAGAATCTTCATTGGTTGCCCATTGAACATCGTATCTCTTTTAAAATTGTTTGTCTAGTTCACAAGGCACTTATGGCAGGACCGACTGATGGATTGGGATCTCTGCTGTCTAGATATGTCCCTGGCAGATGTCTTAGATCTGCTCAACACAATCTCCTTGTTATCCCCGCTATCAAGAAGGCAAGATGGGGAGCAAGAGCCTTTGCATCGAGTGCTCCGCGTTTATGGAACGCACTCCCCTCTGAGCTCAAGGCTATCTCATCTTTGCCCCTTTTTAAGGGAGCCCTTAAGACCTGGTTCTTTAATAAAGCATATCACTAGCATCGCAGGACTATCCTTGCTATTATTTAGGCGCCTTGATGCCCTTTGGGCTAAGTTTCTGCGCATTATAAATTTTATTTCATTCATTCATTCAAGATCTCCAACCTTGTCACTGCAGACTGACAGAGCAGTTTTGAACTTCAAATTCAACTTTGCCATTTAAACTGATGGCACAGCCTAAACCTCCATCTTATATATATATAATTCACCCCTACAGCAGGCCTATAAAGTTCTAAGTCAGGGTGCTGTATGTTAAAGAGTAGAACATGTATTTTTATATATGCTAACAGTAAAAAACCCAAATTGTTGTTTTTACTGCGGAAATGTTGATAACCCAATTGATGAGTTCAAAGTTGCATGCTGACAACTCAGCTGTGCTAACGTCTGAACTGAACTATTAAAGATGATACTTCTAGGTATCAAAATAATCATTGCATTAAACCTGATGCATTACCCAAGTCAAATTTAATGTACCTTTTTAAGAAGTGCAACTTTTATAAAGTTGGCTCTCTGTTGCCCGATTCTTCCTGTGGCCACTCGCAGACGTGTGCCACAAGACAGCATTCTGCCCTCCGGCCCACCTCTCGCTGGCTGGAAGCCATTAGGGGGTGAGCCCAAAATGGCAGGCATCAAAGGGGAAGCAGCCTTTCTAGGGCAAATCGTGAACACACATGAGAGGCCCTGCTTTTTTGTTGAGGTTGATGGGTTGGCACCAAGGACAGAGAGGGAAGACCGGTTGCCAAACCATTTTTTCTATAGGCATGTAAAGCTCAGGTAGCAACACCTCTAGAGTGGGCTACCAAGCTCCATACACCAAGAGAGGAGTGGGTAGAATAGTGCAATCTGGGATAGCTAGATGCCACACATTGCAGGAAGTCATCATCAAGAGGAGAGTGTCCTATTAGCGCATTTGCTAGTAACCGCTTCACCCCGGACAGCATTTTCAGGACACCCAGACCTCAGATCACATCTGGACTGGAGTGAGGGCTGCCCTACTGATCCTTGACCTAGCAAAGAGAGACTGCACCAAAAACTAGACTGCTCCTGCTGATCATTGGGCTATCTAAGAGAGTACTGTACCTATGGTGCTTGGCTCATGGAAGAGTTGCTTCGGAGTCCCAGACAGAAGAAGTGAGTTCCAGAAGTCAGTTGGCTGACTTCCTGTTACAGCACCACAAAAAGTGAAGAAGCCCATTCTGGATAGTTAGGAGCCATAATCGCCTGCTTGCCACTGACCGCCGACGTGCAGCCTGGACAACCAAGTCCAGATGCTGAAAAGTTGCACCCGAATCAGCCAGACATGGGAGAGTTGAAGTGCAGTTTGTGCACCCAAGGCAGACACTAGCCTCCACCAAAGGGAACCCTTGGTTTCACTGTGACCAGAAACCAGTAGTCCAGTGGCAAATGGATTTTTGCTGGACCAAAGAGGACTTGGAGGGTCATCTGCCCCCTGTCGCCAAAATCTCCCTAGCTGGACCGTGATCTGAGGAGGTGCCCCAGGAATACCCTTGTCGACCACACACCATCCTAGGCATCTTCAGCATCCTATATCCCGTGGATCAGGGCCACTACATTGAAGTCTATTGCTGTACACCCATAGAGCCTGGAACTGGAGACTGCTTGGGTGCCAAGGTAAGTCCTACTACTCCCCATCCTCATTGGCCCAAACTTCTGTGTTTCCCCCTTGGCAGATGTTTTTCAGGAAGCTATCAGAAAAGTGGTCTGCAGCTTTCCAGATTGCCTGAATTACTTAAATGCTAATCTGGTCTACGAGAAGACAAAAAGGAGCAAAATTAGACTCTTGAGCAGGTGTGCAGTGCTCTGGAAGTGGGAAACCTGACATTGAACAGGACTGTAACTTCTACAGACCATCCCCAAAAGATTACAGCCACATCTTGTAAGAAAAAGATATGAAGTTATATACTGAAAGGTGGAGATTCGCACGTCTGCATCACTCCCATCAAATATTATTCCACTTCTCCATACACTTGGCACATTACTGTGCTCACTACATACAGGACTTCATTAATCTTCCTATTCATACTCACATTCTACCTGTACTATGATGACTACACTGGATACTGCTAGCTAGATGCACCTCCTTCAAAGCAGCGTGCACAGCACACCGGCATTACATGGAATCGGACTAATCTTTAAGAGCATCACATCTGTAGCCCAGCAAGCCTTTTTCTTGGCTGGTGCCTTTTATGATAATACTTCACTTCATAGTATTACAAAATGGTGGAGCTTCCTTCTCTGCTCAGACAGCTAAGCAATGGAACGTGATTCCTGCAACAACAAAAAATAACATACAATTAGTGCATCCTTCAGCTAACTCGCAAAATAGATTAGCAATTCAAATGGTCTCAAGACTACCAAGCAATAGGTTCTGCTTTGAGGATGCAAACAAAAGTGCACACCCTGACTGTGTGATCATTTTATTCCAAGCAATCTAAGTTTTTGCCATTTGAAACAAGGAAGTTAGAAGCATTTCTTCATACATACTTTGACAGTTTAAGGCACCTTGCATAAGAAACACTCCTTATTTAGTTATCGCCCAGTGTCAAATGATTTTCGCACTACAATAATTATCACCGCCTCAATGTAAAGGATTGTTTGCAGTCTGAAACTGCCCTGGACACTGAGTCAGTTTGGCTGGGAGCCCATTGAAAACAGCCATTCTAACACAATAACATGAATCTGGTCCTGACTCCAGACAGCGCCTCGTTGTATATACCAGCAGGAGCCTGACAAAATCTGGAAAGGAGTATTCTTAAGCTGAGAAAGAAAGCCTAACTCTGTTGTGGGCCTGCAAACATTTCCAATTATTTCTCCATTGGAAGATGTTAGAAATGGGGTCTCTATTTGGCATATGTAAGCACCCTGTCCACGCAGGGACCACAATCCTAGTAAGGGTAAGCTACACACACACTAAAAGATAACCTGTGCTTACCCTCTGGTAGCTTGGCACAGACCAGTCAGGCTTATCTAAAGAGCCAATGTGTAAAGTATTTGTGCGACCCACATCCATGCACACACACACACACACACACACACACTGAAAATACTCAACAAAAAACTCCGCACAGGTTTAGAAAATCAGAGAATATTTTGATGAGAAAGTCAAGACCAAATTGACAAAAATCCAATAAGTAGAAACAGAGTTATGAATTTTTAAAGAATACATCAAAAAGTAATGCTTAGACTCAAATAGCACTTAGGGGTTACACGAGGTCGTGCTGGACGGGGTAGATCCAAATTTCAGGCTGCCCGCGATGGGGTGCAGGCCAGCCACATGACCCAAAAAGGGTCTGCTGAAAAAGTATTTTGGATAGAGTAAGCATTGGCGTTATAGACTCGATGTGTCGGTTCAGACTCCACCAGTAGGATAGATGCATCTGCGTTGAGCCTAGGAGTTGGGTCCTATGTTGGCGTCAAACCTCTTTTTTTTTTTTTGTCCTCATCTCATCTGATCAAGCAGCAGCGGATTTTATAGCCAACAAGTATAGATGAATCGGGGGGGGGGGGCCCAGTGGCTTACCGCGCTTGCTTGGGATCACCAGACCCATCCCTTCTGATGTTTCTCAGGGATATGGTGTAATCATTGGACTGGTGGTATCAAGCTCAACGAATGACCCCAACACATTAACGGGTGCCAGATATTTAAAACCTTGTCCACAGAGCGCTCATACTCCAACCTAGCCATAATGAATGCCGCATTCAGCCAATCCTCTCTTTTCGGGGGGATTGGATCCTTCCATCTCTTGCATATCTCTCTCCGGTCCAATAGTATCAATTACATTAGTAACCCTTTATCCTGCTCTGTGGCGGAGCAAGAGAAATGCCCGTCGGCTCCAAAGAACACCAATGAGGGATTTACTTCCACCTTGGATTTAAAAATGCCCCGGAGAGATATCCCCACTTCGTTCCAGAATACCTCCAGATGTTCACATTGTAAGAAGATATGCTCATCATTGGCTAACAGAGTATGGCACCTTGGACATTTAGGAGGGGGGAGGGGGGCAAACTTAGCAATCTTATAGGGAGTGTAGTAGAGTCGATTTATAACAAAAAAGTGATTTTTCTTTAAGCAGGCTGGCTTTATAAATTTATAAAGAGTTTTTAAAGAAGGCTCAAAAAGAGCTTTGACTTGAGGGCCCATATTGGAGTATTTCCATACTTCAATCGCCTTGGGTATTTTGATGTCATCTGCCGCTAGAAGAAGATTATACCAGACCGAAATCTCCTTCTTTATTAGGGGGCCCTTGCTGACACAATCTCTCAATTTCCCCATTGCCTTTTATCTCGTCCTTCTACTTTTCCACCCCAAACCAAGAGGTTATCTGGAGGTATTTAAATCTGGACAGACCTGGACCAATCCTAATTCTTAGATATTCCCAAGAAAAAACACCTTCGCCATCCAACAGATCTGACCAAATAGAAATACCAGCACGTTTTATTGGAATGGCTAGGGAATCCTTAAGCCACAGAGGTGTGCTAGGAGAATCCCATATAGGAGCCAGGTCTGAGTAATAACCAATCCCCCAACTCATTCTCACTTTATACCATAACTCTAAGGCAGCCCTCAATATCTTTAGTCTAACCTGCTTGAAAAATCTGGGGGAACCACATTTATAAAGAAAAGCCTCTCCTATATCCCCTCCCTCAGTTCTCACCATGTCAGCTAAAAGTTTGCCCCAGCTTGAATCATCCAGCTTCCCCAACAACATTCGTATGCTCTTAAATTGAAAGGCTGCTGCATAAAGGCTTAAGTCTGGCAAAGCCAACCCACCTTTAAGGAGTCTACGCCTAAGCTTTTTCCAAGATAGCCTTACTCCTTTATCGCCCCATATAAAACTCCCTATCCTACTCTGTATTTTATTAATACCCTTCATTGGAAATGACAACGGGATGGTAGAGAATAGAAAAGAGAGTTTGGGAAGAATGACCATCTTTACAAGGTTGACCTTGCCAAAAATCGTCAAAGGAAGATTACCCCATTTGTTTAGCAGACGGACTATTTCCTTGGAAACTCTATCTAGATTAATTTAAGGGATTCTATCCATATCTGCGACCACTGTAATTCCCAGGTATCTAAACTCAGTGGACACCTTCCCACACCAACTGTCTATGTTCCAACACATGACCTCCGTTTTTGAGCTATTTACTTCATAACCAGATAAAGCACCAAATGAGGCAACTAAGTTTTCAATAACCGTGATCGTGGTTTCCGGATCACCAGTATATACTATTAGGTCGTCCGCATAGAGAGCTAACTTCGAGCTGTATGGGCCAGATTGAAAAGGGACTATTAGATTATTTAGCCTAATCGCTTGGGCCAATGGTTCAATATAAATATTAAACAATATTGGGGAGAGCGGACAGCCCTGCCTAGTCCCTCGTTGGATGTAAAAAACAGAGGTAAGCACACCATTCAGGAGTATCCGGGTTGAGGCCCCCTGATAACATCTCTGAAGGGTCTCAATAAAAACCGGACCAAATCCCATCGCCTCAAGGACAACCCACAAGTAAATCCAACAAACTTTATCAAAGGCCTTGGCCGCGTCTAGCGCGACCAAAGCCATGGGAACTTGCCTTTGTACCGCAAGTTCTATATTTCCTATCAATATATGGGTCAAATCATCTAAATGTCTTCCGTCCATAAAACCCTTCTGGTCCTTATGGATCAATTTCGGAGCCAGTTTTGCCAATCTCCCTGCTAGAATGCCGACAAAGATCTTATAATCGGCATTCAGCAGGGAGATCGGCCGATATGAATCTGCCTTAGTGGGGTCTTTACCCGGCTTTAAAATCAGAACCAGAATGGCTTCCTTCCACGACGTAGGCACCCTGCCTCCTATCGAGAAAACAGAGTTAAAGATTATCTTTAAGGCCGGAACTAGCTCGTCCGCTAAGAGTTTATAAATCTCACTTGGTAGTGCATCTGAACCAGCCGCTTTTTTATTCTTCAATCTCCTCATTTGTTCCTGAATTTCCTCTTCGGTAATGGGAGCATCTAACCAAAATTTATCCTCCGAAGATAACGCTGGGAGCTGTTTATCACTTAGCCAAACTCTTATTGCTTCAAAAGTTGGAGCAGACCCCTCCCTGTATAAATCAGAAAATAGAGATAACAGACAGGTTTGCATATCCTCAACTCTATTCGAAATCTCTCCTTCATTATTTACTACGAGTTCTTTAATATCGTTTTTAGATCTATCAAGTCTAGCCTTCCAGGCCAACAAAGTCCCAGCTTTCTCCCCGTATTCAAAGTTTTCCATACGAGATGCATCCCACTGTGCTTTACATTTATTGTCCAGCTTCAACCTATAATCCTGTCTCGCATTATCAAGATCTGATGAAATCAATCGAGCTTGCTCAGGATCATTAGAGAGGGATAACCAGGCAGACTCTAGCTGGCCGATTTTCCCCTCTAGATCTTTTAAGGCTTTGGTCTCTTCTCTATTGATTCTTGAAATTAATCCGTGGAGGGTCCCTCTTAAAGCGGCCTTATACGCATCCCACACAAAATCTAGCGAGGCACTACCGATGTTTCTAGGGAAAAAGTCGATGGAAAAAGTCTTAATAGTTAATATAACATCAGGGTTGTTAAGCATTGCCCTCTTTAATGTCCACCTTGTCTGCCCCCGTTCTCTACCGCTAGAGAGTTTTAAAAATAGTGGGGCGTGATCTGATATATGGCTAGGCAAGATAGTAATCTGCTCGATATTTCTTTGCGACAAATTATCTACAAATAGATAGTCTATCCTCGAAGAGTGACCCAATTTCTTGTTCTGAAACGTGTACCCCCTGCGTGAACCCTCCTTTACCCTCCACGAGTCAACTAATTGGAGGTCATAGATTAAATTCAAAAGTGCCTGACGAACCTTAGGGGCACCTACGTAGTGGCTTAGATTAGATCTATCTATTTTAGGATTTAACAGCACATTAAAGTCCCCTCCTAAAATTAAAGGTGGTTTCTCCAACATCAAGATTGATTGAAGTTTAAGCAAATAGGAGGGATCGCACACATTCGGACCGTAGAAAGAGACACATGTTATCTCTACATTATTGAGAATTTTTTTTGCGACAATCCACCTACCCGAGGAGTCGGATTGAATTCTCCCCATTGTACATGATGTACCTTGTTTTATTAGAATCGCAACTCCTCTTATGTGAGACAACTGATGGGAAGTGCTGAAGCCCTTTATCCAACTAATTTTTGAAAATATAGAATTACTTTCCTCCAAGGACAGATGAGTCTCCTGTAGTAGGAACACCTGAGCACGGGATAGTTCCAGATACTTGAGAATCAATCTCTGTCTCCTGGGGCAACGCATACCGTTTACATTCCAGGATAAAAACGTAGTCCCTCCCCTCTCTAACCCCGTGTCCCCCAGCATCTCAACCGTCAACTTGCACCACTAACGGACACAAAAAAAAAAAAAGCTCTCGACTAAGACATCACTTTTATCAAATATCGGTAAGATGAGGTATTTTTTATATTTTTGCCCATATGCTCCCCACCCCAGTGCCCCTCTCACCCCCCCCACCCTTAAGACCCAGTGCCCAAAACACAAAAAAACCTAACCCCCTAACCCATGAGAAACCCTCCTTACCAATAGGCACCGCCTTTTGGTTCCCCCTCCCGCTATATGCCGGGCTTATTAAGAATTCCCTAAAAAAAAAAAAAAACATTTTTATCCTTCCTCTCCCCTTAAGAGAAGTCGATAACATCTAAAACCTTCAATTCGTTTTCTTTCCAAATAAGATCTTATGTTTCCCATATCACGGCAGCCAGGCAATGGGAACTGGGAAAGAGGTTGGAGGTGTTTAATGCTCTAGGGGCAATTGCAAAATGTAAGTTCCCGGCGCAACTCCGGGTAATGTGGAATAACCACATGTATCAGATCAAGTCATTAGAGGAGGCAGACTCCTTGGTAGTTAAGATAAAGGAAGATAAAGGAAAATCAGAGAGATAAACGGCAGTAGTAACATCTATCCTTAGAAGAGGTAGGAGTAAGAGCAATTTATGGATTAGATCTAAAAACAAGGCTTCAAACCTCTTATGATGCAGGTACTGGGTCCTTGCTGAACCTCTTTGTTGGGTCCCGATTCGTCTTTGAGCGCACTGGGATGACCTCAGATCGGCATTGCGTCTGCTTCGAAGGACACTGCGTCAAGTCAGATAGGCACAAGTCATTACTGCATCAATTTTTTAAAGAAAAAACAGCTGCAGAGCCAACTTCTAATGCCCAGGACTGGATTGGCACCCAAGGCAGGGTAGGACTCACAGATGGCAGAGTCCAGCACCTGCAGAAGGGTTGTAGGAAGTCTTTGAGGGACCTGAGACTAGAGAAACGGGGAAAGCCACCAAGCCCTCACTCTGGGTTCAAGTGAGATGGGTCCATTCCTTGTCCTCAGCAGGGTTGAGATCATAAGGGCAGTTCAGGACAGCAGAAAGCAGTTCCATCAGAGCAGCAGTCAGGCAAAGCAGCAATACTTGTAGTACTTGTAGGCTTTACTCCTGTCAGAGTTCTTCACAGGTCCAGTAGTATACGTTCTTGGTGGGATCAAGGCCCCAGTAATTATACCCAAATGTGCCTTTGAAGTGGGGGTGATTTCAAAGCAGGCCATTGAAGTGCACAGGTCCCCTTTCATCCCAGCCCTGTCTGCCAGGCTATCTGCCAGGGAGTGGGGGTAATTAGACCTTTGTGGGGGAAATACGGCACTGCCTATTTAGATGTAAGTGTCAATTACCCCCTCCCTTCCTGCCCAGGAATAGCTATCAGAATGCAAATGAATGCATATGAGTTCTCTGTCACACCCACCCTTCCTGTGTTTCTAGCTGTCGAGAGGGATTGCACAAAGCGTAGCTGTCATCCACCCCAGACATGTATTGGCTGTAGCAGCAGAGAAATGTCCACTTTCGTAGATGTATTCCTCAAACCGTTTTAGAGCAGGTTCCATCTTATCTCAGAGACACCAAAGACTTTGTCACTAAGATTGAAGGCCAGCCATTTAATCAACATCAACAGTGGATGGTATCCTTCGATGTCAACTCCTTATACACGCAGATCCCTCAAGATGAAGGCCTTGAGTCTATGGAGTGCTTTTTGGAAACAAGACCAAAACCCCAAAGGGTTCCTACTGACTTCATTTTGGATTTGGCCAAAATAGCCTTAAAAAGGACTATTTCAAGTTTGAAGACACGTTCTTCATGCAGGTCAAGGGCACTGCCATGGGGTGTCCCTATGCCTCAGAAATGGCAGTGCTCTATATGGCCTTGTTTGAGGAACAGTTTATCTACAATAAAAACCAATATAGCGGCAACATTCAATCATGGTACCGCTATATTGATGATGTCTGGTGCCTGTGGGAAGGCACAGAAGATCAACTACAATCCTTCTTTGAATGGTTAAACAGCAGACACGCAGACATAAAATTCAGCATGACTTAAAAACAGACCCGTCTAACTTTTTTGGATGTGGAGGTATTTGAACAAGACAATAAGCTAATTGCAACTTTACACCGTAAACCCACAGACAGAAACACCCTTTTACATTATTCCAGCTTCCTTCCCCGAAGCCTGAAAGATAATTTACCATTCAGCCAACTATTGAGAATTCCGCAAGGAAGATTTCATTGTCCAGGCAGAAATTCTATGTGAGCAACTCAAAGAGAGAGGATACCCCAAAAAGATGTTGAAACATTCAACAAAGACGGCCTGGTATACACCCAGAGAAGAATTACTGAACAAGAAGACTAAGAAGCCATTGGACCAACTAGTATGAGTATCTACATTTGGCCCACATACACATAAATGCTGAAAGATAATTCTGAACAACTGGCACTTGTTAACCGGCCTTGCATGTCGGATGGAAAAAACGCTTTTTGCAATGAAAAAGAACAAGAGCTTTGGACAGCAAATCATACGTGCAAATCTCAGGAAGAACAGAATCCAGCCCGATTTAAGAACATTATGGAATTTGACTCCAGTCGTGGGACACCACAAATGTGGTACATGCTCAGGATGCAATAACACTATGGAAGGTTCCAAATTCATATTTAATTCCATCAAATGGACACATAAGGAATTTACAAACTGCAAAACTAAGAATGTTGTATACGCCATCAAATTGCCCAAAGCTCTATATTGGTAAAAAAACACAACAAATCAATCAGAGGATGGTTCAACATAGATCAAGGATCAAACAAAAAATTGTAACAGCACCTATGGTCACACATTTCGTTGAGAAACCACATTCCGAAAGATATTTTGTCTGGACGGTTTTATCCGCAAATAAACCACCACCGAGAGGCGGAGATGTAGAAACACTTCTGCAGAAAAAAGAGACATATCTCATCATGAAATACAACTGCATAGCAGATGGTCTGAACGAGATGACATAACTGCATCAAGCTTTGCGCTGAGTCCTCTGTTAAGAAACACACTGTTAAAAGATGGGAAATAATGGTGATTTCCGTATGAAACAACAGATGACCACTTTTCCAATAAAATATACTATTTCCCACACTTATATTGGTCAGCAGTAAGAACACCGATTGTTGAGAGAGAAAAAACATGAGTGACCGTACTTATAGTGATGCTTCGTTATTAGTTTAATTATAAAAACCACAACTCCCTTAATTCACCTGATAGGAGGTGCTCCACATTTCCTGTTTCGACCGGATATAGAATAACCAAATACCGGTAACCATTTTTACTTTACCTCACGGTGGGACGATTCCTTCATGGAACTGAGTAAATATCTCTGAGTAAGTTAAAAGCCTGCCTTTAATTTAACTGTTCCGAAAAAAGTCATCGGAAAGAAAGAAATAAGCGCAATAACCGTGGTTTGTTTCTTTTCCAGAAACACGGCGCGTGCAGCTAAACAATGCAGCTCTTAATAGACTACGGCTTTGAACCAACGCGTTCATAAGTATGTGCCACTTACATTAACATCCAAATAATCATTAGGCTCAATAAGGACTAACGACAATAAGCTCTTACTTACTCCTCATCGGGCAATAATAATGACCCCAAGCCAAGTAAAGGGGTAAAAGGCCGCTTTATTGGACAGGTGGGCAGAATAATACATCATTTGTACAACAATACATATTCCGACCTATCACCCCCCGCCCCTACTGAATTTTCCCCAACAACCAACTTCCCCCACGTTCCTCCTCCCCAAACCCCCTATCTACCTCTACCTCTCCTGCCTACCCCTTGCCTCCAACCTCGCTCCCTTGCTTCCCTCTGTCTGGAACTATTCGTGATGCCCCCAACCCTTCCTGCCTGTCTTGCTCTCCTCCCACTCTGCCACATGTCCAAGCGACAACCTCTAAAATATGAACACAATATATATAAATATATACATCCAAAACATTTTTGTAAGTCTCATAAGAACGGGGTAGGCGGGAGAGCCAAATTAATGAGCCCCCCTACCTCACCACCTCAGGAACACGAAGCGCGACGGTTAGTTTGAACGCCGCGCGCTCGCGCTGCTGTTCCAACCAATAAGCGCGCGCACCACCTGTCCTCATTTTGTTTTGGTTAGCACTGCAAGCGGCTCGCGCTAGAAGTTAAGAAAAAACTTTATTGAACCAATTTTGAATGGCGAACACAACTTGAGAAAATGTCTTCCCGGTTGCCCTCCGCAGACTTCAATCGTAAGTCTGGTGATAAACACACTAACACTCGTGGGATACATAGTATCACAGACAGTATAGTTGATGTATATTTTCCTGTCTTTTTTTAGGTCCTGTCATTCGAGACACCTGATACTTGACTCAAGCCCCATTGGTGCAATAACTTAAACCTCAGGTACCATAATCTGAATTGAAATGGTAAAACCTCAACAGTGAGAAAAGGAGGCGCCCTATTTTTTAGATAACCCCTTTAATTTAATCTCACTTTCAGGTTACACCGTGCCTTCATGCCCTGATGAAAATCCCGTGAATAACCCCAGGGATTAGAAACGCGTTGGCTATTTTCATTTTATGCCACAAAGGGCAACTAGAAAATTCTATACCTCTGGAGAGGTTGTACAATGTTAAATGCACCCCACAGAGTACTATTTTTCCCATGTGGCTGCAGTTCCCTAAAATTTGCCTAATGTTAGGATTGTGAGGAATTGCCAACAGTAGTGTATTGCTGGTGTAATTTTATGAACTTTCTCAATTGATCATTTTTGTAATACATTTGCACTGTTATATTTGTTTATTTTGACAATATTGATGTATGTAATCCACGTAACATGTATTTGAAATGTATTGAAACTTAGACATGAATTAAATGTCTATACTAAATATATTTTGAACATAATACAAAATAAATGTGAATTATACACTGAAATCATAAGAACTAATCAGTCATTGCTTTTTTCCGCCTAAATAAATAGCGGTTTAAAATTGACAGCCAGGTTCCTTGTTTTTCTCTATCACTTTCTAAAATTGGCATTTCTAAACTAGTAATGTTAAATCCATCTTTACCAGTGAAGAGGTTTTATCGTTATCATTCCAAAGATATGAAACATGATGTGCCTACTGCTTTCTGATCAGAAATTACAGTTTAAAAGTGCATTAAGGAATTCCCAGTGCTAGCCTATGAGACAAGTAGGCCTCACAGTAGTGAAAAACGATTTTGAGTGTTTATCATTACTAGGATATGCAAAACGTATCAGTACATGTCCTACCTTTTACTTGCACAGCACCCTTACCTATGTGCTTTCTATGGCCTACCTTAGGTTGATGTATGTGTAATAATATGAGAATTTAAGGCTTGGCCACGTCGATATGGCAGTAAACTGTCAACATAAGGCCTTCAATGGCAGGTTTGAAAGGCTATTTGTGTTCATGGCACAACCAGTGCTGCAGTCCCACTAGTAGTATTTACATTACAGGCCCTGGGTATATGGTATACCACTTTATAAGGGGTAAACTAAATATGCCAATCATGTGTACACCAATGTCAGTCACCATGTTTTAGGAGAGAATGCACATGCACTTCAGCACTGATTAGCAGTGGTAAAGTGCTCCGAGTCCTATGGTCCACAAAAACAAACAGCAAAAAAGTGGAGGCAAGCAGACACAAATTTGGGGGAAGGCCACCCTAAGGATGACATGTCTAACACATGTGACCCCAGCTGAAAGTGGGGAGCTCTACTCAACCTCTAGAGAAGTCTTGTCACTAAGTTGTAAGAATCTGGACAGACTCTCGGCACTGGTATGGCCTACTCCTGGTCTGTGTTCCACGCTGTAGTCCATATCCTGTAGGGAAATGGACCATCTCAATAATTTTGGATTCTCATCCTTCATTTGCATGAGCCACCTGAGATGCCTGTGGTCAGTCAATCAGGAAGTGAGAGCCAAATAGGTATGGCCTCAACTTATTCAGTTCCCAGACCACGGCAAAAGCTTCTCTCTCTATAGCACTCCACTCTCTTGCATGGGGAGTAACATCTTGTCGATGAAGTCTACAGGTTGGTCCAGGCCCTTATCATTTAGCTGTGATAACACTGCTCCTTATGTCATGCTCTGAGGCATCTGTTTGAATGATAAACTCCTTTGAGAAGTCAGGGGCCTTGAGCACAGGGTCTGTGTACATTGCATGCTTCAGGGAGTCATATGCAGTTTGGCATGCCTCTGTCCAAATCTATTTTGTGGACTGCTTCTTAGAAGTCAGCACTGCCAAGAGGGCAACAATGGTGCCGTGTCCCTTGATAAACCTCCTGTAGTACCCAGTGAGGACCAAGCATACTCGGAGCTGTGTCCAGATTTTAGGGAGCTCCCAGGCCATAATATTTCTTTCTTGGCCTGGAGGGCCTTCCTGCTGCCCACCAGGTGTCCCGTGTACACCACAGAACCTTGCCCTATCTAGCACTTACTGGCCTTGATAATCAGACCTGCCTGTTGCAGCAGAGCCTGAAGCACTTCCTGGAGCTGAAAAAAGCTGGTCTTTCCAACTGCTACTGAAGGCAGCTATGTCATCCAGATAGGGAGCTGAGAAGGCCCCAATACCAGCAGGTACCTGGTTGACCAACCTCTGGAAGGTGGCAGGGGAATTCTTGAGTCCAAAGGGCATCACACAGAAGTGGTAGTGTGCCTCTGGAGTGGAGAAGGCTGACCGCTCCTTGGCACCTTCTGTTAGGGTGATCTGCCAGTACCCTGATGTAAGATCAAAAGCACTTAAGTACTGGGCAGCCCCTAGCCGGTCAATCAGCTTATCCACCCTGGAGATGGGATGAGCATCAGTCTTGGTCACAGAATTTAGCCCTCTATAATCCACAAAAAAACTCAGTTCTGGTGTGGTGCCCAATAGGGCAGCTTTTGGTACCAGAACCACAGGACTGGACATAGGGCTATTGGAGGGTTCTATCATCCCCCAACTCTAACGTCTTGGAGATTTCACTCTTGATGCTGGCCCCCACCTTATCCAATAACCTGTAAGACTTATTCTTAACAGGGAGCTTGTCCCCTTTGTCAAATCATGGGTACACAGGTAAGTAGTCACAGGAGTGAGGGAGAAAAGAAAGGAGTACTCTTCCAAAACTTGGCAACAGCCCCTCTGCTGGTCAGTAGTTAGAGTGGGGGATAGGATCACTCCTTCCACAGACCCAACTTTCTCCTTGGAGTCCAAGAAGTCATGGAGAGGTTCACTCTCCTCTTACTCTTCTCCATTTGTCACCAACAGCATGGTGATCTCAGACCTCTAAAATGGGGTTTGAAGCGATTGATGTCTAGCACCCTTTGAGATTGCCTGGGGATCTTAAGCTCCAGCAGGTATGTAGCCTTACCCTTCTTCTCCATCACATCATAGGGCCCAGTCCAACGTTCCTGGAGGCCCCTGGGTTCCAGGTCCCACCATCCACACTTTCTGCCCTGGCTGTAATTCTACGGTGGTAGAAGTTTGGTCATACCACTCTTTCATCACAGCCTGACTGATTCCAAGTTGTCAGAAGCTTGCCTCCACAACTTAGCCATCTGGCTTTGAAGGCCAGCATGTAGCTCACAACATCCCGAGAAGTCATCCTGGAAGCTTGCTCCCACCCATCCTTCACCAGACACAGATGTCCTCCAGCAGGATTCCTTTACAGAAGTTCAGAGGGGCTGAGTCCCACTCCCTTATGTGATACCTCTCTTTAGGCAAACAACAGTCATGATAATAGGATGTTCCACTTACTCCTCAGGGCCTCAGGTACTCCTCTAATCAGGATTTTCAGGGTCTTGTTTAATCTCTCAAGAAGCCCATTTGTTTGTGGATGGTAAGAAGTGGAGAACGTATACGATTCTCCACATTGACTGCATATAAGCAGACATTAAGTTTGTGCCCCTGTCAGACACAAATTCCTTGGGGAAACCTCCTCGGGTACATATCCCCATCAGGGCCTTTGCCACCGCAGGTGCAGTCATGGTCCTCAGAGGGACTGCCTCTAGGTACCTACTGGCATGATCCACCAAAACAGGATAAACCTGTTGCCTGAAGCAGTATGGGGATCCATAGTCTCTACAATGTCGATACCCACTCTCTCAAAGGGTGTGCCAATGACTGGCATTGGGTTAAGGAGGGCTTTTAGCATTTTCCTTGTCTTTCCACTAGCCTGACAGGTTACACAGGTCCTGCAGAATACATTTGAGGATGTCCTGATCTTGGGCCAAAAGAAATGTAGGAGAAGCCTTGCAAAGGTCTTGTCTTGGCTCAGTTGTCCTGCTAGGGGAATCTCAGGAACCAGCTTCAGTAAGAAGACATTGGGGGACCACCAGGGCTCTTGCACCATGCACAGGAGCCTCAGGCTCATTATAAAGAAGGTTATCCTCCCAGTAAATGTGATAACTCCCAGATACATCACCTGCTGCTTGGACTTCAGCCTGTGCCCTCAAGCCCTCAAGGGCTGGATACTCCCTCTGTGCCTTACATAACTCCTCCTTAGTGGGTCCTTCTTCTACGTGCCATCTAGCAAGTGTTGGCAGGTCACCAAGGGAAGCAGTGCCCTTCTCAGTGGGCTCTGGGGCATCCACCTCAGGTGTTCTATCCACATCACTGGGAACACTGTCAGGTTGCCTTAAAACTCTCTCTGCCTTTCCACTATTTAGCAGCTGTCTGCGCCATTGTTCCAGGCTCCATCCCTTTTTGACTCCCTACCTGGTCAGTCATGGACCTTGTCGTTGCACAGATCCAATCAGGAAACACCAACATCTCCACATGAGCCTTGAACTTCACTTGTTTCCAGATACTGTGCTCAAGATCATTACCTAAGAAACAGTCCACAGGCATGACAGGGCTCACAGCAACTTTCATAAGAACTGTAACCCTCCCCCCAACCCACTCAAAGGGAACAAGGACTGCTGGATAGTGACCCTCTCTGTTGTCAGCCACCACAACTTGGTGAAATACATTTGGAATTATCTGCTTTGAGGACACCAGCTGACTCCTTACCATAGTCATGCTGGCACCTGTATCCCTCAGAGCCTCAGCATCTTGCCCATTGCCTATACATAGTAGTATTTGAGGGCACTTGAATCTTAGGAACCTTCTCACTGTCACCCAGGTTCACTAGGGTAATCCAACTAAACTCCCCAACATTAACTGGGGCAAACACCCAGCACTATACTAGCCACCTTTGGATTCTTTAATCTAGTGGGCGGTGGATCTCATTTGTACACCTGGGATCCCCCTTGTCCTGTAGTGTCTATACTCGTAGCACTCGTTGCACTTAATGGGCTTGGGCTGCTGACCTTTGTAAGGGTAGCTTTTCTTCTGATGGCCAGATTGGGAATGCGAATCAGACCCTCTCCCCTGCAAGCTGTTCTGGGGGCCTTTAGAAAACTCTGCCTTTTTATCTTCCCCCTCTTTCTTCTGTTGGGTACCCTGACCACCCCTTTGGAAATCCCCCTTGATTCCTTCTTGGACACTCTGTTGCTGACCTAGATGTTCACCCTCCTCAGCAAGTTTCCTGGGATCAGTTAACGTGCTATCCATAAGTGTTGGCACAGCTCTGGAAAACAAATAGCACGCTTGTGCTCCTTCAAAATTAAGTTGTACAGCCCTAAATAATCACCAACCTTGTCGCCCCTCACCCAGCCCTTCATTGCCTTGCTGGCATAATACTAGAAATCCATCCAAGTTTGTGATGAGATCGTGTGGCTGCCCTGAAAATGAGACTATATCTCTCAGGAGTCAGTCCAAACTTACTGACTAGGATTGGCTTCAGTGCAGTGCAGCATGTCTGGTCCTCTACCTCTAGTGAAAGGAGTTGTCCCTCCCCACTGTGGTCATATACTTCCACAAACTACCACCCCAGAACTCCTCTGGTTCCTTGTACACTCTCAGAGCCACTACATAGGCTGCACACCATTTGTCTATGTCATCCCTCACCACTTAACTGGGAAACAAATCCTTTGGGATCCTGACTCTGGACTCACCGGTGCCCACTGTAGGTAATGCTGCCACCATTGCTGTTGCTTATACCGAACTTATATCGAACTCTCAGATATTTAGCTCATGAGACATCTTCATGTCCTCCAGAGCCAACCTCCTTACCTACAGAGCTTGTTCTTTCTCCAATTTTAGTTTGCCAAGCTTTTCCTCCTGCTCTAACTTGGCAAGCTCTAGTTTAAATTTTATTTCCACCCTCTTGTCTGCTAGCTCCTCTGGGTATAGGTTATTTGAAGAGACACTGCTCCCAGCTCTGGCAATCACTACTGCTCCTGGTAAGTTGTAGGCCCCCTCCACAGGCAGTTCCAGAGCCATTTCAGACTCCAAAATCAGGTCACCCTCCTCCTAAAGAATCTCCTGTTCCTCCTCCTGGATGCCATCCCCTGCAACCTGCTTCTCTGCCTAGGCCCTCAAAGCTTTCTGCCGCTCTACCTTCCTGGTAAAGCCCCTTATGGAAACTTGAAAGGCCTTGCAGAAATCTTTCAACTGCTGCACAGTGGCCAGCTCACACTCAATTCCTGCAGGTGCTGGTGTGACTTCTCCATAGAGAGACATAATTTAGCAGATAAATCAAAAGGCCAATCAAGGAGAATTGAAAAAGGATCGAATTGGTCTTAGGTATAGAGTTGTGTTGAACACTGAATTACTATATGCTGTTGCACAAACACAAGTCCTATCCTCACCGTTCATCACCAATGCTAGAAATTAGGCTTTTGGTTGGCAGAGATATGCACCCTGTCTAAGCAGCAGGAACCACCACTCTAGTCAGGGTAAGCTAGGTACACACTTTTAATTAGCCTGTGCTCACCCTCTTGTAGCTTGGCACAGATCATTCAGGCTTACCTAAAGAGACAATGTGTAAAGTTTTTGTGCAACACACACACAGTAACACAATGAAAACGCCACAAAAAAATACTCCACACAGGTTTAGAATATTAGAGAATATTTTTATGAGAAAATCAAGACCACAACAACAAAAATCCTTTAAGTAGAACCGGAGTTGTGAATTCTGTAAGACTAAAGCAAAAATAGTGCTTAGAAGTCAATATCGCTTAAAGGTTACTTGATGTCATGCTAGACTGGGGTAAATCCAAAGATATGGCTGACCGCAATGGAGGGCAGACAGGTCACGCTGACAAAGTATCTTGCATGGAGCAAGGCATCGACGCCGAGGACTTGAGGCGTAGAGTCAAAGAGGCACCACGTAGTTGTCAATCTCGTAGTCAGTGCCAATCCGCGCTGTCGATGAAAGCTTGTTGACGAACCCCTGTATGATACAGGCACTGCGTCGTCATCGAGCACGCTGTCCATCGTTGTCACACTATGCCGATGTAGAATCGCTGTAGTCGAGCTGCTGCTACTCTGGTGTTGAAGGTGATGCGTCGGTTCCAATCAGTGCAAAGTCCCTGCCGCATCTACGTTGATGTAGGTACAGCTGCAGAATCCCACTTCTGAGGCCCAGGACTGGTGGGTACACCTCAGGCAAGGGTAGGACTCACAGATGGCAGGGTCCAGCAGAACCAGAAGAGTTGCAAGAAGTCCTTTATGACCCTGAAACTTTAGAAAACAGGAGTCAAGCTAGCAAGCCCTTTTAGTTACTCTGGGTTCAAGTGAGATGGGCGCAATCCTTGTCCTGAGCAGGGCAGGGATCAGTAGGCAGCAGGGGCAGCTCAGCACAGCAATGAAGAAGTTCCCTGGAACAGTCGGCCAAGCAGCCTGGCAGTCCTTGTAGCACAGCAGTCCTTACTCCTGGCAGAGCTCTTCACAGGTCCAGTAGTGTACTGATTTGGTAGGGTCAGAGTCCCAGTACTTATACCCAAATGTGGTTTTCAAGTGGGGGGGACTTACAGTGTATATTTTCCCTCTTTTCATCCCAGTCCTGTATGCCAGGCTATCTGTGGGGGGTATAAAGTCCTTTGTGTGGGGACAGGATACATCCTATTCAGAAGTAAGTGTCAGCCTCCTCTCCCCTTCCTGCCCAGGATGAATGCAGACAAGTCCTCTATCACACCCACCCCTCCTGTGTTTGTGGCTGTTTGGAGTGAATGCACAAAGTGTAGCTGTCACCCAGCCCAGGCATGTATTGGAGACAGGTTGCAAGCGCACAGAGCTAAATTAAGAGCAGAGAAATATCAACTTTCTAAAAGTGGCATTTCTTAAAAAAATTATTTAAAATCCAGCTTTACCACTAAAGAAGATTTACGGTTACCATTCCAAAGGTATGACACATGGTTTGGCTACTCCTTTCTAATAAAAAATTACAGCGTATATGTATTTTAAGGAATTCACTGTGCTAGCCTATTAGAGGAGTAGGCATCACAGTAGTGAAAAACTAATTTAGCTGTTTGTCACTACTGGGATTTAAAACTTAAAAGTACATGTCCTACCTTTTAGTTATACTACACCATGCCCAAGGGGTTACCAAGGTTCTACCTTAGGGGTGACTTATGTCAAATAAAAGGGTAAGGCTTGTCAAGTGGTTTTAAATGCCAAGTCGAAGTGGCAGTAAACTGCACACACAGGCACTGCAATGGCAGGCCTGAGACATGTTTGAGAGGCTACTTGTTTGGGTGGCGAAACCAGTGCTGCAGCCCCACTAGTAGCATTTAGATTACATTTTCTGGGTATATGGTATACAATTTTACAAGGGACTTACAAGTAAACTAAATATGCCAATCAGCTTTTTGTTTGCTCCAGCATTTGAAGGAGAGCGGATTCATTCACTTCCATCAGAGAATCCTATTCAGATCTTGGAAAAATCGTTGCTTCAATTTAGAGCTACCTCTTGATCTCATTGTGTATACTTCCCTGGTAGATCGATTCCCAGACATTTCAGGTGAGAATTATTGGTTCCTTTGTGGACTATGCGACACCTCATCTAAGGTACAATACAGAGGCTACCACTAACTATCACCTCAGGCTGTTTTTTCTGGCCCTGTCGTGATGAAGTCCCGACGTGATGATTGAGAACTACACACATAATGGGTCGAAACTTCGACGATAATCTTTGGTATTCCGTAAACTGCCAAGCTATTTCCACTTGTAAATATAGAAAGGATATCTGCTTCAACAGGCATCAGTTGCTTTGGGACACTGTTAGACCCGGCATATCTTTGCATGATTACCCGTAACTTTTTGCCTCTACCTCCCTTGTTTTTAGATGCTTTGGGTACTTTGCCACTGCTGATCAGTTTCAAAGTACAAGTGTTCCCTATGTAAAGTATAATGGTAATTGGTTGGCCACGATTGGTATGTTTGCCTTACTAGTAAAAGTCCCTAGTGTTGTGCACTGTGTGTGCCAGGGCTAGTAATGCAAAGGCGCGCAGAGAAAGGAAATCAGACCTTCAATGTAGGGCCTGTGCGCAGTGTGCTAAGTTAGCATGTTGTCCTGACAAGTGTAACCACTTACTTTCCCTGTTTCAAACACACTGGTCACCCCTGTGGTAGGTCCCAGGTAACCCCTGGGCAGGGTGTAGTGTAAGTAAAAGGCAGGACATATACTGAAGGCGTAGTATGTCCTGACAGTGAAAAACACTCCATTTCGTTTTTCACTGGCGAAAGGCCATTCTGCCCATAGGACAGAATGGGGAGGCTGGGTATTGTAGCCTAGTTTCTTATAAGTTTAAAATGGAGAGGTGTAGTTTGGTATGTATGAACCCACAGTGTCATAACACATCTTTCTATGAAAGTGGTTTTGTCACTCTGTGTATTCAGAAGCCACTCTTTTAGAATGTGGCTGAGTTTTGTGCTTTAAGCATTTCTGTGTGTCTCTGCTGAATGTGGATTGACTGTTTGGATCTGAGAGGTGCGAGGAGCTGGGAGAGGTTCTGACCTAGGAAGGGGTTGAGATGGAAAGAGGCTGCCCTGCATCTGGTGAGTAGGGGTAGGAGAAGCCTGGGACGTGAAAAGGCCTGGGCTGGTGCTATAAACCAATTGACCCATCTCCTGCTGAGTGATTAAGGGTTCAGACCCCAGTATCAAAGAGAGAAAGGTGACACTGGGAGGGAGACACCCAGAACTGATTTAGGCAGGGGTCAGGAACCCCTGAGCACATACGAACTTCAAAGACATTTAGGGGTATAACTATGAGAGCTGAGGCCCCTGAACGTTGGAATGACACAGAAATGGATTGAGACTGAAAAGGCTTGGACCTGTTTCTGTGGTCAAAAGGAATCTCTGCTAAAGAAGGAGTAACTGAAGAGACTGCTGGGGAAAGACCAATCCTTGCTTCGTGATCTGGGGCTGGTCTGCAGTTTGCTGCTCTAACCAAGGAAGAGGCTGTTGGGACAGTGCTTGGAGGCGCTGGGTCACTGTGCTTGACGAAGACTGTGCTTTGTGCTGTGTCTTGAAACCCAAAGGGCCCGATGTGAGCAGGCTCCCTGTTTGGAAACACATGAACATAAAAGTTTCCGGAGAAGTTTCAAGCGACACGGTGGGCGCGTGTTGTGGCAGCTTGAGACCCTCGGAAGGTGTGCCCTGTGATCTTGGACACACAGAGGAGAAGTAAGACTCAGACGCATGTGGTGCGTGTCTTGGTGCACCGCAGGCATTAGTGAAGAGTGCCTGATCAGCGTGTGCACCGAAGCTGGAGTGAGACTCGGATGTGCTTGGTGCGTGTCATGGTGCACCGCAGGCGCTGGTAAGGAGCGTCTGGTCGGCGTGTGCATCGAAGCTGGAGTGAGTCTCGGACGCACAGGATGTGTGTCATGGTGCACAGGCGGCGTTGGTGAGGAGCGCCTGACCAACATGTGCATCGGAAGTGGAGTGAGCCACGGATGCGCAGGGTGCTTGTTGTTGCAGGGATTCTGCTCATGCACAGAACTATGCACAGGAAACCAGGACCTCAGTGAATTGGGGTGTACCAAAAACTCACCTCAGTACCCAGAACCCCTATCCGACCAGCATCAGTGTCTCATTCGCTCTTCATATCATCTCGAAGCTACCAATGATTAGACAACCCAGAACATGCAACTTAGGGTACTCTCAGGAATGGTGGGAATCAGAAATACCTGTTCGTTATTATTCTCATATCAGTCCACAACAAGAGTATTCAGAGACACAAGTTTAAAATGTTTATTTTATAAACTACGTGTCCTAAGATGCAGTACTTTGGCTAACATAAGCAGACAAATGATTAAAAATAAAACCATCAGCATTGTTACAATACCATAGAAAATGAAGTGAGAAATCGTATTACAAATTATAGTGGAATACACCCACCATCCCTTCGCTAGTAAGCTAGTATTATTAGACTAATAGAAGGTCTCTAGGTTTGAATGGGGAACCCATACCGTAAAGATCAGCTTAGGTGAATCACATCACAGGATCAGCTTTGCTCTGCACCTGGAAAAGATCTTCTCCAGAATGTGTGTCTAATGCATGCAAACTGCAATATTAAAGGCGCTCGACTTTCAGATATTTGCAGCTGTGTGCGTGTTATGGCTAGAGCGTGGGCCGATCAACCTGAATTCAAAAGCATACATTGTTTGTTGGCCCAGACTGTTTCTGCACACAATGTTCAGACCAAGGTCGCGGTGCACGTCTAGGGATGTGAACAACAGACCGTTCTCATGTGAAGAAAAGACAGGCAAGCAGTTTTCATATAATAACATCTATCTGCAGTGTCGTGTGCAAAAGCAGCAAAAGCGGCAAGATGACGTTTCTGACTTCTAAGACGCTTATGCTAACATAGCAATGTGTGCATCTAAAACTCCGTCTCCACTACAGTGTCGGGGTGCATCTAAGGCATTGGTGAGGAGCGCCTGGTGATCGAGTGCATCGGAGGAGAAGTGAGGCTCAGACACGGTGAGCGTGTCGCGGTGCGGCCGAAGGCGTTGGTGAAGAACACCTGGAAATCGTGGCACCGGAGTTGGAGTAAGTCTCAGTGAAGCAGCATGCATGCTTTGGTGCAACCTGGACTGTGGAGGTGATCGGCTGGTCATCGTGTGCATCGGAAGAAAGTGAGTCTCTGCAGCGCGGTGAGCGTGTCTTGGTGCCACCTGAGACCGCAAGGAGGAGTGCCTGGTGACCGTGCACTTGGAGTCGATGTGAAGTCCCATCAACGTTGTGTGTGTGACTTGGTGCTAGAAGAGACCCGGAGGGTGCGGTGGTGAACATGAACCCGGAGTGAAAGTAATCTCAGGGGCTTGGGGTACGTGTGCCCTGCGTCCACCTGAGACCTTCCTAACAGTCGCGGCCCGGACCGGCAGCCCCGGAAGAGCTAAGCTGCCAGGCCGAGTCGCTGAGGCCCGTTGAGAGAGTTCTGCACAGCAGGCCTAGTTCCAGGAAGGAGGAGAGGAAAGTGGGGTTGCACCCCCAGGTAACGTGGATTACTATCTGGACAGGGTGTAGGCTCGGAGGGACACTCTCTCGGCCTCTTCGTCCTTCTGACGGCGTGAGCCTTTTGCTTCGGCTCAGAGTGAGGTTCGTACTGACGAAAGGAGTGGCAGTACAGGGGCCAGAATAATAAGCTGTACTCTGTGTCATTGTTGAACCGTGTGGGGGCAACTGTTATCGAAGAGGCTGATTGTCGCAAAACACATTGTCAATATTGCTGCTAACGAACTGCTGGACTGCCTTAGGACGCCTGACATTATTATTGCCTAACAAAGTACACGATTGTAGCGCTACGCATTGCATTAATTCTCCCTTGCCAAGTACATGGTTGTAGCAGCCCGCATTGCATTATTTCTTCATTGCAAAGTACATGACTGTCATTACGCATTGCATTATTCCTTAATTGCAAAGTACATGATGGTAGCGGCCCGCATTGCATTGTTCCTTCATTGCAACGTACGTGATTGGGGCGTGACGCATTGCATTATTCCTTCATTGCACAGTACATAAAGGTAGCGGTACGCATTGCATTTTTTCCCCCATTGCAGGTACCGGGGTGTATCGTTACGCATTGTATTATATCTCCTTTGCCCAGCACAGGATTATATCATTACGCAGTGCACTATTGTATATCAATTGCAATGTGTGTGATTCTAGCATTGCAACCAGCATAGCATTTTGAAAACGGTGGTTGGGATTTGAGACTACCAACCAGCCAGAATGAATATTACCCTTTATTCCATGTTGGCTTATGTATCGTGTGGTCTGGTCACATCTCTTTTTGTATAAAGTTTATACTAGTTTCTATCAAACTCATGTGGAGTCCATTTGTGGTGTCACCAGGGGGTTGCTGTGGGCGTGGTTGCACATACTGAACACTCGTGCCTTGGAGATGGCCTGGCTGCTCGTGCCAAGCTACTAAGGGGGTGAGCAGGGCTATCTCAAACGGTGTCCTTACCGGAGGCCTGTTATCTAGTTGTGTTTACACTTCTCAGTTTGCAGTCTGATGGTGTCCTGGCTGAGGGTATGCGAAAACCACCAGAGAGTCTGCCAGAAACATGCCTGTAAAATAGGTGGCAGTGCTGGTTATGATCACTTTAAAAATGATGTAGCTAGTATTGAAGATGGTGCAAGCTGTCAAGGGGTGCAATGGCAGTTCATCAGAGTGGCGGTGATGTGATCATCGTTCTTCAGGCCCTGGATGAGATGTGCTTTGGCATGCGGGATGCCCCTAAGGCTGGCAGTGTGCAGTCTTGTAGGACATGGAGTAGGGCATCCCCACTATCCAGGTGCAAGAGAACAAGAGCTTGAAAAGCAGTTCTGAAGTTGCTTTCTGGATGAAACGGGTTGACTTTCTTTAGAAGAGAAAGCGAGAACCAGGCTGTCTTTGTTTTTTGGCAATGTGTTCCTTGAAGGAGAGGTTGGTGTCTAGGGTAAATCCAAGTGATTTGGCATTCGCTGATAATTAGGGTTCAAAACCATCAAGGTTAATTTCCTTGATCCATGTTTGCAGTGTATCTTGCTTGTTGTTCTTAGCAATTAATAGGACTTATGTCTTGGTTGGGTTGTGTGTTTGCATGAGTCTGTGTGTTTTTGTTTTCTTTTGTAAGGTGCCTTGGTGTTGCCTCTGCACATTTGGTGCCTTTTCTCTGTATGAGGCAGTTTTCTGTTTTGCTCTGCTCAACTTTCTTACCTGTGTTCTTTAACTTATATATTATTTGTTTCACTGTTTGTGTAGTGTTGCCTTGGATGTTAGAAACTGTGACATTGGCTCTGTTGTGTTTTCATATGTTAATGAGTGATGGTTACAACACACGATATGTCACTCAGATGGTTGTATTGTGGGTTTTGTTTGTGCTACCTGTCTGAACGTTTTTTAAGACAATTTGCAAAAATGTGTGTACATTTTTCAAACTCACCATACATATGTATTTCAAAGCATTGGCAAATCCAGTAAGAATAAATGTTTTGGTTAACAAAAAACATTATTTGGCAGTTGTATGCGTCGTTGCTGACACTCATTGCATTTCATTACACATTTTTGAAACATGCATGCCACAAACACCCAACCACACCATTAAGCACCCACACCTTCCATCACATACTTACTGATACATTATATACCTGCCCACATATGATCAGGCACCCAAATACAAGATCAGACACCCATGCACGTCAGCAGATGGATGCCAACAGAAACCAATGCAAACACCCATGCACCCAATAAAACACTTACACATGCCTTCAGGAACACAAAGGCATGCCACCGGACGAACATTCAATTTTTTTTTTACTGTGGCCCATACACATACACCGAATGTCCCTGTTGTGCTGGAATCGTCGAGTTTGCGTTTTCTTCACTGATCATACATCCCTAATTCAATAGTCGAGAATTTACACAATCACAAATAATCACCTCTGATCAATTCTTTATCTACTTGATCGATGGATCAATTAGTTGAATAATTGAAGGTCAATAGTATTTCTTTGTAAGTTGTTAAATTTTATCTACTCAATGTATTAATTCGAGAAAAACACCTCATTAGAGAGAATACAATCTAATAATCATCATGCAAGTAATCAATGCCAACAAATACATTTGTTGCATGGAGGGGATAGATGAAGAGACATCAGACAATAGGCATCAATTCAAATTCTCATTTCAGAAAAAATAGATGAAGAGACAAAGCACAAAGTGAATTCTCGAGATATCAAACCAAGGAAATAATAATGAGGGAAACCACCACCCAGGCCTAGGTAGCGGCAAGGGACCCCCGATCAGAGTGTCAGGGATCAAAGTCTTAAGATCAGGATAAGGATAAGACCAGATTGACTAGGCCTCTCTGCAACCCGACAATCAGCAACGCACCCTCACTCTCTCCGTCTCCCTCAAAGGTCTCGCAGCCGCAACGCACACCCACCCCTAAATCACCTATTCTTTATACCCTTTTTCGTACATGTCCATGCCACTAAAGTTGCTAATGTCCCCCATTCTAGCTACAGGATTGGTCAAAAAACGAGGGGTGGGTGGTCATTCGACATTAGATGATGCTTTCTTGAACTACCCCATTGTTCATTTTCGTTTCCCACCTATTCAATATGCATCCCTACTCTCTCATGAGGAAAATGTAACATGATGAGGACAAAGTTTATACATTTTATAAACTCACAGACTTTCACACGGAAGCACAGAAGTTGGCTACTTGACAAGAGTCGTGTCCTTCACCGCATCACAATCTTTCAGCAGGCTCAGCAAGTTTATCCACAATGTCAATTGGTGTGTGTGCGCCTCAAGTTTCACTCATCACAGTTTGGTAAAGTTAAAAACATGGAGACTTGTCCATTACTAAAAGAACTTAAAACAGATATTTATTAATAATGTGATAATGAAACGTTCACTACTAACCACCCTCCTTTACCTAGATCCACGTTAGCCGTTATTCCAGCAAATCATTAGTAAAAACAACGTTAATTAGCGTTACTTAAGCATCACACGACATGCCTTTTAATGCACTATTGCGCACAATTTGCAGTGCAAGCCACTCATAACACAATCTACTCACCATAATATGACATCTTCAGTAATTTACGTTTGGTTAAGATTCATTTCATACAATTTGCGAAGCAGTTTTTCCCTCATGTAATGTGTAGGTGCATATTAGTATTCTATCTACTTTAACGTTAGTATATGTTACGGGGCTACTCAGCAAGAGCGGGTTTCTTTTTTGAATCCCCGCTCCATCAATCCCCCCCTTGATGGCTTTTGAAGCCATCACAAATAATCACCATACCGAGTACCACCTTTTATGCTCCGGCCAATTATAGGCCCATCAGCTTAATTGACGCTATTCAAAAGATAACAGCACGTGTAATATTGGGTAGGATCCAGGGTTGGATGTCTGAAAATGATATTTTATCTCCTTTACAGGTGGGGTTCCGGTGTCACATGGGGACTTTGGATCAGGCTTTTAGATTTGTCCTTATATATTGGAAGGAGGTCTTTTTGGGTAGGGGAATGCTCTTTGGTGCCTTTGTGGATTTAAAATCCGCCTTCGCCCTTGTGCCAAGAGCAAAATTATGGGAGGTCTTATTGAGACTGGGGATGCCTAAAGAGTTAGTCTCCCTCGTGGGTAGACTCCACGAATCAATGTACGCACAGGTTCGTTGGGGGAAACCGGGCGAGGTTACAAAGAAATTTGAGGTAGGAAAGGGCGTCCGGCAAGGGTGTGTGCTGGCACTAGCCCTGTTTTACCTATTTATCAACGGGGTAGTGCAGTATTTTGTCGACCAACCAACGGACGAGCCGATGCTCGCCGGCCAAAAGGTGCCCCTGCTCATGTTCGCGGATGACACGCTGATATTATCCAAGACGAGACAGGGGTTGCAGTTAGCTCTGTCTCGTTTTGAGGAATTTTGCTGCGAACATGAGCTTGTGGTTAACGTAGCGAAGACTAAGTTTATGGTGCTCCATGGGTCCAAGCCGGTCAAAGCACGAGTCTTTATGGGTGGGAAATCTCTGGAGCAGACAAAAGTCTTCACCTATTTGGGTGTCACTTTTGGTGATAAGTTGAGCTGGGATCACCAAGTTAAGATCCTCGCACTGAAACACACTCAATTAGCGGGAGCATTGACCAAGGAACACAGGCTATCATTAACTAAGCCAATAGCTCCAGTGGTCAAAATTTACACAACTAAAATCATTCCCGCTATTTTATGTGGTGCTGAAATCTGGGGGTTTTGTAACCTGACCCAATTGTCCACAGCCCAGAATAAATTTATGAGATCAGTTGTGGGCTTGCCCCAATCGTCCCCCCGTACTCCACTGATGTTTGACTTAAGCTGTCATAATATTGAGGATACTGCCCGCTATAGGCCGTTGGCCTTCTGGAGGCGTCTCTGGATTACTCCAGAGCTCCATCTCTTTGCTAGGGCTTTGTCCGAAGTAAGAGGATTGGATCGCCTGCATAGGATCCCATGGCTGATTGGCATAAAATCTCTCCTTATTGACATGGGGATGAGGGAACTTTGGGAGAGCCCTGAATCGGTGGAATTTCCTTCAAAAGAATCCTATCGAGCAGCATATTGGGAGCTAATTAAAATAAGGAAGTTCTCCTCTGTCACTAGCCCTACTCTGTCTAGAGATTTTTTAGATCTTAAAGATGAACCCTGCCTGGAAAGCTATTGGGATCTTATATCAAAGCCATCAGACCGCAAGCTTTATCACCAATTCAGAGTTAGGTCATTGCCACTCCGGAAGTTTACATGTAAGTGGCAAACAGGAATTGGTGATAAGTGCCGATTTTGCCCGGATCATACTGAAGATATTGACCATCTCTTATTCGTATGTCCGGTCTATCACAAACCTCGTAGCTTGTGGCTAAAACCAACATGTCGGTCCTTAGGAACTAGCTCTGCGATGGCCGCTAAGAGGCTGCTGAAATCTGGCCACAACGAGATTGCAGTAATAGGAGTAGCTAAGTTCCTAAGTTTGGCATGGGTGTTGCGGATGAAAAATGCAGGGCCCTAATAGCTAAGATATTTTCACTTGAGGTATCGAATGAACCACGTGGAATTATGTACTTTTATGGTTTTTTATGATGTGTTCAAAGTCTTGTGCGTGGGATATATTTAATCTTGTATTAGGAACTGTTTTAATATGTATATATAGGTATTTATTTTTTTAAACCTTACTGAGAAACTTGTAAACCAGTTTTAGGTCTTTGGTATGGTATATATGTGGTTGTATCTAATTTTAATATACTGACTGTTTTGTCTTTTATGATGAATAATCGCAATAAAGACTTTTTTGAATTGAATTGAATTGTTATTTAAAGCGTAGTATCTTTCTCCTTTTGTAATGGCACTCACGTCTAACCTTTTCATCATATCACAGTATTCTTCATTTATTTCTTCAAGTTCTATCTCATCTCTTTTTCTCTTTACTCCTTTCTTTTTATACTTTTTATGTAATGTATCTTTCCTTCCTTTCATGCACTTACAACATTTATATGCTGCTATTATTACTGAAATTATTAATGCTATTGAAACCACCGGTATTACTACTTTCCCTAAAAGACTCTCTCCAAACGTTGTAAAACAATTTTTCACAGCTGTTAGACTTTTTCCAATTCTTTCCCAGATACCGTCAACCTCCAGTTGAGATAAATCCTTGTGTAACTTTGTAATGTTTCTAATGTATCCTTCTATCCCTTTACTTTTATAAGGGATAGATGTTCAGCATTGTTGAATGTTAAATGTTCCACAGACTCCATCCTCTTTTGCCAAAATAATATCAAGGGCAAGTCTATTTTGCAAAACCATTGATCTGATTGCCACCATTTTGTTATCAATCCTACAAAAAAAAAAATCCACCCGCAGTATCTGTTGATAATTGATCAACTACTGTTATGGGAATTTAATACTAACCCAACTGATGGTATTAGTGCAGAAAATAAATCGCCCACTATTTCAGTAAAACTTGCTCTCTTTCTGCGTGTTAGTACTCGTTTTATTTCATTGACATTATTATCCTATAAGTTTAAATGATAAACTATCGGTAACACAATCCCAAAGTAGCAGCTCCCATACCAGTGGGCAGGCAACCTATAACAGGCTTTTCTACCACATACATAGTATATCCCCGGGAAAACAGGATCAGTTCCACCCTTTAATCCCCAACCTCCTGTAATTTGAAAGGTATGTTCACATTGACTAGTGCCAATTAAATAATTATTGGAGTTAGTCTTTGATCTCAATAAACACAATTTCCTTCCCCTCGACCAATCTAAAGACATTGCAGCATAAGTTTCACTCTTTTCATAATTTCCTTCATTAAATGCCCAAGGTGGTTGTTGTGTCTTTTGTTCAACCGCTTTTTTCTGGAAACTCTCTCTTCTATGTTCTACCATATCCCAAAACAATCGTTCCTCATAATGCAGTCCACAGGTTAAGTTATTTTTTATAAGCATAATCTAAATCTAATGGCTTGGTAATATGGAAAAATTCACCCATATAACGTGCATGTTTAGCACTTTCTACTTTGTTTAGTCTACTTATTATTGGTACCTTTGAAAATACCAAATCTACATACTGATGCTCCAATTTATCTTCCATGTAAAATAGACTACTAAGGACACTACATGAAACAGCATATGTTAGAGAAAGATGATGGTCCCGCAGAGACAGAAGATGGTAATTTCATGCAAACATAACGATCACTCACATTCATGGTGTTAGTATATTCATATAACAACTTAGTAAATACATTTCATGAAAAATCATTTTCTGATTCCTCATGATGGAGTACACGTCCCTCTAACTGTTCTCCATTAGTATTTATGACCTGTTTAGCAGCATCTTTTATTCTTTTAGGAGACACTTCATTAGTATTATTTCTAATGTTATTCACGTAAAAAATTGGTATGACTACTGTTAATAAGATCCATATAAGTGTTAGTAAGAAATTATTACAAAAGCAATATTCAACACATCTACGTTTTAGTTTAGATTTTGGTTGTTCAGTCACTTCGGTTTTTGCCATTTTAGTATGCTACAAAAATGGAAAAGTCTAACAATTTCCTTTTGATAAGGCCTAGGAAAAATCTAAATGAACTTCTAGCTAAAAATAAAATGAAAAAATAAAAAAATATAAAAATGTGGTGCTGTAATCGTACAACCAATGATGTTTCTTCTTTACCCCTTTTAGAGTCTGCAAATGACTTGTTCTGGCAAATTTTAATCCACCTCAGGCTGGAACAGTTCTTTGTTAAGGTGGTCTCAAATTGCTCTCATCCTCATTCTCAGATCCGCTATTCTCATGTTCCTCATTTAAATCTAAAGTCTCAAACTTTTCAAGAATTACATAAGTCCATTCAGGGGCCTTGTATTTTCTACAGGGAATTCTTGTTCTTTTTGATCTTCTCTTTGTGCCCTTTCCTAAATCTTCTTGTTCTGTCTGACTTGATATTTTGTTGCTTTGTTCTGGTCTGTTTCTTAATCTTCTTCTAATTATTGTGTATTTCAGTCTTTTTACTCCACTTGGCCAGCAATCTCCCTTTCTAGGTTTCTTTACCTGCACTATCTTATCACCTTCTGTATTCTGTTCGCTGCTTCTTTTGTTCAGTCTTATCTCTATCTGTTTTTCTTGGTTTTCTTGTGTTTCAGTCTCTGTAGGTTAAGTATTTGAGTCTTACTCACTAGCTAATTCTCCCTCTTCTAGTTCTTCTTCTATCTTTTTCTCTTCTGATACAGCATTTGGAATGTCTGATGTTTCTTTTTCTGCTTCAACAGCCTTTTCACCTTCCCCTGATTCAATAACAGCCTCACCTTCTTCAGCAGTCTCTTCTGTCCCAGTATCTGGTGCCCATTCTACTCGACTTGTGCTTGGCTGTTCATCGTCAAAATGTTCACTTGAATCTGTCACTCCAGGTTCTTCAGCCTCACACACTTGCAACTGGTTGTGGATTTTTGTTTCTGAGTCACTGTTCTTCACGTCTTTCGATTGGACTTGGGACTAGACGAGTATGGCTTGCATGTATCCAATTTGGCAAACCAAAACACTTCACTGCTGTGGTTGTGACCAACATGATTTGGTAAGGGCCGTTCCAACGGGGTTCTAGGCACGTTTTCCTCACATGCTTTTTCACTAGCACCCACTCTCCAGGATTCAGGTTGTGTGGTTGGTCACGCTGTGTCGGTGTGGCATCTCCTCCAACCTTTAAAAAGGTAAAAACCTGATGATACTTCTTCATCGCCTCTTCAGATGGGGCACCTGTGTTTGCATCTCTGGGATATTCATCTTTTCGCCAATCAACCGTAATCTTGCATTTGGTCCATAAATCTGCAGGAACCACTATTTCAAACAAGCCATCTAAATCTTTCAGCAATACTTTGGATACCTTCACAAATCGATCCACTTGTTTATACCATTCAACCGGTATTTCTCACAATCTTGGAAAATTATTTGTAAAAGACAATATATCTTGTCTAGTCCAAGGGACGTGGACATACCTACCACCTGGAACCTCTCTCATGGGACAAACTCTTTCTGCCTGCTCCGTTTTCTTTACTGGAAACATGGATGTTCCCTTCCCACTGGTTCCCTCCTTCTTTTTCACCGATTTACTTCTCCATTTTTCTATTGTTCCCCATTTCTTCAATATATTCATTAATTCTTTTTTCTGCAATCTTTTCCAGATGTATTAAAACTTTCAAAATCTTTGTCAGTAAAGGCCATGCGGTACGTTTTCTGTAACACCTTTGATTTCTCAATATCGACCCCAAATTCATTTGCTACTTCTGACAATTTCTCATAAAAATTCTTTGCTCTCCAAGTAATACTCTTGCACAGAAACAACAACTCATCCTCTGTATAAGTTCCTAATCTTTCTAGACTTATCGTCCGATAATCATTTCTAGTCTACCTTCAACGGACTCACATTCACACCTTTAGACTGGGTATCTATCCTTGTTAATTCTTTTACCCAATTACTAAACTCCTCTGGGGTTGGACCCGTCGAACTTCCTGTTGCTGGGGTCAAATTTTGTCCTATATTTCTTGGCTCTAACTGGGTATTTCTTTTTGTGGTTTCAGTCATTAACCGCTTCGATGTGGCGCACATTTCCCTGCTGTGCAGACGAATTCTACGCGTGCACAAATCGGACGGCCACAGGCTGGCCGACGCACACGCCCACCCTGACGTCAGACGGCCACCTGCTGTCCGGCGCACGGAAGATAGTTAAATTTCCAATTGGTAGATCCAACAAGGTATTATTATTTGATCCACTTTGACTCTCATTACTCACTAGGTTACTACGTCTTGGAACGGTTAAAGTAGGTATTTTCTGTAATTTTATGTTTTCTCCAATTAAGGGAATCACAGGGCCTATAGTTACAGGTACTGTTACAGCTTCAGCATTTAAATGTAATTCATTTAATTTCCGTATTTGTTCTATTCTTGCCTTATTAAACAGTCTAGCTTCATCCTCTCTTATTTGTTTAGCTAAATCAGTGACTTGGGGAGTTAATGGTGTCATGTTTATCATTCGTGGGGCACTGAGAGTCACTTCCCCTGACCTTTCTTCATAATGTGGGGGTCTTTTTGACATTATATCTTCCAATAACTCATCATCAGATTCATTCAAACCTTCTCTGGACGTTTCCAGGTGCTTAGATTTTCCTTTACATTTTGTTCCTGTTTGACTCTCTACTGTCAAAACTGGGTATAATCCTGCAGTCACTACAGCCTTTCTCCATCTTTTCATTTGATCCTCTCGCCTTTCAAATGGATAACCTCCGAACATCCTCCTACCTCTCCTTCCCCCTCAATCCCTTTCTCTCTCGAATGCTTCCACTTCCCATTCTTCTAGGGTTCATACTGGGTGAGTCTTGGGTTTGGCTCTAAGGAGTTCATTTTCTCTTTTAAATTTTGCAGAATCCTCACATTAAACATACCAAACTCAGGGAAAGCTAACACTCCATCATCTTTTGTGTATTTCATCCAGTTTTCCAACCATACACACGTATGATACCCTCGCTCCATCATCATATAAGATGCGGGCGTTTTTGGAGTTGGAATAGGAATTCCCTCCCTTGTCACAATTTGTTATCTTTATGGGAAAGATTCTTTTGTTCCTTCCACAAACCCATCTTCAAACTGTCTTTTATTAATAATGTCCACTCAAACAAAACACCCCAAAACCTTTCCATACTTCTCTTTATTCAATCGTCAACATTTATCCTTCCCCAGCGCGCCTTACATTAATTAACCAATCTCAATCAACTTCGCAATTTCAGTTTTGTCCAATGTCAGCGCGACTCACACTATTCACCTAATCACCGCTCCACTCACTCCCACTGCCTGACCAATGCCAGCGCGGCACCTTGTGACGTCAGTATCACTCCTGCTACTGACCCTCCCTTTACAATCTGCTCCTCGCTACACACTCGCTGTTTCCTCCAATACCAGCGCGGCACCATGTGACGTCAGTATCGCTCTTGCTACTGACCCTCCCTTCACAAAATCTTACGGCAATATTTTTCTTAATTAAAGTTAGTAACAACAAAAACATGACAATGCTACCTTGTCCGTTCCGCTAAGTAAAGAGATAGTATTCACTTTTAAAAGAGATTTTCTTACACTACAAGCAATAATAATGACCAGCGTTATCTCACTTTTCTATCAAGGAATTACCTATCGGCTCCGCTCAAGATCACAACAAGGTATCACAAGAGGGTCTCTTGACGTACAAAGAGGGTTGTCCTGTTACTGATCTCGGCTTCCCTTACCAGAGTTCCAAATACGGTGACCCTTCACTATCACAATTTTTCTTTTTTCACACGAAAATTTCCCTAAACATAATACTGACAGCCCTACCTAGCTTTTCAGTATTATCACAACAGACAAGGTACTTCTGCAGAGTGATTTCTTTACCACACTCTTTAAATTCCTTCCCGGGATTTCTCAGGCACCTCATGTACCTGTACTCTTAGACAACACATAAACAAAAATGCTGACTCTTTAGGTTAAAATCATATAACAAGTATTCAGTAACTATTACCTAATTAATCCATAATTAACCATCGCTCTGCTACCAATTAATTGATACAGCCCAAACCCAATTTTTTTTGGACAGGGACAAGCATTCAAAAATTTCATGTACTGTGGCCCATCCACATACACCCAATGTCACTGTTGCGCTGGAATCGTCGAGTTTGCGTTTTCTTCACTGATCGTACATCCCTAATTCAATAGTCAAGAATTTACACAAATTCACATATAATTACCTCTGACCAGTTCTTCATCTACTTGATCGATGGATCAATTAGTTGAATAATTGAAGGTCAACAGTCACTTCAAATCATTGACAGACACTAATAACCACAACTTTCTTTGTAAGTTGTTCAATTTTATCTACTCAATGCATTTAATCGAGAAAAACACCTCATAAGAGAAAATACAATCTAATAATCATCATGCAAGTACTCAATCCCAACAAATACGTTTGTCGCATGGAAGGGATAGATGAAGAGACATCAGACAATAGGCATCAATTAAAATTCTCATTTCAGAAAAAATAGATGAAGAGACAAAGCACACAATGAATTCTCGAGATATCAAACCAAGGAAATAATAACGAGGGAAACCACCACCCAGGCCTAGGTACGGGCAAGGGACCCCCGATCAGAGTGTCAGGGATCAAAGTCTTAAGATCAGGATAAGGATAGGACCAGATCGACTAGGCCTCTCTGCAACCCGACAATCAGCAACGCACCCTCACTCTCTCCGTCTCCCTCAAAGGTCTCGCAGCCGCAACGCACACCCACCCCTAAATCACCTATTCTTTATACCCTTTTTCGTACATGTCCATCCCACTAAAGTTGCTAATGTCCCCCATGCTAGCTACAGGATTGGTCCAAAAACGAGGGGTGGATGGTCATTCGACATTAGATCATGCTGTCTTTAACTACCCCATTGTTCATTTTCGTTTCACAACTATTCAATATACATTCCTACTCTCTCATGAGGAAAATGTAACATGATGAGGATAAAGTTTATACATTTTATAAATTCGCAGACTTTCACACAGAAGCACAGAAGTTGGCTGCTCGTCAAGAGTCGTGTCCTTTACTGCATCACACTCTTTCAGCAGGCTCAGCAAGTTTATCCACAGAGTCACGTGGTTTGTGCGCGCTGCAAGTTTCACTCATCACAGTTTGGTCAAGTTAAAAACATGGCGACTTGTCCATTACTAAAAGAACTGAGAACAGACATTTATTAATAATGTGATGATGAAACGTTCACTGTTTACCACCCTCCTTCACCTAGATCCACGTTAGCAGTTATTCCAGCAAAGCATAAGTAAAAGCAACGTTAATTAGTGTTACTTAAGCATCACATGACATGCTTTTTAATGAACTATTGCGCACAATTTGCAGTGCAAGCCACTCATAACATATTCTACTCACCATATTATTATATCTTCGGTTATTTACGTTTGGTTAAGATTAATTTCATACAATTTACGAAGCAGTTTTTCCCTCATGTAATGCACATCAATCAATCAAGCAATCAATCAGGGAATTGTAAGTGCGCTACTCACCCGTAAGGGTCTCAAGGCACGGAGGGGGGGGGTCAGCAGATCTGTTTAGCCAAAGAGCCAGGTCTTGAGGGTCTTCCTGAAGGTGTTTAGTGAGGGGGTGCGTCTGATGTCTGCTAGTAGCTCGTTCCAGGTCCTGGCTGCAATGTGAGAGAAGGATCTTCCGCCTGCTCTGGCTCTGTGGATGCGCGGGGTTTCGGCCAGTGCGAAGTTGGAAGATCGGAGGTTTCTTTTGGGTATGTGGAAGTTGATTCTGTTGTTGAGGTATTTGGGTCCGTTGTTGTGTAGGCATTTGTAGGCGTGAGTGAGGATTTTGAAAGTGACTCTTTTCTCCACATGGAGCCAGTGGAGACTCCGTAGGTGTTGACTGGTGTGTTCATGTCAGGGGATGCCGAGGACGTGTCTGGCGGCGGTGTTCTGTATTGTCTGGAGTTTGCGGACTAGGGACTTGTTGATGCCGGTGTAGAGTGCGTTTCCATAGTCTAGTCTGCTGGTGATCAGTGCATGGGTGACTGTCTTCCTTGACTCAGGAGGGATCCACTTGAAGGTCTTGCGGAGGATGCGGAGGGTGTTGAAGCAGTTGGAGGTGGCCACGTTGACCTGTCGGTTCATGGTGAGTGATAAGTCGAGTACGATGCCGAGGTTCTTGGCGTGGTCTAAGGGGGTAGGTGGGCTTCCAAGGGCGGTCGGCCACCAGGTGCTGTTCCATGCAGAAGGGGTGGTACCGAGAATGAGGATTTCTGTTTTCTCGGCATTGAGCTTCAGGCAGCTGTTGGTCATCCAGACTGCGACATCTTGCATTCCTTTCTTGAAGTTGAATTTGGCAGTGGTGGGGTCTTTGGTGAGGGAGAGGATGAGCTGGGTGTCGTCGGCGTAGGATTCAATGTTGAGGCCGTGTTGTTGGACGATGGCTGCAAGGGGGGCCATGTAGATGTTGAAGAGGGTGGGGCTCTGGGATGAACCCTGTAGGACTCTGCAGGTTATTTTCATGGGGTCAGAGAGGAAGGGTGGGAGTCTGATACTTTGGCTTCGTCCGGTGAGGAATGATCGGATCCAGTCCAGGGCTGTTCCTTGTAGGCCTGCGTGGTGTAGTTTAGCGACTAGTGTGCGGTGGGAGATGATGTCTAAGGCCACTGATAGGTCGAGTAGGATGAGGGCTGCGGGTCCAGGAGGTTGTGGATGTCATCTGTGGCGGCGAGTAGGGCAGTCTCTGTGATGTGGTTGCTTCGGAATCCAGATTGGGATGGGTCGAGGACTGCGTTCTCTTCAATGAATCGTGTCAGTTTCCTGTTGACTGTTTTCACTGCAACTGTGGCTGCGAAGGGGAGGAGCGAGATGGGACGATAGTTCTTGAGGTCGGTGGGGTCAGCTGTGGGCTTCTTGAGCAGAGGTCTGACTTCTGCACGCTTCCAGTCGACTGAGAAGGTGCCTGTTTTGAAGGTGGTGTTGATGGTGCATTGTAGTTCGGGTGCGATGGCGGCCGCGTCTCTGTGGTAAATGTGAGAGGGGCAGGGGTCATGGGGGCTCCCGAGTGGATGCTTTTCATGGTTGAGGCGGTGTCTTCGGCCGTGATCGGTGTCCAGTTTGAGATGGTGGGCTGGCTGGTGTTTCTGGGGGCGGGGGCTGTCTGTGGTTCTGGTGGATGGTCGATGAAGTTGTCATAGAGGTTTTTGATCTTGAGGTGGAAATAGGTTCCAAGCTTGTCGCAGAGGTCTTAGGATGGGGTGATGTCTGTCGCTTCGCTGCATGGGTTGGTGAATTCCTGAATGACACTGAAAAGTTCCTTGGAGTTGGTGGAGTTGGCCAGAATTTGTTGTGGATGAAGTTCCTCTTGGTGGCTCTGATCTGGTTGTGGTAGTCCGTCATGGCGTCCTTGTAGGTGGTGTTGTTTTCGGTTGTCTGGGTGTTTCTCCAGTTCTTCTCCAGGTGTCTGCAGGTGCGTCTGGTTTCTTGAAGAGCGTTGATGAACCAGGCGAGCTCGTCTGTACAGTCGGAGATCCAGGTGTGGAGTTCTCTGGCTACGTTGTTTGCGTCGGGTGCCAAGGTGTGGTTGTCTCGGTTGAGGGTGGAGTTAAGTTGCTCATCTGTAACCTTGCTCCAGTTCCTTCGTGGTGGGCGTGGGGCTGGTTTGGGTGCCTTGGGTTTGTTGATGGCGAAGTGTATGCTGTGGTGGTCTGTCCATGGCGGCTGCGTGTGTGGCTGAATTGGATGCTGTTTCCTGCTGTGACAATGGGGTTGAGGGTGTGTCCTGCTCTGTGGGTCGGTGTGTTGATGAGTTGTTTATGTCCGATGCTGGCGAGGTTGTCATGAAAGATAGTGGAGTTGGGGGTCGCTGGGGCTCTCACCACCCTAAAGCCGACCCTGTTCAGTTTGGGCATCACATGTACCATTCAACAATAGATATAGGGCCAGATGCATCAAAGGGTTTTGCCCATTCTGTGTCTATGGGAAAATGTGTTCATGGATGTGGCCCATAATGCCCAACAGTGTAATTCTTGTTTAAAAGAAATAAAACTTTCATTATTATTAAATCAGCATGCTTAGTAACTCTAAGGTGTTTCATACTTTAAGCAAACACAGTCTTCACACTATACCTTGCGTGCATGGATATCAGGGTTACTGTCATTCTTATTTAATGTAGAATTAGCCAGGTGCAGTGCCTTCTCTGGGAGCAGTTGTCTATGTGTTAATGCTACTGTTCAGCAAGCTATTGAAAGGCTTCAAGGCTTCTGCAATGGTACCACCAGGCTTGTAAAGGTGGTGGTACCGCAGTCTGCGCAGCACGGTCCAACAGCAGTCTATGCTATGCTTTCTTGCTGTTGGATGACCTAAAGGTGTTACAAACTAATAGAGTGATCATGCTAAGTGGAAGATATATGCTTACAGGTCATGAACACAAAAGCAACTCCGCTGGACCCATGCAGATCTTATAAATGATCGTATTTGTGCATGTGAGATTCAGTATCTTCTCTGCTGCTTATGGTTGTCTGGGAGGATGGTGACCCTCTATCAGCAGCTCTGGGCGAGATGCATAGGTTCACTATAGTAAATGAATACCACCCACGGTGCCACCTAGGGGTTCATCCAGGCCCGCGTAAGGTGTGTGATGCGAACCTTCAGGTTCCGGGCGCAAAGGCTCAAACCCTCGGGATGCGAGGTCACAGTCACAGGGCGGCTTTGCTGCTGTAATGTCACAGGGTCCAGAGTTTCACAATGATAATGGTCAACCAACTTAGGTACTGCGGCGCTTCTTCAAGCAAGCTGCTCAAGTTGGTCAGCTTCTTTGGGTTGAGCTGGACAATCGAGTATATCCAAGGAGTCTCAGTCAGTCTAAGGATCAGTACATCACAGAAAAGCGGGCACACTGGATCACAGTGACATTACAAGGCAGGTTCGAGGCACACAAGACAGTCTGCATCCTTCTCAGCAGGACCCAGCAGCACAGATCACTTCATCAGTCCTAGGGTTATAGTTCTTATCCTTTAAAAAGGAGACAGCCAAGGTGCCTGTCTCAGGTCTTCTCCATTCTCTCCACCATTGACCAGGGCCTCTTCTAGTAAAAAAGTGAACATTTGGCATGTTAGCGGGCAGCTTATATCCAGTCCTGGCGAGAGCTGTCCCAGTCTAACATATTGTTAGGGTTGAAATTACTCCTATAACTTTGGAGTATATGAATCACTGTGGAGAGTGGATTATTAACAATAGGGCATGACTTCATGGCAGGAGTCTTCAGGTGAAACTGCTACTCACACTTTGGGACTCCAAGCAGATAGTTTCTGCTCCACAGCACAAGGCGCATGATGCAGGGGACAGGCAGGTAGCACATGACCTCCTGCTAAGTGTGCATCTTGACTCTGCTTCTAATCAGGGCACAAGTCCTAAAAAAAGTGAGGGGACTAACCTAGTTAAGCAGTATGCAAGTGACATCACGGCACTTGACATCATGACGCGTGATATCACGGCGCATCGGCACATGACAATACACGTGGCATCACAGGAATTGACATCATAGGAAGTGGCATCACAAGCCGCGACTTTAATATGTACGTGTGATGTGCTCTGACACTCTGCTTTGGGATGAGTAGCGCTATACAAGAAAAAATAGTGGTACTTAAATTATTTCAACGCCTCCTCAGGGGTAGTAGGCACTATATAAATTACATTTATTTTGTGTAAATACTGGGAGAGACCAACAAGTCTGACATTCTTACAGTGCATGCATATCTAGTAAACAGAGCCTGAACAAAGTGAAAAGCTGCCTCTCTTAAGTATGTGTGAAGTGCTAACAAGGTGTAAGCCTTTGTTTTCTCACTGCATCAGGTGTCAGTCTCCTGACTACTCCCAGCCAAGAGACTCGAACAAAAGGAGGCCTGATGACCCCTCAAATTCGGCCTTTGTTATGGGCCCAGCAGGAGTCTAAAAGAAGTAAGCTCCATCCCCGCCTGCACGTTGTTTCATGTTTCAGATGGAAAGCAGACAACGAGCAGACACTGCTGAAAGTGTCCAGGTGTTTGGAAATCACACCGGGTCGAGTTCAGCACATTATTCAGTTGGGCCCAACTTCTTGGCAGGGTGGAAAGCGTCCACCCCATGAAAATAGTGGGTGGACGCCGTCCACCCGTGTATACCCCCGACTTGTGCCCTGCTTCTAATCCACTGCAGATGTTCAGGTTTTGTTACCAGTAGATCTGCGGGAACTAGATAGGTTTCAGCCTTGTGCAACAAATGGCCATTTGGCCCATTATGATGATTCAAGATGGTTTAAAAAAGGGATTTGGGAGAGAGGTGGGAATCTAAGGGAAAATGTACTGAGACATGCAGGGATCAACCCTATGAAGCACTTTTCACCTTGAAGAGAGACAGACAGACACGCACGCAAATAAACACACACACACACAAAAATCAAGGCGGGTGAGAAGGCCCTGCCATGACATTTTGCATGGATTTAACAGGGAGAGCCTGTAGGCAGTCTCCATACTAAGATTTAAGTAAAGAGATCTCTTTACTCATAAAAGCAGTACCACTTTCTCTGCTCCTCACAGGAAGCAGGCAGCCTCCCTCCCCTCCCCTAAGCCAATGGCAGCGCTGCAATAACAGCGTTGTGATTGGTCGGGACGCCGACCACACAGGCGTCAGTGGGGAGGCCATTTTCTCCATGTACATGGAGAAAAGGCAGAGTGCGTATGACTGGTTTGGTCGACCCTGGGGCCGACCAAACAATCAGCGTCCTCAGAGTGGGCAACCTACTCCTCCCCTGCCCTAGAGCAGGACCGCCCACCCGCCAGCCCCCAACGAAACCCTTCAGCTTTCTCGCAGTGTGAGAAGCAGAAGCATAAAATGGTATTTACAATACATTTTATGCTTCTGCTTCTCGCACAACGAGAAAGAAAAAAGGGGACGCTCCTCCGCCCACATGGAGGAACGGCCCATGCCCACACCCCTCAAACACATATCTTGTTGTTTCAGTTTTTTTACCACTAACATGATATAGAGTACTTCCTAGGAGAGTTGAGATACATGTCTCTTGTGCAAGATAACATACCGGGCCTACCAGAATGATAAAATTAGGAGCATTTTGACAAATGGACTCATTGCTTGGGACTTTCGGAGATATAGCTTTTTTTTGCGCGCCTATTATGCCCAATGTATGTAGACATCAAGAACATGCTCAACTTCTAGTGTTGATGTGTTGCTCCTCAACCTAAAAGAAGAAGGCAACTGGCTACCTTAATGCCTGAGTGGCCACATTCTTTAAAAATAAACGTACAAGGGTGTCTTATTCTAGTCTACAAATTGTGGAAGGGTTCCATTTCATTCTTAGAGGGGCGTCAATGCAGTGCTTGCTTCCAGCGGATACTGAACCCTTGGACTCAAAGGTGGAGTCAAAGGGTGGGCACCGACTGCCTGGGCTGGATCTTTTCTGGCGAAACGTGGTGTTAGTGAGACAAAACACTGCAACAAATCCTCAGGTACATTGACATTTAGAATGAAAGGGGTAACAGCATCCGGAGCAGGGAGGGTATTAAACCAATAACTGATCAAGCTTATGTGGAGCTTAACCTCTACTGAGAGGTCACAAAAAGACAGCAGGGCTTCCCTTCTAGGAAATAGTCATCAGTTTTTTTTCTCAGAAGTCATCCGAGTAAACATTTCCTAAATGCTTTGCACAGCAGACTAAAAATCACCAGCAGTATCTGTTGATTCACTGCAGAACATTACTGAGTCGTGCAAAATCACAAGGAAAACAAGGCGCCGTGCCCAAAAAAACTCATGATACCTTTCTGAAACCTTTATTAAACACAGTTAAAAACTACAACACACCACAGAATATGCACACTATTACGATCCATGTGATAATAGGCCCGACCAATTAAAAGAAGAAATTTATAAAGCACTTGAAAGAATATAATTAGTAAAAACTATGGGGCTTATTTACAAGCCCCTTGCGCCACTTGTGCGTCACTTTTAACATGGGGAAAAGTGACGCAAAAGTGGCGCAAGGGGCTTGTAAATCTGCCCCTATTTGTTTTTTCGCCAATTTAACCATTTCAAATGGTATTTTCCTGACTTCTCAGCTGTAAACACAGTACATTATCACGCACTATGACGATGCGCGCGAAGGGGTTATTGCCACAGAAGGTGATTTTACAATATAATGTGTTGAAGTCAACATGAAGTGTAAGGATCGTCGGTGATTTGTAAATTTCCATCAATTTTCTTCTTCACCACAACCTTGACCAGCATGGAGTAGCTGCTGCAGCCCTCCGGCTACCTTGGGCGGCTTCCAGGGCTTTGTTTGCCGCTCTTGAACTTGCACTGACACAGGGGTTTCTTTGATGGCAATGCTTCAATGTCAATAGTAGTTCACAAAAAACATTGTTGAAAGTACACATTCTCACTGGTCACTGATAAAGAGCAACTGCTCCCAGGGATTTTCGTCCAACCTTGGAAAATGTTTTAGGGAAGAGCTCTGGTATTAATGCTGATCAGCGGCCTAGGAACTTGGGTGATAATATGGCATTACAGCCTGATGCTGAGGGCTATACCAGTTGTTAAAGGACCTCAACCCGTCTATAGGTCAGAACCGGACTCGAGGGCCTCCTATAAGGAGGGCGAGGCCTCTAGAAAGTGGCGTAGCCCATGGTAGAAGGGATATAATGGTATTAGAACATTCCACCCAAATAGGTGGAATGCTGTCAATTATAAAGGGAGAAACCGAAAGATAAGCATTGGACTGTTGGATCAGAAGGTCTGTACTAGACATTGTAATTCAGAAAGCTGTACACTGCCATAAATGCTGCATTTTGATTGGGTGCTAGCGGATCGATATCTATCCAGGGGATTCACAGCTAGTACCTGAGATAAGCCCCATTGCAGTTTCAAGCCACATATCACTGTGCCAGTGAAGATCACAGAGTTCTAATAATGATCTAGAATGTTCACTGAACTCACAGAATGTGTGTGTGCTGGGAGGCATATGCTGCTGCAAAAACAGCTTTAGAGTCATTCATTTTCCTGCAAATCAGTCCATGCAAACATTCCTTTTGCTTTGCATGTGTTATATTTTTTAAGTGCTTCATGGCTTGTGTAGTTCATGACAATTTTGATGATTCTTTTAAAAGTCTTGATGCTGTGACTAATTTACAATGTTACTTTTTTTAAATTGCATTAGTTAATTACCTTTTAATGTAGTACTTGGAATGGAAATGTCCCCTGCTTGGTGTACAGTTGTGACTCTCTGAATGCTTAACTTTGAATATCTAGTGTCCCAGGTTTTGGAATGTCGGCGATGCCTCATGCTCATCTCGTGTGTGTATGGCGGCCTGCACCTGTCCATTGACGTAATTGATGTCCTGGACCTGTTCTAGACATGGAGGGGCACGCCAAGAGCGCTCTGCTTTGCGACAGTGACAGACGCTCTTAAGATCGCTTGCAATCCTGGTGATGGCTGCTTCCTCACTTTGCTGCATGGCCTCCCTATATCATTTTCATTTTTGCACATTTATATAGCGCGAACTCGACCCGAAGGTATTGGAGCGCTTTACATAGCACCGTATTTACATTACACATTCAGGCACGGGGAGATTAAGTGATTTGCCCAGAATCACAGAATGTGGACGCGACCTCGACGCTCCAACCCCGGTTTCCAGCACCAGAGGCGGCAGCGCAGCCGACGGACCACATCCTCTCCCCGAGGACGGGAGCTGACGGCCATGTACATACATCTGAGGGAACTTCCCCAAAGCAGAAAGAGGTCATGGATTAACATGCTGAGGCCTACCCGAGGCCTGCCACCAGGACTCTCTTTAGTGAGAAAGCTAAGACTGAGTGTACACTTTGCCTGGGAGTGGAAAGCACTGCAGCTGTGCCTGAGACCAACCCCAGATGTGTCCTCTCTTTTAGAAGAGAGAAGGGCAAGGAGTGAGCATTGGTACTTTTGCTGAGGTACTGAGGCCCTGTGCCAGAGACTCATAGTACCTGCTTACTGTAGTGTGTAGTGTTGTGCTTTAAAGTGTATGCGTAAGAAACTGGGGTTATTAATTGTGAAGGATGTGAGTCTTTCAAACGTAATATGTCTGGAACTTTCTTTTTACTGGGAACCAATAACCCCATTGAGGCAACTGTCTCTCTCAGTGTAGCGAAGTTAAGCAATCCAAGGTAAACTCAGGGGAGGTGGTGCAAGTGTGGGCTTTTACCCCCAGCTCACTTGTATGCCACAACAATAGTCACAAAATCAATGTCCAGTCAGTGCTTTTTTAATCAAGGAAAAGTTATTTATTACACACACATTACTAACTATGACCTATTAATTATAAATGTATACAATCAGGTAGATGGAAACACCTTTGGTGACACCCTTAAACAGTTCACACCCCAGCAAGCCTGGAACTCTAGAACCACAATCCCTCTGCCTTTACTAGATGCAATATCACAATATAAAAGGATTTCATTATCAATAAGTCAGGCCTATTGCCTTTGTCAGCGTTTCACCACAATAATAAGAGGAAACCACATTATAATCAATCATTAAAATCAATGGGGTTAGTACCAACATTCAATACAATTCATTAGAAAGAAAAACATTTCATTGTCAACTATCAAACGTTGCCAATTAAGCATTGTTTAAATAACATGTCCCAGAGTCTTAATTTTACTTTATCCCTGCTGCCACTGCAATTTAAGGACTAACCAACAGGCATCTCCAAACTGCAGTGCTCACAGTGGCGGCCCCTCTGCTAAGGCGGAGGAGCGTCGCCCCACTACTCTGCGAGCAGTTTTAAAAGGAAAACTAAAATGATAATAACTAACGTAAATATCATTTTAGTTTTCCGTTCCTGCTTAAGTGAGGGGCAAGTTGGGCTGAGCTGGCCAAAGCAGGGGCCAGGGAGAGCAGTGGTGAGCACACTCTAAGTGCGCATGACAGTTTGGCCAGCTGTCTTGAGCTGCCCAAACCCTTGTGCGCACTTTGCATGTTCTTCACCAGGTTTATTGCGCAGCCTGGGTGGGGAACATGCATGGCTCCCACTCCCTCTCTGATCTCCAAATCACGGCCTTCAGACCAATGTCGTGAATGGATAGGGGAGTCTGTGCTTCTTGGTTCCTGCTGTCCACCAAGGAGCCGAAGAGGACCAAGAGGCGGTGTCCGACTGGCCTGCAGGTAAGTATTTAATTTTGTTTCTCATTTACCCCCCATCTTCCCCTCCATCCGCCACCCCCTTAAATAGCGGCCACCAATGAGTGCTGATGAGCAGAAGCGCCAGCTCCTGAAGTGCTTAAAAACATAGATAACACTTCCCCGGGTTCAGGGATTAAATCACCTGGGAGATTTGGGGGAACTTTTGGAGGTAAACTGTGTGGTGCTTTGGGAGGGGACTGCTCTCATGGCAGCCCCCTGAATGAAAACTTTGTGGAATGTTGTGGTGGCCCTGGGGCACCATGTCGTACTTTGGTATTCGGAACCGCGTAAGGGACAGGGCCCTACCTCTGTCTATTTTGGTATTAGCGAACCGCAAATGGTAAATGCGGCACGTACGAATGCTTTATGTGCCGTTCTAGCTACGAATGCACTGTGTACACGTTATTCTGCTCAACTACGCGGGTTCCATTTTGGAAGCAGTGGCCATCTTGTCATTGCCCTCACATAGGCTATGATGGAGTTAATACGGGCCTCACAGCACACGGGCTTTCCCTCTGACTTCTCTGTGACCTGGGCAGCTGGCTCTGCTGCCCCGGGTCAAACCGGTCTCACGAGCTCCCCTTCCTCCTTCCACCTGTGATTCGTATCAGGGCTTGACCCGTCATAAAACCCTTTCATTCTACACAATCCCCCGGCTAATCTCTTCCACACCTGCTTGTTCTTGCTTTATGACTTGTTTCCCAAAACAGGAGATGCTCATATTTATTGGGGGGTCTATTTACTTCAAACATGGGATCTGAACCTTCCTGTGTAAATCATTGTGGGCTGGCCGAACTGGAATGTGGGATGGTCATCATGACTCTGCTTTTTCATTTGTAATGTATGCCTTTATATGACCATATCGTAAACCAAGGAATGTATGCCTGGAGCATGATATTTTGTACTTAAGGAGAAGTTCGTTCCTATGATTTTCAGCAGTCTCCTGAGAACATACACGCTGTTGTACTTCTAGGATACCTGTCATTGGTCTGCAGCCAATAAACGATTCTTTGACTTCACCCAGAAGACTCTGTGTTTCTGTAGGTCCGGAACAGGGTGAAACCCCGAAGTCATAGGGTGTGTGCCCCTGCACCGCTGGGTCTAAAATACCCAGTACTTCAGTTTGGCGCCCAACGTGGGGCCGATTTCAGCGGTACCAGTCCAAGCCAGAGGTTCGTGAGGAGCTTCGTGTGGAAATTCCGGAGGAAGGCCGCCACTTCATCGACCCCTGCATGTCGACGTGGTCCGAAAGTCTTTTCTGCGAGGTTCTCCGCGTCCCGACGGCTACGAAGGACTGCTGCCCTGATTAATCGACCTGTTTTGGACCCTTGACGAGTTTGAGAGAGCGAAACAATCGAGAGAGTCTTCTGGTGACGTCATCGATCAGCAATATTCAGTTAAGTATAAGTGGAGCGTCTCCCATTTGTTTTGGTATCCCTCTGGATCGTTTGATTTGATTGGTGATTTGGTGTTTGCAAACCCCAAAGCCAGAGGACTCGTGCATTCACGAGAATATCGTAATCGATAATCCTCTGACGTTTGGATCTAGACTAGTGAGCGAAGATGCCTGGTTCTGGACTATTTGGTAGATTATTCTGTTTGGGTTGTGGAAAAGATTTCCAGCTGGAAGAATCATGTCCGGTTCCTCCGGTTGGAACTCCAACTTATGAGCTCTATGTGAAACATGGCGTAGGCCCCATTGCATATAACGAAGTGAGGATCCACTACACCAGGAAAGACGGTGTTTTAAAATGGCCCCAAAATGGTAGTTTTGATACCGATATTTTAGATAACCTGGAAATTAAATTGTTTAAGAAGAAAGCCCGGCCGGCGATGTTTGACTCTTTCCGCTTATGGCGAAAGGAAGCCAAACAGAAGGAAATTAAGCTAGCGAAAAAGAATAAGGGAGAGAGAGGTATGTCAGTAATGCAAGCAGCTGTACAATTTAAAGATAATGAAGAGGAGCAAATGAATGAGCAATTGCACAGGCAGCGTAAGTTAGGGATTGACAAATGTTACCCAGCTTTGCCACATTCTAAGCAGGATGAGTTAGAAGAAAAGGAGAAAGATCCCTTAATGTCGCATTTGTTGAGTTCGCCACCCCCGTATGCTCAAACTGCCACGGCGCCTCCCCAGCTTGTAAATATGCCACCTCCAGTGCATATACTGCAAGCCTTGCCGCAACCGCCAGTTGCTTTGCAACCAGTTCCTATTCCTGTAGCGCAGTCTTCCCAAGCGCCTCCAGTAGTGCTTCCAACTACCCCCGCACTTCCTGCGACTTTGCTTAATCCAGTAACTGCCTCCCCTAACGCTCTTCCTTCTACCACTCCAGTACCTGTCTCTACATCCTCTTTTCTTCCCTCTGTTTTTCCCCCTGTTCTCGCCTCAGCTTCTCCTTCAGCGCGACAGCGTTTAGCTAATGTGGTTACTACATTAATGTCGCCTCTCTTTGGGTCATCTGGTGCAACTCCTGGTGTACAGCGTAAGCAGTTGCGCAGCCAATTGCCTAACCCCGATGAGAAAAAGGTAATAGATCACATGGCGCGTAGATGGATCGTTTTTCCTTCACTGTATGATGTGGAATCGGTTGTTAACACTTTCCATCAATGGGATGCCCCGAAACAGAGATATGTATTCGAGAAAATGTGCGAAATTCTCTGTGAAGAATTGGAGGATAGTGGTAGAAATCCGAACCCGCAGGAATTGTGTAGAGTGAGGTTCGATTTTGGAACTGGTATAATTGTGGACCGCGAAGTAGATAAAGCAGTTGCGGTTGTATTGTCCTTAAGGAATGACGATTGCCAACAGTCATTGTTTGAACACGAGGTCCTTGTGGGGAAAAAGGCAAAAGCGCGACAATACCCTATGAGAGAAGTTCCCCCGGTATGGAAGGAAGCGGTTGCAGCTGTTGGTGGTAACCCCGCTGTGCCAGCGCATTTCCAGCGTGTTTGGGTGCATGTTCCATGGAAGCGCTCTGAGGTGTTAGCACTTAAGCAGACATTGCCTGATCCCCGTAAAAACCCAGCAGGTTATTATAAAGAGTTGTCACAGACGGCAGGGTCATGCATTATGAATCTGGCCGACATAGACATGTTGTTTGGCAATGTTGTTCCACAGCCTCTATGGGGATCAATTCGTAATGTAGATCACAATGCAGAACTAGGGGATACATGGGCTAACATTGTTGCTGCTGATGCTAGACAAACGGGTGGTGCGAAACCAGAACCTTTAGTAGCTGAACTCCCTGGTAGAATCATCACGTATATGAAGACACTAATGCCTGCGATGCGCGTAAATTGGGACAAGTTATCTGCATGTAAGCAAAAGAAAGATGAGACAGTGTCAGACTTCTTTACTAGGTTTGAAGAAACGTTTATTGACCACAGTGGGCAGGATATGAGTACTGAGGGTGGCCAACGGTTGTTTGTGGATAAGTTTGTGCAGAATTTACTCCCTGACCTGTGTAAAAAGTTGAAAGATTCAGAGAGTTCTTGGGCCGTTTCTTCTTCAGCGCAAATACTGGCTACTGCACAGTATTATGAAAACAGAGATAAAGACGAGAAAGATAGAACGGAGAAGAAAACGAAGGAACTAAAGACAAAGGTCCTTTTACAGCAGGCCTATCCACCACGTGGCGGCGGTAATAATTATAGACAACCCCAAGGTGTCTATCACCAACCCCAACAATTTCAGACTAATCAGCAAATGAATGGGTATTATCAACCACGTGTCCCTGTAGGTCCCAACCAATGTTCATACTGCAAAGAGGAAGGTCATTATAAATATAGTTGCCCTAAATTAATGCAACGGAACGGTAATACGTATGGCGCAAGAGGTAGAGGTGGTCAGCAAGCTCCTAGAGGCAGAGGGCGTGGAAGTGTTCCACAAAACACGCGTCCTCTTCCGCCCCAAAGCGCCATTAATAGCTTTGATCAGCAAGCTAATGCGACTAGTAATACGGCTCAGTATTATAATAATGATTATTATGCAGAAGATGGTGATGCAGAGAATAATGATTACTAGGACAGCCATAGACAGAGAGAGGGAGTTGTTTCAGTGCCAGTGGATCAGAGTGGACCGTATGTTGAGGTGACTACAGCAAATGTAACGGAGCCTTTTCTGCTAGACACTGGTGCTGCAAAGAGTTCAATTATGCATTCCAAACTCCCTGGCGCACCTTTGTCTGGCGATATAAATGTTTCAGTAGGTTTTTCTGGCGCCCCAGTTAGGAACCCGATTTCCAGTCCCATGTCACTTTCTGTTGGACCTTGCGAGCTGAGAGCGCCCCTGATCCTGACAACAGGTTGTGGTGAGAATTTGCTGGGATTAGATTTGTTGAAAAGATTGCACGCTACACTGTATTGTTCTCCTTCAGGAGTACAACTTACATTAGGCAAGCAAGTGGTTTCTCCAATGTATTTGTCTAAAAACACGATGCCGCCTGAATTGTCATCCCTTCCGGATGCCCTTTGGGCTACTGGTCCCAATGACGTGGGCCTCTTGGAAATACCACCATATGTGGTGACTCTAAAGGCTAATGCCAGACTGCCACGTATTCCCCAGTACAAGATCTCTAATGAAGGCCAGAAAGCATTGTTAGACATTGTCAGCGACTTGATTAATAAGGGTGTGATTGAAGAGACAAGAGGCAACGTTTGCAATAGTCCGATTTTACCTGTTTTAAAACGAACGGACCCTTCACAGCCACCTGTTTACAGATTTGTGATTGATCTTAGAGAGGTTAATAAGATTGTTGTGCCTCAGTTTCCGGTTGTCCCTGATATAACTGCCTTGTTAACGATGATTCCAGCCTCTGCTGCATGGTTTTCAGTGATCGATTTAAAGAATGCTTTCTTTAGTATCCCAATTGCAGAAGAGAGCAGAGACATTTTTGGTTTTAGTCTGGGAGGCCGAAGCTTCCGCTTCAAACGCGCTCCCCAAGGCTACTGCGAGAGTCCATCCATATACAGTCAAGCTTTGAAAGCGCAGCTTGATGCACTTGTTTTACATAGTGGCGCTATCCTGATCCAGTACTGCTCGATTACCTGTATGATTTGACTGTTAAACTGCGTGTTTTGCACCAACAGGTACATGATACTCTTCCCCAAGCCTCTGAACCTCCTGGACACCCCATCAACCCTGGCTCGTGGGTCCTGGTCCGGAATTTCCAGCGTAAGGGCAACGACGAACCTCGCTGGATCGGCCCCCATCTTGTTCTTCTTTCGACAAGATCAGCAGTGCGAGTGAAAGGGAAGAAGCACTGGATTCATGGTACTCACTGCAAGGTAGTTCCCTTGCCTCTGCCATATGACCAGTGGGTCAACGAGGGTATCGCCGACTCAGAGACAGACATTGTACCTCGCTTTGTACCATTCAGTGACGCCCGCTTAAGAGACACAGCTTCAGTCCAAGAGAGTGACAATATTCTGCAGGAAGCTGTGCCGCCATCAAATCGACTGGACACCACTGAGCCTGAACTTTTGTTTCAAGACCAAACAGCACCTGGCCATCTCCGCTATAACTTGAGACCTAGGCCCATGGACAAATAAAGATTTCCTCATTATTTCCCTTTTGACATTTTTTGCTCTCCCATCTGAAGGACTTTATTGATTTTTGTTTTTCGAACCACCATCCGGGTTCTGCCGCAGGGTCGCGGTGCCAAGACTTTGGGGTACAGGCCGAAGACGCTAGGTCAACGGTTCTGGTTGGTCTAGGGCGTTTCCCTGGACTGACAGGCGTACTCCTTAGCAGAAGAAACTCATCCACCGCGAGCGGCCCGAGTAGAGGATGGAGTTTTGTAGGATGGAGAGACCGATTGAGGAAATGAACTCTCAAACAAGGATGTGTAGAATTGTAAAAAGTAAATGTTTTGTCTTTTTGTGCTTTGTTACACTGTGTAGTATCATGATGTTTATTGTAGGATGTGTGTTTTTCTCTGCTCCAAAACCCATTGCACCCACTCAACAGCCTATATCTCTTTCTACTGCCTCCTCTCACTCTTTTCACCCTTTGCCTGAGCACGAACAGACCCGACGATCAGAGTTCGTAAATAACTCGTTTATCCAACTCTTGCACCAGCACCAACTGGTAATGAATACGACCAATTGCTGGGTCTGTGGGTTAATGCCCCATACCACTAACAAGGGTATTCCCTACCTGGTGCTACCGTACAGTTACAATGGATCGTCATGGGCATTCCAAACCATGTTTCTCTATGCTCTAGATACATACTCCCCTCGCCAACCGCGTTCCATCAGACCCATCACCAATAATAAGGCTTTGATGAAAGGAGTTGCCGATATGAGTAGGGATATTAATGCATACTCGTCCATTCCCAAAGAAGAGCTGAGACCTTATGTAGGATGGAACGCGACGGGGTATAGTATTAGTCTGGGTGAAAGACAGCGAAAAATCTCATCTCCAATCTGGGTCGTACCCCACCTGGGTCGGTTCTGCTTACAGGGTAATGGTCAGAACCCTAGGGCTCAACTGGGAAGAAGTGACTGTACTGAAACGTACACTTTCCCGTCACAGTTTTCCCCTGCATTTTTGGCTGCTAAGGGCACATATTTCATCTGTCATGACCGAGCATATACGTGGTTGCCCCCTGATTTCTCGGGCACATGTTATATTGCGAACTTGCTACCGCCGACATTTACTGCCGCCTCTGACTATCACAAGACCAGAGTTGTGAGAGGTGTGATTAGTAAGGAGGACACTGCCGGTCAGGAAGCAGGAGACTTTTTCCTGGGTTTCCTGCCGTTTTGGGGACCTATGGTCAATAGTAGGAACCTGAGACAGCTGACTCGTGTGGTTGAATCCACCGTCAATGTAACGGCTGGTGCCCTTAGTAATTTGACAGCTGAGCTCCAAGCGGATCGCCTTATGACTTTGCAGAACCGCATGGTCCTAGACGTTATTCTTGCAGACCGCGGTGGGGTATGCAAGGTCATCCAATCCAGTTGCTGCATTTTCATACCAGATAATGCTCCAACAGTGTATCAAGCCATCTCCAAACTCCATAAAATATCTGAAGCCATACACGTGGATAAGGGAGATTGGTCACTGATGGGATGGTTCTGGGAATTGATATCTGCCTGGGGTTGGAAAGTTCTAATGGTCATTGGAATGATCTTAGCCATTCTTTTCCTGTTCTGTCTATGCATACAGTGTGCTCCTGCGATATGTGGCCTCTGTGCTACCTTATGTGTAAGGAAACCTGTATCGAGGGACGAGCTAAGTAATAGGATGATGCTACAGCAACATCTCCATGACTTCGTGAACATTGACCTAGACTCGGATTAAGATGAGTATAGTGATTGCCTATGTAAGGGCAAAAGGAGGGTCTGTCGTACTTTGGTATTCGGAACCGCGTAAGGGACAGGGCCCTACCTCTGTCTATTTTGGTATTAGCGAACCGCAAATGGTAAATGCGGCACGTACGAATGCTTTATGTGCCGTTCTAGCTACGAATGCACTGTGTACACGTTATTCTGCTCAACTACGCGGGTTCCATTTTGGAAGCAGTGGCCATCTTGTCATTGCCCTCACATAGGCTATGATGGAGTTAATACGGGCCTCACAGCACACGGGCTTTCCCTCTGACTTCTCTGTGACCTGGGCAGCTGGCTCTGCTGCCCCGGGTCAAACCGGTCTCACGAGCTCCCCTTCCTCCTTCCACCTGTGATTCGTATCAGGGCTTGACCCGTCATAAAACCCTTTCATTCTACACAATCCCCCGGCTAATCTCTTCCACACCTGCTTGTTCTTGCTTTATGACTTGTTTCCCAAAACAGGAGATGCTCATATTTATTGGGGGGTCTATTTACTTCAAACATGGGATCTGAACCTTCCTGTGTAAATCATTGTGGGCTGGCCGAACTGGAATGTGGGATGGTCATCATGACTCTGCTTTTTCATTTGTAATGTATGCCTTTATATGACCATATCGTAAACCAAGGAATGTATGCCTGGAGCATGATATTTTGTACTTAAGGAGAAGTTCGTTCCTATGATTTTCAGCAGTCTCCTGAGAACATACACGCTGTTGTACTTCTAGGATACCTGTCATTGGTCTGCAGCCAATAAACGATTCTTTGACTTCACCCAGAAGACTCTGTGTTTCTGTAGGTCCGGAACAGGGTGAAACCCCGAAGTCATAGGGTGTGTGCCCCTGCACCGCTGGGTCTAAAATACCCAGTACTTCAACCACAATAGCCAATACTTGCCAGGGCATTCCCAGAGGCTTCTAGGGTGCTTCTAAGGCCCAGATGATTGGCCCAGTGAATATTTAATGAGCAACCTTGACACTTTCAAAAATACTTTTTTTCACAACTTTACCTTGTGCCACAAGTTTTCTTTTTAGGTGACCTGGCCTCACTTGGGGAACTCACATGCCTTTTTTCATTGTGGACCACAGGTGGGTGCCTCAGTGCCCCTGTGACCTCAGCAGGGTCCCCTCAAACACGCTTCACTCCCAGTGCACCATGCCGAAGCTGGCGCCACATTTCTGTCCCCTTTCTGCAGTCAGCGCGGGTGGGAAGATATTGGTGGTGTATCCCCCCTCTTTCTCAATGTATGGGCACAGGGAGGGGGGTGGCATACCACCATACATCCACAAGTGTGGCAGCACTCATATATTGACTATCTGGCCTGGGGAGATGCATCCTCCGGGACAGGTGCTTTTTGCGTCGTGCACCAGGCAGATGGGGTCCCCGAGGTCATGGAATATCTTAAGGAGAATGCGTCAACCATCTGGAACTTTGCTCTGCCCATGAGAAATATGGATTTTTATAGTCAAGAGCTGTTTCCTTATTTTCCCACTCAGTCTGCCCGGGCACATAGGCAGATTCCCTGGTGGTGAGTTCTAGCCACCAGCAACATTTTCCCCAGGCCTCCTGGCCTACACAGGATACTTTTTAGGGGGTTTGGCTTTGCTACTCCCTTGCCATACCAGTCCTCTGCCTGGGCTTCTGATGCTCTCACCTGCTTGGGGGGTGTCTTCCACAGTCCCTCCACAGCCATCAAGCTGAACACCGTCCCTGCTACACTACCCAGGTGCCACAGCCTCCTGGCTACTTGATGAGTACCTGTCTGTCAGCTGAGTTAAGTACCAGTCACATAAGTCCCAGGGAAACTGCCATTCCTCCTCAAATGTTCATCAGGGGGCATAAGTGGCCAGCGCCAAAGGCCCTGGAAAGACCCATCCTAGTTTTGGGTGCCAGCCAGAGTGAAAGTCATTCAGTCCATCCTTGCAGAGGCTCAGGGGGTCTTCTTCCTTTCAGACATGTCTGGATTTTCAGCCCTAGGTCCAGCGTCTTTATATGTCTCTCTCCTTTGTTTAGGGGTTTTTAAGTGGGTTGGAAAGTTCTGTACTGTGGGTACCTCTACTCAATCCTAGGGTGCCACATCATCACTCCATCCCACCCCTCCTGCACAGTAGTCTTTTACATTTAAAGGGTAAGACTTCAAGTGGACAAAGAAAAGACGTTCTCATGGAGCCTCGGTTCTCCCCACACCTGACACAGCTGCCTAATCCCTTCCTCCCACTAAAATTTCAAAGGGGAACCCCTACTGTCTTTGGGTTTAGAGGTCAGGCCTTCCCTCTTTGTTTCTTTGGGCTTGTCCAGACCTGGTGCAATGTGAAGAGGTAATTAGCAGATGAAGATTTCCTCCCCACCCTTTCCTTTCCCAAAACTGTTAATTGATCTATTGTGTGGTGAGGCTTTTGATCCTCCCGCTGGCCAGCAGAATAATGAACTTGGCCTAGTAGGATAGAGGGGGCAATGGCTTGGAATCAGATTAAGGTTGAGCAAGGGAAATATGATAATTCTTGAAGTGTCAGAAGAAGTGCAAGTATCACAAAAGCGAGACTGGATCTGCAATCGGTGTACATGTTTACCATAGAATTAATACCTGCCAGTATCTATAGGCCTAAGTATGTCAAATCTGCGATGGCACAGATTTCGCCCATAAGGTATAATGCAGTGAGCACACAGCCTTTTTAGTAAGCACCACAGAGCTAGACTATGAATGCCCAATTACATTATAAGTCCTACACCATATCAGTACCAATCCCTCAAGGGTCCCTTCTAGAACAGGCTAACCTGTACAAATATCAGGCTGACATAGGGGGTAAGATTCACTCACAGTAAAGGTCCAAAACTGAGTAGTCAAAAGTGAAAAATACAAAGGAATTTATTGGGTGGAACCAATTTGCTAAAGTATTGAAGTACTTTAATATTATAAATTACAAGCACTGAACAGGACAATCAATTATATCAGTATGTTTGTTGAGTGTTGAGCTTGTTGTGCCCCTACATTAACTGCCCTGAGAAGCCTGTAAGATCCTACCATTGCTACCACAGAGACAAGTGCTGAAGGGGTTGTACTTGGCCCAGTTTACAGAGGCATAGTAGGATGGATTCTGGGACATCCGTGGAAAAGAACCCCAGGCCCCATGGCTGAGGCCTGTGGCCTGATAGCCCTTACTTGCCCCATATCCCTCAAACTGGGTTAACAGTAATTATTTCTAGGGAATACAGTGCAACATTTTTGTAGATGATAGCATATATTTTTAATTGTCTTAAACCATTTCTTTACATATTAATCAATATAAAAATATTTTTGAAATAAGCGCACACTCATGCATGTAGACGCAACTACTGACAAAAGGAGGTGGGGGAAACGAAAAAGAAAAAATTAAAGGCCACATCTACAAAGATTCCCGTTTGCTCTTTCCTAATAGCACATTTTTGCAGTTCACTATTAGTAAATTTCAAAAAGCTATGCAATACAGTGTATTTAAAACTGTTTGCGATTCTCAGTGGGTTGCAATTGATTTGCATAATTCATATTCATGAGGTAGGTCGCAATTTGCGACCCATTGGGAATCGCTAAAAAACGCAGGGATGAAGGCCTGCTAGGGAAAGCAGACAACCATGTCTGTGTTTGCTTTAAATAAAGGATCTTTTTTAAAAACAATGCAGCCTGTATGCCTTAAAGGAAAATGGAATGCCTTTCAAACACAAAAATGAAAAATTGTCTTTTCAATTTTTAAGAGTAGGCAGTGGTCTATGGGACTGCTTGCTCTTAAAAAAACGTTTTTGCATACATTCGTGAAGGGAAAAGGGTCCCTTGGTTACCAAATCGCAAAATAGTGTTTGGTACATATGAAAATGCTTTTTTGTGGTCGCAAATGCCCCGATTCTGTGAATTGGGCCGTTTACGACGGGCAAAAAGCTTTTTACATGTGGCCCTGAATGTTTAGATAGTACATCATTTGAAGGGTCTTACCAGCCATAGGAAAACAAATCCTTGTCAGGTGTACAACGGTGGAACATGTTCTTCCTGCAGCAATCAAGAACGCAGCATGATCCTTTTTATCCCCCGTGAACACTTGACGGTCACTGGAAATAAGACATACAGGGGGCAACTGATGACTCCAAGGGAAAGAATTTGGGAACAAAACATAAACTAATATAACAAACTAAAATAACAAAAGAGAATACAGGTGCGCATCCATCCGAACCAGCGAGGTCCCCAGTCTTGTCTTTGAATACTCCTGATCATTGATTGGTTGCATTCTTTATTATGTTAAATATGTTCACCAGTACTCGCAATAATTATTGTTGTCACTTGAACCATGCAAATATTCTTGTACACTTGTTTCTAGATTTGTCTCAGGTTACTTTCAGGGCCAGTTTAGCATGAAACAACAAGACAACATTAGATTATTTCCCAGGAATAGTCGTTGTTGCCCTCCCACAATGAGGTCCTTGATAGTATGAGGTGACTCACCTGAATTAGGTCTTAGGGTGACTGATATCTTTGCCACACCGAAGGCACCTGCAAAAACTATACTATTTTACAAGGTCCAACTGCAGGTTACCACATAGAATACTGTTGGCTCATTTTTGGTTTCACATCTGCCTTAATGTGCCCAAAACGGCAACTCATGCTGTCAGAGCAAAAGCATTATGTCCCTTAATTAACACTGATCGCATGTATCAGATACAAACAAGAAGGTTTTACAACATTCCCCAGATATATTCAAGACAGTTTCACAAGGTTCTTAATGTTCTAACAAGTGCTATGAATCACAACAAATGACTGAGTTTATAATGACTGAGTTCATAAGTGTCCCTTTCGTTTAAATGGTAAGCAACTTGAGGGAGTAGTTTGATATCCCAAGCTATAATGCCCTTTAATGTTTCAGCTTGCATACACACAAAACCATTTGGTCTATAAAAGAAAATCAATTGTACGCTAGCCTGCGGTGGTGATGGTGTTGTCCAAACTCGATGCCGTCCACCGATCAGTCTCCTGAGGGAAGTACAGGTGAGTCTGGTTGCTTCTCAAACAGTGGCAGCTCCTCCGTAAAACTCAGTTATTATCATTTTATTTTTTCCTTTTTAGTGCACAGCAGCTAAACTATACGAGGCAAGGCGGGCGGGCTGACAGATCAGTCGAGGAGTGGTTTGCCATGTGCCTATGACTGTTTGTCCGGCCCTCACTTTCCCTCTTCTCCACCCAGGCTGCATCACAGCCTGGGTGGAGAACATGCCCAGGGCTCCATTCCCCCTCTGAGCGCCAAGCCTCAGTGCTCAGACCAATCACAACGCTGCATTGTGGTTAACTCAGGGGAGCCTGAGTGCTTCCTGTTCCTGCTAGTGGAAGGAGGAGAGAGGTGACCAGAAGAAGCAGCAAGGAGGGCGCGTCAAGCAGGCAGGTTGAATTATTTTTTTATTTATCCTTACACCCAACCCCCACACCTCCCTTGCTGCCGCCTCTCCACCCCCGACCTGTGCCGGCCGCCGCTGTTCTCAAAGTTGCTAGTATCTTCCCATCGAGGGCATTGATTCTTCCTATGGCAGCCTGATTAGAAGGGATCAAGCGGGGTTTGTTTGTCCAACACCAGCGGTCAAGGACTGTCTTTCTTTCTCAAGCGCAGCTGCAGTCATTGCGGTCAGGTAAAATGCGCGCCACATGCAGCCCGGGCTGCTGGAGGGCTAGTTTAGGAATGGCACTGGATTCTTTGTCCAGCGATGTCTGGAAACAAATTATAGCAAGAAAAAAATATTTTACTGAGATATCCTCAAAGCGGAAACCTCACTCGGATGTGCAAAGTGCTAAGTACTTATGAATTTTAGATAAAGCCCATTGTGATATATGCTCTGCATATAGTACCCCTATGGTTTGAGTGTCATATCCCTAACTGACCAATGACCATGCCTATAGCGTGCATGCCACAGAGAGGATCAGGTATGGTGTGAGAACCAAGGGTGCACTGTAACACAACCTACTTTTCTGGGAGTGCTGCGGGTCTTATGTTTATGGTTTGGGGTTTATCCATATTTGATTCCTGACAAACTTTTAATTTTAAATGTAAGGTCAGTCTGCAAATAGTTTCCTGCAGCTATAAAAATGCTACTGCGAACATTTAAACAGAAGATTTAAAAAATATATATCTACCAAAATGGTACTATTTTAACATTATGGTGGTGTTAAGCGAGAGAGAGGATGGATTATCTGAAGAAACAGTTGTTGAAAGAGGATGCTGCACTTGGAGAAGATTCTCTTTCATCAAAATCTTTTGCTGCCCTCACATATTTTAACCAGCTGGTTTAGTATCTGAATTAACCTTTAGCCTGCTCCACAGGAAAAGCTTTTAATCGAACATCTCCTGTTTAACAACCTGGAATCCAATGTGTAGGCTGTCCTGTTTTTAGTGTTTATTTTTTGTGGATTTCAGTGGTGTTTTTTTCAGTGTTTCCCAAACCTTTTGATATCATTGCTTATCCATGTTCATTTAGCTGGCTAGCCCCCAAATAAAAATAAAACTGTTTTCCAGTGTTTACAATCATCTTGTTTTTTGCAGTGATTGTTGTTGTTCATTTCAAGGAGAACTGATGCAGGGGTGTAGTGTCTTCCTATTGGAAGAGTATCTAATTAACTGGTAGACTGATTTAGGCAAATACATTCTGTGGATCGCATTCTCACTCACACTTACATCTCATTACTCTCTCACATCTCATTGCCTCTCACACTCATTCCATCAATCCTCTGGTTTACAGGACTATTAATGGAGTTGAAAGGTATGAGTGATATAGTCAATGTTTTAATGTTTACATTAAGGTTGGGTGCACATTCATAACCAAGTATTTCCATTGCAAATGTCTCACTGTAAGTCAGTCCTGACCTCTCAACAGACATCATTGTATTCTGAGACTTGAAATGTTGCTGTTAAAATTGGAACCATGGACTCAGAAACCACAGTAAATGTAAATGTGTTGTACTTGTATAGCGCACTGTTACCCTAGGGTGTCCTGGCGCTGTACTCATACCGCTGTGGAACCCTTCCTGGCTTTTCCCTGTAAAATGTCCACTCCTGGGCACCCCCATGGTGAAGCCAGGCATCCCAGCGCTGTTGGGGCCGTTGTGGAGATTAAGCAAGCTATTGCCCAGAGTTGCAGAGTGGGACCCATGATTAGAATAGGCACCGAGGCGAGAATTAACAGGTCCGAGGAAATTGAACCCAAGACCCGCCGAGGCGGGAATTGAACCCTGGTGCCAGGCCAGACCTCTGCATCAGGGTCTGCCGCTCTAACCATTGAGCCACACTGCTCCACAAAAGTAAAAGTGCAGTTGGGTAAAAAGCTGAGATTAGCTTAAAGTATCACATATAACAACTGAACACCTGGCAGCAATGAATTATTTTTGTGTGTGGAACGTCTTGTGTCTTGTTTTGAGCACTATTCCATGGAGATCGTGACAGGACTCTTTTCACAGGTACCTATCATACACCTTGCATTTAATGTTTAAAGTCTGGGTTGTTTGGCCATTGACCTGCTATAAATATTGACTTGTTAGAAAACTGGGATGATGTATTAAAGGGTTTTACCCATTCTGTGTCTATATCAACCGAAGTTGGTGCGGCTCCTGCTAAGTATATTTTAATCCTCAAAATGAAAATATATATATAAAATGGTATAATAGTAAAGTATTCATGAAAGGGGTAGTTAACATGTCTTACGAGTATCAAAGAAGATGTTGTCAGTGATGTTTATATGCACATTGAAGTGGCAATTGGCTCATGATGTGTTGGGTCTCAGAGGACTTGGAGTCCTTTGGATTTACAATGTGTTATATGTTTTCATGGTGTTACTGTAACATGGCTGTTGATAAAAGCAGAGAAGAAATTGTATAATCTGGCAATACCATAAAATCAACTGACAGCCTGCTGCTCCTTTGGGAAGTACATGTTTTACATATAAAGGCTTTTTCCTCTCATGACTGATGAAGATTTATTGACACAGAAAATGCATCCTCACTTAAGCTTCTAGATCACATACCATCATTTTCGTGAGAGCAACATGTGTAAAAACCATTTTCTCTTAAACATGGTTCCCCAAACCCAAAAAGAGGGTCAGCATATTTTACATGATTAAATCACATCAGAACTTACCACAGTTCTTAAATGTGTGTGTTACCATCAAGAAATGATTAATATTGTGACTTTAATGCGTTATTACCTTTTCTATATTAACCTTTTTGTAAGCCTTAAAACCTTTTGCTACTATGCATCTCAATGGAACAAAAAATGTGTAACCTTACCACCAACAAAATTAAATCCAACAGCTGCACTTCTAGTAAACTTCTAGTAAACTTCCACCTGAATAGACTCATGATAAAAAAAACATCTAATGAACACTTTTGTGAATATCACCCCAAAATGAAAGGGTCTGATTAACAATAACAATATTATCCAAAGGGGAGTGAACTACCAGGAATAAGTGTAGAAGAGCCCTCGACTTCGCCTCGGAACCTTCTGACTCCACCCCAGTCAGTTCCTACCTCGAGTGGCAATTATTACCCGTGTGCCACTCCATTGTCCTCAATGGAGCTCTCAACATTGCAATGGTCTAATCTCTGCTTCAGCACTTGACTGCAATTGTGTGATAGCTTAATCTCCATGCTTCTAAAATGATAACTATATTGTATGAATGTATATGAGAGGCATCTAATGAACAGGTAAAGCCATGCCAGATTTTCAGGTCTATGTGTACTTAATCAGTGGTAATCATGCAAATAATAGACTTATGTTAACCCCTCTTCACTACATGATCAATGATCATCTGTTTTGCTGCCAAATAATAATCTTTTAAGCCAGTGGTCTCCAACCTTTTCTGTAGTGAGATCTACTTCTGATCAGTGAAAATAATTGGAAACTACTGCAGGCTAAGCCACTCGCAGAGTGTTACCAGACACCCCCACGCCCAGCTTTATTGACTTTAGGCCTAATGTTCATTGAACCAGATACCATTGTTTGAACAGAATACTTTAACCAGGGGCACTATGACAGGGCTGCCATGCGTGTCAGTGAGAGTGTGGTCTTTGGAGCTGCAAGAACATGTGTACCTATGAATGGGATCTACGTGTTTGGGTGAATGAGAGCCTGTGTTTGTGGCACAGGATATACCTTTTGCTATTTTAGCACCGGTATATGTATAATTCAAATATACACCAGGAGAAATGTAAAGTGCAGAAAAATGTTCTGAAAAAATGTTTATAATATATCAACTTTTTCACCCCTTTAAATTTAAAGAGCTGTATTCTTGAATTATAAATATGACACCAGGTCTACCAGCCACAGGGAGCAAGATGTCTGCTGTGTGTAAAAGTGACACTTTGAAATGGAAGAAAATTGAACAGGAGATTTAACTTTATGTTTATATGGATTCCATAAAACACGTCCTTTAAATGTATTCCCATTTCAAAGTGTTGCATTTACAAACAGAAGGCCTCTTGCACTCAATGGCCTATAGACACTGTTTCACATTTATAACAGTAAAATACAGCCATTTATTTAAATGGGAGGAATTTGAAGTGAAGAGACATGCTTCATATAATATTAAGACATAGTTAGCTTAAGTGGAAGTGGAGAAAAACATTGACTCAGTATTTCATAGAACTACTTTTCTTCACTGTACATTTCTCCCATTTGAAAAAAAAATGACTGTATTTTTCAGTTATAAAATGGCACAGTTCCTACTGGCCACTGGGAGCAAGAGGCCTGCTGTTTGTAAATGTGACATTTTGTAATGGGAGAAAATTAAATGAAGAGTTAACTCAATCATTAAGTTAACTCTTCATTTAACTTTTCTCCCATTCAAAAGTATTCCGAAACATCATTTTGTTCATATGCGCCAATATTGACTTCACAAGGACTTTTACTCAAGATTTAAATGTCTTATTGCTTAATTTCTACAGCTCTGTGCTCTGGGTCATAAATCATACAAAATGCACAGGACACTAGAAACAGACAAATACCCTCTGCTTGATTTGAGAACACGTTTTGCATTTTGTCATTTTAAAACTTAAAACATTTAATGATTCAATTCAATCAAACCGTAACCTTTCAACTGAAAAATGAAGGAAAATCAGACTAAGCCTATATATTGGTATTTGTCTTTTTTTAAATTACAAATCAAATTAAAAAAACAAACAAATGTGTCTTACACTTAAGAAAATTAATGAAACCCACAGCACCTGTGGCCAAAGTGCATTATGGCTGCATTGTTCTTCAAAATAGAACAGAACAGTGCCATGTCAGAGCAGAGTTCTAAAACTTCTTTGTGGCCAAATTAGCTTCCATGTATTGGGGACGAGTGCAGGATGCTGCAGCTCCTTAAGTGCTATTAGTAAAATAAAATACAGCATTTTGTATTTGGGACTATTCCCACTATTAAGATTGTTATAACGCAAAAGGAAAAAGTGCTGCAGCCTGCAAGGTGTCTGGATTTGAACTGTTACATTTTCCAGAAGTTAAAAACACTATTCCGTATCATGTCACCACATAAGGTTATAATGAGCACTGCAATCAGGGCTGTATGAAGGGGGAGGGGTGGCCTTTCTAGGGGTGGCCTAATGGCATGTCGTTGCTGACACAAGGTTATACACAGGCACCAGACCTGCTGTCCCATACACATACACAGAGTCACAGACAAGCTCTTAGGTAAAAATCCAGCGTGAACAGAAAATACCTAATAGTGGCGGCTGGTGACATTGGAAAGGGGTAGGGCGTAAAACCTACGGGAGGTTCGGGGGGTGGGTTCTCCCCCTGAGAAAATTTTGAAAAAAAAGAGTTGGCAAATGTTGCATTTACAAGCAGACCAGAAGGTGTGAAGAACAGCTCAGTCAATACTACTGTTTACTACTGCCGTCAAACGGGATCTTTACACTGTCAAACTTTACTGCAGCCTGGTGGTGCCAGAGGGTCAGAGACCCCGGGCCAGGCTCTGAGAACAAAGCATCACATCATAGCCCTGAAGTGCTGCCCACAGCACATAACCTTGCAGTGCTGCACACAGTATATGACAACCCTGCAGAGCTGCACACAACACATAACAACCCTGCAGAGCTGCACACAGGACATAACGACCCTGCAGAGCTGCACACAGGACATAACAACCCTGCAGCAAAACATTAAGCAAAACGTGTCTAAAGTAAATAGGGTTCCAAGTTTCTGCACACGTGCAAACATTCAACTGGCACAGCTACCATGAAAACTTCATGTTAGGAGGGCATGAGGAAAACCAGTGGGGTGCAATTTTAACGTTCGCTTACAATAATTATTTGCCTCAAAAATCAGTAGTCTCCTGCCTCTATCCGCATTCTGAAAAACACCCCCAAGTCCATGGGGTATAATGGGCTTAAGACTCTACACATCAGAACAGTTGGGGTGTACTCCCAGAGAGGGTGCAGATCTTAAAATCAGGTGCACCCTTACATTGAATCTGGGCAGGATGACGGAAGCTCGACAGTCTGTGTTGAACCTCACACTTTTACCTCAGACCTGAGACTGCCTTGCTCCTGTCCCCGAGGGCTGTTAAACTGGCCAGTATTTAGCATCGGCAGTCAGTGCAGCCTGTGAATATCTGTCATATACAAATGGCAAGTATCGGAACCATGCGTACTTCCCCACATGGAAATGTGTGGCCCTGGGCAATTCACACAACACCTTCCCGTGCAGTGAGTGCTGTATGTCGCACGTATTCAACCATATTGTAAATCTTAGCATTGCCTTTACAAGGAATAGCTTGGTTCAAACCGTCCGACTAATTAAAGGGCACGGGGTGGGCATGCTGACACTGAGAGAAGGGGAGAAAGCGGTGACAGAACGAGAGGGGGTTTAGAAACACCTAGAATGGTAAAGAGAGACAAGAGTAAGGGAAACTGGAAATCCTGTAAAGATTATTATACGCTTCCCCCGTCAATTCCATTCACCCTTCCAGGTGTGGGCAGTTGATACGAGGCCGAGCCTCCGATTCAATATTCCCGCCAGGATCCGCACATGGATGGCCGAGATAAGGATTAATAACGTGCCGCCAGATGCCACACTTGGCACGAGCCGGTATCCCATGCGATCCGCCGCCGAATGAAATCTGAAACATTGTTTATTTCCCTCACCGCCCTCCAAAACAAGGTCGATGAGGGTTCAAAAAAGGCTGTCGTTTGAAACCATGGCTTCGGGCACCTTTCTTTTTCCAGCAACTGTGTCCCGGAAAGAGGAGCAGTCAAACTGAAACTAATGTAGCCTCGGCCTTACCCAATTAGGAAGCCTAATTCACTGAGGCAAAAGGAGTGCTGATATTGTTACCACCCCCTGCACTGTGCGCCAGCCCTGCCCCTTCCCATTATCCTGAATTGTGCTCCACTGACCATGCCCTGGGCCAATTCCTTAGCGCCCCATTTAAATCCATGCACTGCCGCTTTATGCAGCCACTCCCGCAAGTCTGATGTCACCCCTTTCTTGCTGGTGCCTCAAGGGCAAGGAATAGTCCTCGCTCAGCTTTGCACATGCGCACATTGCGCAGGATCTGGAAGACTCTTCGAGACTTGTAAAAAAAAAAAGATTTTACATAGTTTCACGGGGGAGCACAGAGAGAATGAACACCATGAAGCAGTTTTAAAAGTTTTAAAACTGCACCATGGTGTTCATTCTCTCCCTTTAGTTTTCCCCGATACTGGTAGGTAGGGCAACGCCCCTACACCCCTTAATACCAGCTGCCACTGATACCTAAGCTCAATTGATGCTGTTTCTTTAAAATCATATATAAACAAAAGGTGGTATAAAGGAATAAATATACAAATTATTTTTAGATAGAGCACACTTAGTTACTCTGTCTCTAGTTTATTAATCTAGAAGGATTTTATCAGCACATTTTTACATTCTACATAGAGTAGGGCATATAATCAGGAAGGGAACAACAATACAAATATACACATAAATTGTACCTACACAAAATCCTAACATACAAAAGAAAGGGAACCAACTTGTACATACAAACTAACCCCTAAATAATCACGAATCGTTTCTACTAGTGTCCTCCTAATAGTTCTGGACGGACCACTGGGAGATAGTCCAAAGAGTACGCAGCAACTCTGTCAGTTAGTGTGGACCATTCTCAGCGTACTGACATATAATATCCAATCATTGCTTTATTTCAGTGACTCCTCCTTCAGAAAAAAGTCTACGCAATCGCGTTTCGGCCTTACTCTTTCCTTGGCCTCCTCAGGACTGGGTAAATACTATGACTGTACAAACACTACAAAAGAAATGATAATATAAGGAACAATCCTCATAACAGGACATAAACTGAATCACAAGCAATGTCGCAGCAGCTCCCCAAGCCCCCCGGGAGGGAAAGTGGTCGGTGACAGTGACCGGCAGAATCAGACATGCACCAGGAGAAATCACCAATGTGCACCCCCAAAGCAAAAGAAGATCAAGTCACTCTCCAATAAAATAAACCACTACATCTCTCAGGAATCTATTTCCTCAAGAGACCATATAAAAAGAACCAATCAAACACCCAAAGTGCACAGACCACCAAGGACCAAAGTGCGCAACCCACAAGAGAAAGGAGACCAAATCCCACACCATCCAAACCACACACACACCTTCAAGTGTTATTTACTTAAGACCTTCGTGCCCACATATTGCACTAAACCAAAGCCCCTGACCCTGGCACTCACGTCTAGAACGGTGGTCCTCCGGCCGCGTGTTTCATTAAATCGGCCGAATCCACAATGCCCCAAAGAATGGGGAAATGCCTAACGGAGGAGATAACAAAATCATACATGAGCTCTAATCTAAAACACGCCACTCTAGAGCGTAAACAACGGACTGGGGTCCGCATGTCACCCAAGGCTTACCTTCCGCGCCTGAAAAATACCTCCTTGTAGGAATACGTGCGGAATTCTTCTGTTCTTCCCACTTTGTCTGTTACACAACCTGAATGAGACAAAGCGGACCGCTTATATCTCTCAGTGCACTTAAAGATTACCAAGGGGAGAAAAGCTCTCGCATACACTGCCCACATGTCCCCCACAGAAGCTCTTACTTAAGATAGTATCCAAATAGTAGCTAGAGTCCTGCACCAATGCTCGATACTCCCAAAGACGCCAGCTGACGTGTGGCGACTGACGCGAGACACTAATTTCTATACATCCGGCAATTGACAACGCGGGCAGACATACAGAAGGGGACTACACATCTATTCTGGGGAAATTTCACGGAAAGGAGTCGGCCATCTTAGCATGGAGCCGGTCCCAACTCTCAACCTCACTCGTCCTCCATAATCTTACGGAATCAGATTGGTACGGGGGCAGAAAGCCACACAAGCTTATAAAATATATAGGGGCGGCACAATGGGACCGCACTCACTAAGTCTACAGGAGGGAAAACAACAAGAAAATAGAGGGGGAATGAAAAGTGGAAGGTTCCACACATCACATGAGGCCATCTCCCAGAGAGCACTCTTACCATTTAGACAAGAAACATGTCCCTAATATCAACCCAACTGGTCCTCCGTGATCATACGGGGTCTGACAGAAGTGGGGACAGGCCTAATCCCGATTATAAAATATATAAAGGCGGCACGCAAAAAACGCGCTCACTAAATCCACAAAAACAATAACATCCAAGAAATCAAAAGGATCGAGGAGAAGGAAGAATCCACACATCCCATGGGGCCATTTCCCGGGGGGCACTGCAACCATCCACAGCCTTCCCAAGGACTGCACGAGAAGCCGTGCGATCCCATTGCTTGATCAGTGAACAATCTATACAAACAATACCAAATGACATGCAATTTTAAAATACATTAAAATCGTGTGTAATAGAGAAACATCATTGCGAAATCAGGATAGTCATGACATCGCACTACATACCCCATCATCCAAGGGCAGAGTGCATATCCTTGATCACCTGTAACAGTGCAGAGAGACATGAGTCAACAGTTGGTTCTGCATGATGTGTTGGCAGGCTCACTAGTTCACTGGTGTGTGATATGTGTGACTTAGTGATTCCTGTTTGACAAGTACTCCTTGTAGCAAATGAGTGCCATCAATGTGTATTACATAGCCTCAGTGCTGCTCTTCCCTCCCCCTGTGCCTATTTACTAGTGTGCGCTGCGCGGTTGCATCACTTGCACTCCTACGACACACCATTGTCATGCCAGTCTGCGCATGTCCACAAGCCTGACGACACTGTGATGTTGTGCGTTGAAGGTGGGCGGCCACGTGGGTGTAGGCCCATGGTAAGCATAGGACGGACACAGATGTAGAGTTCATGGCTGGCTGAACTCGCGATGCGGTTGAGGGTAGACCTTTGGCTTCTGATGCGGTAATAGCGACACACACAACAGATGGCATGCATGATCCCGGACCCCGAGCGGGCTTGCGCTCCTTCATTTATCTCTTCGGCCGAGCCCGCACTCCGGGGGCATGCTACATTGTCCATTGTGGGACGGGTGGCGCCGACACTACAACAGAGACACAGGCATTAGTTACTTCCTTGGCAAGGACAAAACTTAGCAACGCCCAGAGCCCCGGGCTGATTATCCACACCCCAACGCTGTATTGTCGTATGCCAGCCCACTCCGCTTACACTTACAGGGGGGTACGACACAGCTACATGTCCCAGGTCTTCCCCACTGCCTCAGGTGACATGGTTGCGTCCTCTGTACACAGCACAATGTAATGTGGTACGGCCCAGGGCACTCATGCATACATAATGACCACACGGACACATTTAGATAGTTTGTGAAACTGGCTTTGGGCTGGTGGGCCCGGCACCTTTTGTTTATATATGATTGTTCTATACCCAGGTAGATATAGGGTCAATTGGGTATAACCCTGTTGTTTGCTAGTTTCTTTAAAATCAAACAAGCAGCAGCTGCAATATGTCAGTCTCCAGCACCCTGCAGTTATATCGGTCGAAGATAAAGGCTTCCTCACTAGTTCAAAGCTACCTAGTACTTGACTCTGTCCTCAGGTTCTGATGCACTGTACGGAATGGGGGCAGTGAAGAACACCCATTACTCACCTCGGCCTGAAGTTGCAGCTTGCGTGAAACAATGAATTAATTTTGGCTTCAAGAAACTCCGTGGAGGGAAAACATGTTCGATTAGAGAATCATTATTGCTAGAAGCATTCGGCTGAGGAACTCCCTAGACCATCAGTAACCAATAGGGAGCTGCTGAAGGTTTACGTGACAGGTAACAGACAGAGTCCAGCCTTATTCCGCTCCTCAAGGGGCTCTCTAACTTGCTGGAGGGGGAAGGGCAAGCAGTGTTAACTTCAGAAATAAAGACGGCTCTTGGAGAGCCCGTTTGCTTTTTTTTTGTTTTTTTTATTAGTGAAAGAATAAAACTTGAAATTGAGTCGCCAGCCAGCCAGGGGTGCATGGGCTGATGAATGGGTGAGAGTGAGAGGCTGCGCAGCACCGACGAGTGGGAAAAGTGAAGCTGTCTCACTGTGTGCATGTATTTCTGAAAAATTAAATTCAGCACCACTGCCTCCTGAAAATAAGTTATAGCCCCGGCCCTGACAATAAAGTTCTAGTGCTGAGCACCGGAAAGCACCGGCACAAATTAAGCACTGGACCCATGAACTTCTTTTCAAACCACCATTACAGAAATATTTGAAAAGATCACTGCACTCTCATGGAATGTTAATGGTGTTAAGAGAGGTGCAGTGATCCAGTACTTTAAACGCCACGCCATACCAGTTGTGCAACTGTAGGAAACACACCTGCTCAGTAATAATTGCCCCTTCCTACAGCACAGCAGATATCCCAGGGTGTATCACGCTGGCAATACTACTACGTATCGTTTGACAGCCATTCTCCTACACACCTTAAGCATCTTTGTCATTAATTGAGGTGGACATGGAGGGCACACATTGGACGATCATGTCAGTATACCCCTACCCACACGTGATGAACATGCTGCACAGTGGTGCTATTACAATGCCCCCAGGTTCACATCATTGAGTGGTGACTTCAACTCAGTTATGGACCCCCATCTGGGCTCTAGCAACCTTTTGGCACATAAATCGATTGGTCTGCCAGCATGGGCGATGTCCCTTGCCCTGATGGACACTTGCCACTTGCTCCACCCTTGAACTAGGGAATACAAATTTTATTTCCACTCATACAGATTCTCTTCTTGAACAGATTATTTTCTCCTGCCATCAGTGTGCACAGCTAGACTGGTGGAGGGTCAGATCCTACTGCATGTGCTGACCGATCACACACCGATAGCTCACACACTCAGATTGCCCAAAGGGTGGCGAATGGGGCAATGGATGTTGAGTGCCTCTTGGACGCTACATTCAATGACTTCCTCCGACAAAAAATCTCTGACTACTTCACCACTAGCAAAGAATTAGAGGATTTGCCCACCATACTCTGGGAGGCTTTAAAGTCGTTCCTGAAGGGACAGATAATATCACACTGTCTTAGACTCCTGAACACTGCAATTGCCTTGATCAGAGCTGCAACAGAATGCATGGCCCATATATCAATAGATTTCGAAAAGGCATTTAGTTCAGTCTATTGGCAATTTATGTTACACCTACTTGAACGTATGAATTTTGGCCCTCTCTTTCGTCACTACATCCAAGTACTATATTCAAAGCCATGGTGAGGGTTGAAGTGAATAGGGAACTCTCCCTAAACTTTAATATTGAAGGAAGGACAAGACACGGCTGTCCCCTGTCGCCTCTTCTAATGGCTCTTGACATTCAGCCACTGGTGGAATGAATTTGATGAGATGCTCTGTGTGTTCCGATGGCCTGTGATCTCCTAATTTACATCAGCGACCCTGAGTCTTTCCTGCCGCGACTCTTATCTATGTTACAAATCCAAACAGATGCATCTGGCCATACTGTGAACTGGCCTCAATCAACTTATATCCTCTTAACTGACAGACAACAGGACATTAAGTCTGCCTTTCTCCTACAGTGGGCGACCCAGTGCACATTGCACTTACCCGACAACATGTATGTAACCTTAATATTTCACCTCTATTAACTCGGGTACAGAGAGACTTGGACTACTAAATATAGGGGGCAGAGGAGCACTATTTAAGATGAGAGCGCTTCCCTGACTCCTTTGCATGTCACAGGATGACCTACATACTGTACCACCTACTTCCTTCCACACCGTATAGTAAGACATGGTGAAATTCCTCTGGGCAGGAGGCCTGCTGCATATCTACTATTGAAAATGTGTACTTAACTTCTGTGATGGAGGTATGGGGATTGCAGACATAAGGTTATATTACTGGGCTAGTCATCTTGTACCAATAAATGATTGGCTTTTCATAGGATGTAATGATCCTTCTCCAGCGACAGAACTCTGCACTCTCGGGCAGCATGGTGTACTCAACCTCCTTTATGGTACCAGCATGCCCACAACCCTTCTACTCACCAGACAAACATCCCTAACTTGCTGGCACCAGGCACTGTGGTGGACTAAGTGGTATGGAGTACCAACAGCAGAAATGCCACTGTGAGCCTGGTGCTCACTCAAACATACAGCCACACTAGAAGATTTCCGAGCATGGGATACATTGGTATATAAAAATTAGGAGACGTTTGGAAGGGCATCACCATATGCATATTTCAGTATCTCATAGACACCTATATAATGTGCACACGACGAAAGTTTACCGATTTGTACAACTGCGTCATGCAGTTAATCCTTCCCTCAATCCCGCACAAACCCTTGCTCACTCCAACCCCTTGGAAACACGTCATGGAGTCACAGATGGTTAGGAAAAGCATTTCCACTTTATACTGCACAATGGTGAATAACACCTGTGATCCAGTGGTGTACCAACAACAGATACTCTACTACCATATACTCACCTGGGTCCATAAACACACACAATTGAGTAAACCGCTGGAGTCAAAGTTTATGAAGGTGATCTCAAAATCAAGATTAGTTATTCACTATTCCTAACTAACATTTCACTGATCAAAAAGTTCTTTCCTCTGGTCGATGGACCATTAGTTGAACTAGTTGATGTTGATAATGAACATAATTCTAAAGCTTCTTTATTCCTTAAAGTACATAACCACAGACTCGGGTAAGTTTTAAGTCTTTATCTAAATTAAATTCATGTGAACCACTTCAAAGATACAGTACAGTCCCCTTCACTCATAGGAGAGAAACTTTCAATTAATCAAATCATCAAACACATACTTCAAACTTTGCAATGACTTCTGCTCAGAAAGGAGAGGACAGAGAGAAATAAACATCTGCAAATGCATGAAATTATAATTACCAAGAATGGTGTGAAGACCAACCCCCTGGCCAAAGGGCTGGTAAGGGTCCCCCAGGATAGTTCAGGAGACAAAGACTTCAGGACAGGATTCAGAATAGATGACCTGTCTAACACCAATGGTTGCGTCACACCCCTCTCTGACACTCTCTTCCTCCTTGAGATTCTTCCGCGATCTTCTTTCTAACCCAATTAAATTAGGATAGAGGGCTCTGCATTCAGCTTCTTCATCAGCATCTCACAGCGTCTCTCCCTGCATCAGCACTTCCCCCAGCAACAGCATCCCAACTCGTGCCAATTAACTTACTAAAGCTACTTCAATTATACCTTTCGTTCATCATGTACCACCCACTAAAGTTTAAATATCGTAAAAATACAAAATCTGTTTGGTCAGGCAAGGGGGTAGGGGGGGAGATCACCACACCATGCTTACATATCAATTTTTCAGTTAGCCCATTGTTAACAAACCCATGCCCTTAATTTTTATTAATGTTTTTATTTTTCCACCCGCATTCTCATTTGATCTACAACAAATGTTTTAATTTGAACATGTAGTCTCATTCATTTAGATTTTTCACCGCCGGTTCTCAGGCTCAGGCATACTGTGACCATGTCCTCTTCCTGACCCGTCTGTCATTCTTCTGGGCTGACTTTCAGTCGTCACGCGTAAAACCACATGACTCAGCTCATTTTAAACATACATGCGAGGCCCAAATGCGCGCTAGTGATAAAGTCAGAAAAGACAAATGTTACTTTCACAAATAAATGGTTTCACTGTATACCACCCATCTCTACTCTGACCCCTTTTACTTATTAATACTTTCCCCGCATTAGCATTCCCCGCATTAGCATTAGTAAAAATAGCTTGGTTTTGTTTCAGCTAAGCAGGTGTCATGCACGTGAGTCTTTAAGACTCCATTGGAAGAGCCTTTTGCTCATGCGCAAGAATTTCCCTCCAAGCCTTAATACATTATATTACGTAGATGCAGTTGACGCATGCGCAGTAAAAATTTCCCTGTTAAAGCGGTTTTAGTAATTCATTCAAGTTTGGTTAACATTAGCAAACACATATGCAAGCTTCACTGATTCATGTGTTTGTGTGGTGCGCGTTAGTTTTACACAATACGTAATTATTAACATGTTGGTGAGTTAAATGAGAGGATTGCTTCCGAACAAGTCTCTTTTCTACGAGTCCTTGCTCCATTAATCCCCTCTCTGATGCCATTTTGAGCTATCACAAAATTAGTTACCCATCCCAAACCAGATACCAACTTTCACTATCTTTCAATTTCATTTTCTTCCTTTTCTCTCTTAGTCTCATCTTTGTCTTCTAAATCTTTCATCTTTTTATAAATTCTTCCCTTCCTTTCCTCCATTTGGATTTCTTCATACTTTCTTTTCTTTCGTTTTCCATTCACTTCATATTTTCTTCCCTTTCCTTTGTTTCTACGACACTTACACCAAATTATTATTATTAAAACTATTATTATTATTCCAACTACTGGAAGGATTATTTGAACTAAAACACTTTTCCCTAAATCAGTAAACCAAGTCCCTATTAAAGAAATACTCTTTGTTAATCTTTTCAATACACTGTCAACCTCCAGTGGTTTCAAATCTTCATGAAGTCCTTACTTTTATCTGGTATGTAAGGTATGTAAGTGCAACAGTGTTGCACTTTCAGCATTTTATAGATTTTATAGACTTCGCCTTCTTTTGCCAATAAGATATCAAGCGCAAGTCGGTTTTGTAGAACCATAGACCTAATCGCAATCATCTACGTATTAATCATCAAGAAATCCCCAGCAGTATCAGTCGAGAGACGATCAACTACTGTTGACAATTGACAAATTCTATGTGAATTTAGAATGACTCCCACTGAAGGTATCAATGCACCAAATATATCACCTACTATTTCTGAAAAACTAGCTCTCTTTCTTCGTGTTAGTTCATTAGTGTTTTCATTGCTTCCAGTGATTTTTTTTATATGATATATTTTCGGAAATACTAACCCAAAGTAGCAACTTCCGTACCACCGTGCAGGTAACTTATAGTAAACATTATTCCCACACACGTAGTAAACCCCAGGAAATACTGGATCAGTTCCCCCTTTTAGTCCCCAACCTCTCAAAATTAGGAAGTTATGTTCACATTCACTGGAACCAATCAATATGTTATTATAATCTGTCTTTAATCTATGGAGGCAGATTTTCCCTTTCTTCACAAAGTCTAGGGACATTGCAGCATGAGCTTTGCCAGCTGTATAAAGTCCCTCTTTCTCAGCCCATGGAGGTACATGGGTTTTCTGTTCAGCATCTGTTTTTGGGAAATCCTGTCTCCTTTCTTCAACTAAATTCAAAAACACTTTCTCTTATTCACGTAATGTACATGTTAGGTTATTTTTGTGGGTCTTTACTATATCTATTGACTTCATTGTTAGGAAAAATTCACCCATAAACTGTGCATCCGGACTACTAAGCACTGGATTCATATTCTTTCAAATAGGAATTTCTGAAAATACTACATCTAAGTTTGAATAAAAATACTGAAGTCTTCCTGTTCTATAGAACAAACTTGTTAGTATACTACATGAAATACCATGTGGTAAAGGTAAATGGTGATATGTAACCCCTTCTGACACTGAAGCTGGAAATTTCATACAAACGTAACAATCGCTAATCTCCATTGTATCTACATACTGAAATAACAACTTTGTGAAGACATTTAAAGATGTGTCATTATCTGATACTGTGTGATGTAAAGCTATCTCATCTGCTGCTTCTAATTCTACTCTATCTCCTTTCATGGTAGCTGTCTTCTCATTAGTATCTGTATCATTCTTTTTGTATGTTATCATGAAATAAGGAACTGCTGCTGTTAAAAAAAGCCATACTGAAACCACTAATAAAATGCTACATATGCAAGCTCTACAGCATCTTTGTTTAAAACTTCGTTTTGGTCTCAGTAACTTCGTTTTTAGCCATTTTGTCTACGAAGATTTCTCTTCTTTTCTTTTGTTCGCTTATAAGTTCAAACTCTTGTTTTTCACGGAGGCCTTACTTTCCCTTCATCAATCTGTACAGCATTAACTTCTTCTGTCTCTTCACTCAAATCTAAATTTGCAAATTCCTCTAATATTACGTAGGTCCACTCAGGACCCTTGAATTTATTGTTCAGAATTCTCTGTCTTGGACTTATCTGAGTGTTTTTCACGAATGACTGTTAGACTGAGTTTGACTAGTAACCTCATTCACTTGCTCTGATCTTTTGTTTGTTTTTCTCAGATAGTATCTCAGTCTTTTCACTCTACCTGACCAGTTATCACCTTTTCTGACCCTTTTAACGTGTACTGCACTTTCACCCTCATCGTCTTTTTCTAAAGTTTTTATTTTTAGGGTGTCTAGGCACAATCCGTTCTTCTTCTTCTGAATCACTCTCTACCTGTTCCAGTTCAGGTCTTATTTCAAAATGGTCTTTTTCTGCCTGAACCTGTTCTTCATCTCCTAGCTGGTCCTGTTCAGGGCTTACTACAATTGGCTCTTTTGTTGCCTGAACGTGTTCTTCTATTCCTGTCTGTCCCTGCTCAGGTCTTTTGGTAGATCTGTTTGCCTGAGTATGTTCTTCTTTCCCTGTCTGGTCCTGCTCAGAGTCTTGAGTAGCCTTGTTCACTTCTTCCTGAGCGTGTTCTTCTACACCTATCTGGTCCTCCCTACTTTCCTGTCTCTCTAATCTTGTTCTTCTTGTTTGAATAACAACCTTAGGTGTATCAATCACTGGTATCCATCCCCCTTGACTTGTGCTCGGTTGTTCGTCATCAATTACGTCAGAATCTATCACTCTAGATTCTTCGACTTCACAACCTTCAGCTGTCTTAACTGGTTCAGTCAGTTGTTGTTCTTCTTCAGTGGGACCTGGAACTCTTTTGGTATGACTTGCATGTATCCAATTGGGTAAACCTGTACACATCACTGCTATAGTAGTGTGGTTTATCCCACCTGGGTGCTAAGCACGACTTTCTGGCGTGTTTCTTCACTACCACCCAGTCTCCAGGATTCAAATCATGTGCTTGTGTTGGCTGCCTACAACTGCGTCTTCTCCAACCTGGTGAGAGACAGAACACACTGGGTCAGCCAATTATTTGCAACAGTCCAATACCAGATCATCAGTTATATTCATTAATTTATATCCAGGAATAAATGCTTGTCTCATTGCCCTGCCGATGAGTATCTCATGCGGACTCAACCCTTTCTGTCAGGAATACTTCGGAGTCCCTTCGAACCCAAGAGGCAATGCATCTGGCCATTTCAGTGATGTGGCTGCACACACTTCACTTAACCTTTATATGATTGTGCCATTTAATTGCTCAACCACTCCAGAAGCCTCTGGGCGGTATGCTCAGTGCAGTTTTTGCTCAATTTTGAATGCTTCACATATTAAACGAATTATTTCATTATTAAAATGAGGTCCTCTATCTGATTCCAAAGTGACTGGAAAACCAAAACGAGGTATCAACTCCCTCAACAGTAGTTTGGCAACTGTAAGGCTATCATTTCTTCTCGTGGGGTGTGCTTCCACCCATCGTGAAAGTAAGCACACTATGACAAGGACATACTTCATTCCGTTGCTTGGAGGCAACGCTATGAAGTCAAGCTGTAATCTCGTGAATGGTCCTTCTGCCTTTTCAATCTTTCCCCAACTGACCACTGTCTTTCTGCCTGGCTTTTGCTGCTGACAAATTAATCATCTTTGGCAAAGACTCTCTGCGACTACCCAGAACTTTGGATTGTACCAATTCTGTCTGAATAGTCTGATCATGGCGTCCCTGCCAACATGTGTGTCCCCATGATACATTCTTGCAATTTGAGACAGTAGGCAGTCTGGCATGACCTGTCTGCCATCAGTGTACACCCATACATCATCCTCTGTCCTTCTTTCACAACCTGATTTTATCCAGGTTTCCTTTTCGCTTACCTCAACTTCATCCTGCAACTGTCTCATCTCATCCCATGTTTCCATAGCTGAGAAGAACATATGTTGGCAGCTGATTTCACTTGTTTAAATTTTTCTGTTTAACGCCATGTTATTGTCGCGATTACCCGACACTGGCCCAAAAACTACATCACCCAGAAAACCCTGGGGCGCGCAGGACGAACTCGCGTCCATCCAGGAAGTATAAAAGGCCGCCTCCCCCACTAGGAGGTGCTTGACAATTTTCCCTTGTGTGAGCTCGGACGAGAAAGCTCTTCCCGCAGAAGCCGACTTTACTACTTACTCCTGTTCGACGGAGTACTTCACCGGACCGTCATCGTTCTCATCTTGATTCTTCCCCGCGTCCGGAACCCAGAAGGAGCCGACGGGACGTCCGGCGGACTTCTCATTTCCGACAGGAATTCCCCAAGGAACACCGCGCAGAGACGCGGAACCGAAGGGCAGTGTCCCTTCCCTTGCACACGCTCCCGCTGTGACGTAACAGCGGTCGAGCGCTACGGAGAAGCCTTGAGGCTTCTCGACAACTGGGCGCACCACCGTGAGAGGCGGGTGGGCGCTTTTTGAACCAGCACCGGTCCTCCCCTGAACCGAGCACGCTCTAGCTGTGAAGGAACAGCGTGAAGCGCTTGGGGGAATCCTCACTCACTGCAAAACGCAGTCACGTTCCCACGAGGCGAGAGGCAAGACGCTGGATTGTAGGGGGCCATAAGTAACCCTCCCTTGTCCTCTCACCTCTCCAGCATTTTTTAGGCAGCACCCGTCCTGATGGGTTTTCGGCTCTTCACAGTGTGCTGAGATTGAAGAGCGCACAAGCCCAGCCAGAACCTAAGATCCAGAATTCTAGTCATTGGGAGAGATACAAGTCGCCATGCTGCCTGATTCCCGGCTGGAACAACTGTGAGTACCGGGTTAGAGGGCTAGGGCATACTGATGGTCAGCTTAGGGCCTCCCCTTTAACGCATGTCTATTTTCTCGTCCATAGGGCACTACCTGGGAACCCCTTTTTGAGCCAGTCGTGACCAGCCCCAGACGACTACCTCTACCACTTTATGTTTCCTTTTTCCCCCCTGTTTACCCCCGCCTGCTCCCATACATTGCGTAGGCCTTCTGGTCGCAGTGGGCGTTAGCTGGAAAAGGAAGGAAGGGATAGGCAACGCTCTCCTCGTTCCTGCTGGCCGGCTCAGGTTAGTGGGTTGGGTATATTCTACCGCTGACACTCTGACCCATTTGTGACAGTTATTTCTCGCACAATATTGAGCAATCTGGTCAGCGTATCTGATACCTGCCTCCACACAGCCATTTCCTGACTGGTGAGCAGCACACTTGACCACTGCTATTTTCTTTGGCAATTGTATTGCTTCCAACAATTCTTTCACATTTTTGGCATTTCTGATTGGGGATCCCGGAGAAGTCAGAAATACCCTCTGCATCCATAGCGGGCCAAAGTCATGCACAACCTCGAAACCATATTGACTGTCCGTAAATATGGTTATTCTCCAATTTTTCCCAATTTTGCATGCCTTTGTTTAGGCCACCAATTCAGCTACTTGTGCAGACTTGACTCCCGGTAAACAGGACGCTTCAACAATCCCAGATACTTTGCATACAGCGTACACTGCACTAAGTCCTCCTTCATCTATTCTCAGGCATGAGCCATCTAGAAATAGATCTGGCTCTTTCAAGGGCTCTCCTTTTATGTCATGTCGGGGCTTGGTACACATCTCAGTCATATCCAAGCAATCATGATCCACTTTATCTTTCACTTCTTCACAATGTGGATCAGGCAATAATGTGGCAGGATTTACTATTGTACACCTAATCACTGTCACATTTTCTGCTCCAAGAATCACTCTTTCATACTTAGTCATCCGACTAGGGTTAGGGGTAAGGTGCTGTGTTCGAGTTCTTGTTAAAAGAATCTCAACTGAATGTGGGACATAAACCTTGACTGGATGTCCCATCACAATTGACTCACTTTGCTCCAGACTCATACAAGTAGCAGCTACTGATTTTAAGCAGCCAGATAAAGCTGAAGCCACAGGATCCAAAGTAGCAGAAAAATAGGCCACTGGACGTCTGTTTAGTCCATGCCTTTGAGGCAGAACTGAAAGCGCACAACTCTCTTTCTCACAACAGAACAGTGCAAATTCTTTCGTATAATCAGGCATGCCTAAAGCAGGGGCCTCACACAGGCAATTTCACAATTGCTTCCACACATTCATCCTTCCAGACAATTTGGGCCTTCACTCTTTTTCGTGTTAACTGAATCAATGGATTTGCCAGCAGGGAAAATCCAACAATCCACTGCCAACAGTACCCGACCACTCCGAGAAACATTCTCATCTCCCTTTGCGTCTGCGGTGACTGCATTTGCTTGATTATCTTAATTCTCTCTGGGGTCACTTTTCTCACGCCTCTTTCTATTTTGTGGCCTAAATATCTAACTTCTTGTTGACAAAATTGCAACTTTTCTGGAGACACCTTGTGTCCTCTGTTAGCCAAATGATACAGTAATGCAATTACATCAGTAACACAATCTTCTCGTGATTTTGATGCCACTAGTAGGTCATCAATGTATTGTACCAGGACTGAATTTCTGTGCATGACTAATTTCTCCAGACACTTTTTCAGGATTTGATTAAAAATCGAGGGACTCTCTGTATACCCTTAAGGAACTCTGCACCATGCCAAGATACGGTCTTCGAACTTAAATACGAAAAGATACTGGCTGTCTGGGTGCAAAGGAATAGAGAAAAAGGATTGGCATAAATCAATTACTGTAAACCAGCCTGCATTCCAGGGTATCTAATAAAGAATCACTGCTGGATTTGGCACTACCGGACAACAAGGCACTACAATTTTATTGATCTTTCTCAAATCCTGCACTATCCTGTATTTTCCGCTAGGCTTTTTAAGTCCCTTCATAAGCGAATTATAAGGACAACTCATTATTCCCTTTAAAATGCCTTGTCTAATAATTCGGTCAATTTCTGAAGCAACTCCTGCTTCACCTCTGGACTCATTTTGTATTGTTGGGTGTTGGGATAAACTGCACCTTCTTTCACAATCACCTTCACTGGATCTACGTTTGACATTAGCCCAATTTCTTTTCCTGTGAAATCCCACACTTCTGGGTTCACTGTTGTCTTTAGTTCTTCTGGTAAATCATTTACTATCATAAAAGAAAACATTTCATCTACTTCCGTGCCCTGTTTAGCAAGCAAGATTTTATATACATATCTTAATCAGGGGTTTAGAAAGCAACACCATCCGGTGTTCAGTAGATTGTGCAATTTATTTTGCGCAACAGATCCCTTCCTAATAGATTTACTGTACTAGAATCACAAAGTACAAATCTATGCATGGCTTTAAAATTTCCAATGTGCACATCCATTGGTTCTGTGATTGGGGTTCTAATCCGTTGATTTGAAACTCCCGCGTTTTGGATGGAATTTCCTGAGAGGGGTAGGTCTGGGATGTATGCTGTTCTCACAGAAGAACGGGTAGCACCAGTATCCAATAGAAATGTGATATCATTACCTTCCACTTTCCCATCAATAAATGGACCCGAATGATCTACCGGCAAGGATGCGCCAAGTACGCACTCCTCTTCCTCCCCCCTCAGGTACCTGACTATCAGTCTGGGTGTTCAAATTATTTTTCTGCTGTTCTGCCAATTGCACTTGTGCCCACATTATTTTCTCTTTTAGCGTTCTATGCCTTGCCTCAATGTCGCAATATTTGGCATATTTCAAAATCCCATCAATCGACTTGCTCTGCCAGCACATGTGCTGTTGAATCATCAGAATAATATCCGGTTTCAGACCATACACAAACCGATAGACAAAATGTCCCGTATCCCTATCACCAATATTCTCAAAACCACTGTAATGCTTAAACACCTGTAATAACCGCTCATAATATGTATGCACAGACTCATTTGGCTCTTGAGTTGTTCTATCTATTTTCACCCAATCTGTTTCTTTAGGAGGGATTTTCCCTTTCAGAAAAGTAATTACTTGGTGATATTTCTTCATCACCTCCTCTGAGGGTGCTCCTGTTTTGGAATCTTAAGCATACTCCTCACTTGGCCAATCAACTGTGATCTTACACTCTGTCCATAAGTCAGCAGGTACCACAATATCAAACAACCCATCCAGATCCTTCAACAGAACCTTTGAAACCTTCACAAATCTTTCAACCTGTTTGTACCATTCAACGGGCTTTTCTCTCAACCTAGGGAAATCGTTTGTAAATGACAAAATATCCTGTCTACTCCATGGAACATGAACATCTCCACCTCCAGGACCTCTCTCATGGGACACTATCTTTCTGCCTTTTCTGATTCTTTTAATAAGAATGCAGATGATGGATTTGTTTGTGCTTCCTCCTTCTTTCTTTTCCACCTAGTTCTCCACTTATCAAAGTGTCCCCACTTCTGCAAAATATTCATTAACTCTTTTACCTGTAGTTTCTCACCAGACACATTCATATTCTCCAAATCCTTGTCAGTAAACTCCACTTGATATGGTTTCTGAAATAATTTTGATCTCCCTATATCTACTCCAATCTCTGAAGCAAGCTCTGTGAATCTCTCATGAAACAATTTTGCATTTCTGGTTATGCTCCTACATATAAATAACAACTCTTCTTCATTGTAATGGTTAAATCTTTCTATTCCCACATTTCCAGCTGTCATCTCTTCCAATTCTACTTTTGATTTGTAAGTATCTAAAATCTTTGGGGTGAACTTTGTTTTTCTATTCCCTGTGCCCATCTTTCCAAATCTTCTGGAGTTACCATTGTTGAGCTTCTGGTTCCTGAGGGTACCACAGACTTTCATTCTGTTGAACTGCTGGGTTTAACTCCTTTTGGGGTTTCGCTTACAGGTTCTCTTATCGGAAGGTCCATTAATGAAATGACTGAATCGCACTCACTGGCTTGATCATCAGATATTACTACCTCCTTTATAGGATTACTCCAAGGAGTGGTTACAGCTTGGGGTTTTGGGCAACTTATGTTATCTCCATATAATGGAATAACAGGACCTGTAGTTACTAGCACTGTCAATGCTTCAGGGTTTAAACTCAATTGGCCTATTTTCTGTATTAATTCCTCTCTATTGCTACCTAACGCTTCTCTTTCTCTGTCTTGAAGCTCCCTATTGTTAGAACTAGGGGTCTCTAGTTGGCAGAGGTAGGTACCTTTGACCAAATAGGGACCCTTGTTTCTAGTCAGGGTAAAGGGGGTACACTCCTAAAATAACCCCTGCTCACCCACTTGGTAGCTTGGCACGAACAGGCAGGCTTATCTTAGAGGCAGTGTGTAAAGCATTTGTGACCACATTCAGTAATCCAGTGACAACACTACAGATGGACACCACACAGGTTTTATATCAAAAATAAGTATTCTTTATATAGACTTATCACAAGACCACAAATGAAAAAAATACACAATACTGTACTTTAAAAATGGTAGAAATAGCTTAGTTCTCTTAAGATGGTAAATGCGACACTTTAAGTTCAATGTACCTTTGAATGCGTAACGCTACACAACGAAAGGGTTGCAGGGAAGGTGATGCGTCGGTTCCTTACACGCGAGAACGGTGATGCGTTGGGTCCCTACTGATGCATAGGGGATGCGTCGGTTATTCTCGGCCCAGGCATACAATGGTATTGGCGGAATGGATGCCCCACACTCTCACAAGTAGTGGGTAGGTCTGTGGTAACGGACACAAAGCTGATCCTAATGGGGCTCATGGATGAATTGGGGAGGGGGGGGGGGTGAGTCGATACACAAGACTATTCATTGAAATGGGCTTCCTTATTGCTAAGAGGGACATAGCGCCAAACTGGAGCTCCGGAAAGGCACCACCTATAGTTGAATGGACACATGCACTGAACTATTGTGGTGTGACAGAAAATGTACATAAATCCCATGGCTGCCCTGAGAAGCGTCATAAGGTCTGGGGAGATTGGAAGGCCTATACTGATGGTCATACTCCACAGAGTTAACACATTTACTGTGAACTTATGTTCAGCTTATTTGTCGAAAGGGGTCTACCTAATACTTGTGCAGCAATGTTTACTTGTTTATAATGATGCAGTTGTAAACGTCTTAAAACCCAATACAAAGTGTTATAAAAAAATAATTTAAGGAGAAGAGGAATTTGGTATAGTATGAAATGGGAGGGAAACCCTACGAATCATCCATCGGGGCATGACGGAAAACAATGTCATTGTCGCAGTCTCTCTGTGTGAATCCTCAGTGTCCGAGCGCAGCAAGGCAGATAAAATGGCCATATCCCCGGGAGAGGCTTGGATCGCACAGAGTTCTATGGTGGAGAAAAACTGTAATATCAGGCACACTCATTTTAATTAACGGGTAATGAAGCTAAGAAATCTCAAGCTGCAATTACAGACATATATGTACATATGAGTAATAAGATCGAAAAGAATAGAAAATAGACTCTGAAGTAGGCACCAGTTGCTTAGACAATATAAGGCATACATTGTAACAGGTGCATTACCATGTGTTATCAGGATACTTGCATCTCCAGAATTACATTTTCAAAGAAGAAATTGTCATTAAACAGAGGGCGCACAGTACGGCGAGAGATTGAGTTATCACATACATCATATATATCAAGTAAAAAACTAGATAAACTCAACACCATCTTATTACTCATCACAAAGACAATGTAGAGTATGGCGTATTTGTAATACAGCCGAGCATCATTGCATATGTTATATGTACCAATACCAGCACACTATCCTGTTATTATTATGCAGGACAGTGTTCAACAGCGAGCCATACCCTTCAGTATGTGTCGTTAACTCAATTCATGTGAAGAGTTAAAGTTCAGAGTGTTATTTATCACAAGAAAAGATATAACTCTTCCATCGTATACAGGTCTCTTACAATCGAGTTGCAGCGCTGGATCACTTGACACTGTAATCATTGTTAAAAGCTGAAGAAAGACCATTTACAGGAATAAAAGGAACCTTTTCAGTAGAAAAATCAATCCATACCATGATGGTAGTATATGCATTGTCAGCAGGTAGATGAAGAATAAAACCTAATGATACAGTATGCCTAGGCTGTGGTGCAACTGGCAAAGTTTGTAGAGATCCCAGGGTTTTTATATATCATTTTGACACGCGTGACAAACAGCTATAAACTGCTTAACATCTTCTCTTCAATTTTACCACCATAAATCTACTTTTCCTCCAGACACCAAAATGATTAACTAAAGCAGAATCACGTGACTCCAGAAGGACTTGAAGTCCCAATTCTTTAGCTGAGTCATATACATTTTTTTGTCTGAGTAATCCATCTTTAAATGTTTACCTTCTGTCAACTATGTCTGAGTTCGTTCATTAGTGAATGCTTTCTGATTTTCCAATTCATTCTGAATAGCTTTGTTTTTATTGCAAATAAAGTCATTTTATGGTATAATACATTGATTCTGTACAGTGATATCACCAGCTGACTGAGTTTTTTTCCGGATACAGCATATGTTATTGTGGTATGCTGTACTTGTCTATATGTGATAACAAAATTGTATTTGGAAAATAACAGAGAACATCCCAGTTGGCGTGCAGTAGTGTCTTGGCCGATTTCATGTGAGATTTTGTTTATCACTATAAACTGTGACTAGATGTTTAGGCCAGAGGATGAAGCTGACAAATATCTGGATCTCATTGTGACAATATTGTTTCTGTGGCAAAGTCAGAAGCATCTACGTCCACCAGGTAAGCTTGAAAAGGATTAGGATGTCATAATATAGGTGCAGCAAGTAGCATTTTTTTTAATGCTGAAGGCTTTAACTTTTTTTGACCATTGGAAAAGAACACCTTTTTTTAACAAACGTGTCACTGTATATTTTGTTTCAGAAATAAAAATAGAATACATTGATAACAATTAGCAAAGCATAAAAAACATGGAGTATTGCACAATGATTGATGTAGAGGTAAGTCCAAGACAGAGAGCTGTCACTTTTATGCATCCATTATAGGGCTTGAGGAGTAATAAATGTGATTTAATCAATAGAGGTATGTTATTTTCCACCCTTTTCAGGCACAAAAAAATAAAGGGGGTGCTGCTAGAGACTACAAAGGTGTGATAAATCCATTTCCAGATATTCAGCTAAATGTTTGTGTGTGTTCTGTCTCTGATTCTGTGAGACCATAGATTCTGCTGCATGGTACAATAACCACCCAACCCCAGATCAAATCCAATCAGATCCAAACAATTAAAAGAAAGTGTAGTGGCAAAGTTTATTTTTCTTTTTGCTAAACACATCCAAAAAATAATAATATTATGCAACTTGTGTTACCAATGACCGATCAGCAGCTGCATCCCCTGTAGAACTGCTAACTGTGGAAGCTAAGGCTAAACACCGTCTTGATGTGTCTTTTGCATTATCATCATTCTGAGTGCAAGACAACATCTAGGGCAGGATAATTGTGTGGTCCATAGCTTCTGTATTACTGGGTTATGTTTCAATGAAGGAATTCCAAAAACGAACTGAAACTGTGGTGCATCGATTAAATCAAAACAGATCCTCTCTGATGGCACCAAGTCATTAACATTGGTTTAGTGTGATTTATGATGCGACCTAAAGTTAATAAAGAACTATCTACCGATCCAACTTGTTTCTATCTTTTTTTAACTATGGACAACGCTAGTGGTTTTGCATAAGTTCCCTCCGTGAAATTACCTGCAGCCCCTCAATATGTTAAGGCAAATCAAAGATTGTGTACCTTTCCTTTCTTGAGCAAGGATATGTCTAAAATCATATGAGCTGCTCCAGGGTGAATTGTTGTATTTATGGTCATTTCTGTAGTGACGATAAGAGTGAAACTTAGCCGCACAAACCCACTTCCTGAGTTTTCAAGTTTCCCTGTCAAGAATGCATTGATGTGGATTCAGGGCGCAATCTTTCCCATGTCTTATAAGTCGTTTCTTTATGCTTCTTTTCACCCTTTCTACGGTTATCTGCCAATTCATTTGTAACATTAAATAAATTAATACCTTACAGTTGTTAGATCTATTCGGAACCTGAGCGAACCTGTCCTTCAATTCATCATTTAACCCCTATAAAAGAGTCCTGCTCTTTTAGGTTTAGCCTTCCAGGTTGCAAAAGCACTATTGTGAGTTTACCAATAACTGACAGACACTTAGAGGTCACCCATTGCTTACTTCAAGTTGGCTTTTTTGTCACTCTTCATTGTCTTCCTACTTTTACAATGGATTTCTTTGTCCATCTTGTTCCATCCTATTTTTGACTCTACTCTGGACCATAGCCGCTTTACTTTTGCTGAATTATGTCCATCCACTGTTCACTTTTGGGGAACTTCTTTTCAGTTAGGCACTCCAAGAGAGTGAATATGTTTTCCAGTGCTATCTTTTTTCCTGCTTCCCTCCATGAACGCTCCATGATATGCCCTCTTCCCCTGCTCCATGTATGCTTCTTTCTCATCACCTGCGCTTGGTGTTGCTTTTTGCTTTCTCCACCATGTTTCTTTTCCCTTTCTTGGCTTCATTGAAATTTTTCCCTCTTGCCACTTCCTGTTATTCCCCCTCTATTTGCTCCCCACTCACCTGCTTGTCTGTTATACTGCTGCCTACCACAATAAACGTATATATATTTTTGGGAAGGACCAGACAGCAAATTTCTGCTGGCCATTCTAAAAAGCACTTTAGCTCATTAAAATTTTCATTTTTTAATTGACCGATCTAAGTGGTACCCGACATCTTCGGTTGGTCAATAAAAAGTTAAAGAAAATGGTACCATCATCATTTTGTTGGCCCAGGATGGTGTGTGCGGCTACAGAATGATATGATTCCCAACAGCTGCTGTGTAATTGGGACTTATTTTGATGATGCTAACAGCATTAGCAAAAGCATTGTGCTTTTTACACATCCTGTTCAGGATCACTCAAAAGCATTGGCAAAGCCCGTAGGTTCCAAAGACGCGCCCTTTTGGATTTGCCAATGCTTGTTTCTGTCACTAATACCAAATACTGAAACTGAGTCTTATAAAATAAGCGATCTTCCTTAACTTGCTTTAACTGCTTGAATGCAATGAATGACCTGTAACATCCACCGCCTCACCTCCATAGGGCGTGGACATCAACAGGCCATCCACCACATTCAAGAAAACAATGCTTCTGATGTACGAAACACAAACATTTTCTTTTTAAAATTGAAAGGGGGAATCAAGGAAAGAACTTCCCTAATGTCCCAAATGCCAGTGTTATGTTTAATATGAAACACAGTGCACACAGTATGCTGACATCACAGTGAACAAAAGTAAAAGCTTTCACTATGATAACTTTGCTCCCTGAGCACCAATCTGTGCAGAGAGATACTGCTGGAAAATGAACAATGTGGACAATATGCCCTTTGCAGCAGTACATCTCCCAAGTGGCTCCCTGCTTGGAGAGCATACAGGCACCAGGGATACCTTCTGGGAAAGTGGCCTCCTGGTTAGTAGATGGGGGAGTTTATCCCTAATCTGCTTTCTTTGGGAGGGAGCAGAAACCCCATTAGCCACCAGGGATTCCTTGCCATAAAGAAATAAGGGTGTGGGCGGCCTGGCATTGAATGAAAACTTTGACCATACAAAATCAATATAGGCTTTTCGTGGTCTAGTCCCTCGTTTGGTCCATTTCTGTCAAGGCAGCTAGCCCTAGTCACACAAATAGGGTACTGTTTTTATAAGGAGATGGTGGAATTGCTGGGTGCTGGGAATATTATGGGTCCCCACAGATTCTGGAACATTACCTCACAGAAATGTGAGGAGAATGTGTGTATTTATCCAAAGTTTGAGAGTTGCAGGGCATTCTGGGTAAGAAAACATGATGGGATCTATGCAAGTCGCACCACCATTGGAGGCTGGTATGAATATTGTAGGATTATTGTGGCTACCAGCTGATTCCAGAACTTTCCCTCACAGCAATGTGAGAAAAATGTTTGTTGTCAACCAATGTTTGAGCTTTGCAAGACTTTATGTGGATGAAACAGGGGGATCCACGCACAGCATACCATCCTGCTTTCCCCTGGGAGCCCAGTTTTCAGAAATGTCTGGGTTTAGTAGGGATACCTGCATGTTGCCAAGTGCAGACCCAAGTACCGCAATACTCTCCTTTGCCGAAATAGGTTAATTTTCATGGTGAAAATGTTATGTCTCCACAATGCGTTTTGCTTTCTTTCTTGTCATGTGGGCTAGGTACCGCGACACAATTGGTGTATTCTTTTTTATCAGGAGAGTTTTGGGAATGCTCTGATGTAGGAATTTTGCAGATCCCCACAGACTGCGGAACTTTCCCTCACAAACCTGTGAGGAAAATGTGTGTTTTAGCCAAAGGTTGAATATGCAGGGCGAAGAACAATTAGTGGGATCACGCACTTCACACCACTCTGAACTATCCTTGTCTCGGTTTCAGAAATGTTTGGGATTAGTAGGTTTCCTGGGTGAAAGCTGAGCCTGAACCAAATGCCACTGTTCCCACTATCATCAGCATAGGTAGATTTTCATGGTAAAAATGTAATGTCTTGATTTTGCGTTTTAGGGCCTTTTCAATCCCGGACACTATGCACACCCACAAACGTTGTGCACTATTTTTATCTAAAGAAGTGCGGTATATAGAATAGTAAAACATTTGCTAATATCAAATTAATTTTTCTCCGTTTTTGGCTTCCAAGTGTAAGCCAGTGTGTAGGAAATGATACATTTAGGAAAATGCCCTCTGCATCACATGACAGTATGAGTAACATCAAATAATTGTACTCATCACCAGTATTCAACTCAGTTTCTTGAGTACATTTAAAACATTTATAGGTTTTGTTCATATGCATTTTTCATAATTAGATTTTACCATATGACATGTTTTTACAGAATGTAGCTCAGTTCTTCACTCTTGATATCGCACGATTTTGGACAATTGAGAAACACTGTATATCCCTGCGACCTGACGACAAACATAGTTAGCTTTTTTAATTTTTTTATTTATTTTTACCATAAATTTGTATTTCAATGATTAGTTCCTTTGAATAAACTATGAGTGACCTAGACAAATAAACCGTTGCTGAATTTGATGTAGTTTTCAGAAAGTTAAACCCATTGGCTTCTCACTTGTTTACACCACAAACTGTAAGTAGGTAGAAACCACATAAAATAAGAAACAAATGGACCACCACTTAGACAAATGCAAAAACAGTCGGAAAAAAATATTTTTTAGGAAAGTCAGCTTGATCCTTTAAGCTGGAAAGATGGTGATCTTACATCTAGCAAAACGTTTATTGATGGCAGTTTTAGAAAAAAATAAGCTTTCTTACACAGCACTTTTTCCAATTTTTCCCCCAAAAATGAAAAAGATGCCCTCTTTTGGGTACTCTCCCAGTTCCCTGCAGGAGAATCCTCAAACTCTGTGTACATTTAGAATCGTGAAATTGTGGGACAAAAGAATGCAAATCTGGCCATGGTACCTCTTGTGCAAAAAAACTTCTGAAGGCTTAAGTGCGACGTGAGCGAGACATAAAAAAAAGGCTCATACTTTGCAGTGAAAAGCATCAGTAGCTAAGGAGTCACATTTAGCAAATCTTTGTTAATAGAGTGTACAATTGATCTAGAATAACAATTTTAATTGAGAAAAAGTAATGAATTACAAATACACATATCGCCTTCATTGATAAAGAAACTAGTCAAGATGAGTACATCATGATCTTACATGGTATCTGTAACAGAAAACACGGCATCTCACGGTTGCCATAGCACCGACCACATCAATGGAAAGATGTAGATCATTCTTAAGTAGTTCGACTTCATAGAAAAGAGGACTATTATGAGGTATTGAAGGCATGGACCATGATTCCGCTTTTGCTGCCAAATAAAACAACATCAAAGCTACCTTTTATCAGCCCTGTGGTCGTAGTTGTCGATAATGGAACTTGAAACCCATCTGTAATCTGTGTGGATGCTTGTTGAGATACTTGTTTCACCTAGAGATTAGAGTGATGAGGCTTTACCTCAATCTTTGGACTCGTGATCGCCTGCAGTCTTTCTAATTTCTGGGTAACTTCCTCAAATTGTCATTGTAACCCCTTATTTTGGTTCTGGCCTTAGTCGCATCTTTCTGTAGTGCACCAATTGATTATCCTATCTCAAACAAGAAGGAAGCGTCTGGATCCTTGACATTCAGGCAGACAGTAAGCATGAACTACTGTTCTGTCACAACTTACCTGGTGCGCAGGAATGTCAAGATTCAGAAACATATCCATCTTGCTCATTTCACACTTTAGCTCTTCTATATTATGAGTACTTGGGTGCTCCTGATTACACGGTAGGAATCTTTCTAAATAATACACAATCTCATTAATCGCTTTCATTAACTGGTCTCCTCTTCTACTACTATTCTCTGTGTTACAGTGTGGCCGAGATGACATGGAGATGTGCACATAAATCACATATTCATATAAAAAAGGATACCAATGTGGATCCTAAGTGTTCAGAGCTTGGAGACTGCATTCTCGGAAATATTTCATACAAAACTGCCCCTTCACAGTGTCATCAAATTCAGTGGAGGTAGGTGGAATGTGGTTGCTTGTAAGAAAAGAGGCACATTGGCTCACCAGTCCCTGACACTGAGGAGTACTGCTTTTGTAGAAGATGTGCACATTGTGCCCAGGCAAAATGTTGTGACTCAGAGTTAGGGGAGCCAATGTCTTTAGTGGGCAGGCCCATTTCCCTTGCTGTATGGCGTGGTGGGTGGAAATCTAATGTGAATGACCCTATAACAGATCAAAATGATAATAATAAAAAGCATTTGCAATGCAATAGGTCTCGCATTTGTGCAAGTTAGAGCTATTGATGTTGTAAACGAAAATGTCATTTATTTATGCGTTTTCTGCTTGGAGTGGAGTGAATGTATGTGGTGTGGAGTAGAATTGTTAGTAGTGGAATTTTGTGTGGTGATGTTGTGTGATGAAATAATGTGGCAAGGTGTGCAGTGGATTTGTGTGAATAGTAATAATGTGCTATTGAATGTACTGGAATTATATGTAGTGGTATTGTGTGTTATGGGCGTAATTATGTGGGATGCTATTTTGTGTTGTTGAGTGGTATGTCATAAATTTTACTTATGTGATGTGCTCTTGAATTTTGTGGCATGGTGTGGAATCTTGTGGTGTAGATTTGATGTATGTGGTGTGTTGTGTAATTGTGTTTAGTTGAATTATATGGTTTGTTCAATCATGTGGTGGTGAATGGAAATGTGTTGAGTTGAATTGTGTGGCATGGAAGTGTGTGGCGTTGAGTGAAAAATATATGAAGTGCTATTATATGGCATGTGTGGAGTGCATTTATGTGGAGTGCTGCTACGTGGCATAATCTGTATTAATGTGTAGTGTATTTATGTGGTATGGAGTAGAGTGTAGTAATTTTGAGTTGAATTATGTGGTGTTGGGTGGTATTTAATGGAGTGTAAGTATGTTGTGTGGTGAATTGTGTAGGGCTGAGTAGTGGAATTGAGTGGCGTGTTGAACTATGTGGCACGGTGCAGTGTATAATTGTGCAGAGTGGAATTATGTGGCATGTTGTTGAGCTGTATTTTCGGGAGTGTAATTATGTGTTTTGGAGTTGTGTGTAAATATGTGACATGAATTGTAATTATGTAAATTAAAGTGGAATTATGTGTAGTTGAATTGTTTGGAGTTGAATTGTGTTGTGTGGAGTGTAATTATGTGGGTTGGAGTGGTATTAAGTTGCGTAGAGCACTATTATGTGATGTGGAATTATGTGGTATGGAGTTAAGTGGAAATGTGTTTTTTAATTTTTAGGACTGAAAATATGTGGTATGGAATGTTGTGTAGTGGCATTATTTACAGTTGAAGTGTGTGGCATGGAATTATGAGATGTTCAAATGTGCTGTGTGTGGAAGAATTATGTGGTGTGGATTGGGAGAAGCCGTGCATGCTATGGCTTTTATGTCATGGGGCAGTGGTTCCCAAACTTTTTCGACCCGCTGCTCCCTTCACCTGTTGTCTGTTGGCCGCGGCTCCCGAATATGTTACTTTTGTTTTGCGGGTAGTGGGGATATAAGACCGGCCTCTGTAGTACTTCCATTTTTCTCCCTGAAAATAAGTGGGATGAAGCCAATGAAGGTATTATAATCCTAGATGTAATCCTATCCTATCCACTGCAGAGCTCCATGCAGTGTCAATGACTGATTGGAGGGATACGGAGATCTCAAAGAAGTAAATTGTTACTGCATTGTCATGTACAGTGTACCTTTAGCTTGTTCGTGAGCAGGGTTTGTGAGGCCCAATAGAAAGAGGAATGTTTCAGAATAGTGTCCAATCTGTGCATCACAGCATCCCAGTGGGCCATCAAAACTAGCCAGGGGTGCCGCACATGAAGGGTATCAGTAGAGAACATGAAGTGTGCAAATGAGTGTCACTCCGTGTTTGCCTCCTGCTCTTGTGTGATGCTTCTGGCTTTGTGTAGCTCATGAGCATGTCTCCTTCCATGAGAACTATGTGTATTATCACATGTATGCACCTGCCAGTGCCCTCAGCTACACAACAAATCTGTGTGCCTTTAGTTTCTTTCAAAGAAAGATTAGTAGCTGATAACTATCTCTAAATCTGACCAACAAATGAAGAAGCAGAAAAGCATCTCATGGAAACAAGTGACATGGTCTAATCCACTCTAGGCATTTAGTATCTCTGCAGGACTTGCCTGTTCCTGGTTCTGTGTCTTCTTGTGTGAGGACTTTAGGATTGGTACATGACTAGTGGCGTATCTCTGTGCTTGTTACATGACTGCTGTGGCATCTTTCTCTTCTTGTTGCGTGATTGCTATAGCAACTCTCCATTCTTGTACCAAGATTACATTGGCATGTGCATCACCTCTGTGGTTGTTACCTATGCTGTGGCATATTGTTGGCCTAATGTACAGTGGGTTACTGGATCACCTTGTTGTGTTCTTGAAGTATAAACACATTTGTAGTCGTTCTTCTCAATGTCATGTTGCTCATTTTCCCACAGGGATCACAGTTTGTATTTGATTGGGGGGAATTAGATATATTCTGAATGTATTTGTGTCTCTTATGGGCTGCGCCGCGGGGTGCCAGCCAGCAGCGGTCCGTGGAGGGAGTTCCGTGGGGCGGAAAGGCGGGGTGGGGGAGGGGCAGGGTGGGGGGTACTAAACACCGGAATATGGATAATTGGAGGTAAGTAAACAATTAAATAAATAAAACGAACTTCATAGCGCGCCCTGCATCACAAAATGCGGTGCAGCGCGCGCTACGAAATTCGTTTTATTTATTTAATTGTTTACTTACCTCCAATTATCCATATTCCGGTGTTTAGTACCCCCCTCCCCCGCCCCGCCTTTCCGCCCCACGGAACTCCCTCCACGGACCGCTGCTGGTGCCAGCGACCTTCTCCACACTCCTATACACTGAACAGCAGCGATAGTGCGCTCCATGGGGTCTGATCTGCTGCCCACAAAGCAAAGTTAATTGAGCACTGAGCAGTAATTGTGAAAAATTGTTGTTTTGGGGAATCTGATTTTGTGGTAGGTGCAGTATCAGCCCCCCACATTCCAGTCTTTGCCTGCACAATACTCAATACTTTTTATCCCGATGATGAAAGTCTGAGCGCACCCTCTCGGCTTTGACTTTATGCCCATACGGGAGCGTGTCAAAGAGTGATCCCTGTATGAAATGTGTTCAACAAACACAGCCCCAGCTCATATCTTTTCTGCAGATTGACGCCCCTCAAAAAACGCACCAGTCACAAAATGTAATGTCATTTGTATTGCTGCAGCGCCTGAATAAATGGCATCATTTTACAGGTCTTTTCCACTGGCTTTACCAGAGAGCATATTACCCTTGCTGGAGATGAAAGCTAGAACGCTTAATTTATTGAAGTGTCACAAGTTCATGCCAGAGCCCATCTTCACTCCCGTTCCTTCGGAGGTCAAAGTGCAACTCGGCAGGTATTTTCACAGTGTTTTGTTTATATTACTCTTTGCTTTGCAAGGCAATCTTGCCTGTTCAGTCCACAGAAGTTTAACGTGATTTCAAAGGAATTGAGCAGTCTCAGAGCGTTCCTAAAGAAATGCCTAAACAAGTTCGGGCAGTGCCTGTCTCTTAATTCACTACTACACATTCCGTTCTAAAAATACAGGTAGTGATGGGTAGAGTTACACCCTGCAGGGATTCCCAAGGCGAGTGCTTGGCAAGTTTTGATGGCGCACTGGGGTGCCACGGCGCACAGATTGGGAAACACTGTGGGGTATAAAGTTGTCAATTTATTGGAAGAGGACTTCTTTCGAACAACTAAAGTGCAAGCCTAAACCATCTACAAAGTGTGAAGGGGAATGTTTGCACGTGAGGGGTAACCTGTACATTAGAACAAAGTATCATTTTTCCCAGAAAGTTTCATCTGAAAGCATCTCTTTGTATGTTTTGGTTGGTGCAAGAGTTTGTTTCCATTAATGTAAAACGTGCACGAGGCACACACTACATGCATCGTTGGTTCGCAAGGTGTACATTGTATGTTATTGAGCTTTTAATTGTAAATGAACTGCAAAACGGTGCTGTCTTCCTTCAGAGTGAGCCTGTTCATGTTGAGTTTACTCCTTGTCCCAGAATGCAAATATGCCCTGTGATGAAAAGCCACTGCATTTGAGAGAAACTTGGGTCTTAGAGGACCCCTACCCCCAAATACACATGCACACAAATTGCCTTTTACACAAAATTGACAGAAATGATTTATTATTATTTGCCAGGAGGCAAGAAATTCAAATGTGAGAAAAGGGATCCTTTGTTGGCGTGTAACCCCCGTGATTCTCATCAGGCGCAACCCTTGGAAGTATTTACACATCAGTAGTCACAATTACTGCTAAAGGGGTAGAATTGGTAGCCTCATGGCAGGTATTGGCAGCCAGTCACTTCTGAATAGTAGCCATTTCTTGAGACATGCAGCTTCACCTTTTATAAATGTTAAGTCTATTTGAACCCTGCTAGAGCAATATAGGTGATCTGGCACCAATTAATCTCAATTGATGTACAAGGGTACTAAATAACCATATTTACTTAGAGAATATCGGAATCAATATTTTAGTGAATATTTCAGTGGTTTACTGTTGTAATAAAGGGACTATTAGGTTTCACGCAGCGCACATCTTATCACTCCCCTTCCAACACAGTAAAATATGTTTGGAAATCCACCTTGGAATTACATAAATCTCAGCAAGAACGAGTAAGACAATCAAATATACTGCATGGCGTACTCCAGAATAGGTACCAAGTAGCAGTGATGAACACTAACAAATTTCCCAGGCCGGACCCCACGCAGATATTTTCATGCCTTGAAGCCATTGGTCATCCATCTACCCAGCTTTATCACACCGTCATCCTAACCATAACCAACCTCTTTTCTCGTCACATATGATTGGTCAACGTCAGAGACATCAATCATCTAAAATGTGCATAGTGCAGCTCTGGTTCTCGAACGCCTCCGGTCTGGTCTGCGTTGTACTTGGTGGAGGAAGGTTGCTGCAAGAGGCCGAAAAGGAAGACGCCGATTGCGCTCTTTAATGGAAAATGTTAAAAGCTTTGCACTCACGTAATAGTTAACATTAACTGTTGCCTCAGGAAGACGCATGCGCTCACAGTCCACACACTACAAAGTTTCAATTTAGGAAAATAGGAATTAAGGAATTGCAAAGTAATAGGTATTGAGAAACAAAAGCAATGTGCCGACATTCAAAGAGGAAGACTACGAAAAAACATGTAAATGTAGGCTTTTAACGATGTTACCCGACTGTTCGCCTTTGCAATCCTGTATTAATGTGTAACAAAATGGCACCAAAAAGGGGAAACAGCCTTTACCACGAAACATTTTCTACGCGTTACGTTTACAATGGTACACTTACCTCGTAAACGTCTTCACAACGCGTATTGCTTCAACGACCGTCTTAACCACGCAAGCAACGTCATCACGGAACAACGTCTTCCTCATCCGAAAAAATGCGTCAGTCCTTTTTTAGTGTCGGCGAAGACCTAAGAAAAAGACAAAAAAAAGAAGAAAGGGGGCTTGGGGGTTCTCCCCCCAAAAAAGAAAAAGCGGGGTAAAGGAAAAATCGAGGAAAAGGCAATGCGTAGAAAAAACATTCCGTTGTAACGCATGCGTGGTAAAGGCATGCGTTGCAACGGAATGCGTAGTAACGACATATATTCACCAAAAAGCTGCTAGGCGCGTTCACTCGGGATTAGGGAGGGGCCGGGTGCGACTGTAGTGGGAGGGTTAAGGGGGTCGGGAGGGACACAAGGAGGTAAACTGTGAAGTGGTACTTAAAACTATATATATATATATATTTTTTTAAACGTAAATTGATTGACATAGCAAGGTGAGCTTTAGAAAACAGGTTTTATTTGTGTTCAGGCCTAAAGCAGTTTTTCTGTAGCATGCTATCCTCAAATCATAGACAGAGAGAGGCTGTGGTGCTGTTGTTAGAGCTGCTGTCTCCGAAGCAGAAGATACGTGTTCGAGCCTCGGCATCGCCTCAACATCTCAGCCAGTGATATGTAATTCTTGGCATTTCTCTAATTCTCCTGCCGCACACACTACTAATTTAAATAAATTAAGGAACAAACAAAAAATAGTACCTCTATGAAAGCCCTCCACTAATTAAGGCAAATTAATCTGTAGTTGAGCGGTGCTGCTGAACTACAAACAGAAGTGAGGTAAGGGAAATTAATCTGTAGTTGAGCGGTGCTGCTGAACTACAAACAGAAGTGAGGTATCGGGTGTGGGAACCAACCAGGAGACAGCAAAGAAGAGCGACACTCTACTCAGCCTATGGTAAATCGCAGCCTGGATTAAAGCCCTTTTCGTGATTACTGCATGTCTTGCAGAAAGCGCATGCGCTGTCAGGTTCGACCTAAAAATGGTTGCTGGAAAGGTCCTATTTATATATGTATGCATGTATGTATGTGTAAATATATATATATTTAATTTGTTTGGATAAAATATGTGGCCTTGGCTAGTGCCAGACCTAAAAATTGGAAGAACAGTCATTAATTGTTTGTTTCAGTGGTACAACTCTAGATCTCATAGTAGTGCATTTTGATAAACAAAATTCATAATGTAAACATTGTAAAGTATTAACAACGTGTGGTAATGGTCTGATAGCTATACCAGTAGCAGCGGCTACTGACCAGGGGTGGTGGTGGTGGTGGGGGGGGGGGGGGGGGTTTATAGGGTGAACGAGAGAGGGGGAGAATAAGAAAATGAATTGCACTTACCTCTTTACCGCCGACCGCTGATCGCTGGCCTCCGCCTTTTCTTTCTCTTTCCTCGTCTTTCCAGTCTCCCAGAATCCCCTTAGCAGCATTGTGATTGGTCCGGCCGCTGTAGTTCGCAGACAGGGGCTGGCAGGCTGTGCATGTTCTCTACCCAGGCTGGCCAAGGCGTCATGCGCACTTTAAGTGCTGCCACCACGCCTCCTCCTGTGACAAGGGAGCCCAGCCCCGCCCGCCTGGCTTTAGCTGACAGCTGAAAACAAAAAATAAAATGTTAATAACAAACGTTATTATCATTTTATTTTCTGTATTCAGCAGTGGGCCGCCTTAGCGGAGGAGCCACCACTGATGCTATCGATCGGTTCAAAGTGGGGGTCATGGTTGGTGTTGTCTGCGGTGCCGTTAAGAATTTCAGGTTGTGAGGGTAAGGCCTGGATGTCCGCCATTGGATGGAGGATAGCGACAGATGCCACTGTTGCTATACCCTGTAATTTGTGTAGAGATAAAAAATAAATCAATAAAGATTTTACCTTGTGGGCGTTTCGTGTTTTTTCAAAGTAGTGGTGAAATGATGTAGATGTTATAACACAGGAGATGAAGTGACCAGACTGCAAAAGTGAATTACGTTGTAAAACTAAAGCCTGTTCAGAGAGTATTATGTGTTGACTTTTGCTCAGGTGCGTCACCAAAATAAGAATGCATTTTATTCTAATGTAGTAAGAAGTGTGCCTGTGATGTAGAAAACACAAAAAACAGTAGAGCTCATCTGTACTGACATCTCACGGGCCATTGCCTAGATAAATCAAGCACTTGCAGCAAACAGTTTTGTCCGACCACATGCCACACATTCGAGTCCTGGGAAAGGCAACTCACCCTTCCATTCTTTGGAGGAAGGGAAGGGCACTTCACACCATTAAATTGGATTATAATATAATTAGTAATTTACAATGCTTTGAAACTGCAGAAATGAGCTAAGCGCTCCATCCAACAATCTACTGTTATGTCACACAAGACTTTAACCACGAATATTTCATCTACCACTCTTATAGTTTGAAACAGCTCATTCGCATTTCTAAGAAATAACTTCCCAGTACAGTCCTGAGTGTCTGGCACTTGGGCCAAGTTGCACAATCGCATTATCAAGCTGTGTTCAAAACAACTCTGATCCCACGGAAGGTAAGCAATATCATTTCTCTGGAACAGAGCCGTCTAACGGGAAAAGCTTGCACTCTGCATGCCAAACATCTTCAGGACAATAAGAAAGACAATTAATGCATTCATCTTAGGTCGGATTACCTTGCCAAATATACATGAACGCTGTGCCTGTGAAGCGCTAACAATGACGCACGCAATGACTCAGGAAATTCGAGTTGTTTGTTTTCGTTTCTTTCCACTCCTAATCCAGCTACCGGGAGATTGGCCCTGAGGCGGGACACACTGCCTGCAAATTCAGCTCAAAGTGCTGGCAATGCTAGGCGTGCCTCCGGAGTTTTCCTTCACATGTGCACCTCAAAGTGCCGGCACTGCGAGGCTTGACTCGGGAGTTTTCCTTCACATGTGCACCTCAAAGTGCTGGCACTGCGAGGCTTGACTCGGGACTTTTCCTTCTCAAATTCACCTCAAAGTGCTGCACTGCGAGGCGTGCCTCGGGAGTTTTCCTTCACATGTGCACCTCAAAGTGCTGGCACTGCGAGGCGTGCCTCGGGAGTTTTCCTTCACATGTGCACCTCAAAGTGCTGGCAATGCGAGGCGTGCCTCGAGAGTTTTCCTTCACATGTGCACCTCAAAGTGCTGGCACTGCGAGGCTTGACTCGGGACTTTTCCTTCTCAAATTCACCTCAAAGTGCTGCACCGCGAGGCGTGCCTTGGGAGTTTTCCTTCACATGTGCACCTCAAAGTGCTGGCACTGCGAGGCGTGCCTCGGGAGTTTTCCTTCACATGTGCACCTCAAAGTGCTGGCAATGCGAGGCGCGCCTCGAGAGTTTTCCTTCACATGTGCACCTCAAAGTGCTGGCAATGCGAGGCGTGCCTCGGGAGTTTTCCTTCACATGTGCACCTCAACGTGCTGGCACTGCGAGGCGTGGCTCGGGAGTTTTCCTTCACATGTGCACCTCAAAGTGCTGGCACTGCAAGGCGTGCCTCGGGAGTTTTCCTTCACATGTGCACCTCAAAGTGCTGGCAATGCGAGGCGTGCCTCGGGAGTTTTCCTTCACATGTGCACCTCAAAGTGCTGGCACTGCGAGGCGTGGCTCGGGAGTTTTCCTTAACATGTGCACCTCAAAGTGCTGGCAATGTGAGGCGTGCCTCGGGAGTTTTCCTTCACATGTGCACCTCAAAGTGCTGGCAATGCGAGGCGTGCCTCGGGAGTTTTCCTTCACATGTGCACCTCAAAGTGCTGGCACTGCGAGGCGTGGCTCGGGAGTTTTCCTTCACATGTGCACCTCAAAGTGCTGGCACTGCGAGGCGTGGCTCGGGAGTTTTCCTTCACATGTGCACCTCAAAGTGCTGCACTGCGAGGCGTGCCTCGGGAGTTTTCCTTCACATGTGCACCTCAAAGTGCTAAATACTTACAACAATATCTCAGCAGGAATTATTGGATTCTTTGCAATTGTATGCACAAAACATTAAAAACCACAAAGCAAGTAAAAAGAGGCTTCAAATAATTTGATTAATGCGCCCGTAGGCGTCATGTATTTGGAGAAGATTAATGAAAAATATATACAAATTGTAACAGCACTATTTGGTATGAATACCAAAACAACCCTAAAGAAGAAAGTGTACAATGTGCTCGTGACAATGGAGTGACGGCGCAAGTGACAACGTGAAAGAAACCATAGCAAAATGGCGCAAAACAGTAATTACAAGATATGTACAAGATGAAAGGTTCAACACATCCACTTTTTTTTCAATTGTTCATTTGATATTTTTCAAAATTATTCAGAGAACCAAACATTAGAGGGCGCCAGAAAGAGTTAAGGCTGATGGGCACAGGTCGACGACGTTTCGATCCTATTCAATTAGGATCATCCTCAGGACCAGGGTCGCAAAATTCAGGGAGTGCTGAGGCACGGGAAGGAGGGGCTCGGTTGTAGAAGGAACCGGAGAGTAGATCATATAACGTCCCGGTAGAGATTCAATGGAAGCACGAATGAATGTAGCGTGTCTATTGTAGAGGGTACAGGGTGGACTGGTGAGCCGATCTAATGACCTCCGAGAGGGTAAGGAATTTGGCGTCTCGCTAACAGGAGCGGAGCTGGGGAGCCAGGGAGGGACGCGAAGAAACGCTTCAATAATTTTTGATGAGCAGGTCAGGGGAGTCAGGGTCCAATGACTACACGAAGGTACACCAAGCCGCCACGGACGTGTGCGGTACTCGAACGCTGCCAGGACATGTGCACCTCAAAGTGCTGGCACTGCGAGGCGTGGCTCGGGAGTTTTCCTTCACATGTGCACCTCAAAGTGCTGCACTGCAAGGCGTGCCTCGGGAGTTTTCCTTCACATGTGCACCTCAAAGTCCTGGCACTGCGAGGCGTGCCTCGGGAGTTTTCCTTCTCAAGTCCACTTCAAAGTGCTGGCACTGCAAGGTATGGCTCGAGAGTTTTCTATCCATTGAGGGGGTCTTCCCCTCCATATATGCTAAGTGCTACTTTTTCTTAAAATTTGGTTTATTTTGGACAGTCCTCAAACAGAGCATCTCCAGAGTATGCAGTTAGTAAAAAAGCTACAGGCGCGTCTACATGCGCGCACACATAACACAAGCCAAAATGCTTTGCGATCCAACAACGCATGAAATTATTATCCAGGGAAATTAATTTCAGGCAGGTGAACTGGTGACCCACCTGCAACTTCTGTGTCTAGGGACATGTAGTACGGGAGGGTCCTGATAAATGGTCAGGGTATAGTGTAAGGGTGGCCAGACCTCTTGCTGGGTGCCAGGTGTGGATTACAAAGGGGCATGCTTCCTACTTCTACTAGATATATAATTATTTTTAGATCTGACTTTAGCTCTTTTCATAATACCTTGCCATAACAAACAAGCATTGGCATAGCCAATAGGTCTCGCCTTTGGAACCTTATAAGGGTTAAGACAGAGCTATTGGCTTTGCTAATGTCTTTAAGCTGTGTTGTAGAGCATTGTGAATGTTGTGCAGCATATTGTAAAGTTATAATAAAAAAGTATTTTGACCATTTCTATCAGCCTATATATAACCAAGATAACATTATATACAACTGAACGACCCTAATAAAAAAAGAATTAATACAAAAAATGTGTTCTAGTTTTTTTGTCCATGCAATGCTAGCAACTTTTCCCTGCATGTTCTAATGCTTATTTGTTATAGTTTTTTTTCTTATGGGGGTGGGGGTGGGACACACATAAACAACGGGAGGGACGAGGTTGGGAAATAATACCTGTTAGACCTGGCATTTCTTGGCGTGATTACCCCAGACTTTTTGCCTCTACCTCCTCTATTTTTGATGCTGTGATGGATTTCGTTTTACTGGCTTAGATGCTTTGGGCACTTTGCCACTGCTGATCAGTGTCAAAGTGCAAGTGCCCTCTGTGTAAAGTGTAATGGTAATTGGTTGTCCATGATTGGTATGTTTACCTTACTAGTAAGGTCCCTAGTAAAGGGCACTATGTGTGCCAGGGCTAGTAATGCAAATGCTACTAGTGGGCCTGCAGCACTAATTGTGCCTCCCACACAAGTAGCCTTAAAGACAGAACTCAGGCCTGCCACTGCAGTGCCTGTGCACACAGTTTGTTAAACTGCCATGTTGTTCTGACAAGTGCACCCACTTGTCAGACCTTACCCTTCCCTTTCTATGCACATCAGACACCCCTATGGTAGGTCCAAGGTACCCCCTAGGCAGGGCGCAGTGCATGTGAAAGGTAGGAGATGTACTAAGGTGTGTACCATGTCTTGACAGTGAAACAATCTCCATTTCGTTTTCCACTGTTGAAAGGCCATCTTGCCCATAGGATAGAATGGGAAGGCTGTGTAATATGTTTTTCAGGCTATCTTCCCAAAGGCTTAAGATTGAGAGGTGAAGTTTAGTGTGCCTAAACTCACAATGTAATAAAACATCTTTTTATGAAGGTGGTTTTTGCATTGTGTGTTTAGAAGCCACTCTTTTAGAAGTGGCTGGTTTTTTTTCTCCAGAGTTTTATATAGCGCGAACTTGACCCAAATCCAATCAGGTATCAGAGCGCTTTACATAGCACCAGTTACATTACATTAGGACACACATTCATTCTTTGTTAGGCACGGGGAGATTAAGTGGTTTGCCCAGAATCACAGGATGTTCAGCGTCATTACCGAGACTCGAACCCAGTTCCCCAGGTCCGAGGTCGAGTGCCCTATCCGTTAGGCCAACTCCTAACATTTCTGTGTGTTTCTGCCTGGTTGTGGATTGACTCTCTGGATTTGAAAGTGATAGGATCTGGGGAATGCCTTGACCCAGGGGAGGAGGTGAGACAGCAGCAGGCTGACCTGCATCTGGAGTGTAGGGGAAGGAGTAGCCCCTAGAGGTGAAGAGGCCTGGGTTGCTGCCATAAAACAGTGGTCCCATCTCCTGCTGAGTGATTGAGAATCCAGACCTCCACAAATCAAAGGAAGCAGGTGTCACTGGCAGGGAGGCACCCAGAACTGGTTTGAACAGGGGTCAGTGCCCCCATGGACACAAAGGCTTCAAAGATATTTAGGGGTATAACTATGAGAGCTGAAGCCCCTGAACTTTGGAGAGAAATGGATTGATCAAGATTGAACAAGACTGAAGCTACTTCGTGGTCAAGAGTAACCTTTGCCAAGGAAGAAACAACTGAAGAGAATGAAGGAAAGGACTCACCCTTGTTGTGTATTCTTGGGCTGGCCTGCAGTTTGCTGTTTTAACCAAGAAGAGGCTAATGGGACTTTGCTGTGTGCTGTGTCCCCCTGCTTGAAAGGACTTTGCTGTGTGCTGTGTCTGGAAGTAATTTATCCCCAAGGGCCCGAGGTGAGCTGGCTCCCTGTTGTGGAAACTCAGGAACACAAAAGTTTCCAGGAGAGTCTCAACGACGCTGTGTGCATGTGCTTTTTGCAGCCTGAGACCCTCTTAAGAAGTGCCCTGTGATCGTGGGCACCTGGAGTCCAAGCGAGTCTCAGCGACGCTGTGTGCATGTACTTTTTGCAGCCTGACCCCTTCATGAGGATTGTCCTGTGATCGTGTGCACCGGAGTCCAAGTGAGTCTCAGTGACGCTGTGTGCGTGTGCTTTGTGCAGCCTGAGACCTTTGTGAGGATTGCCTTGTTATCGTGCACCCGGAGTTCAAGTGAGTCTCAGCGACACTGTGTGCGTGTGCTTCATGCAGCCTGAGACCTTCGTAAGGAGTACCCTGTGACCGTGCACCTGAAGCTCGAGTGAGTCTCAGCGACGCTGTGTGCGTGTGCCTTGTTGCAGCCTGAGATCTTTGTAGCATCAGCGGCCCGGACCGGCAGCACTGGAGGAGCTGAGCCGTCGGCCGGAGACCGCCGTTGCCAGTGCGGGACCTTGAACCAACCTCGTCGAGGGAGGGCCCGAGCCCCACAGCCCGGAATTCCCAAAGATTGCATCGGAGGCCCAAGTCGCTGGAAGAGGAGAGGAGAGCTAGGTCGCACCCCCCAGGTAACGTGTGTTGACTCCTGGGGCGGAGTGTGTCAGCCTCTCCCATTACTGCAGCGCGAGCCTCTGCTTCGGCTCGTATCGCAGCCCGTACTTGCCAAAGGAGTGGCAGTACCGGGGCCGGAGTGCGGAGCTGCACTTTATGTTACACCATACCCATGTGGGGGCAACTTTTGATAGAGTCTGACTGTGAGGCAGCACGAGTGGCAGAGAAACCACCTAAGGCACCGTGATCGGTGCTGGAGTGTATTACGCTTTGCATTATTTCTGCATAACGAACTACCTGATTGTCGTATTACACATTGCCTTATTTCTGCATAAAGAACTACCTGATTAGTGTATTACGCATTGCATTATTCCTGCATAACGAACTACCTGATTAGTGTATTACACATGGCATTTTTCCTGCATAACAAACTACCTGATTAGTGTATTACACATTGCATTGTTTCTGCTTAACGAACTACCTGATTGTCGTATTACGCATTGCATTCTTTCTGCATAACGAACTATCTGATTAGTGTATTACGCATTGCATTATTCCTGCATAACGAACTACCTGATTAGTGTATTACGCATTGCTTTATTTCTGCATAACAAAGTATCTGATTGTTGTGTTATGCATTGCATTATTTTTACATTGCAAAGTGCCTGATTCTACCATTACGAACTGCATTATTTTTACATTGCAAAGTGCCTGATTCTAGCATTACGAACTGCATAGCATTGCAGTAGGACTGCAGTGGAACGTTTAGAAGTGCTCATTAATATCACCAGAACTTACAAGGGTTGGCTGGCCCAACAACCGGTCAGGAGGAATATTACAAATACGCCTATGTTGGATCTATATCGTGTGGTCATATTGTATATCTTTCAATATAAATTTATACTAGTTTTTATGAAACTCATGTGGAGTCCATTTGTGGTGGCATCATTGGGTTGCTGTGAGCGTGATTGCAAATACTTCACACATTTATCTTGAAGATAAGCCTGGCTGCTCGCGCCAAGCTATCAAGGGGGTGAGCGGGGGCTATCTGAGAAGGTGTCCTTCCTTCCCCAACCAGGGATCCCGGGTTCAACAGTACCTCAATTACGATAGGAGCAGTGGAGGGACACTAGGGGAGAATCAACAGATGCCAGATTCCAAGGGCAGACTGAGGTGGTGCAAATTGGTGCTGAGGTGGTGGTGAGCTGGGGCGGAGGTGAAGCTCAGGTGATGCTGAATGTTTCTTAGGTGGTACTGAGTGATGCTGAGGTGCTGCTGAGTGATGCTGTGGTGATGAGTCAGTTGAGGTGGTGGAGCTGAACTGGTGCTAAGGTGGTGCTAAGTGATGCTGTGTTGGTTGTGTGCCAAGGTGGTGCTGCACTGATGCTGAAGTGGTGCTGCTTTGGTTCTGAATTACTGCTGAGGTAGGGCTGCACAGGTGCTGAGGTGCACTGATGTGGAGGTGGTGCTGCATTAATGCAGAGATGATGCTGTGCTGATAATGAGGTGGTGCTGTACTGCAGCTGAGGTGGTGCTGCGCAGATGCTGAGTTAGTGCTGCACTGGTGGTGCACTGATGAGGAGGTAGTACTGTGCTGATGCTAAGATGGTGCTGTGCTGATGCGGTGCTCAGGTGGTGCTGTGGTGGTGCTCAGGTGGTGCTGAGTGATGTTGTGGAGGTAGTGAATGATACCGAGGTGGTGCTGAGTGATGCTGAGGTGGTGCTGAGTGATACTTTGGTGGTGCAGTGCTGGTGTTCAAGTGGTGCTTAGTAATATGGAGCTGGTGCTAAGGTAGTCCTGTGCTAATGCTGAAGTGGTGCTGCATTGGTGATGATTGTTACTGAGGTGGTGCTGAGTTGGTGCTGTGCTAATTCCGTGGTGGGGCTGAGTTGGTGCTGCATTGATGCTATGCTGATGCTGGGGTGGTGCTGCACTGATGCTGAAGTACTGCCGAGTGATACTGAGGTGGTGGTGTGCTTGTGCAAGGTGGTGCTCCTCAGGTGGTGCCGAGTAATGCTGAGGTGGTGCGAGTGATGCTGAGGTGGTGCGAGTGATGCTGAGGTGGTGCGAGTGATGCTGAGGTGGTGCCGAGTGATGCTGAGGTGGTGTTGAGTGATGCTGAGGTGGTGCCGAATGATACTGAGGTGGTTCCGAGTGATGCTGAGGTGGTGCTGAGTGATGCTGGGGTGGTGCTGAATGATGCTGAGGTGGTGCTGCGCTGGTGCTGAGTTGGTGCTGTGTTAATTCCGTGGTGGGCTGAGTTGGTGCTGCATTGATGCTATGCTAATGCTGGGGTGGTGCTGCACTGGTGCTGAAGTGGTGCCGAGTGATACTGAAGTGGTGGTGTGCTTGTGCAAGGTGATACCGAGGTGGTGCTAAGTGATGCTGGAGTGGTGCCGAGTGATGCTGAGGTGGTGCTGAGTGATGCTGAGGGGGTGCTGAGTGATGCTTTGGTGATATTCAGGTGATGCTGTGCTATTGATGCTTTGGTGCTGAGTTGTGGCTGAGGTAGTGCTGTGCTGAGCAGGCGCTGGTGCTGAGTTGGTGCTGCGTAGGAGGTGGTGCACTGATGTGGAGGTAGTGCAGTGCTGAGGTGTTAGTGTTGAGTGATGCTTAGGTAGTGCTGGGCTGGTGTTGAGGTGGTGCTGAGTGATGCTGTGGTGGCACTGAGTCATGCTGTGCTGTACTGATGCTGAGGTGGTGGTGCTGCACTGATGCTGCACTGGTGCAGAGGTGGTGTTGAGGTGCTGTGCTGGTGGGGAGGTGGTCTGCACTGGTGCTGCGCTTGGGCTAAGTGATACTGAGTGGGTGCTGTGCTTCTGTTGGAGTTGTTGGAGTGCAGTTGCATGCAGTAACTTTGCATAGATGACTGGCTTGAAGGCAACTCTCATCATAAAAGCTGTGTAGCTATGCAAAGAAGTTATTTTCTTCTATGATATACCATCACAAGCTTAACAGAAAAGTGAATGTAGTGAAAAAGGCCTTCACAGAATTGCACTGCTTCATGCGAAGTGTTTCATTTTTCAAAGTCAAAAAAATGTTTGTCTTTGGAGCACTCCCCACATACTTAAAAATGCATTTTCTCCCTTTTATGGTTATCTGGCATCACAGCTACGCTGCTCTCTTACCTTGCACTATGAAAAGGGAAAGTGTGAAACTCAGCAAATGGCAGAGAATAGTTAATTTGCCTGAGAAGGGAGATCTTATTAAACATGTCTACCACTGTCATTTTATATATGCAGGTTACATTTGGTTCATGCATAAAGTATAAACATTTTGATCTGTATGTCATTGAGTAGTGTCCTAGTGCATCATGGGTTGCACAAACAATTGCTACAACTTTCTATACCATCATAAATGTTGCTTTGGGTGTGTTTAAAATGAACTTTTTTTGTAAGGAAACAACGTTTTGGTTTGATCCTTTACATGTTGGCAACAATAGCATAACATTACAGGTGTATTTGTATGGCGCACGTTCACCCGTAGGTATGTTGGCGCTGAATAACAGATGTTTATTGTTAACCAACTCAATGGTACTCATATTATCGACCTCAGATCGATTAAAGGCTGAGTGGACCCTCCGAGATTTAAACCTGTGATCATGAGGTAGAACACAGGCTCCTGCAGTGGACGCATTAGTCCACTGTGCCACCAGACAATCACCTGGTAATTGTTTCTCTATCGAGTAACAATAAAGATAAGCAAATGTGGCTTGTTATTCCCAACCAATAACTTATCAGCTTAGGAAGTAGGTTTTAGTCCCGGTGGGCAGAGACGTTTTAATGCATGGGCAAAGTGGGCTCTGGCCCAGGGCCCCAGCCTTTCAGGGGGCCCACTGACAGAGTCAGCTCCGTTCTCCAGAGTTTTGCCCTAATGACCTTGATTATTTCTTAAACAGATTGTTTTAATTACTGTTTTCCTTTAATTTATGTTTTATGTGCCTGATGTGTGAGAGTCTAGTACAGCCATTTTGCTGAGAAATGTTGTGTTTATGTTTCATGCAATATACAGAAAAAAAGTTTCTTTTAGATCAAAACAAGGCCTAACATATAAGAAATGGGAGGGCGTCACAGAGATTATTTGCAGTAGTAGTGGTGAGCTGCTGCTGTGTTACAATATTGAATATTAGATGTAAACACATTTATGGCCTTATTTATGAGAAGTGATGCATCGCTGTGTGAAAACGGGGATGCGTCACTTCTTAGTGCACCCTCCTTGCGACATGACGGATGCGTCATATTTACTGTATGTCGCATCATGTCGCAAGGAGTTACAGATATGTCAGTATTTCTGGCGTATCTGTAGGCGCAAAAGTGATGCATTGCTGGGGAGTGTCTGAAAATAGACGCAAGTCCAGCAATGTGTCCTTTCACATGGGGCAAGCCCCATGTGAAAGGGCCTGCATCAGTCTTACACCTGCTGTGAGGCAGGTGTAAGATATTGACGCAATGGCCTCCTAGAAGTGGCGCACTGAGTTCTCATAGATTTCAATGTGCCACTTCTATGAGGCTTTTTGCGGGGGAACACCCACCCTGCATACATTATACCTGGCGCAGGTATAATGTGCTGCAGGGGTTTACAAAGTGACGCATCTGCCTAGATGCGTCACTTTGTAAATAGGGCGCAACATGGCACATTTCTTTCGCTGCCGGTGCGTCACAAAAAGTGACGCACCGGCGGCATAAAAGTGAAACAACCTCATAATTAAGGCCCTTAGAATTTGGACGAGTGTTCCTTTGCACTGTCAGGGACCTAATGAAATTAAATGAAATAATGTATTTAATAAAGCGTGCAGCCACTCAGACTAGAGTGTCCTGGCACATGACAGCGGGAGGAAAACATGCGTAAAAGACCCATCAGTTATTAAAATGCCAGGTTGTTAAGTTCTTCCTGAAAGAGAGTAGGTCTGTGTTTAGTCTCAGAGACTCAGGGAGTCTATTCCACAATTTTGCACCTAGAAAGCAGAGGGATCTGCCTCGAGTGCGGGCATAGCATATTTTAGGAACGATGGCCAGGTAGGCATTGGAAGATCTTAGGGGTCTAGATGTTGTGCAGTGATTAACGTGCTTATTTAGGTAGCCGGCTCCTAAGCTGTGGAAAGCTTTAAAGAAGATGGTCATCGCTTTGAAGTTGATATGTTCTTTTATGCGGAGCCAGTGTAGAGACTTAAGAATAGAGTTCATACTAGATCTGGGTTTAGGTCTCAGGATGGTTCTGGCCGCCGCGTTTTGTACTACTTGTAGGCGCTGGATAAGGGCTTTGGGAAGACTGAGGTACAAGCTGTTGACATAGTCAAGCTTTGAAGTCACCGGAGCCTGCACCACGATCTTTCTTCTCTCATGCGGTAACAGTGGCAGGATTTTTTTTTAGCATCCGGTGTATGCCAAAGCAGGCTTTGGATTGGAAAGCGCATGGAGAGTGTCTTGTCTATGACAATTCATACGTTTTTGACTTTCTCCTTTTCCGCGGGCGGGGGCAGCAGATCTTTTGGCCACCAAGAGCTCCAGTCAGGCATTTCTGGATTACCAAAGAAAATAACTTCAGTTTTGTCAGGATTGTACTTCAGCTGATTGATCTTAAGCCACTTAGAATCCTTTGTGAGGCAAGACCTAATCATTGCACCGTCAAAGTCAGTTCCATTTTCACATGTAAAAATCAGCTGAGTGTCATCAGCATAGGAACCAATTTTGGCGCCCTCTTCCTCTACCAGAAATGCAAGGGGGATAGATATATATTAACCTCTTTAGTGCCCATGACGAGATAGTCTCATCATGGAGCACGGTTGCGCTGTGCCCATGACGAGACTATCTCGTCATGAACCCCGCCCGCTAATGCAACGCCCGGCACAGGGCGGGGAAAGGGCGGGGCACTGAAGGGGTTAAAAAGGGTAGGACTGAGAATGGAGCCCTGAGGGACACCTACATTCATGGCCGGAACCGGGGATGAGAAAGGTGGGAGCCAGATGTCCTGAGATCTATTTGCGAAGAAGGATGACATCCGTGTTAAGGCGCCCCCCCAGGTCGATGTTAGCAAGTCTCTCCAAGAGCCTCTCATGTGGGACCGTATCGAAGGCCGCCGACAGATCGAGCACTATCAGAACAGCCTTGCCTCCCTGGTCCAGCTTACCCTTGAGAAATTCAGTCACATCCAGGAGAGCGGACTCCGTACTGTAGTTAGCCCTAAAACCAGATTGGGACTCATGAAGGAGCTTCCCTTCATCAATGTGTTTTTGGAGGGCATTGTTTACATGCTTTTCTAATACTTTGGAGAGGGCAGGAAGAAGGGAGATTGGCCTGTAGTTGGCAGGCTCCGTCAGTTTGGCGTTAGCCTTTTTTATCAGTGGAAGAATCTTAGCATTCTTCCATAATTTCGGCATGTTGCCTGAAGAGAGGGAAGCATTAAAGAGCTGGGTTACCGTGGGGTTTATGGTGGGAGCTAATAGGTTCAGGATATTCGCTGGACATGGGTAGGTAGGAGAGCCAGACTTAATGTTTTAGAGAAAGGTCAGTGACTCTTCAAGCTAAAACTCAGTGACTCTTCAAGCTAAAACTCAGGGAAAACTAGTAAAGAGGGAGGATCCATGAGGTGAAATTTGCTATTGGAACTACGGTATAAGGTCAGTTCTTCCTCTGAGATGTTACTGAAGGCTTGTTGGATCACGGAGATCTTTTTGTGGAAGAATTGAGCTATTTGCTTAGACCATTCTTCCATACATGGCCCTTCCTTTGTGCCTGCTTTTAACTATGCTAAAGATTTCCTTACTCTTATTTTGGGCATTTTCTATTTTGGTTTGAAAGACGTTTTTCTTGGCTGCCTTCACAAGAATGTAATGAGATTTTAAGGTGTCTTTATACACCTTACTGTCCTCAGGTAGATAGGATTTACGCCATTTCCGTTCCATTTTTCTACAATTCTTTTTCTAGATCTGAGGGACCCGTTAAACCATGGAACTGGTGAGGCCGACCTCTTTGAGGAGCGGGAAACAATCGGTACCACTGTACCAATGTTAGTACGGAGCCATGAGTCTATTGAGAGGGTGTCCGAGTCAGGGCAGCCAGACAGCTCCGGTGAGGAACAACCGAGGGCATCTGCTAACATTGGGATGGATATTTTATGGAACATCCTGTGATTAGGGACCCTCTGCCCTGTGTTAGTCCGAGGGGCTGTGGCAGAGATGGGAATGACACATTTTAATAGGAGGTGGTCAGACCAGGTAATGGGAAGAGGTAGGCTTGCTTATATGTCAAAGTTGTGAAAGATTTGGTCTAGGGTATAGCCTTTCTCATGGGTGGCCGAAGAAATAGATGGAAACATGTTGCAGGCCTGCAGCGTCCCCAACAAGGAAATTGTTTGAGCGTCTTTTCCATTGTCCATATACATATTGAAATCTCCCAGAATAAGGCAGTTGTTGTATTTTAAGGCCAGGGAGGTGGTGGCTGTATTAAGCGTAGTAATAACATTTCCAATTGCACCGAGAGGTCTGCAAATCAGAAAAACAGCTGTGCTATGATGGGGGGATAAGGTACAGCAGAAGCCTAAAGACTCTGCACCCTTGATGTTTTCCATTGGTATGGGAGAGCAGTCTAGTTTTTAATTGTAAATTATGGTGACACCGCCCCCCTTCCCACTTTGTCGGTCTCTCCTAAAGATTTTATAACCCGTAGGGATGGCCGAGGTGATAGTAGAGTTGGAGGCTTCAGACAGCCAGAACTCAGTGAGAAATAAAAGATCAGACTGTTCGTCTAAAAGTAGGTCAGAAATGTGTGGTTCATGCATTTGCATAGAGTGACAATTTAAAAGGGTGGCCTTTAAGTCCTCTGTTTTCTTATTGTTTTTAAACTTATTGTTGCGTGGGAGGATCTTGGGTGCGAGTTTGCTAGGCTGGAGGAGAGACCAGTTGCACTTATTGCATCGAAAGTCTACCTCCAAGCTCGGATCAGCGGCTGTACACTGACATAATGGTAGCCACCTAAGGCTAAGCAGTTTTTCCCTATTGAAATATAGTGGAAGAAACTCACCGGAGGGGAACTGGGCAGCATGGCCAGAGCCAGACGCCTCCGGGATGCTGACGGGCGCAGAGGGCCTTGCCTTTGGCACACCAGCGGCACGCCGAAGGCACGCGTCCGTTTGCATCGGGAATATATAGGCTAATGCCTTTGATTAAACTGGACCGCTAATGCAGCTGAGGAAGCGGAAACTGCGTGGGAAACAGGGGCTCAAATTGGATCATAAATTCTAAGCTGTTCTGAACAGGGGCCCCCAAAATATGTTTGGCCCAGGGCCCCCAAAATCCTTAAGATGTCCCTGCCGGTGGGCAGCTACACAACCAGTGATTTACAGCAGTCCACACCAGAGGCGCAACTAGAGCCAAATTTCGGGGGGTGGGCGAAGAAAAGTTTCGGGGGTGGGTCGAAACTTTAAGCAATAGGCAGAGTGAAGCTGCAGGGGCTCTTAGAAGAGGTGAAACAACAGCAAGGCCTCATTAACACGCAAATGGTCTTTTAAAGACCTATGAAGTGCTCGGGTGCGGCTGTGTGGGTGCCTGAGAAGCTGTCTCATCCCGGGCTGCCACACACGGGGGGGTCTTTTGAAGCCCTTTGAGTCCAATGGGTGTTGCGCGCCTGGTCCACACAATGTTTACGTACCCAAACAAGCATTTGCAATGCATTAGGTCTCGCAGTTACACGAGTTAAAGCTATTGGCATTGTAAATGACAATGCCAATAGGCATTGTTATTTGCAATGTCAATAGCTCAAACTCGCGTAAATGCGAGACCTAATGCATTGCAAATGCTTGTTATGTAGTCGTGCTTCTGCTAAGACGTGTGCTGCTGCTCCTGCGTGCGATCGCGTGCGATCGAGTGTTTGCGCGTGTGGGTATATGCTTGTGTGTTGGTGTGACCGTGTGCGCGCGCCTGTGGCCTGTGATTTGCCTGTGGTTGTCTTATCATAAACACGGACCGCGCACAGAGCCCCGCGCGCCGCTCCCACACAGACATTGCACAGCAAGATTTATGGCTTATCTAACTTACAATAAACACAGACCTACCATGTTATGCTTAAAGCAATAGCCCGATTTGTTAAGTCCATGAGTCACTGTTCATTGTATTTCTGCTCCCCTTCTTGTATTGTGTTTTGGTTCGTTCCGAGCAACGTGCCCTGACGTATGTCAACTCAGTATGTTGATGCTTGACGGTTGGGGCTGTTGGTGGTGCCGAATTCATTCAAAGGAGCATTAAGTTGGGGCGCTCTTACCTCTTGTGTTGTTTTCTGGCTATTAAACATCATATTGTGGCAAACAGCAGAACGCGACCCGAGGCGGAACGATCGGACGCTGACTATAGCCATCATGAGGGTCAGTTTGCAGCCATGAGTGCAAACATTGCAAGAATAACCCCTCCCAGCCAAATGTTCATCGAAGTGCTGGAGGAGTGCCAGGGCTATATCCGCCCTTAAGAATTTATGATACACCCCTGAGGTACTGTTTATTTTACGCTGAATTAAATTCTCAGTGGGGGATAGGAAGTGTAGAAACTACGGTTCACCTTTACATATAGTGGTGCCATTTAAAAGTATTATTAATGCACAGATGAATTGGTACTGTTAAATGCTCCGAGGAAACAAAAACACTCTACGGTGTTTGTAATGAGTGAATATTAACCTTTATCATAAACAAATGTATCTTTCAGTCAAGGTTGAATAATTGCTTGGAGTAACAACATACATTTGTGTTCAATGAAGGTGATGACACCGAGGATAAAGTGAAATGCAACTTGATCCTCCACAAACGTTTTTACAGGTGAAAGGAGAAACACTTATTCCATGGACAACAAGCGACACAGCAGAATGTAATGAGGCGTGAATGAGGGCTGAGACAGCCGGACCATGGAGCTCTTCACAGAAGGGGAAGTGAATGTTTAACAAGCGATCGCGATCACATCAAAGCGGCCGTGCGGCCCGCGAAAGTGAAAGCAAACGAGTGCTTTCAGGCCTACAAATGGTGCGCGCGCCCGGCCGACGCACATGCACTGTATTTGGAGGCCTGAAAAGCCACTGTTTGCACTTCCAAAACTCACTTACTATAAGTCTCGCCAGAGCAGCACTAAAGCGCTGTCTCAGGCGAGACCTAAAAAGACACATATGCAGGTCATGGCGGGGAGAGCAATCTTTAAAGCTATGCTAACTTTCTCTTTCATATAGCATAGCTTTCTTTCTAAACACAACTACGAAGTAATCAATCGTCCGTCCCTCCAAACTTCTTGTCGGACCCTTCTTGTTTAAAAAAAAACAATGTGTAAGAGCCTTTGAATCAGCTTACTTTCAAAAGTAGTCTAAAGGCTTAAAAATACACATTTTGCCTTTCAAGCCATCTGCAGTAACGTTGTTTTTCCCTCCCAAACAACACCAAATTAGAGTCAGGGAGTCTGGAGTGGCGAGAAAGCGTTACATAGTCAGTAACGTGTTAAGAAAGGAGACAGCCATGCTTGACTAAAGAGAGAATTAGCAGACGCATAAAGACCTCTATCATTGCTGTGACTGGCATACATGGAGGTTGTTTGCATGTAGAGGTTAAGTGATTTATGCGCCCTATTGATAACAAAGCAAAGAAACCCTTCAAACCTAAATAAGAAATTAAATAGAAAGCCAGGCAGCCTTCTCAACAACAAATAAGCACAGAAAAACCGTTAACTTTCACAAATACATTTTTAAAACGCAGTAACAGCTCTCAAATTTGTAAGGAAGTGCTGTCAATAAGTCAAGGATGAGGAAAACAATGTACCAACGCATCCGAAGGCAAGGGCGCGGAGGGCACGGAGGGTTAACCCTTTCTATCAGCACAGGAAGCACTGGTACCTCTGTGAGACAGCAGAGCGCGGGACTCTTTAAAGAACCCATCTTGTCCCCCGAGGAGAACGCACTAACATGTTAAGGTGGCTCTCAGCCGGCCCCTTCTGAGTGAAAACCGAGACATGTACTGATGTTCAGTAAAAGTGTCGGGACAGCCCTTGAAAAACCGGGACGGTCCTGGCAAATCTCGGAAGTCTGGTACCCCTATCTGTGCAACATGAGGGGCAGTTCTGCTGTCTGAGATCCGAGCCCGTTTCACTTACGTAACACGAGGGACACTTCTATTCTCTGCGACATTAGCTTGTTTCAGTTGTGTAACACGAGGGGCACTTCTGTTCTCTGCAACTTTAGATTGTTTCAGTTGTGTAACAGGGGGGTTCACTCTGCTGTCCGAAGCCGGAGTCCATATCACTAATTTAACACGAGGGGCGCTTCTGCTGTCACTTAAGCTTGTTTAAATTGTGTAACACGAGGGATGACTCTGCTGTCTGAGGTTCGAGTCAATCAATCAATCAATCAATCACGATATTTGTAAAGCGCGCTACTCACCCGGAGGGTCTCAAGGCGCTAGGGGAAGGGGGGTCCGCTACTGCTCGAACAGCCAGGTCTTGAGATGCTTCCTGAAGGAGAGGTGGTTTTGGGTAAGACGGAGGTGGATGGGGAGGGAGTTCCATGTCTTGGCTGCCAGGTAGGAGAAGGATCTTCCTCCCATGGTGGCTCTTCGAATGCGTGGAACGGCGGCGAGGGCGTGGCTGAACGATCGTAGCTGGCGGGTGGGAGTGTAGAAGGTCAGGCGGTTGTTAAGGTGCCTGGGGCCCAGGTCGTGGAGGGCTTTGTGTGCGTGGGTGAGGAGTCGGAACGTGATTCTCTTGCTGACGGGAAGCCAGTGCAGGTCTTTCAGGTGTCCGGAGATGTGGCTGTGACGGGGGATGTCCAGGATGAGTCGGGCGGAGGCGTTCTGGATGTGTTGGAGTCTTCTCTGTAGTTTGGCTGTGGTTCTGGTGTAGAGGGTGTTACCGTAGTCCAAGCGGCTGGTGACGAGTGCCTGGGTGACCGTCTTCCTGGTTTCGGTGGGGATCCATCGGAAGATCTTTCGGAGCATGCGTAGGATGTTGAAGCATGATGATGAGACGGCGTTGACTTGTCTGGTCATCGAGAGGGAGGAGTCCAGGATGAAGCCCAGGTTGCGTGCGTGGTCCGTTGGTTTGGGTGCGCTGCCCAGGGCAGGGGGCCACCAGGAGTCGTCCCAGGCAGAGGGTGATGGTCCAAGGATGAGGACTTCCGTCTTGTCTGAGTTCAGTTTCAGGCGGCTGTTCATCATCCACTCGGCTACGTCTTTCATCCCTTCGTGTAGGTTGGTTCTGGCGGTGGCTGGGTCGTTGGTGAGGGAGAGGATCAGCTGGGTGTCGTCGACGTAGGAGATGATGTTGAGGTTGTGTTGGCGTGCGATGGCTGCGAGGGGGCTCATGTAGACGTTGAAGAGGGTGGGGCTGAGTGATGATCCTTGTGGTACGCCGCAGATGACTTCGGTGGCCTCGGATCTGAACGGGGGGAGGCGGACTCTCTGGGTTATTCCGGCGAGGAATGAGATGATACACTCTAGAGCCTTCTCTTGGATACCGATGTTGCTGAGGCGCTGCACTAGGGTGCGGTGGCAGACAGTATCGAACGCTGCGGAGAGGTCTAGGAGGATGAGGGCCGCTGCTTCCCCGTTGTCGAGCAGGGCTCGGATGTCGTCAGTGGCAGCAATGAGGGCGGTCTCGGTGCTGTGGTTGGCTCGGAAGCCAAACTGAGAGTGGTCGAGGGCTCCGTTCGTCTCGAGGAAGGCGGCGAGCTGTCTGTTGATGGTCTTCTCGATGACTTTGGCAGGAAATGGGAGGAGCGAGATGGGGCGGTAGTTCTTGAGGTCGGTGGGGTCTGCTGATGGTTTCTTCAGGAGGGCGCTGAGTTCGGCATGCTTCCAGCTCTCCGGGAAGGTGGCGGTGTTGAAGGAGCAGTTGATGATGTCTCGGAGTTGGGGTGCGATGACGGAGTCGGACTTGTTGAAGACGTGGTGGGGGCATGGGTCGGTTGGTGATCCGGAGTGGATGGTGTTCATCGTGTGGATGGTGTCTGTGGTGCTGACCGGGGTCCAGGCGCGGAGGGTGGTGGTGGGGGGCGTCGGTTCGGTGGTTGGGTGCGTGGTCTGTGCGCCGAAGCTGTTGTGTATGTCGGCGATCTTGCGGTGAAAGAACGAGGCAAGTGAGTCGCAGAGGTCTTGTGAGGGAGTGATGTCGTTGTTTCCGGCGCTGGGATTGGAGAGCTCTTTGACGATGCTGAAGAGTTCCTTGCTGTTGTGTGTGTTGTTGTCTAGTCGTTCCTTGAATGCTGTCCTCTTGGTGGTGTGGATGAGCTAGTGGTGTTTGCGGGAAGCGTGCTTGAGGGCGTTCATGTTGTCTGTAGTCGGGTTTTTTCGTCAGGCTTTCTCGAGGGTGCGGCAGTTCTTCTTGGAGTTCTTGAGGTCGTTGTTGAACCAGGGGGCTGTCTTGCCTTTGGGCCTGTTGGGATGGTTTTTCAGAGGTGCGAGGTCGTTAGCGCAGTTGGTGATCCACTGTGTGAGGTTGTTGGCTGCTTGGTTGGGGTCCGTTGAGCTGGCGGGAGGGTTCTGGTTCAGTACTGTGGAGAGCTGGTCGGTGGTGATCTTGTTCCAGCTCTTGCGGGGAACCTGTTGCTGGTGATGGTGAGTTGTGGTTCTTCTGAAGCTGAAGTGGACGCAGCTGTGGTCTGTCGAGTGGAGTCCGGTGGAGTGGCTGAAGGATATGTGCTCGCTGGAGGAGAAGACTGGGTCAAGCGTGTCAAGTCCATGTCACTATTGTAACACGAGGGGCGCTTCTGCTGTCAATTAAGCTTGTTTCAATTGTGTAACAAGAGGGATCACTCTGCTGTCGGAAGCCCGAGTCCATGTCACTAATGTAACACAAGAGGCACTCCTATCAGCACAGAGGTCCGTGTATTCTAATAACAAGCACTCAAGAGGTGTGTTGGGGGCGGGCACAGGGAGACGAGGGGGAGTGGTGCAGGGAAGACAAGGAGGCACTGCAGCTGCCGCCCTGCGCACCGCTGCTCGCTCCCGCGGCAAAACGCAGTGGGAGTGAACCTTTCAGAAGAGGTGGGACATGCACCCACCTTTAGCCATTTGCAGGCTTTGCTTCAAAAAAGACACATGCAAAAGCCAACCCAATGCGTGGGAGGAGTTAGACTCACACAGTGTAGATACAAGAAGCTTTGCCGAGCAGAACATGTGCGCTGCTCTAGGCTCGACCTAAAAACACAAAAGGGGATCTCAGGAACAGAAGTGGAATGCAGTTTTCTTTTCATTGGTACCTGGTAAGGAATGTAATTGTTCTGGAGGTTACAATCGGAACTATAGTGTGGTATTGTACTGCTACTCTTGTATAGTTCTTCCTTGTCCTTGACAAGGTCCCAGAGTGTTTTTGGATGTCCAAGTTGATAGCTACTCAGTTTGTTGTTCATGGTTGGAAGAGCATTGGTGGAAGTGAAGCACCCACTTTATCTGGAAAGTTGCAATGCTCTACACAGCTGACCGATGTCCTCACAGAGTTGTGCAGTGAATCTGAAGTTGCACTGGATAGCCAACAGATGATTTCCTCACAGGAGAGTGCAATAGAGATGGAAAGATGCAATGGCACAACACTGCCACCAAAAGTCCCCCTAGGAGATGAGGACTGCAGTCGCGCAAATTATTCTCACAAGAGATTATAATGCTTCAGGAAAAACCGTAGTTGCACTAAAACTGATAGCTGCAATTAGAACATGGTTTTGGACAACTCATTTGTATGTGCTACAAAATGTTACTGCAGCTTTTCATTAGCTTTCTAGAACCAATAAAAAACATTTGACATTTCGTTTAGGCTCATGCACGCTGTAAGTATAAGAAGGATCCTGATTTTGCCAATGCTTGCCTAAATTGACTTGGGAATTTTATTTTATTTGACCTTATATTATTTTTTTTCATTGTGGTACTGAATGAATTGTGGTACTGACTGAATTTAAACGTGTCTCTCTGTGGAATTGCTTGTGGCTTGTCCCACTGCAATATGTTGCCACCTAACCAGATTATGTTTATTATGCCCCATATTAATAAACAATTCCTAACAGTGAGTGTATCTATATATAGAAGAATAGATTTGTCCTAGCGCCACAATTACTTATGTTGACAATACTCTACAAGTTGTTACTGAGGAGGTGATATTTGTGCAGGTCAGTCTTCAAACCTCAATACTATTAATATCCATGCTGTCAGAACTGGTTCCAGGCGCTACAGCGCAGGCAGGGGCTGCTGGGCCACAACAGTTGAGGTTGGGGTATTTTGCTCTGGTATCTTATGGTTCATCCTACTTTGGAACTGTAAACTGGTCCAAGTACACCCCTACTGCACATTACTTTCAGGGTAGTGAGGGCAAGCAGTTCAAGTCAACTCGGGGGGGGGGGCGTTAGAGACTCAGAACTCAAGTCTTGCAATAGGGACACAATAAGTAAATATCCAGCTCAGTGCTTTTCTTCTCTTTTTATTTAAAAAAGGGAAATACTTTAATTATAAAAGGTAATCTATGAGTGCTACGGGGTGTGCTACACAGACAAACAGAAGTTTCACATATTAAGGAGAGTTGCAGGCTCATATGAGGAAATGGAGCAACTTTCTCAGATTCTGTTACCTCTAGTTCAGTGGGTGTGCTGTGACAGGCAGTTCTCTTAAGCAGCTTGGCATAATCTCAAGCAAAGCCCATCAATTTCTGTTAATCAAGTGCTCAGTCAATGTTTGTTTAGGAGTTTGCTTTACCTGATGGTCAAGCATGGGTGTTCAGTATTCAACAGCATGGTGTGAGTAGTTGTGCTTGCAGTGACTTGTTTGCGTGGTCCTGCATCCTTTTCTCTATGTTGGGCCAATAGAAGCTGCAGTGGCATGGGTTAAGGTACTCTCATTGGGCAGTTCCATGGCTGGGGAATTCCATCCTTGGGTCCATGATGCAAGGTTGTGGTCATTGGGGTGCACTAAAGGCAGAGCCAGCACAGATTCTTTGGTCTTCTGCTGTGGTTCTCGCTGGAGGGGGTTCATTGGTGAATCGAAGGTTTTCAATGGTTTATCTTGGGCACAATAGGTGGTCAGGAGACCCTCAGGCCCACTAGTGTCAACTCACCTCTGGGCACATTCCCACTGCAGTCCCCTTCTGCTGGGTGGCTTTTCAGTCTGGACTCAGAAGCTGGACTTCTCCTCAGGCAGACAGTTCCCATGAGACAAGTCACTTCTCTCCTCTCAGCATGCAGGCATGCTTCCAGGTCTCTGGCAAACCCACAAGTACTCCAGTATGATGTGAAAACTTGAGGTGATGTTCCCTCACATCTGGGAAACTGACAAACAGCAAGGCTATCCCTAATACGTGGTAAACAAACAAGGTTCACAAAGGAGCAACCTGTGGGACCTGAAGGGTTGAGAGGCCTTTTCAGATACGAAGAGGATGGGGGGATACGTCCTCCCTTGTAAACTCAATGAATACAGTATCCCGCCAGGGGTTATGGGGATTGTGGTGTATAGTACACAAGACACGGACTGGAGGGGTAGGTCACCCCGTGTGGATATGCTAACTCTGCATGACTAGTGCGGAGAAGGAAAAAAATCATTTTTTATAGATAACCCTCACACACTCTAGAAGTGTCATGCTTCATCTTTGGGTTCACCCTGACTCCTAAAGGTCAGGGTGGGCTCGACCATATTTCAGGGAGCACTTAGGAATAGCGGGTGACCAGGGGGCTTAACTAGAGATTAAAAATCCCTCACCTTCTCCTAGGTATCCCTTTATTCGCCGCAGTACAGAATTGCATGACTGTATTATGTGTAATCCAGCCCCTGATGTACTTTATTTGGAGGATGAAATATAGAAATGGACACTTATAACGAAAGTTTGGGTGCAGAGCTGACCTGTGAAGACCACTCAAAATTTCCACATCCCATTGTACTGACACTGCATATCCTTTACAATGTCTCCAGCTTAGTCTGTCCCTCTCAGGCCATTGTGATGGTCAGGTGGCATTTATCCTTTGTTCTTGTTTGTGTGTCTGTTTGGTTATGCCCTTTTGATGTCTCCTAAAGGTAATGCAGCTTTTTGAGAAGTGCTGGTACTCTCCCAATACATTTTAAAGGCCCTGAGTTAAAGGTACTGTCCCATTACAATTATAGAATCCTTGCCGGTAAGTACTGTTTCTATCCATAAAAGTATAGCAGTGTTCTTAGAAGTGCAGGTCATCTCCAAATAAAATCCTTAGCAGTGAGGCACTGTCCTATTAAAGTTATACCCACTGAAAGCTTCAGGAACTGTCAAATTTTGTTGATACAGGCCCTGCTGGAAACTGTCATCACTTGTCCAAAACAAGCATTGGCATAGCCAATAGGTCTCGCCTTTGCAACACTTGATGTTGTTGCACCAAGGATATTGTGCTGGATAACTAAACACTTATAAGGTCCCAAAGGCAAGACCTATTGGCTATGCCAATGCTTGTTATATGAATGACCAAGGACACTGTCAAAGATGGTATTGAAACATTTGACGAGCTGTATCCTGGGCAGTTGTCGGTTCCAGAGGAAATGCTGCAGGGCCATGTTGAGGCGAGTGAAGAAGGACCTAGGTATATGGTAAGGGACGTTTTGTAGTTGATACAGCAGGCAGCAGAGTCTGACCAGCTTAAAGAAAGGGAGAACATGGACCAAAAGTCAACGTCTTTGTAGTTTAATGAGGTGGGGTTGTAGATTTTCTCCTGGGCCCTTAGGATGTCCTCTGTAATGTAGACTCCCAGGTACAGGAACCAAGTCACACTTATATTTAAGTCTCTTGCCCAGGGTATAGTCTGTATTTGATTTCCCAGTAGGTATAATGGTGATTTTGCTATGTTGATGCGTAGGCCAGAGTGGTCCCCAAAGATCTGCAAAATCTTGAGGACCTGCAGGCCTGACCATTGTGGGTACGCCAAGAAAATTAGGATATCATCTGCTTATAATGCTATCTTGTCTGATACTCCGAGTCCCCTTCAAACTCCAAAACCAGTGTCTTTTCTTAACCATTGTTTTCCCCAGGCTCAATAGCAAGCGCAAAAAGCAAGGGCGACAGGGAGCATCCCTGAAGTGTATCCATCATATAGGAAACATGTGGGACATCAATCCACTGATACGGACATGGGTCATAAGCTCATCATAGAGTAGTTTGACAATGCTTATGTAGCAGGGGCAAGGTTCATCTTAGCAAGGAATACAGTTAGGTACGTCCAGTCCACCGAGTCAAATGCCTTGTGAAAGTCAACAAGCTGTAGCGCGCTATCTCCTGGCATTCTGGGCACCAGTGCCAGGGTATTCTGTATGCGGTTAATGTTTCCCTTGTGGCTTGGTCTGGCATAAACAGAGTCCTTACCACTTTTAACAATCGGTTAGCCAATGCTTTCGCCCATATTTTCACTTCCAGAATGAGAAGGGAGATAGGACGGTAAAGGGAACAGCAGGTTCTGCGTTGACCGTGCTTGGGAATGACAGCTTTGTCTGCTAGTCAGAGGCCCAGTGGGGGTTGTGCACCCTTAAGACTCTGTTAACATGTCTACCGAATTTGGCCCAGACGGGACCAATAGGCCTTGTAGAATTCCACTGAGTACCCACTGGGTCCAAGGGTTTTACCTGACTAGAGTTGGGTCAATGCCTCTCCCAGCTCCTTCACTGGGAAATTGCCCTTAAAAGAGATCCTCTCCTCAGTAGTAAGATATTGAGTGGGTACATCGGCCATGAAGGAGGTCAAGGGCGGCTTAGTATGCCACTCTGTACAGAAGTAGAGTTTAGCAAACAAGGTTGCAAACTCTGAAGCTATCAAGGGTGTGGTAGTGATGCTGTTACCTTCATCATCCACTAAATGGCATATGTGTGTTCATGAATCAGTGGTAGAGCAGAGGCAGTGTGAAATTTGCTGCGCTTGTCGCCTCCATGATAGATATGGCTTTGCATTTCGAGCCACGTCAGTCGTGCCTCATCTAGGGGGGCTTGCCCTAATAGGATTTGGGTCTGCAAGTTATTGCGAAGGAGCGTTGGTTCCGGATCTGTTGTGTAGGTTCGATCCATGTAAAGTAGACATTTTTCTCAGCCTGTAACCTCCTGGAGGTCCATCCATTTTTTTACCAGAGCAGTAACTGATGATGAACCCTCTTAGTGTGGCTTTGAATGCCTCCCACAGGTCCCCGGGGTAGACGACCGTGCCCTTGTTGTGTGACAGATATAGTTCTATATCTGTCCCGAATGGTCTCTGGTGTTGGGAGCTTTCAGTAACCATGCATTGGAGCACCAACCAAACATGTACGTTAGTAGTCAGTACCAAGAGTGAGTATGACTGGTGAGTAGTCGAACAGGCGTCTGACCACAATGCACCTTTTCACTATTCTGGCAGCCTCTTAAGTGGTATGGAGCAGAACGTAGTTGAGGTGGGAGAACACCTCATGTGCACTGGAAATCTAAGTGTAATCCCATGTGGTGGAGTGGTGTAAGAGCCAGGCATCTGTTAATTTCATGCTTTCAAGAACAGTACGAGGTGTGTTGGATGGTCGATTGCTGTGTCGTTCCAATGGATCTGTTGAGCGATGGGTCGTCCACTCCATTAAGGTCTCCTCCCAGTACTTACTGTCCCCTGTAAAACTGCAACAGCATGTCTTCCAAAGTTTTAAGGAACTCTGTGGACCGCGGCAGTGGTGCATATATGCTAATGAAGGAGATGTGGGTTTGCTATAGTGTTCTGTATACAGTTATGTATCTCCCCCATTTGTCCTGCAGGACCCGTGACTTCTGCAAGGGGGTTGTGCTGCGCATCAGAATGGTGACCCTCCCTTGAGCCCCTGGCAAATCTGTCATGGTACTCCTGTGTACCAAGCCCTAGCCCAAAACGGACAATGGTTGCATGCTAGGAGTGTCTCTTGGAGCATGAGTATGTTAAGGCCGATGTGTTGGGTGGTCTTAAGGACCACTTCTCTCTTGATCTTATCTAATATGGCATTCATGTTCCAAGTGAAGATCTTGAGCAAACTTCCCTCATTAGTAGAGTTTCTGGGGTTCATCGGGGGGACCATGGACGTGGTGAGATCCTCTGAATGGTAGTGAGGATCGGTGGCATCCCAGCTTGTTATTCTAAGGCTCTGAGTCTGGGAAAAGGTATCTCATTGAACAGTATGTAAACCCCCCCTGCCTCCTAATACTTCGAAATCTTGAATTATCTGCTGTGGACAATGGTAGAGGCAACCACCAACCAGGCAATCGAAGCAACAACTTGTCCACACCCTGCAACTCCCCTTTTAACAGTCCCTGAAAACAACACAGTAACAAAACAATGCAGAAATGAAAGTAAGTCTTTCCCACCAAGTGGGGGATGGGACAAAAGAGCAAACCATACGAGACTTGTTTTTGAGACTGGAGATGCAGAATCATGGACTGTCTACTTCTGTCAATGTTCGATCTTCAGGGCTGGCCAATGACCATCTGTGCTTAGTATTTCCTGACGTTGCCTATGCCGAGCGGCGTCTAAGTTTGTTTTCCTGACTTTTGCGAGATGACTGTGACCAGGGCCCTGAAGGATCGCTCAGGGTGGATTGTTGTTCCCCATCTATGGTCTGTTTCTGCCATGCTGGCCACTCCTCAATCCAGTGCCACTCACTCTCGGGGTGTAAAAAAAGTATGTTTTCTTAGCGAGAAAGCAAAAGACACACGGATGGTGAACGGAATGCAGAAAAAAGGAACGATCGATTTAACCCAGATCTATTGACTGGCGGAGAATGTATGATTTGCTCTGCATTCCGTCCATCATCTGTGTGTCTTTTGCGTTCTCGCCCTAAGTGTGCTGGGTATGCCCTGACGTGGGTCATGGGCTTACTGTGCCATTGGATTCAATCTAGCCTGGTTGAGGAGGGGTGATGCCCCAAAACCGGTCCTAGGATGCTTGTTTCCAGTCCAGGGAAGACCTGGCTTGGCAGTTCGGTCTGGACTGTTCCCATGAGGCACAGGGTCAAGACTGATTTGCATATGGCTGGGTCTAAACTGGGGTGGCATGGTGAGAAAAAGAATGGTGGATTTAAGCCAGATCTATTGACTGGGATGAATGCTTGATTTGCTCTGCATTCAGTCCATCATCTGTGTGTCATTTACTAAATTAGGAAGCACAAGTATTATTCCTCCAGGATTGCAGCAATTGAGTGACAAATTGGGTGGGGTGAAGCCCCTCTGCTCCCTCGGGAACTCCACCAGATGGATGTTGTTGTGGCAGGAGCAGGCCATGGCATCCGCTGCCCGGTTCTCCAGTTTGCTGAAAGTTTTCTGCAGCTGCATGACATGTTCATGGAGTCCCTTTATCGTGTCCTCTTCTTCAGAGATGTGCCCTTCAGCTCCCACAACTCCATCTACCACATTTCATAGGTCTTGCCATAAGAGAGAGGGAGAGCGATCACATTTCATATGTCTTGCCATAAGAGAGAGGGAGAGCGACACTCAATTATCCAGCCCCCCCTCAAGAGATGTCCAGGATTCCTGGATTACCAGGAGGATTGTCTTTGCTGAGTCTGGAAACGGTTCTGGTGAGATCTGTGGCTGAGCGGAGGATTCTCCTTCCTGGACTCGTGAATTTGTCTATGCAGGCCTGACTACCTTGCGATATTTGTTTGTCTTTTTTCCATAGTGAAAGTGGGGGGAGGGCATTAGTGGCTCTTCAGTGAATGGGAGAAAGTTGGAGAAGCGAATGATGGTTGCCCCTCTCCCACTGGTCAGGGACAGGAAGCTCTCAGCCCTCAGTCAATGCTGGGCCGTTATGCTTCATGGATCTTTTCCCAGAAGCACTTCTCCTCTAACCATCCCGGCAGGGCCCATGGACTATGCAGGGGTCAAACAGTCTCTGCCCTGTCTATCTTCTTGGGGAAATGATTGACGCACATTAGTCCGGGCAACTCTGGAATCCCGTGTGGTCCTTATAGATGGGTACTCACTGTGGCTTCCTGGAGGTGTTCTCTGGTCCCAGGTTTTGCTACTGCAGAGCTAGGATGGGCCCCAGCGCGGTTCCCCTGGGCAGTGTCGCTGGTGTCTCTGGTTCATGGCTGAGGTAGGGCTTGGTTGTAAGATCGCCTCCTCATGGCTGGGCTTGGGCCATCGGAGTTGCCTTAATGGATTGCCATCAATAGGGGAGGGAGGCTCCCGTGGTCTGTTTGTGTAGGTACAATGACTGTGGGACATGACCTGTTCCTCTTCTCTGCCGACAGTGGGCAATAAGTCACCAGGACGTAGGCTGTAACTCCTTAGAGGGATTCTGCGTCGAGGGAGATAGTCCACTGGGCTGTCAATCTGTGGACCACGGTCACTGTTCTGCTCTATTCTTGGGGTGGGGCTCATTCTTTTTTTCCTGCCACGAGTGCCCTGACTCTGCAGCACTCTTCCCCCCAGGCTGCTCCGTGGGTGCCCCTCAGCACCCCAGCACTGGCACAGAAGTGTGATGGTCTAATGAGCTCACCAGTAGGTTGTAGAGATTGCCTCACTCTCCTGCCAAGGGCCCACCGATGCAGGAGCTGATTGTTACTGTGCCACTGCAGCTGCTCTGACTTTACCACACCTGCTGCCCAGGCTGAACTCTGGGTCTCCGGGACGGGCGCAGTTCACAGGGCAGGGTGAGCATAGATGGATGGAGCTACCTGGGTCCTGACTCAGGCGGGTAGATATTACTGCTATATGTTGATCTGATGTCGGTCTGATTACAATGGGATGGTTGGCAGAGCTCAAAGCATTAAGGCTGCCATCTTTGGCAGTCAAGACACGCCCTCTTGTCAAAATATTAAGGTTGTTCATCCTGGTTATCCTCTGTTGGGCGATGACACAGTGAACTCCACTTTGACTGTCTCCCTGCATTTTTTGCAGTCTGCAGCTGGATGTCTATACTCTGGTGTTGCTGACTCCCAGTTATCTCGACTTACTGCCTACAGCCACTCACAATGTTTTGGCTTGATTGCTACGCAAGGTTACAACTTTTGTTTGGTTCTATGATTGCTGATAGTTTTGGGCTCACTACACTCACTCAAAACCCATTGTCTTTTCTTAATAATTTCGTGTCCACATTTATGTTCGGATCACATTGTTCGGTGATTGGAGATGCTACTGTCCTGTCCCCCCAGATACTAATGGATGTGCCTATCCTAACTGAGGAGGGAACCAAGAAAAAATTCTAATTGGTCCCTGCTTCGATTGGAGGTTCTTGCTACATGTGGAAGGAAGAGTATTATTGATCCTGCAGATCAATGATCACTGATCCTGCAGATCTGTAAAGGGGCAGAGAGGTTGGGGAGAGCTTGTCTGCACATCAGGTTTGTGACTTCAGTCACCTGCATTCGTCAGCATCCCTACACTGCAAGAAGGAGACACTCCATTGAGGCAACAGCTGCTGTTGGGAATCTATACCTCGCGAAAGAAGACACCTGGACACAGGCTGACTCAGGGGCAGTGATGTGCTGCTCAGCAGAGTCACAGCTATCAAAGGTTTAGCAGCTGTTGTAGCACTGGGGTCCAGAAATGACACGGGCCCATGGCACCCTAGTTATAGCTGTCTTTTGCTCCCCATCTGAAGGACAATTTCCACATTTCTTTGCTTGAATGAGGGCACATAGCGTCCTTGCTACGTCAAAGCTGCTCATGAATGTATTTCACAAATCCGATTGTTTGGGTACCATTGCATCGCCTATCTTAGATGTGCAGAAAGGGCATATGAAAGGGTATTACTTTCATAGCAGCATTAGTGCTGGCTTTGTCCGTTGGTGCACAGCAGTACAATAAAGTAATGCAATGGCCTCATTTTGCCACTAAACTTCACTCATGTAGTTCTCAGGAGCGCGTTTTCCTGGGTCATGGGTGGGCACTTGAAGCTTGTGAGACATCAGCAGCTGACAAACGGTCCTGTGAATCATTCTGCGGATAGGGTGAGTTCATAACCCGCTCCTGCACACTCCACATTCTTGTGGAGTCTCAGAGAACCGGGAGAACCCCACATTGACATTGTGCTATTCCCAGGGTGGAGTTCAGAACCATGAGTGGGTAACAAGGCAGTATTCTTAGGACAGAGTTTATAACCATGAGCTCTTCTCAGGGTCGAGTTGGGAACATTAAGGTATTCTCACTAGAGAAGTGGTTGATAACACTGAGGTATTCTCAGGTTTGAAGTGGTAACACAGACGTATTCCCGTTTTAGAATTGGTAACACAGGTTAGAATTAGTAATATTGAACGATTCTCAAAGTAGAGTTCACAATAATCAGCTCTTCTCAGGGACAAGTTGATGACATTGAGACAATCCAGGTTTGAACTGGTAACATTAAGGTATTCTCTGGTTAGAAAAGATAATATTGAGGTATTCTCAGGGTAGAGTTGATAACCGGGTATTCTCAGGTTTGAATTGGTAACACTGAGGTATTCTAAAGTTAGAGTTGATGACATTGCTCTCTTCTCAGGTTGGAATTGGTAAAACTGGATAATTCTCAGATTAGAATAGGTAATTCTGAGGTAATCTAAGGTTCAAGTTGGTAACATTGAGGTATTGCCAGTGTAGATTTGATAACATTGAGATGGGCAAAGATTTGATTGGCGACACTGAAGCATTCTTGCGTCAGAGGTGATCACATTTTGGTGTTCGTGGGTTAGAAGCGGTAACACTGAGGTATTCTCAGGTTAGTGTTGATAACATTAAGATATTCTCGAGCTAGAAGTGGTATTCTCAGGTTACAGTTCATCAGATTGAGCTCTTATCAGGTTGGACTTGGTAACAATGAAGCATTCTCAGTTTAGAATCGGTGATACTGAGGCATTCTCAAGGTAGAGTTCATAACATTAAACGCTTGGCAGGTTAGAACGGGTAACATTGAGGTATTCTCAAGACAGACATGGTAATGTTTTGTAATTCTCAAGGTGACATTTGCAACACTGAGATACTCCCAGGTAGAAATGGTAACACTGAGCTATTCCCTCATAAAGGTGCTATGAATTAGGCATAGGATAGATGCATGTTTTAACGCTAACCTAGGTTAAACAAAGAGATCTAAAGATATACCTACCTTGAATTTGCACGTCATGCGCAGATTGCGGAAGCAATCTTTAGAGCTATAATGCTAGGAATATATGGAACAAGGCTGTTTTGTCTATAGTGTCTCGTGTAAATGTATGGAGAAGTTAAAGTTGCCAGATCAATATCTACATGGGTTAGATTCAGATCAGCATGTGTTGCACGTGCCTGTGAGCAACTAGATAACTCTTTCGAATTCTGGTGAGGCTGACTGTTATTCACCGGTGCCCAGAGAGGCAATAAACAATAATATATATATATTTTTTTCTTAAACCGAATTACTGTCATCTCAAAATAGAGTACTCGACAGTCAAGTACTCACCTCCTCGTCCACTCTTCGTCCATTCATCTCTCCATCCATCCCTTCATCCAATGCATCCACCCGCCTGTCAATCCATCTTTAGGGCTCCTTCCTCTTTAGGTTTGTAATCGATCATGTGAAATCTTACCACCTGCAGCACGTCAAATTCAAATCAAATTTATTTTTATTGTTTGATTACTAAAAATCATAACAAAATGTTATAACCATATGACTCACGTATACATGTACAAATTTAAAAAGGAGCGAAAAAAGAACTTTGGTTAGTACAACAGCAGTGCGATAGTCTAGCAGTAAAATTGGATAAAATTAAAAAATTGTCCGAATATGCATTTGTCTTTTACAGATCAAGCTCATTAAGTAACATGGCAGTCACGGAGCGGTTTTAAGAAAGTTTAAAAAACGGGGACAAGTAAGTATGACAGCTGGTTTTGAAAGCACGCGTTTCATTCTCTAGCACCCGTCAGCCTCGTTTGAAGGCCTGGTAGAAAGTTAAAAACAAGAAGTGATGGGGTATTGGCTTCTTGTATTAATGGGGGCAGTACTGTTGTCTAACTCGTTGAGTTGATGGCGTGTGCACGACCGTCTGCGTACAGCATTTTAGGACATAGCACAGATGCTTAAGAGCTGGCTTCTGGAGGAAGCTGGGTAGCAGTTGTTAGAGCTGACACTGAGGCAGCCCTGTGGGACCTCTGCTCTGTAATTCAAGGACCATCATCATCTCTGAAGGAAGGAATGTCACTGATTGGTCCTGCAGTCTGATGGAAAGGACTGAATCTGATGGGGCGGAAGGTCTGGATGGCCAGGCACTAGGCCTCATCTTGTAAGCCCTGGGCACATTCTCCTAGCTTCACTTTGTCATGGAGCACGCCTTCATCAGACAGGAAGCACAGAAGACTAAGGGGAGTTACTGGCCCTGGACATGGACCCACAGTTTCTGAATGGGCAGTCGGTAGGTGCAAACAAGAGACAGCACCCTTGTGGGCAAGATACCGAGCACTGGGTGGGGCAAACATCCTTATGGGTCTCCTACCCACATATATTGACCTCGGACATTGCCACACACACATCTGCAGTCTCCAAACTAGGGCTCACCCTCAAAGCCCAGTACTTTATGTCCTGCTGAAAGGGACCTTCAGGGAGAACAAACCCGACACCTACGTCCTGAAAGACTTGCTCTCCAGTTTACCTTTCACTCGCAAGAGTAGGTGTGGGCCACTTCTGGGCAGATATCCACTACTCAGGGAAGGTTGTACATGAGATGGAGTGGATGGAGAGATGTTACTTCATTGGTGCCAGGGAGTCACTAGGGCTACAAGAGTGAGAGGAGTAGTTTGATTCAGTGAATGTACTTTAGGTGTATGTGTGTACCCAGCTTACTGGAGATTCGTGGTGGTGTTTTCTGTATATTTTGCTCTTTTGTGCCAATGACTGTGCATAACCTTCAGAGTAGAGCAAGGATGTGGCGTTATGGCCAGAGAGGCCGACATTGGTACTGGTTAACCAGGTTTGAGTTTTGTCCTCGACTCAACATCCTGTGATTCTGGTCAAATCACTTTATCTTCCCGTGCCAAAAAACACAAAAAAACCCCCAAAAAAATGAATGTGACCTTGTGCAATGTAACTACTGCTCTTGTATAGCGCTCCAACACATTCGGGTCGAGGTTCGCTCCGTATAAAAATGCAAAAGAAAATATAGGACCAACCTGGCTTGTGAGAATGTTTAATTTCTAAAATATATGATGTCGGGAGTCCTGGACCCTCAAGCCCAAATGGAGGCACTTGGATTTACATTAAAGGTGTTATGTCACTATGGACCAGAAAATATATATTCTCCTGTACAAGGGGCATCACAAAGCATGTAGGGGCCGATTAAAGTGAACCAAAAATAAGGCCAGAGTTCTCACACCACACAATCACTGATGCCATTGCCATCTGTAATTCCAGGCTGGGGGAATAATTCCCGATTCAGAGATGATGGGAGACTAACATGAGGGAATAGGCGTTTATGCACCAATTCCTTCATATTTATCTTCAATTCACAGGGTTTTTTCGCCACAAATTTCGCCTGCTTTGAGCAGGAAATATGTTCTTGTGAAAGAATCATGAGCAATGGTGTTTCTGCGAGTTTTGTTATCCCGAAAGACTCGGAATTAGGTCCTAGTATAAGAACCGTCATCCATCCATCCACCCAGCCCAGCCCACCCACCCACCCATCCATCCATCCACCCACCCATCCGCCCAGCCCACCCATCCATCCAAACTCACACACCAAAAAACAAGACAACAATTTCACTTAAAAAGCATCCCAACCAATACAGGTTGCCAATGGCTGGATAACAGGCATTGCATTCAGCGCTGTAATGCTACTGGGTAGTCTTGCCTTTCTCTGCTCATTGTGTCCAGAAACCGTGCTCGTGGACTGCGTCATTCTACAGCGACATTGAGCAAAATAAGGGGTTGACCTACACATTGCCGAGTGGATCGTCTGAGTTTCTGATGTCTCATGTGTATATCGATATACATTTTAGGCTGAATGGAGGGTCTCCTGTGGGGATGCATTATAGGGGCAGCAGGGGTATGTTGCACCTCAGAGTTTCCAGGAAAAACTCGAGCTCAAGGTGTGACGACCAAGTTGTTTAAGCATGTCAAAGCAGACCCTGGCTTTTCTCTACCTCGACAGTTCCTGGTGTTTAACTATATTGCTGCCGGAAACTATCCTGCAAATTCTGCATAATAAATGGCCAGAGCTGTTGCTAGAAGAGATTAACTACTGCCCCATTCAGTCACAAAGAATACACGTATAAATGAAAAAAGTAGCTTCTTTAAAATAGAAATTGCCAGTCGGCTATTTTGTCAACCATTACATCCCAAACCTCTTTACACGTGAGCACTCACAATCAATCACCATTGCAATTAGAACGCACTACTTTCTCCCTCATTAACTCTCCGAGAGAGCACATTGGCTTCATGTGAACGGCACATGCTGTTTCATTAGCAGGTACCGTTTTAAAGCTTTGCCACACGCTGCAGAGAGGGTGAAGTTACACATTAACTCACTGGGACAAGAAAGCATATTTTAAGAAATACGCTTGCACAAACACCTTTTACGGGCATCTGTGAAGAAGCTTTCGTAACCCTTGAAGTTCTGCAATCATTAGTTTACCGTGTACTCGGGACAACAAGTACTGGCAAAGCCAATAGGTCCCTAGTTGGCTATCATTCTTTTGGCCGTGCTCAAACTTGTATTTTTAAAAGCATTTCTAAATATTTTTTGCAATGCATGCACAACGGTGAGCATGCATGCATGCATAGGCAGACGTCTCTAAATGTTTAGTAATGTATTTATTTATTGAAATTTATAACGCGCAACAGCTACCCTCAATGGGTTTCCCGGCGCAAGGGATAGACTCAAGAAGAAAGCAGACCTTGTAAAAGACAACACCTTAAGACCTCAAGAGCGGCACAGATCATTGAAAAAGTATAGTTTTCAGCTTTTTTCTGAAAGCGAAATAATTTGTTTCCATTTTTAAAGAAATGGGTAGGGTGTTCCAATATTTAGGGGCAAGATGTGAAAAAGCCCGTCCCCCCATTCTTACAAGTTTAAAACGAGGAATAACAAATCGCAATTGGCAGAGGATCTGAGAGTGCGTCTGGGCTTGTAAGGGTGAACCAAACTTTGTAGATATCTTGGTGCAGAGCCTTGCTTGATTTTAAAGAGATAGCATAAGGCTTTGAAATTAATACGACTAGGGATCCGAAGCCAGTGTAAGTCACGCAACGCCTGAGTGGGTCTTCTCGGAATGTTACAGAGAAGTCTGGCCGCTGAATTTTAGACCACCTGAAGTCTGTTAACAGTGGCCACATCAGCACAAATAAAAAGGACATTTCCGTAGTCCAGGCGAGATGTAACTAACGCCTGAACAACGGTTCGTCTGGTGGAGGTAGGCAGCATCCAGAGAATCTTCTGGAGCCATCGCAAGATGGCAAAGCAAGTAGCGGCCACCTCAGTGGCCTGCTGTCGCATGGAGAGTTGGTCGTCAATAAGAAAGCCAAGGTTACTGTTCGCACAAGAGAAGAACAGACATTAAATACAATTAAGAGCATTAAAGACTTAGATGGTGGAGTGAGATTGGAATCCTCAGAGATTAGAAGGGCGTTTGAGAGATTCTACGAAGATTTATATAAAGAGCCTAATAAAGAACTGGAGAGCATGGATGAATACCTCGAGCAATATGAGGGATTTTGTCTTAACGAGGAGGAACAGGCTAATATAAACTGTACCCCTACGTGGGAGGAAATTCAGATGGCTTTGAAATCATTAGCTAATGGAAAAGCTGCTGGGATAGATGGAATACCTTCAGAATTCTATGAAAAATTTGCAATACAGCTTAGAATAATTATGCTTGAATTGTTTAGTTCCATCTTTAGTGGCGGTAAGCCACCTCCCTCATGGTCTACAGCGAAAATTATGGTCTTTCTGAAAAAAAATAAAGACCCCATGGAAATGGGTTCTTATAGACCGATCACACTAATAAATGGGGACTCGAAAATCTACTCAAAAGTATTGGCCGCCCGGTTAGCACCTATTATCCATAATATAGTGTCTCCTCGACAACACGGGTTTATCCCAGGAAGATCAACATCGGATCATGTCCAATGGGTGATTTCACTTTTTGATTTCGCAGGAAAAACAGGAGACCCTATGGCTTTAATACTTTTAGATGCAGAAAAAGCCTTTGATAGGGTCTCCTGGAGGTTCCTATGGGAAACTATGGGTAGGTGTGGTCTTACATTACAATTTATCAAAGCCATGCAAGGACTATATGTCGATCCAGGTGCCAGCGTTATGATCAATGGGACACTTTCAGAGAGATTTAAGATCACTAGGGGAACGAGACAAGGGTGCCCATGCTCTCCCCCTGCTATTTGCAGTCTATATAGATGCGTTTATACGGAAATTAGAAAATCATCCGTTAGTGACTCCGATAAAGGCATTTAATATTGATACAAAAATCCTAGCGTATGCCGACGATATAGCCATAGTCACCTGCAATCCTATTCAAGCAATGGCAGTGATAGAAGAGGAAGCGAATAGCTTTGGTAAGATCTCCGGATATAAGCTGAACTCATCTAAAACACAGATAGTCATTAACGACAACCTAAAGATGGTTGACTATAGAGTAACGGAACATGCTGTCTATCTAGGAGTTGATATAACTGCAAGCATTGATAGTATAGTGAGTTTAAATTTAGACCCACTGGTTAAACACACTAAGAAAGAACTAACCCGACTTGACAACCTACATCTACTATTGGCGGGAGATGCAACGTTATCAAAATGTTATTCTTACCTAGATTCCTGTATCTCTTTCGCACAATATGCCTGGAATTCACTCCCCAACAGTTCAAAAACATAGAGAATATATTTTCCAGATTTATTTGGGGTTATAAGAGACCTCGCCGAGCACTTAAATGGCTTATGCTGCCCAAAGACAGAGGCGGACTCGGAATGCCTAATTTTAAGCTATACTATTGGGCTACGGTAATTAGATATAGTATCGTGCTTTTATCAATAGAAGACGGGCACAACTCCGATAGGATCACTCCTCAAGAATTGATCCTAGGGATAGGCTGTGAGGGTTGTCTTTGGCGACACATGAACGACAATTATTTTAAGAAAGTAAAACTCAAGACTATCTCCAATATATATAAAGTCTGGATTAATGTAAGAAAATTGCTAGGATTGAGCCGTTTCTCATGTTACACCCCAATTAGGCTTAATTATGACCTACCCGCTTTATTCCATGACACTTGTATGGCAAGATGGATCGAGAATGGCATTCAACATCTAGGCTGCTTTTACAACTCTAGTGGCCTAAAAACTTTCTCCGACCTACAGACTGAATACTCCATCAATCATAGAGATTTTTTCAAATATTTACAGATCAGGGATATTTTGCAAAACAAAACAGGGGGTCTTGACAAATTTCAAAATAATATCATACTAGATACTATATGTAGACCAAATACGCCTAAAATTGGGGTCATCTATGAACTTTTTAGGGATAAACTCCCTGATGACTTGGGAAAACATCTAATAGAGTGGCAGACCTCTCTTGCAGTCCATCCGAATATTCCTCTGCGAGCGTATGAATTATCACAAGTGTGCTTAATGTCTATAAATCTCCAGGCACAATTTTATAAAACTTTCTTCTCCCTTTATTATACACCATATAAGATGGCAAAATGGACAGTAGGAAAGGGAACAATCTGTCCACGTTGCTCGATGGGTGCTGCCGATGTTTGCCTCATGCGACAAACTATCAGGTTTGATAAAAGAAATCTCTGACTTCCTTTCTGAAATTCTTCAAGTTAATATATCTATCACTCGGGAGGAAATTGTGCTAGGAGTATCTAATAATCAAAGACCTAATCATATGCAGGGCCTTATTTTTGTAGCCATGGCTGTCCTCCGACTATGTATAGCTTCAGCGTGGCTGGATGCTACTTCACCGGCTTTTGTACAATGGAGAAATAGATTATTAGCAATCTGTACTCTGGAAGTGGCCATATATAAAACTAAAGGGAGGAGAAAAAAGAGAAGAGGGATGCAGATCTGGGGTCCTCTTTTACATTGGCAACTAGATCACACCTAAAAAATGCTTGGTCTTATCTGGGAGAATAGTTATTGTAATTATTCAGATGTTGACAATACATGCTGTATTATCTCATAGATTTACCGAATTGTTTTTTTTTCTTCTTGTGGATGGGTGTGATGCGAAATAAAAACTTGGTCCAAGGGAGGGGTGGGGGATTTATGTAAATATTATATAATTTTGTGAAAATTGCTAATAAAAATCATTTAAAAAAAAAAGAAAGCCAAGGTTACGGACCACAGAGGACGGCTGGGGAAGGGATCCCATTTCCCCAGGCCAGTGTTGAGGGCCCCATAAATCCTTATGTTTTCCTAGAATGAGAATTTTGGTTTTGTCACCGTTTAGTTTAAGGAGATGGCTTTGCATCCACTCCGCTATACGTGACAACCCGACTTTCAGAACCGATATGTCATTGCTCTCGCAGCTGGAAAGGGAGAAAACAATCTGAGTGTCGTCGGCGTATGAAAAAATAGTTAGCCCTGCGTCCTCAGCAATAGAGGCCAGGGGTCTTACGTATATGTTGAACAACAGGGGGCTCAGTATAGACCCCTGGGGGACACCATACGCCGAAGAACAAGTGGAAGAAGTGGCTTTCGCGGAGAAGACTTGGAAAGTGCGCTCACTTAAAAAGGAGGCAATCCAAGCCAGCGCAGGACCATCTATTCCTAGGGAACAAAGAGAGTCCAAAAGAATGGAATGGGACACGGTATCGAAAGCCGCGCTCAAATCCAAAAGGATGAGCGCAGAGGTTTCCCCGCGATCGATAGCGTGTCTCAGACTTTCCGTTACTCCCAGGAGGGTGGTTTCTGTAGAATAGTGAGCGCGGAAGCCAGACTGGGATGGATGTAAAAATCCCGAAGATTCCACAAGGTGATATAATTGGGTGTTAACATGCCTTTCCAGCACTTTAGAGAGTATAGGCAACAAGGATATTGGTCTGAAATTAGCAAGGTTAGACATATCGGCTCCAGCTTTTTTTAAAACGGGGACAACCATTGCGTGCTTCCAGTCCTGTGGCACATGGGACTCAAGTAGAGAGGCATTTAAAAGCCTCATGAGAACTCGCCGGGATTCGAGATCAAACTGCTTGAGAATTTTGGCAGGTATAGGGTCAAGAGGTGAGCCGGATCTTATGCTGTTTAAACAGGTGAAGAACGAAGCGTCATCAAAAGGTTGCCAGTGCGTCAACTGCGCCAAAGGGGGAGGCAGTTCAATCCCAGCAATCTGTCCCAAATGAGATACTGCTACATTCAAAGGAGGGCTCATAGAATCGTATATGCGCTCAACTTTGGCAATAAAATTTTTTGCGATAGAATTACATTGGGCCTCATCTAATGCTGGAGGAATAGGAATAGTGTCTGCACCTGTCAATTTTTTAACGACAGAAAAAAGAGTACGAGGGCAGTTCTGAGCTCGTGTGACTGTTTCCACAGTATAGGCAGCTCTCGCAGATTTGCATTTGGAATGATATTCTTTTAATGCCTCTTTATATACAGTCTTCTGAGAGACTGAGTATGAGTGCCTCCATTTACGTTCTAAGGCCTTGCATTTAGTCCGCAAGACCTTCAGATCAGCAGAGAACCAAGGTGCCGGAAGGCGGTGAGGCCTAGAATGTTTTAGGGTCGGCGGTAAAAGGGTAGTGACGACGTTAGCAAGCCAATGAGAAACAGCAGTGTTCAATTCCGAAACAGGAACCTCACCTTCAGCAGGACAGGTGTTTAAGAGGTGTTGATTCAGTATGTTAATATCGAGTTTATCCCAACGATAAATTGGTACACCTTTATCGAGAACACTAGTTTCCTGGTTCTTAGTGTGAAGTAAAGAGAAGTAAACAGCGAAATGGTCGGACCACTCCAAAGGGCAAGCACTCCGAGAACAATCAAAGGGAAGATTGGATAGAATGGGGTCCAGTTGATGTCCAGCGGAGTGCGGTGGGCCAACATTAAGCAAGGAGAGATTGAGGGCTTCCAGATCAGATAAGAAACGTTTACTAATAGTACACTGCGAGTCTTCAAGATGCAAATTAATATCACCAAGAATGGTAAAATTGGCTGCCTTAAGCATTAAGGGGGATATGATGTTCGCTAGTGAGGATGTCCAAGAAAGGGCATTTCCAGGGGGGCGATAAATCAAGAGGCCAGATAGAGTAAGTTGAGGATTAATGACCAGTTTGAAAAGAGCAGTCTCACTTCCAGGCATCGGAAGGGCTGCAAACTTGCACGTGTAGGAAGATTTAAAAATTATGGCAATTCCCCCCCCCCTTTCCAGAACTTCTGTCCAATCTCACTATTGCGTAGTTAATAGGGACAGCAATGGCCACATCAGGACCAGAGCAGTCCTGAAGCCAGGTTTCCGTGAGGAACAACGCATCAGGCTGCTACTCAACAATGAAATCATGAATGTGGTACTTATGTTTGGGGAGGGATCGACAGTTGATACTCCAAAAAAGGAGTGTCGACTTATTTGAGTGTGTCAATGGTCTCCTCCGTCTGCCACGAGGTTGAGAGCGACGTATAACATTACAAAGGGACATTCGGCCAGTGGTAAAACTACAACCTGCACATTGATAATTATGAGTGGGAAGAGAGCATATAGAGCAGTGTGTACGGGGAGTAGACCGCAAAGATTCCAACACCTCACCTGAGTACGATAGTAAACCATTGGAACTACTCGTGGGAGTCATGGCCCCTTTTGGCCCGGTCTGGCACGGACGGGCACAGATGGGCTAAACTCAGGCGGAACTCCGGCGGAAGTACGGCGATCCACTGCGCGTAGTTGGCTATCATTCTTTTGGCCGTGCTCAAACTTGTATTTTTAAAAGCATAATAATATAATATAATAATAAGGTTCAAACACGACTGCCCTCACAGAGACAACCTCACGCATAAAATGCTAGTGTGAGATAAACCTTTTTAAGTGGGACACAGCTATATTCTACATTATTCAACAACCTGCAATGTCACACAATCTCCAGAAAAGTTCTGAAAGTAAACATTCACAGCTTATGATCGTCTTTGTTATACTGAATGTGCCCATAGCACTGTATTACAACTATTTAAAATGGGCACATGTTCAGGTATCAACTGGTGGATAATTAATTGTTAACAGAAGCTTTGGCCTTTCACACCTATGTTTTTGGAACAGGCTTTGGCCTTAAGCCACAACCTACCTTGAAACATACCCCTGCAATACACATCAGGTGCGCTGAGCTTCACTGACCCAGCAGATCTGTAAAGGGGCAGGGAGGTTGGGGATAACTTGTCTTTGCACCAGTTTTGTGACTTCAGTCACCTGCATTCATGCGCATCCCTACAGTGCAAGCTGACAGTGCTGAGCTCAGCTCAGCGCCCTGATATGGGTTGCAGGGGTATATTTCAAGGTAGGTTGTGGCTTAAGGCCAATGCATGCTATCTATATAATATATATATACCTATAATATAGATATATATATATAAAATTCACTGAAAAAATAAAAGGTTACAGGGACATTATAGTTAGGCTCAGATTTTGCTCGTACAAAACTAGTGAAATTCAGCAGTTATGGTTACCTGAGCTAGCTATAATGTACGCCCACGCAATGCACTGTTTATGACCTCACATAATACATCACTCATGACATGGTCAGTGACATCACTCATGACATCACTGATTACTTATCAAATGACATCACTGATGACATCATACAGTGATTGTGAGTGTTTTCTAAAAGTTTTTTGTGCTAAATGTATATATTCCAAGGTAACACAAAAGTTACATTAGTAAACTTTGAGTACCACTAATGAGTGATTCCTTTTTTTAACATAGTTTATGTGAGTTGCTCTGCGACTGTATGTGAGTATGAGTGGGTGTCTGAGTGACTATACAGGTGTGTGAATGGGTGTGTGCGTGGCTGTATGGGTGTATAAGTGGGTGTCAGAGTAGCTGTGTAGGTAACAGTGGATGTGTGAGTAGCTGTTTTGGTGCGTGATTGGGTGTTGTCAGTGGCTGTATGGGTGGGTGAGTGAGTGGCTGTGCGAGTGGCTGTATGGGTGGGTGAGTGGGTGTGTCAGTGTCTGTATGGGTGAGTGAGTGGGTTTCTGAATAGCTGTTTGAGTGTATGACTGGCTGTGTTAGTGGCTGTATGAGTGAATGAGTGGCTGTTTGAGTGAGTGTTTGGTTAAGTGAGTTGCTGTGTGAGTGGCTGCATGGAAGAGTGAGTGTCTGTGGGATTGGCTGCATGGGTCAGTGAGTGGATGTGTGAATGGTTGTCTGGATGTGTTAATGGGTATGTAAGTGGTTGTGTGGGTGTGTGAGTGAGTGTGTGAGTAGTTGTATGGGTGAGTGGCTCTGTTAAGAGGCTGTATAGTTGAGTGAGTGGGTCTGTGAGTGGCTGTGTAGGTGATTAACTGGATGTGTCAGTGGTTGTATGGGTGAGTGTGTGGTTGTGTGTGTGGCTGTATGGCTGAGTGACTGGTTGTGTTATCAGGGTCTATGTGTGAGTGAGTGGTTGTGTAAGTATATGTATGGGTCTGTGAATGGGTATGTGAGTGGTTGTGTGGGTGTGTGAGTGGGCGTATGAGAGGTTATATGGGGTGTGAGTGGGGGTGTGAGTGGTTCTGTGGATAATGTCATCAGTGATGTCATCAGTGATGCCATTGACCATTTCATATGTGATGTAATATGTGAGGTCATAAGCAGTGTACTGTGGGGATGTAAGTTATAGTTAGCTGAGGTAACTCTAACTGCTGAATTTCACTGGTTTTGTATAAGTGAAATCAGAGCCTAACTATAATGTTCCTGTAACCATTGTTTTTCTCAGTGAATTTCTAAGGTTGTTTCAATTCTATATCCTAACTATAAAATCTATGTAAACCTTTGTTTTTTTCATTAAATGTCTTTGTTTTTTAAAATTCTATTTCCCTGTAACCTTTGGTTGTTTTAAGTGAATTTGTAAGAGTTTTTCAATTTTATGTCCTAACTGTAACCACTAAGCTTTGACACTGAGTGTGTCAGTGAGTGCATGAGTGTCTCAGTGGCTGTATGAGTGTCTGAGTAGGTTGTAAGTGGATATGAGAGAGTATCAGTGGGTTTGTATGTGGGTATATGAGTGTCAGAGTGGGTCTGTGAGTGGATGTGTGAGTCTCTGAGAGGGTCTGTGAGTTGGTGCATGAGTCTCTGAGTAGATCTGTGAGTGGGTGAGAGAGAGTATGATTGATTCTGTAAGTGTTTGTCTGTGAGTGGGTGTACATGTCTGAGCTCATCTATGAGTGGTTGTATGAGTAAATGGGTCTGTGAGTGACAGTGAGAGTGTCTGAGTTGTTCTGTGAGTGGGTGCATGAGTGCCTGAGTGGGTTCTGCTAGTTTTCTGCTTGTTTTCTGTAGGCCTGGGCAGAGCTTGCTGAGTTTCACTCCATGGAATTTAATTGAGTTACCAAAGTAGGTGTAGTGTGTTTCCTGCGTGGCCCATTGTAGTTTTCCCTATGTTAGCCTAATTGTGCATGTTGTAGGACTCATTTTCCTTTACACACGCTGCTATATAAACATTTTTTGCTTTTGTGCCACATTCTGCTTTCACACGGAGCGTGCATATGTTTTCACATTCTTTACATTTCCTTGGATTTAGTCTGAACACTATAGTCAAGGTCAAACAACATTTTCCCTTGTTATTCTTTCTGGCCAGGCACTAGCACCTAGACATAACACAAGAATGCAGCTTTTGTTCATGTGCACACATGTCCTATCATATAGATGAGCACATGAGCAAAAAGCAGACACATGGAATGAGAATTCTGGGACAAGAGCACTGCATCTGCTGCTGAGATGTAGAATGTTAATCTGTGAAGGATAAGGTACAGGGTCTGCCATTAATCCCAGAGATTTGTGATCTATAATCATTTAGCTTCAGGGGGGTTAAAGTCACTTTTCATGATATATGGATTATTAACCGTGCTAACAGTACTGTTAGTATGCATTTGTTTTCTAATTGTGGCACGTATACTGCATTTCAGACCATGATAGTTTGAAAAAATATTCTAAACTTCCTTCGTGTCTCCTGGTTATCTTATTGTAGACAAGTACGAGTGAGAGAGAGAAAGAGTGTACCCTGTTACCGTAATCACTGAGAGGAGCAAGAGTGCTGTATTTTGGGGGTGCCAATCCACTTGTTCCTCTGGTAAGGTTAGCCGGGCAAGTGAGGCATTATAGCTAGTCGGGCTCGGTCTCCTAGATACTGAGGTGGTATGGTGACTTAGTCCCTACAGACTAATGTTCTATGGTTCCAAGCATAGTTCTGTTCTAAGAGCAGAATCCCTGAAATACACGCAGGCAGGGAAACAGACAAAATCTCTGCTCTCGGCAAGCGGGACCAGTTTCACAGCTGTCGCTTGCTGAGAGCAGATTTCGTGTTTGCTGTGACTTGGCAGAAGCTGTCGAAGCTCCTGCCAAGTCAGAGCAAACAGCTATGTCCTGCGGGTGGGTACCCTGGGATATAGCAGGAGCTGGCTGTGAGGGCTGGTGGTCCCCAGGGTCATAATTGGCTCCAGTAGGGGGACCACACGGTCCCCCTCCTTTGAGCTGCATTGGCCAGACCCAAGGCATTCCCCGGGCACCCCCTCATCAATCTTTCTTTAGCCCCGGAAAGGTCGTGGTCCCTGGGGCTTAGAGAGCCCATGGAGTGGGTCCCCGTGCGCCCCCTCCTTTTTAGCAATAAAGCTCTGGGGAGGTGGTGTTCAAAGCTCCTATGGGATCCAAATAATTGCAGCCAAGCTAGCTCTGAATAGACAACTGTTAGATCTGGGGGTCTCTAGTTGGCAGGGTAGGTACCACTGTCCAAGTAGGGACCCTTGCTTCTAGTCAGGGAAAGGGGGATACACTGTTAGGATAACCCCTGCTCACCCTCTAGGTAGCTTGGCCTGAGCAGTCTAGGCTATCAAAGGCAATGTGTAAAGTATTTGTACCAACACTCACAGTAACACAGTGAAAACACCACAGATTTACTCCACACCAGTTTTAGAAAAATAAGGTATCTTTACTAAAAACTTCACAAGACCAAATACTACAGACAAACCAACATATAATTCAAAAAGGTTACTTCAAAGATAGTTCAAGAGATTGCAGAAAGTACTCCAGGATGTAAAAGTCAGTGTCTTGCACAATGCGACTCTCAATGCACAAAATGCGACACTTTCGTGCCCAACAGTACCTGTAGTTGCGATAAGGTTCCCAAAAGCTATAACAAGGAAGCTTGCAAAGGCGATGCGATACTCCTGAGATCCTGGGGAGGATTTGCAGCAGCCCTGCTTCACGCAGCAGAGGTGGATGCGCCGGCTCCGATCTGTAAGGGGAGGATGCGATGACTTTGGCCTTCGTTGCGTAGGTTTCTTAGGTGGAAGCTTCACGCACAGGTTCGATGCGACACTTTTCGATGTGGTGCGATGCGTGGCGCAGCGTTGCCTTCCGGCGCCGCAACTCTCGATACGCCACGGTACGGGACTCTGCGTCGACGCACGCAGCGACTGGAGACTTTTCACGCACCGGCAGTGGTGCGGCCCGCAAACTGGTTCTGCGACGACCCTCGCAGCGTCAGGAATCTTCTCGCGCCGGGACGATGCTCGACGCACTCGGCGATGCGGGGACCCTGCGTGTTGCGATGGTGCCGCGATGAAATTTTCCTCGCACTCTCGTCTTGCGACATGCAATCGGATGATGCGTTGGGTACCAGTCACTCTTGTTCACGCTTCTGCTTCCCAGCTCCCAAACACAGCAAAACGACCTCCTGAGGCCCCAAGACTGGGCAAGCACTCCAAGGCAGGTCAGAACTCTCTCAGCAGAGTTCCAGGGGAGCTGGTGGTGAAGTCCTTTTGTTCCTGGGACTTCTTAACAGGGAGCCAGCTCTTCTCAGGCCCTTGGAGATCAGAATCAAAAGAAGGGGACACAGCAAAGTCCTTCCCCTCTCCTTGGCAGCAAAGCAAAACAGCAAGCAGGCAGTCTTCTCCTCTTCAGTTCTTTCCAGCTTTCTCCTTGGCAGAGGTTTCTTCTTAGTTCCAAAGTGATCTAAAGTTTAGGTGTCTGGGGTCCTCTTCTTATACCCCTCCAAGTCTTTGTCTCTCTTTGTTCCAGTGGGGGGATTCCCCTGCTCAAACCGGTTCCTGGGTGTGCTCTGCTCTGGAGCACCTGGTTCCTTTCAGAGTGAGGGGCAGGGTCGTTAGACGCTCAGCAGGAGGTGGAGCCTTCTTTGTGCCAGCAGAGGCAGAGTCCTCAGCCTGGCCAGCAGGGGGTGGAGCCAGCTTTGTGTTTGTCAGGGGCAGCCCTATTCAAACCCAGGGACTACTCCTCCCACCCATCTAAAGCAGATCTCCCTATTCACCCTGCTGCTGACTCATCCAGGCTCCTGGAGCCACCTAGCCCATCACATGACACCAGTCAGCCAACCAGCACACAGGCACACAGGAAGGTTAAACAGGAGAATAGCTACTTTCTAAAAAGTGCTATTCTCACACAGTGAATTTAAAAACCATCTTGCTAAAAAGATGTATAATTAAATTCTGAACACAGAGATACCAAACTTGGATTTTCTATCTTGCCCTTATGGGAAGATAGGCATGTAAACAGCCTTCCCCATTCTATCCTATGGGCAAGTTAGCCTCTCAGTAGTGAAAAACGAAAATGGCTGTAATTCACTACCAGGGCATGGTACACACCTCAGTACATGCCCTACCTTTCAGATACACTGCACCCAGCCCAGGGGGGTACCTAGGGCCACCATAGGGATGCCTGACATGTACAGAAAGGGAAGGATAAGGCCTGGTCAGTGGGTGCACTGGCCAGGTCGACATGGCAGTCCTGGACTGCACATAGGCACTGCAAGCAGGCCTAAGACATCATTTTTTAGTGCTACTCCTGTGGGTGGCACAATCAGTGTTGCAGCCCACTAGCAGCATTTGAATCACCAGCCCTGGCACACGCAGTGCACTTTACTAGGGGCTAACAGGTGAAACAAATATACCAATCATGGATAACCAATCAATATAACAATTTATACAGAGAGCATATGCACTTTAGCACTGATCAGCAGTGGTAAAGTGCCCAGAGTCCTATTGCCAACAACCACAGGTCAGAGAAAATAAAGGAGGAAGAAGCAAAAAGTTTGGGGATAACCCTGCAAAAAGGGCAGTTTCCAACACAACCCCCTTCCAGCCTAAAGCCAGGGTAGACCAAGCGATACCTCGATGGGATTCCCTGCTTAAGGCGATAGAACACGGAAACTGGCCCAAACAGCAGGGTACTATTCCTGTTCTACGCCTTCCTGAACCCGGTTGGATCTCTCCATCCATACTCTCAGGGTCCACCAAGCAAACCCATGTGGAACCCTTCTCTTCACCTGTGGACACCACCTGTGCAGCACCTAGCCTTAACTTGCTCACAGGTGTGTCCCAACAGACAGACAGCAAGCCGCAGTGACCAGTGACAGTGGTCAGGGATGAGACCCAAGCCTGATGCCTCTCAGGGCCCTCAAACCCCTGTGGCATCAGAAGGTGGGGGGCAGTAGCCCCAGGTGCTGGGCACCCTTTGTCCACTTCCTTTCCTGTCAGGTCTGGTCTGACAACCTGGCACTGACCGACCAGCCCCGGGCCTGTATCCGGTGGCTGGACAGGAGGCTGGGGAAGGCTTTTCCATACCCAGTCCTCCTCTTCCTTGGGGCTCTGTACCCTCCCACCTGGAGCGGTACCCCCTTCTAGAATAGTCAGGGCACCTGTGGCAGGTGTCCTGCACCATTCGCCCACCAGTTCAGGGGTTCTATCCTGCAACTGGGACTCCAGGTCAGGGGGGACACCCCGGACCTGGCCCTCCATCCTAGGGTCTAACCCCTCCAGGTGAACCGGGGTCAGAGGCGAGGACTCCCTCCCTCTGCACCCCCTTCCAGAGTGCTGCACCCTCCTACTCGGAGCGGTACACCTCAAAGACAAACTGGTAGAGACACTGCTTAGAGATGTCCCTCCCTCCAGTTCAGGACCTCTCTCCAGCAACTGGTCTCCCAACCTAGGGTCTAAACCCTGCGGTTGCACACCTGCCTGGCATGCCAGGACTTCTGGGGACTCACCCAGTATCTCCCCGAGGGTGACACAGGACTCATGTGTCTCGTGGCAGTCTGCCTGGCGCAGATCTCCCGGCCCATGTCCACCTGACAGTACGCGAAGATCCCCCAGGACAGAAGCGGTGTCACCATGGTCACTCCTAGGGGACTCAGCCCTTCTGGCTGGTCCCTGACCCACTGGTTCTCCCACTGGGGAACACATCCCCCTCTCACCCCTCAGTCTGGACTTCTGCACCCTCCCAACTGGAGCGGTACCGCCAGACACCAGAACCACTGGAGCTCTGTTTACAGAGGCTCCAGGTTCTCCTGACACTAGGAGATCTTCCTCAAATTGCCTACTAGCACTGTCTAGGCCCCCAACCTGGTGTTCCCTTAAGGAACCCACCAGGCCCTGAGACTGGGTTTCGGGCACCTTGGGACCCACAGTCCCACACTCACCCCTTCTCCACTGAGACAGGACGTGAGCCCCTACACCCCTCCCACTACACTGGGACCTAACTGGGCTACACTGAACCTCTTCCACCTCACAGGTCTGGAAGATATCCGGGCCCCTCCTTTTGGGATCACTCCCCAATGCCTCTCCAGACCTTCTGGCATCCAACCAAAGGTCTGCCTCCAACGCAAGCTCTCTGGAACCAGAGAACTCACACTCCACCGGGTGTTGGCATAGCTCTGGAAAACAGGGACTTAAAAAATGCTCTCCAACAAATGAATCACACAGCCCCCCACAGTTGTTAACCAAGCTACCGTTTGCCTCACCCTCCAGTGCCTCACACAAGTACCCCACACCACTCTCCTGAGATTGGCAAGACAGTACCTGACTGTCTCTGTCACACAACTCACACTCTTCTGGGCGGTCTCCACACTCACACACCCAGGTTTCTACCATGGGGGAACCCCTCTCCCTGTACCTCTCATCTAGGGTCAGTAGAGTGTCCCTCCCACCACTAGGAATATGGTCCCCTGTGCCAGTTCCCCAATCCACTTCAGGGACACTGCACTCCACTGGAACTACATCATAAACCTGAACCCCCCGGTGTATGTCAACCCCCTCCCTCAAGTTAGGCGCCACATCTCTGGGTGTTTGTACCTCTCCCTCAGCACTGGATATTACAATCTTGCTGCCACCATCTGAGCTGGACTCCACCTCCAACTCAGCAAAGCTCACTTCTTGAGCTACCCATTTTTCTTCTTCAGCTGAGACACTCATGGCCTCAAGCCTCTCGAGCTCCAAATCAAGCTCCCTCATCCTCAACTCATGAGCCAGAGTTAATTTCAATTCTTCCAAGGCAAGGGCATTCTTCTTCTCCTCCTTTGCCATTTCCATTCCAAGCCTCATGACTTCTAACTCATGATCTCTAGCCCTTTGATTCTCCTCCAACTCCTCTGGAGTGAGACTCCTACTGGAATGGGAGCTGCCAGCCCTTGAGACTGGTCCGACCATGGGCAGAGCTTGGGGAACAAAACCATTCTCTTCATCTGCATCATCTTCCTCTTGAGCCTCCCACCAGGCCTTCAAGACTCTTTGTAGCACATCCCTTCTAGATCCGCTTTTCACAGGGCAACCAAGGTTTTTGCAGAATTGCTTGAGCTCCTCAACCTTGTACGAATACAGATCCTCCATGGAAAACTCCAATTCTGCCCTCTCACTTGTTGCCACCTGAGACATGATGCTTTTGAAGAGTTACTCAAAAATAGAATAAAAAATATAGTATGTGGTTGTCTATTGGTCTGCACTTAAACTAGTGATGTACACCAATTACTGTGGGTCAAGTACAAATACAAGTTCAATCCTCACCGCTGACCACCAATGTTAGATCTGGGGGTCTCTAGTTGGCAGGGTAGGTACCACTGTCCAAGTAGGGACCCTTGCTTCTAGTCAGGGAAAGGGGGATACACTGTTAGGATAACCCCTGCTCACCCTCTAGGTAGCTTGGCCTGAGCAGTCTAGGCTATCAAAGGCAATGTGTAAAGTATTTGTACCAACACTCACAGTAACACAGTGAAAACACCACAGATTTACTCCACACCAGTTTTAGAAAAATAAGGTATCTTTACTAAAAACTTCACAAGACCAAATACTACAGACAAACCAACATATAATTCAAAAAGGTTACTTCAAAGATAGTTCAAGAGTTTGCAGAAAGTACTCCAGGATGTAAAAGTCAGTGTCTTGCACAATGCGACTCTCAATGCACAAAATGCGACACTTTCGTGCCCAACAGTACCTGTAGTTGCGATAAGGTTCCCAAAAGCTATAACAAGGAAGCTTGCAAAGGCGATGCGATACTCCTGAGATCCTGGGGAGGATTTGCAGCAGCCCTGCTTCACGCAGCAGAGGTGGATGCGCCGGCTCCGATCTGTAAGGGGAGGATGCGATGACTTTGGCCTTCGTTGCGTAGGTTTCTTAGGTGGAAGCTTCATGCACAGGTTCGATGCGACACTTTTCGATGTGGTGCGATGCGTGGCGCAGCGTTGCCTTCCGGCGCCGCAACTTTCGATGCGCCACGGTACGGGACTCTGCGTCGACGCACGCAGCGACTGGAGACTTTTCACGCACCGGCAGTGGTGCGGCCCGCAAACTGGTTCTGCGACGACCCTCGCAGCGTCAGGAATCTTCTCGCGCCGGGACGATGCTCGACGCACTCGGCGATGCGGGGACCCTGCGTGTTGCGATGGTGCCGCGAAGAAATTTTCCTCGCACTCTCGTCTTGCGACATGCAATCGGATGATGCGTTGGGTACCTGTCACTCTTGTTCACGCTTCTGCTTCCCAGCTCCCAAACACAGCAAAACAACCTCCTGAGGCCCCAAGACTGGGCAAGCACTCCAAGGCAGGTCAGAACTCTCTCAGCAGAGTTCCAGGGGAGCTGGTGGTGAAGTCCTTTTGTTCCTGGGACTTCTTAACAGGGAGCCAGCTCTTCTCAGGCCCTTGGAGATCAGAATCAAAAGAAGGGGACACAGCAAAGTCCTTCCCCTCTCCTTGGCAGCAAAGCAAAACAGCAAGCAGGCAGTCTTCTCCTCTTCAGTTCTTTCCAGCTTTCTCCTTGGCAGAGGTTTCTTCTTAGTTCCAAAGTGATCTAAAGTTTAGGTGTCTGGGGTCCTCTTCTTATACCCCTCCAAGTCTTTGTCTCTCTTTGTTCCAGTGGGGGGATTCCCCTGCTCAAACCGGTTCCTGGGTGTGCTCTGCTCTGGAGCACCTGGTTCCTTTCAGAGTGAGGGGCAGGGTCGTTAGACGCTCAGCAGGAGGTGGAGCCTTCTTTGTGCCAGCAGAGGCAGAGTCCTCAGCCTGGCCAGCAGGGGGTGGAGCCAGCTTTGTGTTTGTCAGGGGCAGCCCTATTCAAACCCAGGGACTACTCCTCCCACCCATCTAAAGCAGATCTCCCTATTCACCCTGCTGCTGACTCATCCAGGCTCCTGGAGCCACCTAGCCCATCACATGACACCAGTCAGCCAACCAGCACACAGGCACACATGAAGGTTAAACAGGAGAATAGCTACTTTCTAAAAAGTGCTATTCTCACACAGTGAATTTAAAAACCATCTTGCTAAAAAGATGTATAATTAAATTCTGAACACAGAGATACCAAACTTGGATTTTCTATCTTGCCCTTATGGGAAGATAGGCATGTAAACAGCCTTCCCCATTCTATCCTATGGGCAAGTTAGCCTCTCAGTAGTGAAAAACGAAAATGGCTGTAATTCACTACCAGGGCATGTTACACACCTCAGTACATGCCCTACCTTTCAGATACACTGCACCCAGCCCAGGGGGGTACCTAGGGCCACCATAGGGATGCCTGACATGTACAGAAAGGGAAGGATAAGGCCTGGTCAGTGGGTGCACTGGCCAGGTCGACATGGCAGTCCTGGACTGCACATAGGCACTGCAAGCAGGCCTAAGACATCATTTTTTAGTGCTACTCCTGTGGGTGGCACAATCAGTGCTGCAGCCCACTAGCAGCATTTGAATCACCAGCCCTGGCACACGCAGTGCACTTTACTAGGGGCTAACAGGTGAAACAAATATACCAATCATGGATAACCAATCAATATAACAATTTATACAGAGAGCATATGCACTTTAGCACTGATCAGCAGTGGTAAAGTGCCCAGAGTCCTATTGCCAACAACCACAGGTCAGAGAAAATAAAGGAGGAAGAAGCAAAAAGTTTGGGGATAACCCTGCAAAAAGGGCCGTTTCCAACAACAACGCAGATCCTCGGCATCTTCATCATTGCGGGACCATCACTGGCTACCAATCCCACAAAGAGTCCAATTCAAATCGCTCTGTATTGTTCATAAAGCAGTCCACAGACTTGGACCTATACCACTGCAGAGCAAATTCTCCAGGTACGCACCAGCCAGAAACCTCCGTTCAACCTCTGCTAGAATGGTGTGCACAGCCAGATTCAAGATAGCCCGATTAGGAGGCAGAGCTTTTAGCATGGCAGCCTCACGTCTGTGGAATAAACTCCCACTGGCTCTCAGACAAATAGAAAACCTGTTAGAATTCAGAAAGAAGCTAAAAATGTGGCTCTTTCCTAGGGACTAAGTCAGCCTAGTTACTGCACTTCTAACTTCGCCCGCATACCTACAGGTTGTATCTCCTGTAGAATAATCTCAGCGCCAGGATACCCGTAGGGTGACAGCACGCTATATAAATCTACATACAATACAATACAATACAAGTAAATTGGAAAATCATATTTTTTTACCCTCCTTGATCTCGGCCTCCTCGTGACAGATCACCCCGAAACTTTCCATGTACAACAAGACTCACTATGACCCTTTTTTATGGAAAAGTTCGTGTAGATTCATCAATTGACGCCAAAGATAAAGGCAAGTCAAAAAAACATTTATTCGATAGCAACATGGTCATGGTTCTAACTATAACCACCTACTGGCAACCACCAGTAGGTAATAATGGCCTATGGTCCAATATTGCTATTTTATTGCTAGCGAGGTGTTCTGATGACCTCATAAACCACAACACTTTAGGCCAAATGATTTGTTAATGTCACCAGAATCCCAAGATGGCCATATTGGACCAAATTACAAGTTACCCGTTATGTATTTTTTATATTACATGTTTATTTTGGGGGGTAACCTAAAAAAAAAACGTTCTTCAAGCAGCAGCTAACAGTGTGCACTGATTTGAATTAGTATGATTAGGGTTAGTTAATCTTTCTTAGATGAATTGTTGATAAATCCACAGACAACGGGGAGGGTCAGTGAATTTATGTGGTTCTGTGGCTGTAGTGTGTACCATATAATTATGGATATAATGTTTTTGCACATCATTTTCAAACTTTGCAATGTCATCATAAATGTTAGTTGTAGCTCAAGTGGGTGAAAATAATATCACCAGAGAATGTGCCACATAAATTTGATTTTCGATACATAATTAAGATAAATGTACCGCATAATTTGGTCGACCATACCACATAAACCTAGTAGTCCTGACAATGTTAAAGCTCTACCGAGTGGTGTAGGGGCAATTTTATTGGCAACTTTGAAAAATGTCCCATATTTTATTTTTGATAAACAAATTTATTGTTTTGACGAAAAACAACACCGGCAAATCAGCATTGGACACAGAGGATGAGAATTCACAGCTAATTACAGGAACATAGCATATCATAATTCCCGACCCCTTAAGGTACAAGTAGATGTACCGGTTAAATACTTTGCTTTGTCTATTCCACAGTACCCAGCCATTTACCCCACACCCTGCGATACTTTTTGGGACACCCTTGTGCGTCATACATGTTTTTTTCTTGTGTCGTGCACCAATCTCTCCCCCTTCTCCACCTCCCTGAGCAGGGTGGATCTGGACACTTCCACGCCGCAGCTATGTCTCGCTTGGCCACTACCATTGCCGTGTTGAAGAATAACTTTTCATTTCTGGACCCATCCAGCCCATCCGTAATCCCCAGAAGAGAGTGTCACGGGTCGTGAGGGACTTCCCACCCCAAGATTTCTGTGAGCTCTTCCTCGATATCACCCCAGAAGCGTGCCAGTTGGGGACAGGCCCAGACCATGTGGAAAAAATCAGCCAGGTCGTGGCCGTACCTCGTGTACCTTGGGTACAAGCCCGCCCAATGGAGGCGCAGTGGGGTTAAGTAGGCAGCGTGCAAATAATATAGTTGGATCAATCAGAGTTTGGCTGACGCAGTAACCGTCTGCCCAGTGGGGTCGGGGTGTTGTTAACCAATGTCTGATAAATGCGAGAGATACCCCCTTTGCCTAAGTCCCCCAACATGGTCAGTGCCTCGGGGGGCTATACTCAGGGATCCTTGTGTCAGCAGTTATGTGCATGTGGAGGGCATGTCGCAGCTGCAAGTATTTGTAAAATTGAGATGGGTGCAGGGAATAACGGGTTTGGAGGTCCTGAAAGGAGCACATATGGTCACTTCCCCACACATCCCCTATTTGCGAGATTGCAATAAGGTCCCATGATCTAAAACCCTGCAACCCACTGACCTCTCGGAGCCAAGTGCCATGCTAGAGAGGCATGCACTGAGTCAGCTTGCGTGTCCACTGAGTATGACACAGTGCAGCCCGCCAGGCCAACAGCGCAGACCGTGTTACGTCTGGTAAAAAGGATGGAATGGACTCTCCATACATCAGTGACTGGATTTTGGACAAACCCAGTTCGCTCAGTTTGAGCCGGTGAGCTGGGTCTGACCAGCCCCCATTAAACCAGTCATGTATGATCAGTAAGCGCGTGGCCAAGAAGTACAGGTATAAATGCGTCATCCCCATACCCCCATCAAATGAGGGAATCCTACATAGGGTCAGGGCCAGACGTGCTCTCCCCCCCAGAGAAACTTGGAGGCTATACTGTCCAGCTTACGAAACCAGGCCCTTGGAAAGGAAAAGGGGGTGTTCTGGAGGACATATAGGAGCCTGGGCAGAATCATCATTTTAAACAGACCGACTCTCCCCAGGGGGTTCACAGGTAACGTCTGCCACTGCTGAAGATCCGCCTTGGCTTTCTTCACCAGCGGGGTGACGTTGAGGGACCAGCCCAGCTCAGGGAGGAGAGCAACCCATATCTCTAAGTATTTAAACGATTGATGCCGAATCGGTATGGTGGATTGCCAATCATAACAGTCTCTAGACAGGTGAAAAGGGACCCGGACCAACTTATCTGGATTCAGTCGGAGGCCGGAGGCCTGCCCAAAGGACTGCAGGATCTGGAGGCATTGATGGCCCGACTGGGCGGGCTCAGCTAAAAAGATTAGAACTAAAAAGATTAGAACATCGTCTGCATATAGAGCAATTTTGTCCGCCTCCGTGTTAGGCCATTCCCGTCCCCGAACATGACCCTCGGACCGCACCAGGGATGCCAGGGGCTCCATCGCCAGGGCAAAGAGCAGGGGTGAAAGGGGGCAGCCCTGTCTCATACCTCTCCGAATGGGGAAGGCCTCCGACAAAACCCCATTGATTAAGACTCGCGCCCGTGGCTGGGCATACAGGACGCAGATCAGATCTCGAAAGTGGGGGCAGAATCCCATCTCGGTCAGCACGTCGGCCAGATACCTCCAATCCACCGAATCAAAGGCCTTCTCAAAGTCTACGAGAAGGATCGCCAAATAGGGGTGAACAAGTCATGGTGAGCCAAGGCCAGATGCAGCCTCCGTAGACAGTGCCGAGCACCCCGTGTGGGCATGAATCCGCACTGGTCTGGGTGAACCAGTAGGGACAGGTAGGGCTTCAGCCGCTGGGCGAGAATGGTGGCGTATAATTTAACCTCTGTGTTGATAAGAGAGATAGGACGGTAGTCTGTGCATTGACTGGAAGGTGGCTGAGATTTCGGTAGGACCACGATGGTGGCTATATCCGTCTCAGGTGGGAAGGAACCCTTTTCCAGCGCCTCATCGAACAAGTCGGCAAGGCGTGGGGTGAGAGTCTCGTGGTACAACGCATAGTATTCTTGGGGGAAGTTCTCAGGGCCCGGTGTCTTGCCCGACTAGGTGAGGGTTATTGCTTTGCTAATCTCCTCATGCTAGATAGGGATGTCCAAATCCTCCTGGACGGCCGAGCCCAGCTGGGAGAGACGAGTGCCTCTCTGTCCGAGTAATGCAGAGAGCGACAGTTCCGGGGTCCGTTCCGCGTAGACTTGTCGATAGTAGGAGGCAAAGGTGCGAGCCATCGCCAACGGAGATCGGTGCACCGCCCCGTCCAGATCCGCTATTCTAGGGATGATGTGGTTCGCCCTAGGGTACGTGGCTAGTCTATGAAGAATCGTGCCATTCTTGTCGCCCCAACCATATACTCTTGCTACTGAAGATCTCCAGAGGAGCTTGGCAGCATCTAAGGAAAGCTGCCGGATCTTTGCCCAAAGATGAGTGAGTTGCCGAGCTCGGGAAGTGTCATCGGCCATAGGAGGGGATTACTCGAGGCGTAACGCCTGCACCTCCTGTGAGGTGATCTGCTGCAGCTGCGCCTGTCACTGTAGTTTGAGTTGGCCCTTAGCGATGCCCCAGATGGTGGCCTTACCCGCTTCCCATAGGATACCTGGAGAGGACACCGACCCATCATTGGTAGTACTGCTTAAGCTCTGTCCCCACCACCTTTTAAAACTCCTTGTCTTGAAAGAACCACACGTTCAATCTCCACGTCTGGCGTGCCGAAGGGGGGGAGCCCCTGTGCTAAGAAGCACCAGAGAGTGGTCGGAGATACCCCTGGGGAGGATACGGACATCCTGAATCATGGCGCAGTCAGTTGAAGGGACAAAAATTGCATCTATGCGTGCCTGCGTGTGGTGTGTTGCAGAAATGAGGGTGAATTGAGCGGTGTGAGAGTGCCAGGTGCACCAAGCATCGCAGAGGCCCAGAGACTCAGACCAGTTTGTTAATTGTTTCACTTGCGCAAGTCTAGTGGTAGAGGGGGGGCCTGTCGTGTCAAGGTTTGGAGAGGAAACCGCGTTGAAGTCCCCACCGATTATGGTGGGGCCCAGTGGCTAGGTGGTCAGCAAGGCAGTGGAGTGTTTCAGGGTCGTTGCGAGCATCAAAGGAGGGGAGTAGACAGACACAAGATTAAGGGGAATACCAACCAGCGAGCCACAGAGAGCCACTGACATTCGCTGGGGGTCATGCATAACTTGTGTAAGTACAAAAGGCAGGGTGCGTTTCAGAAGGATAGCCACCCCACGGGAGCCTCGAGTGAAGCCAGAGTGCCATACTATGTCGTACCCATATCGTGCCAGGAAGGGGCAGCGGTTGGTGATTTTCTTGGAGCAGAAGTACTTATATACTGAGGCGTTGTGTATAGCGCAGGACAGCCATATGTTTAAGCCGGTCTAGGAGGCCTTTAATGTTCCATGACAAAACGAGAAGGGATGCCCTAGGAACGGGTATGTCAGTCATGGCGGTTGGTATGTGGAGTATAGGTGTGTGACCCTACAGAGAGTCGGGAATACGCGCGGGGCCCCACGTCTGTGCGGGAGGGTGCTTTTAGTGAAGCCATGTCTGTTCCCTGTGGAATGGCTGCAGTGTGTCACATGGTAGATGAAACAACAAACCAACAAGAAACAACAACCTAGGGAAAAACAGTCCCAAACTCTCCCCCCACCCTATACTTCGAGAACGGAAGCATCTGTCGCCCCTTTTTTGTAACAACTACCAAACTAAAACGCTCGGGTTAGGTTGCGTGGAGGACCCCCTGTATATAGACGGATGTGCAGTGTCTCGGCAGAAAGACAGTGAAATAGAGCAAGAAAGTCTGCCTTGTTTCAGAAACCCCCACTGAGGCTAGAGTATGTCCACACAGTCATTACGCATCAGGCAGCGCCCGCTGGGTCATCAGCGAGCCCCCTCGAGCCGGTGACGAGGAAGCTCGAGGCAGACCGTCAGTTGAGTGGTGCCTGAGGCAGGGAGGAGAGCCCGATGGGCTTGAGGAGTCCCAGATTCTGTGGGCAGCCGTGCTCGATGATCTAGGTGTCGCAGCTTGGGACTGGCGCCTCCTACGAGAGTACAGGTCACGCCGCTGGTGGAGGGGACGCTCCCCCATCAGCCAAGTCCATGCCGCCTGGGGCGAATCAAAGAACTGAGTTTTGTTCTGGAAAATTATGTAAAGGCGTGCAGGGAACTGGAGTTGATATTGCAGGCCCAGGGAATGCAGTTTCTTTTTAACGTCCATATATAAGCAGTGCAGGTCTTGCACTTCTTTGGTGTAATCAGGGAATACCATGACAGTGTGGTTTTGGAATTTGAGGGGTCCTTCAGAATGCGCCTCACGCAGGATGGCGTCCCGGTCCTTGAAGTTAAGGACTTTTAGTATGATAGGGTGAGTTGTGGCTCCGGGTGGCGGTCTCAGCACAAGAGATTGATGCGCCCTCTCCACCACAAACCACGTGGAGAGGGCGTCCTTGGGCATCCATGTCGCAAACCAGGCATTGACAAAAGTGGATACCTGGTTTGTCTCAACGCCATCTGGGAATCCCACTAGGCGGAGGTTGGTGCGGTGCGCACAATTTTCCGCGTCCTCTGCACACTAATGCAGCTCCTTGGTGTGTGAGCGGAGATTGGCCACTTGCTCTTTCAATTGTAGGATATCGTCCTCTGCCGTTGAAAGGCGAGATTCAGCCTCTGCAATTTGGGCTGTAGCGTTACGGAAGTCCTGCCGAAGGAGGGACACGTCCACCATGACCTCCCCGATCTTCCCTTCCACCAATGCCTGTGAAGCGCTGATTGCCTGTAGAATGCTAGATAAGTCATTGCCCGGAAGGGGGGGTCCCCCGCAGCCTGCCCGGAAGGGGGTTCCCCCGTAGCCTGCCCAGGGGGGTCATGTTCGGAGATGGTGAATCGGTCCATCTTTGTTTGCATAGGAGCTGATGTGGACTTAGAGGCCTTGTCTCTCCCCATGCCGGGTAGAGGCACAGTAGGGCCTTCCTGAGGGAGAAGTTGAGAGGCCAGTAGTGCGTCGGGGTGACACCTCAAAGGCTCGGGGTAGAGGGGGGGCCTGGTCGTGGGTTCCCCCGCTGCTCACTCAACACAGCTGATTCCACCTTCAGCGCAAGCAGCCAATGCCCCGCTTCCGATGCCACCACCAAGGGTTCATGGCGACTCACCGCCTCTGCCTCACCCACCAGCCGCGATGGGTGCGGAGAGACCCACACCAGCGAGAGGACGTCTCTGGAAGGACAGGCCCGACAGCCTGGAGAGTGCGCCTAGGAGAAGCAGCTCAAGAAAATGGGTAGACACGAGGGGGGCACCAGCCGAGCCCCACGCCACACTGCCACCCGACCTGGCGGCCGAAGGAGGAAGAAGAAGCGCCCGCCTCCGTGGGGGCAGGGAAGGGATCCAGGGACAAGGTCTATTCCCGGCCCAGTAGTTATCGGTAGGGCTGGGCCAGGGTCGTCATATGCTAGTTACAGGCCACCGGGCGCCCCGCACACTCTGCTCAGAGGTCAGAGAAGGCTCCAGTCAGGGGTGGACGGAGGCCGGCGTGGCCCGCTGCCTGAAGTGTGCAGCCGAACTGCAGCTCCACCGCCCCACAAGGTGAGCCCGCCGCCCCTGAACTGGCCCGGCCCCAGGCACCAGGGTTGCTATTTGCACGGCAGACCAGAGGGGCCCAGGCACCCCACCGCACCAGGCACAGCAAGGAGGGAAGGGGGTTGACCTCCTGCGCCACTACCCGACGTGACAGCCGGGACCGGGTGATGCCTCGTCTCTAAGCTCCAGGCCGGCCTCAGCAGTTGGAAGCGGCACGCTGGAGTACTCTGTTGGGATGCAGCTCTCTGTCCCGGAATGCAGGCCTTCAGCACCTCGTCACCCGCAGGAGGCCGCCATTTTGTGTGTGCGGAGGGCTCGAGAGAGAGCCGGCTCTCCGACCCTGCCTGCGGACATCCCAAGCAGTTCCCCATTGCCGGGTAACGCGTCAATTAGGCTCTGTATTCAGTAGGAGGGGCAGCGCCGCCCAGGGCCTCCAGGTGAAGGGTGCTGCGCTCACCACCGGAAAACGGAGGAGGCCGATATGTTGCGGTCTCGGGGCATCTTCAGATCAGGAGCCCAGTATGGCGCCCGGGATCAACAGTCCGGACACACCGGGACAGTGCTGCCACTCGGGGGGTTCTTTGCAGGCAGGTAAGAAGTGTGGATGGCAGGCGTGGACACCGGGATGCGAGTCGGATGACGGAGGGGTCCGTAGCACTCTTAGAGTGCGACCGCCATCTTGACACCTCAGGCCCGCACCCAAAATGTTCCATATTTTATGGTTCCCTGTATATATGGGTTTTCTATACAACTATATTTTGTTCAATAAAAGCACGAAACATGTGGGCCTATATTAAATTTGAGGGTTTTGGTGACATTTACAAACCACAGTGTCAAAGGCTTATAAATGTCACCTGAACATCGAGATGGAAATATAGGACCAATATAGGACCATATTATACATCTTACTTGTTATACCTTTTTTATACTTCATGATTAATTAATGTATCTTAGTACTGTTTACAAAGATTTGAGAATTTGAGCATCATCCTTTTAGTTTTAATTGCTTTTCTGAGACCATAGGACCTGACATAGGTATAGGTATGTCAGTCAATGATTTGAGAAAATATAGATACCATCATCATAGTCTTTATTCGAAAATAGCATTTCATAAAAGACACAAACATCAAAACACACTAAAAGATACAAAGTCCATAAAATACATAAATACTTAAAAAATTAAAAAAGGATTAAACAGGAAATCGAACGACTAGATGGAGAAGTATCGTATAAAATACAACAGTATAAAAACAAGGAAGAAGGGATCCATTGCCCAGCGTACCAAAAGCTCAGTTAATAACTAACAAAGTATGTGTGGCAGCTTTATTCCTTAAATACCATGCCCAACCCAGGTATTTAGCGAGAGCAATAGAAATAATCGGTAAAGTATTAGTGCGTAAAATCCTTAAGGCAACAGCACTACTCCTGGTGCCTAAAGCTCTACACAATGGCGACAACCAGACTCGTCTTGGAACAACATAGGCAGGACAAACAAACAAAAAGTAGGCAATTGATTCAGTTTGCAAACCACAAGCAGGGCATGCATCCATACCCACGCTTGACCACCTACTTGTAAGGGACCTGAGCGGTAGAGAACCAGCTCTCAACTGGAAATACAGTCTCCTATCGCTAGGTTTGGTGATCAGGTCCCAATAGGGTTCAAAAACTGGTGTAACTTTTGCCTCCAAATAGCAACTTGTCATCCAAGAATGATTTACTTTACTCCAGGTCTGATAATCAATGTGTTCCCAATAGATTGTTCTCAAAGAACTCTTGGAAGGGAATATAGCAGATGTTGGATCGCTCCACAACCCCTCCAAACCCAGATCAGTCAGGGATGCTCGCAGTTTCTTTAGCCAGCCGATTTTGTGGAATGTATCAGACTTAATAACATCCAAAAGCCCGCTGGCATAAGAAGAAAGTTCCGGAGTAGTCCACAACCTCCGCCAGTATAAAACCGGACGGAGTTTGGCTAGGTCCAAAATGGACTTCCTACCTAGGTCATATCTAAGGGGAACCAAAGGAGTACTCTGGGGGAGGCCTGTAATGCTACGGAAAAATTTATTCTCAACTGTCGTTAGAGTAGTTAACGCGTCGAGACCCCATAGCTCAGCCCCATACAACACAGAGCTTAAAGCCTTAGCCTCATAAACTTGAAGCACTGGTTTAATTGGCTTAGTGAGAGATGTTTTAAGCTCACTAAGTAGGACCCCAGTAGACTGTCTAAGTTTCAAAGAGGACATCATGATATGCTTACTCCACTTATTATCATTAGTTATATGCATACCCAGGTAAATGAAATTATTAACCTCCTCCAGTGGTTGACCATTCATAAAGAATTTCCTCGCTCTATAGCTAGGGGGTGGCTTAAAAACCATAAGTTTGGTCTTTGACACGTTAACTTCCAAACCGTGGTCAAGACAAAAATCGTCAAAGACAGACAGGGCTCTTTGCAGACCACTTGGGGCCTCATGTAGGTAGCGAAATACCGGTCGGTAACGGCCCAATTTCGGTAAATATTCCGTTACCGACCGGTATTCAGACAAGTGAGATGTAGGAGACCAAAAACCACTTTTCGGTAAATATGAGGCGGTAAATACCGATTCATATTTACCGAATACATAATTAACGAATCGGTAAATATGAAGTGGTAAAAAGTTAAAATGACATGTAGGAGCACTCGGTAATTAAGAAATCCAAGAAAATCGGTAAATAAGAGTCGGTAATTAACACGGATTGAAAGCAGGTGGTAACCAACAACAGTGCAGCTAAGCAATCCCAAAATGCAACAGCGTGGACACCCTGGCAGCTATGTACGTCATTGCAATGCGCCTACGTCTAGAGGCAGCAGGACTGAGGGTTTGGCGACGGAAGGAACGCATCCACAGACAGCGCATCACACTATTCCAGCTGACTGATGCAGAGATACATGAGAGGTACAGGCTACACCCCGAAACCATCATGGACTCAATCAGGGACCCGCACCCACTCCTGGACCAGCCAATGAGAAGGGCGCACGCCATACCCCCACATGTGCAGGTGCTCTGCAGCCCACATCTGCTGGCATCCGGCATTTCTCAGGTGGTGACAGCTGCGGTGGGTGGTGTATCCCAGAGTTGCCTGTCCCGTTCCTTCAGGAATTACTTCCCCCATTATATTGGCTGCATTGATGGGACACACATCCCACTCTGTCCACCAGCTGACACAGAGCACATCTACAGGATCAGGAAGTCCACCCACTCCATCAATGTGCATACCGAATGGAATGATATTGTGAATGGTCCCGTGGGTGGCAGAACCAAAAGGTGCGCGTATGCTATTTACAACGAGGTCTGCAAGTTGCCGCACAGTGAGGCGGCTTCCAGACTGAGAGCTATTGACCAAGCAAACATGGAGAAGGCCTAAGCCGTTATAGATATTAGCTCTAGCACTCTCACTTCTAGGATTCATACATGAGACAATAGGCACATGCAAGTACACGGCGCATGCAATGTACAAGCCCCGATTTTGGCGTGCGTCCTACGAGGTATCCCAGTGCCTGTGATTACACCTTCTTTCACTGTGCTTGCAAACGGTATTCATTTAATAATGATTAATGAAGTTTGCTGCGGGATGTGAGTGGTAATCCCGTACATAACTGTCTCGCATGAAGTTGTCTGCTGCAATACTGTTCTTTTTCCACCCCCGCATGGGCGGCGGGATGTTTCCATCTGGCCTTCGATTCCAACCTTGAAAGCAGAGTCCAACAAGTTGAGCAGAATAGAGCGCCATTGTCCCACAAAGAGGTGCCTTTGACTTCCTCTCGTTAAAATATTTGTCCTTCACGTTGCTACTACGCGCACTGAGGAACAGGCGCCTCTGAATACTGACCTCCCCCTGCATTTCGGCTCTTTGATCCAAAGTATTATCAATGCCTCGTCCACGACCGGCCTGGCTCAATTTTTTCTAACATGTGGGTCTCGGGTCTCGTGACCTCTTTCCAAACAATTTGTGGTGTAATTCCGGCATTTGTTCATTCACTGTTCTCGAGCATCTTTGGAGGTGTTCCGCTGCTTCTGGCGCTGGTGGCAGGTGTGCTGCTTTTACTTTTCATACTACGGAATGGCTGCTCCTTCTGTGCCACACGAGCACCTGTCCCGTCTGCATCTTCTTCGTGATAGGATGCTTGACTTCTATGGTACTTTGCCATTGGCGACTTTGAGCCTGGCTTATGGATTATCCTTCAGGTATTCCTACTTCACCTGCGTACAACCTGTATTACACTGCCTGGATTGTCCCTTTGAATGGCCTCTGGATTTGTGCTTGACCAACATGGTGTCTCCGGTGCCGGATTTCGATCGACTGATGAGGCCCTTAGTGTCTCACGAGTTGTCCTGTTCTGGTGTCCGGATCATGGCGTGTGGAGCGGCGCATGGTATCCTGGGTAATTGGGACATCTCAGCGGCAGCCTACGACTTCTTGTCCATGAGCTATTTGGAGGAACATTCCGGGTGCCCTCTGATTGTGCTAGAGGCTCCGTTGGTTGGAGAACACGTATGTTCCTTTTCTTTACTCAATTGGATGGCTGAGACTTTTAGTGGCCCTGAAAACGATTGCTTGTTGGAAGCCGTGGCCACATATGCTGCCTATACATTCATGGATTAACTGGATTGTCGTCCATTGCGCCTGTGCTACTGGACAGCACCCTGGCGCAACATTTATTTCTTTTAGTTCTCGTTTTTCTCTTCCTGATGGTCTGCTTGAGTTTTTTACTATACTTGCATTGTGTTTTTGGAATTGTATGCTGCAATTAATTGGACTGTAGGACTTTGGCGCTGCATTGGTTACGCCCTGTTCTGCTCTGACGAAACTGAACTCTGCGTTCTCTCTTTTCGTGCCTATTACATATTGCTTCGCTCAAGGGGGCGTGTAGTGAGTTCTCCCTGAATACGTACATGCATTGTTCAGTTGGCATTACCACGTTGAATGTTATGTAGCCATATTTGTGTCTTTGCACACGACACTGCGTTTACATGTTCTTTCTTGAATAAACTGCTGACTCGAGACTTCCTTCAGACGAGTGCATTCTGTTGTTCCCATCCCAAGCTCTGCGCAGCGACCTTGGTCTGTACATGCTGTGACACACAGTCTGGAATTTTACACAATGCTTGTTTTCCACTCTAGGTTGTTCGACCCACGATTTAGCCATGGCACACGCGCAGCTGCACATACCTGACAGTTGGTGCTTTTCATATCTCAGACGTCATGTTTATTATTCAGACCGAAGACGAGCCTTCCTGCGAGGAGACTCCTGATGCTCCTGTGATGTGATTTCACTAAGCTGATCTTTGAGGTATGGGGTCCCCTATTCAAGCCTGAGAGACCTTCTATAATGACATGATTGTGATATTGGCTACTTAGTTAAGGGAAGGTGGTAGTGTCCTCGGTATTTTCCGATTCGCTAAATACCACCTCGGTATTTACCGATTCGGTGGATACCACCTCGGTATTTACCGATTCGGTGGATACCACCTCGGTATTTACCGATTCGGTGACTTCCGATTCGTATTTACCGAATGTTACCGAATCGGTAACTGTTACCGAATTTTTACCTACATATAACTTACCGGTTCTAATTTACCGATTCGGTACGGCTCGGTATTTATGAACCGGTAAAATTTATTTACCTACATGAGGCCCTTGGTGTTTTAGACACAATAAGAGTGTCGTCCGCAAACATCAAAATTGGGGTAACTACCCCTGCCAGCTTTGGAGCGTCAGTAGTGACATTAAGCATGCGTTCAACAATCCCGTTAATATACAAGGAAAAGAGCGTGGGGGCCATGGTACAACCTTGGCGCACACCACGCTCAACAGGAAACTCAGGGGTAACTTCCTCAGGACCTCCCCACTGGATTTTAGCAAAGTTAGGCTCGTGCAATCTCATAACCAAGGTTAGAACTTCGACCGGAAGCCCCAACTTATCAAGAACGAGCCACAGACGTGAACGGGGAACTAGGTCAAAAGCAGCTCTTAAATCTACAAAAGCAACAAAGAGACTGCCTTTCCCCAGGGTCACATCCTTCCAGTGTAATTGAAGAAAACGAAAGACCTGGTCAACTGTGCTAATTGATTTACGGAAACCAGCTTGAAACGGGGATAGAATCCCATTATCCTCTACCCAATCCAGAATTAAATTCAGGACCATCCTCCCGATGATATTCTGGATTGTGTCTATCAGACTAATAGGTCTGTAGTTAGATGGAAGTGCCTTATCTCCTTTTTTAAAAACTGGGATAATAATGGCACCCCCCCCCCCCCAAGATTTTGGAACTGGGGCGCCTTCAGCCACAGCTTTGGCCACTAATGCAATGTACTTGCTCCAGCAAGTTCTATTGTGAAGGAAGATGTCTGACGGGACCCCATCTGAGCCTGGTGCACGGCCAGTAGCTACTGAACCCAAGGCTATTAGTACATCTTTAGGACTAAAAGGACCTTTACAATAGAAGACATAGGGGGTAGTTACCAGGGGATTATGTAAAAAGCTACATGCATATTGGGGCTTAAAATAGTTAAACCACTCATCTTGAGTGACATGATTTAAAGGACTGCCAGGCAGGCCACCCCTATTCCATTTAATAATGTTCCAGAATAGTCTGGAATCCTAGGCGTAACTTGCTCTCTTCAGGTCTTCCCAGAAAAGCTCATCCCAATTCTTTTTTGCCTGGTCAAGGCATTTTTTATACAGCTGCCTGGCCAGCTGGACACAGGCCCTGTTACCACTAGAGAGAGCTACAGCTAAGTTAGCTCTTGCTTTTCTGCATTCCCCATCATACCAGCGGATCCGCTTAGGAGCGAGTTTTTTACCTTTGTTAAGGGGTTTCAAAAAATACCTCCTTATTCCTTCAAAGAAAGACTCATGAAGCCCGGTGACTTGGGACACACCGTCTTCCGTAGCCATTGCGCCCCCTAATTGCAGGATTACTCTATCCAACTCAGCCTCAATGGTTGTAATGACCTTGTCGTTGTTCTTCACTTCCCGCCACCTAAGCCTACGCATGTCATTAGAGGGAATAACTCCTGGAAGTTTAAATTCTATTGCTTCAACTACAACAGGAGTGCCCCCCCACCACTGATGAGTAACACAAATGGGGTTATGGTCACTCTCTACTCGTGGTTCAACCACCATGTCAAGGATGGAATTCCATAAATTCAGACAGCAGAGGACGTAATCAATCCTGCTTTTAGAGCGGCCATTGTCGAAGGTGTAAGCACCCTCCTTATCCCCCGAGGTTCTACCATTCAATGCCCTAAAGCCTTGCTCGTAGCAAAGGGAATTTATCTGAACTACAACCTCGGACCATCTTTTAATTGGGGCAAGAGCCAAGCCAGGAATACCCCACTGGCGGTCCTCCTCAGGATCAAGTCCCCATTCAGAGTCTTGGTCTAAGAGTGGTTCAAACGTAGCGTTGAAGTCGCCCGCTATGATCACACCCCACTTGCTCGAATGAGCATCTATAAGGAAATCCAGGGTGTCCAACACTCGCGACCTACACCCCTTGGTCCCTCTATGATACAGGTTATAAATAACCAGATCCTCCTTAGAGGCCAAAGGCAACCTAATTGATTGAATGTCAGGGGACCCAGTTGACATCACACTGACCTTGGGGAATAAATCCTGACGTGCCCAGATGGTTAGACCACCCATGGAGCGGCCTTTTGGGCCCTTAGATGCAGGGACATAGAAGTTCAAATAGCCTGGCATAAACAGGGGCTCGACAGACCATGTCTCCTGGAATAGACAGACATCAAAGTTACCTATAAATTCAATCCATACAGGGGAATCCATCTTCGCCCTGAGGCCAGCTATATTCCAGGAAATCAATGATCCAGTCCTGGCTCCCCATGACCTATTCTGAGTGATAAAGCTAGAAGTAGTTACTTGCGGGCTCACAGTCTGCATAGGCGAGTTCGAAATTATATCCCTAAAAGGGGCAGGAGAACCTTGCTGGACCTGGTGGATTACATCTGAAACGCCCAGGGGCTTGTATATCCATTTTTCTTCACTTCAAAAGCCAAAAATTGAAGTGACGGTATAGTTTGCTGTTGTAATAATATAAAAACTGATGTTTTAAAACAAAAAAATCTACTGACATTCACCAGTTATAGTTCACTGCACTAACTACCCTGCTTATCACCTCACATACTACCCCTTTAAAAAGGGGTTGGAGCCACAATTACAAGTGTAAGTTACAAAAAAACAGTATTATGTCCAGCACCACACATGGACAGCCACTGATACTTCAACACTGGTGGAGTTAGGTTTCTAAAATAAAACCCCATAGGTAATAATATTAAATTAAACTATTTAAAATAGCTAAAATATAAATAAATACAATTATATGTTGGAAAAAATCGAAAATAAAACATATTTTTCTATTCAATTATAAATTATTTTAACAAACATTTTGGAATGTATAAATTAAAGAAACATCATTTTTATTAAAATATAATTACATTACTTTTAATTAATTCTATACAACCCGTAACATAATTATTAAGGCATAATAAAAAAAAAAATTATTTTAGAATTGGTTTTCCGATTTAAACTTCAGAAAATAAATCTTACTCAATTTAATATATATAAATGCATTAAAAATGTAATTCAAAATTACGTTTATGGTGTCACAAATACATATATAAAATTAATTTACAAGAATATTTAACATAAAATATTTTTGCTAATTTATTATAAAGTTTAATAAGCGTTTTAAATGCCGCTACGCTTTACCGTAGGAAGATCTCCACCTTGACTGTGGAGTCTCTGTATGGTAAAGCAGAACCCACTCTCTGTATAAAACTAACGGATCTGGAAACAGATGAAGACTGAGGATTACGAGGGCAGATTTACTAAACTCTCATGCAACGCAGCGAAAGGGTGTGTTCGTGTGTCTAGCATAGGTGTTGTACTGGAATGGTTTCCTTCCAGTAAATAAATACTATGCCTAGCCAACTTTGAAAACGTTTCCAACTTATAGGTGTACTGAATAGAGCATCACAAATGCATAGTTGGAAAAGAAAGGAGAAATGAAAACTTTTCTCCTTTAAATCCTGCTTTGAAGTAGCATTAGTTTTTGATGAAAAATCATGTTCCCAAACGGCGGAAACGGCAGAGATCTGTAGTGCTTGGAGAGAACGTCCCTCACCCGATACTTTCAGGACTGCAAGCAGCCCTGACAAGACTTCCATCGTGAAGGAACCCATCAAGCGCTCCCGGATCAGCTCCGGGTCAGACTCACAAGAACCCTCACAAGAACCCCAGACCTGACGAGTGTCCCTGGGCAAAGACCTCAGGACCAGAACCGGAGTGAATTCCGCGTCGTACCTCCATGGAGCAGCATCCCCCAGGTAAGACGACTGTCCTTAAAATGGCCGCCACTGCTCAACCCACGGTCCCCTCCAACACCGATTGCTAGGGCTCGCCAAGCTCCGGGGCCCCTAGCGATGCCGACCGAGGTCTCCTACTCCCACTAACAGACCAGAGGAGACCCGGGACTGCAGAAAAATAGCGCGCAAGTCCTACATGGAGCCCCGCTCCTTCATTTGAATCTGCCTGGCCGCAAGATGGCCAACCCCTGACTCTCGGCGATCTGCTTTTATTTAAATATAGGATCTCTAAATACAACAAACGCTGCAAGGGCCATCATGTAAAAGAAACCCAACGACCTTCTGCCCATAATTAAAGAAGAATCTGGAAAACAGCGGGCAATTCCTACATGGAGCCCCACTCCTTCAGTCAAATCTGCCTGGCCTCAAGATGGACGATCCTTGACTCTCGGTGATCCGCGTCTATCTATAGATAGAATCTTTAAATTCAACCAACAGTTGCAAGGGTCATCAAGTAAGAGGATACCAACGGCGTTCTGCCCATAACTAAAGAAGAATCTGAAAATAGCGCGCAAGTCTTACACGGAGCCCCACTCTTTTATTTGACTTTGCCTGGCCTTAAGATGGCCGATCCTTGACTCTCGGCGATCCACGTCTATTTAAAGATAGGATCTTTAAAAACAACCAACCGCTGCAAGGGCCATCAAGTAAGAGGAACTCAACGGCCTTCTGCCGATAATTACAGAAGTATCTTGCCTCTTCGCAGCCTCTCTAATTTTCCAGTGTGCAATGCACTTTGCCCGTTCCAAGATGGCTGCCCTTGTCATCACATTGAACACACCCTTGTCAAGAGATTGAGCTACACCCTGACTTATCCCCGCTGAGTTGATCCCTCAATGTGAAAACATATCCACATAGTGAGTGTTTCCAGGGCGACCAGAATTTTAATGACAAAAACCAGGTCACCTCAAGAAAATAATAAAAGGCCTACAGTTTTACTTGTTAATCTAACTACTTTCTCGAAACAACTGCTAAGTATCCCTGCCTGGTAAAATATAAACAAACACCTCCCACAGTTTTTCAGCCAACACTCCCTGAATAATGGGACAGAAGCTAAATTCGCCAAAAACAGCCGTGACAAGGTGAAAAAGCGAGACTGTCCGGGCTAATCCGAGACGCCGGGGAACCCTAACTAAGGAGGTACAGACCAATCCACACCAGACCCGGAGGCCTGAACCCAAAAGGGTGGCTTCCCGAAGTCAATACCCTCTGATCTTCACTGGCAGGTTAATAAGGGACCGTACAGTTGCAATCTTATCCTCCCTGGCACAACTTTAGGCGACAATTTTCAACTAACCCCCAGCTGATCTGTCCAAACACACCAACTGTCCTAGACTCCCTTTCAGATGCACGGTCCCCCCTCTTTTAGAAATCCCACAATGTCACTGGGCACGCCAATTCACTTCAACCAACCCATATCGACCCACCTGAAACCTAACAGCGCGAACGCATTTACTATTAGCTCCCCCCCAACCTTTCTCTTAAAGCGAGAAGAAATTTCAAGCAGAAACTGATTAGACAGCACAAAGAAACTCTATTTACAGACACATATCACTGCTCCTAAAAAGGACAGATTAAGATGGACTTAATCATTCACACTGAAAGACCAGAGGACTGGAACACCACTTTCAGAACACAACTCTACATCTCTAAAACCACAACTACCTCGCATAGCTGCAAACTAACAACCTCGCTCGCTAATCGCTCGTCAAGGGGTGGAAATACGTCTGTGACCATCTACACTAACGGCACTATCCTGATTCAGGGAAATAACGAGAACCTAGAGGCTTTGGACTCCTTCTTCCCCACACTCCAATCCGCTCTCCTTCACCTGTCTCGACACTTCCTGACCCAGCTCCCACCAGCAGATAACAGGCCCCACTAGGAAAAACAAACTATCACCACCTCGCCCTACGCCTCCTCCTCCTGCCTCCCCCAAGTCACCTCCCACTCCAGCCCCTCCACAAAGCGTGTTCTCCAACTCCCAGAGGAACGTCAAATTCAACTTCCTCATTTGATCCACCCACCTCAACACCACGACTCCGCTCTCCCGACATCGACCTTTAATCACACTAGTACTCGCGCAGACCTCAGAAGGTCGAATTCACGTCATGACCCAATGCACCCCCCTCCCAGGGTCCCAAAAGGAGACAACATGTTCTACACAAGTAGTAAAGGCAATATAACCTAAACACGACCAACACTACACAGGGCGACCCTCCCCAAGATACCCTCACCCCTGCCCACGACATCATGGCGCAGCGTCTCGCTTCACTAGAAAGCCAGCTAGAAACGATATCCCGGGGCTTGAATGAAATCCTCAACAACCTCGACAAGGCCCGACGGCCCCAGCAATCCCCTCTCAGCGTGCCCTCTCCATCCAACTCCAACCACCCTAAGAGCCCTACAAGGCCCGTAGCAACCCCAGTGACATGGTTACAGAAACCCTCAAGAACGGATGCTGAGGCCCTGTCACAGAAAACCCTAGGAAACACAGCCCTCGCCTCTGGGGTTCGGAGACTCATAAATACCGACATCGAGCCCATGACTTCAAGACCCACTAGGACCGAAGCCGCAATGTCTGACGAAGAAGCGGCTGATCTAGCCTCTTCATACGACACACCTCCCACTTACTCTCCAAGATCCAAGTGATCACGGGTTTCCGAAGAGACCCCCCCTTGCACGAAACCCCCTAGACCGCCCTTCCTCACCACCCTACCTAGGGCGCCCAGGGGAAAGAACCCCAGCAAAAAAGAGCTTTCCACCAACTGCATGCTCATCAACTGCAGATCGGCTTCTATGCATGCAACCGAACTAGCAGAAGCCATCCTCTCGCAGGACATTGACATTGTGTTCATCACGGAGACTTGGCTCAATGAGCTCTCCTTACCATGTTTAGACGTGCTTGTGCCCCCAGGTTTTTCCATTATTAACAAAGACAGAAAAGACCAACGGGGGGGGTAGCTATCATTCATAAGGACAATATCGCCATCATGGAAATAGACTCATGCAAGTACAACACCTTTGAATGTCTTACCGCCAACATAAAGACTAAAGATAATGGAACACTATTCTGCCACCTTCTCTATCACCCACCAAGCAACACCTCTGCATTCGGGGAACATTTATCCAACCTGATTGCTCACTGTGGACTCGGAGATGCCAACAACCTAATTCTTAGTGATTTTAACCTGCGGTGGAATGAAACAAACAACCCGCTAATTTAAACGCTATCCAATCTTCTCTGTGACAACAATTTAGCCCAACACCACACAGAGAAAACGCACTACCTGGGATGCCATTATCGCTCAACAAGACACAATTACGATCGACCACATACTCCCCGTGGACTGGTCGGACCACCACATGATCTTATTTCATATCAACCAACAAATACTCTCTCAATCACCTATGCAATACCCCCCCAAAGGGGCCAGAAACCTCACCCAGATTCCCATGGTAGCCCTTGAAGAAAGGATAAGCTCGCTCCTTCCCTGCACCAACGACGACGTCTCCACAACCAAACTCACCGCGCTTTACAACTCAAATTTGGTGGCTATGCTTGACCAATTAGCTCCTCTAAAGCTAAAAAAAAGCCGAGCCATTCCGTCCAGGTCTTGGTTCAACACTGACATCAACTCCGAAAGGAAAATTAAGAGCCAAAGAAAGAAGCTGGAAGAATAACCCTACTTCCACCCTCCGCAAACAACTCAAAACAGCTCGTAGGAAATACAACAATCACATCAAAAACAAGAAATCCACTTTTTTCAGCTCTGCGCTGGACAGCTCAAAAAATAGACCCAAAGAGCTCTACAGCATCATCAGGCAACAAACCTCCAAGCCTGTTACCTCCTCAATACAGGCGTCCAAAGAACTCTGCAACAACTTCACCAACTTCTTTAATGACAAGATTACTAAGATCGAACTCTCACTGGACACTATCAATACTCGCCCCACAAAGAGCAGCACATACGGGGCGTATGATTTCGCTCCATGTTCCTCTTCCAAATCTTGGCTAAGCTTCCGCCCTATTCAGGAATCTGAGATAATCACTCTGATCTCCACCTCCAAACCCTCATCTCATGTCCTGGACCCCATTCCTCCCCTACTGACCAAAAAGCTGAAGCGCTCCCTAGCACCGCTCTGCTGAAAAAACCCTGCCTTGACATAACAGATTTGAATAACTTTAGACCTGTATCTAACCTTCCCCTTCTGTCCAAAATCCTAGAATGATGCGTACTCCAACAACTAACCCAACACCTGGACAACATCAACCTCCTGGACTTTCATCGATCCTCAACATCATCGACGATATCCACAAATCACTAGACTCTGACCAATGCTGCCTCCTCATACTCCTAGACATATCGGCAGCATTTGATATGGTAGACCACAAACTCCTCATTAGGGCTCTCCAAGAAAGAGCTGGTCTTGGCGAGGTGGTCCTCCAACATTTTTTTTCCTTCCTGCACAATCGCACTCAAAAAATAAAAGTCAAAAACTTTGCTTCCGACCTCCACCCAGTCAACAAGGGAGTCCCTCAAGGCTCAGTGCTCTCCCCGCAACTCTTTAACATCTACATGGAACCTCTCACCAAAATACTCAAAACAGCCAACATCCGCTTCCATCTTAATGCTGACGATACTCAGATATATTTGGAAACCACCTCCTTCAGGGACATTCAAAGACTCAATGACGTACTGAGAGATGTTCAACACTGGCTGTCAAGTAATCACCTTAAACTAAACTCCGACAAAACCGAGATACTCCTCATCTCGAACAAAGAGGAGAACCCCCAAATTGCTGAATGGCTAAAGGTCGTCGATGCGCTCAACGGGAATCTCACCCTAGCCAAATCTGTCAAATCACTAGGCATCACGCTAGACCCAAAACTGAATATGACCAGACACATCAAGAATTCGGCCAAGAGCGCTTTCCTTAACCTCAAACTACTGAACAAAATAAAACCTTTCATTCTGCCCAGTGATCTTAAACAGGCCACTCAAACGCTAGTGTTGTCAAGACTAAACTATGGGAACGCAGTCCTCTCAGGAATAGCAAAATCACATCTGGCTCCCATCAAAACAACTCTGAATGCAGCAGCCAGACTAGTCACCGGAATCAAGAAATTCTACCATATTTCTCCTGCACTCAGAGAACTTAAGTGGCTCCCAGTCAAAATGCGGAGTAGCTTCAGAACAGCCTGCCTCACTCATAAAGCCCTACATACCGGCAAACCCGAATATTTGGTGGCCAAACTCAAAAAAGCCGGTCAGGTCAGGAACCTCAGAAGCTCAAACTCCCTCCTACTCATCCCACCAAAAACTCGAAAACAAATAACTGCGGCACGATCCTTCGCCGAAAGCACGCCTAAAATCTGGAACTCTATTCCCCCTCACGTCATAACCATTCCTTCTTTTGTAAAATTCAAAAGCCAACTCAAAATCCTGTTCCTCGACCGCTCCCTAGGGAGTCAATAGGATCAATCGGAGCGGGGAAGCAGACACCTCGCAGTGCTCCGACTCCATGTCCTCAAGACTACGAAGCAGATCTCCCAACCAGTGTCCTGCAATGTTAATGTGTTTTTCTTTTTGTTTTGTTTGTTGTGAATCTCTGCAATGTATCTGCTGTAAAGCGCTCCTATACCCTCGGGTCAGGCCAGCGCTATATAAAACTTCCTAAATAAAAATAAATAAATAAAATAAATTTTTGGTTGATTGGGTATTTGACTATGTAACGGAAAGCAGTACTTTGCGTTAGTTTTAGGCAACTTTCCAGCATTAAGCAAGTTTTGTGTTGAAAAGTAAATAACGAAAAAAGCCTTTTTTGGGGGTTTGCGTCATTTTTGTGACATAAACACAGCACAAAATGTTTGTAAATATAGCTCTATATTTACCAAAATTTGAAACAAACAAGCAAATTATTAGGGAAGTAGAGAGGAGGGTGTCTACAAAATAGCAATTAGAGAGTTGAAGTCAAGCCAGAAGAAAACAGCAATATATGCATTGGTCTAGCAAGGGGCAAGAGAACAAAACACTAGCTAGAAGGACACACTGGACGAAAGTAGAGAAAGTAAGACAAAGTCAGCAGGATAAAGCTGAATTACTATCAGAACGGAATATGAAAAATAGTAACAAGCAGTGAGATTTATGATGCGGGGAAACGCTGGAGGCCACACAGATCAGAAGACAAACAATTTATGGAGTAGTTGCTGAGTAGCTACAAGACTGGCTGAAAGGCACTGCTGAGAAGCAGTACACAGAGCTGTGCAGAGGAACTGAGGGCAATATTATGGAAAATTATTCTAATGCACAGGGAAAAGTTACACATAAGAGGAAGTTTTCTAATCCCCATCAGTTATTTTGGCTCCTTTCTTGTATTACTTGTGTCTGTTGTCCAGAGCTTTAAGTGGGGGGGGGGGGTCTGTGGGGGTCTGAGCAACCCCAGTGTTTTTTGGGGGCCTCGAAAGGGGTCTCTAGGGGGGCTCTATTTTCGGGCCTCAAAAGTCAAAGGTAGGGAGACCAGACGTCCCGGTTTTTGTTGGTGTTTCAGGTGAGCATGTGCGCGCACTGCTTAAGGCGTGACATCATTGAAGTAGAAAGGGAAATCCTTTGAAGAGAGACACTTTCCCTCGGGATTTCCCTTCTCTTTGAACACGCAGCACCACCTACGCCATCATGCCAGCCATCGGCACAACAACAGCTGGTTAGAACCGGCACAAACCTGCTTTTACGGCCTGCAGCAAGATTTCTACAGCAACCAGTGTGGCCCTGCTCTTCCTTAAAGCAAGCGAGGGACGAGGGTCTACAACAGAATCCAGCAGCAGTGAAAAGGAAACTTACCTTTGTGACGCCTCCCCAGCCCTACCAGCACCGTCGGGACCTTGCCTCCGCATCAGAACTGCCTCAGCCAGGATCCTTCCGAAGCCACACAAGACTTGCCCTCCCAGCCTGCAAGCCCGCAACGTGAGTATTTTAATGGCCGTGTTTTTTAATCCCCTTCCCCACAGCTTTCTCATTTAATGGAGCTTATAGCGCGAACTTGACCCGAATCGGGTATCAGAGCGCTTTACATAATAGCACCAGTTGCGTTACATGAGGATACAATCATTTTTTTGTAGTTGGTACTTAATAAATATACCTTTTTGCCTATTTTATTATCCTTTGCTGGATGCGACTTCATGATTTTCTTAAGCACACAATGCTAGTTATCTTGATTTAGACCATGTCCCTACTCGGATAGGCCACACCCCTTTACGAAATTTGCCACACCCCTTTTAGAGCACCCTTAGGTTTTTTTCCCCACTTAAAGCCCTGCTGTTGTCTGAGGACGGCGGTGCCTGTCCTGCCATCTTATTTGATCGATTGTCAACATTTGACACTCTTGATATAAAATCTTCATTAGCTGACTGACAGATATTAGCATGAAAGGTGAAATTCAAGATGAGAGCCCTCTTTTTTGCGTGACATTTCCCGAACTGTATTTACCTTTCATTTTTTTTTGCATTCTTTGATATTTTGAGTCACCTAAAGCTGAACCCTCAGTCCAGTAATGTTGATATTCATCGTTTTTCCAATCAGACTATCAGCTGCAGCCTCCATGTTTTGACTACCAAGATGGTCTTCAGCCCTTTTTCGGAATCTCAGAATTGCTTTCACCCAGGCAACATTGCAGGACTGCTTGCAGCCATTGACTCCTGGATGTAGGCCAACTATTCCAAGATAGCAAGAGTGAAGATTTCATCTATTATATTGTATTGTAAATGCATTTATATAGCGCTTATTACCCCTGACGAGCATCAAAGCCCTTTTTTCAGCGAGTAGTACACTACCCCGGAACCTATAAAGGATTAGTGATGAATTAGAACATTGAAATATGGAAGTAATTTGAGTGGTGGATATGTTAGTCAGTTATTTGGTTCGAGAAGGATAGTGGAGGGATAGAAGAGGGAAAAAGGTTTGCATTTATATAGCGCTTGCTACCCCTGACGAGTGTTGAAGCGCTTTTTGCGTCGAGTAGTACGCTACTCCGAAACCATGATGATGAAAGGTCAATCTCACCTCTCGCCTTTTGACCGAATTCTCTGGCTCCTTATCCCATGCCAACTTCATATAAGCAAAACTGTAAGTCGAAATGGCTGTTAGTCTGCTCTTGCATACCCCGGTTGGGGCACATTCCAGCTGCGGGACGAGTGAAGGGGCTTCTTCTTATAGCATCTAGTCGAAGAGCTGCCACGTGTTCACTGTCACACATGGGGGCATATCATCAAGCGGCAGCGATATTTATCGCTGGCTGCAATTAGCGTGGAAAATTTTAACGCCGACTATCGCCTAAATCTATTGCCCGGTTAGCGCACTATTACCAACGCGCATTGCCGAGGCGATAAAAATCCAGGCAAAAGCGGCGGAAAGAGTCAAAATAGCCGGAATTCCAGCGATAGAAAACCGCGTTAGGGAATACCTTGTAGATAGGGAGACGTGGACTCAGCATAACAATCCACCTCCCATTATAGATATGGCTTAGTAAGAAAAATGTTACAACAAACAAATGATGGACGGAATGCTGACAATGCAGACATTCTCCCCCAGTCAAGAGATCTGGGTTAAATCCATCGTTCTTTTGCCCACTACGCCACCCCAGTTCAGACATGGCCATATGCAAATCAGTCTTGACCCTGTGCCTCATGGGAACAGTCCAGCCCGAACTGCCAAGCCATTTCTTCCCTGGACAGGAATCAAGCATCCTAGGACCGGTTTCTGGCTATCAGCCGTCATCAGCCAGGATAGCTTGACTCCAGTGGCGTAGTGAGCATGGGTCCCACGTCTGGGAATACCCATCCCACTTAGGGCGAAAAGCGTTACAACAAACAAATGATGGACGGAATGCTGACAATGCAGACATTCTCCCCCAGTCAAGAGATCTGGGTTAAATCCATCGTTCTTTTGCCCACTACGCCACCCCAGTTCAGACATGGCCATATGCAAATCAGTCTTGACCCTGTGCCTCATGGGAACAGTCCAGCCCGAACTGCCAAGCCATTTCTTCCCTGGACAGGAATCAAGCATCCTAGGACCGGTTTCTGGCTATCAGCCGTCATCAGCCAGGATAGCTTGACTCCAGTGGCGTAGTGAGCATGGGTCCCACGTCTGGGAATACCCATCCCACTTAGGGCGAAAAGCGTTACAACAAACAAATGATGGACGGAATGCTGACAATGCAGACATTCTCCCCCAGTCAAGAGATCTGGTTTAAATCCATCGTTCTTTTGCCCACTACGCCCCCCCAGTTCAGACATGGCCATATGCAAATCAGACTTGACCCTGTGCCTCATGGAAACAGTCCAGCCCGAACTGCCAAGCCATTTCTTCCCTGGACAGGAATCAAGCATCCTAGGACCGGTTTCTGGCTATCAGCCTTCATCAGCCAGGATAGCTTGACTCCAGTGGCGTAGTGAGCATGGGTCCCACGTCTGGGAATACCCATCCCACTTAGGGCGAAAAGCGTTACAACAAACAAATGATGGACGGAATGCTGACAATGCAGACATTCTCCCCCAGTCAAGAGATCTGGGTTAAATCCATCGTTCTTTTGCCCACTACGCCACCCCAGTTCAGACATGGCCATATGCAAATCAGTCTTGACCCTGTGCCTCATGGGAACAGTCCAGCCCGAACTGCCAAGCCATTTCTTCCCTGGACAGGAATCAAGCATCCTAGGACCGGTTTCTGGCTATCAGCCGTCATCAGCCAGGATAGCTTGACTCCAGTGGCGTAGTGAGCATGGGTCCCACGTCTGGGAATACCCATCCCACTTAGGGCGAAAAGCGTTACAACAAACAAATGATGGACGGAATGCTGACAATGCAGACATTCTCCCCCAGTCAAGAGATCTGGGTTAAATCCATCGTTCTTTTGCCCACTACGCCACCCCAGTTCAGACATGGCCATATGCAAATCAGTCTTGACCCTGTGCCTCATGGGAACAGTCCAGCCCGAACTGCCAAGCCATTTCTTCCCTGGACAGGAATCAAGCATCCTAGGACCGGTTTCTGTCTATCAGCCGTCATCAGCCAGGATAGCTTGACTCCAGTGGCGTAGTGAGCATGGGTCCCACGTCTGGGAAAACCTGGTATTCCCAGACGTGGGACCCGTGCTCACTACGCCACTGGAGTCAAGCTATCCTGGCTGATGACGGCTGATAGCCAGAAACCGGTCCTAGGATGCTTGATTCCGGTCCAGGGAAGACATGGCTTGGCAGTTCGGGCTGGACTGTTCCCATGAGGCACAGGGTCAAGACTGATTTGCATATGGCCATGTCTGAACTGGGGTGGCGTAGTGGGCAAAAGAACGATGGATTTAACCCAGATCTCTTGACTGGGGGAGAATGTCTGCATTGTCAGCATTCCGTCCATTATTTGTTTGTTGTAACGTTAGTAAGAAAAATAGCAGGCATTACAAACCGGCGAAATACCCGGTTAGCGCTGATTTTAATATCGCTATGCGTGTTAGCGATACACTTGTAAATAGAGAGAAGCTGAGTTAGCGATAATATCCCATGTTATTTCACGGGACACTCCTCCCTTGCATCTCATGAGCGATGCAAGGCGATGCGATGTTGAAGCCAGCGCTAATCCCATTAAACACGCGTTAGCGTGCTCTTGTAAATAAAGCAATATTTTTATCGTCGCATTTTGTCCGAAAACGGACACAAACGCGGCGATAAAAAAATTGCTAGCCCTTGATAATATGGCCCCTAGATCTCTGTAAAAGTCTACATTTGGAGACACCGAACTACCCTATGTTATCACCCAACTAATTGTGGGCTGGCCAATATATTTTGAAGGTGTTTGTTAGCTACACAAACTGTCCTCTGGGCAGCAAGTTAATACAATTTATTAGTCAATAAAACCGACATTGCTCAGCATTTGCCATTCCAACTTGGCAAAAGCATCCAGGGCAACACTGTGCCTGTGCAATAACAGTATCTGCTCCACGTGGTTTTATCCCCCAATTCTCCCGTGGGGCTCGAGTCCGTTCCTGTGGAGAGGTAAAACCTTTAGTAGTACATACTCAATACAAAGTTACATTCGACAGCAAACATTTTCTTATGGTTAATAAAGTAATATAAAACGTGGCTTTTTTTATACAGACCTGAATTCCTTTCTTTGTTTATCAACCTTTTTTGTTGAAATAAAACTACTAAACTAGTGGCTAAGTGGAATACTCCTAAGTTTATCACAGTCTCCAAAATAGATGAAATTAATGGTTCTTGAAACTCCCCCATTGTTCCATTCTCTGCACCTAGTGGCAACCCCAGCATGTCGTTTCCAGTGGAGTCTGTCCTTCAGATTCCCAAGTTTGGCTGCTCAAGGCACCATCAGAGGGTCCTCTGTTTGCAAACTTTTGAGCCCTTTTGTTTGTATTGGAATGTCCTCTTAAATAAACTATGGTCTATCACGCAGGTACTCTGATCGTTTTCCTTTTGTCCTCCCTTTACTTTTTCCTGACACTAACCCGTCACAGGTTTTCAACCAATCAGAAGGATACACTATTATACAGTAAAAAGATGATACCATATTGTCTGTACCTAGAATTTCCTGGAGCACGGTAGTAAGGTTAAGATGAGTGGCCTTGGTCTTCATGCAGCAGAAATTACTGCGGGTGTGGACTTACTCCTTGAGACTTCTCCTGCCTTGTGAACTCAGCAGCCTGTGACAACAAACAATTGCTTCATAGCAGCGACAACTTTTTTTTGCTACCATTACCACTCTGGAGTTTGCTTTATCTATACTTCTGAAAACATACCTACAATTGCACCAGACCCGCCTCCAAGTGTGGTGTGTCCCTGACCCTGAGTCTAATTGCATCTATTGATCAATAATATTAGTGCCCAGTTTGAACAGATCTATCCCCCTTTTCTCCACCAATAAGCAGAATAAGGGGCATATCATAAAGGACCGGCGATAATTATCGCTAAGCGCACTCAGCGCTAGGATAATTATCGCCGGGTAACGTGGAATTTTATCGCTGAGATAGCATGCTATTAGCAACGCTTATCTCAAAAGCGATAAAATTCCAAGCGCTAACTGCCAAATGTGAAATTATCGCTGGAAATCCAGCGATAATCTCACAAAGTTTGGCGATAGCTTGTTGATAGGGCAGGGCAGACTTAGCCATAATATCCACCTTACATTGGATATAATGGATAAGTCAAACTAAAAGAAGGCGTAAGGAAAGTAGCGATAACCAAGGTTAGCACTACTTTTCTTATCACTATGCCTGTTAGCGTGCCCATTGATAATTGGAGAAATGCCCGTTAGCGACATTTCTCCAGTTATTTTGGGACAGAACGCCCACTTTGCATCTCATTAGAGATGCAAAGGTGGGCGTTACAGGAAAGGGAGCTAATGCAAGGATTTATGCGATAGCGTGACCTTGCTGATAAGGCGATAAAATTATCGCCGCTTTTCGTCCAAAAACGTAAAAGCAGCGATAATTTTATATCGCCTCCTTGATTATATGTCCCTAAATATTTCACTCGGCCATCAGTTGCTGTGGTCCCACATCTCAGGTTCTTGATGAGTATATGTGGTCTGTGTTCCCTAGCACTAGATATGACCCTACTCCAAATTTGTATCTACTGGCAGCAGCTCCAGTCCAAGTAAAATGCGAATTTTGTACTGCTAATCTTTGGGGTTCTGACCGTTCTGTTTTTTGTGCAGTTAAATTGTTTTGGCGTGGACCACTTACACAACTGCTGCTTACCTATTTTCATGGCATAAGGTTTGAGACCCACAGCCCTCCTGATTCTTCCACTGTGCTATAAAAGTAATACATGGGTGCACAGGAGCTCTTTCAGAAGCTACCAAACTTGTGGTCGTTTTCAACAGGTAACTGATGCAATTCGATCTATTAGCAGCCGATGCAGAAGACAGTCACTGGTGGCCACAAACACTAAATGCATGAAGATGAAACAACATCCGGTGGCAGTAATGTGTACAAAGTTTTAAAGGTGAAGTGCAAATTCAATTTCCATTATGGATACCTGGTGCAATTTCTTTTTGTTCTCAACAAAAATCTTGTTGCCATGGCAATCAAATAGTCAGTAGGGTTCACTCTTCAGGCATAGCCAATGTAACTGTTCATTAGTGTGTTTTGCAACAAATAGATAAATGTTGATCGTATTATTTTTTCATTTATGTTGGTGGCATGCAGAGAAGCAACTGTTCAGTCAGCCATCTTAGCCACTCCATACACCCTTCCCTGTAACATTTTACCTTCATCCCTATAAAGTTTTGGAAGTGGCTACTCTTCACTGTTCCCGACATAGGAAACTCTAGATTGATCTAGCTCCCTGACACTAGCACCATGAAGACTGTCAATAAGAAGTCTATAAAGTGGATTGACATTACCATTAACATTAACATTGACTGCCATGAGTGTTTGCCTTTGCAGTGAGCATAGGATACCTAAGTGTGAAGACACTGATGCTAGCAGTGCAATTATAAATGCAACCTGATACATCTGAGGTGGTATGAGCTGTGCCCATGCCTTGAGCTACTACTGATGGAATTTGTAAGGGGGATAGAAACAGGAAGACAAATAGTGGATAGGCGATTGCCTAGCAGACATCATACAGGTGAGATACTGAGGGTCCGATTCTGATTACCGAGCCGACGGTTTACTGCAAGCTATCCGAATGGCAGACGGGGTCTCCGAGCCCATCGGAGGCCATTCGGAAAACCGATTCAGATTCCCTTCCGACCGACCCAATCAAAACGGGTCGGTCGGAAATGAATCCGAACCGGCAATTCCGATGCGGTCAGAAGGGCTCAGACCAACGGTCGGAGCCATTCCTAACCGCATCGGAATCGGGCCCAGAGTGTGGAAACTCCAAGTGTTCTTTCCTTTGAAGAGGAGGAACCACAAGTGGAAGAGGGCAGCTCTTACATCTACCCAGTGATATGGAACCGAGCTTGATGCATGTAGAGTTTCTCCAAAGGAAGATTTCAGTTCTATCTTGCACAAAGAGATACCCCAACTCCAGAAGCGGTCCAAGAGAGTAGCAGTGCTTTCCTAATGACCTATGAATATCTTACTGTCTTGGCATATAGAAAGTCTAAACAATTGCAAAAAGGTAAAAAAACATGAACCTTCTGGGTACCACTTCTAATAGTGGGTCTCCCCTTTACGAGTATGGCGGTAGATACTGTGAATCACGTGGAAATATTATGACATTGCTGTAACTGACCCATGTCACAAGATAACCACATACATGCATTATCTTTAAGGTTCAAGACTGCATCTGTGACGGTCAATGCTCGATCAACCCTATTCTTTAATGTGATTGTCCAGAGAAGTCTTATCTGTTTGGGAGAGCAGCTTCATGTTAGCAATCATGAAGGCTATATAGTAAAAAGGATAAGTGACATGTATCCTTTTAACCTCTCCCAATAAAGACCAATCAATAGCAATGACTTGTTAACACATCCTCAAATTACATTATTGGAAGTATAGACGGCTCCTATTTGAGAAATGTAATTTGACTCCTCTACAGTTTCCCTAATGTTTGGAGCCATTCCACATAAACATAAATACAGAATTATAACACCACTTTTCAAGAACCAACTGCTAATTCAGACTGCCTGTTAGCTTTACAGCAAACAAATGATGGCCGGAATGCTGACAATGCAAACATTCTCCCCAAGTCAAAAGATCTGGGTTAAATCCATCGTTCTTTTGCCCACTACACCACCCCATTTTGGACCCAGCCATATGCATATCAGTCTTGACTCTGTGCCCCATGGGAACAGTCCAGACCAAACTGCCAGGCCAGGTCCTCCCTGGAGCGGAAACAAGCATCCTGGGACCGGTTTCAGGGTATGTCACCCTTCTTCAGCCAGGCTAGCTTGAATCCAGTAGCACAGTGAGCACGGGACCCACGTCTGGGCATACCCATCCCACTTAGGGCGAAAAGCGTTACAGCAAACAAATGATGGACGGAATGCTGACAATACAAACATTCTCCCCCAGTCAAAAGATCTGGGTTAAATCCATCGTTCTTTTGCCCACTACACCACCCCAGTTTGGACCCAGCCATATGCAAATCAGTCTTGACCCTGTGCCCCATGGGAACAGTCCAGACCGAACTGCCAGGCCAGGTCCTCCCTGACCCGGTAACAAGCATCCTGGGACCGGTTTCAGGGTATGTCACCCTTCTTCGGCCAGGCTAGCTTGAATCCAGTGGCACAATGAGCACGGGACCCACGTCTGGGCATACCCATCCCACTTAGGGCGAAAAGCGTTACAGCAAACAAATGATGGACGGAATGCTGACAATGCAAACATTCTCCCCCAGTCAAAAGATCTGGGTTAAATCCATCGTTCTTTTGCCCACTACACCACCCCAGTTTGGACCCAGCCATATGCAAATCAGTCTTGACCCTGTGCCCCATGGGAACAGTCCAGCCCGAACTGCCAAGCCAGGTCCTCTCTGAACTGGAAACAAACATCCTAGGACCGGTTTCGGGGTTTCACCCCTCTTCAGCCAGGATAGCTTGATTCCAGTGACATGGAGAGCACGGGACTCACGTCTGAGCATTCCTGTCCCACTCGGGGTGACAAATGCAAAAACAACAGTTGATGGACAGAATGCAGAACAATGTCATACATTCACCCCACCCTAGGATGCTTGGTTCCAGTCCGGGGAGGACGATGGATTTAGGCCCAGATCTCTGTACTGGGGAGAATGTATGACATTGTTCTGCATTCTGTCCATCTACTGTTGTTTTTGCATTTGTCACCCCGAGTGGGAAGGGTTGCTCAGAAGTGAGTCCTGTGCTCTCCATGCCACTGGAATCAAGCTATCCTGGCTGAAGAGGGGTGAAACCCCGAAACTGGTCCTAGGATGCTTGGTTCCAGTCCAGCAAGGACCTGGCTTGGCAGTTCGGGCTGGACTGTTCCCATGAGGCACAGGGTCAAGACTGATTTGCATATGGCTGGGTTCAAATTAGAATGGCATGGTGAGCAAAAAAACGATGGATTTAGGCCCAGATCTCTGTACTGGGGTGAATGTATGACATTGTTCTGAATTCTGTCCATCTACTGTTGTTTTTGCATTTGTCACCCCGAGTGGGACGGGTATGCTCAGACTTGATTCCCATGCTCTCCATGCCACTGGAATCAAGCTATCCTGGCTGAAGAGGGGTGAAACCCCGAAACCGGTCCTAGGATGCTTGGTTCCAGTCCAGGGAGGACCTGGTTTGGCAGTTCGGGCTGGACTGTTCCCATGAGGCACAGGGTCAAGACTGATTTGCATATGGCTGGGTTCAAACTAGAATGGCATGGTGAGCAAAAAAACGATGGATTTAGGCCCAGATCTCTGTACTGGGATGAATGTATAACATTGTTCTGCATTCTGTCCATCTACTGTTGTTTTTGCATTTGTCACCCCGAGTGGGACGGGTATTGCTCAGACGTGAGTCCCGTGCTCTCCATGCCACTGGAATCAAGCTATCCTGGCTGAAGAGGGGTGAAACCCCGAAACCGGTCCTAGGATGCTTGGTTCCAGTCCAGGGAGGACCTGACTTGGCAGTTCGGGCTGGACTGTTCCCATGAGGCACAGGGTCATGACTGATTTGCTTATGGCTGGGTTCAAACTAGAATGGCATGGTGAGCAAAAAAACAATGGATTTAGGCCCAGATCTCTGTACTGGAGTGAATGCATGACATTGTTCTGCATTCTGTCCATCTACTGTTGTTTTTGCATTTGTCACCCCGAGTGGGACGGGTATGCTCAGACGTGAGTCCCGTGCTCTCCATGCCACTGGAGTCAAGCTATCCTGGCTGAAGAGGGGTGTAACCTCGAAACTGGTCCTAGGATGCTTGGTTCCAGTCCAGGGAGGACCTGGCTTGGCAATTCGGGTTGGACTGTTCCCATGGGGCACAGGGTCAAGACTGATTTGCATATGGCTGGGTCCAAACTGGAATGGCATGGTGAGCAAAAAAACGATGGATTTAGGCCCAGATCTCTGTACTGGGGTGAATGTATGATATTGTTCTACATTCTGTCCATCAACTGTTGTTTTTGCATTTGTCACCCCGAGTGGAACAGGTATGCTCAGATGTGAGTCCCGTGCTCACCATGCCACTGGAATCAAGCTATCCTGGCTGAAGAGGGGTGAAACCCCGAAACCGGTCCTAGGATGCTTGTTTCCATTCCAGGGAGGACCTGGCTTGGCAGTTCGGGCTGGACTGTTCCCATGAGGCACAGGGTCAAGACTGATTTGCATATGCCTGGGTTCAATCTGGAATGGCATGGTGAGCAAAAAAACAATGGATTTAGGCCCAGATCTCTGTACTGGAGTGAATGCATGACATTGTTCTGCATTCTGTCCATCTACTGTTGTTTTTGCATTTGTCACCCCGAGTGGGACGGGTATGCTCAGACGTGAGTCCCGTGCTCTCCATGCCACTGGAATCAAGCTATCCTGGCTGAAGAGGGGTGAAACCCCGAAACCGGTCCTAGGATGCTTGGTTCCAGTCCAGGGAGGACCTGGCTTGGCAGTTCGGGCTGGACTGTTCCCATGAGGCACAGGGTCATGACTGATTTGCTTATGGCTGGGTTCAAACTAGAATGGCATGGTGAGCAAAAAAACAATGGATTTAGGCCCAGATCTCTGTACTGGAGTGAATGCATGACATTGTTCTGCATTCTGTCCATCTACTGTTGTTTTTGCATTTGTCACCCCGAGTGGGACGGGTATGCTCAGACGTGAGTCCCGTGCTCTCCATGCCACTGGAGTCAAGCTATCCTGGCTGAAGAGGGGTGTAACCTCGAAACTGGTCCTAGGATGCTTGGTTCCAGTCCAGGGAGGACCTGGCTTGGCAATTCGGGTTGGACTGTTCCCATGGGGCACAGGGTCAAGACTGATTTGCATATGGCTGGGTCCAAACTGGAATGGCATGGTGAGCAAAAAAACGATGGATTTAGGCCCAGATCTCTGTACTGGGGTGAATGTATGATATTGTTCTACATTCTGTCCATCAACTGTTGTTTTTGCATTTGTCACCCCGAGTGGAACAGGTATGCTCAGATGTGAGTCCCGTGCTCACCATGCCACTGGAATCAAGCTATCCTGGCTGAAGAGGGGTGAAACCCCGAAATCGGTCCTAGGATGCTTGTTTCCATTCCAGGGAGGACCTGGCTTGGCAGTTCGGGCTGGACTGTTCCCATGAGGCACAGGGTCAAGACTGATTTGCATATGCCTGGGTTCAATCTGGAATGGCATGGTGAGCAAAAAAACAATGGATTTAGGCCCAGATCTCTGTACTGGGGTGAATGTATGACATTGTACTGCATTCTGTCCATCAACTGTTGTTTTTGCATTTGTCACCCCGAGTGGAACGGGCATGCTCAGACGTGAGTCCCGTGCTCTCCATGCCACTGGAATCAAGCTATCCTGGCTGAAAAGGGGTGAAACCCAGAAACCGGTCCTAGGATGCTTGTATCCGGTCCAGGGAAGGACCTGGCTTGGAAGTTCGGGCTGGACTGTTCCCATGAGGCACAGGGTCAAGACTGATTTGCATATGGCTGGGTTCAAACTGGATTGGCATGGTGAGCAAAAAATCGATGTATTTAGGCCCAGATCTCTGTACTGGGGTGAGTGTATGACATTGTTCTGCATTCTGTCCATCAACTGTTGTTTTTGCATTTGTCACTCCAAGTGGAACGGGTATGCTCAGACGTGAGTCCCATGCTCTCAATGCCACTGGAATCAAGCTATCCTAGCTGAAGAGGGGTGAAACACCAAAATCGGTCCTAGGATGCTTGTTTCCAGTCCAGGGAGGACCTGGCTTGGCAGTTCGGGCTGGACTGTTCCCATGAGACACAGGGTCAAGACTGATTTGCATATGGCTGGGTTCAAACTGGAATGACATGGTGAGCAAAAAAACGATGGATTTCGGCCCAGATCTCTTTACTGGGGTGAATGTATGTCATTGTTCTGCATTCTGTCCATCAACTGTTGTTTTTGCATTTGTCACCCCGAGTGGAACTTGTATGGTCAGACGTGAGTCTCGTGCTCTCCATGCCACTGGAATCAAGCTATCCTGGCTGAAGAGGGGTGAAACCCCAAAACCGGTCCTAGGATGCTTGTTTCCAGTCCAGGGAGGACCTGGCTTGGCAGTTCGGGCTGGACTGTTCCCATGAGGCACAGTGTCAAGACTGATTTGCATATGGCTCGGTTCAAACTGGAATGGCATGGTGAGCAAAAAAACAATGGATTTAGGCCCAGATCTCTGTACTGGGGTGAATGTATGACATTGTTCTGCATTCTGTCCATCTACTGTTGTTTTTGCATTGGTCACCCCGAGTGGGACGAGTCTGCGTGTTTGATTCTAGATGTTCTATATGTTTATTCATTTTTTTATTTGTGTTTTTAGTAAGATAATTTATTAGTTATGAAATTGTCCAAATTTGTTTTTTTAGCTGTGTTGATGTATATCAAATTTATTTTATACGTTTTTTTTAGTAGTAGGATATTGTGTTTTTAAGGGATAAGGGTGGGGAGATTTTTATAAAGTGTATTTTTTAAAGTAAGTTTTTGGTTAATTATTTTAATGATATGCACCTTTATATTTTACAATTTTAAATTTATTTTGGTACTTTAATATTTTACATACATTGTAATGTATAACTAATTCAAACGTATATTCATGTTATTGTATTGATTTTTTGTTAAATATTAAAAACATAAATTATAAAATATATAAAAAATGAACAATATATAAACATGTATTTTCGTAATGAAAAATAATTAGAATTTGCAATATAAATGTTTTACATTTTAAAATTTTGTGAAAAAATAAATTAAAATGAGACAAGTATTTAAAAATAATTCTATTAGGTGCTCCCTCTATAAAGAACAAGTCTAGGACAGTGAAATCGAAGGGCACAGGACCGTCACAGTCCAACAAGATTGACAATTATGCCATTCCCAGGCCGTCACAGCTGCCAGAGGGAGATGGGGCAGGAGAACCCTCACTAGGCGCAATTATGGCAGCGATTAAAGACATCAAGGGCAACCTCGAACCTAAAATAGATGCAGTGACGATTGAGGTTAATCTAATTAGGGCAGAACTCCATAAGTTAAGGGATAAAGTCTCAGAAGCAGAAACGCATATAGCTCAACTGCAAGTCTAGAGGAAGCAATTAGAGCGCACATGCAGACGCTGACGCAGCAGTCTGCCACAACAGGAGCAATGTTGGAGGACCAGGAAGGAAGAGCCAGAAGGAACAACAGAAGGGTGGTGGGGGTCCCGGAGGGAGCAGAAGGGCCTAGTGTGGACTTATTTGTGGAAGATCTCATCATGAACACACTAAAGCCCAAAAGACTATCCAACTTTTTCTCTTTGGAACGGGCGCATAGAGCCCCAATACCGAAGCCCAAGCCGGGCCTCCCCCCCACCACACACGATAAGTGCAAAAATCTTCAACTACAGGGATAGAGATGCAGGTCTCCAGGCAGCACGCTCAAAAGGTGAGATACAATACGACAATGCCCAAATCTGGTTTTGTCCCAGATTTCACTCTATAAGTTCAGCGTCAAAGAAAGAGCTTTGAAGCAGTAAAGAAAGAGTTGAGAGACAAGCAAATTAAGTACATAATGATTTTCCCGGCAAAACTCGGTGTCATCGCAGAAGGCAAAAGTTGGCACTTTCCAACACCGGAGGAGGCCTGGGAGTGGGTGGAGAGGTAGTGCACAGTGAGCAGAAACCGATCCAAAAGACAAAGACAAAGCCATGAGTCTCCAGAACAGATCTCGGAGACTGCGGAGCGGCAGATGGAAAGCGCGCCGCAGGCTGTGCCATAGAGCCAACGGGGGACCGAAGGGGTAAAAAGGATTGAGACACTGGGCAACCCAAAAGGTGAGAGGGAACAATAGTGGCAGTACTCTAACTGTGGAATAGTATACCGAGCAGGGAGGTGTGATCCATACAATTGTACGAGATCAGTACCAAAGTGGCCGGCCACTTAATTAAGAGACTTCCGACTTGGAACTCTTGGGGACTTAATACTAAAAAGGATACATTGACAATTTATCGCCCGGTTAGCGCGTTATCAACAACGCGCATCGCCAAGGCAAGAAAAATTCCAGAGATAATGGGGATATCGCCGTTTTTCATGGTGGAAAACGACGATATCCTAGATGATAGGGCCTGTGGTCTTAGCCACACAATCCACCCCCATGTTAGGTATGCCTTAGTCATGAATTTAACAGACGTTAAATTCCTGCGTTAAGGCATACTTAACGTGATTTTTAAATATCGCTAATCCTCGTTGTCAATATGACGAAGCTGGGTTAGCGATATTTTCCCAAGGGAGTCTTGTCAGGCACGCCTCCTTTGCATCTCATTAGCGATGCGATGGGAGGCGTGCTGACAAGGGGCGCTATTGCAAGGAAACACGCGCTAGCGTGACCTTGTTGATAATGCGATAACATTATCGCCTCTTTTTGCCCGAAAACGGGCTCTAAAGCGGCGATAATATTATCGCCACCCCTTGTTGATATGCCCCTTAGTTAGCAAGACAGGGACGACAGAGCAGGTTTTAGCCATCGTTCAAAAGGAGGGTGGTAGGGAAGATAGACAAACACTAAAATGGCCAACACTTGGATGCAAACAGTGAACGTATGTTCTTGGAACGTTAACAACCTGAATGGCAAAATCAAGCGCTCAGTAGTAATGTATTTCATTAAAAAGCATGCCCCGGACATAGTCTTACAGCAGGAAACGCACCTGAAAGGCAATTATTGCAAGGCACTAAATAAGATGGGATATACTACCGACACTCCTGAGGCGGAAGCCGGGAGAGAGACACTCGAATTTTAAAACACTGCAAATTTTAATCTTATGTTTTTACCTGTATGCTTGTAGCTTTCTGGGCACTTTAATTCCCATCTGGCTAATCCCGCACAGCGGATGCAAGCGCTGTCGCGGGCTGGGATCTCCCTCTTTGCCGCCATTCTTCGAACAGCCCACAGGCCACGCCCACGGACGCGAGGCCACGCCCCTTTTCCTTTAAAGCCGCGCTGAGTACAAGCCCTGGCTGAGACTACCGACACTCCTGAGGCGGAAGCCGGGAGAGAGACACTCGAATTTTAAAACACTGCAAATTTTAATCTTATGTTTTTACCTGTATGCTTGTAGCTTTCTGGGCACTTTAATTCCCATCTGGCTAATCCCGCACAGCGGATGCAAGCGCTGTCGCGGGCTGGGATCTCACTCATTGCCGCCATTCTTCGAACAGCCCACAGGCCATGCCCACGGACGTGAGGCCACGCCCCTTTCTCCGCATCCTATAAGAATGTGTATATCTCGGACGCACAGCGGGCGCGCCTAAGGCAAGCCCGTCTGCGCCCGTCCGCGCCCTGACGGGCCCCAGGGCACGCCGTGCTGCAGGGCGGATCACCTATTCCCGTGAAGAGCTGCTGGCCACCAACAACGGCCAGGGCCACCTGTATGAGTCATCACGCAATCGAGCCCAGAGACTGGGGCTCCTAGTCAACCGCTCTACCATTCTTGATAACGCCACTTCGACCTCTGTCGGCCCCATTACTCATACAGCGTCCGACTCTTGTCCCCATTCCATGTCTATAGCTTATCTAAACACCCGCTCCATGGTGAAACACAACCTGGACCTCTTTCTTTTACTAGGCGAGGATAATCTCGACATTCTCTTACTTACCAAGACTTGGCTCACCCAAGACTCTGCCCCAGATATCATAGCAGCACTGCCACCAAACTACCGTATCATTCACGCTGACCGTGGATCCGGCAAACCTGGCGGGGGAGTGGCAGCAATCTTCCGCCACGACCTGAGCGTCACCGCCTTGACCTGCCTGAATCTCTCAGACACTGAAAACTTGGTTCTAAAAATTGATACTTCCTACACAACTATGGCATGCGTCCTTCTTTACAGACCCCCTAACAACATGCCGTCCTTCCCTTTAGCGCTCAGTGAACAAATTGCCAACCTAGCCATTGATCATATCAGGATTCTACTGGTGGGGGACCTTAACTACTGGTTCAACGATCCTCTGGAAGGTCCTCAGTCGCGTGAACTCACTGAGCTTCTTACAAATCTAAACTTCGAACAACATGTACGATCACCAACTCACTGTAAAGGCCACATTCTGGACCAGGTCTGGACCAACTCTCTTCTAGTTACGACCCCGGTCACCTTTCCGTGTCTATGGTCGGATCATCTTCTTATCAAATTTAATCTCATCCATCCTCCTAAAAAGTCCACCGCCACAGCTATGGGTGGAAGAGCTAGGAACTGGAATTCCCTAGACAGGCCGGAATTCCTACAAACTCTTGCTACCTCCATTCCCTCCCACAACCCTGATATCAATATAGCAGAAAACAATCTCTCTCTCTCTGGCTGCAATCAGCCAGCGATGCCCATGCTCCATACAAGACGATATAATTGGCCCGACGCGCCGATGCCCAAAAATGGTTCTCTCCTGACTTAAAAGCAAAAAAACTGGCCCTTCGACAACTTGAGCGACGTTGGCGTCGCAACTATGCCCCTGACGCTAAAACTCGATACATCTCTGCCAGGAAGGACTACATGAAATCTATTTTAGTTACTAAAACTGCTTACTTTTCCTCCTGTATAACCAACTCAACCAATAAATCTAAGGACATCTTTTCTATTCTTAATGAATTAACCAACCTTGACAATGTTCGGCCCAGTTTGCCCCCGACCCAGGTTCTCTGCAATTCACTGAACGTTTTTTTTTTACAGAGAAAATCACGGCCATCAAAGCCAGTATTCCACAAACCTCAAGTCCTCTCCTTTCTGTTACAAGCCCCAACACTATCGACTTACTTAGTAGTTTTCCCCCCATCACCCCAGAATTATTCCAGGAATTACTGGTAAGAGTAAAATCTGGCGCCCCATCTGACAGATGTCCTCCTTATATCTTGAAAGACTGCCTATCAGTTATTCCGGCTCCCGCCTGTACCCTTCTAAACAACTCTTTGGCCACTGGACTAGTCCCCCTCGCATTCAAAGAAGCTATCGTAATACCCCTTCTGAAGAAACCAGGTGCAGACCCGACTTGCAATGCAAATTATCGTCCAATCTCCCTTCTTCCCTTCCTTGCAAAGGTGTTGGAGGCTCATGTCGCCAACTGCCTGTCCAACTTCAGAGACATCAAACTACCTTGATCCACATCAGGCGGGCTTTCGTCCAGCCCATTCAACAGAGGCGGTGGTAGTGGCAGTAATGGACACCCTTAGGGAATGCGCAGACAATCGCATTCCACAGGCTCTAGTGCTCCTGGATTTGTCAGCCGCATTTGACACGGTCGATCACACCATCTTGATCGACCGTGTCTCTCAGGCTGGCATCCGGGGCACGGCAGCTGGCTGGCTGAAGTCCTTTCTAGCAGACCGTTCCCAGGCAGTTCACCTGGGTAACTTAGCGGGCACCAAGCAAGCCATCACATGTGGTGTACCCCAGGGCTCGTCCCTGTCACCCCACCTGTTTAACCTCTATATCTTCCCTTTAATCCAAGCTCTTAGAGACAAACAGGTAACGGTGCTGAACTACGCGGATGACCTACAGCTCCTATTCACAATTGACAACTCAGATACGTCCATCTCCTTCTTTCAATCAACAATGAGGTTCATCCAAGCTTGGATGAACCAAAATCATTTGAAATTGAACCCAGGAAAACCCGAGCTGGTCCTGACTGGGGACAGCGCTAAATACTGGGGCCCACATTATTGGCCAACAGAAATGGGTCAAGCTCCGATCCCTTCATCTTCGGCAAAGATGCTTGGCATCACCCTAAACAGCGACCTTTCTCTAAAAACGCAAGTAGGCCAGGTGGTCTCCAAGTGCCTCTTGCAAATGAGAAAAATCCGGAAGGTTTGCCGCCTTTTGACCCACGAAGCCCTGATACAGGTGGTGATCGCGACTGTGATCTCTCACATAGACTACGCTAACTCGATATATTTGGGCCTCCCCCAGTTCCTTCTGAAACGACTTCAGATGGTGCAGAATCAGGCAGCAAGACTGATTTTGAACCAGCCTAGATGGCATTCTGCCACCCCCCTTCTGGAAACACTTCACTGGCTCCCGGTCGCCCAACGCTGTACCTTCAAAGTCAGTTGCATGATCTTTAAAGCGCTCCACTGCAAAAGCCCTACCTTCATCACAAAACTCATTATAATGTATGCCCCGTCCCGTAGCCTTCGCTCGGCCCAACAATGCCTTTTACAAACTCCATCCTTTAAACGTAAACGCTCGGGCGGCTGCAGATTTGGCACTTTGGCACCTCGTCTGTGCAATGCCCTCCCCCTTGAGATCCGGCTATGCCCCAACCTCATATTATTCAGGAAATCCCTAAAGACCTGGCTTTACCAACAAGCATACTACTAATTCCGCAGGCTTCCAACTCTGACTGTTCTCTGTCTCTACAGCGCCAGGAAACCAACCGGTGTCAGTGCGCTATACAAACCATTGTTAACATAACATACACTAGTGGCACATGCGGGGCATATGACGGGCTCAAGAGGGGTGGGGATACTATGCAAGAAGTCATTCTCCTTCGTGCCACAGAAAACCCAGACTGATCAACTGGGCAGATTTGTGGTGGTGGGAGGCCATTGGGAGGGGCGACTACTTAACTTCTGCTCGGTTTATGTCCCACCTAAGCTGCAGGCCCCTACGCTGAGAGACTTGGGAGTTTTAATCCTGGAACTTCCGCAGGGTCAACTAATAGTAGGGGGAGACATGAATGATGTGATCGTTGCAGAAATGGATGTACTTGGGGGGTCGTCCTCAGGACGTCGACTGGGAGCCCTAAGAGAATTCTTAGACACTATGGGACTGGGCGACATTTGGCATTACCACCACCCGACACTTAAACAATACACTCACATGTCAGCTGCTCATGGGGGGTTTTCTAAGGTTGGATTACTTGATCACGCAGTTTAGCTACCAGGGTCACTTCATGGGAGTTGCAAATGTGGCGCGAGGGGTATCGGACCACTCCCCAGTAGAGGTGCAGTTGATAGGCCCTGAGAGGGACTTCATGCTACCACCAAGGATAGATCCCTGGTATCTAAAGGACGTGCAGTGAAAAGAAAGCATACGGCTCAGTGCAGAACAGTTTTTCATAGAAAATGTGGGATCTGTAGACTCCAAGTTGACGATCTGGAAAGCTTTCAAAGCAGTGAATCGAGGCTACGCCCATGCTCAAATAGTTGCCCAGAAAAGGGAAAGGACACTATTATGTCACTCCTTAGAACGGACCATTTGGGAACTAGAAGAACAGTTAGGACAAGAGGCAGGAAGTCCAGCAGGTGTGGAGCATCGCCTAAGGCTATATCAGAGGGAGTTGAGGGAGCTATTGGAAGATAGTGCTAGGGCACAAGCATTGGTCACTCAACATAGATTATCTGAAGTGGGAGACAAGGCCAATAAACTGAGAAAGAGTCAATTAATAAATGGGTCTCAGGAATCATAAACCAAGAAAGGGCGCAACTGGAAACAGGGACACAGATAGCAGACGCATTCGCAAAATATTACGCAACACTTTACTCGCCCACTATCACTTGTTCCGAAGCGAACTGTGGCGACTTCCTACGAAACATAATCCTACCTCAGCTCTCCAATGAAGACCGAACTGCGTTAGTTAGTGACTTGACTGTAGAATAAATTAGCTCAGCGGCAAGGGCTCTACAATCCGGGAAGGCGGCGGGGCCAAACAGACTGCCAGTGGAATTGTTCAAATGCATGTTAGAAATATCAACACCACATCTCCTAGACATGTATAGAGAGGCTAAGTCGGTCGGGGTATTGCCTGCAGATCAAAGTACAGCACTAATAGTGGTCATACCAAAAGATAGAAAGCCACCAGGGGAGCGCGGATCATACAGGCCAATCTACCTTCTTAACTATGAACTAAAGGTGTTAGCAAAAGCTTTGTTTACACGGCTTTGTGGGGTGATCTCCTCCCTCATCCACCCAGACCAGACCGGCTTTTTGCTGCACAGGAAGACTAGGCTGGATTTACGCAGGTTGTTTGGGATCCTGCACACCACGATGGTAGATACCACCGAACCGGTGGCCCTCCTATCACTGGACGCAAGGATGGCCTTTGATAGCATGGAGTGGCCATACCTGTGGGCAGTACTGACCCATCTGGGATTCGGAGCAGAATTTATCGGGTGAGTGAAGTTGTTATATGAGCAGCCATTGGAACGGGTGAGAGTAAACGCGATGGTGTCTCGGGTGTTTCCCTTCACAATGGAACAAGGCAGGGGTGCCCGTTCCCCCCGACAAGACTCCCCAATATGTGGCATCCCAGTAGGGGATGACTGGGATGAATGCATCTCCCTATATGCAGATGATATCCTGCTATATGTACGGAAGCCGAGACAACGGATTGATAGGATATTACAAATCTTTTGTATTTTCAGCGAACACTCAGGGTACCAAATAAATTGGGACAAATCTCTGCTGTTCCCATTGATAGGAGACCCCCGACAATAACCTCCAGATGTAATGTCCCATTGGAAACAAGGGGGGTTAAATACCTGGGGATATATGTGACCAGGAACCCACAAGAGTCCTTTGAACAAAATTTGGGGAAGCAACTGATTAAATTCAGCAGCGACGCCCAACGGTGGCGGATGCACCCTCTGACTCTAATGTGCTGGGCGGCCCTGTTCAAGATGATGATACACCCTCAAATGCTTTATGTTTTACAAAACACACCATATCAGGTCTCATTATCCTTTTTTCAGAAACTTGAGGTTGACTTGAGAACCCTGGTCTTGGGGTGGGGTTGGGGGGAGGAGCGCCCGGCATGACCATTCGTAAATTGCAGAGAGGGGTGTACGAAGGGGGACTGGTAATACCAAATGTTAGGGTGTACTACTGGGCCTCCCAATTAGTCACAGTGAATGGATGGGTGTTTGGAGACAGAGAGGAACCAGCATATAGAGTTGATAGAGCCACCATGGGAGCGAGTGGCTACCTACCTTTGCTTTACAATGGGAGGGTGGAGGTGGGTCTCCCAGTGCATTCAAAATCCACAATAAGAGCATGTAAAGTAGCCACAAACTACCTTGGCTGGGATGACAAGTTGACGACGAAGACCGCGCTTTGGGAAAGTGACAAACCTAAAGAATTAAGTGGGCTATAGCAATAATAAATGGGATCTTATTAGTTTGGAGTTTCTAGGCGATGTCTGGTGAGGGCGGGCGTACATAACGTTCAACACCCTACAAAGGAAATATGAGTTGGGAAGGGGGGAAATGGTTCCGATATCTGCAGCTAGGCCAAGCAATATGGACCAACATCCAGGAAGGGGAGGAACTAGTGGAAGCATCGCCCCTGGAAGACCGAATATTAACAGAACATTAGTAGAACATGTGATATCACTAATATACAGGAAAATAGTAAACAATGCCCCAAATCCCCTGGGCGTGCTGAGAGCAGCATGAGAAACTGATATAGGTTAAATTGATGATGAAGAGTGGATAGATCCATGCAGGGCTCCAGAGAAGTAGCTATTCAATCCTGTTCCCACTTGATTCAACTAAAAATATTACACCAAGTATATTACCCACGAACCTTACTATACAGACTAAAGCGGGTGAGCAATACACAATGTAAGAGATGGTGTGGGAAAGAGAGCACTTACTACCACCTACTATGGGAATGCTCGGCAATACAAGCATACTGGAAGGCAGTAGGCTAAATTATGGTGGAGGCTGTGGGGGCGGTGGTCCCAATTGAACCAAGGTGGCTCATGCTTTTGATCACTGGCGAGGAAATATGGCCTAACACACAAAATTATGGCTAGCTATAGCGGCAGTAGTCAAAGCGGCATTTCGCATAATACTGGGATGCCTCAGCAGTGCTCAAAGTGGTTGAGTGGGAAAACGACCTTGACTGGTGCTGGCAAGCATAACATACAATCTATCAGAGTAGGGGATGTCCGAAGAAGTGGGAGAAGATCTGGTCTGGTTGACAGGGCTAAAGAGGGTTATCAGGGGGGAAGCGAAGTGTCTCTGTCGCCATTCATGTAAAACAATTATTTACTATCAATACCATTAAAAATTGTTAATTGTTATATCAAATAATATGTACATTTATATTCTGTATCTCGATGACACTGCAAATAAAAAGATTTACAAAAAAAAATTATATTAGAATTAAAATGTAATATTAAAAATATTTTTTTAATTTTAATTTACATTTTATAAATAGTTGTATTATTAATTGTGGATTATTAATTATTTTTTTATTTTATGGGTAAAAGTTTAGGAATGGTAGTAAATATTTAAAACATATATTCATTATTAATAGTAATAAAAATATATTTTTATATGCTAATATTTAAATATGAATATATAGGTTTGTAGTTTTGGTTAGTGTGTTTTTAGATTACATTATAGTTTATTTTATAGTTAAAAATTGTGTGTGAGTATGGAGTGTTGATTGTGCATATAAAATGTTTAATTTGTATTAGATTGTATAAAATGTTTTAGACTGCAGTGGAAATAGTAAATTTCACCTCTTTAGTTTCCAACACCTTCTTCAAATAGCCGGAGATTGGAGTGGGAATAGTAAATATCAACACTACAACCTGGATAAAGGGTCTAAGGGAGAGATATTTAAAGACCAGCCCAAATTCTAATCCCCATAAACAAGACTGTATAAACACAACAGAATAGGGGGTCTATTGGTAGACAGCACAAGATTAAAGAAAAGGAAGAGTAGTGTGTGAAATATCAGACCCAAACATTGTCAGAGCAGAGCACGGAAAACCATCAAACCGACTCAACCAAAGAGACCAAAGTTGAGAGCAAAGTCACCTCTCACAATCAGTTTATATCATATGGTCTCCACTAAGAGCCGAGGTATGCCTCTTCGTCATAGAGACTACCTCGTTAGTGTAAGGCTCTCTTGCTCATGTGGGTTGATAAAGAAAAGTCCAAAAGTCACGTGACAGACTGTGACCACCAGACAGAAAAAGTGCAGTGCAAAGAAAATGTGAAGTTTAAAAAGAGATTGTGTGAAGAGTACGATATACTTCACTCATTTCTGCACATCTCTATTAAAAGGTGTGTAAACAAAAAAATATATATATCAAGCAGTGCCAACTAGTCACTGTTGAATGAGGGTCAACATGTTTCAGCCTTCACGGGATAGTGGCCCAAGGCTTTCTTCAGGACCTATAAAGATTAGTGCTACTGCATTCAAATAGATGGATTCCAACAAAGTGAAAATATAAAGTGTGACAATTTAGCATGGGAAGAAGTAATAAATACAACCTCACTTGTGTCCTAATCCTCTATATCACAGGGTGCTAGCATCACCCAACATGATCAGGGATTGCACCTCACCTACCCTGGAACCTGGCTCAGGTTAATGAGGCCCCCCACCCTGCTTAGGAAAGCCAGGGGCAACGACGGATAGAGCGGGGCCTCATTAACCTGAGCCAGGTTCCAGGGTAGGTGAGGTGCAATCCCTGATCACGTTGGGTGATGCTAGCACCCTGTGATATAGAGGATTAGGACACAAGTGAGGTTGTATTTATTACTTCTTCCCATGCTAAATTGTCACACTTTATATTTTCACTTTGTTGGAATCCATCTATTTGAATGCAGTAGCACTAATCTTTATAGGTCCTGAAGAAAGCCTTGGGCCACTATCCCGTGAAGGCTGAAACATGTTGACCCTCATTCAACAGTGACTAGTTGGCACTGCTTGATATATATATTTTTTTGTTTACACACCTTTTAATAGAGATGTGCAGAAATGAGTGAAGTATATCGTACTCTTCACACAATCTCTTTTTAAACTTCACATTTTCTTTGCACTGCACTTTTTCTGTCTGGTGGTCACAGTCTGTCACGTGACTTTTGGACTTTTCTTTATCAACCCACATGAGCAAGAGAGCCTTACACTAACGAGGTAGTCTCTATGACGAAGAGGCATACCTCGGCTCTTAGTGGAGACCATATGATATAAACTGATTGTGAGAGGTGACTTTGCTCTCAACTTTGGTCTCTTTGGTTGAGTCGGTTTGATGGTTTTCCGTGCTCTGCTCTGACAATGTTTGGGTCTGATATTTCACACACTACTCTTCCTTTTCTTTAATCTTGTGCTGTCTACCAATAGACCCCCTATTCTGTTGTGTTTATACAATAGTAAATATCACCACTTTAGTGTCCAATTCCTTACCCCAATATGGTTAGATTGGAATGGAAATAGTAAATATCGCCCCTTTAGTGTCTAACACTTTCCCACAGTATGGTTAGATTTTAGTGTTGATAGCAAATTTCACCCTATTAGTGTCCAACACCTTCCCCCAATATGGTTAGATTGGAGTTAGAATAGTAAATGTCACCGATTTAATGTCCAACATTTTACCCCAATATGGTTAGATTTGAGTGGGAATAGTTATTGTTACCACTTTAGTGTCCCACACCTTCCCCCAATATTGTTAGATTGGAGTGGAAATTCTAAGTGTCATCCCTTCAGTGTCCAACACCTTCCCCTAATATGGATACATTGGAGTGGGAATAGTAAATGTCACCATCTTAGTGGCCAACACTTTCCCCAAAGTGGTTTAGATTGGAGTGGGAATAGTAAATGACACACTATTAATGTCCAACACTTTCCTCAAAATGGTTTAGGTTAGAGTAGGAATAGTAAATGACGCCCCTTTAGTGTTCAACACTCTTCCTAAATTTGGTTAGAGTGGGAATAGTATTTTTTACCCCATTAGTGTCTAACACCTTCAGTAAATTGGTATAGGTTGGAGTGGCAGTAGTACATTACACCTTGTTACTGTACAATGCCTTCACCAAATTAGTTTAGATTGGAGTGGCAATAGTAAATGTCATCCCCTTACATTCCAACACCGTCCCCAAATTGGTTTACATTGGAGAAGGAATAGTATTTTGTACCTCTTTAGTGTCCAACACCTACCCCAAATTAGTATAGGTTGGAGTGGGGACAGTAAATCACATCTTTAGTGTGCAACACTTTCTTAAAAATGTTTATGCTGGAGTGTGATTATTTAACTTTATAATTTTAATCTGAAATCCTTTGTTTTAATTGTATGTGTTTGTAGCAGATATAGTTTGTGTTATTTCATTAGTATTGTTTGTGTTTAGAAATATAATGAAAAAGAGTTTTGTTTGTAACCAGTAATATAATTAATTACATGTTTTATAGAAAAAACATGTAACATTTTTCTCATTTAATTTGTTTTCAAACTTTTTTAATGTATATTTTGAATTTTTTAAACATATGTATTTCAACTTAAAAATAAACATTTATATATAGTCAAATAATTGCACGGTTATCGTCCTACACTTTGCAGTTAAATCGGCATACACTGCCATTCACAGAGTCACTTCTATTTATATCTATTCATTTAAAGTATTTGTAAAGCGCACTGAGACCAGACTGGTATCCTGGTGCTGAGACATAAGTTGCTTAGGGGGAAAAACAGAAAATAGTGTACTGCTGCAGACATCTACTTGTTAGGATACAGCCATATCTTCAAGGCTTTCCTAAAATCCAGGAGGTCTGTATGTGCTCTCAGGCAAGGCAGACGCTTGTTCCTCAGTTGAGCAGCTTTTATTGAAAAGGCTTGTCCAACTTGTTGAGTCTTTTGGAACCTAGGTACGTGATTAAGATTTGCAGTGGCAGAGCGCAAAGACCTCACAGGGACATAACGTTGCAGTCTATGTTGCAGCATCACAGGGCCCTTATTTTGAAGGACCTTGAACACGATACACATGGACTTAAAGAGGATCCTCTGTTCCAGGGGGAGCCAGTGGAGTTCTCTAAGAGGAATGGATGCTGAGGATCTTCGGGATCTGTTTAATGTTAACTTAGCAGCTGCTGTCTGGACTCTTTGCTTTCTCTTAACGAGATAGTTCAGGGATCCAAGAAGAATGGCATTACAATAGTCGAGTTGATTAAGAATAATGCTCCATGCAATTAAGGGTTTATCGTGCTAAAGTAGCACCGGGAACACTATCCTAAGGCCATGAAGTACTACAAAACAGACACCAGACACATTATTTATGTTCTAATCAAGAGAGGGATGTTCTTCAAAGGTGACTCTGAGAATATGCACAGCCTCAGAGGGACGCATCTCTGTAGGTAGTGGCCAGAAATTCGGGGGAAGGGGCATTGGAATTTTATTTGCTGAGCACAAGTGGAATTCTGGGCCTGATTATGAGTTTGGTGGTGTGGGAGCAGGCAGCCAGGCAAGCGGCTCGCTCCCACATCGCCAAACTCGTCAGCACATCGTCTACCAGATTACAAGTTCATTTGTGGTCTGACAGGAAGTGCTTTGGCAGTGCCTGTTAGAAATGCACCACAATGGGAACGCCAAAGCATGTTCCTGCTCGGCATGGACTGTGTAATCCATGCCGTGCAGGAACTTGGGGTGCATGCAGACAGGGGGGCCCACCTCTGGCCCAGAGGCAACCCTTAGTTTCCTCACAGTCACACTTTCCATGGTGGGCTCACCGCCATGACAACCGAGGTGGGAAGGAAACTCGTAATATGCTTGGTGGTGCCGCAGCGGTACTGCCAGCATATTGCAGCCTCAGACCGCCGTGCTACCACTGAAGGATAATGGATCCACGGTGGTTGTGGGGGTCCAATGGCGGTCTGACCGCCAAACTCGTAATAGGGCGGTCGGACAGCTGATACAGTGGTTGCCACACTGCCACTGAGGGTTTCGTGGTCCATCTGACCACCAAACTCGTGATCAGGCCCTCTGTCTTATTCCCTTTTAATTTAAGGGAATTTACATTCGTCTACTTCACAATATCTATCAAACAGGACCAAAAAGTATTTACCGCATTATCCTGATTGGTATTAAGAAACATTATAAACTGTGTGTCATCAGCATAGTTAATTAATGTAATAGGATGCATTTTTATTCAAGAGATTAATGGCTTCATATACACATTAAACAATATCGAACTGAGTGCCATACCTTGTGGCACTCCATGATTGAGGAGGCCAGCAATCTCACAGGAACTCCTCAATTCTTTACAAGGAGAGGATGAGGCTTCATTTTCCCTTAGATTAAAATCCCCAATAATACTTTAAAATAAGATTCCTTTTAAAACATCAAAGATCCAGCATTTAAAATGTCCACATAAAGTTCCCTCCTCAAGCAACAGCACTGTGCTAGGACCATTACTTGAGGAGAGAAGGAACCTTAAGTCATCCTCCTCCAATAGGATCCATTGGTATTGGCCATGTTCAGTGCCTCACCATCGGGAGGCTATTAGCCGCCATTTTAGGTCAGCACATTAGTTGCTGTACACCCAGCCTGTTATTTAATGTGCACTGTGGTGAGGATGCGCCGCTGGCTCACCAAAGGCCATGACCAGCCGGGACCAGGACCCCTGCTTGTTCCTATACTGATAGAATAAGGTACTCGGCCTTTAAACTATGTTTCCTGAATAGCAATGGAGGGAAAAGATGCAACCACACTATAAATCCAGGTATCTTTAATCCAATGTGTTGAAAATGTAGAATGAACTTAGGCAAGACAAACTGTATCGATATGGAAAATACCATTGCAAAAAAAGGCACTAACACCCAGCATTGGCAGTTATTTCTACTGAATTGCAGGTCCCTACCTAAGCATAGTTCAGACCTACTGACCTTTTTAGAAGAGAACAAACCAATAGCATTGTTCCTAACTGAAACATGGCTCCAAGACGAAAAGATGCCGGATATCGCAATTACCTTTCCTCCAGGATATGCAATTGTTAGGCATGACTGAGAAGGGAAAAGGGGAGGAGGAATTGCCATTATTTCGAAAGAATTTTTTTGCAGCTTTGACCCCTTTGGATCTCAGTGCGACATTTGATACAGTTTCACACCAAGTGCTAATCACAAGGGTAAAAGAAATTGAAATCTCCTGATCTGCACTTAGGCGGCCAACTTCGTCCCTGCTTAATAGAACCTTTCAAGTCTGTGAGGAGACTACTCTGTCAAACACCTATTCTCTTAACTGTGGGGTCGCTCAAGGGTCCTCACTGAGCCCAACACTGTTCAATCTGTATGTTATTGCATTGGCTTAAATCATAAAAAACCATGGTTTCTCCTCAACATCTTATGCTGACTACACTCAGATTGTCATCTCCCTTTCCCACCAAACAGAAAAAGCCTTGGCCCTCCTAAACGCCTGCCTTAAGCATGTCATGGAGTGGATGGCGGCAAGTATCCTAAACTCAACAGGAAGTAAACTAAGATGTTGGTGGTAGGAAACAACCCCTCGGGATGGATGTAACAGAACTGGCCTGAACTCTTGGTAACTATCCTAGTCCAAAACCAGAAGTCAAAAACCTTTTTAGCTTGATGATAAAATTACAAATGCAACACAAGCCAAACAACTGGAAGCAACCTGCCTTGGCACACTAAGAACCTTGAGAAAACTGGTCAGATGGTTACCACAGGCATCGCATAGGATAGTAGTACAAGGTTTGGCCATTTCCAGACTTGCCTATGGGAATTCCTTGTACCTAGGCAGCCCAAAGTCCATTATAAAAAGACTTCAAGTCATTCAGAATGCTGCAGCATGCATCGTACTAAACATTCCTAAATGTCACTTTGCCACCACTGCCCTGCCAAGCCTTAATTGGCTGCCAGTGCTTAAAAGGATACTCTTTAAGGTACTGTGTATGGTCCACAAAGCAATGCAGAAAAGGGGTCCTAAACTGATTGAAAGCCTACTTACCCTGTATTATCCCAGAAGAATGCTACAATCTAACACTCAGCAACTATTTGCAGTCCCCAGGATAATGAGGACCAGGAGTGGAGGAAGATCCTTTGCTTTCCTGTTACCTAAACTCTGGAACTCACGCCCTCAGAACCTAAGGCAAACCAAATCAGAACTAGCATTTAGGAAACTGCTAAAAACATTTATTTTCTAACTGCAAACCCATCTGTGGGATACCTACCTGGTTGTCATAGCGCTGGGAGGCTCTCATCTGGGTAGCCATGAGCTTAAGAAACCCTCCATGAATAGAATAGAATAGAATAGAATGATATAGAATAGAATAGAATAGAAGAGAAAAGAAAATAGAATAAACATTTATTTTTGATTATTAAATACATAATATAAATGTTATTTCAATACTATTGTATGTTGTACATTTTTACATTTTTACATTGTGTACCACTATTTTTACATTTCTGAAACTTTTTTATGTACATATTTTCAACATAATTTTAATATTTTTTTTCAGTATATACTAAATTATTGTATATAGTTTATACTATTATTTAATTTATACTTTATTATTTAGTAACATTTTTGATATTTTTTCATGTTTTTCATCATACATTCATTCAACATTTTTCCATTATTTTCCATTCATTTCCATCAGGAGATAGTCTTTCTTTTAGTTTCATTTAGCTGGCATTTTTTTTTTACCGCTAACGTCTATTTTGTAATCTATTTGTGTTATTTTTAGTCTATTTAGTCTGCTGTTCGTCAGGACAGGTAAGTCATTTTTAAGAGCTTTGCACAGACTTTATTGAACATTTTTCTAACCCCATATTCCCACTTTAATTAACCTTGCTTTAGTTCAGTTTTATACCACTGGGAAACCTTTTGCTCTTCCCCCGAACTCAGGCACTTCCAAAATCTTATCAACGCCATTCGGGCCATTATATTCCAGGATACCATGCCAATCTCCATTTTTGTATCCTGGATCATAGAAGAACTAGGTAGAGACAGTAAATTTGTTAAGCATTTACCTTCCTCAACTCCCCATCCATTTTTACCACTTATATATAACAATTCAGCACCGTATTGCAATTTTGGGGATATTATGGCAGCACAGGCTTTCAAGACGGGCCTATCTGACATCTCACCATAATCCTTATTAAATGTCTTCAGGCCACTAACTGAGGCAAGGGCCCTTGCTCCCAGTGATTCCAGATGGCCACTCCAATTTAGGGACTTCTCAAACCAGACACATCATAAACATAAACTGGCCTGGCCAAGCAAATACACCCAATAAAACTTCGACACTAAAGGGGTTTCCAATATTTTCAACTCCCTCAAAGGTATATTCCCTTTCACTGATCACTGTGTCGTGGTGTATTAAATTTCAAAGCCAATGTCATAAACCATTATAGAACCTGTCCCACCAACAAATAACAAGAAAAAAGTGTGGGAAAGGAGAGAAAGCACCTCACGGTCGTAACACCAAGGCGGTTGCTGGCTGGTACCGGCATACCCACCTATCATCATAGGTTACTCTCTCTCCATACAGCAAAAAACTAAAAGTGTGTGTATTGTCGTGAGAATCTCCAACCCAATGAAGTAGAAAAAGATAGTGCAACCCAAGTGTAAATAAACTATTAGTGCATAACGTCTTTACAAATATCCAACGGACCCCTGTGAGAATATCAATATGTCATTCTCACCATTAAAAACCGGTAAGGCTTGATGGCTCGACGTAACTTTATTAAATGCTGCAAGCTTTCCCAATTAAAAATGGTTTTAATAAAACCATAATCAATTTTATAAAGCCAACATGTTTCGTTACAAACCAATTATGCAACTTCTTCAGAGCTACTGGGGTTCCAAATGCAAAACTTCACATGAGATTCACATCAAACCATGTGATTGCGGAGACTCCTCATACCTGCAACCGTCTTATAGTGAAACACGCGTCAACCGATCACGTGTCCACGGGGTGACTGCCCAAAGTCTAGTCCCCCCTGCCGCGTCCCACCGGCGTCTATAGTGCTCCGTCTTTTATTGTTTATGATTATCATTTACCATGACAATAGATCAAATTTGTGTAAATGCGAGACGTATTGCATTGCCAATGCTTGTTTGTTTTCCCCTCAAGTCAGCAGCTTGGTTTGAATGCACATTGAACCTGACAGGCAGTATAAATGAGGATGATCACTTCCGACTACGATCAGGAAGCACCGGGTGCAACCGAGGGAAGGAGAGGCTCAAAATGAGGATAGCTGTGACGTGAGGGCCTAGATATTGCTTCACTGTGAAGCTGTGTTAGAATCAGGGTTCTCTGGTTGGCACAGGTAGGTACTTGTGTCAAGCAGGGAACCTTTCCTCTAGTCAAGGTAAGGGGGTACACTCCTAAAATAACCCCTGCTCACCCTCTAGGTAGCTTGGCGCGAGCAGACAAGGCTTATCTCAGAGCGTTATAGGTTAAGCATTTGTGAACACATACAGTAACCCAGTGACAACACTACAAATGGACACCACACAGGTTTTATAATAAAAATAAGGATTCTTTATATAGAGTTACCACAAGACCATTAAACGACAAAAATACACAATACTGTTACTTTAGATGGTAGAACGTTGCTTAGTTCTCTTAAGTTCTTAAATGCGACACTTTAAGTCAATGTACCTTTTAGATGCGACACGCAGGGCAACAAAAGTGTTGCAACGATGTTGATGCGATGAAGTTTTTGGTGCAAAGAAATAAAGACGTGAAGATCTTCCAGATGCGTTACGCTTCTCCGATGTTGCGAGAAGACTCGACTCGATGCGTCAGCTACAGCGGCATCACCCTTTATGCGATGCGACGACAGCGGCCTTGGCAGCGGCACTCTTCTCCGACGTTTGCGAGACGCTTCCGCTCGATGCGATGTTGCAGCGGCGACACCCTTTTACGCGATGCGACGACAGCAGCTCCGACGGCGGCATGCTTCTCCGTGGATGCGAGGTGCTTTTCTTGATGCGGTGCAATGCGACAGCTACGATGGCTGCGATGGCGACACGCTTCTTCCTCGATGCGAGACTCTTCTCTTGATGCGGTGCGATGCGTCAGCTACGATGGCTGCGATGGCGACACGCTTCTTTGGCGTTGTGAGACACTTCCTGGATGATGGGAGACGCTTCCGCTCAATGCGATGCTGCAGCGGCGACACACTTTACGAGATGCGACGACAACAGCTCCGACGGCGGCACGCTTCTCCTCCTTGAGTCACGCTTCCAGCTCCTTGCGACACGCAGTCCCTCAGAAGGCCCATCAACAGCAGCAGGCACTTCCAAAGAACTCTGGGGAGCTGGGGGTGAAGTCTGTTGTTCCTGAGACTTCAGCAGGAGGCAAGCTCTATTCCAAGCCCTTGGAGATCTTTTTAAGCACAATTTGAAATAAAGTCTTTGTAGTCTTTCTCCTCTCCTTCAGCAGCAAGGCAACCACTGCAGGCCAATCCCCCAGGTCAATGACAGTACTCCTCCTTACAGCTTTCCCAGTTCCTTCTCCTCAGGCAGAGGTTCTTCTTGTCAAGCAGGATCTAATTTCTTGGGAGCAGGGTCCCAATACTTATACCCCTAATTCTTTTGTTCCTCTGGGGTAGAGGAGCCTTTGCCCAGTCCAAACCAGTTCCTGAGCACTTTGTTGACATGACTCTGACTTTCTATTCAGGGTGCAGGGCAGAGACATCAGCCGCTCCACAGGAGGTGGAGCCAGCATTGTGGTGGCAGAGCACAGCCCTATTCAGAGTCCAGGTGCACTCCTCCACCTATCTGGATGTCAATCTCTCCATTCACCACCAGGCTACCTAGCCCTGCCCCTCTGGGTTTCCCCAGCCCTGTCACTCACACAAACCAGACAGGCAGATACACATCATAGCAGAAGCGGGCTGAAATGGTTAGGCAAGCAAATACCAACTTGCTAAAAGTGGAATTTGCAAACACAGAATATTAAAATAAACTTTACTAAAATATGTATTTTATTATTCTGAGTTCAGGCATACCAAACTCGTTTTTCTACCATGTTCCCTGGGTCTGTTAGGATCATAGGATGTAACAATTCTAACAGCCCATTCTGGCCTATGGGAACAGGTAGCCTTGCAATAGTGAAAAACGAAAATGGCTGTAATTCACTATTAGGACATGCCACACACATCAGGGCTTGTCCTACCTTATGCTTACAATGCACCCTACCCTTGGGCCTACTATAGGGGTGACTAATATGAAGTTAAGGGAAGGTTTAGGGACTTGGAAGTGGGTGCACTTGCCCAGTCAGCCTGACAGTACCAGACTGCACGCAGGTTCTGCAATGGCAGACCTTAGACACATTTTACTAGGCCGCTTCTGTGGGTGGCACAACCAGTGCTGCAAGCCCACCAGCAGCATTTGTATTTACAAGCCCTGGGCACTCCTGGTGCACTTTACTGGGGTCTGACAGTAAACCAAATAAGCCAATCATGGAATCCAACCAACATGTACATTTTAAATAGGGATCACTTGCACTGTGGCACTGGTTGGCAGTGGCACAGTGCTCTGTGCAACTAACACCAGCAAAACACATGAGGCACAGCGACAAACAGTGGAAGGGAGACTCACGCCAACGTGCCAGGTCTTACAAGCTGGTTTCAGCAGCATAGCAAATATACAGCGGGCCCTATTGCAAACAAGGGAACACCTTTTTTTAAAGGTACATAGTGATTAAGTGATTTGCCCAGAATCCCAGGATGTTGAGACAACACCGAGAATCAAACATGGTTCCCCAGTCCCTTAATCGCCAGCTCTGGCCACGATGCCACATCCTCTCTCAGCAAGATTCCTTTTCCACACATTTTCCCCCTCCCCCATCACTGAGTTCACCGACCCAAACCAGTCAGCAATTAATCTAGATCTCGCTATTACCGCAACCTTAGACACCATTGCCCCTAGACTAGATGTCCAAACAAACTCTCTACATGGTTTACCCCAGATTTAAAAGCAACTAAACTTGCTGTCAGGGCAGACAAACGCAAATGGCGACGCACCAAAAATATAACTGACAGACAGCAATATAAAAAATGTCACCAGCAATATATGAATGATATAGCCTTAGCCAAAAAAGTTTCTCTGGGGAACAGGATAAACCAGGCAGCAAATTCTCACAGAGAACTACATAAAATAGTTAAAGAATTCACGAACCCCCATCATGCAGGACTTCACCAGCCAAGACCCAAGAATTGGTCAACACTCTCTCATCTTTTTTTTATAATAAAATCAACGACATCCACCAATTATTCCCCCAACTCACTGACACAACCTCAACTGACTCGCTACCCGAGCAAACAAAAAATGAGTCTCTTTCCATCCATACCACTGTTCTTAAGGAATTCCACACATTTACAAAGGAAGAAGTAACCCTCACAATAAATAGAATTAAATCAGGTTCCCCAGCTGATCCGGCCTCCTCTCAAATTCTATCTAAAATTGCGCCAGCTTTTCTCCCTTGCCTGACTAAAATCCTTAATCTCTCATTATCCCACTCTACTGTACCTTCTCACTGGAAAGAGGCCATAATCAGACCAATTTTAAAAATAAACACTGCTGACCCTAAACAACCTCTAAACTATCGTCCAATCTCTCTTCTGCCACTGTTTGGAAAGGTCATGAAATCCCTGATAAATAACCAACTATACAAACATCTAGAAGATAGCAAGCTGTTGGATCCTTCCCAATCAGGATTCAGAGCGTTTCACAGCACCGAAACAGCCTTACTTGAAATCGTGGACAATATAAGGCTGGCCCTTGATTCAAGACAATCCGCCATACTGATTTTACTTGATCTGTCTCACATAATATTCTCCTAAAACGCCTAGCTGAGGTTGGTGTCGAGGGCTCAGCCCTACTTTGGATCAAGAGCTACCTGACTGGACGGCTTTCAAAGGTCCAAATAGGAACATTCTCCTAAAAAAATCAGGAAATCGACAAGGGTGTCCCCCAAGGATACATACTAAGTCCAACGCTCTTCAATTTATATGTGTCCCCACTAACAAAGGTAATCAAAGCACACAATTTTGAAACCGTGTCTTACACAGCTGCTAATTACCCTAGGACCGAACTCCACCAATACCAAACTTAGGTTCCAACAATGTATTCTTGCAATAAAAGATTGGATGACTAACAACTATCTGTTACTCAACGCAGGCAAAACGGAGATACTGCTTTTTGGAAATGCACACAAACATTGGACAGACGAATGGTGGCCGCCGGCCTTAGGCCCCTGCCCCCTACCTAAGTCTACAGCCCGGAACCTGGGGATAATGTTAGACAACAGACTTTCCATGGCCGACCATATTAACAATATGGTACGCACCAGTTTCGGGATCATGCGCAATCTCAGAAAATCTTCAAATGGATTCCCCTCCCATCCCGCATGCCCCTAGTGCAGGGACTAATCATAAACCGCCTGGACTACGGCAATGCACTTTTCGCCTCCATAAACGAAGACCTCCTGACTAAAGGTCCTGCAAAACACTGCGGCCCGGATGGCTCTCAACCTCCCCCCCCCCCCGCACCTCCTCTTCCCCCGGTCTTAGGACATTACACTGGCTCCCCATAAAAAAACGAATTAAGGTTAAACTGTGCTGTCTAGTCCATAAGACTCTCAACAGTCAGGAGCCAAAATGCCTAGCCAAAACGTTGACAGATTACCGCCCGGCTAGAACCCTCAGATCCACCAGCAGGCACCTCCTAACTGTTCCCAAAGTCCGCACAGTTAGGAACGGTGACAGATCCTTCTCTAAAATAGCCGCAGAGACCTGGAACACTCTGCCTCTGCACATCAGGCTAGAACCTAATCACCAGAAGTTCTGAAGAAACCTAAAAACCTGGCTATTCTAGCACTGCCTGGCCTCATGTCTTGTCTATCCATCTGAGTATCTGCTGGTGCTATGAAACCTACGGGTGATTTATGCGCCTTACAAATACCAAATACATACATACATAGCACAGGAAGACTCCAGACCAAACATGCTGTCCATGCCTCAAGGGCCAAAGTTACCCTAGGCTCGGTTCTCTCACTGTTATGTTTTTTGGCTGTATCGCAAAAAATCTCTGCCTTGCAATCACCCCAGTCTTCAGCGAATGATGTTCCCCATGAAAGATCCATGCTTTATGGTGGTCTTGTTAATGCCAGATCACTGGGAAAGCATAGATATGAAGTTGCTCACAGTATAGAAAGCCTGGGACTGGACATCTTATTCATAACAGAAACTTGGGTAGATGCTGCATCGGATCCTGACTTTATCACTGCTACTCCTGTTGGGTTTAGAGCGATCAGAGTGAACAGGTCGTCAAAACGAGGTGGTGGAGAGGCTATTATTTTTAGGGACCATCTTTTAGTCACCCACTACCCTGTGTCTACCTCTTCTTATGAAGCTCTCCACTTTACGTTTGCACTTAACTCTAAAGTGAGATTTAAGGGAATTCTTTTGTATCGACCCCCAGGTACTAGAAGTACTTTATTAACTAATCTCGATACCCTGCTTGAATCTGTCTTTTCAAACACAAATGTTACTATTCTTGGAGACTTTAACTTCCATTTGGAAGATTCAGAGAATAAAGATACGACGGTGCTCTTGGATGCATTAGGAGCGCTAGGACACACTCAACTGGTGCAGTCACCTACTCATGTGGCTGGACACACGTTGGACGGTGTTTTCTCTTCAGCCCACGGCCTTACGGTAAAAGAAATTCTCCCTTTGCCGTGGTCAGATCACTCACTTATTAAGTTTAGTCTTCCCTATATCAGGGTAGGAAAGGTTAGCATCATCAAACCGCTGGTTTCCACTCACAAGCCTGGAACAGAGCAGATAAATCAATCCTTTATACCCATCTGGAAGTTTTTCGCCCCCAATTTCAGGACCATGTGGACTTAGCCATTACCAATTATACCAATTGGATTTCTGGGGCGGTTAACGCCTCGGTACCCATAAAAACATTATCAGGCAATAGGACTACTCCTTCTGCCCCCTGGTTTTCCGAATCCCTTCGGAAGAAAAAACAGAACTGTCGCCGATTGGAACTGCGGTGGCGATTAAACTATGATGAGTCAAGAAAACAAGTCTACAAAACAGCTTTATCGGATTATAAAAAACTTCTCATATTAGAAAAGAAAAAATACTTTACACAACAGATTGAGCTGGCTGTCAACTCACCTAAGGAATTGTTTTCGGTGATCAACAAACTTGCTACGCCCAACAACATAGGCAGGAGGGCCAACCAGAAATTTTGCAATGATATTGCAGCCACTTTTAAATCCAAGGTTCTGGAAATTTTTTATGCTTTTAAGGATGGTTCCGACCCTTGCTCCTTGCCCCACACGTGTGGCTCAGACATAAACAATCATATTTTATTTACTTTTTCTCCGGTCTCCACTGAAGAAGTAGGAAAGTATATTAATGAATCTATGTCAGGATCACCTATGGACCCATGTCCACCGATATTTGTTAAAGGATTAGTAGACCTAGTGAGCCCTGGGCTTGCAGAAATCTTCAACCTGATGTTCGCCTCAGGTATTTTCCCGATTAGCTGGAAGGAGACATCCATTCTGCCTTTATTAAAAAAACCTACGTTAGATGCTACCAATCCTATTAATTACCGACCTATTGCCAGACTACCTTTGCCTGTGAAGATAGTGGATAAAATCATGAACACCCAATTGTCACAATTCATCAATACAAATAGTCTGCTAGATCACTCCCAGTTTGGTTTTCGCAAAGATCATAGCACGGAGACCGCACTTATGAAAGCAACAGAAGAGATCAGAGCGGTGATGGATGGAGGAGGCACAGCGGCTCTTGTGCTCCTCGATCTGTCCGCCGCTTTTGATACGGTTGATCACTCCCTCTTGCAAAGGCGACTGGAGAAGTTGGGAGTGGGGGAAGCGGCTCGGGCGTTACTGGCCTCCTTCTTAACTGATCGGAAATCCACTGTGTCCATTGACGGCTTTAACTCAGCCCCTTATGTTTTACCTTGTGGCGTTCCTCAGGGTAGCTCGTTGAGCCCCTCGTTGTTTAACATCTACGTCTCCGAACTTGCCCCATTAATCCGGGAATTCGGGATTAGCCTGACCACATATGCTGATGACACCCAGATTGTGGTAGCTGCACATAAAAATCAAAACTCCCCTGCTCTGCAGTTTCTAAGCTGCATGAGTATTATTAATAAATAGATGACAGCACACTGCCTTAAACTTAATTCCGATAAAACGGAAGTTCGGATTTTCAGCAGTCCGCAGCCCTCCTGGAGTAATATGTAGTGGCCGGCGGAGATGGGTATACCACCGAAGCCAGCGGCAAAAGTAAAAAACTTGGGTGTGCTGATTGATAACAGATTAACACTTTGCCAACAAACTAACGCCGTTGTCTCTGCATCATACTTCCTCATTAAGAAAATAAGGAAGATATTTCCGTATATCCCGGAAAATACCAGGAAAACAGTAGTCACTTCTCTCATTCAATCAAAATTAAACTACTGCAATGGGCTATATCTTAATGCCCAGAAGCAGTGTCTCAAGAAACTCCAGATGATTCAGAATTCTGCAGCACGTTTATTGCTTAATATTCCCAGACAAAGTCCGGTTTCAAATGATATTCGCAACTTGCACTGGCTTCCGATGCCTCAGCGTATAAAATTTAAAGCCTTGTGTATTGTTTATAAAGCCTTGCACCATATAGGTCCTTTATTTCTTCAACATCTCTTCGCATGGTACCAACCGACCAGACATCTTCGGTCGATGGGGGCAAGATTACTGCTGTTACCTAGAATTCGCACGGCTCATTGGGGAGGCAGTAGCTTTTATTACGGTGCATCGAAACTTTGGAACTCTCTTCCTCTTGAACTTAGGAATGCCAGCTCTTTGACTGGCTTTAGAAAGCAATTAAAAACCTGGCTTTTCCAGTACTAGGTGCTGAGCTCACTGCTTGTATCTCCTAGCGCCAAGACACCTCAGGGTATTTGTGCGCTTTTATAAATCTCATTAACATAACATAACATAACATAACATAACATAACATAACATATCACCTTAAGGGCTTCATGCAGAACAGAGTGGGCTTCCCGCCATCATTGCGTTGCTCATGACTCATTTTGTATTTGGTTCTGCAGAAGGGGTTGCTGGGTCTTTCTTTTAATTTCCAACATTGGTGAAGCAGTTGCGCAAATCACTAGGTTACTTGAAATAGCACCACTAACACTAGGATTACAGATTCTATTATATGGCCATGTGTGATATCAAATGCCAGCTACAATGCAACAGTCACTTCTGTCCAATTAGAGAGAGGGTGTAGCCTAAGGGCCAGAGCTGCAGACTTTGGAGTTGGGAAGACATGTTTCTGTCTGGCGTCGGCTCAACATTTTGTGATTCTGGGCAAAACACGAAATCTCCCCGTGAGTAAAACAAAAATGAATGGGTCCTTGTGTAATGTAACTGGTACTCGTGTAAGGTATTCCAGTACCTTCGGGTCGAGTTCGTGCTTTATAAATCAGCAAAAAAAACAAAGAAAAACGAATTATAAGGAACTTAGCCTTAGAAACGTGTCATTGAGATGCTATTTAGTGACAAGGAGATGTATTCTTAGCCCTATTGTCACCACTCTCCAGGGTCCCAATCAATCCACAATACTGTCTAGTTACTTACGTTCTGAGAAAAGAAATCCCTTAAAGGCAAACACACCCTTTAACACTCACTTACTGCTAACATTCCAACGCCATCCCCGAAGCCTACGAGCTTGGAGTGATCACCCAAATCAAATGGGCAAACGAATGGCATGAGACATTAACTTTTCGTTTCCTGGTCAGATGGGCACGTGAAGCTGTCAAAGACAGGTTTTGGAAAGATATCTTTCTTATTGCAGTCTGCAGAACCATTTCTCACTAAGCATGGACTTTTTTTTCGAGTTGTCGTGTTTGCTTCGCACTGCAAGCAATATCGAACAATGTTCCAGTCTAATTCATTGATTTTATTTGGCGAGATTTTGGCATAATAGCACAATGGAAAACAAATAAGAATTTCTCCCTCGCCGAAACTGGTGAAGCAAGGAAGCGATGAAGAGGAATTGTATATTTTACACTGCTCATTTGATGAACCGTCTGTAGAGGGCTGCGTTCACTATGGGGATAGCGGGTTTGTCCCTGGGCATTGGGTTGGGGGCTACAACCGACTGCTAGTGGTAGGGGACCGGGAAAGGCCTAACTAGGCGGCGGAAAACAAGTAAGGGACGTCTAACACCAGTCTCAGTCACGCCGTCAGCCTGGTGCGCTGACGTCGTCATTTATTATATACCCCCCTGGCCAAGCCCGGCCCAGGGAGTTGCATGTGCAACATTGTAGTGCAGTGGCCGGGTGGCTCACTACATCCCATCTAACCCACGGAACTTGTGCGGGTACCTCGACGGGGCAGGTGCCAGACCCCCTTCCGCCGGCCTCTCCACCCCCTCTCCTGGGCCTTCTCCTTGCCAGTCGTCGAATGCGTGTTCTTCCATCGGAGCCTCCATGCCTTCACCTCCCTTTGCTGTCTCTGCTTCAATCGTGACCCCCTCATGGCCTCGGGCCTTCTTAAACCATGACATATTATGGGCTAGCTGCTGACTGCCTTTCATGGCTGTGACCATAGTTCCTTTTACTTGCACCACTTTCCACAGCTCTCTTTCAAACGGGGTATGAAATTTGGACTCAGGATGACTATCTTTTACTACCACGTAGTCTCCCACTTTTATGGCCGGAGGCTGGGTTCTCCTGTTCCTACTGGCCCAGTCGTTGTTGTGTTGGCGTTGTGCCTGGGATTGCTGGGTGTCCAGGACTGCCGGAGCCCACTGGTCACTGGTGGGGATACTATCCCACACCGCCCGCTTCATTAACAGGTCACTGGGTGCACACCGGGTGGTACAGTGTGGCGTATGCCGATACACACGAAGAAATTGGTGCAGGCAATCCTCCAAGTCGCCCCCTTGGTCCATTCCAATTCGCAGGGCTTCGTTCAGAGTCCTCATGAACCGTTCTACATCCCCGTTGGCTTGAGGCCATTGGGGAGTTACCCGGTGGTGCCTGATTCCATGCCGGCTCAGATAGTCTTTAAAGTCCTGTCCCTGGAATGGCGGCCCGTTGTCCGTTCGTAGTTCTTCAGGCATTCCCAAAAGTGCAAACACTTTCTCCAGCACAGGTCTGATGCAGTCGAATGCCGTGGACGTCACCACCTCCACTACGGGAAACTTGGCATGACTGTCGATGAAGACTACCGTGTGCCTTCCGTCTGGAAAACTGCAAAAATCCAAACTCACTTGACCCCATGGTGTCAGGCTGGGTCTTTCAGTAATGACGAGCACTCCGGGCGGGTCAGTTCCTGTTATCAGACAGGCATGGCATCCTCGCACTTTGTCTTCCACCAGCCGGTCCATCCCCAGGAACCACACATTGGACCTCAATCGTGCTTTTGTCTTCTCAACCCCTTGGTGGCCCTGGTGAGCCAGCTCCATGGTTCTTCTTCTCAGGGCTGCCGGTATCACAATCCGAGCACCCCGGAGCACTACTCTATTTACAGCTTCACTCAGCTCCTCCCGGCACCACCACAGACTCTCCCAATACTCCCTGTCCTCCTCGGCCTGCTGGTCCTTCCTTTGTAGGAACCATTTCCACCGGTGGTCATGTAGAGTTAGCCTCACAGCCTGTAGACACTCATCCTGCAGGGCGGCCTCTCATATTTCTTCCAACGACAACGCTTGGGGGCACGCTTCTTCCCTTATCTGCGATACAAATGATTCTGTACCTTCATCCACATCTCCCGGGCTCCCCGCCTGTGGTGCCATAGGATGTCTTGATAGGTAGTCGGCCGGGTTCTTGGCTCCCGGTCGGTACACCACTACAAATCGATAATGCTGTGTCTGCACCGCCCAGCGTTCAATCCACGGAGGACCACTCCGTGTCGTGCCATTCAACAGCGGCACAAGAGGCTTGTGGTCGGTGACCACCGTAAACCTGTGCCCACACAAATAAATGTTAAAGTGTTGGCACTCCCAGCGGATGGCCAACGCCTCCTGCTCAATCTAAGCATACCGGGTCTCGGCGGCTGTGAGCGATCTGCTGGCATAAGCGATCAGCACCCACTCTTCTTCCTTGGTGCGTTGGAGTAACACAGCCCCCAACCCCACGGGGATGGCATCCACGATCAGTTCGGTGGCTATTCCAGGTTGAAAATACGCCACTGTAGCCCCTTTCAATAATGCACCCTTGATATCACTGAAGGCCTGCGCCTCTCGGTCAGTCCACTTCCACGGCACCTCTATCTTCGTTAGGTTCCTGAGTGGTTCAGATATTGTGGCCAGATGAGGTATAAAGCGACCGCAATAATTAGCCATGCCTTAGAAGCTCCGAACTTCCGACTGTGTCTGAGGGATGGCTACAGCCCTGATTGCTTCCACTTTAGCTGGATCGACCTGCAGACCCTTAGCAGAGAAGCGATAGCCTTATAATTCCACCTCATTGGCGCAGAAATCACATTTGACTCGATGCAAAGTTAGACCTTGTTCAACTAGCCTCCGGAGGGTCGCTCGCAGTCTCACATTGTGCTCTTCCAAAGACTTTGAGAATATTAAGATGTCATCACTGACATTGATCACGCCTACCAGTCCAGATAATGCCTCTCTCACTGCCTCCTGGAACACCTCGGCTGCGGAAGATACACCAAAACTCAGCCGTTTGAACCGCGCGAACATTACTAGACCCAAATCCTCCGCCGTGTGACAGCTCAACAGTGATCCTGCCCTGTCACAGGTGATGTAGAACCTGGTGGCTGTAGTCCTGTCTTGGTGTTTGACTTCCACATCAATCACCCCTTGGAGAGGGATCGGCGTCTGTCAACCATAGGGGAGTATCTTGGCCGTGGTGGGCATCAATCTCGGTCTTGGTCACAGCTTGCTGTACTGCGCCGCGTCCAATATGTTCACCGATGCCCCCGTGTCAATAAGTGTCTGGATGCAATTGTCTCCAATCCATATTTGGCACAGCGGCGGGGGTCTCCGGGTTGTGTTGGCTCCTCTGATGTTCGACACCACGAAGACAGTATCATCCTCGTCATCCTCGGCAATTGCCAAGTTCTGGCACCGGCTGTCCAGATCCTCCACCTTTTGTACCTCCTTGGCACTTCTCTGGAACTTGGGTCCTCTGGCCCTGCTGGTATTGGACCTGGTCGCGTGCTGGCACACATTTGCAAAGTGCCCATATTTATTGCATTTTAAGCACTGCCGTCCTTGCGCAGGACAGCCTCTTTGGGAATGTGTCATCAGTCCGCAGTTCCGGCACCGTTGCCTCTTTTGCCGGTCATCCGTGACACTATCCGAAGTAGCTCCTCGGCTGTATGACTTCACAATCACGTCCACCCTCTGCTCTTTGATGGGTGTGGGGTACAACAGCTGCGTATTTGCAGATTTCGTGGCCAGCGCCACCTCCATTTCACCAGCTCTGACATCCGCCAGCTCGTGCGATCTTCTCAAGACCAATATGTCATCAAGCGTGATCCCGGGCTGTCGTAGGATCAGTTTACATAGCTCCAGAGACTTGCACCCCACGATGAGCTGTGCCCTCGTTTCGAATGCCCCCCACACAGGTGCTTGCCAGCTTTCACAAATGGGCAAAGAACATGTCAATCGACTCGTCCTCCCTCTGCTTTGCCTGTCTTAGCTTAAAATGTTCAAAGTCCGGGTTGACCTGCGGGTCAATGTGGCGGTTCAGAGCCCTGGCTGCCTTCTCGTAGTCGTTGCCGTCGCCTGTGTTTGGTAGGTCTTGGAACAGGTCGTATAACTCATCGCCCCCCATTAAGAGCATAGTAGATCTCTTCACAGCGCTGTCCCTCTCCCTGGTGGCCACAAAGTAGTTTCCTAGCTGCCCTAACCACTTTTGCCAACGTGGCACCGCTGTCGCTGGGTCCGCCAGCTGGCTGAACTCTGGAAGCGCCTTCACTGCCATGCGCCCTGGTCTCACTCCTGCCACTCCAGCCGCTCCTGCCTCTGTCGACGCCGCCGCCTGTGGCATAGTCATGATCACGCTGCTTCACCCCACACACACGACAAGACACTTGGTCCAGTTGGGCAACCCTGCCCACTGCCGCTCTTCCACCATCACCCAAACCGCTCCCTAGGCCCTTGGCTCCTGTCCTTCAGCCACACCCTCTGGCCAGTGAAGAAGTGCTTGCCAACCAGCCTGCTCGGCGTGTTCACAGGGCCCACCAAAGTGCAGGCCCCACACCCTTCCGCAGCTCACTGGCACTGGGCAATCACTGGGGCCTCTCCTCACCACAGGCACTCACTGATGACTCCCTCTTGGGCAGGACGATCAGCCCCCTGCCTCCTGGTAGCTGTGTGCCAGTAGCAGGCCCCCACACTGGGCCTCGCACCTCCGCTGGTTCACCACACACGTTGGCTGCGCTCCGGTGCACTCTTCAGCCAGCCACTCCCGCGCACTGACACACACTTCACCGCTGCACCACACTGACTGCACTTCTGCGAGATCGACACGCACGGTCTCACACGCCTCCACCGCCCACACTGTCCCCCATGCGGCCACCTTACAGTGTACTTCAGCCTCAGAGAGGAACAGGGGGTCTCCGTTGCGCCACACCCCGCCGCGGCAGACACGGCCCGCACAGCCGCACTTCCTCAGCAGCCGCGTGCCAGGCCGCCGCTCGGCCCTTACGATGGGCGCAGGTGCGCACGAGGGATCTTTCACTCCTTTGTCGCCAATGTAGAGGGCTGCATTCACAATGGGGATAGCGGGCCGGTCCCTGGGCATGCGGTTCGGGGCTACAACCGACTGCTAGTGGTAGGGGACCAGGAAAGGCCTATCTAGGCAGTGGAGAACAAGTAAGGGACGTCTAACACCAGTCTTGGTTCACGCCGTCAGCCACGTGCGTTGACGTCGTCATTTATTATATAGCCCCCTAGCCGAGCCCTGCCCAGGGAGTTGCATGTGCAACATTGTACTGCAGTTGCTGGGTGGCTCACTACACCATCTCTAAAACTACTGCAGCGGCTTGGTATTGCAAATCCGCAAACGGTAAAAATGTTATGCAAATGAAAGAGCGACGCCATGCACATTTGCCTAATACACTGATCAAAAGATGCGAGGAATAGACATCCCGTGTTCTTTACAACCTGCCAAGTAGGTAGGGTGCCATTCGTCATGACAAATGGAGTGCCGGTCTGCAATCATTCTGTTTTCAAAACATTAAGGCCAACTTATTTGCATTCATCTGCTGTTGAATCAAAATGGGATTTGTCAGCTAGTTATGAGGAGAATAATAAATCTGCATGCCATCTGCATAGCAATGATAAGTGGAGCCAGGCTTAGTAATTTAACATCTGCTGGGGAAATGCAAAAATATTCAAGGCCATGCACAGAAGTTTTTATAAAACAACCAATCAGGACGTGGAATATAAGTTAAGGAGCGATTGATGTCCTGAACAGCACACCGGACCAGCGCCGATATTTACGGCAGACGACTAGATCTGTGGAAAGAGGCTGTAAGTCTAGCCACATTATGAACAGATATACAGTCGGAGTCTGGTCAGAGAGGGAGTAATCAAAAAATGGCGCTCTTTTATGCTTTTGGTATTTGACGACACACCGAGGTTGTGGATGTGAAAGTTCTGACATTAGTATATCACACACACAGAAAATATTGACATATATTTTCCCTTAAAAATGTATAATAACTGAACTCTCTGTTACTCATTTAATCAACTTTTTCCAAAAGTATGAAAAGCTCTTCACAAACGGCACGGGAAACAAAGCTGCCGTACATATTAAACGTATACATCAAGTGAACCATGCGCTATAGCAAAAAACAACAACGGAGTAGTCCATACATTAATAGATACAGCCCTGCAGCGGAACTTAATTGTAGTTAGGCAGTGCTACTTCCGGAATAAACGGAAGTACATATCAAACCAACATCCAATAAAAAGGCAGCTAAGAAAGTCAATGCCACAGTTAAACGAATGGCAAGCGGCAGGACAATTTTCACGGCAATGGGCGGAGTTTCACCCAATTTACAGATTACTTGAAGTCTCGGAGAGACAGCGCGTGCACTGCCTAGGCAAGACCTACAAAAGGAGAAATTGAGGGGAGCCAGGACGCACCCTTGTCTAAATCCATTTTCAATTGATATTTTCTGCGTCAAGGTCCCCTCAGTGTCCATAACAACCTGTGCCCAGTTATAACTGTGTAGCTACTGAATTATAACCAGGAGACCCCATGGAATGTTCCACCTGAGCAGTGCCTCCCACAAACGATTCTGGTCCACCAGATAAAAAGCCTCCTGGAAATCGACAAAGCAGCAAAACAAACTGCCCCTCTGCTCCATCGACTTCCGCGTGATGGACCAGAGAGGGAAATAATGGTCAAAAGTGGAGTGCCCTTCCTTAAAACCATACAATTTTTGAAAATACTTTTTCTCCTACATCTAGTAGGTTTATCAGTCTATAATTCTTAGAGGCTTTTATATCTACCCACGTTGGCTGCGCTCCGGTGCACTCTTCAGCCAGCCACTCCTGCGCACTGACACACGCTTCACCGCTACACCACACTGACCGCACTTCTGCGAGATTGACACGCACGGTCTCACACGGCTCCACCGCCCACACTGTCCCCCATGCGGCCACCTTACAGTGTACTTCAGCCTCAGAGAGGAACAGGGGGTCTCCGTTGCGCCACACCCCGCCGCGGCAGACACGGCCCGCACAGCCGCACTTCCTCAGCAGCCGCGTGCCAGGCCGCCGCTCGGCCCTTACGATGGGCGCAGGTGCGCACGAGGGGTCTTTCACTCCTTTGTCGCCAATGTAGAGGGCTGCATTCACAATGGTGATAGCGGGCCGGTCCCTGGGCATGCGGTTCAGGGCTACAACCGACTGCTAGTGGTAGGTACCAGGAAAGGCCTATCTAGGCAGTGGAGAACAAGTAAGGGACGTCTTACACCAGTCTTGGTTCACGCCGTCAGCCACGTGCGTTGACGTCGTCATTTATTATATAGCCCCCTAGCCGAGCCCTGCCCAGGGAGTTGCATGTGCAACATTGTACTGCAGTTGCTGGGTGGCTCACTACACCATCTCTAAAACTACCGCAGCGGCTTGGTATTGCAAATCCGCAAACGGTAAAAATGTTATGCAAATGAAACAGCGACGCCATGCACATTTGCCTAATACACTGATCAAAAGATGCGAGGAATAGACATCCCGTGTTCTTTACAACCTGCCAAGTAGGTAGGGTGCCATTCGTCATGACAAATGGAGTGCCGGTCTGCAATCATTCTGTTTTCAAAACATTAAGGCCAACTTATTTGCATTCATCTGCTGTTCAATCAAAATGGGATTTGTCAGCTAGTTATGAGGAGAATAATAAATCTGCATGCCATCTGCATAGCAATGATAAGCGGAGCCAGGCTTAGTAATTTAACATCTGCTGCGGAAATGCAAAAATATTCAAGGCCATGCACAGAAGTTTTTATAAAACAACCAATCAGGACGTGGAATATAAGTTAAGGAGCGATTGATGTCCTGAACAGCACACTGGACCAGCGCCGATATTTACGGCAGACGACTAGATCTGTGGAAAGAGGCTGTAAGTCTAGCCACATTATGAACAGATATACAGTCGGAGTCTGGTCAGAGAGGGAGTAATCAAAAAATGGCTCTCTTTTATGCTTTTGGTATTTGACGACACACCGAGGTTGTGGATGTGAAAGTTCTGACATTAGTATATCACACACACAGAAAATATTGACAAATATTTTCCCTTGAAAATGTATAATAACTAGGCCTGGGCGAAGCACTACGCTACGCTCGCGTAGTTTGCGAAGTTCGCGCTACTTCACACTACGCGAACTGCACGTAGCACAGTGCGAACACGCGTAGCGTAGTGTTGCGTAGTGCTGCGGTCATTTTTTGCTTGCTCGCGGTCCTCAATGTCAAGTTGGCGACCGCGAGCAAGCAAAATGACATCCTGGCGAGACTTTTTCCTTGTTCGCGATCGCGAGCATGGAAAATAAACCTCCCGGCGAGATTCACAACGCGAGAAGGTCAGGTTTCTCATTGCGAGGGGTCGCGTATGCTCGCGACCGCTCGCGATGAGAAACTACCAGTTCGCGTTGAGAAAGCTGCAGCTCGAGGAAAAATCTACTCGAGCAGCAGAAAACTACAGCTCGCACTGTGCAAGATGCCATTTTCAATGATTGCACAGTGCCGGTTGCTTGTCCGCACTGTGCAATCATTGAAAACAACATCTTGCACAGTGCGAACATGTTACTTCGCAGTTCGCGAAGTGCTACGCGTAGCTCACGTAGTGCGAACTTCACTTTGCGTAGCTTCGCGAAGTGCTACTTCGCGAACTACGCCCACCCTTAATAATAACTGAACTCTCTGTTACTCATTTAATCAACTTTTTCCAAAAGTATGAAAAGCTCTTCACAAACGGCATGGGAAACAAAGCTGCAGTACATATTAAATGTATACATCAAGTGAACCATGCGCTATAGCAAAAAACAACAACGGAGTAGTCCATACATTAATAGATACAGCCCTGCAGCGGAACTTAATTGTAGTTAGGCAGTGCTATTTCCGGAATAAACGGAAGTACATATCAAACCAACATCCAATAAAAAGGCAGCTAAGAAGGTCAATGCCACAGTTAAACGAATGGCAAGCGGCAGGACAATTTTCACGGCAATGGGCGGAGTTTCACCCAATTTACAGATTACTTGAAGTCTCGGAGAGACAGCGCGTGCACTGCCTAGGCGAGACCTACAAAAGGAGAAATTGAGGGGAGCCAGGACGCACCCTTGTCTAAATCCATTTTCAATTGATATTTTCTGCGTCAAGGTCCCCTCAGTGTCCATAACAACCTGTGCCCAGTTATAACTGTGTAGCTACTGAATTATAACCAGGAGACCCCATGGAATGTTCCACCTGAGCAGTGCCTCCCACAAACGATTCTGGTCCACCAGATAAAAAGCCTCCTGGAAATCGACAAAGCAGCAAAACAAACTGCCCCTCTGCTCCATCGACTTCCGTGTGATGGACCAGAGAGGGTAATAATGGTCAAAAGTGGAGTGCCCTTCCTTAAAACAATACAATTTTTTAAAAGACTTTTTCTCCTACATCTAGTGGGTTTATCAGTCTATAATTCTTAGAGGCTTTTATATCTACCCGCGTGTGAATGAGTCTAATGATCACCTCTCTCCTGTTTTCTGGGATCTGTCCCATGTCAAATATACCCATGAACATTTGAGACAAGAATTATGCCCACCAATCAGCCAGATCTTTATAATAAGTGCCAGGAGATTATCAGATCCAGTTGCACTAGTCAGAGTAAAATTTTCTATAATGCGTCAGACTTTACTTGCCTTGAAATCGGACCAAATGTCCTCATTGATGTCAGGCCAAGGAGTAGCTCTCTTCACTACGGGTTCCTCCCTTCTCCCATATATTTCTCCCCAGTATTCTACTCAGGGATCTTTTGCCACCACAGAGTTCATGGCCCCTTGTATCTTACCAGAGCCTTCCTGAACTAACTTCAAGAACTTTTTAATATTTTTTTGTTTCTATTACTTCTAGAAGATTTCCCCAGCATTTCTCTTTATCAATTCTTTTTTGTTCCCTAATTACCAGTTTGTTTGTTTTCTTTGTCTTCTGGAGGCTATTATCACTCGCTGAATTGTACTTTCATTTAATGCTTCTTTCCCCTTTGTTTATCTGGGCTTTTGGTTTCCCACAATAACTAGTCATTTCCTTTGGTCAAATTTCTCTGGTTCCTATTATCACCAGATGTATTCTCTTTTATTTCAACCCTTAAACACTGGATGACATGTCTAATTGTATTTTCATTCCACCCTGGGTTTTTAATAGGGGCACTATTTAGCATTTGATTCTGCTAGAATCTGATTAATTCTTCCATACACTCTTCAGTCATTCTGTAGTGTGATGCTTAGGATAATCTATTTGGGCAGGAAATATTGCATCTCTCGAACGTTTTTCACCATATTGACTCTAAGCTAAGCCTGACTGCTTTTGTGGCAATCTACCAGAGAGTTAAGTACAAGTTAATTTATTAAGTTTTTGTGGCCCTCCCTCATAAGGATTGTGGCTGTTGTTTGAGTAGGGTTTCAACCACCTCAAACAAAAAGCTAACTTCTCACATATATGTATTTGTATTTTTTTATCTATCTATGTGTGTGTGTGTGTGTATATATATATATATATATATATATATATATAAAGACACAAATCTCTCCCTCAGGTAAGGAAAGTGTGCGACACAGCTTTGGGGTGCAGTTCAAGTGGCTTTATTAGTTGTTCCTGCGCAAGCTTTCTTCATTGCCCGTTCCAATGGCTTCTCATTATCCCTCGGGGTCAGCTGGTATATGGATGTTACTGTGACCACTCCCAGTACAGTGATTACTTGCCCCTCCTCCCCCTTAAAGGTGTAAAGGCACCTCTCACTCTTCCCTCCAAACAGCGGCATGCTGGTAATTAAAGTCCTCTCGTGGAAGCCCATTTAGTAATTAGGCATTCCAAAACACCAAGTGATGCCCCAATACGTATTGGCCGATAGACCCCACACCGGTGCCGTTGCCTGGGAGGATTCAAAGCCATTTGCTGTACCCTTATCAGGCAATTAATATTGCCTCCTCTCTCCCCAAGCAGAAGTAATGTCCAAGTGGAGATCAACAACACTGGGGGGGGCGACGTGTTGCAGTTTTCGTACACATTCCCAAGTTGCAGGTCTCCCGCGTAGCTCCTGATCGAGAGGGCGTGCCGCCAGCCAGAGCCTGCTTGCTGGTAAAACATGAAGACACAAATCACTCCCTCAGGTAAGGAAAGAGTGCAACACAGGTCTGGGGTGCAGTTCGAGTGGCTTTATTAGTTTTTCCTGCGCAAGATATTAAAAGTCTGTGAAACGCTATGGCAGACGCGGTCCAGCTTTCAATAGCTTTCTTCAGTGCCCGTTCCAATGGCTTCTCATTATCCCTGGGGGTCAGCTGGTATATGGATGTTACCGTGACCCAGTGGCGGTGCATCCATTAGGGTGCTGGGGCATTGCCCCACAAGCCTCCTGCGCCTGCAGCTCCCTCGGCATCTCTGAACTTAAGTAAACTCTCAGTTTACTTAAGTTCAGAGACACCGAGGGAGAACTGACAATCATGTCAGTCAGCATGACGTGGGACCGCCCATCCCCTACAGAGTCTGAAGGGGGTGGGTGGTCCGGCATCATGTTGACTGACAGGCAATGTCAGGGGCAGGCAGCAGCACAAGTGCGCATGAGTGGGGAAGGTCGGCAAATTTTTCTGCCGTGCCCGGTCATGCGCACTGGTGTCTGCTCAGGCTGGCGCATGCCCATTAGGAGTGCGAGGGTTGAGCAAAGGCTCAAACCTCGGTCTCCTAATGGGCTGGCGGGCGGAGAGTAACCGTGCCCTAAGTCAATCCTGGCGCTGCTCCAGTACCAGGATTGGCTGTGAGGGGTTGCCACTTGCCAGCATTGCATCAGTGATGTGGCTGTTGAAGGAGCCAACGGACCCGAGGCGGCACGGACCATGTAAGATTTTAAATTTATTTTAACCCCCCCGGCCCCCACGCGACCCGTACCCCCAGCCCCCCCCGGCAACCTTCACCCCATGCGAGCCGCGACTGGCTTCTATTTTCAGACTTCAAGCTAATGAAATATTTGGGAAATTGGTGTGGCCCAAATTCATGTTCATACACTGCAGGTTTACTAAATCAAATGGCATTTTGACATCAAGAAAGTTGTTTGTCAGATTTCTCATTAATACTTCAATTCAGCAGTTTGATCCGTGTGAACTAAAGTTTTATGTCAATTACTTATACGGCCGGCCGTGGGGTTCTTTCACAATTTTTTGCACTTTTCGATTTCCTAACCCTGACCATCTTTTGAGCTTGATAAACTCCCACAGTGATCATGTAATGTACCTTTCAAGTTATGTCTGGCGAAAATATAAAATTTCAGTATCAGCGACAAGTGCATGTACTCTAAGGTCGGAAGCTATTCGTGTTAGCATAATCTTAAGGCCCACTACCTCTTTCGTGAGTTCAATGATTTGCTGTAATAAGGAGGCGGAATCATCTGTGGGGATCGAGGGGAAAGATTTTCCTGCCTGGGGCCCTGCGTGTATCAGTTGTGACTGGGGCATCTGTACCTGTTCGGCAAGAGGAAGGAAACGATTACTGCACGGGATCGAGGGTACCTGTAGTGTATAGCCAATTTGTGAATGCCAGACCCATTGATTAGCTCGGAGTCTAGTGTGTCTTTGGGAAATATGAGTTTCTTTTGAATGGGTTTCTTTTGTGGTACCATTGAAATAGCTTGCGATATTGGGGGCCTCATGTTTGTTCTTCTGGCCTGAACATTTATACCTTTTTGAATCCTGGTGGTGTTTCCGTTTAGGTATTGCTCCTGTTTCAGCATGCTGGGCAATAGTGTGAGTGTAATTTGTGTCCTCCCTTGGTTCCACTTGAGGAGGTGTGTCAGTGCCGATTACGGGCTTGACCTCCTTAATTAGAAGGTCAATTTCCTTTAAAGGGCTGTAATCGGGTTTTGTGGAGCCCTTTCAATATTTTGCGTGCACTGCGCTGGATTGGCTGCCTTTCATTTGCCCGTACTTGGCGTGTCAGAGTCGAAAACCAAGATGTTATAATCGCAGTATCATGTGACGTATAACGTGAGGCTCAGTTTGCACAACAGTAAAGAATAGTAAAGAATAGTGCCTCAAAAGTGCAAATGGTAATCCAAGGCTACAAAGACATTGTTGTAAAATCGGACCCTAAAGGCAAACAAACGTACAAGTTTATAAGCACAAAGATGAGGGTAGAGGCTAATCGAATCCGCACCCAGCAAATATCAGTGGTTCTTGTAATCAGTGAATAGTGGTGCACGAAACCAGAGAGTACTCCCCTCTTTACTCCCAAAAATATAGGATAAAATCCTACATCAACATATATAACCACAAGTGGTTCAGCACTATACACTATACACTTCTCATATAATCAGAGCATGTGACACAAATTGTAGAGTTTTTCTTCTTTATTTATCTTGATCGCAGATATCTTGTAGTTCATATATTCACATAACCGTAGCCAACGCGTTTCGTCTCACACAAGACTTCTTCAGGGCTACCAAAGAAAACATATATAAAAAATATATATAAAAACAATCTCAGACCTATAATAATCCTTCCAAACATATTATAAAAATATATAGACTATTTCATTAAAAATCCAAAGTCAAAGCACCACTAAATAATTCAATTCATTTGCTGACAAACAGACAAGAAGGCCTAAATATAATACGATAGAAACATTGTTCTCAATGCATCATATATATCCTGCATCATATATTCGTCACATTGTTCACTTCACAATTGTGTGTATAGCTTTCCATATGTATCCGTACATTACATCATTCCAATAAAGTTCAGCACAACCGTTTAGTTAACGTTAATGAACCATCAAAGATGTAGTCATGAGAGGCATGCATTTTGTTTCAATTGTGACAGGACTGTTCTGATTTATCCCGTGATGTCAAATAAATTAGAGAGAGAATCCCATTATATATAAACACTGTCAGTTGAACATTTCCCCTTATAGCCATGTCATATTGCTACAGTTTTCCCAACTACACGAGTCATCAATATATATTAGTTCATGTACATAAAATATATATAACTTGCATACCTCATGTATATATAGAATAATCTCCTTATGTGATGGCGAATTCCTATGATATGGAGTTCTGCAATGAGTACTTCTCAAGGTCACATGTTATTCTAGAAAAAAGAGGTTTTTTTTACATGTATGGGCATTCAGTTATGATATGGGCCATGATATTTTCACTAACTAAACGTCATAACTGAACTAAAGTATAAGCGAGCAGTTGCTGCTGTTCAATCAATTATTCGAAGTTTGGTTGTCATTTCCACTTTATGTATCGTATATTGTGTTACAAGTTATTATTTACGTGATTTCTCCTCTATTCAGCTCATACGAGCTCTAACATCCTGGCATAAACGGATACGGTATGAGATAAAGTCTGGACCAGTTACATAGGGCACATTCATTATGTTCATCTTTAAGAGAACTGCTTAGTCCTAACAATGTTCATAAATATTCAATATATTGTTATGAATACGTGAATCTGAATATGATAATCAGAGATAACGACATATTTGGCTCATAGGACCGCCCTTTATCCATTTGTGCGCCGTTAATGCATATACATGGATTGCCGATTTCAGTTTAACCTTATTACAAACCTATGAAGTGTCGTCAAGGTTTTTAAATTACTAAACTTTGTTTCACCATTTACTTCCTGCTCTGTAACCGCCCCGAACCCATCGTAAACATGGTTCTGCGTGACAGCGTACTTCTCTCTTCCGTGCGCTCGCACTAAAAGACCTTTATAGTGTATAAGTTTCTACAGCTAGTTCTTTGAATCACTTACTTCTAGTCGGCTCTTAGTCAGCGTGATCACTTCATAGTAGCGGCGAAACCGTAAAAGCGTATTTCGCGGTTTCTTATAGTGCCGCCCCCGGAAATGTCAAGATCAAGTGTCCAATAAGATGTGCCGGTATAGTCAGTCGACATCGTGACGGGATAACGTGGCGGCCATCTTAAAGTGGCCAAGTATTCTTACATTTCAATATTTATCCATACCATATTTTATGCTCAACGAAATACGATAACATTGTTTCGTCAATGTACTGTCAGATGTGTACCAAATTCTTTGGCCAAGTATTCTTGTATATAAATATATATCCGTGCCATATTTTATGCGCAACGGAAAATGATAACATGCGCAACGAAAAATGATAACATAGTGATGTCATTATGATATCAGATACATAACAAGTTCTTTCGCAATCGGATTGTTAATAAGCATGGTTACTCATATCTTATTCCATGATGTGTATTTCGTAACCTAGAGGTGTGTGATCCAAGGACTCGTCGTACTTTATAATTTGAGGTAGCTACACACCTCGAAATAATAAATACAATATTGGTTATTCAGTTGCATCAATATTATGTAAAGTTGTGTCCATCAATTGCAACACACTAAACATTATCGCGACATTATACCAATTATGCGGCCATCTTTGAGTGGCCAGAAAAACTGTACATGTCGCAAGTATCTATTGATCGTGATTCCCAGAGTGAAAATGACAACAATACAATTTTAAACCGAAATTGTCTTATATAATTCATAATGTATTTCACACGATGACATCCATATAATGCACTGTGCATATACCAAGCCAAATTTAACAACTATGTCGGCCACCATTGAGTGGCCCATCAGCTTTTCATGACATTGTCAATACTGTAATGATTGCACATAAATTACAATTATGTGGTAACTGACCTAACCAATCAGTAATTATGTGGCATCATGATTGTGACAGGGCTAAAGACGGAATCCATATCGTGATTTCCACATGATATGTTTGTGTGTAAACCCTATATATGTCCAATATCAGTTGAAGATGTACTTTCCAAATTATTATATAGTTTCTAAGCCTTGGACAGTAATATGATATGCCAACAGAGATGTTCGATTATGCGATTAATTGCCAAGTCCATCCTTAACTACATTGACAGTTCAGTTAGATTATCAGCTGAACGGACAGAATTATAGACATGTCCATAACTCTTCTATGGTTAAAGGTCATTCCTAGGTGGTTAAAGGAAATAATGCATTTCATCATTGGCATTAAGACCAAACTGTACGGTCCTGAGACGGCATATCCATGACGCCTCTCGCTGTCTCAATATCAGCTCTCTATTGCCCCCCCGTTCTGGCATTCTGACATGATCGATGCCATAAAATTTGAAATTCTTTTCACTAGGATGTTCACTTTGTATGTGCACAGAAACCGGGTATTTGTCATTCCCATTTTTTATGGCTCTGGCATGTTCTTGTATGCGCAGCTTTAAACTGCGTATGCTGCTACCAATGTATTTCTTTTGACATGCACATACAATCATGTATATCGTGAATTCCGTGTTACAATTAATAAAGCAATTTGTGGTATATTCCCTCGAACCATTGCTGAATATTTTGTTCTTATTAATGCCGAATTGGCATATACAGCAGTTACCACAGGTATAGAATCCGGGTGGTTTGTCAGGTAGCCATGTGGGCCTCAAAACAGGAGAGTCCCTGATATAACTCGGGCTAAGTACCTCCTTAAATGTCTTACTTCTACGGTATATTACTTTGGGTTTTTTTGATGTTAGCATACTTATCGAGCCATCCTTTGAAAGATAATGCCAATTTTTCTTTAAGATGTTATATACATGATTATTAAGGGCATTGTATTCTGTGATAAAGTACAACCCAAATTCCCCGCTTTCTTTATCTGTTTTTTTCTTTCTTTTGGTAGTTAGTAGCTCTTTCGTACAAGTTTGATAAATAAAAAGAAGGTAAACATTTACATCAGTTAAAATGAATGGATAATCAGTGTCCTTACTGTCTGCCCTGAGAAACGTGCAGCCAAGAGAGCTGGCCCGGCCTCCTCCAGGCACGGATGGGTCACAAAACACAGCGGGACGGTTGTCCACTTATATAGTGCTAACGAGCCTTAGGTAAATAGAACAAGGGGTTTTATTTTTTTATTTTTTATTTTACAGAGTTTTATATAGCGCAAACTTTACCCGAATTGGGCATCAGAGCACTTTACATAGCACCAGTTGCATTACATGAGAACACATTCATTTTTTTTTGTTTGGCACGGGGAGATTAAGTGATTTGCCCAGAATCACAGGATGGATGCACCAGGGTCCTTGGAGTGCTGTGTGCATCCCCAAATGGTAGCTTGCTGGATGAAATTGAGTTCTCTCCTGAAGTGGTAGCCCACAGTCAACAAAGCAGCCACCGATGACCGGGACGGCTGCGCGCTTAAATAGCGCTACCACGACTCGGGTAAAGAGGACGGGGGTTGTGGGACATCAATTCCCCAGCAGTGAAAAATGCGTCGGCTCACCCCCTAGATGTGACTGGGAGCTTAAAGTGCTGTGTGAGTCCCCAAATAGTAGCTGGCTGGATGAAATAAAGTTCTCCTCCGAAGTTGCAGCCCTCAGTCAACAAAGCAGCTCCCGCATAACATCTCACTCAGAACTGGGTAAAAAAATTCCCAAAAATATATGGTCCGAGAATCTAACTCTGCGTGTGTGTGTGTGTATAAGTGTTTGTGTGAACAGAGTTTCGACCTCAAGCTAGCTGCATATGTGTCCATAACATTTCAACCTCAAGAGCAATACAGAGGTCATCCTCATAACAGAACAGAATTTAGAGCAACAATAGACTGTAGAAAAGAAGAAACCAATATAGTAAAAAGCTGGTCATATATACTAAACATTATAAAGAGCTAAGAAGAAAATAAGTTATGTGGCCAGGAGAGCCAACCATTAGGAGGGCAGTATTTACGGAGAATGAAAGCCACTGAGTGGAGGCAAATGTAAAGGTAATGAGTGTAAGCTAATTGTATCTAACAGTGAGTGGTTGTCCTTGTACTAGTTTAGAAGCAACCAAGATTTTAGACATAATATTTATTGGTCACTTTTGATGGTAGTCTGCTTCGACCATTTCTTCCTTGATGAATATGAATTTATGCTTTTGAATGAGGACGTCTCACATATGGCTTATGTCCTGATGAGATAGCAAAAGAGATGTGGTGATGATATAGGATTGATCCGCTAAGTCCAATGAAGCACGAAGCACTTTTTGCATGCAGCACTTTAAGCAGTGGGAATGTATGATGGATACCGGCTTGGCTCGCTGGAATAATGGTACAAGCTGCACTTTCTCTGCATGGAGCACTTTGATCATTGGGGACATATGCTTGGCTGAATAAGGATAATGATCAGGTGGCATGGGAATAATTGACCACAATGGTTCACTGTGATGGATCGAAAGTGGACGGGGTAAATTGACACTGGTTTTGACCTGCTGGAACATTGGAGTATGATGCACGGACCACCTTAGAACATGGAGACGCATGGTTATTTTAAAATGGACAATGTTTCGGCGGCCTAAGTTTAATGGGTCAATGATGGTTCACTGTGCATGATTGACAGTGGATGGGGTCGCTGGTACAGAAAATGATGAGACTCAATTAGTTACCATTTTTTTAACTATAAGATTGTTTAAATATATTTGGGATAAAGATTTGGTGAAAAGGATATTATGGGGTGGGGAATGGGACACATTGAGGTGGTAAGACTAGGCCTTTTAATTTGCTTGCTCGCCGAGATGTAATATTTCAAATTCAAACAAGCATTGATAGAATATGTTACAGTCACACTGGATATCTATGTAGTGTGCACTGCACATCTACCCCTTGTTCAATCACTACCTTTCTCTTAATGCATTTTTAAGAGAGTTAATGATGCAATGGGTGTGAACTATGACACTTAAAAAAAGATGTCTCCAGTTTGGATTAGGGGGGACCCAGAAATCAGAGGCTTGAAGTGGATGGACGAACATGAAGACCGCATATCTTTATAGGCGAACGATATTCTGCTCTTTCTCGCCTCACTAGCGCACTCACTCCGCAATGTTCTCCATATTTTCCACATATTTGGGGCGCACTCTGGTTACCGGATAAACTGGTCCAAATCCCAGATGTACTCTCTCTGGGGTGACCCTCCACAAAGTCCCCGGGGATACAACATTCCAGGGGCGTCCCCGGGTCTCCGGTACCTTGGTATCTTTGTAACAACAGACGCGATATTATTTTATGAACAGAATCTGTTGGGGCCGTTGCAAAGGTTTAAGTCGGATTTCACCCATTGGAAGACACTCCCCCTCACTCTTCTGGGTTGGGCGTCTTTATTCAAGATGCTCGCCCTCCCATTCAGGTTCCTAACTCCTACTTCTTGCAGATCGAGGCAGCAATTAGAGATTTACTTTGGGATAATAGGCCACCGCGGATAGCCATAAATAAACTCTACATGGGATGGTACAATGAAGGTATCGGACTGCTGGACATGCGCCTATACTACCAAGCGTCGCAACTAATCGCCATCAATAAATGGGTGTTTGAGTCGTATGCCGACCCCAGCTTCCGCATCGACCTTTGGTTAATGGGGAAGGGAGGCTATAACAGAGCGCTCTACACAAACCACAGGAAACTACGTTTTACGGGCCCTACGGCCCAGACAGTAGAAGTGTGGCATGGTGTCCAGCGACGGATGGGTTGGCATGGGCGTCTAACGAAGGCTACCCCCTTGTGGGAGCCTGACATATTGGGACAACTGAGTGCTTGTGCAGGGTTTGATAAGTGGGACGTGATCGGAATATCCACTGTGGGTGATATGTGGATTAAGGGCAAGAAAGCGTCCTTTGCGGACCTCCAACTCAAATACCAACTAGCACCCTCGGAATACTTCCGCTATCTTCAGATCAGCCATGCCATTGACTCGGCCCTCCCTAAAGACACCCCCCTCCCAGATTCCTCTCCTCTTGAAGACAGACTATTGCTGAACCCAATGGACCGCAGGGCCATTTCCCTCATGTACAAAAAATTGATCAATAACAGGACCAACCCAATGCAGAAGCTTCGTGCAAGCTGGGAGGTGGATTTGGGGGAAATAGCTGACGAGGACTGGATAGAGGCTCTGGCTTCTCCCCGGAGGTGGCTGTCTCGATGCGACTCCGGCTAGTCCAGTTTAAGACTCTCCATTGGGTATATTTTTATGCTAAACTGTTATAAATATTATGAGCTCTTTCAGTAATTGTAGCTCTTTGACTAACACGAATCTCCGACTGATGGTAGGCCAGGTTCCCCAGTGTCCCGTAGGCAACTGAAATTTCCAGCATGAGACGCAGAACATGTGTATGGCTGCACATAATGTGTAGGGTTGTATGCCTGAAAGAATGCTGTTCATTCAGTAGAATGTCCGGATTCTAAATATCTTCGGGTTCATTTGCCTTTAACGTAGGTTTTAGATAACTTTGTGAATGATTATCCAAGAATATGAAAATTAACCACCAACATACGTCTTATAATTTTATATCGATTTTATTTACCATTTCGTGGGAACGGTGGATCCATCCATTTGTAATAGATTTTTTTCTGTCATATTATTATTGTCTCTCAAGCACCTTGTGATGGGAGCTTGCATTCTGTGTCTTTTGTTGCACAGGTGTATTGCAAGGTCCCTGCTTTCTTGTGGGGGGTTGTGAAAACAGCGGCTTTCACCCTTGCTGGCTTCACACCTATTGCAAACACTTCGAGTATCCCAAGTCATAGCTAAATATCATGCAAGCAAAGCCATATGGTGGCAGAGTCTCACCCCTCACTTCCCCTCAGTCAACTCTCACATGCACAGCTGCAGCCATGACAGCAGGTGAAGCTGATCTGCTGGCGCACGCCAAGTCCAAGATGTGGCACATCATGCTATTCAGAACCGTGAGGCCATGCACCGCGAGGTGAGAGAAACGAGCCGGCGCAGAGCTTGCCAATCTTTTTTTACATTTCTTTCTCAGGAGAAGGACTCTCCCTAGACCCCAGATTTGTCCATTGAACTTGTTCACATCGCTAACTAGTGTTTTCTATTGGAAAGGGTAGAGCCAAAGCAGTCTTGCTTAGTACCCTAGCCCTCTTCAGAAGTCAGACTTGCTTGGCAACCCAGAAATTCTCTGAAAAAATGTCTGAGTTTTCTTCTATGAATGCCTAGAAGAACTGAATTTTTAGTCCATTTATCACAGAAATAGTTCTGAAAATCGCACCAAAAAGATGCCAATTAAAAAAAAAAATTATTCACGGGTGGAAAACCCCCCCGAACCCTTCTTATTGCCGTCAGGCACGCTCGCTGCGCCTGCTCACATATGTTGATCTGTTCTGCTTACGCCCACCAGTTTAAAATTCCACCAGCCGCCCCAATGCGTATTGGCCGATAGACCCCACACCGCCGCCGTTTGCCTGGGAGGATTCAAAGCCACTTACTGTCCCCTTATCAGGCAATGAACATTGCCTGCTCTCTCTCCCCATATATACATATGTACATATATGTGTGACAAGAGAAATTATTTACCTTCAAAGATGCAAAGTAAAGGTACTCCCGATGTACAAAACTACAATGTAAAGGGACTCACAATGGGGCATAATATGAAGACACGGCGTTAAAATGATCGCCACTTTAGCGCGGAAGAAAACTGCCGCTAAAGCGGCGATAATGGGCTTGAAAATATGCCCTAGAGAATTCCCATAGAAGCCCATGTTCTGGTGTCAACATGGGCTTCTATTGGAATTCTCTGCGGCATATTATCAAGCCCATTATCACCGCCTTAGGCGCAGTTTTCTACTGCTAAAGCGGTGATAATTTTAACGCCGTGCTTGATAATATGCCACAATGTACTTTCATATTGTAGTGACTCCAACATAGAAGACCTAGAAGTAGCATCTGCTATTTGATTTAATAATGCCTAACACTCTTCAATTGAAAATTAAAGTTGGACCAGCAACTTAAACTCCAAGATGAAACGTACAGGTTGAAACAGCTGTGATTTGCTACAAATGACTTACTGGAATCACACGTTTTACACATCTGCCTAGCAGGCTGATGTCGGTATATGAACCAGGGGCGTAGCTTCAGGGGGACGGGGGTATTTGGGGTGTGACACCCCCTAATAAATGGATTCTGTTGGGTTGAGGGACCTCTAGCCGGGCTAGCATTGTCTGTGGTCGGATTTCCACTACTATTAGTAGCTCTCATAGAGACGCAGGCCTCCATGAATCTTTGCCGCGCCTGGTACACCCACCCATGCCCTTCTCTCTCACACGGAACAGGCCAGGAATAAATAAAGGACTGGATGCCTCGTATGTGGAAAAAAAAATCAAAATCAATATCAAAAGGGGGCGTAGAGAGGTAACTGGATAGAACCTACTTCCTGTATAGTTATTAATAAACAATGTGATTCTACCCTATCTAGATGTAAGAATATAATCTTTTTTTATTTTTTTAAGTGATGATCAGTAAGGTGCGTTTGGTGATCCATGAAGTGTCACGGAAGTCACTATGTGTTTTTAAAATACCCCTCACACACTATGAGTCCCATAGTGTCATGCTTCATCATGGGGGTCTTCCCGTCCCTCTACGGGGCGGGGCGTGCTACTACCTGCGAGTATGTGGGAGCACTGTTGTTATGAATGAATAGGCTATGTGTAGTGAAAGGGTGTGAGTGATAGGGTTAAGTGCAAAATACAAAAATTACTTTAAAATTCCCTGGCTAGTAGAAAAAACAATTTTGTGACTACCTACTGGGTCAACATGTTTCGTAAGCAGTCCCCACTGCTTTACTCATCAGGACCAAAAATAATCCCTATTACACTCAATAAAGAATTATTGGTTTGTTTGTATGCCTATTATTCCAAATTATCAGACCATTCGAAGTATGTAGATCTGGAAACAAATTATATACGAGGGTACATTGACCCCTGTGGTTCACAACCAAATTGGTATACTAATTAGGCGTAATATTCAGGCTTCATGAGCGCGCACTGGAGGGGAGGGTGCCTGGATTAAGCAATATTGCAGGATCTTTCCTCGCTTCTATATACCTCCGTGTTGTGGAGGTATATAGAAGCGAGCCTGAATATTACGCCTAATTAGTATACCAATTTGGTTGTGAACCACAGGGGTCAATGTACCCTCGTATATAATTTGTTTCCAGATCTACATACTTCGAATGGTCTGGTAATTTGGAATAATAGGCATACAAACAAACCAATAAATCTTTATTGAGTGTAATAGGGATTATTTTTGTCCTGATGAGTAAAGCAGTGGGGACTGCTTACGAAACATGTTGACCCAGTAGGTAGTCACAAATTTGTGACATACCTCCTATACATTCCCCCATTTTAATGCTCCCAGCTAGAGAACTGAATAAAATTGTTTTTTCTACTAGCCAGTGGATTTTTAAGTAATTTTTGTATTTTGCACTTAACCCTATCACTCACACCCTTTCACTACACATAGCCTATTCAATAATAACAACAGTGCTCCCACGTACTCGCAGGTAGTAGCACGCCCCGCCCCGTAGAGGGACGGGAAGACCCCCATGATGAAGCATGACACTATGGGACTCATAGTGTGTGAGGGGTATTTTAAAAACACATAGTGACTTCTGTGACACTTCATGGATCACCAAACGCACCTTACTTATCATCACTTAAAAAAGAAATAAAGATTATATTCTTACATCTAGATAGGGTAGAATCACATTGCCTCGCATGTGGTGCAGGGAAGCCTTTTAGCACTATTTTTATTTATTCTGCTCTCAAAAGATTTACAGTTTAATTTTCTTGAGGTGAAAATGACAACAAGTATTTGATCTGGAATGAGGAATGTCGGGTAAATAACAGTGGGCAACTGGCAGCGCTTTTCTTCAGAGGTAGATGGAATATAAAACAAAAATGTGCATCCCTCCCCATGTCTGTTTTATAGAGCAGATGTAGGTAATGCATACATCTTCCCAATGACATCTTCCTATCACGCACCTTCTCTTAATGTTGTCTTTTTCGTAGTGTGGTTTCAATTACACACTTCATGTAGAATTGGATCCTATAAACTGCACTTAAAGTTTCAGGGTTCCTGCTACTGTTTAAAAATATGCTTTCTCCAGTGCCCCATCGCTCTGCGGAGTTGGATTCACGCTATTATAAATACATCAAATAAAATAGCTACAACTTTGAGGTCACACACATACAAACCCTTAGACACAATTGTGTTAGCCCTCAAAACTGTCACTGCCATTCCAATGGCATTAATAGTTGGGAAATCTCTTTTTTTAGCCAATATATGGAGAAATTGTTCTGCAAAATCTGCCATTCGGTGCTGTTCTTTTTGTCTCTGGTGAACCTCCATGCCAGAAGAAGCTGGGCTTGATTTCTGCATTTCCGGTCGGATGCTTTTGCCGCCTTACTTTGTCGAAAGTCCCTGACTACCAGGCCAAACAGATAGCAAGATGTAAGTGTAGCAAATGTATTTTTTTTTAACATACATATATATATATATATCATTATTAAATAGCTGCAGCTACTCTAAGCCGCTCGCACGCACTTTCTCTAATTGTTTCTCCAAATATTTTAGCCACAAATCTTATGAAAAATACTGTTAGGCACTATATTCTAATGGGAATTAAAATTAAAGAGCCAATATTACAATGGACTAGATACTAAAAATATTATTTGGTTTAGTCCTCATTTCAAGTATTTCTTACTTCAAAACGTTTGATCGTAAGTTTCGAAGCAATATGACATCTGTATCAAAGACAACTGTAAAGTAAAAATAGAAACCTGAAGCTGTTTGCTGCCATCAGCTGGTCACTTTGAAAAATACATCTTATTTCCTCAATGGTGCTTTCTTAGGAAAGAGCGCAATGTTTTATTTTAAAGGGGTTGCTAAATATATCAGTGTATGTCTTCCTAACCAAATATATTTTGGGATTATATTGTAGAGGAACGTGCAAACGACCCTACGGAATCTGTTCCAATAAACACACGGGCATTTTGAGCATTTCGAAGTAAAGTAATTAATCCCATTAATACCGAAAGATGAAAGAAATCGCTCCTTGAAAGATAAGAAAGATAGTAAAGTGAGTTTAGAGTGAGGTTAGAGTTAGGTGGAAATGACAGTTAAAACATATGGTTTTAAGCTAACAAAACCATTGAATTTCACAAGTTATAGTTATCTCAAATAACTATAACTCGTCCTTTAAAGGAACTATAACTCACGCCCCTGCCATGCACACTGTTGTCGTCAATGATCTACACAACCACCTAGCCTTCTTATGATGAGGCTCGAAAAACCTCTGACCGCAGGTCAAAGGCTTTCCGAGCCTCATTGCAGTTTAAATTTCCACCCGCCTAATTACAATCTAGGCGATCCGAATTGAAACCTGCCCGTCATTCCGGAGACCGGCATGTAATAGAAAGCCTGTCGGCAAGCGAGTTTGGGGCCCCTTACTTGGACCCCTTCTTCCTGCGGCCTCCGGTCAGGGACCCCACTGTTGCTCCCTGCACCATGTGGCAGGCACGTGCACCATGCCCCAGGGATCAACAGAACCACCCAGTTTGCGGCCGCAGCTCCCATAGAGAAGTTGGAGTATGCGACCACACCATGTGCAGTCGCATTGTAATGGCAGTGTCTGTCGGAGGCCTCTCCGACCAACATTGTAATCAAGCCCTTAATGAGAAGGACTAAAAAGATCCCCACTTCTAGGGCAAAGTGGAGGAAAAAATTGAAGAAACCCTACTGGGAAACCCATAGGGTTAATAAAATTGACATCACCCACAGAATAGTGGCATGCTTCATCATAGGGCCGCTGACATCCTGGCGCAGACCAATGCTTTAGAGGTACCCTTATTGCAGAAAGAAGATGACTAAAACTGTCTAAGTTGGTACCCTCATCTATTTAATTATGGGCCCCCTTTGGCAGGACCAAAAATGATTGTAATCAGGCATATTGGAGAAACAACTCCATTACCCCATCTGCAAGTACCGACATGTTTCAGCCTCTAACAAATGCCCCACTGTGTCACCGGTTTTCCTCGCGATACAGGTCCCATGTGATTTTAATGAACCCTCCTAGCTAATAATTAAATGGTAAAAATAGGTATATGGCAATACTTGCCTTTATTAGAAACACTCCGAAGGGAACACAGGGACAGAGTGGGGACGTCCCCCTATAGTCACACTTTCATCAAGGTGCAGCGACTCTGCTCCCAACAACGTCAATGATGTCAGTTTGTTTCAGTTATCATCAGTGATGTTATCAATAATGTCACAGAACATACTATGAGTGTTGTGATATGTGGGGTAATTAGCAGAGCGGGGCAGCCCCTCTTTTGGAGTGGAGGAGCGTCACCCCACTTAAAATCCCCCCCAAAGCCCCAGAGATGGAAAATAAAATGGTAGTTCATTACCATTTTATTTTTCATCCCCAATCCCAAGCTGATCGTCAGAATGGGGGCGGGCCACTGCTGACTGACAGCAGCCGGGATGATGGTGGGTTTTCTAATGCACTGTTTAAAGCGCGCATGTCTTTTTGTCTTTTTGTCTGGCCGTCTTGTGACGGCCAGCCACACATGCGCACTTTAAACCTCTTGTTTTGTTTTGATATCTTCATTCAGCTATCAAAAACAGCCATAAAAATACAAACAAGGGAGGAGCCTAGCGCGCAACCAAGATGGCCGCGTAGGTGCGAGGCTCCCGAGGACCTCCGCAACCTCCTACGTTTATCCTGACTTCATCCTGTATCGGTTGAGGGAACTGTGTCGGTGAGCCTGAGCCGAGGTGGTACCCGTTTCCCGTCTTCGAATCGGACCTCGGGTGCCGGAGTGAGCACCGATTGAAGTTTGCGGCCTACTTCTCTCCTGACCCCGGATTGGCATTTGGGGGCGACCCGGTGGCAAAGTGAACAACAACGGCGGGCTGGGCCTGGCGAGTCGCGTACCCCGCACTTTCACTTTCGCGCCCCCTTGCTGTCTTTGCAAGTGGGATTGCGGATCTCTTGGTGTTGGGGTGGCCTCGCTGGGAGACCCTGCCTGCCTGCCTGCTGTGGCCCGCTCCGCCGTCCTGGGGTGGCCCCCCGGAGCTCGTGGCCTTGATTGCTCGCTTTTTACTGCGTGGCTGGTGAGGGTGTGAGACCCGCGACGATGGCCACTAAACAAGATGGAGATCGGTTGAAGGCCAAGTCGACCCGGCGTGGCGCCGCACATCAGGCCAACATCATGGACCGCTACACCCTCCCGAAGGGATCTCCCGGTGGACCGCACAAGTCCTCTGAGTGCCCCCCGGATGCCCCGGATTTGCCCACAGATCTGACTCTGCAAGACGTCATGGGCGCCATTGCTGAGATGAAGGCCTCGGTGGGCCAGCGGTTTGACACGTTAGCGCATAAAATCGACGCGGTCCTCGTTGATGTCAACCTGGTGAGAGCTGATCTCTCGAAGACCAACGACGGGTCGATTCTTTGGCCCACACCGCGTCGGGCCTCACGACTGAGGTGGCGGCCCTTCAGAAGGAGGTACACCGGCTTCGTCAGGCGAGTGCGCTCATGGATCGGCGCCTGGAGGATTCCGAGAGCCGGGCCCGGAGGAATAATATCCGCATCATCGGAGTACCTGAGGGACGGGAGGAGTCGGCGGCGGATCTTTTTGTGGAGGACCTGATCACTACCCATCTCCAGCCTCGGGGACTGAGTAAATTTTTTGCGGTGGAGAGGGCTCATAGAGTTCCCGGGGGAAGGCCGAAAGTCGGAGCCCCTCCGCGGCCTCTTATTGCCCGTATCTTTAATTTTCGGGACAGGGATGCGATTCTGCAAGCCTCCAGACTGCAAGGGCCGATTAAGTTGGAGAACATGGAGGTGAACTTTTAACCTGACTTCACCCAAGTGGTCCAGAAGCAGAGACTGAGCTTCTTGGGCGTCAAGCGGCGGCTTCGGGACATGAACTTAAAATACGCCATGCTCTTCCCGGCCAGGCTGCGGGTGGAGGTGGATGGTCGCACTCACTTTTTTGACCGTCCTGAAACGGCCGGGGACTGGCTGGACACTTTGTCTGGGGGTCGGGATCGGGATGGCGGGGGGGGGGCTGCGGGAGGAGAAGGCCCACTGGACCGGGACTGAGGTGCTGATACTGGGACTCACTCTGGACGAAGATGCTGCCGCTTTCAGCCAAGCTTAGGGTCTCTCGTTTTTTGTCCTCGTTCTCCCTCCTTTGTAGGTGGTGCGGGGTCTCGAAGGGGTACTCTTTCCTCCTCTAGGGGGTTTACCTAGTTTCAACTATATAGGGGCGACAGGCACACTGCAAGTTGGGGGGGCTGTTTGGGCTCATGCAGGGGTGCAGGGAGGGGGGAGTTTTGTTGGGGCGGTTGGGTTGGGGTGTTGTTCATTTGTACCACAAGGCAAAAGTATCGTCGTGCTATTTCCAAAGTGCTCTCGGGGGGACGAGTGATTGCTTTCGTTTATGATGGGGGGTAGGGGACTGAGTCTTTTGTCCTGGAACGTTAATGGACTGGGGGACAGGATAAAATGAGGTGTGGTCCTGCAGTTCCTGAAACGAATTTCACCTGACATAGTTTTTCTGCAGGAGACGCACCTCATTGGCAACTCCTTTCGTGCTATGAACCGACGGGGCTACCGCCTTCTGGCCCATTCGGGCTTCACGTCGGGTTCAAGGGGTGTGGGCATCATGGCCAAGACCTCGCTCCCGTTGGAAGTTGATGAGGTGCTCCATGATGACAGGGGACGTTACACGGTTCTGGTGGGTAGAATGGAGGGCAGAGTGATTATTTTTGTTTCTGTCTATGTCCCGCCAGGGTTGCAGACGACCACCTTTGCGGATCTGGGGCGCCTCCTCCTTGGCCTTCCGAAGGGGATTCTGGTGGTTGGGGGGGATTTTAACGCTGTGGTTTCCGGAACTGAGGACCGTCACCCCCCTAGGGATCTCCCCCGTGCCCAAGCGTGGTTGTCTGGCCTATTGGATGCCTTGGGGCTGGTGGATTGTTGGCGTTTGAAACATCCTACGCAGAAACAGTACACTTTTCATTCCGGGGCCCATGGCAGTCTATCAAGACTAGACTATGTCCTGGTGCCGGCGGCGCATGCGGGGAGGATCGGGGAGGTGCGCCATTTGGCGCGGGGTATTTCAGACCACTCCCCGCTCTTATTGCACTTCGATATTCTCCCGAGGGGAGAGGGTAGGGTGGCCCCGATTAATCCCTGGTACCTGCGTGACCCCACCATTCGCGCAGAGTTGGTTAAGTCCCTTAAGCGATATTTTGATGATAATGTGGGGTCGGTGTCATCTGCGGTCTCGCTATGGGAGGCATTTAAGACGGTGATTCGGGGGGATGCCCTGTCCCTTATTTCCCATTCCCGGAGGTGCGAGCGGGAGGAGGTGACCCGTGTTGAAACTGAAATAACTGAGTTGGAGGGCGACCTCGAATCTGGGGTGACGGATGACAAATTACATGTTCTCCGACTCAAGCAGGCAGCCTATAAGGCCCTCGTCACGGAGGCGGCCAGGGGCCTCAGTAGAGAGCAACAGGGGAGACTGTATGATGTGGGTGATAAGGCTGGGAAATTGATTGCGTGGCTGGATAAAAAGGAGAGAGCCAGTCGAGTTGTCCCGTCGATTGAGAAACTGGATGGTGTGTGTGTCACGGAACCGGAAGAAATAGTCGATTGCTTTGCAGAATATTTCCGTGGGGTGTATTCCCCGGTGTCCTCCCGCTCGGAAGAGGATTCCCATGCCCTGCTTAGGGATATCGCGCTGCCTTCCCTTTCGGAGGAGGACAGAGTGTCGTTGGACGCCGCCCCAACCTCTGAAGAAATTGCCCTCGCAATACGCTCAGTCGCTTCCGGCAAGGCCATGGGTCCTAATGGTCTTCCCATCGAATTGTACAAGCTGCGACCGGATACGCTGGCGCCGCATCTCCGTGCGATGTTCCTCGCGGCCCGTTCGGCGGGTTCCCTCCCGCTAGACCAGCGTCTGTCTACTATCGTGGTCATTCACAAGGAGGGGAGGCCGCGGGACCGGGTCACGTCCTACCGGCCTATTTCGCTGCTGAATGCGGAGCCCAAAATTCTCGCCAAGGTGTTGGCCAATCGGCTGGTTGGCGTGGTGTGCGATTTGATTCACCAGGATCAGTCCGGCTTTATCCCCCATCGCAACACTGCGCTTAACCTGTGGCGCTTGCATGGGGTGCTCGCGTGTGTCCCGTTTATACGGGAACCGGCCATTTTGGCATCCCTGGACGCCACTATGGCGTTTGACACACTTGAGTGGCCATATATTTGGGCGACACTGGCGAAGTTTGGGTTTGGCCCGGGATTCATCGGTTGGGTGAAATTGTTGTACTCGGGACCGCTGGCGCAGGTGGTTGTGAACGGTAGAGTGTCGGCTCCGTTTGAGCTGGGCAGGGGCACGCGGCAGGGCTGCCCATTATCACCGCTCCTCTTCGCGCTTGCTCTGGAGCCCCTGGCGGAGTGGCTGCGGTGGGAGCCTTCTATTCGTGGTCTCCGATGGACCCCCGAGTATGAGGACCGCGTATCTCTTTACGCTGATGATATTCTTCTGTACCTGGCTGCCCCACGTAAATCACTGATAGTACTGGTTGATGTATTGCACTCATTTGGCCTCAACTCCGGCCTGGTCATCAACTGGGCTAAATCGTGTGTGTATGTCCTCTCTGGGGAGGATCCTATCCTTCCGCGGGGTTGTCCTATCCAGATCGCCCCGCGGGGATTTAGGTACCTGGGTGTCTTCATTACCCTGGACGCGGAGGCCCGATATAACCAGAACTTGCTTCCCCCCCTACAGCGCCTGAAGGAGGACGTTGCGCGTTGGAGGCGCTTGCCGCTCTCACCGCTCGGCCGGGCGGCATTGTTTAAGATGATGTCGCTGCCACGTTTCCTGTATGCTTTGCAGAATACAATGGACGTTGTCCCGGCGCGCTACTTTCGCGAGGTGGAGAGTTTGCAGCTCCGACTGTTCTGGGAGGGTAGGCCGCGTATCGCCCTGGCGAAGCTGACGCTCCCGTGGTACGACGGGGGGGTTGCCCTCCCAGATATCAAGCGATATTACTGGGCCTCCCAGCTGGCTGCGATCAATCACGGCCTTTACGGGCCCGCCCTAAACCCGGCCTTTGAGATGGATAAAATGTTACTGCCGGGTGGTGACTATAATCGGGCGCTTTATTCTAGCTCGCATGACGCGCGGCTGACGGGCCCCACGAGGGTCATGGTACGGGTGTGGCACACGGCTAACGTGGCGATGGGGTGGAAGGATCGCTTGACCCGGGCGACGCCACTATACGCATCTGAGCGGCTGGGCTCCCTGTGGACCTCGAAGGGCTTTGAGAAGTGGGACATGATAGGCATCAGCAGGGTGGGCGATCTCTGGACGAGGGGGGGGTTCAAAACGTTCGATGTGCTGCAGACAGAATTCCAGCTGCAGGACAGGGAGTACTTTCGTTATATGCAGATCCGTCATGCGTTGTGCTCCGTATTTCCGGACGTTGCCTCCATCCCGGAGTACTCCCCTCTGGAGGATAGAGTGCTAGATGGGCATGTCCCGGACGGCACGATTTCATTAATTTACAAAAAGCTCATCAATGACCGTTCGGGACTGCTGACCGGCCTTCGTGAGGCGTGGGGGGCTGATGGATTGGAGCTGGATGACGAGGACTGGGTGTCTGCGGTGGCCTCCCCGAAAGAGGTGGCCATACCGGCCCGCCTTCGCTTCGTCCAGCTCAAGATACTCCATAGGGTCTATGTTACGGGGCCGAGGCTGATGCGTATGGGCTATGCTGTGGACGGGTTGTGGAAGCGTGGGTGTGGTTCTTTGGGGACCTTTCTCCATATTCTGTGGGAGTGCCCGGAGGTGGTGCGATTCTGGCGTGGTGTGCATGAGGTTTTGCAGGTAGTTACGCATGTGCCGCTGTTGCCTGAGGCGAGGAGATGTCTTTTGAATGTATGGGAGCCAACCGACTGCTCAGTGCCGCAGACGTGGTGGGCGACTCTGGGATATATGGTGGCCAAACGTGACATTGCGCAACTGTGGGGTTCCCAGAGGTCGCCGACTGTCTCGGCGTGGAAGGACAACATGGATTGGTGTATGTTTCGGGAAAAGGTGGTGTATGTTGCGAGAGGTAAGCCTGGGACATGGGTGAAAGTATGGGGCCCCTGGAATGCTTACCGTGGGGGAATCTGTACCCCGCCGCTACTGCCTGATCCGTCACCGGCCCCGTCTCCTTAGCCTGTTTGTCTTCCCGGTTCTGGGCAATGAGTTTACTTAGTCCCCGTCCTGACCTATTCCCCCCCTCGATATTCCTATGAATCGGTGGGGTCCCCCACCTAGGGGAGCACATGCTGTTGTTTCCGACTGTGGGTTGCCTTGTGGACTTGTTTTTTGTTGTTATTTATATAAAAATGAAACCGTTGTGTGGGGTCCGGATGGTGTGGCTGCTACGCCTCTTTCAACTCCTGTGAATTCCCTTTTGCCGCAGCGTGCGTTCTATTGTCTGTATTACATGCTCCTTCTGTTTGCTAGCGGCCGGCCTGAAGGTTGTAGGCCCATCTTTGTATATTTTTTGGATTCTGTAATAAACGGTTTAAAAAAAAAAATAAAAAAAATACAAACAAAATAGTACATCTAAAACAAATAAAACGTTTGATGCAACATAAAGTGATAATTATAAAATTCATTTAATTTGTTGCACTATAGCATGATACTTTTAGTCGCGTTCAGCGATGTCAAAATAAATAGAGCAACATAATAGCATAAAAAAAGAATCATTTAGGGTCGCCAAATATTTTATTGCTACTTTGTGTGACCTAATGTTCTATGCAACAAGCAATGGTTTAAGATAAAAGCACCTAAAATTCTGATAAAATTGACAAAACAATAGAAAGTGCAATGGGTTTTGTTTGCTTCGGTTGCCACAGGGGCAAGGAGCCGTATCAGGAGACTGGGACTTCATAGTTGGGAAGGCAACTAGATGGTGTACAATACCACATCTCATTCTTATCAGCACAAAACGATGCTGCGCATTGGTCACATATGATAGTTATTTCCTCTCTCCTCCAAATTCAAAAATGTATAAAAGGCGAAAGTTGATTTGTTCCTCTTGTCCATCGATCGACAATCCAGTCTATTTTGGAGAAAGGTTTCTTTAATCCTTTTCTTGGTAAGAGATAATACCTTTATGGGGTCCGACCAGATAGATGTACTAAACAGCCTTACGAGGGAGGAATTAATATACAATAGCTAAGAAATACTTAGTGCATCATTCAGAGTTAAACAGACTAAAATAATTGATCTGGTAAAAACAATGTCTTTCTTGGCCCATAGTGAGGCCCACAATCACAACGGTCTAACCAGTAAAAGATCCTCTAAAAACTGTAGTCCCACCCCATGGTGTGCAATAGTATTTGATGCAGAGGAGGGTATGCAAAATAATTGTTTTAAAAAGCTATTTTCTTCTATTTGCAAGGCCGTGCTGTTTGCGTGTCCCCAGAGGCCTGACCCATAGAGCGCTGTGGTCACTTCTTTTGCTTTATAAATGGCTACCAATTTGTTAATGGGTCGGTTCCCTAGTTTTGAAGAACATTTAAAAATCCCTTGGGATGCCCTACTCATTTTAGCTCTAGTGTTTAAAACGTGTTGTGACCATAAGACATTGCCCGTGAATAAAATACCCAAATAACAGAACAAATTCACTAGAATAACTGGGGTGTCATCAATGAAAAAGTATTTGAGGGCTTATGCTTAGGCCCACAGACCATGATAAATGTTTTAGATTTATTAATTACTATTTTCTTTTCCTTCATAAAATTGGCGAAAGCATTCATCAATCTCTGGAGGCCCACTGGGGTCCATGCTAATAATACGCATCATCAACATATAACAATAAAGGTATTGGGCGACCAGCCGCCCGAGGGACGTCAGCCTGGATCGTCTGTAAATAATTATCGACCCCGTTGATAAAGAGAAGTAATAATATTGGCGCTAGCACACACCCTTGCCGTATGCCTCGCACCACTTTACATTTAGTCGAGCATTCCCCCCGGGGACCAAACTGGACTTGGCTAGTTAAGTTCTCATACAGACTGGAGAAAACCCCAATAATTGGCCTAGGTGCTTCCAGGGAAATCAAGGTTGGCCAGAGTAAGTTACGGTCGACCAGATGGAAGGCATTGCTTAGATCAGCAAAACATATATAGTGTGTGCCTACCTTAGACCTAGTCTATTTACCAATGAGTAGCTCTCGACTGATACATTGCTAGATAGTCCCCAGAAGTTTTTTGAACCCAAACTGCACCAGGAATAAAATGGATTGTTCTTGCGCCCATTACTCCATTCTTCATAACTGGACTCTACTCATTACTTTCAGGGAGGAGTCCAGGAGAGAAATAGGGTGGTATTTTTTTGGATCTGTTTTATTTCGTTTTTTTAAACATGGGTACACTAGTGGATTCCCCCCATTGAGAAGGAATCATATCTATTGAGGCTGAATTAAACATCCTGGTCAAGATAGGTCACCACAATTCATGGGCAGATTTAACAAAATCGACTGGCACCCCATCGGGGCCTGGGGCCCAGCCCCTGGCACAGGCCTGTATAGCCAAATGGACTTCTTCATTATTGATGTTCAAGGAGAGACATCCCCCCTCAAATCAACGGCTCCCAGTCTAACCCTGTCACCGTCTCACTACTTTGGCTAAAGATTTCGCTAAAATGGGTCACCCATCTATCGCAAGGGATATAGGAGCAGAGCTAAGGGATGTAATCGTTCTTTAAAAAGAGAGCATTCACAGTATCCCAAAAAAGTTTGGTATTCCTGGTTTCTACAGAAATGGGCAGGTTTTCCCATGCTTCGGCCAGGAGTGTCTTTTTCCTAGCTTCTATAACTATATAACTATATATATATATATATATATATATATATATATATATATATATATATATATATATAAATATAACTATATATATAACTGCTATAAGTGCTCCAAAGGGAATTAATAGTCAATGACTCCCGTTGGGAATTAAACAGAGCATATTTAAGTGACTGTAGTGCTTTTGTACAAGCACTATCAAACCATCCCCTTCTCTTGTTCCCTGTGTTTTTTTGGGTACTGGGTTAAAAGTGATTTAATAGAAGAATAGAATAGCTGAACTTTCTATCATTATATTTGGGATAATTTCATCCTGAGGACAGTAGGTTATTTCCCTTTGGTTAGACACTACTATTTTCTGCAGAATCGTGCCGGGATCAACTCCCGTCCACTTGATTCTTACACCATTAACCCTAGTGGTTTTAATACTGTTTACTAAATGGAAAAACGCCTGCCTTTGGTCCCAGTAAAAGATCGGTAATGTAAGTAAATTGTGGTCATTAAAAATTGAAGGTACACTGCTAAGGTTACCACACATATCATAGGCAGGGACAGACACCAATGCATGATCTATAGTAGAAAACACATCTCTCCCGATAAAAGTTGGGTCTAAATCCCCGCTGGTACCACAGCCACCTCTAAGTAATTGGAGGTCATATTTGGAGATAATAGAGTTTAGTGCTTCCCCATACTCATTATGACAGAAATGATCATTACCCTCCGCATCCTGGTAGATATGACTGCATGCCTGGGTGGTAGATACTGCACATGCCTGAATAATAAAATCACCTGCCCATACTAATACAAAATCGTAATGATGGAAGCTAGAAAGGTTTCAAGGCCGTGGTCAAGGGCTGTGGCCACGCTGCTACGTGTTGAGTCAAAGATATTGGTATAAAAATTTACATTATTAGGGCTCTCCCTCCTTTTTATTCAGCCACAGTAATTGTGAATAGGGGCCCACTGATGCTACCTTTTTGACATTTACAAAAATATTGTTGGAAATGAATATCTGTAGTCCCCCTTAAGCCCGACCAGCTTGCGACCCTAGGGCTTCTAGAAAGTATGAGGAATACCCTTCTACGTGTACTGGACTTGTGCACCAAGTATCTTGTATACATATGATGTCATAACCAGATATAGTGCTCTTCCAGTCAGCATTCCCTATCTTATTCAATAGCCCATTCACATTCCATGTTGCCAGCTTGAACCCTCCGTCATAGGGCTGACATACAGATACTGTATTTGATGGACGGGCAGGTATGTTACAAGTGCTAAGATGATCATTACCGGTTGCCTTAGCGGCCTTGGCTACGGCCATCCTACAGACTGGAGGTATCCCAGGGGTATATTTGTGATCTTTGGGGGGTAGTTGACTTGCCTGAACAATTAAAGAATCTCCTCTTTGATAATTCCTGGGGTCCCCGGCATGGTTTTGGCAATGACTGAGTCATTCGTTATCATCTAGGGTACTCAGTGCCTGATATCTAATGGGCACTACAAAGTCAGGGCAATATCACAGATGCAGTCTCTGCATCACCCTGGGTGCCTGCGTGATCAATGCACCATTAAAATGTTGGCCTGGACTCCGTAGGTGTCGATAGAAAAACCCCAATGGGAGTATAGACATCTCGAGCAGCCACGGTGGGTAGCCCTGCCTTTGTGTGGATGTCTCTAGCAACTCTAGGGTTCCTAGATAATAACTAAAAAGTCACCATAAAAAAAAAATTCTAGTGCTCCAATCCACCCCACTCTCCTTGTGAACAAGATTTTGTGTGCTCTAACAGGTAAAAATAGGTGGTTAGAGCTAAGCCAGTGAACAACCTTGTTCTTCAAACATTCCGTAGTCTCCCTAACCCCTGCCTTTAGTGGGGAAACATTAACTAGTACTGGCATGTATGGTAAGCAAGCAGGTGGCAGATTAATTGTAGCTAGCTCCTGTGAACACATGTTGATATTGAGAGGGTGTATATTTGTTTGACTCTGTGAGTATTGGCCCACAGCATGTATCATGGTAACGGACTCCCTAACAGGCTCCCTGTTAGCCTCTAGTACATTGTCATCCACGTTACACACTACATCTTGACTAGGACACGCCATAGTCTCGACAGGGAGGAGCATGCCACCTGTTACATTGTTCAGTCTCAAATCTGGTGCTCGTGGCCTCTCATTTGGTAGCGTTACACCAGCAGAAGTGACATTTTTCAATACGTTCTCCACCCAACCCAATCTTTCTTTGAGAGGCATTAATAGATCATTAATGACGATTGCTAACTTTCCCATAATGGGGCCCGTGCTGGTTTATCCATAGAGTTACTATTATTATCAGCTGCCCCTTGCAGAAAAGGTATATCCGGGGAACTCAAGTTGACAGAAATATCGTTCTGTGTTTTTCTTTTATGTTTAGCTGCTGGTGGGAGAGCAGTAGTTGGAGCTTTAGCTGTAGCTATATTGTCCTGGCATAGGGATATAGAAATTAATGCTGGTTCTGACACAGTGGGTATTTGACAGGCTGTGAAGTTCGCGGACCCGTTAGTGCATCCTGTATTCTGGCCATCTTGGTCGTTACCCAGGCCAGTCTTCTCCTTGGTGGATGTTACACATTCAATTGGCCCATTTTGCCCAGTCACACTCAGGGACATGCGCCGTTTAGCTAGGTCAATTTCTTTAGCTAAGGATCCTACAGCGCGGGCAAGAAAAGTGTCTATGGCGGATTGCTTAGCGGTAGTAGCTGGCTCAGTAGACGGCTTTATACCTCCAACCTTGCATTTACCCATACTGCTGGCTAGCCAGCTGGCAGAAACACCACAAAAGACTGTGGAAAACTGACTTACTTCACACTGGGCCTCTCAAAGTCATATAACTAGCATCTTCAGTTAACAATTGTGTCCCAATGATGCTGCTGGAGCAGAGTTTTCTTTTAGAAAATTCTGGGGCTTTTGAAGCTCTGGCATGTCTATGCGTTTTATTAATTTATTAATAATTAACAATTAATTATTTGTCTTGTGCAAGTGTGTTTTACTAATCAACCTGTTTGTCCTAACATAAGAGAAAGTTACATGAGGGTTAGCTTATTTGTGCTGTTCTTGTATTTACAATAACGTGCAAGTTTTCATGTTTAAACGTTGCTGTGTGCTATTTATTTGAGCACAAAATGCTCTCTGAATTAATGCTTTTTATGTCGCAAAGCTAGATAAATGCATGCACATAAGGGTATTAGTGGGGTTAACACTGTTTAATCATTATGCTGTAGTAACGTTGTTTTTATTTCTTTTAATTGAGATGGTCTATTGTGGCCTATGGAGGCCTAATCCATGATGGCTAATTTTGAGAACCTGGCCTCGAGTGAATATTTCTGTGATGTGGCAAGAGAGACCCCTGCTGGAAAAAGGTCGAAGACAACTGACCATGGTCCTTCTATGAAATTTTCCATGAGGACGGCAGCAGCTTTGGGTGTTCTCCAAGAAAAGTGAAGGTGTCCTTGGTAATCTCGAAAGGACAATGGAGCCTTAGAGGGAAACTCTGAACTGTGGCTCGATGGCCGGGGAGGAATCGGATTAAATGTGTTACATGTTTTATTTCCTTGGTTCCTGTTCCGTAGTTCACGTCTTGTGACTTTTCCTGAGCGGAGATTTACAGATGTAGCAATGTTACATTTCTTCCTTCTCGTTCTGCTCAGTGATACAGTTTATTCAGCCAACTTTATGTGTGTTTCTATTGTATTTTTCACTATAAAAACTGTTAGTTTAGGGAGGGCTCTCCCCACTCTTTTGGCCACCTTCACGCGTTGCTGAGGATTGATGCTGAGGACTCTGTCTTGACAGACTTTACCGAGAGACTGGTCCTGACCCGTTCTGACACTTAGTTAGAATAGGTAACTATGAGAAATGATTTATTCTGATTTACTTTGACTAATTTTAGATAAAGCAATATAACTTTAAACATGGTGTTGAATATTCTTTCTTGTCAATTATTGAGTACATTTTGATCATTGTTGTATAGTTTGTATAGAGTATGATTAAGGAGATAACCATCATAATTAGGTCCTATCGTCCTAGATATAGATGCAGGGTTTTCTTCCCACAGGTCTTATGCTGGTAGAGTATTTGAGCGTATGTTAGTGAAATGGGCCCTAGCGTATGATGAAGGTATGTGCGTGTAACTGTGAAATTACTCTATCCGTGGTAGTGGGTTTATTTTAGGTACCCTGATCTCTATCAATTTCTCTGGTAGCAGAGGATGGTTTTAGATGGTTGTCTTGATCTGATAAGATTGCTTGTAAATTAGCTTATTGATTATTGATTTATTTTGATGTTGTTGGTATATGTACTAATACTATATGTTGGAGTTGTCATGTTGAGTTATATGTAGTGCTTCTGGAATTTGGAAGCTGTTGTAGCAGTTCCGTAGTAGGGCAGAGGAAGTATATGCTGCTCTCGGGAAAGACGGGATTGTAAGGAATACGTGTGACAATTGAAGTTGCGCGTTCACATTGTCTGGGTTCGGAATCAGTGACATCGTCGTATGTTACTATTAGAATATATTTCTGGTATGTAAGGAGTGTGTATCATAGTGAAGGTTATCTATGAAACTCTGGTCTTAAGCCCCAGGGATCCGTAAGGATTGCCGTTAAAGCATATCGCGGGAGGAGTAATAGGTATTCTCTGAGCTTGTTTGAGGAACTGGGCAGAGGTAAGCTGCTTAGTTGTTGTGAATTATAATTCTGTATTAGGACAGATTGTGCTGTTCTCGGGAAGCAGGATTCTGTGTGCATGTACTATATTTTTCTCGTATGAATGTGCGTGAATGCATATACATTTATTGACTGTAAGACTCTTTGGATAAGTCCTAGAGGAAACAGTTATGCGATGTATGAAAGTTGTTGATTCTTGAGAAATAGACTCTCTTTTACTATTCTGTGGTTAGCGAAGCAGACAATGGAGATGTTTTTATGTTGTAACTAATAGATTTTGTAGAAATTTTGACACACGAAGTCTACTGAAAGTTTTTTGTAAAGGAGGGGTAGACGAGTGACAGAGACAGGAGACAGAGACTGCAGCGACTGTTGACGTCAGAAGGTCCGCGCTCTGATTGGATAGTGGATCAGAATAGGGTTCGCGCTAGGATTGGTGCGTTAGTGTGAGTCGCGCAGGGATTGGAAGAGCTGTTTAGTGACGTAGACGCTCCAGGATTGGTGCGTTAGTGTGAGTCGCGCTGCTATTGGTTGAGAAACCTCGTATTGTATATTTATAATACGGAGAGAGTAGAGAGTTTTAGTAAGTGCTAAAATGTATTATCAAGAGGAGAAAAAGAAGAAGACCTTCTTTGGAAAAGTTAAAAAGTGGTTTAGCAAGGATAAAGAGGTTAAAACGAGAGAGGGTGAGTTGCTACCTCCAGCGAAAACACCTGCATCCTTCATGGCTGCGAAATATGGATTACATACCTGTATATGGTTGCAGAATTGGGTTAGGTATACTAAAGAAGATGGTGTTCTAGCATTTCCAGAACATGGTTCATTTAATTTGGCCGTGTTGAGAAATTTACGGGAAAAGATGTTATGCTTAGACCCGAAGCCGAGACCTACGCAGTTTGAGGCTTTAGTGGAATGGGAAGAGGAAGTTCATGACAGGGAAAAGCAAAGATCTGGAGGGTATTACAGGTACATGTTTGGGAGGAGACATGATCGTGAAACACATCATGATCGAATGAAAAGATGGCGAGATGCTAGTATGACAGAGGGATTATATCCTATGAGAACAGTTGAAGTTTCTGCTCCTTCAGAAGAAAGGGTTCCTGAGTCAGATATGAGAAGATATGGAGAGTATGAGGATGAGGTCTTAAATGACATGATTTACAAGAGACCACCTCCATATAGAACAGAACCAGATGAGAGTACACCAGTTGTTTCTCCGATAAGAGATACAGTTGAGAAAGAAAAAATGACACCTGAATCAAGAGGTAGTAGTTCTTTCAGGGAGAGAGAGAATCGAGGTAGTGAGGAAAATGCCAGAAAATTAGCAAAGACGACAATAGAACTGACTGAGAAAATTAGAGAGTTAACGAAGAATCTGGAAGCTGTTACGGTGCCTGTAACAATAGGTCCAATTATGCCTGTGTTTGATAAACAAAGAGCAGGTGAGAAAGCACTGGTAATTCCATATATTGCAAATGAATCAACAAATTCAGTTGGTCCTTCAGGAGATTCAGATAAAAGAACAGGGAGAAGTGACCTGAGACAAACCAGACATGATACATGTAGTGAACTATTGGATGTTAGTGAACCTAGTTGTTCAGGGATGCCGATTTTAGAACCGCAGAAAAAAGTGGTTCCAGTGAGAAAAACTGCTGAAATAACAGTTGATGATTTGAATGATTGGATGAAGGTTCTTCAGAAAAAGGACAAGGATTCACAAGTTATTGATGTGGTTAAGTTACGTATAGAATTAGAAGAGCTTGTGACAGGAACAGTTCCAACAGAAATCCTGAAGAATCATCATGATGGTGAGCTAATGTTTATGTGTAAGAGCATAACATGGAGAGCAAGAAATACACATGATAGACTAAGAGCAATAGCAAATGAGCAAGGAATTGACATTGATAGAGTAAAGGCTTTGCAGAAAACGTATAGGATGGATTTCACAGAAAAGGACATAGAAAATTTGAATACTTCTGGTAGAACAGGACAGATTAAAGAGATGGTGGCATTATTGCAAAGATGGGGTGATGTAGAAAAGTGGAAGGATAGGTGGTATAAGAAAAGAGAAGAATCTGAGGATAGAACAACTTATTCAGCATTTCCAGTGAGAGAAAGGGAGAAACCAGTGGAGAATTATCCCATGAGAGAAATACCTGGAGGAGGATATGTACATGTTCCATGGACCAGACAGGATATTTTATCATTTACGAATGATTTCCCTCGATTGAGAGAAAAGCCCGTCGAGTGGTATAGGCAGGTAGATAGGTTTGTGAAATTGTCAAAAGTGCTGTGGGTAGACCTGAATAGTCTGTTTGATATAATTGTTCCAGCAGACTTGTGGACTGAGTGTAAAATAGTTGTGAGTTGGCCTACTGAGGAATATCCAAGAGATTCAAGAACAGGGGCACCAGATCCAGAAGTGATGAGGAAGTATGATCAGGTGATGGTATACCTGAAGAGTAAAGTTCCTCCAAAAGAGACAGACTGGGTTAAGATAGATCGAACACAGCAGGAGGCAAAAGAATCAGTTCATGCTTTTTACGAGAGGCTGATACTGGCTTTTAAACAATTCAGTGGAGATGAACACCTGGGTGACAAGGATTTGAGTCACTTTGTATACAGATTTGTATATGGCCTGAGACCTGAAATTGGTGAGAGAATTCGTGAACACACAGTGGATTGGCAGAGTAAGAAAGTAGATGAGATTCTGAGACATGCAAAATACTTTAGTGATGAAATTGAAGCAAAACAAAGAAAGCTGAAAGAGAAAGCAATGTGGGCACAAGTGAAAGTTGCAGAAAGACAGGAAGCACAGTTGGTGGAACAGGCAAATAATCCAGGAAATAATGCAGGAAATAGACCGAGATTTGCAGGAAAAGGAAGGGGAAGTCTTGAGGAAGCCAAAAAGAAGTTCCCTTGTCACAACTGTGGCCAACTGGGACATTGGAGATCTGAATGTCCTAATCCACCATTAAATGAGGGTAAATCCTTAAATCAACAGGTGCAGAATGATGGGAATAACCAGCAGCAACAACAGCAGAAAGTTGTGAGACAGCAGAGTCAAGAGCCAAAACCGCCCTTGCCGCAGAATAGAGGGGTACAAAAGTACAATCAGGACTCAGGATTCTACAATGATGAGCAGGTAAACAAACCGAGACGTACTAACAAAGTGCAGCAGTACTTGTTAAAAAGTGAAGGGAGTGAGTCTGAGGGTGATTATTGACGGTGCCGAGGAGAGGAAGAAGAGTGCATACTTGGTGCAACTCTAGAAATAGACCAGGCAGGACCATTTGTGGATGGGAAAATAAATGAGGAGAGTGTTACTTTTTTGGTAGACACAGGTGCGACAAGATCAACTGTCAGGTCAACAGATGTTAGAAATCTTCCTCTCTCGGATGAAGCAATCCAAGTAGTTGGTGTAGCCAATACACAAATCAGAACACGTCTTACTGAACCAGTAAGAGTACAGATAGGGAAATTTTCAGACATGCATAGATTTATTGTCTGTGACACGAGTCCAGTGAACCTGTTAGGTAGGGACTTATTGTGTAAAATGAATTGCACAATCTTTTGTACACCAGATGGAATAGCTTTTGAGACACCAGATGATGATGTTTTCTACCGAATGACTCTAGAAAATAGAGAAAGTGAGTTAATTGGTGCATTTGCAGTGTTTAATCCGGAGGATTTGCCTCAAGTGTTGAGAGACACAGTGAAAAGAGCAGTTTGGGATTTTACAGGAGAGGATGTGGGATTGATGAATAATGTAGATCCAGTGAAAATTGCAGTGAAAGAGGGAATCACATATCCTAACATTCCTCAGTACAAAATGACACCAGAAATAATTGAAGGAATAACTCCTATAATTGAGAAAATGATTCAGCAAGGAGTCCTAAGAGAACTATTGAGTAGTCCGTGTAATTCACCGATAATGGGACTGAAAAAGCCCAATGGCAAGTTCAGGATTGTGCAAGACCTGAGAAAAGTTAATCAAATTGTGGTGGCATGTTGTCCCATTGTGCCAAATCCATCAGTGATTCTGTATCAAATTCCACATGATGCTGAGTGGTATACAGTGATTGATTTGTGTCATGCGTTCTTTTCAATTCCATTGCATCATGACAGCCAGCCGATTTTTGCATTTAGGTTTGGCCAGCGTATTTTAGCATGGTGTCGTATCCCACAGGGGTATACGGAGAGTCCTTCGATATTCAATCAGTTATTGAAAAAATCGTTGGAAAGTCTGATCATGCCTGAGAGCTCAGTGCTAGTACAATATATTGATGACCTACTTGTGGCATCAAAGACACGTGAAGCTTGTGAAGTGGATACCATAGCTTTACTGAATCATCTGGCAGATGGAGGGTTAAAGGTATCTCCAGCCAAATTGCAATTTTGCAAGAAAGAAGTGCATTATCTTGGACATAATATTGAAAAAGGTCTGAGAAAAGTGACTACTGACAGGATCAGAATAATCAGAGAAATGAAAGCTCCAAAAACCCAGAGAGAAGTGAGAATGTTCCTGGGTATGGTGGGTTATTGTCGTCAGTGGATAATTAATTTTTCCCTGATAGCAAAGCCATTGATTAAATTGACAAAAAGTGAAATGACAGATCCGTTAGATCTGGATGCAGAACAAATGGCAGCATTTGAAGAGCTCAAAACTAAAATGTGTGAGGCCCCAGCTTTGGGTATGCCTGACTATGAAAAAGAGTTTGAATTGTACTGCAGTGAGAGAAATGGATGTGCACTTTCAGTGTTAATCCAGAAACATGGACAATTGAGAAGGCCTATTGCATACTTCTCATCGACACTTGACACTGTAGCCGTGGGGTTACCAGGTTGTCTGAAAGCTGTGGCTGCGACATGCAGAAGCCTGGAACAGAGTGAGGGGATCATAATGGGGTATCCTGTAAGGGTATTCGTACCTCACAATGTGGCAATTCTTTTGACAAGAAGCAGAACTCAGCATATGTCACATAGTCGGTTGACTAAGTATGAAAAAGTGATTTTGGGAGCATCAAATGTGACTCTTGAGAGATGTGTGAATGTGAATCCAGCGACACTCTTGCCGGATATTGAAAATGTGGGTATAAAGATGGAAGATGATCATGATTGTTTGGATGTGCTCGAGTACTGTACGAAACCGAGACCAGACATAAGGGATATTCCCTTACCTGAGAATGAACATGTGTTGTTTGTGGATGGATCATGCCTGAGGAATGATAATGGTGTGTTATGTGCAGCATATGCAGTGTGCAAAGTTTCAGAGGTTATGGAAGCATCACCATTGAAAGGAGTGAAATCTGCGCAAGTTGCTGAATTAGTGGCATTGACAAAAGCTTGTGAGATCGGGAAAGACTTGAGAACAACCGTGTTGACAGATAGTCAGTATGGATTTGGAGTGGTGCATGACTTTGGCCAACTGTGGCTACAAAGAGGTTTCTTGACATCGGGTGGAACTCCGATAAAGAATGCTGAGTTGATTGGAAAATTGCTTGAGGCGATACAGCTGCCTAAGGAGTTAGCGGTTGTAAAATGTGCTGCACATGGTTCAGGGGATGATTTTATCACTGTTGGTAACAGGTATGCCAACGATGTGGCGCAGTATTGCGCCAAAACAAACCAGTCGATTAACAGGGATAGGATGGAAGAAATGTCTGTTCTTTCTGTGATGTTTACTAATGTCCTAGAAACGTGGGATGAAGTAAAGCAGTTACAAGATGAGGCAGGAGAGGAAGAGAAACAAGATTGGGTTAAAGCAGGATGTGCTCCAAGGGAAACAGACCATGTTTGGGTCTACAGAGATGGCAGACCAGTAATGCCAAACTCAATTTTGTCGTCAATGGCAAGGATGTATCATGGCCAGGGACATCTGGGGAGGGACGCGATGGTAAGGTCCTTTAAACAAACCTGGTACAATGCAAAGTTTAGGACAATTGCGGAGAGCATCTGTCAAAGGTGTTTGATTTGTCAGCAATTTAACACAGGGAAAAAGACAGTGGTAAGTCTAGGGACAATTGGCAGAGAAGGAGGTCCTTTTACAAGAATGCAGATTGATTTCATTGAAATGCCCCAAGTGAACAGACTGAGGTATGTTCTAGTGGTAGTCTGTTTGTTCTCAAGATGGGTGGAAGCTTACCCGACTAGAAGAAATGATGGATTAACAGTGGCAAAATTACTGTTGAGAGAGTTGATTCCTAGGTACGGGTTTCCAGTTACAGTTGAGTCTGATAGAGGTAGACACTTTCAAAATGAACTCATTGGTTTGATTTGTGAAGCATTGAAAATACAGCAGAAGCTACATTGTGCATACCGACCAGAGGCTTCTGGTGTGGTTGAGCAGATTAATGGCACAATCAAGAATAGGATTGGAAAGATGTGTTTAGCCACTGGCATGAAATGGCCAGATGTGTTACCTCTAGTCCTGATGACAATGAGATCTACTCCAGATAGAACTACTGGTTTGAGCCCGCATGAAATAATTATGGGACGTGCAATGCGCCATGCATTCGTGCCTGTAAATAAATTGGTGGCAATAACTGATGACATGATTTTGGATTACTGTAAAGGCCTGGCTGACGCAGTTCATTCTGTGTTTCACCAGATTGGAGAAGAAGCTACCACACTTGAGAAGAAGCAAGCCCATGATCTGAGTCCAGGTGACTGGGTGAGGATTAAGGTGCACAGAAGAAGAAATTGCTTGATTCCAAGGTGGGGAAGGCCGAGACAAGTCATTCTGACTACGACGACTGCAGTAAAGTGTGCTGGAGTGAAGCACTGGGTACATGCAAGTCATACTCTGAGAGTTCCAAGCCCGAGAGAGGGAACTGGTGAAGAGTATTATGAAGAGTCAGATTCCAGTGATGGTGAAGATCCTGAAGATACGGAATCAGTGAGAAAAGAAGCAGAGAGAGCTTCAAGAGATTCACTGCGAGTATCAGAGGGAAAATCAAATTCTGTTGCAGAGCCTGAAGTTTCGAGTAGCAGTGGAGAAAAAAGAAAAGAAAAGAGAAATCACACAGAGACTACTCCTGAATCAGAAGAGGAGGAGATTGAAGAACCACTTGAGATTATTCTTGAAGAAACAGGGTCAGAAGAAGATAGAGAGGGACAGATTGCGGAAGACCCCCGAGGAGGTGTAGGGAACATTGATGAGGAGTTAGGTGAAGGGACAAGTAGACAGCAAGAAGATTGTGTGTCGGAGACCCGAGGAGGGACAGAAATAGGGAAGTCTCAAACAGTGGTGAAAAAATCTGTGGAGAAAAGAAAAGCTACTGGGAAACGGAAACAAGAGGCACTTGAAACAGATGATGAAGATGAACAAACAGAAGGTCGAGTTCTGAGAAAGAGAACTTCGATTGGAGAGAAGAGTGTTAAAGAATTGAGGCCGAAAAAGGTTGTGAAAGGAGATCGTTGGCCTAACAACCGAGTGAAAAGGGTGAGATACAGAGTAATAAGAGCAAATTCATCAAAAGCTGAACAAGTGAATGAAGTATCAAGCCAAACTTCGAGAGCTGAAGAAAAAGAATCAAAGAAATCAAAAGAACCAGTAGAAATAAGAAGAGTTAAAAGACCCAACCAAAAGTACAGATCACCGGAATGGTCTTATGTGACACTGTCTGAAGAAGGAAAAGAAGAAACAGTGACTCGAGATAATCCGGAAGTGGTCTTGAGAAAAGTGGTTGAGGAAGATACTGGTGAAATTCTGAAAGTACTCTTGACTGACATTGGAGAAGAGTCAAGTACTGAGGATTCCGATGTTGGAGATCTGATACAATTTGATGTTGAAGAAATTGAAGTGAAGAATGACAAGTATCCAAACTGAGTGAAAGAAGGATTCACTTGGATCAAGTGAACGAGGAAATTGTTTGGATAAACTGAAAGCTGAAGAATTGTTGGAGAATTGAAGAAGTTCAAACAGTAGTGGAGTGGTAGAGGCAAAACTAAAATGGCTAACATAGAGGAAAATAGAAATAGATGTGCCGTTTTTAAAAAGTGGTGCAGAATGTGCTGCTGTTGTACTGGATTATTAATGCTTCTATGGGGTGTTTTAATTTTATTAGTAACTTTTAAGGTTGAATTTGGAATGGACACAGAAAACATGACTAATATAGAAAAGAATTCACAAAAAGTAGTTCCAATTAGAAGTAGTAGTTACATACACAAAGATAGGTCAATTAATAATTTTTCTAGTAATGTTTTTTCTAAACTGTTATATGAATATGTGAAGACGATGGAAGTAAGGGATTGCTATGTCTGCATGCAGTTACCTGCATCCGTTTCAGAGGGTGTTACTTATCACCATTTGCCAGCTACATATGGTATTTCTTGTAGTATTTTAAGTAGTGTTTTTTATTTGTTAGGGAAAATAGATTATAAGATGTCTAACAGAGATAGTATTTTTGGGCACTTGCCAATGAACAAAGAGCTGAATCCAGCTAAAGAAGCTAACACTTTTGGTGAGATTTTTATTGAAGAAAAAGGACTAACATTAGATTACATTTTTAAGAATAATTTAACTTGCAGTTTGAAAGGAGAGGAGAAAGCTTTCCTGGATATGGTTGAGGAAAGGAGAATGAACATGCATGAGAAAGGAGGAAAATATGAAGTGAGTGAGACAATTTGGGACATTGAGATGGGAAAGGAGTTGAGGAATGGGGCTAGTCCAACTTTGGCTCTAGATGCACCGCAGAAGGGTAAACTATGCATTACCAGAAGGGAATCCCAATATGATACATATTTTGTGGGAACTAGTGAGTGCCATGATACATACTTCATTGCGACAGGTTGGGGTTTCAGAGGTGGAGAAGATACGATTTTTCCAGGAGTGTACTATGTTTGTGGGAACAAGGCTTATTACAAGTTGCCTGACCATTGGTATGGCACATGTTATGTGGGCCTGGTTTTTCCTAAGATTTTTCATACAGATAAAGTAAAAGATGTAGAAGACATTAATTTATTAACACGTTTTAAGAGGGAAACTTGGTCTGAAATTGTGGGTGATATTTTTGGGGTTTTGATTCCAGCAGTGGGAATTTCTTTGAATGCTTATGGAATTCGGAAACTGTCCACAGTGGTTGATCGCTTATCGACAAATACCGCAGGAGGGTTTCTTTTGGTGAATACGGAATTAGGTGCCGTACGTGCCATGTCAATGCAAAATCGACTTGCCCTTGATATTCTTTTGGCCAAGGAGGGTGGAGTTTGTGGAATTTTGAAAGTTCAACATTGTTGCACTTACATTCCTGATGAAAGTAAAGACTTGAAGGTCTATATCAAAAATATTACTGATTTGCATGAAGAATTAGTACCACTTGAAACTGGGAGTTTATGGACTAAATTAGCTAATAAGATGATAGCTGTTAAGGATTTTATTGCAAAAATAGGTAGTACTATTATAGGTAGAGTATTGTTTCCTTTGTCTTGTATAATTGTTGCTTTACTGATACTAAGATTGGTGTGTGTGTGTTGTAAAAACAGGAGAGGGAAAGAGAAATTGAAAAATGAAAAGAAAAACAAGAATTCGGAAATTTCGAAAAGAGAACCAGAAGAGATTGAACTAGAAGAATTGAGGGAGAGTGTTTATTTAGAGACAAAGAGAGATGATGAAAGAGTGACTGGTGTTTAATGTTGTCTAAAGGGAAGAGACATTTCTGATTTCCTAAAATGGGACTAAAATTTCACTAATTTTTTTTTTGGGTTTATTTGGTGATAAAATCACCAAAGGGGGGATTGCTGGAGCAGAGTTTTCTTTTAGAAAATTCTGGGGCTTTTGAAGCTCTGGCATGTCTATGCGTTTTATTAATTTATTAATAATTAACAATTAATTATTTGTCTTGTGCAAGTGTGTTTTACTAATCAACCTGTTTGTCCTAACATAAGAGAAAGTTACATGAGGGTTAGCTTATTTGTGCTGTTCTTGTATTTACAATAACGTGCAAGTTTTCATGTTTAAACGTTGCTGTGTGCTATTTATTTGAGCACAAAATGCTGTCTGAATTAATGCTTTTTATGTCGCAAAGCTAGATAAATGCATGCACATAAGGGTATTAGTGGGGTTAACACTGTTTAATCATTATGCTGTAGTAACGTTGTTTTTATTTCTTTTAATTGAGATGGTCTATTGTGGCCTATGGAGGCCTAATCCATGATGGCTAATTTTGAGAACCTGGCCTCGAGTGAATATTTCTGTGATGTGGCAAGAGAGACCCCTGCTGGAAAAAGGTCGAAGACAACTGACCATGGTCCTTCTATGAAATTTTCCATGAGGACGGCAGCAGCTTTGGGTGTTCTCCAAGAAAAGTGAAGGTGTCCTTGGTAATCTCGAAAGGACAATGGAGCCTTAGAGGGAAACTCTGAACTGTGGCTCGATGGCCGGGGAGGAATCGGATTAAATGTGTTACATGTTTTATTTCCTTGGTTCCTGTTCCGTAGTTCACGTCTTGTGACTTTTCCTGAGCGGAGATTTACAGATGTAGCAATGTTACATTTCTTCCTTCTCGTTCTGCTCAGTGATACAGTTTATTCAGCCAACTTTATGTGTGTTTCTATTGTATTTTTCACTATAAAAACTGTTAGTTTAGGGAGGGCTCTCCCCACTCTTTTGGCCACCTTCACGCGTTGCTGAGGATTGATGCTGAGGACTCTGTCTTGACAGACTTTACCGAGAGACTGGTCCTGACCCGTTCTGACACTTAGTTAGAATAGGTAACTATGAGAAATGATTTATTCTGATTTACTTTGACTAATTTTAGATAAAGCAATATAACTTTAAACATGGTGTTGAATATTCTTTCTTGTCAATTATTGAGTACATTTTGATCATTGTTGTATAGTTTGTATAGAGTATGATTAAGGAGATAACCATCATAATTAGGTCCTATCGTCCTAGATATAGATGCAGGGTTTTCTTCCCACAGGTCTTATGCTGGTAGAGTATTTGAGCGTATGTTAGTGAAATGGGCCCTAGCGTATGATGAATGTATGTGCGTGTAACTGTGAAATTACTCTATCCGTGGTAGTGGGTTTATTTTAGGTACCCTGATCTCTATCAATGCTGATAAGTGTTGCAAAGTCATCCTGTGCCCTGGGTACCCCCCAACATTTTGCTGACTGGTAACTGACTCTGACTGACCCTGGACTCTGCCTAACCAGGGGCAGTGCTATTCTGAAAAGCACTTAGAATACAGTGAAAACACCTACATACACTAGGGTACACTATAGGTTGGGGTTCCTGTGTGATTGTCATGACCTCCCCCATAGAGCTCTAGTACATAATAGGGCAGGGGGATTGAAACTACCTCTAAGTCCCTAGTATATAATAGGGCATGGTAGTTTAGAGGCCAGCAGCCCTTGCCTGCACTTGCATGTGTGCACTGCTGAGCCTGAGGTCAGTTTAAAAGTACCCCTGTGATGCAGTCTACTTTTAAAAAGTAAATTGTGCCCAAGCTCGACTTTTGTGTTTGGGGCACTTAAAAATGGTTCACCTACAAAGTCTAGTCATAATAGGTACTCCCAGGGCCTCCCCTAGGTGTTCCAGGGGTGGGTGGCCAGGGATCTATAAGCTAGACCCTTATAAAATGAGTTGTATATGCCCTGGGAAAAGTGAAATTACACATTTCACTTCCGACATTGCTGCCCAAAAATGACTTTGCTGGTACGAGCATTGTGGAGGGAGGATCTTCAATATTTCTGCATATTCAGAACCCCTAAAGTCTCCCCTAGGTATAGTAGGGGTAGGGGTCATGTAGATATAGGCAGAGTACTTATAAAATATGTTTTTTTAAGCCCTAGTGCTGGAAAAATGGCCCAAGTCATTTTTCCAATTGCAAACCCCCTGCCACATAGGTTAACATAGGTGAAAGTTATTAACTGATATCTCCTGATGGGAGAAGGATAAAAGTACCATTCAAAAGCTTTCGAGAATGGTATTAATAAATCCAGCAATATGATATTGTTGAATTTCTCCTAAAATATACATACAAGAAGTTATAATACTTTCTTGTTAGTAAGTTCAAATCCAGCCTTCCAGTGGTCTATTCTGATTGGTCACTGTCAAGGTGATTAGCCAGGCTTCGTTGAAGAGGTGATAAAGAGCCCATGGGGTTGAACAGCTCTGCTGTGAGGGCAGGGTCCTGTTGCACAGGAATGCCAGAGCAGGGGGAGGAGTCGTAAACAATAGACTTCAAGGGAAAGGGAGGACCCCAGTGTCATTTACAACTCTTCCCTTGTGGACCCAAGCCAGATGCTAAAATTAAGGAAGGAATGAGCAGATGCCAGGGGGAGAGACTATGGAGATTAGCCATCCTAGGGGTGTGTTTAGCCAGCTCTTCTCTCCCTGCTGGAAAATCAGCCATTATGAATTTGGAAGAATTGGTGCACACTGGGACAAAATAGTGCCACACTCTGCAGGAAGTGGTCAGACCTCTGGGTGGAACCCTGCTGCCCATTAGACAAGAGTGACCTCCTGCTTGACGCAGAGAAGTTGGAATAAGTGTCTAAGAAGGGAAGAGCCCCTCAGATCTGCTGCTTGAAACCTAAGAATGCAAGATGGGCCATGCTGAGAAGTTTGATGTGCATTTCCAAAGGCCTGCACTCTGAAGATTGCACCTTCTGCACCATATGAAACTACAGACTATGGATTACCTTGCTGTAAAAGGACTAAAGCATGGACTCCCTGCAAGCTACAGGTTAAGAGAGCTCACCTGGAAATCACCACCAATGATCCTCAACCAGGAGCACTACCAGTGGATTTGTAAGGGTTTTGACCAAGTGGCTTGTGGGAACTGAAGTCCTCAACATTCAAGGACCATCTTGGAGATTCCAGACCCTTGGAGCGAGTTTGAGAAACTTTGCGACCCTTTGATGAACACCGCCTGCCTTCAACTGCGAGCCGGCCTGCCGTCCAGGTTAATCCCGCTGAAAAGTTCTGTAGGTCCTACTTCCAGAGTTTGGCCAGGAGTAGGTGAAATCCGAGGTCGGCGAACCCTCACCGAAGTTGGCCTGGTGAGGAGCATTAACGGACCCCGCGAAGAAAAGCTCCAGAAACGTTTCTAAGTCCGAAGGTAAAAACTGTGACCGGGACCTGCCACAAGTGGCAGCCGAGCAGGGCTCCATTGCGGTTGGCCTGAAACTTTGACCCGGTCTATCACGACCAGATGTCCCGATAGGGTGCTATAGGTTTCTATGTGCTAGAAATTGCTTAATCTTTGAAAATTCATATCTCCGGTTCCCTACATGGGATTTTTGTATTTTGGTGTCATTTTAAAGATTAAAACATGTCCTATTTTTATGAATTAGTGTTGGATTTTTATTATGAGTTGTGTCTTAATTATTTACTGAATTGGTGTTTTAAAATGCTTTACATACCTGTCTTTGAAGTTAAGCCTTCCTGCTAGCAGCCAAACTACCAAGGGTTGAGCATAGGAATAATTTATTACGACCTATTTTGAGCCCTATACTGTGTTAGTGGCCTTATTGCCAGTGGCAGATATACATTTGCCCCTACTAATAGTCCACTTTCCAACAATAAGGGACCACAGAAAAGGGAAGACCAAGAGAGTGAGCCCAGCCCAGCCTGTGCCAGCCGCTGACGGGCACAGAAGGGCCCACCCTTGGCCCGGGCTTCACCCAGGTGTGGCACACCCCAGCCAAAGGAGAGAGCCAAGGAAGAGCGTTTCAGCAGGGGCCTCGGACGGCCTTTCAAAGAGTCCTGCGCTGTGAGGGAGTGGAGCGGGTCTTGTGGCATCAGGAGGGCTGAAGTCACCTCCCGTGCTACTTGCGCCAACTGCTGCGGGACCGAGTACCACCCCAGCCAAAGGAGAGAGCCAAGGAGGTGCGTTGCAGCAGGGGCCTCGGATGACCCTTCAAAGAGTCCCGCGCTGCGGGAGAGTGGAGCCGGTCTTGTGGCGTCGGGTGGGCTGACATCACCTTCCACGCAATGTGCGCTACCTGCTAGGGGACCGAGTCCCACCCCAGTCAAAGGAGAGAGCCAAGGAGGAGCATTGCAGCAGGGGCCTCGGACAGCCCTTCAAAGAGTCCACCGCTATGGGAGAGTGGAGCCGGGCAGGTGGCGTCGGGAGGGCTGACGTCACCTCCTGCGCCGCGTGCGCTAGCTGCTGGGGGACCGAGTCCTACCCCAGCCAAAGGAGAGAAACAAGGAGGTGCGTGGCAGCAGGGTCCTCGGACGGCCCTTCAAAGAGTCTCGCGCTGCCAGAGAGTGGAGCCAGTCTTGTGGCGTCTGGAGGGCTGATGTCACCTCCTGCGCCACATGCGCTACCTGCTGGGGGACAGACTCCCACCACAGCCAAAGGAGAGAGTCAAGGAGGAGCATTACAGCAGTTGCCCCAGACAGCCCTCAAAGAGTCCCTCTTAAGACAGCTGGGTTGAGAGTAAGTGTAGGCCTCCAGTGTGCTGTGGAACACTGAGTGAGGCCGCTCCCTCCAATCAAGGCGCTGCTCACATGCGGCATGTGAGCAGCACTAGGATTGGGCAAGGAAGTTCCAGCATCTGGTTCCAGAAAAGAAGAGGTCCAGAGTGAGGACGACGCATTAGGTACGTTTTATTTATTTTTAATAATATTTTACATGCACGCTCCCCGCCCCCCCCATTGATGCCAGCTGCCTCTGAAGCAGCGCATGGCGAAGGCGCAAGTTATAGTTACTTTACGGCACAGGTTATAGTTACTAGAGATGCCTATAACTATCAGTTTAAAACTGCACCTTTGAACTGTCATTTTCATGCCACTTTAAACTTTGTTTTTGTCATTGAATCTTCCATGTTTTTTGACGTAAAGTAAGATGTTCCTCACCATGCATTATGTGGGTTTGGCCCTGCTCCCAAATCCGATGGGCGCCGACCCCCACTGTGCACAGCCAGGCCCTCACCCCATTCTCCACATGCGCCCTACCCTCGAAGCGCCCCGCGCCGTGAACGGAGTATGGTTGGACACATGGCTTGCCCTGTGCATATATATATTCATTCCCTGACCTCAGCGCTCATTTACTTCAGTGTGCTTTTCAGGAAAGCCTTTAAAAATCAACAGTCCTATTCAAACAAAGTGGCGTTGAAGAGTGCCTCCCCTTTGTCTTGAATACAAAATGTTAGCACTCTAGTTGTTCATTAGAACTAGATTGCTAGGGCATTAACTGACAAACGGATGTGGTGTTGGAAGTACATGGTTGACTCTTTATTCTCACAATGTTTTATTGAAATTGATGAGGAAGATATTTGAGAACTCTCAGAAATTGTGACTTGATTTTAGCTTTCTAGAACACTAACCATAATTTTTAGGACTCAAACAAACCTCTTATTTTCTCATTTACTACAGTATTCTTCGTAGGAAACACTTTCAGGTTTACAACTTTGATTCCATCAAAATGGCATTGCGGTGTGGGTAAAATATCTGCGAAAATGTATCCTTATTTTAGCTTTCTGGAGCCCTAACCATAAATAGCCAAACATTTTATAACAATTGAATATTAAAATATTATGTTAATTTCTAAAAGAAATGCATTAGCTTTACAGCTTTGATTCCATTAAGATGGTTTCAACTTAGCCACACTTTTTCAAAAATACTGAATGTTAACACTCTAATCGTTCATTATACCACAGTGGGAAACTACCATTGATTATTAGAGAGTTCATTAACAAACTGCCATCAGTGTTGGAAGTACATGTTTTATTCAGAATATCAGACTCTGTTCTCACACAGCCATGTGAGGAAGGCAGTCTGAACTTACAGAGAATATGCTCTTATTTTAGCTACTGGATCCTCGTCCATAAACTCCATGAGAAAATCGCTAGAGAAAAAGGTTTATTTCAAACCCGGTCCATCAAATCTCACCAGACAGTCAGTATGAAAATCACCTTAGAACACAACCCAATTCCTTAAATTGATATGCTACCACTAACAAGTGACTTATTTTGTGACAAAAATCTATTATAACCTTTTACATGTGTTCCTTTTTTGACCCTCAATATTTGGCATTGACTACTATGAAGTTCATTGAGGGCCATGTCTCAGGATCCTGTAATGGCCGCTACATGTTGTCCATGTTGTGTCCTGCCAATCGAGGGAGGGGGTTGGGGCCTATGACCCTGCCCCATATGCCTATTTGGGTCAGGGTGTGTTCAACTTTCTCCCTTATTTATGCTTGTAATACATTTTTGGAACCAGAGAACATTTCCCTAAGTCCTGTGATAGTGGTCGCAACATGTTTTCAGGTTGTGGCCAGGAAGGAGCAGAGGTGGATGAACTTTTTTTGAACAAACAAAATAAAAAACTCTGGGCCTGATTTAGATCTTGGCGAATCTGGTCCCGCAGTCACTTTTCCTGTGGTTAATCCATCCGCCTACTTGGCGGTCCACCCACTCAATTTAGATGCTGACGGGTTTACGAATGATAGTCCGACCGAGTCCCACTGTCTCCACCAGAATTTTCCTCCTGCATTGATGGCATCATAGGCAAAAACAGCTGTTGAAGGGAGTTCTGTCAATATTTCCCCTGGGCCAATAACGATGCGCCTTCCCTTCGTCATAACTTTGGTGGGTAAACTTCCACATTTAAGTTGGTGGTTTCGTAGGGTTGTAATGTAGAAACTTACCTTTTTTCTTTTTCCACTACCCTTTCCATCGGGAACGCAATTGTACAAATCAACCCAGTCGTCACTGGAATCAAAGGTAAGCTTCTGCTTTAATTGTTTTCTTTTGAAATGTCTGTTTACATTTGCTCTGGACTTGTGCGTTTTAAATTTTTCTTACAAGCTTTTTTGTTCTAATGTGTAATGCATATGTGTGTAATGTTGCTGTTTAAGAAATGTAAAGAAACACACCTGTATTTACTTTTATTTTCAAAATTTGTGAAAGCTTCCATCATAACAATGGACAATTCCCCACGCAGTATTACAAATATGCGCAGCTGAAGCATGCCTGGAAGGCGGGAGGGCTGCAGACGGCCTCACTCCCGGAATACGCACCACTGGAGGGGCGCCTGCTGCAGGAACACGTGATAGAGAGGGCGGTGTCCCTCACATATCGGACCCTCATGAACAACGTGCCCGACACTCTGGGGGCGCTTAGAGCAGCCTGGGAGGCAGAAGTGGGTGAGATGGACGATGTGGATTGGGATACAGTCCTCATGCATCCACGAGAAGTAGCGATCAAGTCCCGGCTGCGGCTGATACAATTTAATATCCTGCATAAGACCTATTTTGACAGACTAAGATTGTACAAAATGGGAAGGACAGGGGACACGTCTTGTCTGAGATGCGGAAGGGAAGGAGGTGACTTCTATCACATACTCTGGATGTGCCCACAGGTTCAGAAGTATTGGCGAGGGATCCTGGGGGAATTAGGTAAAGTGCTAGAGGTCCCACTGCAGGAAGATCCCAAATTGGTGTTACTGGGCATGACGAACGATGTAGACCTCACTCGCCCGCTGTTGACCTTCTTGGTTCTGGCCCTTGTGGTGGCAAAGAGGGACGTGGCGAAATACTGGGGAGCGCCCGCGCCACCCCGACTAGAGGAATGGAGGAGGGGTCTCGACCTATACATGGCGGCAGAAAGGGTTACATACCAGGCGCGGGGATGTCCCAAAAAATTTCGCAGGGTATGGTCCCGATGGAGGAAATATCATGGCCTGGAGGGGGGTCTTTAGAAGGGTGGCTGAGAGGGGGGTCCTGCACGGTTCACGGAAGATATGAGCAGCCCGGGAGCATGGGCGGAGGTGAATACGGGGGACAATGGTACAATCAGCAGAGCAATTATTGAACAGGCTCCTTGTATGGCGGGGGGGTGGCAGATAAGCAAAGTGGGTTTGTTGACCAGTGCTGACCTGTTTGTTTGGTTGTTCTTATTTTGTGATAAGAAAAAAAACAAAAATGCCAATAAAAATATTTTTAAAAAAATACAATGGACAATAACACAAAATTTGACATTAATCACAATTCATAATGTGTTCATACAGGTGTATTGAATTATTTTTCTTAAACTATCAAATTATGAAAATATGCATTACACATTTTGTTAATAGTTTACATTTAACACATTTCAGTTATTGCACTAGACAAGGTAAAACAAAAAAAATGTAAAATCAATGTCTAGTGCATTTTCTGTATCTTATTAAATTGTAGTTTTTTTAAGGTGTAATGCATGTGTGTTTATTTTTTCACCTATTAAGTTAAAAAAACACACCTGAATTAACACTTAAAAATTAAAAATGGCAATTTGTTTTGGTGTAAGTGTTCTTTTTAATGATGAATGCTTGCACCAAATGTTTTATGTCTATTACATTTTTTTTCTAATGTTTGGACTTTACATGAATGCCATTTAAAAAATCTTTTGTATTTTCTGGTATAAATGTAAGTAAGAGTATGTATTTCACATTTTCATCATTACATTTTTTAATAATTAATGAATTGTAAATGAATTATAATTTTGGGACAAACTTTGTAAAATTATAATTTTTTATTTATAATTGAGATAATTCTCTCATGAACTTTTTATTCAAGGAAAAAATGGGTTTTCCACAACAACACCTTGTGGCTTTGTTGCCCATAACTTGCCTCCTAAGCATAGTCCAAAAAAAAACTTAACCTCCTCAGGAAGGGCATCTATTGGGCACAGAGCAGGCTCTTCAAGGATTTTTCTTGGGAAGAGTGGGTTTAGATTTGGTAAGTGTTAAGGACAGATAAGAGGTGAATTCGGAAGGAGGAGTAAGAGTGGGAGGGGTAGTAGAGGATTGGCTTTTGGAGGGAGAGGAAGCTGGAGTGGGTGATGTGCTTGTGTCTGTATGTTTGGCAATTGCATGCGGGTCTGGTGTTTGTTGTTTATGTTTGGATGTGTGCTTTTGGCTGGTGTTTAATATTCTGGTAAGTGTGTGCAATTGCTTTTGGTTGGTGTTGTTTTGTGTGTAGGTGTGCTTTTCTGTGAGTGTGTTGGTTTTGATGAGTGTGTAGTTGTGGTGGTTGGTATGATTGTGGTACTTGTGGTTGTGGTGATGCTTGTGTGTGTGGTGGTGGTTGTGGTGCATGTACAAGTGAAATCTGAACCTAAATATAACGCCCTTGAAACCTTTGTTTTTTCAGTGAACATATATATCTATATATGTCTATCTATCGACCTATAGCGAGCAATATCTATATATACATATATATATATTGGATTCTGAACAAGAAGCATGTCAAATTACAACAATGGAAGCAGCAATCAGATCTGATTTAAACATTTTGGAAACAACTCAAACGTCTTTTAAACCTAAATCTGTATTCACTCCACTCATGCCCAAGGACGGAATTGATATTTTTTCAGAAAGGGTAATCAAAGATCTCAAAGATTTGGCCATAAAAAGTAGCAATCATTTCACCAGATCTAAACACAACCTTAGAATTGAATATTCGAATGTCATGCAAAAAATCAAAGATCGAACTGATATTGTGGTACGCTGGTCCGACAAAGGGGGAAATTTAGTCCTTTGGCCTCTAGAAATGTACAACAAGGAGGCGATGGCTCAGTTGCAAGATAGAGACTGCTATAATCGTGTCAGCGCTACAAATATCATAAGTGTTAAAGAAAAATTTCATAAATCTCTATATGATTGGAGAGGGGCTGGACTTATCTCGAAGCAAGAGCTCGAGTTTCTGAAAATTTGCTATCCAGTAACGCCACAACTATACCTACTCCCTAAGATACACAAAAACGCGTTATGTCCCCTTGGGAGACCAATCATATCTGCAATTGGGAGCTTGTTTGAGAACACCAGTAGATTTGTTTTTTCTACAAACTTTTGTCCAAAAACTTCCAGCTTATATCAGAGACACTGGTGATATTCTAGCAAAAATCTATAATTGTACTTGGCATGATGACTATGTTTTCATGACATTGGATGTCCACAGTTTGTATACCAGTATTAGACACAGAGACGGCCTGAATGCACTTAGTCACTACTTAGGCACTAGCCACATAGGCCTACACCAACACACACTCATGCTACTACAGATGGCAGAGTGGTGCCTGGAAAATAACATCTTCATTTTTGACAGGTTATTTTACAAACAGATGCAAGGAACTGCAATGGGTACTTGCTTCGCCCCCAGCTATGCTAATTTGCATATGGGCTGGTGGGAGGAGCAAGTACTCATGAAGACACACAACACCCATATGTCTGAAAATGTCATATTATATACTAGATATATAGATGACATTTTTATCTTGTGGCGAGGCACTGAACAGAGTGCAATAGATTTTGCATCAGAGATTAATAACAACTCTCTCAACCTAAGTTTCACATGTGCAACCAGTAAGGAGTCTATCGTTTTGTTAGATCTAGAATTATACATAGAGAACGATAGAGTACAATCTAGAACTTTCAGAAAACCTACATTTGGTACTGCTATCCTCCACGCCAGCAGTTTTCATCCAATCAATCTCATAGAAAGCATTCTATATGAGGAATGTTTGAGGATGAAACCTAATTGTAGCACCCAAGATAGTCTCAAAAATTCTACTGATGGTCTCTTCAAGAGACTAAAGAGCAGGGGATACAAGACTAAAACACTGATAATGGCGAAACAGAAATGTGATAAAATCAAAAGAGAGGATCTGATTTTCAAAGACAGAAAACAACACACACCGAAAGGGATAGACAATACTCCGAGACTGATCACAGGTTATAACTCTTACCACACTAACCTAAGAAAGATACTACATAGACACTGGCCCTTAGTGAGTAGTGACCCTACGATAGGACCCACGAGTGCTAAGTTTCCACAACTTACGTTCAGGAGAGCTAAAAGTATGCGCCAAGAACTAGTCTGCAACGCACCAGTACACAACAAAGGAGGAAATTGGCTTAAACCTCAGAGAGGTTTTCAGAAGTGCTCAAAGTGTAAGGCCTACAAACATGGTATAAACACTAGAACTATTCAACTTCCCCTTAGAAAAACCCCTTTCTAAATCCGTGGATGCTACTCTTGTAAGACGGATTTCGCAGTATATGTCCTTCGCTGCACTTACAACAAGATGTACGTGGGTAGTACTATACACCCCGTACATGTCCGGATACTACAGCATCTAAGAGCCATCGCAAATGATGACCCAGCATCTCCCGTAGCGAGACATATAAACTCACACCACGGGGGCAAAGCAGAGGAACTTTCCTATTTTGTGATCAACAGTATTGCTAAAAATATAAGGGGAGGAAACAGACAATTGTCCCTTAGGAGACCAGAATCCGGGTATATCATACTATTGGACTGCAAAATCCCTAATGGGATGAACGCTGACGAGGCTTTAAATGTACATCTTTAAATAAAATAAAACAAGCCTCTTAACATTACTATAATGCACATTGCTGCTCCCGTATCTCAACCCTATCCGCAGCATGTGGTTTTCCGTCTTTTCATTAGCATGATATATTTATTTTCGTTTGGCACAAATCTTATTTTATTTCCACTTTGGAATGTATGCATTTTTACATACATCGCTACTGATCATCGATTTTTTCAGATTGACTTTATTAAATAAATTTTACAAAATGTTTATTGATATTATCACACTTTATATGTAGTATATACTAAACTTACATAGGCCACACATTATGAATCACAAATGACATGGGACTAATAACATATTATCCTTGCCCACTTGGGTTACACACCATGCCGACTATTACCAACATTTCAATGCTTTATCACTGTCACAATAATGAAAATGGACTATATTTACATAATGCCCTCTGAATTACCAACAACATGTTATAAATGTTATCATGTAAACTGTTGCATCATAATCATCGTAATTAATTAATTCTGTCCAAGGTAATTTCTCCAAGGAAGTTATGTAATAGTACCTTGTAAGAATCTTGTTAGAATCCATGGCTTAAGCAAATCTCTCCATGTCTTCTTAAAGAAGCATTTGATGTGGTCTCATTCATCTCTAATATACTCATACTTATCTGTGAATTAGCACCTAACTTATATTTTATTTTCGTTGTGAATTTAACAACAGTCTAAAGTATGACTTGTATTATTATTATTGTTTTTATATTATTGTTGGTAGGTGCTTTCCTGTCAAGAACGCACTGACACGTTTCAAATGGTATTTCTTTTACGTCCTTCAAAGTAGTGACAGTTGCTGTGACAACCGATGTACTCTGTGCCACGTACATGTAGATAAAAGTAACACTGGATAGAAACCAGATGTAGTGAACAAGGCAGTCTCATCCGTCGAAAAGCATCTGGGCGATCCTATGGAATAAAACATTTCTCTTTGACAAACGTCCCACGGTGTCAGTGCCTGTTTTTGCATACCTGGAACCAGGATTGGTATAAAATATATATATATATATATATATATATATATATATATATATATATATTCAATGAAAAAACCAAAGGTTTCACACATGTTATAGTTAGCTGGACATTTCACTCGTAAAAAACCAATGAAATTCCCCCGTTATAGTTAGTTCGGCTAACTATAACTCGCGCGCCCGCAATGCACTACTGATGACGTCACATATTACATCACTCATGACATGGTCAGTGACATCACTCATGACATCACTGATGACATCTCAAATGACATCACTGATGACATCATCCAGTGAATGTGTGTTTTTCTGAAAATTAAATATGTTTAATATATGTATATCTCAAGGTCGATGGAAGAATAAATGAGTGTATAAGTGTCTAAATTGATGATTTGTTTTTGAAAAATTGATTGTATTACTGACTGATTAAGTGTATCTTTTTGAATACATGGCTAAGTGAGTAATATTTAAATGTGTAAATACCTGTATCAGTCTCTCACTTTGTATATAAGTGGCTGCATGGGTTGGTGAGTAGCTACATGAGTGTCTATATAGGTTATTAGTTGGTTTTTTGAGTATCAGTATGAGTGTCTGAGTGTCTTCATGGTGCGGTGGGGGGTATTACGTAGTGCATAGATGCATGAATGTGTGACTCACTGTTTGTATGTGTTGAAGACAGCATGTGTGCAGGACTGTATGGGTGGATGAGTGTGTGCATGGGTGTGTTAGTGAGTGAATGACTGTCTCAATAGTGTCTTCATAAGTAACTACATATGTTTTAAACTAGTATATGTGACTATTGGTGTTTATAAGTGAGTATATGTGAGAGTGAGAGATTGGTAGACTTCCTGTATGAATAAGTATGTGTTTCTATAAGTGATTGTTTAAAAGACTAAGTATGTGTAAGTTTCTGTAAAAGTAAGTGTGGTGGTGTGTGTATAACTGTATATGCAAGTAAATGGATGTTTGATTCTTTATTAGCATGAGTGACTATGTGTGAGTAACTCTATGGATGAGTGGCATTGTGTTACAGGATGTTTAGGTGTATTAGTACATATGATGTGTGAGTACATGTATGAGTGACTGTATCGGATTGTTGGTGGATGAGTGGATGTGTATGTGGATCTTAGAATTACTGAATAGGTTGTTGTAACTGTTATTGGTATATCCATTTTTTTGAAAATTTCAGTCTCTATTTTTGAATGTTTGTATCAAAGGTTATATTAGGGTGAGAGGAGGTCTACCACTCTGTCACAAGGATAATGTCATCAGTGATGTCATTTGAGATGTCATCAGTGATGTCATGAGTGATGTCACTGACCATGTCATGAGTGATGTAATATGTGACGTCATCAGTAGTGCATTGCGGGCGCGCGAGTTATAGTTAGCTGAACTAACTATAACGGGGGAATTTCATTGGTTTTTTACGAGTGAAATGTCCAGCTAACTATAACATGTGTGAAACCTTTGGTTTTTTCATTGAATTTCTAAGGTTTTTTAAATGCTAATTCCTAACTATAACGTGTGTGAAACCCATGGTTTTTTCAGTGAATTTGCAAGGTTTTTTAAATGCTAATTCCTTACTATAACGTGAGTGAAACCCATGGTTTTTTCAGTGAATTTGCAAGGTTTTTTAAATGCAAATTTTTTTTTTTTTCTTCTTTTTTTTTTTTTACATATTTTTATTTTAATTGTCTATCCTTTTTTAAAGACTATGGTTAAATTTTAAAAATTCTACAATATGTTTTTATTTTACAATTTTTTTAAAATAAACAGGTAAAATTTATTAGCAATACATTTTTTTTTTTTTTTACCGTGCGCGTACGGTAAGCGCACGTCTTGCTGTAATTACATTAGATTTCTACGCTGTTTGCGTTCATTTACGCAATTTGCGTAGACGCACGTCACGCGCGCATAGCGCGTAACGCGTACGCTGCACGCGCACGTTACGCGGAAGTGAAGGGGCGTGCCTGTTTTGCGCATGCGCGCGTGCGCGTGTCTTTTTTACGCGCATGCGTACTTTTGCCGTAAGCGCACCGTAAGCGTACCGTAAGCGTACGGTAGGTCATGTGATCATGAAACACAACTTTTGATTGGTTGAAACTACTTTCAGTTCTAGAACTCTCCTACACCACACCCATTCCCCTCATTTCTGCTTGTGATCCCTTAGGAGAAGGAGCTGGGTTGTCTTTGTGATACGATGGCAGAACAGCAGAGCCCTTCTGAGAGTGAGGCTAGCAGCACTACCTTGAGGCAGAGAGCGAGGAAACAAAAGACCTCTTACATATGGGAGTATTTTTCTTTTCCAGAAGGCCAGCAAAAGGTAAATGCACCCTTAGTGACTTGTAAGCTGTGTGGCCGTGTACTTTCAAGAGGGAATCCCGACAGGAAGTATTCCTTTGGGAATCACACCATGATGAGACACCTTAAGGATGTACACAGAAGGACACATGCTCGACTTACTGAAGGTAACCCTTCAGTAAATCAACCAAGCACATCCACAGCAGCTCAGCCTGGACCATCATCTGCAGTGCCGAGTCCTTCTTCTGCAGGTCAGGTGAGCCCTTCATCTGTGGGGGGAGCATCTCCTTTTTCTGGTCCTCTGGAAACTAACCCTCGGTTTCTGAGGGTTGAAATACGGTGCGCCACTTGTCATGATCTAATTTGTTATAGGGAGACCAGTATTTCCCTAGTGAACAATAAAATAGATCAGCACACTTGTCGTACCGTCTAATATTCCCATTCTTTCTTTCCTCTGTCCCTGCATGAACACAACGGCTCTTTTAAGAGCCAACCTTACCTTTCATCTATTTTTTATATATGTTTTTAAAACTTTTTTTTGATTTTTTTTTTTACCGTACGCGTACGGTACGCGTAATTATTTTATTTTTTTTAAAAAACACTAAAAATCAATTATCACATTACAAGGTCCTTGAGAGACTACAAAGAAAAACTGAAAATGTGATTGTGGAGAAGTGGAAAAAAGGGACCATGATATTTTTGACTTCCCGTACCCACTCAAAAAAATATTTATTCATTTAAAAATTTTTTTAATTGCTTTAAAAATGGTTCTAGTTTTCGAAAATTATCTATCTCAATCTGAAAAAAAAGAAAAAAGTATTAATATTTAATAAAACATTTTATAATACAGTACACATATTTACATATTTTTCCCCAAAAAATTTTGCCTTTTTTTTGCTGTTTTCAAAACGAAATTTCTTTGCCAATTTGAAAGCACACTTACTACTCTTTTTTTTGGCAAGCGATAAACACTTTTACAGACTGACACATTATGAATCCACTTTTCAGATTCTTAAAAAAGCACATGTCCAAACTGCTTTTTCAGACCAGCACCATTTGTAACCTGGGTGACTGCCTACACTCCAGCAAGGGCAACCAGCCTTAGTGATGCTGTATGTATTTGCATTACTGAGTCCAACCTCAAACCCCACTCGCTTGTGAATACTGTGCATGATTCCACATGGTAAGCAGCTGGGTGTGTGCTAAGAGTCTGCTTCTGCACCAAAAAATGGCTCCCCCTTTCCATCTAATACAACTGTGAAATCACCAGAGCAATACGCAATAAATCTCTGCCTGTAATTCCTATTTGCACACAGAGTCATGTTTTCACATTAGTCACAAAACGAAATTTCTTTGCCAATTTGAAAGCACACTTACTACTCTTTTTTTTGGCAAGTGATAAACACTTTTACAGACTGACACATTATGAATCCACTTTTCAGATTCTTAAAAAAGCACATGTCCAAACTGCTTTTTCAGACCAGCAACATGTGTAACCTGGGTGACTGCCTACACTCCAGCAAGGGCAACCAGCCTTAGTGATGCTGAATGTATTTGCATTACTGACTGAAACCTCAAACCCCACTCGCTTGTGAATACTGTGCATGATTCCACATGGTAAGCAGCTGGGTGTGTGCTAAGAGTCTGCTTCTGCACCAAAAAATGGCTCCCCCTTTCCATCTAATGCAACTGTGAAATCACCAGAGCAATACGCAATAAATCTCTGCCTGTAATTCCTATTTGCACACAGAGTCATGTTTTCACATTAGTCACAAAACGAAATTTCTTTGCCAATTTGAAAGCACACTTACTACTCTTTTTTTTGGCAAGTGATAATCACTTTTACAGACTGACACATTATGAATCCACTTTTCAGATTCTTAAAAAAGCACATGTCCAAACTGCTTTTTCAGACCAGCACCATTTGTAACCTGGGTGACTGCCTACACTCCAGCAAGGGCAACCAGCCTTAGTGATGCTGTATGTATTTGCATTACTGAGTCCAACCTCAAACCCTTAAACTATTCTTTTTTTATACCAGTACACCTTAATTTATCGTGAAAACATAGTCCATATTATTTTACATGTTCCTCACATTTAAATTTCTCCCAAAACAGAAAATAATAAACACAACTTCAACAAAAAGAATTGCATTTCTATTATTCATTTCTTAATTTACCATATACATCCCCTCTCAAACTCTAAACTCACCTTTAAAATTAGTTAGTTGTGAAAGAAATGTGGCACTCAAACAGCAGATTATCAGAGCCAGGATCTCTGTTCTTTACACCTCTCTCCTCTCAGCAGAACCAGATAATGGCAAACTTTCCCTCTCTTTTTCCACACATATACATGTTAATTTCAAATCTCAGTGCTTCCCCCTTTTTTTCAAATGTAATCACACATTTCTATTGGTTGAAAACCAACCCTTTTCCAAAAGTACCCTTCCCCCAACTTGACTTCTGCCTAGTACCCTTCCCCCAACTTGACTTCTGCCTGCTACCATAGCAACAGCTCATGGAACACTGCTGTGTGGAGTTAGGTCAGAAGTTCACCAAACAATGTTTCAATTCCACAGAGCAAGAGTGCTTGACTTTTCAAACCTAACAGCAAATCCATAGTACTGTTCTTTGGTAACACATTTTTCTGTACCAATACAAAACATGCTTCTATAAATTTACACATACAGCCTAGTTTTTAGTGTAGAATGGTATGAAACAGCCAATCAGTTCTTTTTTAAAAAAAAAAAATATGTATGCCTCCATTTCCAAACTGTCTTTCATTTCTTTTTACCATTCTACTGAAATACACCTCCTGAGTGCATCCAGATCTCCTTGGAAGATGTTCACAGTGTGGATTGTAGGACACAGCTATGTCTTCTGGAGTGAAAAGTTTGCAGAGAAAACAGGTATGGTGAGAGACCTTGCTTTGCCAAATGTAGACATTAAATGGATTGGTCAGAGAGGGTTAAAGTGGCACCAATTGATGCCATTGGTGAAATCCTTCATGCAAAACCAACACCCTGACCTCATAATAGTGCACTGTGGTGGCAATGACCTAGGCACTTTGACTGGGGTAGGTCTGGAAATGCTTATGAAGGACACCTTTGCACAACTGTTTTCACTTTTCCCTAAAACTGCCTTTGTGTTTTCTAACATATGCCAAAGGCAAAATTGGAACTGGTCCAATCATTTCTGTCCGCAGATTGACAAAGCAAGAAAGCACGTCAACAAATCTGTTTCTGCTTTCCTCCGTGACTATGGTATGGGTTCCATTTACCACAACAACTTGCGTTACGACATGCAAGACATTTATAGAGGAGATGGTGTGCACTTCAATGATGAAGGGAACAGAGTCTTCCTCTTGAACCTTAGACTCTGCATCGGTACTTACTTGTAGGTACCACTAAAAAATCACTTCATAAACACAACGGCTCTTTTTAGAGCCCCCTAATATCTAAACACTTAAATCTGCATTTCATTTCTTTTTTTATTTTTATTTTTTACCGTACGCTTACCGTACGTGTACCCCGCGATTTTTTTTAAAATCAATAAATGTTTTCTTTGTACTTTTCTGTCCTTCTTTGACCCCCTTACAAATGTTAGGGGGTCTGTAACTCTCCTCCTTGCCCCCTTTTCTTGTTATCACTCTTTTTTTTCTGAGTGAAACACACGAAATGGCGGCCGCCGCTTCCTGGTTTCGACCGATTCGAATGTTTACTAAGATCTAAGAGCCAATCAGAATCGCGCTCGCGCACGCCACCGTACGCGTACGGTAAGCGTACCGTAAGTGCACCGTAAGTTTGCTCAGATATATATATTGATTTAAAGGCTATTTTCTCAGAATCTACTGAACAGATTTACACCAAACCTACAAAAGGCACTTCCTTGACCTGAGGACTACCTCTCTGCCAAATTTCTAGTAATTCTGTTCAGCCGTTCGGGCTGTAGCCCTGTCTAAAGGTCCTATGGAAAAATGCATGGGAAAAACGCGTTTTGGGACCCCCCTTTTATCTCAGCCCCCGCTTGACGAATCCCCCCGAGACTTTAAGGGAAGGAGCGGAGCGTAGCGCCCCACCTATTTTGAAAAATTCACGAGGATTCGTCGACCGGCGCCAAAGTTATTCAAAATAGAATGTTGCGGATTTCCTATGGAAACGTGGTCCTAACTATAACTACCTACTGGCGACCGCCAGTAGGTAATATATATATATATATATATATATATATATATATATTCACTGAAAAAACCATAGGTTTCAGGCACGTTATAGTTAGGAATTAGCATTTAAAAAACCTTAGAAATTCACTGAAAAAACCATAGGTTTCAGGGGCGTTATAGTTAGCTGGACATTTCCCTCGTACAAAACCCTAGAAATTCCCCTGTTATAGTTAGTTCAGCTAACTATAACTCGCGCCCCCGCAATGCACTGCTGATGACGTCACATATTACATCACTCATGGTCAGTGACATCACTCATGACGTCACTGATGACATCTCAAATGACATCACTGATGACATCACTGATGACCTATGGTTTTTTCAGTGAATTTCAAAGGCTTATTAAATGCCAATTCCTTACTATAACGTGCATGAAACCTATGGTTTTTTCAGTGAATTTCAAAGGTTTTTTAAATGCTAATTCCTATCTATAACTTATCTCTAAAGATATCATGAAAAGCATTCTTTTTTAAAAGTAGGGTGCAAATTAGTTTTGTGGAAAAGCATCTTTGTGATTGGTTCAACGTGGAGTACATATCATAGGATAAAATTTGCTCAGCTCAACCACACCTGCTACTTGCATTTGGAAGGCACTGTTGGAACTTAAAACAATCGTGAACTTTTAACCTGCACGCGTCGTTAAATGTTCAAGAAAATGTTGCAAAAAAAATCGTTAAGTTTAAAAAAATTGATGAACTTTTAACCTGCACGTGTTGTAGAATGTTCTAGAAAGTGTGTTGATAGAATACGTTGCACTTCTGACTTCTATGTGTTGTTAAATATTAAAAAAACGGTTCATATGGAAAATTAAAAAGAAACCAATAGAGAAGTTTTGAAACCTAAAAGAATCAAGGAACTATTCTAATGTATTCTTTACATGTATTTATGTGTGCAGCAACAAAATTATAGACACAACAGCACTAGGAAGAGGAAGAAGCAGGGAGTGGGGGGAGGGGGGAGATGGGCAGAATGGCACACATGCACAATTAAGTACAACACACATATAGACCAACAATGGCCAAAATGAAACACACCAACAAGGAGCACAAGTCACACAACCCACCAACATCACACCACTAAACGAGCATAGAAGTGAAAACCACGCTGCATTATACAGTACTAATGGATAGGAAGCTATACCAAAAGGAAGCATGGAGACAACTTTCAGATAAAGAATGTTACAAGATTGTGACTCGGTCAACTTATGAGCAGAGTATAACCAACTTTCATACGATTCTGAAAAAATGGCATGACAAAGGGATTTTAAGGGACACAGACTATAAATTTATTTTGTGCGAAGCACCGGAAATTCCCACCTTTTATCACTTGCCTAAGGTGCATAAGTGTCACAAAAATCCACCAGGAAGACCGATAGTATCTTCTCTGAACAGTCTATTGGAAAATGTATCTATTTATATTGACTGCTTTCTGAATCCACTAGTCCGGGACTTAAGTGCATACATTAAAGATACAAAAGACTTTCTACGTGCAATCTCGAATATTAAATGGGAACAGGACATGTGGCTTGTGACCCTAGATGTCACCAGCTTGTATACAAGTATCGAACATCATAAGGGACTGAAGGCAATTGAGTTCTTTCTAAAAAAACGACATGCAAAGTATTATGAGCATAATGCAATGATCATGGAATTTGCAGAATTTTGTTTGAAAAACAATATTTTCATGTTTGCAGGAGAATTGTACCATCAACAGCAGGGGACTGCGATGGGCACGTGCTTCGCCCCCAGCTATGCGAATTTATTCGTAGGCTGGTGGGAGAAGCACGTGGCCTGGGCAGGGGAGAACGAAAAATGGCTAGACAAAATTGCATTATGGGTCCGTTACATAGATGACCTCTTCATTATATGGAAGGGGTCATATGAGGAGGTGACTCTCTATGTAGCGGCCCTGAACAAAAATGATTGCAATTTAAAGTTCACTGAATGTATCAGTAAGACCCAGGTACCCTATTTAGATTTAACAGTCTATATTGAAGACGATAAGATTCAGACAACACTATATCGGAAACCTACAGCTGGAAACAGCACACTTCATGCAAAGAGTTTCCATCCGAGTAGTGTAATAGAAGGGGTCCCATATGGGGAACTTGTCAGAATAAGGAGAAATTGTACCGTTGACAAGGATTTTATTAAGGCAAAAGATGAAGCATTCAGCAGGTTAAGGAAAAGAGGGTACAAAGAAAGAACATTGAACAGGGCAGAGAAGAAAGGGGAACACCTGAGAAGACAGGATTTGATAATGGGAGAACGTAAGCCCCGGAACACAGACAACAGTAATGTAGTGAGGATGATAACCGAATATTCGGCCCAGTCATCAGAGGTCGTACAGATTTTCCGAAGAAATTGGAAAATATTAAAAACAGATGTAGTTATAGGGCCACATATCCCAAAGACCCCACAGATCACGTATAGGAAAGGACCTGCCCTAAAGGATCACCTCGTAAGGAGCCACTTTCCCACGAACCCCAAGAGAAAAGATTTAATAACAGGGTTTTTACCGTGCATGAATTGCAAGGCCTGCAAGAATGGAACCAAGGTGAAAGAATTCTCGATTCCAGGCAGAACCACAAAAAGAAAAATCAACAAATTAATAAATTGCAATACCGAATTTGTTGTATACTGCCTGTCCTGTCCCTGTGATTTAAAGTATGTAGGGAGTACTATTCACCCCGCCAAAAAGAGAATTCTGGAGCACATGCGTGCTATAAAAAATCATGATGTCAATTATCCGGTGGCACGCCACTTCAAGGAGTTTCACAAGTCCAATCCGAACCTTTTGAGGTTCTTCTGCCTGGATCACGTCCCAAAAGATGAGAGGGGTGGGGACAGAATTAAGAAACTTAGAAGACTCGAATCCAAATATATATTAGAGATGCAAACCAAAAGCCCCTCTGGGTTGAACAACGAGGAAGAGCTCTGGGTACACATTACATAGTAACCTGAGAGCAGCAAATATTTACTATATCGGTATTACCCTAACTTCTTCTCTGTGAAAGGTTTGGCAGGCAACAAAGGGGATGGAACAGGGGAGACACTGATTAACAAAGAGATGAGTTTAGACAACAGGGGTTATTGATGATGACTATATAGTAGCAACGACATTAACCTCTGGCTGTGTATGCCCATTCAGGGCTGAAATTTAAAAAGGTGTATCTCATGAATTATTATGAACATCGAATGTATATATGTATTATAAACTGTGTAAATACATGGAACTATACATGATATCAAAGCATGTTACAAGATGTCTGCCCATTAAGAGATCTTGAAAAGTGATACAATGTTTCCCTCCTCTATTTCAATGATATAGAAAGTAGCGATCTCCTCTCTCGATGTCAATGAAACTTTATTATTTGTTTAAAATGACAAAAAAAATGTAACCTTACCGACATTGACAAAGGCGTGTAGCCGAAACGCGTCTGTCGGATGTTTTTCTTGTTTTGTTGCTGAATAAATCTTAAAGAAGATATCCCATGGAGTGCGCCTCATTCATGATCCGGGATAGGGTCAACGACTAGGAATATATATATATATATATATATATATATATATATATATATATATATATTCACTGAAAAAACCATAGGTTTCAGGCACGTTATAGTTAGGAATTAGCATTTAAAAAACCTTAGAAATTCACTGAAAAAACCATAGGTTTCAGGGGCGTTATAGTTAGCTGGACATTTCCCTCGTACAAAACCCTAGAAATTCCCCCGTTATAGTTAGTTCAGCTAACTATAACTCGCGCCCCCGCAATGCACTGCTGATGACGTCACATATTACATCACTCATGACATGGTCAGTGACATCACTCATGACATCACTGATGACATCTCAAATGACATCACTGATGACATCACTGATGACCTATGGTTTTTTCAGTGAATTTCAAAGGTTTTTTAAATGCCAATTCCTTACTATAACGTGCATGAAACCTATGGTTTTTTCAGTGAATTTCAAAGGTTTTTTAAATGCTAATTCCTATCTATAACTTATCTCTAAAGATATCATGAAAAGCATTCTTTTTTAAAAGTAGGGTGCAAATTAGTTTTGTGGAAAAGCATCTTTGTGATTGGTTCAACGTGGAGTACATATCATAGGATAAAATTTGCTCAGCTCAACCACACCTGCTACTTGCATTTGGAAGGCACTGTTGGAACTTAAAACAATCGTGAACTTTTAACCTGCACGCGTCGTTAAATGTTCAAGAAAATGTTGCAAAAAAAATCGTTAAGTTTAAAAAAATTGATGAACTTTTAACCTGCACGTGTTGTAGAATGTTCTAGAAAGTGTGTTGATAGAATACGTTGCACTTCTGACTTCTATGTGTTGTTAAATATTAAAAAAACGGTTCATATGGAAAATTAAAAAGAAACCAATAGAGAAGTTTTGAAACCTAAAAGAATCAAGGAACTATTCTAATGTATTCTTTACATGTATTTATGTGTGCAGCAACAAAATTATAGACACAACAGCACTAGGAAGAGGAAGAAGCAGGGAGTGGGGGGAGGGGGGAGATGGGCAGAATGGCACACATGCACAATTAAGTACAACACACATATAGACCAACAATGGCCAAAATGAAACACACCAACAAGGAGCACAAGTCACACAACCCACCAACATCACACCACTAAACGAGCATAGAAGTGAAAACCACGCTGCATTTATACAGGATGTGTACAAAGGCCAGTCATTGGTGTTGTGGGATGTCTGCGACCGTGGTCATCATGGATGAGATGCCCAGCATGTGGCACATGGTCGAGTTCACTGTGTATTATGTTGCCAAACAGCTGCTCCTCCCTCCCACGAGCCCCCTCACTTTTGTACGGTGCGCTGTTGTATCTCATGCACTTGTACAGCACACCATTGTAATGCCTATTTGCGCATGTCCTGCTACATTCCAACTACACCATCACAGTGCCGTTTGGCGGTGGTGCATGCCACTTTACAACATCGACTGCTGCGGCTCTTGTAGCAGGCCACACCAGAACACAGAGACACACTTACCGCAATTGCTGTACACGGACATGTCCGAGACACCCCGTTCCCCTTGCCGGATAGGCACACCCCTGCACTGACCTGTGAACCCCAGACCAGCACACGCCAGCTGTGCATGCAGGAGGATGCGTGCGTAGCTACACGTCCAGGCTCACTGCCAACGCTGAGGTGACAGCACACTGTGATGTTGCAGGGCTCGTGCCTATCATGCTAAGACAATGACCACAGGGACATACTTACTAAGATGTGGGTTTGGGGGGCATTGGCGGTCCTGGAGTTGTTGAGATGAGTCTTCTGGCCCTCATGGGTATCCCTGTATCATGATCATTGACTCTATGGCACCTGTGGGTGTTCTGGTGTGGCTCTTGGCTGTGTTCCCTTTCATGGTGCAGGTAGTTGTCCTGCTTAACACCAGCAGAAAGCAGGTGTAAAATCCCTGGTGCTAACGTGTCTTATCGCCGGAATTTGTTTTGCATTGCAATTGGTGTGAAAGTTGTGATGTGATTTTTTTCGTGGGCAGAACAATATACGGATTGAGCAGTGTATCTCGTCAAGATCCAGCACCTGACGCACTATTCCCAATCAATATAAATACAATGAGATTTCTTAATAGATTTTGTGTGTACACTGTAAGTGCAGCCAATACCTCAGTGCAATTCAATACAGGATTTTAGTATTTAGAATAAATTGGAAAGGTGCACCTCGTGTCTTTTTGCACGAGAACGGCTAGTCTCCATTTCATTATCAGCACTTTAATGGAAGTAAAGTTGAGATAAATCTAACACACTATTCAGAAGTTGGTGCAAACTGCAGATATCACAAGTATTCCAGCGATAAGTGCCCCAAAATTTAACACCATGGTGGACTCCATCAAATAACAGTAATAAGAACAAGAAAGAGTCACACAGCAGTTAAGAGAACAACCAAAACCGTTATTATTTTTTTTTCAAACTTTATTTTTTATAATAATAAATATGTAAACGATAAACTATTTTCAAACTTTATTTTTTTATTAACATATATATGAAGGATAAACTAATAAACTAAATGCAACAACAATAATACAAAACAACAAGGCGGAACACTCCTGTGGAGACCATGGATGTCGACGACAGACCTGGAAAATCAGAAAGATTGTTAAAAAAAAAACAACATGGTATTCTCAACAAAATACCACAAGAAACAAATCACAGATATATAAAATGCATACAGTCTAACAAAATTTTATAAGTTTAACTTACAAAAACTGTAAATGTTTCCGCTTTAAAATATTTACCGAATCTGAGGAATTTTTTTTGCAGAAGGCACCACGCCCACAACGTTTTTCTTCAGTGGTGAGGAATTTTTTTACTTTTCCCAAGGGGCAAACAAAGACCAATGCCACCTTGATCACGTGCAAGATTTGCAAAAGAGTTCTCTCACAAGGGGATCCTAACAAGAAATACTCGTACGGCACGGCAAGTATGATGAAACACCTAAGGACCCTTCATCCTTACAATCTTGCACGAGAAGAGTGCAAACAGATGAGAAACACTCCTATTCTGTATCTGTAAAAAAGAATCACAAATAAATGTATATTAATAACTTTCAAAATGATACTATTCCATTACTGTACAAACACATTTTATATAAATAATGACTAAGAAACTATGTCCCTGAACCACAAGTGTGACGATGGTTAAAACACTACATGCATAGTGCATACTACTTTGAAGCAGTTCATGCCCTTCTAAAGCCTACCTCACTAAGGGCCTCATGTAGGTAGCCAAATACCGGTCGGTAACGGCCGATTTTCGGTAAATATGCCGTTACCGACCGGTATTCAGACAAGTGAGATGTAGGAGTCCAAAAACCACTTTTCGGTAAATATGAGGCGGTAAATACCGATTCATAGTTACCGAATTCTAAAATACCGATTCATATTTACCGAATACATTATTAACGAATCGGTAAATATGAAGTGGTAAATATGAAGTGGTAAAAATTGAAAATGACATGTAGGAGCAGTCGGTAATTAAGAAATCCAGGAAAATCGGTAAATAAGAGTCGGTAATTAACACGGATGGAAAGCAGGTGGTAACCATCAACAATGCACATAAGCAATCCCAAAATGCAACAGCGTGGACAACATGGCCGCCATGTACGTCATTGCAAGGCGCCTACGTCTACAGGCAGCAGGACTGAGGGTGTGGCGACGGGAGGAACAAATCTACAGACAGCGCATCACACTATTCCAGCTGACTGATGCAGAGATACATGAGAGGTACAGGCTACACCCCGAAACCATCATGGACTTAATCAGGGACCTTCACCCACTCCTGGACCAGCCAATAAGAAGGGCGCACGCCATACCCCCACATGTGCAGGTGCTCTGCAGCCTACATCTGTTGGCATCCGGCAGTTATCAGGTGGTGATAGCTGCGGTGGGTGGGGTATCCCAGAGTTGCCTGTCACGTTTCTTCAGGAAGTTCCTGGATGCTATGATGCAGAGAATGCACCACTACATCAGCTTCCCAAACACACAGGCTGCACTGCAGAAAACAAAAACAGACTTTTATCACATGGCACAGTTCCCCCATGTCATCGGCTGTATTGATGGTACACACATCCCAATCTGTCCTCCAGCTGACACAGAGCACATCTACAGGAACAGGAAGTCCACCCACTCCATCAATGTGCAGGTGATCTGTGATGCAGGGAACATCATCACAGATATTGTTGCAAAGTTTCCTGGGAGCACCCACAACTCTTACATCTTCCAGAATAGTGGGATCTACACACGACTGAGAGCCGGAGAATTCGGAGAGGGATACCTGCTGGGTAAGTAACAGTGACGCCCCTTGAAACCTGCAAATCAGAGTGTATAGAGGCATGTAACTGATGGTTCCCTTTTACTCATCCAGGCGACAGTGCATATGCATGCCGTTCATTCATCCTCACTCCCTACCTACACCCAGCAACCCAGAGTGAGAGACGATACAACGTGGCCCACAAATCTACACGCAATGTGGTGGAGCGCACGTTTGGACTGCTGAAGAGCAGGTTCCGCTGCCTCCACAAGAGCGGAGGCGCACGCCAGTACAAACCCATCACCTGCTGCAAGATAATTGCCACTTGTGCAATGCTGCACAACCTTGCCACGAAAAAAGGTACAGATGTGGAACTAACATATTTTGAGGACAACGAGGATGAGTCAGGCCAGCCAGAGGGCAGCGCAGCTAGAGTGCCAACTGCAATCGATGGGAGAGAGAGACGGGCAGAGATCACATGCAACTATTTCTGAGTAAGTGAGGGGACACAGCGAGTCGTGAGAAGTCATGACGTAGTTTAATGTGGCACCACGCCATGAACACATGAACAGGCCAATCTGGCAATATGCCATCTATACAATGAGTATGTCCAGGGTTACGTCACCCAATGGCAAGTGGATAAGCAGGGCCACATCAATGTTTGCGCATACGCGCTGCAGTGGTGGATTGCACGGCCTGTGCATCCTCACTAGAGCCAACCCCAAGCCGCCTGCTGCTCCTGCGTGCTTCGGGGACGGGGGGTGTGATGCTGCTGCTGGTGTCGATGCTCTCCGCAGCATCCCCTGCAGCAGTTGTCGACGCCTGACTTGTCAATAGCACCCCTAGTGCACTTGTCACCTGCACCATCCCCCGTGACAGGTCGCTGCAGCACTGTGTTAGGCCCTCCTGCATCGTCACAGAGCGCCGGCAAAGTAGGGAAGTCGCAGTTGCCAGACGGTTGAGTGCCCTGCTGGTAGTGTCCCTTCTCTGGCGTTCCCGGCGCCGTGCTTCGATGTCAGCATCTAATTTGCTGCACAACTGCTGGATTGACTGGGACATGTCCCGAATGCCCGCAGCCATGCCGCCAATGTTTGTGTCCATGTTGACTAAGCTTGTCCTCATCACCCGCATGTGCCTCTGGACTGACATAACTGCCTTTGATTGCAGGCGCTGTTGCTTCAACATTTGGCCCTCGAGCCCCAAGAAGACACCATGGCCGTCAGTGGGTGCTGGTGGACTCTGGACACGCGACCTGCGGCGCCCTCTTGCTCCCGTCTGTGCTGCCTGTGATGTTTGGGGCACAGTGGGATGGCTCCCTTCCTGGGGCCCGGTGCGGTCTTCTGGGCCCATGCTGTCGTCTGACGAGGTGTCTAAGGCTCGTAGCCTGGCTGCTGGACGCCTCCTCATTCTCACACCTGCAAGCGGAGATGTGGCCGGTGAATCGAACATGAGTGGCGATGCTGGCTCTGGTGGTGGTGATGCTGGCTCTCGGTGAGGTGATGCTGGCTCTGTGTGCGGCGAGGCTGGCTGCGTAGGTGGTGCGGCTGCAAGTGGGCCTGCTCCCTGGTCTGCACTCGTGCTGGCTAGAGGTGATTTTTGTGGCCGGTGTGCCGTCTCCCCTGCAGCATGCCCTGTACTGCATGATGTCACATCTGTGGACAGAAAAACAACATTGGCTCAGTGTCCCCGAAGGGCTGCATTGCAAGCGTCACAATAAATCATTTCACATTCCAATCTGTCCTCTGTCTCCTTGTGCCTCGAGTGCGTGACATGCCTTGTTGCCCTGTGACATTTACGTCATGGTTAGTGTTGCCCTGACTACATCTCCCGGAATGCATTGCCTGTCTGCACTGACACGTGTGGACTGCAGTGTGATTCTCGTGTCACAATGGGGAATGTGGGATAGGGGTAGGGGCGGCTACATTGCTGTGCTTTCGTCTTACCTTGGTGTGTTGCGGCTCTGGCAGAGCTGTCGGCGTCCCCAAGACCCACGACGCTCTCTTGCTCGAGTGTGGCCGCCACCAGCTCCTCCAGTTCGGTGAGGGCAGGTGCCCTGTTGGTTCCACCTCCGGTCTGGCTGGCCTCCTTCTGGATGTCGCCCATCTTCCTCTTGGTCACAATCCTCAGGTCATACCAGCGCTTTTTGAGGACCTCAATTTCCCTGTGGGTCACTCCCACAGCATTGACCTGCGCCTGGATGGCCAGCCATATGTTGCGCTTTTCGGCCTCAGGCACTTGCAGGGATTGCCTCCCAAACAGCTTCTGGTGCTGCTTCACCACCTCCTCCACCAGCACCTGGAGTTCCTTGGGGCTGAATTTGAGCTTCCTCCTCCTTTCCCCTCCGTCTTTCTGTGTGCTCTGGCTGGACATGCTGTTCGTTTCCCGCTCGCACATGCAACTGCTCCCTGCCTCTCCTCTGCACTCCGAGCCTCTCCAGGGTCGGCTAATTATGTACACCTGCCTGGGTGTGGCCACTTCGGCTAATTGTGTACACCTGCCTGGGTGTGGGCAGTTCCTGGTTGGGTGGGCTGTCGTTGCACAGGATTAGCTGTTTCGTCAAGTCATGTGATGTTATTTACCGAATCCGTACGTACCGATTCGGTATTTTCCGATTCGGTAGATACCACCTCGGTATTTTCCGATTCGGTAGATACCACCTCGGTATTTTCCGATTCGGTAATTATCACCTCGGTATTTACCGAATCGGTGAATTCCGATTCGTATTTACCGACTGTTACCGAATCGGTAACTGTTACCGAATTTTTACCTACATGTAACTTACCGATTCTAATTTACCGATTCGGTACGGCTCGGTATTTAAGAACCGGTAAAATTTATTTACCTACATGAGGCCCTAAAACTCTACATGCTAACTGACTAAATGATTACAGTACTATAAGGAGACACACTGGGTGAGTGACAGGGTGTTTGCTAGAAGAGTATGAATACTAACTAGGGAATTGAAGGTGTGAAACACAACTGTGTAGGTGATTAGAGGACTGCATCCATACTGCATAGGCATTTAAAGCAGTCCATGTGCTAAGGCCTGGCTCTCTGCATGAATACTTGGGTACTGACTGAATGATTAGAGTACAGCAAGGAGAGTGCCTAGGTGAATTGATAAGTGCTAGGCTTTCCGCGCAGGGAATGGATTAGTACTTGGTACTGAATGGGTCACTAGAGGAGTGCAAAGGGAGTGACAGGATGTTTGCTGCACTGTATGGATACTGACTAGGAAATTGAAAGTGTGAAAGACAAGTGTCTAGGTGGTTAGAAGACTGCATGCATAGTGCATAGAGGTTTGAAGCAGTCCATGTGCTAAGGCCTGGCTCAGTGCATGAATACTTAGGCACTGAGTGAATGATTAGAGTACTGCAAAGATAGTATCTTGGTAAATTTATCAGTGTTTGGGTTTTAGCACAGTGAATGGATTAGTACATGGTGCTGAATGGGTCACTAGAGGACTGCAAAGGGAGTGGCAGGGTGTTTCCTGGAAGTGTATGGATACTGACTAGGGAATTGAAGGTGTGAAAGACAATTGTGTAGGTGTTAGAGGACTGCATGCATAGTGGATAGGGGTTTGAAGAAGTCCATGTGCTAAGGCCTGGGTCACTGGATCAGTACTTTGGTACTGACTGAATGATTAGAGTACTGCAAGGAGTGTGCCTGGGTGAATTTATAAGTGGTTGGGTTTTGGCGCAGTGAATGGATTAGTAAATGATGATGAATGGGTCACTAGAGGAGTGCAACGGGAGTGACAGGGTGTTTGCTGGAAGTGAATGGATACTGACTGGGGAATTGAAGGTGTGAAAGACAAGTGTGTAGGTGGTTAGAGGACTGCATGCATAGTGGAGAGGGGTTTGAAGAAGTCCATGTGCTAAGACCTGGCTCAGTGCATGAAGACTTAGGCAGTGACTGAATCATTAGAGTACTGGAAAGAGAGTGTCTTTGTGAATTTATAAGTGTTTGGGTTTTGGCACAGTGAATGGATTAGTACATGCTGTTGAATGGGTCTCTAGAGGACTGCAAAGGAAGTGACAGGGTGTTTCCTGGAAGTGTATGGATACTGACTAGGGAATGGAAGGTGTAAAAGACAAGTATATAGTATGTTAGAAAACGACATGCATACTGCATAGACATTTGAAGCAATCTATTTGGTACTTAGAAACTGACTAAATATTCAGACTACTTCTAGGACAGTGCTTAGGTAAAACTTTTAAATGTTCAGTTCTGCCACAGTGAACAGAATAGTACATGGTACTGCACCTTAGTGTCAAACCCTGACTCATTTTATCAATGCATAAGCAAAGACTACCTTCTAATGCTACTAAAACTTGACAACATGACAGGTTTTAAAAGAGTTATCTGCTAAAAAATACACGATGTTACCAAATGCTTCTCTCACAGTGCTTCCCAAATGCACACAGACTCACAGTGTGATTCTAGACAACAATCACTATACCTAGGAGTTTACCAAAAATCATTCACTACTGTGGAAGTGGTAAGGGAACTGCACACAATCTTCATATTTCAGGACTGCACTTTTCTGTCAAAGCCTGACTCATTTAATCAAAGCATAAGCAAAGACTGGCTTCTAATGCTACTAAAACTTGACAAAATGACAGGTTTTAAAACAGTTATCTGTCAGCAAATACATGATGTTACCAAATGCTTCTCTCACAGTGATCCCAAATACACACTAACTCACAGTGTGATTCTAGACAAGCACCACTCTCCCTAGGAGTTTACCAAACCTCATTCACTACAGTGCAAGTGGTAAGGGAACTGCACACAATCTACATATTTCACGACTGCAATTTACTGTCAATGCCTGACTCATTTAATGAAAGCATAAGCCATAACTGTCTTCTAATGCTACTAAAACTTGACAACATGATATGTTTTAAAACAGTTATCTGTCAGCAAATACAAGATTTTCCAAACACTTCTCTCACAATGGTTCCCAAATGCACACAGACTCACAGTGTGATTCTAGACAAACAACACTATCCCTAGCAACTTACCAAAACTCATTCACTACAGTGGAAGTGGTAAGGGAACTGCACACAATCTACATATTTCACGACTGCACTTTAGTGTCAATGCCTGACTCATTTAATCAACGCAAAAGCAATGACTGGCTTCAAATGCTACTAAAAATTGACAACATGACAGGTTTTAAAATAGTCATCTGTCAGCAAAAACACGATGTTACCAAATGCTTCTCTCACAGTGGTTCCCAAATGCACACAGACTCACAGTGTGATTCTAGACAACAACCACTATACCTAGGAGTTTACCAAAAATCCTTCACTACTGTAGAAGTGGTAAGGGAACTGCACACAATCTTCATATTTCAGGACTGCACTTTTGTGTAAAAGCCTCACGAATTTAATCAAAGCATACGCAAAGACTGGCTTCTAATGCTACTAAAACTTGACAACTAGACCGGTTTTAAAACAGTTATCTGTCAGCAAATACACGATGTTACCAAATGCTTCTCTCACAATCCTTACCCAAATGCACACAGAATCACAGTGTGATTTTAGACAAGCAACACTATCCTAGGAGTTTACCAAAACTCATTCACTAGTCTGGAAGAGTTAATGGTACTGCACACAATCTACATATTTAAGTACAGCACATCAGTGTCAAAGCATGACTCGTTTAATCAACGCATAAGCAAAGACTGGATTCTAATGCTACTAAAACTTCACAACATGACAGGTTTTAAAACAGTTATCTGTCAGCAAATACATGATGTTACCAAATGCTTCTCTCACAGTGATCCCAAATACACACTAACTCACAGTGTGATTCTAGACAAGCACCACTATCCCTAGGTGTTTACCAAAACTCATTCACTACAGCGCAAGTGGTAAGGGAACTGCACACAATCTACATATTTCACGACTGCAATTTACTGTCAATGCATGACTCATTTAATAAAAGCATAAGCCATAACTGTCTTCTAATGCTACTAAAACTTGACAACATGACATGTTTTAAAACAGTTATCTGTCAGCAAATACACAATGTTACCAAACACTTCTCTCACAGTGGTTCCCAAAAGCACACAGACTCACAGTGTGATTCTAGACAAGCACCACTATCCCTAGGAGTTTACCAAAATCATTCACTACTGTGAAAGTGGTAAGGGAACTGCACACAATCTTCATATTTCAGGACTGCACTTTTGTGTCAATGCCTGACCCATTTAATCAACACACAAGCAATGACTGGCTTCTAATGCTACTAAAACTTGACAACATGACAGGTTTTAAAATAGTTATCTGTCAGCAAATACACGATGTTACCAAATGCTTCTCTCACAGTGGTTCCCAAATGCACACAGACTCACAGTGTGATTCTAGACAACAACCACTATACCTAGGAGGTTACCAAAAATCATTCTCTACTGTGAAAGTGGTAAGGGAACTGCACACAATCTTCATATTTCAGGACTGAACTTTTGTGTCAAAGCCTGACTCATTTAATCAAAGCATAAGCAAAGACTGGCTTCTAATGCTACTAAAACTTGACAACATGACCAATTTAAATCAGTTATCTGTCAGCAAATACACGATGTTACCAAATGCTTCTCTCACAATCCTTACCCAAATGCCGGCAGACTCACAGTGTGATTTTACACAAGCAACACTATCCTAGGAGTTTACCAAAACTCATTCACTAGTCTGGAAGAGTTAATGGTACTGCACACAATCTACATATTTAAGTACAGCACATCAGTGTCAAAGCATGACTCATTTAATCAACGCATAAGCAAAGACTGGATTCTAATGCTACTAAAACTTCACAACATGACAGGTTTTAAAACAGTAATCTGTCAGCAAATACATGATGTTACCAAATGCTTCTCTCACAGTGATCCCAAATACACACTAACTCACAGTGTGATTCTAGACAAGCACCACTATCCCTAGGAGTTTACCAAAACCCATTCACTACAGTGCAAGTGGTAAGGGAACTGCACACAATCTACATATTTCACGACTGCAATTTACTGTCAATGCCTGACTCATTTAATGAAAGCATAAGCCATAACTGTCTTCTAATGCTACTAAAACATGACAACATGACATGTTTTAAAACAGTTATCTGTCAGCAAATACACGATGTTACCCAACACTTCTCTCACAGTGGTTCTCAAATGCACACAGACTCACAGTGTGATTCTAGACAAGCACCACTATCCCTAGGAGTTTACCAAAATCATTCACTACTGTGAAAAAGGTAAGGGAACTGCACACAATCTTCATTTCAGGACTGCACTTTTGTGTCAATGCCTGACTCATTTAATCAACACACCAGCAATGACTGGCTTCTAATGCTACTAAAACTTGACAACATGACAGGTTTTAAAATAGTTATCTGTCAGCAAATACACGATGTTACCAAATGCTTCTCTCACAGTGGTTCCCAAATGCACACAGACTCACAGTGTGATTCTAGACAACAACCACTATACCTAGGAGGTTACCAAAAATCATTCTCTACTGTGAAAGTGGTAAGGGAACTGCACACAATCTTCATATTTCAGGACTGCACTTTTGTGTCAAAGCCTGACTCATTTAATCAAAGCATAAGCAAAGACTGGCTTCTAATGCTACTAAAACTTGACAACATGACCAATTTAAATCAGTTATCTGTCAGCAAATACACGATGTTACCAAATGCTTCTCTCACAATCCTTACCCAAATGCACACAGACTCACAGTGTGATTTTAGACAAGCAACACTATCCTAGGAGTTTACCAAAACTCATTCACTAGTCTGGAAGAGTTAATGGTACTGCACACAATCTACATATTTAAGTACAGCACATCAGTGTCAAAGCATGACTCATTTAATCAACGCATATGCAAAGACTGGATTCTAATGCTACTAAAACTTCACAACATGACAGGTTTTAAAACAGTAATCTGTCAGCAAATACATGATGTTACCAAATGCTTCTCTCACAGTGATCCCAAATACACACTAACTCACAGTGTGATTCTAGACAAGCACCACTATCCCTAGGAGTTTACCAAAACCCATTCACTATAGTGCAAGTGGTAAGGGAACTGCACACAATCTACATATTTCACGACTGCAATTTACTGTCAATGCCTGACTCATTTAATGAAAGCATAAGCCATAACTGTCTTCTAATGCTACTAAAACATGACAACATGACATGTTTTAAAACAGTTATCTGTCAGCAAATACACGATGTTACCAAACACTTCTCTCACAGTGGTTCCCAAATGCACACAGACTCACAGTGTGATTCTAGACAGGCACCACTATCCCTAGGAGTTTACCAAAAATTATTCACTACTGTGAAAGTGGTAAGGGAACTGCACACAATCTTCATATTTCAGGACTGCACTTTTGTGTCAATGCCTGACTCATGTAATCAACGCATAAGCAATGACTTGCTTCTAATGCTACTAAAACTTGACAACATGACAGGTTTTAAAATAGTTATCTGTCAGCAAATACACAATTTTACCAAATGCTTCTCTCACAGTGGTTCCCAAATGCACACAGACTCACTGTGTGATTCTAGACAAACAACACTATCCCTTGCACTATACCAAAACACATTTCTTCATCTAGAAGTAGTACTACATTTTAGTATAGAAACATAACATAACTCATTTCACAAATTCATAAACAATGACTGGTTTCTAATTCTACCAAAATATAAAAACAACACATTGTGTCTGCAAACACATGAAAAACACAAATGCTTATCACAAAATGGTTTCTACATGCACACACACTGTCAATAAGATTGTTGAGAAAAAAAGTACTACCAACACTTTAGCAGGAGAAATACATTAGTCTGATTAATATCAAAATAGTCCACATACATCCCCTCACAATTAAATAACTCATCTTTCAAGTTCTTTTGTAAATTAAGAAGTATATCAGTCACTCACCATATTTTCTTTTACATAATCTCTGCACTGTGCACCTCTCAGCAAAAACAAAGAATGGAAAAGTTTCCCTTTCATTTTCCACACATATACATGTAATCATCAAATCACAATCCTTCACACATAAACTCAAAAGCAAACAAACATTTCTTTTGGTTAAACATTTCAACCCTTTCCAACTGAAATACATTTCAACCCTTCCCCCAATCTGCCTTCTGCCTGTTACCATAGAAACAGCTCATGGAACACTGCACTGAGCTCACAGGTCACAAGTTCAGCACACAATGTTACTAAACAAGACAGGAAGTGTGCTTGACTTTTCAACATATGAGCTTATCATATATAATGTTCCTTACAATCTGTTTTTGTTAACCAATAAGAATCATACCTTTAAAAAACAGAAATATACACCCTACCTTTCAGTGTAGAAAGTAGTCATACAACCAATGATTTCTTGTTTTCAAAAAACATTGCCGTGGATCCGCGCACCCAACGCGTGAGAATCCGTGCACCCAACGGGATAGGATGCGCGCACCGTGCGCGCATTTCGCCGTTTTTTTTTTAAAGGGGGCCCCAAAGGGGTCCTTCTGGGACCCCCTAAGCACCTCTAGAGGGTCAGAGTATTTCCACTCTGCCCCCTTTATATGTTTTACACACTTATTCCCCTTGCTTCTTCAGCCTCGCTTCTACCGAGGCAGAAAATGGCCGCCAACAGTTCCTGGTTTCGAATGTAGAGAGACACTCGACAGCCAATTAGCATTCAGCACGTGATCGGGAGGGTGCGCGCTCAGTTCGGGGAGGGTGCACTTACGGTGCGTGTAGGGTGCCCGGATCCTCCGCGGCCATAGATATTTATGTACTTTTAACTCTAATTTTCTCAGGAACAACTGAACGGATTCACACCATATATACAAAAGGCACGAGTCCGAACTGAGGACTACCTCTTTGCCAAATTTGGTGTCATTCCGTTCAGCGGTTCGGGCTGTAGCTGCGACAACAGATCCTATGGGAAATTGCATGGGGAAAACGCGTTTTGAGACCCCCCTATTTTCTCAGCCCCCGCTTGATGACTCACCACAAAACTTTCAGGGTAGGAGCGTAGCGGAGCTGGCCAAAAGTTTGGAAAATTTCACGAGGATTCATCAACGGGCGCCAGACTTATTGGGAATAGAATGTTGCGGATTTCCTATGGAAAATAGGTCCTAACTATAACTACCTACTGGCGACTGCCAGTAGGTTATATATATATATATATATATATATATATATATATATATATATATATATATATATATATATATATATATATATATATGAAACAGTCTCGTCTCACCAAGTTTCTCCAAACAACAAACGAGAGTGGACCCAAGTTAAGTGCTGGTTTTCTTATTTTATTTCTTTAGTATGTCGCCATGACGCGTTTCGACAGCTCCCTGCCTTGATCACATGACAGCATTACTTCGTGTGCTCAATCCATTTAAAGTGACAGTGTCCAATCAAACAGTTCATAGACATAAAAGACATATTTTGCATGATGTTTACGCAAGTTTGAATGATAATCGCATGGATGCTTAAATAAATGTTGTAGCTAACAGTCATATAATGTAAATATATAAATACAAATAATACTAAGTTAGCAACACATTTTTTTACAAAAACATAATCGGAATTCAATAGTTTGCATAAATGCTTGGTTCCTGAATTATGTATTGCAAGACATTTGCCAGTCCCATTATAATGTTGAATCTTTTTTCAAAATAGTTTGCTTAAATGCAATGAAGGGCTGGTGTAGCCTAATGCTTATTATGTTGAATGGACCACTTATTCAAGTGCCTAAAATGTGAGAAAATTAATAAAATCTAAAAAATCCCCATATTACAAACAGCTATATTTTACCCTAATTTTTCTGATATTTTAAAGTGCCCGTGCCTTATTTACTAAAATATTGTCACATTGCCTTTACCTCATCATATGCTGATTATGTTTCTTATGCACAATTTCATTTTTAGGAGGTAATAAAGGGTATTTGACGTACCAGTGTATAGACCAGGGTTCAAGAAAAGGAGTTTATGGATGTATTCTAGAGTAATTGATTCCCACTATTGTACTTTAAAATTAAAATAAATATGTATATAAATATTAAATACATAAAATGTTAATAAATACAATTCAATTACTAAAATCACTCCATAAAATCTTTCCAAATTTACAATATAAAAACAGCATAAAAGGAAGAAAATACATAGAGGATAAAAGGTCCCCAGACTCAGTAAACATTTGAACAAAAACCATGGGTATAAAATGTATGCATTTGTTTTGCTTGTTATGGATAATGCCAATGATGTCATTCTCAATCTAGATAAGTATGCAAATCCTCACTGGTGTTAAGGCCCCCCGGCTGCTTTGTATCCATTTCTAAAATATATTTAGTTTCAAGGCGCCTTAGTTTGTGTTCCCGATCACCTCCTCTCTTTAGTGGAGGGATAGCATCAATGACAAAATATTTCAAATATTTAAGATTGCTATCATGATGCAATTTAAAGTGCCTCGCTACCGGGTAACTTGGGTCATTGTTGACGATGGCCCTTGTGTGTTGCAAAATGCGTTTGTGGACAGATAACTTGGTGCTGCCTATATATGATAGATTGCAGCTACATTGCAAGACATAGATTGCAAATTCCGTCCGACATGTCAAATGTTGTTTTATATCAGAGGCTTTGCTACTAAATGCAGTGTTGTATGAGGTTTTATTTATGCCATACTGGCATGCTTTGCAGCTAGAGCATTTAAAGAAACCGTTCCTGGCTACTAACCATCCTGTCTGCTGTTGTTCTTCAGGATTTTTCCGAACCAAAGCATTGGCCGTTGAAAATGATTTTCTGTAGGTTATAGCCGGATGCTTAGGGAGCATTGCTCCAATTACTGGGTCATCCCGGACTATAGGCCAATTTCTTCTAATAATGGTTCGCAGCTGTTGTTCCTGCCTGGAGTAGGTTAGTATCAATCTAGTCGGTTCCTTGTCCGTCTTCCCTTTACTTCTGCTCGCTATCTGTGATTCGCTCTCTACCTTGAGTAAATCATGTCTGGAGCGTTTCCTAGATTTGACTATAGCATTGTCAATAGATACACTCCTGTAACCTCTTTCTAGGAATCGCTTTTTACTTTCTAACTGTTTCTCATGCAAGTCGTGATCGTCGCTACAAACCCTACGAATACGCAGCATTTCCCCGTATGGGATGCTTTGTATTAAATGAGGAGGGTGTGCACTGGATGCATGCAACATAGTGTTCCCTGCCGTATCCTTACGATATAGGGATGTTGTCATGTTATCATTTACTATGTTAATTTGTACATTCAAAAAAGTTATATTTGTCTTGCTAACATTAGAGGTAAATTGCAAATTCACATCGTTATTGTTCAAAGATGCCACAAATTCATGTGCCTCATTTTCCGATCCACTCCATATAACAAACAAATCATCTATGAATCTAAGCCACGAGATGACATTATTCTTAAAAACAATTTCATGCTTCCTCATGAGGACCAGCTCCTCCCACCACCCCATAAATAGACAGGCATAACTGAGGGAAAAGCTGGCCCCCATGGCTACACCCTGTATCTGTTGAATCATTTGATTTTTGAACATGAATAGGTTATTTTCCAAACAGAATGCCAGCATGTCCAACAACATTGTATTGTGTCGTGCAAATTTGAGAGGTCTATTAGCTAAAAAATATTCCACGGCTTTAAGACCATCTACATTTTTTATGCACGTGTATAAGGAGGAAACATCAAGAGCTATTAAGAGCCAACCCTTTTGCCATTTTATATCAGCTACTTTTCTGATAAAATCACTGGTATCTTGTACAAATGACTTTAAATTTTTAACGTGATCCTGTAAAAAGTAGTCAATATACCGAGACACATTTTCCAAAAGTCCATCACAGGCCGATATTATGGGCCTTCCTGGTGGTTTGTTGATGTTCTTATGTATTTTTGGGATAAAATACAATGACGGCGTTATGGGATACTCCTTCTTCAAATACTTGTACTCCTCCATGCTCAATAAACCCATGCTTTTCCAAGCTAATAATTTAGAGAAAAGAAGATTCTGCACAGATTTATATTTCATTGGAGTGCTCCTTCGATAACAGTTAGTGTCATTTAACTGAGAATACGCTTCCTCCAAATATTGCTTTAATGGCCATTTATATATATATATATATTCACTTAAAAAACCATAGGTTTCACACATGTTATAGTTAGCTGGACATTTCACTCGTGAAAAACCATTGAAATTCCCCAGTTATAGTTAGTGCAGGCAACTATAACTCACGCGACCGCAATCCTCTGCTGATGATGTCAGATATTACATCACTGTATTTAGACACTTATTTAACCATGTCTTCTTCCATTAAGTTTTAGCTATATATATATTACAAATATTTTTTTTTCAGAAAGACACATATGTCATCAGTGATGTAATATCTGACGTCATCAGCAGAGGATTGCGGTAGCGTGAGTTATAGTTGCCTGCACTAACTATAACTGGGGAATTTCAATGGTTTTTCACGAGTGAAATGTCCAGCTAACTATAACATGTGTGAAACCTATGGTTTTTTAAGTGAATTTGCAAGGTTTTTTAAATGCTAATTCCTAACTATAACGTGTGTGAAACCTATGGTTTTTTCAGTGAATTTGTATGGTTTTTTAAATGCTAAGTTATGTATTTTTTTATTTTTTTTTAAGGTTTTTCACCATGCGCGTACCGTACGCGCACGGTGCGCTTCGCGCACGGTGCGCGTGCTGTGGGCGCACGGTGCGCTTCGCACACCGCGTGCCCACGTTACGCAGTTTGCGTAATTTTTCCGTTTCTACCGTATGCGCACGCTACGCGTACTCCGCGATTTTTCGCAAAAAAATTAAACAAAATTTTGTCCCTTGGGGGTCCTTCTGGGACCCCCTGACAAAGGCTAGGGGGTCAGGAACTGTCCACCCTGCCCCCTTTTCACATTCTCCACCTTTGTTTTTCACCCCCTCAGACTGCGAGAGACAAAATGGCGGCCGACACTTCCTGGTTTCGACCGATTCGAATGTTTACTAAGATCTAACAACCAATCAAAATCGCGCTCGCGCACAGCAGCGTGCGCGTACGGTGCGCGCTTATAGATATATATATGCTTTTAAATGCTATTTTCTCAGGAAATACTGAACAGATTTACACCAGACCTGCAAAAGGCACATCCCTGACCTGAGGACTACCTCTCTGCCAAATTTCAAGTAATTCTGTTCAGCCGTTCGGGCTGTAGCTTGGACTAAAGGTCCTATGGAAAAATGCATGGGGAAAACGCGTTTTGGGACCCCCCCTTTTTCTCAGCCCCCGCTTGACGAATCCCCCCGAGACTTTCAGGGAAGGAGCGGAGCGGAGCGCCCCACCTATTTTGAAAAGTTTGCGAGAATTCGTCAATCGGCGCCAAAGTTATTCCAAATAGAATGTTGCGGATTTCCTATGGAAACACGATCCTAACTATAACTATCTACTGGCGACCGCCAGTAGATAATATATATATATATATATATATATATATATATATGCCATCTAAAGCCAACAAGCAGGGGGCTGTCCATAACAAAGCTTCCGTAGAGCTACCAATCCAAGGGCTTGAAACATGAACAGCCAACTTGTGGGGAGGGGTCTGCCGTAGGAAAATCAAGCCAATCTTCCGCGGGTAAATCCAAATACCACTCTAAAGCGCTTTTCGGCACCAAGACAGAGAGACGGACACCTTCTTCTTTGGTTGATACTGCAGCCGCAGTGACGTTTTATTTAAATCATCGATTCAGTGCAAAAGTCGGGAAGACGCGTTTCGGCCAACTGGGTGGCCTTGCTCACATGAGTGCATCGCAAGAGAGTGACGTATTTATACATAGAAGGAAACTCTACGATCGTCATAATTGGCTAATAGCTGATGACATGATAATAGACATAGTAAAAACATCTTACAAAACTTTTGATTGTTTTAACATAAAGAATTCATTCGTGTAATTTCTCGAGTGTATCTTAATGTGCAAATACATATGATCCAATACTTAGTTTAACTGATATTCGGTCTTAGTGTCCGCATGGCCGAAACAACATAATAAGCACAAAAAAGCGGTAAATCCTGCTAAAATTGCGCTATATGTTCCTCCACAAATGTACTTATTTACAATTGTAGTCAATACATAGTAAAGCATAAAGCATAATATATTAACATATGGCTTTCAATATTCACAATAAATTGACGACCATTTTGGATTCTCGATGCGCTAGACATTTTTCACGAACGCATCAATGAAGAACTTAAAAAACTATATGTCAAAACTAGAAAAACCAAGATGAATGATAATTCTAGAAATAATCATGATTACTTCCAACTCATGGATAAATTAAAATCCAATTCTTTGGTTGTTTTCAACAACGCGGACAAAGGAGGCAATATCGTCTTGTGGGGCAAGAAACAGTACAGGGAGGAGGCATATAGACATATCAATGATGCAGAGTGCTATGAACTTTTCAATGCTGCAAATTTCAGAAAAATCAATAAAGATTTCAAAGAAGACCTTAACTGTTGGAAAAGGGAGGGCTTGATCACTAAGGATGTGATGAATTTTTTACATAAAGAATTTCCTGTCCTGCCCACATTCTATCTTATTCCAAAAATACATAAACAAGTTGATCCAGTGCCGGGTCGGCCTATTATTTCAGCGAAAGATAGTATTTTTGAGAATACTTCACGTTATGTGGATCATTATCTGCAGGAACATGTTGTTGGTTTGCCCACTTATATTAGAGACACTAAGGATTTTCTGTTTAAATTGAATTCCATCCGATGGTCCGGGGATTATATGTTGATGACCTTAGACATTTCGTCTTTATATACCAGCATTAGGCATCATGATGGGTTGTCTGCAGTGGATTACTTTTTAAAGAAACGCTGTATTTCAATGTATAGACATAATGAAATTCTACATAAGATGATTCATTGGTGTTTATATAATAACATGTTTATGTTTGATGGGCAGATTTACAGACAAAAACAAGGCGTGGTGATGGGGGCATGCTTCTCTCCCAGCTACGCATGTTTACATGTGGGCTGGTGGAAGGAGCATGTCCTCATGGGCCACCACAGGGATCTGTACGATAGACATGTTATAGCAATGTGGAGATATATCGATGATATATTCATAATTTGGGATGGTACATTTCAACAGGCTGAAGACTTTGTAAGAGTGATCAACTGTAATGACTTAAATTTGAACTTTACCTCACATATAGACCCGGTGACAGTTAATTTTTTGGATGTTACTGTCTATATTCAAAACAATTCTATTGAAACATGCTTATACAGGAAGTCAACTGCGGGCAATACCTTGCTTCACGCCACTAGCTTTCATCCTCACCATACTATATCCAGCCTCCCCTACGGGGAATTTTTGAGAATTCGTAGAGCCTGTAGCAACAAAGAAAAATTACTGATAGCCCAGGAAGCAGCTAAAATCAGGTTTCTACAGAGAGGATATCAAGCCAACAAACTAGATAAGGCTCTAAGCAAGGCAAACAGCAAAGACAGACAAATTATGTTACTCACTATACCAGGCCCCAATACCAATACTATGGGTCCATTAAGTCCAAAATCGAGCAGTAATAGTGAAATCAATCAAGACAAGACAACTTGCAGATTGGTTTCTACATATAGCAGGCAGGCCAATGTCATTCGTTCCATTATCAAGTCTCAATGGCCCATAGTTTTAACTGACACAGTGCTTTCCCAAACATTGCCGATACAGCCCAACTTCACTTACCGCAAGGCACATTCCATGCGGAGTGATTTAGTTAAAACGAGCCCAGAATTAGACACAAAAAGCATCTGGTTATCCCCTAAAAAGGGTTTTTATAAGTGCAGTACATGTAGGGCGTGTACATTTGGTATTAATACCAAATCCTACTGTACTCCATTCTCTGATTCTTCTATTAACATCAGAGGACATTACACATGCCGTACGGACTATGCTGTATACATTTTACAATGTGTTTGTGGATTACGCTACGTCGGTAGTACCAAACTGCAGGTGTATGTGCGCATTTTACAGCACTTACAGGCCATGGTAAATTCTGATCCCTCTTACCCCGTGGCTCGTCATATAAAATTAGAACATGATAACAAACTCAATGTTCTTCAATATTTTGTTATAGACAATGTCCCAATGAATAAACGAGGGGGTAACCGCGAAAAGCAATTGAGACAACTGGAAACAAAATACATAATTGAATTGGATTCTAAGGCTCCAAGAGGTCTTAATTTATGTGAAGATTTTTTGTAAATACTCCCAATTCTAATAGGATCTACTGTTAAGAATCACTTTCCATTTCTGTTTATTTTTACCTAGGAAACCATCTGTATCTTAATATAGTCCATTGGTTCCTTTGCTTCTCAATGTCTCTTGAGTTTATATACTGATGTAATGTGATTCATTTTCGATGGTAGTTTTTGCTGAAGATGTGTACGCTGCTTTAATCTCATTTTTTTAATTTTTTTTCACTTTATTTGGTTTAGGAAACTTTATTTATACACCAAAAAAAAGGTTTTTTGATTAAACAAATAGATTGCACTTTACACGGTTAGCACTTTAGGGTTTCTCAACATTGTCCATTGTTCATAGAACAGATGTGATAGGCTCTAATAGACTTTATAAATGTTACATATGAATTCTTCAGTTGTGTTCTATCGAGTGCTCTATGGAAAAATTTGGTTCAAACAAAGTATTTGTACTGAGAATCCAAAATGGTCGTCAATTTATTGTGAATATTGAAAGCCATATGTTAATATATTATGCTTTATGCTTTACTATGTATTGACTACAATTGTAAATAAGTACATTTGTAGAGGAACATATAGCGCAATTTTAGCTGGATTTACCCCTTTTTTGTGCTTATTATGTTGTTTCGGCCATGCGGACACTAAGACCGAATATCAGTTAAACTAAGTATTGTATCATATGTATTTGCACATTAAGATACACTCGAGAAATTACACGAATGAATTCTTTATGTTAAAACAATCAAAAGTTTTGTAAGATGTTTTTACTATGTCTATTATCATGTCATCAGCTATTAGCCAATTATGACGATCGTAGAGTTTCCTTCTATGTATAAATACGTCACTCTCTTGTGACGCGCTCATGTGAGCAAGGCCACCCAGTTGGCCGAAACGCGTCTTCCCGACTTTTGCACTGAATCGATGATTTAAATAAAACGTCACTGCGACTGCAGTATCAACCAAAGAAGAAGGTGTCCGTCTCTCTGTCTTGGTGCCGAAAAGCGCTTTAGAGTGGTATTTGGATATATATATATATATATATATATATATATATATATATATATATATATATATATATATAGATATAGATATAGATATATAGATTACCTACTGGCGGTCGCCAGTAGGTAGTTATAGTTAGGACCGAGTTTCCATAGGAAATCTCAAAATTCTATTTTGAATAACTTTGGCGCCGGTTGACGAATCTTCGCAAAATTTTCAAAACTAATGGGGCGCTCCGCTCCGCTCCTACCCTGAAAGTTTTGGGGTGATTCGTCAAGTGGGGGCCGAGAAAAAAGGGGGGTCCCAAAACGCGTTTTCCCCATGCATTTTTCCATAGGAACTTTAGTCGCAGCTACAGCCCGAACGGCTGAACAGAATTATGTTAAATTTGGCAGAGAGGTAGCCATAAGGTCCATGAAGTGCCTTTTGCAGGTTTGGTGTAAATCTGTTCAGTATTTCCTGAGAAATTAGCATTTAAATCAATATATATATCTGTACGCACGCAGCGTGCGCGCACTGAGCAAGTCCTGTGCGCGCACCTTGCCGTGCGCGAGCGCACTTCTGATTGGTTGTTAGATGTCAGTAAACATTCGAATCGGTGGAAATCAGGAAGCGGCGGCCGCCATTTTGTCTCTCGCATAAAGAGGGGGTGAGAAACAAAGGGGGAGAACTTGAAAAGGGGGCAGAGTGGGGAGATATTGACCCACTAGGCATTGTAAGGGGGTCACAGTAGGACCTTGTAAAAATAATAAAAATTTGCAATTAAGTGAAAAGATATAAGGTGGCTCTAAAAAGAGCCCTTGTGTTTATTGTGTGTTTTTCGGTACCTACAAGTAAGTACCGATGCAGAGTCTAAAGTTCAAGAGCAAGACTCTGTTCCCTTCATCAGTGAAGTGTACACCATCTCCTCTATAAATGTCTTGTATGTTGTAACGCAAGTTGTTGTGGTATATAGAACCCATACCAAAGTCTCTGAGGAAAGCAGAAATAGATTTGTTGACGTGCTTCCTTGCTTTATCAATCTGCGGACAATGTTGGTTGGACCAGTTCCACTTTTGCCTTTGCATATGTTAGAATATACAAAGGCAGTTTGTGGGAAAAGTGACATCAATTGCACAAAGGTGTCCTTAATAAGCATTTCCAGACCTACCCCAGTTAAAGTGCCTAGGTCATTTCCACCACAGTGCACAATAATAAGGTTAGGCTGTGGGAGATGTAGAAAGGTTTTCACCAAAGGCATTAATTGGTGCCACTTTAACCCTCTCTGACCAATCCATTTAATGTCTACATTTGGCAAAGCAAGGTCTCTCACCATACCTCTTTTTTCTGCAAATTTTTCACTCCAGAAGACATAGCTGTGACCTACAATCCACACTGTGAACATCTTCCAAGGAGATCTGGATGCACTCAGGAGGTGTCTTTCAGTAGAAAGGCAATATGAAATGAAAGACAGTTGTAAAATGGAGGCACACATACTTTTTTTATAAAAAGAACTCATTGGCAGATTCAAACCATTTTACAGTTAAAACTAGGCTGTATGTTTAAATTTTTAAAAGCATGTTTTGTATTGGTTCAGAAAAATGTGTTCCCACAGAACATTACTATGGATTTGCTGTTAGGTTTGAAAAGTCAAGCACTCTTGCTCTTTGGATATGAAACATTGTATGCTGAACTTCTGACCTCTCTCCTCACAGCAGTGTTCCATGAGCTGTTGCTATGGTAGCAGGCAGGAGACAAGTTGGGGGAAGGGTACATTTGGAAAGGGGTTCAAGTTTTCAACCAATAGAAATGTGTGATTTCATTTGAAAAAAAGTGGGAAGCACTGAGATTTGAAATTAACATGTATATGTGTGAAAAAAGAGAGGGAAACATTGCCATTTACTGGTTCTGCAGAGAGGAGAGAGGTGTAGAGCTCTGATATTCTGACTCTGATAGTCTGCTGTTTGACTGGCACATTTCTTAAACAACTAACTAATTTTAAAGGTGAGTTATGAGTTTGAGAGGGAAAGTATGTGGTGATTTTTGAGATAAATATTAGAATTGTGAATCTTCTTCAAAAGTTATGTTTTACATTTTGAGGTTTGGGAGATATTTGACTGTCTTGAACTTGTAAGATATTAAGGACTATGTTTTCACCATAAGTTAATGTGTACTGGTAACAATGGGGAATACTGTTTTGTGCCTACCATCAAACCATGAGTCTGTGTACAGAGAAGAATTGTTGACAGAGATTTAATTTGTGTTGCTGTTGAAAAGTAAGACTTGCAGTTGAAAGAAAAGGACAGCTTGTTTTTAATTGTGATGGTTAGGATTTAGCAGAAATCACTTTGAAAGAAAAGAGAGGAAAATGGCAGCACATTTGAAATTAGCATTAGTTCTGTAAGAATTGGTGACCCAGGAAAGGGGCAGCCTGTGTTTTGTGCCTACCAACACAGTATGAGTCTGTGTGCATATAGGAATTGTTGTCTGAGATTTAATTTGTGAAGTTGTTGTTCTGTAAGGATTGCAGACCCAGGAAAGGGGCAGCCTGTGTTTTGTGCCTACCAACACAGCATGAGTCTGTGTGAATATAGGAATTGTGGCCAGAGATGTATTTTGTGTTGCAGTTGTTTTGTAAAACATGCACTTGCAGGAAAGGGACAGCTTGTTTTCTTCAAATGTGGTGGTTAGCACTCAGCAGAAATCACTTAATCGCAAATTGGAGGCAAAAGCTAAAAACTTTGAAACCAACAGGGTAGATTTCCCTTTCAAAATAGCAAAGGCACATGTAGATGCCATATGTTCAAAACTGAAAATAACCCTTAGCACACATGCACTGTTACATACATCCCTGCAGTCTTCATGCAGTTCTGGAAGTCTCTTTGCTCATCTGTCTTGCACCAGACAATACACAGTCTTCAGAAACACACTCTAGGCACACACGCAGCAGCTTCTCCAACACTCTCATGTGTAGTACTCAGCTCTGTGTGCTGTTTCAGATAGCACTGTGTAATGCAAACACATTCAACGTCACCAAGGCCTCATTTAAATTGATCTAGTCCAACCACTCACCCTGTAACACATGGGCATGGTCTTAAGGAGCTGTTAGGACATGTGCTGTTTTCTGCTTCTGTAAATGATAAGGGAAATGTGTCAGGCTGTAACAGTAATTTGGTACTATTCAGGAACACTGTTTTGTTCCAAAAAACATAGCATGAGTCTGTGTGTATACAGGAATTGTGGGCAGAGATTTAATTTATGAAGTTGTTGTTCTGAAAGAAATGCAGTCCTAGAAAAGGGGCAGCCTGTGTTATGTGCCTAAAATGATGATATGACTCTGTGTGCACACAGGAATTGTGGGCAGAGATTTAATTTATGAAGTTGTTGATCAGTAAGAATTGCAGTCCCAGGAAAGGGGCAGCCTGTGTTATGTGCCTAAAATGATGGCATGAATCTGTGTGCGCACAGGAATTGTGGGCAGAGATTTAATTTGTGAAGTTGTTGTTCAGTAAGAAATGCAGTCCCAGGAAAGGGGCAGCCTGTGTCATGTGCCTAAAATGATGGCATGAGTCTGTGTGCGCACAGGAATTGTGGGCAGAGATTTAATTTGTGAAAATGTTGTTCAGTAAGAATTGCAGTCCCAGGAAAGGGGCAGCCTGTTGTGTTTACACAAATTATCCCTTAGCACACATGCATTGTTACATACATCCCTGCAGTCTTCATGCAGTTTTGGAAGTCTCTTTGCTCATCTGTCTTGCACCAGACAATACACAGTGTCTAGAAACACACTCTTGGCACACACGCAGCAGCTTCTCCAACACTCTCATGTGTAGTACTCAGCTCTGTGTGCTGTTTCAGATAGCACTGTGTAATGCAAACACATTCAACGTCACCAAGGCCTCATTTAAATTGATCTAGTCTAATCACTCACCCTGTTACACATGGTCATGATCTTAAGGAGCTGTTAGGACATGTGCTGTTTTCTGCTTCTGTAAATGATAAGGGAAATGTGTCAGGCTGTAACAGTAATTTGGTACTATTCAGGAACACTGTTTTGTTCCAAAAAACATAGCATGAGTCTGTGTGTATACAGGAATTGTGGGCAGAGATTTAATTTATGAAGTTGTTGTTCTGAAAGAAATGCAGTCCTAGGAAAGGGGCAGCCTGTGTTATGTGCCTAAAATGATGATATGACTCTGTGTGCACACAGGAATTGTGGGCAGAGATTTAATTTATGAAGTTGTTGTTCAGTAAGAATTGCAGTCCCAGGAAAGGGGCAGCCTGTGTTATGTGCCTAAAATGATGGCATGAATCTGTGTGCGTACAGGAATTGTGGGCAGAGATTTAATTTGTGAAGTTGTTGTTCAGTAAGAAATGCAGTCCCAGGAAAGGGGCAGCCTGTGTTATGTGCCTAAAATGATGGCATGAGTCTGTGTGCGCACAGGAATTGTGGGCAGACATTTAATTTGTGAAGATGTTGTTCAGTAAGAATTGCAGTCCCAGGAAAGGGGCAGCCTGTTGTGTTTACACAAATTATCCCTTAGCACACATGCACTGTTACATACATCCCTGCAGTCTTCATGCAGTTCTGGAAATCTCCTTGCTCATCTCTCTTGCAGCTGACAATACATAGTCTGCAGAAACACACTCTTGGCACACACACAGCAGCTTCTCCAACACTCCCATGCGTACTACTCAGGTCTGTGTGTAATGCAAACACATTCAACGTCACCAAGGCCTCATTTTCTTTGCTCTACTCTAAACACTCACCCAGGTTGCAGATGCTTATGGTATGAAGTAGCTGTTAGGAAATGTGCTCTTTTCTGCCTCTGTGATCTACAAGGAAAATGTGTAAGGCTGTAACAGCAATTATCACTTGATCTACCAGAGTAGTAAATGTGCTTTGAATTTGCAAATCAAATTCTGTTTTCTGCTTAGAAGCACACCATGAGGCTGTGTATGCACAGGAATTGTGGCCACAGATATAATTTGTGTTGCAGTTGTTCTGTAAAACATGCACTTGCAGGAAAGGGGCAGCTTGTTTTTTTTCAACTGTGGTGGTTAGCACTGTGCACAAATTAGTAAATCACAAATGAGAGGCAAATGGAAAAACATTTGAAATTAATGAAAAGTAAAAAAAAATATTTTAATGAATTATAATTACAAAAAGGATTTTTTTTTAAGTTCCTTGCAGGTATTGCTGAGCAACAGTGAAAAAAAATGCCTTTAAGGACAAGAAAGAGGAAAGAAAAGCAACAACAAGTATATCTGGACAAAACTGGGAAAAAAAAAATAGGAGGAGAAGCTGGTGATGGCAAAAAGAAAAAGTCTACTGATAAGCAGAGCAGAGATTTCTTAAAAAAGATTTTCAAAAAACAAAAAAATGGCAAAAATAACTGTAAAACAAACAGTGTTTTATGTACAAAGCAACAACACAGTCAACAGCAAAAAAAAAAGCTAATGTACAATCAGAAGTATGTCAAACTGATTTAACACGAAAATTCGATTTTTAAAACATTAGTCGAAAAATGTTTCAGAGAAGAGTGATGTTAAATTTGCTAAAAGATGTGAAAAAATATAAGAAAAAAACAAAATTTATAAAGAATTTTTTTTTATAGAAAATATTGTAAGTAAGGCTTTGGAAATAAAAAGAAAACTTTTTATTCTAATTTTGAATAGGATGCGTAGATTAGATAAATTAGTGAATGCAATGAAGTCACAAAGCAAAAGGAAAAGAGAAGTGAAAAAAAGTAACTTTTGTAAAGTGTTCTTGGGAGAATGGAAACACAGTTCAAGTACTGAACCATTTTTTAATGAAGAGAGTTATCTTCAAAGTAATAGTTTGTTGCATGCACTTGGCACCAATGGTAGAGCATATGAAGTTAAGGATGGTTCTGTGATGGAAAATGAGAAAATGGTCCCAAGAAATGAGGAAGAAGTAATGGCTGCTGAGGCTATGGGGAGACGTCCAAAAGCCCCAGTGTACACTTGGAACTGTAGTAGTATTTGTACTGTGCGTCAGGAATCTATTGATAAATTACGTGACTTTCTAAGAGAATATAGTAAAAAGAGTGTAAAACAGAAGATGAAGGTGCTTCAAACACTAGATCCATGCAGAGTGAGAGAAAATACTGGTTTGCAGGGACATTCTCTGGCTTGTCTATCTAGAAAAGTGTGTAAAAGTGTTTTTCATCATTTTAGGATGCTGGCTGTTCATCATACTGAAATGAGAAAGTTTGTGAGAACATTGTATTTTGCTAAAAGTCCAGCAGTAAAGTTGAATGAGTTGAATAATGCTCTGTTCCGTGGATCTGTATCAGATGTAGTGAAGGTTACTGATGAGATTCAGTTTTGTTACTTTGGTCCAGAACAAGAAAGTGCAGAAAAGGACACAGTAAATGAGGAAAATGAGGAACAGAATGTAGAACTCATTATTACTAAAAATGTTGAGGATGAAATGACAAAATGTACTATCACCTCTAATGAAAGACCAAATATTACTTGCATTTGTTGCCGCAGAAGTCATTATAAAATTCAAACAAGGAATGTTGATCTGTATAAAAAAAGTGAAAATGAAGATAATTATAAGTGGAAGGGTTTTGCAACATATATATTTCTTGAAAATTGTTTTGAATTGGGTGAAGATCAGCGTATTTGTAAATACTGTTATAACAAGTTAGAAGAAAATAGAATGCCGACCAGAGCTGTACATAATAATTTAGAATTGGATGCTATTCCTGCCGAACTTTCTGAATTAAATACATATGAGTCTATACTCATTCAATGTGTTCATCCGTTCCAGACCATAGTACGTATGGAGCCCAAAACTGGTAAATTACCTCCTTCTGATTTACTGAGAGGTTTAAAAGGAAGAGTGGTGTATTTGCCCTTGGATTTGAAAAAAAATATGGAAACTATTGATGCAGATACTTTGGAAAGTGAACCATTAGTAATTCTGGTTAATGGTGTACCTACAAAGAATAAGAAGATTTGGCAGGAGCTGGTAGATGTACGGAAAGTACAAAAAGCAAATTTATATTTGAAAAGGAATAATAAATGGTATGAATCAATTTATATAGATGAAGAAGAAGAAGATTTACAAGAAGACACAGAAACACCAACTGGTCAAATTGAAAAAGTGGACAAGTCAAAGGAAGAAGAAATTTATGAACATTTTAGCATACATCCTCTTCATTCAAAAGAAGTTATGGGAGACACTATTGATCTGTTTCAGATGAAGAAAGCAAAAGGAACTCCCGTGAGTGTATGGGAGAAGAGCTTGGAAGCTCGATGTTTTCCTCAGCTGTTTCCTACAGGAAAAGGTGGACGATACGATGAACGCCCAGAACAGATTCCAGCTTCTGAGTATCGGACTACAAGACTATATGCTGAAGATTCAAGATTTCGTCAAAGTATTCCTTATTTGTTTCATCTTTTATTTGAAAGCGACTTGTCTGCATTATCTTATGCAGTAAATCACATTTTAAAAAGTGGAGTACATCTACATAATGTGTCTGCTAAGGATTTTATGGAGAAAGTGCAGCACCGAGATGATCATTTGGAAACACAACTGATCAATCTGATGGCTTGTCAGCGTGGGACAAATAAATATTGGTACCGACACCATGGTGAATTAAAATGCATGTTACGGAATTTAGGAACTCCTACATGGTTTCTAACCCTAAACTGTGCCGAGTACGCTTGGGATGATTTACTGGATTTTCTACGAGAGGCAAATTCAAACATTAAAAACATTGAATACAAGACAGCTGGAGAACTGTGCTCATTGGATCCAGTTAATGTTTGCAGATATTTCAATCATAGATTTGAGGCTATGATGTCCTTCATCTGCAATAAAAAAAATCCACCTCTTGGAGAAGTAATGGATTTCTTTTGGAGAAAAGAGTACCAGGCAAGAGGTGCTCCTCATATTCATATGCTGTTGTGGATCAAGGATGCCCCAAAGTTTGGAACAGATGCTGATGAGGCAGTGTTATCTTTCATTGAAGAATATGCAACATGTGCTATACCTAAAAGCACAGAAGAGAAAAAGTTAAAAGAACAAGTTTTACGTTTCCTAAGTCATCGGTGTGGAAAATACTGTCGACGGAAGTACAAGACCAAAGATAAATTCTACACAAAGTGTCGATTTGGATTTCCTAGACCTGTTCTTTCACAAGGAAGAGTCAACAGTTTTATGTCAGCTGTGCGACATACTATAACCAGAAAATCTCCCAAAAATACATACAACCTAAGAAGAAAAGAAGAGTCAAAATGTATAAATGACTTCAACCCAGTCATTTTATCCATGTGGAATGCTAACATGGATATTCAGTATGTGGCAGACAATTCTATTGCTGTTGCTCGGTATGTCACATCTTACATCACTAAATCTGAGAAAACAGAATTGAAGGAAATGTGGGAAGAGATTTCTCACGAGAAGACTGTCAGTAAGAAGCTGTACAGTTTCAGTTTAAAGATGTTATCGCATCGAGAAATTGGATCCTACGAATGCTCAGATAGGTTATCATCTGCAAGTCTTTACTCAAAATCCAGAAGAATAATTTGGGTAAGCTTAGGCCTTGCAGGAATGAGAAATCGGGTACTGAAATTTGTTGGAGAAATTGAATATTTGGCCGAGAATGACCCAGAAAGTCCAGATATTTTGAAAACAAACATGTTGGACACATATTACCCAAAAAGAAGTCATCATCTTGAGAACATGTGTCTCTATGAAGTGCTGCAGAACTACATTTATTCACGGAAAGTCACAGAAGACATGGAAAATATAAAGTCATTGGTGAGGAAGGATGTTTGGTGAAGCAAACAAAAGGAAGTTTGATAAATCACAGGAAGCTGAGTTGCGACACTACTGACAAAAAGGAATTTTACTACTTGGCTCTTTTACAGCTGTTTAGGACGAACTACTGGGAGAATTTCAAAGCTATGAAGATTCTTTTAATGCTAGCAAAGACAGCATAGAATGCAGTACTTTCACAACTTATGTCCAAATGTTAAATGAAGAAAATGAACAGGTAGCAAAAATTGCAGCTGAAGTAGCTAGAGACAGTTCTCAAGACAGCCAAAGTTCAGGAACACTTAGTCAAGATCCCCTAGGACAACCAATCATAGAAAATGAAGCTGCAGTAGCCATGACTGAAGTAGAAACGGCTATGAATCAAGCACAGGAAGATTCAATCGACTTACTAAATCTGGAACAACAACTGAATGAAGAACAAAAAGAAATTTATGAAGAAGTCACCAAAAGAATTGATCATGGATTACTACATGAAAAGAAAGAGTGCTCATGCACATCATTTGAACCAATCAGGATGTATGTGAGTGGACAAGCTGGAACTGGTAAAAGTTTCTTAATAAAAGTCATCAGAAGCTACCTACAGCAAAAAACAGCTTCAAATTTGTCTTGTGTGGTCACTGCTCCAACTGGGTTAGCAGCCTATAACATAAAAGGAATTACCTTACATCGCTTGCTAATGTTACCAGTGGTTACAACAAACAAATGATGGACGGAATGCTGACAATGCATACATTCTCCCCCAGTCAAGAGATCTGGGTTAAATCCATCGTTCTTTTGCCCACTACACCACCCCAGTTTAGACATGGCCATATGCAAATCAGTCTTGACCCTGTGCCTCATGGGAACAGTCCAGCCCGAACTGCCAAGCCATGTCTTCCCTGGACCGGAATCAAGCATCCTAGGACCGGTTTCTGGCTATCAGCCGTCATCAGCCAGGATAGCTTGACTCCAGTGGCGTAGTGAGCACGGGTCCCACGTCTGGGAATACCCATCCCACTTAGGGCGAAAAGCGTTACAACAAACAAATGATGGACGGAATGCTGACAATGCATACATTCTCCCCCAGTCAAGAGATCTGGGTTAAATCCATCGTTCTTTTGCCCACTACACCACCCCAGTTTAGACATGGCCATATGCAAATCAGTCTTGACCCTGTGCCTCATGGGAACAGTCCAGCCCGAACTGCCAAGCCATGTCTTCCCTGGACCGGAATCAAGCATCCTAGGACCGGTTTCTGGCTATCAGTGGAAAGGGTATGCTCAGACGTGAGTCCCTTGCTCTCCATGCCACTGGAATCAAGCTATCCTGGCTGACGAGGGCTGAAAGCCCGAAACCGGTCCTAGGATGCTTGTTTCCAGTCCAGGGAGGACCTGGCTTGGCAGTTCGGACTGGACTGTTCCCATGGGGCACAGGGTCAAGACTGATTTGCATATGGCTGGGTTCAAACTGGAATGGCATGGTGAGCAAAAAAACGATGGATTTAGGCCCAGATCTCTGTACTGGGGTGAATGTATGACATTGTTCTGCATTCTGTCCATCAATTGTTGTTTTTGCAAATGTTACCAGTGGAGCATGAGAACAAAATAGAATACCACAAGCTAACTGGAGAAGCATGCTTCGAAGTTTCAAGAGTGTTGAAGAAGATGCAAGTTCTCATTATTGATGAGGTGAGCATGGTTTCAAATTTAATGCTTGCCTTTGTGCATTTAAGAATGCAACAAATTCTTAAGAGAGACTATGACGTGTTATTTGGAGGTAAACACATCATAGTTTTTGGAGATCTTTTACAGCTCACTCCAGTTAAAGGACAACCAGTGTTTAATACTGTGACACATGAAGACACGAAGAAGTCATTAGGAAGCATTGGTAATGCGAATATTTGGTCGTTCTTTGAGTACAAAGAACTCACTACCAATATGAGACAAGCAAATGACGAAGATTATGCAAGTATTCTGAAAGATATCAGAATTGGACTACTCACAGAAGTTGGCAAAAAAGCATTACAGAGTCGGTTGCTACATAATTTATTTCCAAATGAAGAAATAGTTGCAGAGAAAATATACCAGAACATTACAGAAAAAAATACTGTAATCTGCTTAATGCCAACACTACGTGAGTGCTCAATATTCAATGAGGAACTTTTGAAATTGGAAAAGGAAGAGATTAAGAAAATGGAAGCAGAGGACAAAATTCACCATGAAAGAATTACTTTTACATTAACAGGCAAACTGAAAAATAAATTGGATTCACTAGAGAAGAACATTTCCAAAACAGCTGGATTAGAAAAAAATCTATATGTTTGCATGAATTGTCGAGTGATTTTAAGGAGAAATTTGGATGTAGAAAAAGGTTTAGTGAATGGAGCTATGGGAAGAGTTGTGGGTTTTATTAATTATCAGAAAAAAGAAGGAATTGAATGTTTAAAAATAAAATTTGATCAGATAGAAGAAGTTAAAGACATTTGTCGTTGTTCAGTTCGTTTCATGCTTGTGAAAGACTTATATGTACGTAGGAAGCAATTTCCGTTTTCTCTAGCATATGCTGTAACTATTCACAAGTCTCAAGGATTGACTGTAGATAGTGCTTTTGTAACCATTGGTTCTACTGTGTTCAAAGAAGGTATGGCATATGTTGATTTGTCACGAGTGAAAGCATTATCTGGTTTATTTATGATAGACTTTGATGACTCAAAAGTTATTGCTCATACAAACTGTGTAAAGGAGTATAATAGATTAAGAAGAACCTATGCTCCTCATTTAGGTCAGTATCCTGTGATTGAAAAACATGTTGTTTCTCGGAAAAGGAGATTTGAAAATATCTGTAATGTGGATGAACAGAACAAAAAAAAAAGGACAGTGATGTGATAGCAAGGAAAAAGAAAAAGGACAGTGTTGAAGAGGTTGTTGGTTGCCATTTTGAAAATAGCTCTGGTGTCAACTGCTATGCAAATGTAGTGCTGAATGTTGTATTTTATCTTGAAAAGTTGCTAGAACAGATAATAGTAAATCATGGAAAAAGATTGTGTTCTCTGCTGAGTCTCCTTTATGAGAAGCTGAGTAATGATAAAACTGAAATAGAAAGTGCTACTGATGTTAGAAATCTTTTAGATGTATGTTGTGGTTCTACACAGTTTAAAGAAAATGTCCAGCAAGATGCACAGGAATTCTTAATATATATTTTGAGTGTACTTGAAGATGAAGGAGTAGAAGTAGAAAACTTATTTGGTGTCTCTTACAAATGGGAACATTGCTGTGAAAACTGTATGAACACATGTAGTAGTAATGTTGATTCAGAAAGGTTCATATTTTTACCATTACCAGAGAGTAAATCAGTGACTTTTAGTAAATTAGTTAAAGATGCCAATCACAACATGCAATGTTCTGAATGCAAATCTGACATGTTTTCCACGTTATTTTTACAGAAATATGGTCAGTATGTATTTTAATGATGCAACGTTGTAGATCTGATGGTTCAAAATTGGAAACTTTAATAAAGAAGTTTACAGGACAACAATTATCAATTTCTGGAAAAACTTTTGTTACAGTTGCAATAATTTTTCATGAAGGACCTACTGTAACTTCTGGACATTACACAGTTTATCTTAAATGTGAAAAAGGCTGGACACTGTGTAATGATTCCCAATTGATTTTCAAGCAACGTTTGCCTTATGATTTACCCAATTCTTATTTAATTTTTCTGAAACCTAAATTTTGAAAACTAAAAACTGCATCTGAACAAAGCATTTTTTGCAATTTTAAAGGATTATAATTGAAGATATCACTTAAAAAGGATTTTGAAATTACTATTTGGCCTAAAGGAAAAGTAATAAAAACAATTGTGGACTCCTTTGACAGAAATTATTTTGGCATGTGTGCTTTTGCGACAAGGTTTAAAGACGGTTTATCTAGAAAATTTTTATTCATCTAGAAAAGTACTTGTAATATATATGTAATATTTCTAACAAGGTATATTTTAGTGAGGAAAGTTTTAGGGCTTTTTTTAAACAATCTTTCAGATTGTTTTTTTTTTGCCCGCTGTTAAATGATGAATACAATTGTTTTCACTATTTTAAGTGAAAAATAAAAAATTCTGAAAACAGCAAAAAAAGGGCAAAAAATTGCTTTGTAAAATATGTAAAAACATGTAATGCTTTTTGTAATGTATGATTGAATATTAATACTTTTTTTCTTTTTTTGCAGAACTGGAAAGAAAAAAAAAAAAAAAATTCTGTTCCCTTGCAAAATACTTAAAAAAAACTTTTTTCAAAAAAATGTATTTAAAAAAAAAAATAAGTGAAAAATATTAGTATTTCTCAATCCCCCCTTTTCATGCTTCCATTTCTTCACCTCTTTTGTACATTAAATTTAAAAAAAAAAAAAAAAATGTAAAAAAAAAACCTTGGGTGGGCGCAGGGTGCGCGCACCCCCCCAAAAAAAAAAAAAAAATCCCCCCAAAAATTTTTGGGGGTTTAGTTTTCAAGTGGCTCTTAAAAGAGCCCTTGGGTTAATGGAGGGAAACAGGAAGAGAAAAACGAAAAAAAAGCAAAAACATCTATGGCCTACTGCACTCATGCGCATCAAATTTTCTCTGAATGAGATCAAGACTGGTCTCACACACAGAAATAAGTTTACCGCAATCAGTGCAGCGTGTGGACAACCTCGCAAAACAAGGTGGTCCAAAACGAGGTGTGGAAGAAGGCAAAGGCACCACTGCAGAAGAAGTGCTCGGCTGAGCTGCCGAAGATGTGCTCGGCTGAGCTGCTGCAGATGTCGTCGGTTGAGCAGGTGGAGGGTTTGCTCCAGAAGCTCGACGAAAAGTCACTGGATGCATTTTGTCAACATGCCTCAACATAGTGTGAATGCTAAAAGAATACTTCTTGTTAGGATTCCCACGTGACAAGACTTTTTGACAAAGTACACATGTAACTTTAGGTGCATTTACCTTTTTTTGTCCCTCTGGAAAAGTGAAAAACTGCCATATAAAGCTGTCTTTCTGCTTCCTGCGCCACTGCCTCTCAAGAGTATCCTGGTCACTGTCTGAAGATGGTTGCTGTTCAGCCATTGTATCTCAACAACAAAATAGCTCCTTCTCCAAAGGAATCAGAACTAATAATGAGGGGAGTAGGTGTGGTTTGGGAAGAATCTGGAACTGAAAGTACTTCAAACCAATCAAAAGTGATGATTCTTGATCACATGACTTGCCATGAGGGGATTGGGTGTGGTGTTGAAACAATCAGAAACTGAAAGTAATGATAACCAATAAGAAGTGTTCTTTTATTAAGCATATAACCCGAGGTGCGTGCTCTGCGCAAGCTCCGAGCGCGCACCTCGTGATTACGCATGCGCGAACGCGTAGGAGCGCATGTGCATACGTCATATGCGCGTACATTGCGCGCATACGTTGAACACGCGTATACGCGAACGTTGTTGCGCGTAATTTAAGCGTATGCGGAAGTAAACCGCGTGGAGCCCGTAGGACGCACACACGCATGCGTACGTACGTACGTACGCATACGTACTGGGTGCGCGCTCCCAGCGTGCACTATGACGTATATATGCGTACGTAAATAACGTACAACGGTATTCATAAAAAACTTACGAAATTGTACTAGGAGCACGCTCAGAGCGCGCACTCCAAGAATGTATATATAAAAAAAAAAAGTGGAGAAAAATTAATTGCAAAAATTAAAAAAACTGTTCAACTTTATCCTAATTTAATTTTTTTTTAAAAAGCAAAAACAAATAAAAAGATACAGATAATATATAAATGAATACATAGGAATTTTATTTTTAATATAAATTTTTTTTTTTTAATTAAATAATTCAAAAATTAGCATTTAAAAAACCGTACAAATTCACTGAAAAAACCAAAGGTTTCACACACGTTATAGTTAGGAATTAGCATTTAAAAAACCTTGCAAATTCACTGAAAAAACCATAGGTTTCACACATGTTATAGTTAGCTGGACATTTCTCTCATACAAAACCAATGAAATTCCCCCGTTATAGTTAGTTCAGCTAACTATAACTCGTGCCCCCGCAATGCACTGCTGATGATGTCACATATTACATCACTCATGACATGGTCAGTGACATCACTCATGACATCACTGATGACATCTCAAATGACATCACTGATGACATCAACCTTGTGATAGAGTGGCAGACCTCCTCTCACCCTAATATAACCTTTGATACACACATTCAAAAATAGAGACTAAAATGTTCAAAACAATCGACATACCAATACCAATTACAACAACCTCTTCAGTAATTCTAAGATCCACATACACATCCACTCATTCACCAACAGTCCTGTACAGTCACTCATACATGTACTCACTCATCATATGTACTCATACACCTATACATCCTGTTACACAACGCCACTCATCCATAGAGTTACTGACACACATAGTCACTCATGAAAATAAAGAATCAAACATACATTTACTTGCATATACAGTTATACACACACCACCACACTTACTTCTACGGGAACTTACACATACTTAGTCTTTTAAACAATCACTTATAGAAACACATACTTATTCATACAGGAACTCTTTCAATCTCTCACTCTCACATATACTCAGTTATATACACCAATAGTCACATATACTAGTTTAAAACATATGTAGTTACTCATAGAGACACTATTGAGACAGTCATTCACTCACTAACACACCCATACACACACTCATCCACCCATACAGTCCTGCAGACATGCTGTCTTCAACACATACAAACAGTGAGTCACTCATTCATGCAACTATGCACTACGTAATACCCCCCACCGAACCATGCAGACACTCAGACTGATACTCAAAAAACCAACTAATAACCTATATAGACACCCATGTAGCTACTCACCAACCCATGCAGCCACGTATACACAAAGTGAGAGACTGATACAGATATTTACATATTTAAACATTACTCACTAAGCCATGTATTCACTATGATACACTTAATCAGTCAGTTACGCAATCAATTTTTCAAAAGCAAATCATCCATTTAGACACTTATATACCCATTTATTCTTCCATCGACCTTGAGATATACATATATAAAACATATTTAATTTTCAGAAAAACAGACATTCACTGGATGATGTCATCAGTGATGTCATCAGTGATGTCATTTGAGATGTCATCAGTGATGTCATGAGTGATGTCACTGACCATGTCATGAGTGATGTAATATGTGACGTCATCAGCAGTGCATTGCGGGGGCGCGAGTTATAGTTAGCTGAACTAACTATAACGGAGGAATTTCATTGGTTTTGTATGAGAGAAATGTCCAGCTAACTATAACATGTGTGAAACCTATGGTTTTTTCAGTGAATATAGATATAAATATATATATCTATAATCAATGTAAAAAACAAAGGTTACAGGAAAGTTATAGTTAGGCTCCGATTTCACTTATACAAAACCAGTGAAATTCAGCAGTTATAGTTACCTGAGATAACTATAGCTCAAACCCCCGCAATGCACTGTTTATGACTTCACATATTCCATCACTCATGACATGGTCAGTGACATCACTGATGACATGACTGATGACTTGGGCTCTTCCTTGGCTTCTTCCTCTCCAGCTGGCCTGAAACAAAACAATGATATCATTAAAATGGGATCATTTGAAAAAAGTCCTAATAAATTCATCATTAGGTGTTAAATTAGGAGTGCAGTAAAAAATATAAATACACACATATATTTAGTATAGTACTATATTTCTATATCAACGACAAGTCATTATGTGATTGGCTAATGACTGACTTTACAAAAATTAAAGGCATCCATGTTGTTTTAAGGCCACTTTCCCTTTCTTCTATGTTAGGGTATTAGATATAGGTAAGTATTAGGCTTTATAGCTGTTTCCTACCTATTACCACTTAATTAAAGAGTTACTAGGTAGGGGAACTTATATATAGTTTCTATATATTTTAGAAAAATTTCATGGAGTACCAGGTACAGCCTAGGAAGTATTGTGGTACTTAAAATAAATCAAAACACATACATTGTGTAAAAGTAATGTAGGGGCCTGGAGTCGTGGATGGCCCTCTGCATTCCACTGCTCGCTGCCTGGATGGTCCCAAGCATAATTCTGTTCCTGAGCAGAATCCCTGCAACATAGCCCCGTCAACGTTTGGTCAGGTACTTATTTGCAGGAACCCTGAGTAGAGCTTGTGCTTGTCCACAATACCCTTGCACCATTTTGCGGAGACGTCCGTTGGGTTTTGGATCTATCCTCCAAAGTTTTTAGGGATCACCTAGTTCTGTTGGTTTTTCAAGCTTGGATATTAATTGTTTTCTACCCTCTATTGTGCTGCCTTTTTTAATCAGTTGATATTGATTATTGGCCAGAAATTGCGAAAAGGATATTAAGTAAGTAGGAAGTGGTGGCGCTCAGCAAGTCTGCGTATAGGGTGTTAACTGAACAGGTAAATATAGTGCTAAACAGGAAGGGGAGACCCTTCAAACCCCTCAATGTGTGTGGGGCGAGCCCTACTACAAAATAGTACAATAGGATCCTGTGCACACATATATATTAAATCAAATAGATATTGAGGCAGCGAAAGCAAAATGAACCAAAATCTTCAGTCATAATAGATGTTCTTTATTCCTTTCGGAAACATGACCAGCCGACACGTGTTTCGTCAGGGAAGGTAATCCCACGACTCTTCAGGGCTGGGAATGATACAAATGTTTGGTATAACTACAAGGCATTAGAGTCCCAGTAACTAGAGAGACAAAACCCTCTCTGTCACCTGCAGCGTGGTCTCACAAAGACACGTGGAAACCCAACAGGAAACCATCATTAATGAAGTGCATACTTTAAAAAGATAATTTATATAAAAGGTAAAGAATCATCATCATGCCCCTCCAGTGAAAAAATAAGTCCACCTTATAAAAGAAGAGGGCCGGAAAATTATTAATGTATCACGGTGAAATGAAAAAATGAAGAAAAACAAATTGTAAGGGAAAACATTATTATAATTGAAAGTGAAAAACCAGTGTCACCGGGCTCAATAGAAATAAACCAAATGCGTGTAAAAGAATATTAATCCGAGAGAGAAAAAAATAACGGAAATAAAAGAAAAAAGAAGAAGAAAAATAAAAATAAAATAAACAGAAGGTAAGAAGAAGAGAAAAATACAGAAAAAAACGAGAAATGGGAAAAAGGGTACCTGAAGCTAATAGCTTAGACAAAAAATGGCCCAAAACCGGTGAAAATTCCAACCAGGCTGGGTGCGTGTCTTGCACAGTAGAAGAGATAAACCAATTGGACTATAAAGGCAAACACATCAGAGTGAGGTAATCTGCAGAAATAGCAAAGGGGAGCACAAAAGGTAATATATAATTAGATTTGCAGATGCGACAAGAAAGAAAAACTTTCTGGTCTCCATGTGGTCCTGAAGAAGAGGTTTAGGGGACACCTCAAAACATGTCGACCAAATACTAGGGACAGTATACACATAAGTTACACTTCCTCCCTACTATTAACCCCTTTTTATCCATACCAACTAGGAGCAGGAATAAATTAATCGCTCACTAGCTAGGTATTTTTAGCATCACCATCACTACTCTCCCATACACTGCCATAAAACATTTTTTCACAAAAAGTGCTCGTACGTAGTTCCGCAAGTTGCAGCACGCCCCAGACAGTAGCTGTCTGGGATGGCCCCAATGATGAAGCATGTCACCTAGGGGCAACCCTGGGTGAGTGAGGGGACTCAAGAAGAGAATTTTCTCTTCTTAGATTCAGGGCGTTGTTTCACACATTTAGCGGAAGCCCTTCCCTTTGGTTAGCTTCTCTGATCTGTCATTTACAGATTTGTTAACAAGTTTACACTGATCCGCCATTGGAACTTTGTCAATCAGCTGGTCCTTAAAGGCTATGATTAATGGAAAAACAATATTGACCTGAAATCGATTTGGGGTACAAAGTCCTGGCAGGTCCAGGGCACAGAGACTTTATTTGGAGCTTGTCTGATTCCCACACAAATTATTTTCCTAAACTAAACGATCCAGCAGACTACTTGTCTGGGATTGGCAAAAATTAAGTAACTGATTGCCCCGAGGATTCCTTCAATCGCCCTCTTTGCAGATTGTCAATCTTACTCAAATTATCCAGAAGCCCAGTTAATTGATAAGTTACAAAATTGTACATTTAACTCATCATTTTTGTCCTGGTGTGTGGTTGTTGTGGCCCGTTGACATGAATGGTTGTCATTCTTAACTCCACCTCTGGTTCAAATCAAGTAGACCAGATCCTCGGTATTTGCAATCATCCCATTCTAACATTATTACCACCTATTCAGTGGTAAAGTTATGCCTGCAATGGTAGGAACATTCTACACTATCTGCAGTAAAATAACATCTTTCTCTTCTGTCCGAGGACATGAATCTATCATATTTTTTGTTTGGTCCTAAGTCCCCTCGTTCAAAAAGATTCCTATTTGGCTTATAATGAAATGTAGAAATTATCGCAAGTGGAAGCTACTGTACGTTTGAGGCAAATTGATCAAGATAATTAGGATAAAGTGCTTGCTGTAGGAGACAACAGTATTAATACGTTATCAGCCCATATTTTTAATTTGACTAGCATTGTGTCGTCTGTTATTAATATTGTGCAGAATGATACATCAACATTGTATCGTGGTCAAATTTAGCACCGATCTATGATGCAGTTTGGCTGGAAGCTTCAAACACTCAAAAATGGACGTGATCCTTGGCATTACCTGAACTTTACTGCTTTCTGGATCTTGAACTGTTGCTGTATCCCTTAGTGGCACATTATCAGAACTCTTTCTTAGGTTTACGATTGGGTTGTGCATCGGCACAGTGATTGTAGATGAAAGTTTTGTTGAAGTCAACGCAGGATGCCCCGGTGACGGTGTCTTCATCAGTTGGAACTGAGGCTCGTATCTGCTCTTCGTAACTTCTAAACTGGGCCATAGACCTGTCCATCTACATGGAGTCGGACCACATTATGGAGTCATTTGCCTTGACAATGGCTGATTACATAGTGGATTCCTCCAACACACATGAATTGGATATTTTTTAGTATCAAATTGCCTTTTCTAGCACTTCATCTTTATTTATCCTTAATGATGGCTTTGATCTGGCATATCTTCCTATTTCTGTTATCCCTTTACGTGCTACCCGCCTGACCAAGGGGAGGGTGTCAGGTGTTCCGTACATGGCCCATTGTAGTTTTTCCTGTGTTAGCCTAATTATGCACGACACAAGCTGCATTTAGTTTGCACACATTATATAAACAGGTTTGCTTTGTGCCACATTGTATTTTCACACAGAACCTGCCATAGTTTTTGCATTCTGTTCTTTTCTGGGATTTGGTCTGAACACAGCAGACAAGGTCAAATAGCAACATCCCTTGTAATTTTGTTCGGACACTAGCACCTAGACACATCACAGAAATGCAGCTGTTGTTTATGAGCATGTACGCCTTGTCATATAGGTATGCACATTATTGTAACACACACATGGAGAGAGTTTTTTCCTTTTTTTTAGACAAAATCACGGCTGTATCTGAGATGTGGAGCGTCCATCAGTGTATGCTAAGGTACGGGGTCCTTACTAATCCCAGACATCTTTGCTGAATAATCAGTTTGCTTCTGTAGAAGGGGACGGGGTTAGGCTAATCTGTCTTTTAATATGACAGGGCTTTGCATAATATATGGTTTACTGACTATGTTGATGGTATTTTTGCTAGGAAGTGGTTTTCTGATTGTGGCACTTATACTGCATTCTAGAGCACAATAGTTTAAATAATCATTTCAAATTTCCTTCATGTCTCTGGCATATCTTGCTGTGGGCGAGTACTAATGTGTGAGAAAAAGGGGGTGTCCTGTTACTATGATCCCTGAGAGGATCGGGAGTGTTGTGTTCTGGGATGTCAATTCACTTGTCTCTCTGGATATGGATAGGAGGGCAAGTGAGACACTATAGCTATTCGGACTCGAGCTCATGGTACTGAGGTGGTATGGTGACTCAGTCCCTATCTACTGATGTTCTATGGTCCCAAGCATAGTTCTGTTATGAGCAGAATCCCTGCAACAAGGGAACCACAAAAGCTTCCTATTAGCGGACTTCTCGCAGGACACTAGCCAAAAATGCAAACAGTTCATAGCACTTCACCCCGTCTCCTGAAATGTAACACATGCTACAGCCTTTTGTAGACAGCTGCGATATTCAGAACAGTTGATGGCAGGACAAGGCAGTATACTAAACCGGATGATCTGGAATGATTCTTGGATGCTTTGGAAACCTCAGATATGGACACTCATGGCCCCACCACTCCCACTGCGATGTTCCCGCAGGCCAGTGACCAACCAAATACCAGCCACTTGACAGGTTAAACGGCAGAGGGGCACAGGTTGTTCAAAATCAACCAAAAATGGGCGACGGACCGGGTGCCATAGACCTTCAGCAGAATGGACTATGGAGAGACAAATCTCATTCCACTCTGAAGCCCTGATGGAAATGACAATTTCTGCCTGAGCCCAAAACCCTTATTCTCGATCACTCTCCAGTTGTGTTCGACACCTCCATGACAGAACCTCCTACAAATCAGCCTTTTAAACTCGTATCATAAAAAATTCAAAGCTGCATGGAAACTATACCATATTAACAGAATAGACAATGCAGGTAACTCATCTAAAGAACTATTCAAAGTTCTGAATGAGTTTATGAAGCTCACTGCCTGTACCTCACCGGTTCCGGCCTCTCAGGAGCTCTGTAATACACTAGCAGAACACTTTGAAGAAAAACCCGAAACCATATATTAGAATCTTCTCCTCTGTTCCCCCTTATCCCTCTCCACCCATTCCCTCGTTGTCACCATCCCCACGCCACTCCTCGTGTTTGCTCTGGAATACTTTGAACCATCTTCCTGGAACTTGCTCTGAAAACTATGAGCAGACTCAAATCAGGATCTCTTTTGGACCCGCCTCTCCTCATATCATAATGACCCCAGCTAACACTTTGCTCCCAGACATAAAGGCATTGTTTAACCTTTCTTTGAATACAGTAACTGTCCCTCAGGCCTGGAAAACTGGACAGGTGATACCAATTCTCAAAAAACCTAATGCAGATTACCTGAAACCTGCCAATTACAGGCCCATTCCTCTTTTTCCATATCTCAGTAAAAATTTAGTATGTCTAGTGAATCAACAACTATTGAGCTATTTAGATTCTAACTCCATCCTAGACACTTCCAAGTCCAGCTTTAGAGCCTATCATATGAAAGAAACCATTCTAATGCTGGTATTAGACTACATCAGACTCTCCTTTGGTGATTGCTACCCAGCCATTCTAGGCACTACTCAATCTGTCCACAATGCCATTTCACATTCCCATTACCAGTCTCTACAGATACTTTTATGTCCTTAAAAAAACATTGGAAAACATGGCTTTTTTTAAATTTCAGAATCTTTGATTCTTGGCTGCTCTGTTCTTGCTATAGCGCTTTGGCACCTGCAGGTTTTAGTGTGTTATGTCAAATCTATCATAGGCTTTACTTTTCTATCCTATCCTATTCTATCCCATCCTATAATGCTCCGGAGACTATCTGAGATTGGTGTCACTGTCAAGGCATTGGGATGGCTACACCGCTTCCGCAACTATTGTACACAGACGGTAAACTTAGGAAAACTTAAATCACGTGTCATGTCTATAGACAAATGGGTATCACAGGGTTCATCCTTGAGCCCCATGCTTTTTAATACATTTGTTGCCCCTTTGGCTAGAGTTGTAAGATCCAGCAGTTTGGAGATCATCTCCTGCTGGACAGGCAATTGGTAGCCGTCTGAACTGGATGCTGCTCCACACCCAAAAATAGTTGTAAAAAACCTAGGCATTCTGATAGACGATAACCTCATGATGAAAGAGCAGGTTGGGTCCACATGAGGGCCTGTTTCAGGAACATGCAAATGCTTAGAAAGGCATTTCAATGGCTACCTCTCCATACTATGAAAACTCTCACACAGGCCTTGGTAGTCAGCCGCCTGGATTACGGAAACTCTTTTGTTTGGTGCCAATGAAACACTCCTATCAAATCTTCAGGTAGTCCAGAATACAGTAGCATGCCTTGTTTGTCAACTTCCTCCCTGCACTCCATCAGAGCCCACTCTCTGATCCCTTCACTGGCACCCAATCAGGAAACACAAAATTTTTAAGCTATTATGCCTGGTACATAAATCTCTCTCAGGGAAATGCCCTTCTTAACTCCAAAACAAACTTCATCATAATCGTCCCACAGGAAATTTGAGATTCAAAGAAAAGCACCTGCAATGCCTCTGCCGTATTGTATAGTCAAATACGGCAGCCGCTCTTTTTCCTACCTTGGCCCCCATTACTGTAACAAACTCCCCCAACACATTTGCGACTGATCTGAAATCGCCCACTTCCAAAAACTTTTTTAAACTTGCCTATTTTAACCTCCTGTTTCCCTTATTTGCACCTTCCATGGATTGCGCTGCAGCGCCGAGATACCCCCTTGGGGGTGATTTGTCCCTCTATATCAAATCGATAGAACATAACATAACATGGTTGTCTCACCCCTGCCCCTTGGGTGGGGCTTCAGTCCACATGGTGTCCCATGAATTTGGAATCAAATTTCCATCTGAGAGACTAGATAGCCCAGACTACTACTTTGCAGTTTTTAATCCGACTCCTACATAAGTATCCCCTTTATTTTTCTATTACGCTCTTGTTATACTGATTGGGACTCCCAGCCTGTGTAGACTAATGTTTGCTGCTTGTAGATAGCTGTAACTTGTGCTGGGGTGTGGGGCCCCTGGCAGGCTATGGGGGACTTCTTCATGGGCTATGACAATAAAATAGACTATACCTGACCTGGGCAATAGCCCACAGTAGGCAGATAGGCCAGCATCCCAATTCTACAGATATATAGGTTAGTTCCCTTCCTGTGTTAGGAGGGACACAGTTAATTTCACCCCTTTGCGTTGGGACCCCGCAAGGACCACACCTCCTCTTTCTGACCAATGTTTCCTTTTGTTCCCTTTTGACTGTCTAAGTAGCCAGTCTCTACTGAAACACCACCCCCAACGAACACTCCGGATTGATCACTATTGCTATTAAGGGTCCGATTCTGATCTCGCTCGGACAGCCCTCCGAGAGCTGTCCATAGCCTTACCTTGCGACCGACTTGTTCCAGGCGATGAAGTGCGATGCGCAAATGTGGAAAAATCCCGACCGGCACGTAGGCTCAGATTCCAACAACATATCCTGTATGAGCCGGGTCCGTAAACACCGATTCGATTCGCCCGGAAGCAGTTACACAGCAGTTTCCAGCCGGACAAGTACAATGCGTACTTCATACGTGCCGAACGGGTCACCACTTCCAGCACATCACAGCATCCGGGAGAGCTGCATTGCAGGTCCGATTCGCGCCACAACACGATCCACGGCTACGAGACGGACCAACTCTCTACGTGTACGAGACAGAGCAACAATCACTAAGTACAAGACGAACCAATGATGAATCCCATCGCGCAGGTCATCCCAGTACTGTATATCTATTACCGGATCAGGAACAGATGCGTACATCGCAGACGGTAAGTCAGACACCCACCACACAAACAAACGTCACAAACCCGTGAAATGCTACACACACAGGGGGTGGATATCCCTTCCACCGGCAACAGCCAAACCATAGGGGTTATATGTTCATCACTACCAGCAGTCCCCACACATAAGGGGGTGTGCTCATCACTACCAGCAGTCCCTACTCATAGGGGGCTGGATACCCATCACTACTACCATCCCCATTCATAGGGGGCTGGATGCCCATCACTACCAGTACCCCTACTCATAGGGGGCTGGATGCCCATCACTACCTGCGGTCCCCACTCATAGGGGGGCTTATCACTATCAGCACTACTTACTCATAGGGGGCTGGATTCCCATCACTACCAGCAGTCCCCACTCATGGGCGTGGCTTATCACTACCAGCACTACCTACTCATAGGGGGCAGGATGCCCATCACTACTACCATCCCCACTCATAGGGGTCTGGATGCCCAGCACAACTAACATCCCCACTCTTAGGGGGCTGGATGCCCAGCATCACCAGTACCCCCTACTCATAGGGGGCTGGATGCCCAGCATTACTACCATCCCCACTCATAGAGGGCTGGATGCTCATCACTACCAGTACCCCCTACTCATAGGGGGCTGGATGCCCATCACTACCAGCAGTCCCCGCTCATAGGGGGGGCTTATCACTACCAGCACTACCTACTCATAGGGGGCTGGATGCCCATCACTCCTACCATCCCCACTCATAGGGGGCTGGATGCCCAGCACTACTAACATCCCCACTCATAGGGGGCTGGATCCCCAGCACCACCAGTACCCCCTACTCATAGGGGGCTGGATGCCCATCACTACTACCATCCCCACACATAGGGGCCTGGATGCCCAGCAACACCAGTACCTCCTGCTCATAGGTGGCTTGATGCCCATCATTACCAGTATCCCCTACACATAGGGGGCTTGATGCCTAGCACTACCAGCATTCACACACATAGGGTGACTAAGCCAACTCCCCCCTATCATCTTGGCAAGATTGCCTGTTTATGTGTGTAAAATTCTCACAACACAGATCTTGACAGTGAAGATACAATGTGAGTCCCATCACATGTGTGCCCAAAAGATGATTGTGGGGTTCAAAAATCAGCATTTTAGGATCATTGAGGTAATGGGGTCTAAACATCCCCATCACTACAGTGACCAAAAGGTGATTGTGGCGTTAACAAATCCAGCTTTTGAGGATCATTGTGGTAATGGTGTCTAAATCCCATCACTACAGTGACCAAAAGGTGATTGTGGGGTTCAAAACACCAGCCTATCAGGAGCATTGTGGTAATGGGGTCTAAACCCCACATCACTACAGTGACCAGAAGGTGAGTGTAGACATAAAAATAGCAGCATCTTCAAACCAGCATGTATGATTCCTGGTCACAGCACCACAAGCAATGTTGTGGCAATGTAGTGGCTGTGTCACATACAAACATAGATTTGGTGAGGCAAAGGTTGCTATGTACCACAAGAACACCCTCTGTCATGTGCAGACAAGCATCGCCCATGATCCCTGACAATGCCTCCAGTGTACAATTAGACTTTGTGAAAAGTGAGCATGATGATGCATACACATATATCTTTACAAACAGACACACAAACTAAGGAATTCTGTGGAGACTGTAGATGTTAGCTAACCAAGTCCCATACCATGGCAGCAATGGGACACACCAAACATGATGAATGTGCAGGCCGATGAGCTAGGAGAAGCAGGGACACTAGGGAAAAACCTCCAAACAACATCCAGCCAATGGACCGCAAAAGCCATACCAATGCCATGGTGTAGATGCACAAACACAGACAGGCAGCCCCACACTGCATATCATACACAACATGTGTGTGTGTCTCAGTGGCCCCAGGCTAGTACACAACACATGTCGGTGGGCTGAACTCCAATGTCACAGATGTGTACACAGTGCCATACAAAAGGAACTCATGAACTGTGCACCCCTTTGTGAGCAAGCAGGCATTGTCAAATGAGTGGGATCCCAACGGATTCATGTGACACAAGCTGGGCGTGAAAGCAACCAACACAGCAAGAGACAGACCCACAACAGCACTACCCTCAGGGACCCTACATTGGGGTGACAGTAGCCTATATGACAATCCCACTGTGATGACAAAGGTAGATGTTGCCCATACTGTGGAGCACTGTCACCTGTGAGCACTGGGTAATGGGTCCTGACCAACAAACTTCCATCACACCTACACAAACACAAATCACTGGCAATGGCCTGTAAACAATGGGCAAAATGTAGGCAGGGTCCTAGCCATGAGACAACTCACATCTGGCCACTCTCAACACCACACACCTTGATCTGCACCAATGTGCATCGGCTAAGCACACATGGACTGGTGACATTGCTCATGCACCCATGACAATTCCAGGGGTAGTGGGGGGATTTAAGGTAGCCAAAAATCCTCACACATGGCCAGTCAACAACCCTTGTGAATGTCTGCCACACTGCACAGTATGTGGTATTTGGGCATGATGTGAAATCTACCAGAATCATTGGGATCCCTGCCACACTCCTACACCAATGAGGAACCAAAGGAGAACCACAAAAAACACATGTCAACACCTTCCAACATTGCAGCTCTGACCCTGATGAGTGGGAGTAGTCACTCACACATACAAGTGACCCACTCACTGACAGATGCCACATACGGAAAACTACATGATGTTGGTAACAGAGAAGTGCCAAGGGCAATCCTGAATGTGTCCCAAGTGCGTTTGACAACATCCCCGGACCTTACAACTAAAACACCTAGGGATGACACCCTAATGACCAGTAGTTTGCCATGCACCTACATCCCAGAAAACCCAGGGCAAATATGTTGGATGAATACAGGACAACTGAGCAAGCGCACCAAACAGGAACATCTGTAGGGAACACATGCTGTGTAGAAAAAGGGAAGGGAACACACACAGGCATGCTCACACAACACACACCATGGGCTCTGGCAATGTCACGGAATGACACACTGCCATGAGGGGACTCCACTCCTGGGGAAGGTCAGCTGTGCAAAACGTTGACTGTGCAGGGCTCTGTCATGTCAGCATAACACTTACAACACAATGAAAGCTCTGGTCACATTAGCCTGTGAACGGGAGTGTCCCTTAAGTCATCTGCACATATGCAATACACATGTATAGCAAGTTGCACTGACGACACAGATGACTTGTGTACCATTGATGCACAAACCTGCCTGTCCAGTGGAGATGGGACACGTCAGGCAATCTTACAACAAGTCCAACATATGTGTAACAATGTATGCCAAAGATGTGAAGTATCAAACAAAAGGAGAAAATCTTGGTCACAAATTTTTCCTATCATTACATCCTGAAATTGCAGCAAAGGATGTAATGGATACATACCGGAATAGTACACATATCCCATGGACCACAAGGAGTCCATCTCATCAACAAATCAGTTTCTTATACCTTTAAAAACCATTACAACAGCAAGTTCATGATAGTCCTCATCAACATCATGTACATTAGATGCAACACCACTGGATAACAACAATTGTCTTTATTCAGCACATCAATCCATGTAACTGTGAAGTCCACAATGTCAAAAGGCCAATGGCCAGTCCATTTCAAGAGTCCTACCAGGGTGGCATATGACAAGTTGTCACCCATTGCTTGCCTGCACTGCTACGGCAGGGAATATCTACCCTTGGAGGGGCATACATAGGGGCAGGCCAGGCACCGCAGGGACAGGATCAGGGGACAGCAGAATGGGGCAGGGGAGGGGTGGTGGGTGCAGGAGTGTCACTGGAAATTGCAGTGGAGGTGTCTGGCACAGTGGGTGCTGTCACCACTGCAGGGCTCAAGTCATATGGGGTGGTTTCCAGCACCACTGCACTGGGCAGGTCAGATGGTGTGGACGGGGTCTCCACTGCAGTGCCCAAGTCAGATGGGGTGGATGTGCTCTCCACTGCAGTGCCAATCTCCAAAGGAGTGTAATGGGGTTCAGATGAGGTGGGCAGGACAGAGGGGGGGGACACGGTCTCCACACCAGTGGCAGGAACAGGCTGAGCGTGTGAGGTGGGGGTGGTAGTGCATGTGGTAGGGGGAGGGCCTAAGCATTTTGGGGATGCACTATCGGTGTGTGGGGGAACCTGGGGCAGGGTGTGGCAGGGGGGCTGTTGCAGGTATTCTGCTTATGCGCAGAACCATGCGCAAGAACCCAGGCCCTCAGTGAATTGCGGTGTAGCAAAAACTCACCTCAGAACCCAGAACCCCTCATCCGGCCAGCATCAGTGTCCCATTCATTATCCGAGATTTAACTCGGCGGTCCCAATGTATAGACAACCCAGAACAAGCGACTTAGTATATTTCTCAGGAATGGTGGGAATAAGAAACACCTTTTCGTAATTATTCTAGTACCAGTCCACAACAAAGTAAACAGAGACACGGGAAAAGTTTAAAGAGTTTATTTTATAAACCTCGTGTCCTAAGAGCAGCAGTTTGGCTAACATTAGCAGACAAACGATTAAAATCAAAACCATCAGCATAGTTACAATACCATAGAAAATGAAAGGAGTAATCATACTAAAATGACAGTGGCTCTAGGCCACCTTCCTTCCTCTAACACACTAATAGTATTATTAGACTAATAAAAGGTCTCTAGGCTTGAATGGGGAACCCCATACCGTAAAGATCAGCTCAGAGAGTTCACATCACAGTATCAGCTATGCTCTGCTCCTAGGAACGCTCTTCTTCCGAATGTAATGAAAAACATGTAACACTGCAATATTAAAAGCACTCGACTTTCAGGTATTTGCAGCTGCGTGCGTGTTATGGCTAAACTAGTGGGCCGATCAACCTGAACTCAACAACATGCACCGTCTAGCGACCCAGACTGTTTCTTTTACACTGTGTACAGACCAAGGTCGCTGCTCACTGTTTAGGATGTTAACAACAGACAGTTCTCATGTTAAGCAAAGTCGAGTAAGCATTTCTCAATTAATAACATGTGACTAGGAGGAGGAGCCAAGATGGCGACCGGGATGGCAGCGTAGGCTCCCGGCTCCGTGAATCTCCGCATCCCGCACAGATATCCTGCATGAGATCCTCAGCCTGCGCTATGTGCCCGTGTTGGTGATTGAGAGCGGCAACCGATCGTGTGATCCTGAAGCTTCTAGCGGCGGTACCGCCCGAGAAATGTTCATTTGAAGTTTGCGGCCTGTGCGGCCCTGGAGCCGGGACCTCGGGTGGACAACATGGCCGGGCTGCAGTTCAACAACAGCGGCCATTGGTGACCGGGTGGAGTCGGAATACCGAAGCGGCGCGAATATTGGCCTGAATCTCGCTGTGGTCGCTCCTATCACCGAGAATAGCGTGACGGGTGCATACCCGGGGTGACGATTCCAGGGGTTATCGGCGATCGCCTGGACCCTCGCCAGTGAACTGATCGGACGCGGCCTGTGGCTCGTCCCGATTTGCGCGGGCTGCTCCCGGTTTTCGCAGACACTGGCCCAGGGGGAGAACGACTGTCACCTGTGACCACACACTGGATACACTTTTTGCCTGCCTCCGGACCCTTGTTTGCAGTGACATGGAACTTGATGCGCTTGTGCCTGAGACCCGGTCCCCATCCGGGGTGGCCCTGCCCTGCGGCCATCTTGATAGGATGGACTCTATCATCCTGTACACTGGGTCGCAGCAAGATTGGGAGTGTGTGGCGCAGAGGAGCGTAGCGGAGCGAGCGCGGGGGGCCGTGCTGGGGTACGGTGACCTTCTCGATGCTCTCGGAGCCCTTCATTCCACCCTGTTTCACGGCGCCCGGGTTTTGGGGAGGAAGCTTGATGGTATTGCGTCAGCGTCGGAACAATTGCGGTCGGCCTGTCCCCAGGTACATAAGGCTCTGTCTCACCTTCCACAGGAGGAAAGTACCGTGACCGCCTCTGTGAATAAGGGACAGATGGAAACTTTGGACACTGTGGCAGCGTGTGGTCGGCTGGCTGTGGGGTCGGTCTGTTCCGGAGGTTTTGGACTTGAGCGGAAGGTGGTGACTTTGTCCCACGCGCGGCCTCCGGCGATCCAGGCAATCTTCACGCGACAGTCGCCTGCTCTGGCTGATTCCTCCTTCCTGGACCTCGTGTGCGGCGCAGGCCCTGGGGCAGTACTGGGAAAGGTGATCTTCCATGACGATGACTGTGTTGGTGTTCCGAAACGTCCTCCCCACATGTGTGTGTCCCTTCCTGGTCTTCTTTGGACGCTCCTCTTCCTTGTAACCTTGGACATTATAATGGGTCGATGGGTATGCATTGGTGGATTCGCAAAGAGTGGCCAAGGATAAGGCTGATCCTTCAGAGGTTGTCATTTAATAGGCGGGCGGGCTTGGGGGTTGTGTGCTTTCACGATGTAACTAATAGTGTAGTCGGTGAATAATGCTCCCCATTTCTCTTAGATATGGCCGAACTTTTGCTGTTTACTGTTTGCGTTGGGGAGGAAGATATTGTGCGGGAGGGAGAAGCCGGGGGCATGGTTGAAGGCCCTCCTCCAGTTTATTATTACTCTCTCCCCTTTTCTGTTAGGGGGGGTTTCCTCTCTTTCCCCTTTTTCTCTTTCTTCTATATTTCGGGTCTGGTTCTGGGGCGACAGGCACGCTGCGGGGGGGGGGGCCGTAGTCATCTGCAGAGGTGCAGGGTGGGGGGTTGGGGGAGGGGCTTCTATAGTCCTTTACTTTGTTTCTATGGCCTTCTTTTTCTTCTCTTATTCTTCTTTGTCTTTCTTTTCTGGGGTCAGTGCGGTAGGTTTCCTTCGTGGCCAATCATTGTTTTTCATTTGTGCCCCATTTCCGTGGGGTTTTATGGGTCCTAGGGCAGGAGACTGCAGGCGCAAACGGCTCGTGATATCCCTCCACATCCTGAACCTCCTGTTTCAGCGCCATTGACTTGATAGATTGCTATTTATTGTTGACGTTCACTATTCTGCCTGCCATTTTTCGCTGCTGAGAACTTGATTGGCACCTGATCCTTCTATCCTTTATTGTAAAATGAAAACCTTTTATATCCTGGTTTCCCTCTTGGGCTGTTCAGTGGATAAGAGAATACTAGCATGGAGAATCTGCTTCCCGAGGTGCTGCATGTGATTAGAATCTGCTTGCTGTTACTTTCACTGCTTAGCGGCCGGCCCCGAGGGTTGTAGGCCCATACTTGTCTTTATTTGCAATGTCAATAAAGGTTTTTCAAAAAAAAAAAATAAAAAATAAAAAAAAAATAACATGTGACTACAGTGTCGTGTGCAAAAGCAGCAAACGCGGCAAGATGGCTTTCTAACATTTAACGCGGTTATGCTAACTTAGCGTTGTACATAGGTAGATAACGATCTTCACTACAGGGCCCTGTGGAGTGGTGGCCTGGGGGCTGCAGGACAGAGACTGTGTGGTGGAAGTGTGGGATTATGGTGGGGTATTGCCCTTCCTGGTCCAGTGGGATTTGCGGATGTGGGCCTCAGTGTCCGTGCGCCTGGGTGAGGGTGTCCATGTGGCAGGGGAACTCCCCTCTGTGCGTGGTGACTTCCTCTTCCCCTTGTAAGTTGGAGCAGATGGATTGGTGGGGAAGAGGCCAAGGTCACAGAGAAAGAGCTGCTGGGAAGGGTGGGTTGCAGGTGAGGCAAGGGAAGGGGTTTTGGAGGGAGAGGCATCTGAGGACTCCGGAGTGCTCATGGATGCCTGTTTGTGTGTCTGTGACCCATCCCCTGTGTGTGCCATCAGTCTCCAGAGTGTGCGTGCTTGTGGGTCTGGATTTTGGCTTGCGTGGCTGTGTGCTGCTTGTGTCTGTTGTGGTGTGTGCCTGTGCCGGTGAGTGTGTGCATTGGACAGGTAGGGTAGTGGGGTTGGTGGATGTGGCAGAGGTAGGAGGGGTGAGAGACTTTTGGAGGATGGACACTGCTGCCGTCTCTGTGGAGGCCATGGCCTGAATGGTCCGCTGTAGGGCAGACATGTTTGATGAGATGCCCTCCATGAAGGACACCAGTTGTGTCAACAGACTTGTATGAGAATGGAGGACACTCATCATCGCTGTCTGCCCTACATGGATCTGCTTAAGTAAGTCCACAGACTCCACAATTAGGGCAGCAGGGGATACAGGGGCAGGGAGTGCGGTGCCAGGCACAAAGGAGACATGCTCCCTTACACGGGAGACTACACGGACATCTGGGATGGGAGCAGATGGGAGGGTGGAGATGGTGGTGGTGGCGGGGACAGACTCGCTAGGTGTTGTCTGGGATCTGCTGACACCTGCCTCCACAAGGGAGTCATCACTCCAGCTGATGTGTTCCTCAGCCGAGGTGGTTGTAGCTGAGGTCGCCTCAGTGTGGCTCCCCTCATCCTCCGTGCCACTAGGTCCCTCCAACTCCTCTGCAGCTGACCCAGTCTGCCTCTGCGGCTCCTCTGGGTCCGTGGATGTCTCTTCAAGTAGCCGTAGATGTATCTTCAAACAATCAGGATGAACAGATCCACATCAGTCACCTGTATTGACCTGACACATCACAGTCAGTACAGCACATTACAGAGCACGCCTTTGCATCATTTGCAAAATATTGCAAAAAGTGCTGACACATATTTGAACAATATAGAGAAAAGTGGTCCCAGCATACAGTTCATTCAAAGCAAAACATTAAAGGGACACAATTAGACGAACAACTCAAATGAGTTCGAATGCCATTTAATCACATCGAACATGTTAAGATGTTTCAAATGGAATCAGCAAATTTAAGCAACAATTTGAAGAAGTAAAGCACGTGCCCAAAGAAAAGGATGGGGGAGTGAGTGAAATAGTGCGGAATTTGGAAGGAAGTGAACACAGTGGTAAAATTACTAAATTACACTCAAATTGGACGGCATACTTGAGTCTCTGCCGTATTTAGAACACAGATTCAATCATAATCACAATATCGACAATTCTGAGTAATGCCATATAGAAACAATCACAGTGCATCATGTACTGTTGACGATATTGGCCAAAGATGTTGAGTCGACGTTTCGACCCCTTGAGTGTTGTAGGTGTTGGATGCAACCTTACGAAGTGGGGTCTTCATCAGGACTGGGATAAACACAAAGGGAGGGTGGGCACCTGAAGAAACAAAAGTAAAAATGAGTTTAAACTCATCAATCCTTTATTCAGGGGAGCTAAAGTATATTGAAGTGTCAACAAAAGTTACCATGTCTGTCGGAGGACAGGCCTCTAAGACGTCCGAAGGTCGTCAGAGAGAGAGGGATTCCTCAGCGGTAACGAACGGTCGTAGAGAGTGGTGGACACCTAAAATAAAATTAGGTGAATCAAAATACTGAACCAGAGTAGTTAGTTCAATGAATGGTCGCTCCCATAGTAAGCGAAAAGTAATTTACCATAGACCGCAACTCTTGGGGGTTGTGTCTTAAAATTCATGAAAAGGCATTGCCTGGAGATTAATCCAGGTAATCTGGATGGTAGAACTGCTGGAAACAAATCACCGCTAGTTCACCAACAGGGAACAAATCTAATCAGAGGAAAATAAAAATCGGTTGGTTGGGAGGGGGAGGACCTGCAAGTGAAAAATCACAAGGGGCGCTGGAGATTGCACTAATCTAGGAAGGTATACGGTAATCTCAGTCTTGTAAGTGAGTCCCGTAGGATCACGAAGACCATAGAATTAGTATTAGAGCATGGTTGATACTAGAATTAGTATAAAACGCACTGGGTTGGGACAAAGTGTCGGGAGCCGACACAGCATGTCATATACTACATGCGAACAAATCATACCAAAATAAGCAGGGCAGGGTGTCTCAGACAGTGTACAGAGCCCCAATGCCAGCATGAAGGTTGGAGATAGCTTACCCTATGTCTCAGCGTCTGCTGCATCTGTGAATGGGAAGTGCGCGCCCGGGGCACATCATTAAGTAGGGAGACGCGCGGTGAACGCGTGATCTCCGTTACCGTGCTGGCGCTAGATGCCGGTTGACAACCGTAATAAAGAAAAGACTATAGTTGGAAGAGTCACGGAGTAAACAACGTATTAGAATTTTGCAGTCACGGAGGTATGTAACGTGTGAGTCTAACAAATCACATAGATGGCATTGATTGCCCAACCAGAAACATTGTAATTTGTATATATATCGTTTACCAAGACGATTTAACATTTCTCATTGGTGCAAAATAGAGAACAACAAAACTTTACATGATGAAAAAATCTGTTGGGAAGAGAAACATATATAATATATCTATATTTGATGCAAAATGTCCACACAATCAATGAGTTTAGCAGGTCTTAAGCACGGCAAACATGTAAACATTATAGCGTAAAGAGCAATATATGTTGTCATTTGTAAGCATGTAGATTGAGAGAGATATAACAGATTCTCATCATATTAGTGAAAGAGATAGTAACTTCTTAACCTCGGGAGAGGAGAGAAACAGATATATCGAAAACAGATATAGCTCACACTAATTAAACGCGGAGGACTGCTAATTGGGCGTTACTGCCATCAAATTCATTAAGCCCATTAACCACCGTGTCCATCATAGACATCCATTTGGATTCTCTCACATTGAGGATGGCTGATAGGTTACCGCCTCGGGGGCCCAGCTTCACCTTCTCGAGAACCAGCCATTTGAGATCATCCGGTTTATGATTTTTTGAGGTACAGTGTTCAACGAGGGGGGCTCCCGCCACGTTGCACCGGATTCTGCTGTGGTGCTGCAGAATTCTAGCTTTCACCTTTTGTTGTGTCTGACCAATATAGAGTAAGTCGCAAGAGCAACTGATACCATAAATTACATTGGAGGAGTTACAATTCGTAAAAGAACTGAGAGTGATCGAGTGTCCTCTATAAGCAAAGATCTTCGTTGTGTCAGTGGAATCGCAGGCCTTGCAGTGGCCACACTTAAAATGTCCGATCACTGGTGGTAGGTTCCAAAGTTCTTGGATGGTCTGTGTTGTTGCTGTTTCTAGAAAAGAGTGGACTACATAGTCCTTCACATTCCTCGCTTTCTTGAAGGAGTGCATCGGCGGGTTCGGTTGGTCGATGTCATCAGCTACTAATTTCCAATGCTTGTTAATCACTTTCTTAATTTCATTACTCCGTGTCGAGAAAGTGGTGACACAAATCATTCTCTGCAATGCTGTATCTTGTTTAGCCTTAGGTGTTAGGAGGGTTTCCCGGGGATTGAACCATGCCCTCTTGCGTGCCTTCTTTACCAGTCTCCTGGGGTATCCCCTTACTAATAGACGATTGCTCAGATCCTCAGATTCAACAAGGTAATCTTCCTTTTTGGTACAGTTTCTGCGGATCCTCAGAAACTGTCCAAAAGGTAAGTTATCCCTAAGACCACGTGGGTGGTGGCTACTGTATCTAAGTAGGGAGTTACGTTCTGCAGGTTTCCGATACAATGTTGTGTGCAATTTGTTGTCCTCACAGTAGATTTTGATGTCCAGGAAAGCAAGTTCTTTGGCATCCGAGTGTATCGTGAACTGGATGTTGTCGTTGCGTAAATTGAGCCATTCATGGAAAACCGCCAATTCAGTGGCGTCTCCATTCCAAATCAGGAGAATATCGTCGATGTAACGTCTCCATAAATCGATCTTGCCAGAGAAAGGATTGTTGGTAAAGATAAATTGGCGTTCAAAATGGTCCATGAAGATTATTGCTAGGTCTGGAGCAAAGGCTGCTCCCATGGCAACACCTTTAGTTTGAATGTAGAAATCTCCTTGGAAGATAAAAAAAATTTTTTGCATAGCGATCGTCAAAAGTAGAATTATGAACTCTGTTGGAACTCTCATAGGTGCTGGTCTGGTGTTAAGGACTTCGGTCATCACCTCCAGTGCCGGTATCTGGGGAATGCTGGTATAAAGGGACACGATGTCGCAGGTCACCAGTAACTGGGTACTTGGATCAAAGGGTAGTTGGTCGACCAGGTTGATCGTCTGCATCGTATCCCTAAGATAGGCCTCAGTTTCCTCCGCCAGTGGTTTCAGGAAGAAATCTACATATTTACATAATGGTTCCAGTAGGGAGCCGCATCCTGAAACAATTGGGCGTCCAGGTGGTTTCTGGAGATCCTTATGAATTTTGGGTAGGGTGTATATAGTAGGCAAACGAGGGTATTTCTGATTGAGATACTCAAACTCGAGTTTGCTAAGTATACCTTGTCCATAAGCTTCGGAGGTAATTTGCAAAATTTCTTCTGCCAGATCTTTGGTTGGATCAGATCGTAATTTGGAGTAGCTCACACCATCTTGGAGTTGCCTCAAAATCTCATCCTTGTATGCAGTTGTATCTTGAATGACGATCGCACCACCCTTGTCGGCAGCCTTTATTACAATATCTCTATTGTTCTTCAATTTGTTTAACGCTGTTCGTTCCAATTTCCTGGTGTTGGGGATGGTATGTTTGTAGTTACCCAATAGTTTATTTACGTCGGTTAGTACCATGTTCTCATAAGCCAAGATCTTGCTGGACATCGCATTAGTGGGCGGGACAAAGGTGGAGGGGGCCCTCAGCCCAGTGGCCGACTGTATTGCATCAGAGGCAGAATGTTTGAAAAAATATCTCAAACGAATCTTTCTAAAGAAGGCATGTAATTCGACCCTAGTATCAAAGCTGTTAGGATGAGACGTTGGTATGAAGGAGAGCCCCTTAGAAAGAATACGTTCTTCATCCTCAGTCAATGTGTACGATGAAATATTCACCAATGGGTTATCCTTTTCTACCATCTGTAGACCTTGCGTCTGGTTGATATTTCTCCATGGTTCTCCGTCTGAAAACGCACCTGCTTGCCTGCCGATGCCCTGCCTCTCTCCCAGTTGGTTGTGTTGGATTGTCGACCTCTCTGCGAGCCCCTTTGCCACGGGCCTCGTCCTCTGGGGGGTCTCCATTGACCCTCGTCTAAAAAAGAGGGAGGGTAATAGCCTTGTGGGGGATACCAATTTTCACGGTAACCTTGGTCGGAGCTGGTAGATGGTTGTTCGTTGTCACTTCCAGAACTAGCTGACGATTCAGAGAAGTTGGTAAAGTTCCTTCTGCGTCTGTAAGGGCCTCTGCCCCTGCCTGTGAATCTGCCTTGATTGTCCTGCTTGTAGTAATCCTCTGTTAGGTAGGGATAGGTGTTCTTTTTCTCATAGAAGCGGATGTCTTTCGCAAGTTTGTCCAATTTTTTGTTCTGAGTTGTGAGCTCAAAGTCTTTTAAAAATTTAGCCAAATTTGCCAAGGCCTCCTTGGCGTTAGCTAGGGTCGAGTCACCGGCAATTTCCTGTTTGAGGGAGGAAATTTCTCTGGACAGTGATTGTACTTGTTCCGCTGCCGTCTCGACTCCCAACACCATCCAGTGTCGTGAGGCGTTGTTAGCCACAAAACTAAAACCTTCTTTGAATTTTGGTATATCAACAAAAATAGCTGGTTCGTTCTTAATCTGTAGACCGACTGGTATTACATTGGCCTGTAGATATTTAGTGAGTAGGTGACCATGAAGGCGGGTACGTATTAACTTCTTCTCAAGGCGTTCTAAACGTGCCACTTTATCGTTCAGCGTAAAGTCAATATTGGGGGTATCTGACGATAAAAATTGATTAGTAGGGTCCTGTAACAACCGATTAATATAATCCTCTGTGTATGAAAGAGTCTCACTCTCTGCCATCTTCTGAAGAGTGATTAATCACAGAAAGACCTCGCAGGTGTGCACCTGCTCTGAAGTAGTAAACATAAAGGGTCAACCCATATGAAGTCACTGGGACCTGGGTAGGGAACAGTATAGAGAAAAGTGGTCCCAGCATACAGTTCATTCAAAGCAAAACATTAAAGGGACACAATTAGACGAACAACTCAAATGAGTTTGAATGCCATTTAATCACATCGAACATGTTAAGATGTTTCAAATGGAATCAGCAAATTTAAGCAACAATTTGAAGAAGTAAAGCACGTGCCCAAAGAAAAGTGTCCCTTTATACCAGCATTCCCCAGATACCGGCACTGGAGGTGATGACCGAAGTCCTTAACACCAGACCAGCACCTATGAGAGTTCCAACAGAGTTCATAATTCTACTTTTGACGATCGCTATGCAAAAAAATTTTTTTATCTTCCAAGGAGATTTCTACATTCAAACTAAAGGTGTTGCCATGGGAGCAGCCTTTGCTCCAGACCTAGCAATAATCTTCATGGACCATTTTGAACGCCAATTTATCTTTACCAACAATCCTTTCTCTGGCAAGATCGATTTATGGAGACGTTACATCGACGATATTCTCCTGATTTGGAATGGAGACGCCACTGAATTGGCGGTTTTCCATGAATGGCTCAATTTACGCAACGACAACATCCAGTTCACGATACACTCGAATGCCAAAGAACTTGCTTTCCTGGACATCAAAATCTACTGTGAGGACAACAAATTGCACACAACATTGTATCGGAAACCTGCAGAACGTAACTCCCTACTTAGATACAGTAGCCACCACCCACGTGGTCTTAGGGATAACTTACCTTTTGGACAGTTTCTGAGGATCCGCAGAAACTGTACCAAAAAGGAAGATTACCTTGTTGAATCTGAGGATCTGAGCAATCGTCTATTAGTAAGGGGATACCCCAGGAGACTGGTAAAGAAGGCACGCAAGAGGGCATGGTTCAATCCCCGGGAAACCCTCCTAACACCTAAGGCTAAACAAGATACAGCATTGCAGAGAATGATTTGTGTCACCACTTTCTCGACACGGAGTAATGAAATTAAGAAAGTGATTAACAAGCATTGGAAATTAGTAGCTGATGACATCGACCAACCGAACCCGCCGATGCACTCCTTCAAGAAAGCGAGGAATGTGAAGGACTATGTAGTCCACTCTTTTCTAGAAACAGCAACAACACAGACCATCCAAGAAATTTGGAACCTACCACCAGTGATCGGACATTTTAAGTGTGGCCACTGCAAGGCCTGCGATTCCACTGACACAACGAAGATCTTTGCTTATAGAGGACACTCGATCACTCTCAGTTCTTTTACGAATTGTAACTCCTCCAATGTAATTTATGGTATCAGTTGCTCTTGCGACTTACTCTATATTGGTCAGACACAACAAAAGGTGAAAGCTAGAATTCTGCAGCACCACAGCAGAATCCGGTGCAACGTGGCGGGAGCCCCCCTCGTTGAACACTGTACCTCAAAAAATCATAAACCGGATGATCTCAAATGGCTGGTTCTCGAGAAGGTGAAGCTGGGCCCCCGAGGCGGTAACCTATCAGCCATCCTCAATGTGAGAGAATCCAAATGGATGTCTATGATGGACACGGTGGTTAATGGGCTTAATGAATTTGATGGCAGTAACGCCCAATTAGCAGTCCTCCGCGTTTAATTAGTGTGAGCTATATCTGTTTTCGATATATCTGTTTCTCTCCTCTCCCGAGGTTAAGAAGTTACTATCTCTTTCACTAATATGATGAGAATCTGTTATATCTCTCTCAATCTACATGCTTACAAATGACAACATATATTGCTCTTTACGCTATAATGTTTACATGTTTGCCGTGCTTAAGACCTGCTAAACTCATTGATTGTGTGGACATTTTGCATCAAATATAGATATATTATATATGTTTCTCTTCCCAACAGATTTTTTCATCATGTAAAGTTTTGTTGTTCTCTATTTTGCACCAATGAGAAATGTTAAATCGTCTTGGTAAACGATATATATACAAATTACAATGTTTCTGGTTGGGCAATCAATGCCATCTATGTGATTTGTTAGACTCACACGTTACATACCTCCGTGACTGCAAAATTCTAATACGTTGTTTACTCCGTGACTCTTCCAACTATAGTCTTTTCTTTATTACGGTTGTCAACCGGCATCTAGCGCCAGCACGGTAACGGAGATCACGCGTTCACCGCGCGTCTCCCTACTTAATGATGTGCCCCGGGCGCGCACTTCCCATTCACAGATGCAGCAGACGCTGAGACGTAGGGTAAGCTATCTCCAACCTTCATGCTGGCATTGGGGCTCTGTACACTGTCTGAGACACCCTGCCCTGCTTATTTTGGTATGATTTGTTCGCATGTAGTATATGACATGCTGTGTCGGCTCCCGACACTTTGTCCCAACCCAGTGCGTTTTATACTAATTCTAGTATCAACCATGCTCTAATACTAATTCTATGGTCTTCGTGATCCTACGGGACTCACTTACAAGACTGAGATTACCGTATACCTTCCTAGATTAGTGCAATCTCCAGCGCCCCTTGTGATTTTTCACTTGCAGGTCCTCCCCCTCCCAACCAACCGATTTTTATTTTCCTCTGATTAGATTCGTTCCCTGTTGGTGAACTAGCGGTGATTTGTTTCCAGCAGTTCTACCATCCAGATTACCTGGATTAATCTCCAGGCAATGCCTTTTCATGAATTTTAAGACACAACCCCCAAGAGTTGCGGTCTATGGTAAATTACTTTTCGCTTACTATGGGAGCAACCATTCATTGAACTAACTACTCTGGTTCAGTATTTTGATTCACCTAATTTTATTTTAGGTGTCCACCACTCTCTACGACCGTTCGTTACCGCCGAGGAATCCCTCTCTCTCTGACGACCTTCGGACGTCTTAGAGGCCTGTCCTCCGACAGACATGGTAACTTTTGTTGACACTTCAATATACTTTAGCTCCCCTGAATAAAGGATTGATGAGTTTAAACTCATTTATACTTTTGTTTCTTCAGGTGCCCACCCTCCCTTTGTGTTTATCCCAGTCCTGATGAAGACCCCACTTCGTAAGGTTGCATCCAACACCTACAACACTCAAGGGGTCGAAACGTCGACTCAACATCTTTGGCCAATATCGTCAACAGTACATGATGCACTGTGATTGTTTCTATATGGCATTACTCAGAATTGTCGATATTGTGATTATGATTGAATCTGTGTTCTAAATACGGCAGAGACTCAAGTATGCCGTCCAATTTGAGTGTAATTTAGTAATTTTACCACTGTGTTCACTTCCTTCCAAATTCCGCACTATTTCACTCACTCCCCCATCCTTTTCTTTGGGCACGTGCTTTACTTCTTCAAATTGTTGCTTAAATTTGCTGATTCCATTTGAAACATCTTAACATGTTCGATGTGATTAAATGGCATTCAAACTCATTTGAGTTGTTCGTCAAATTGTGTCCCTTTAATGTTTTGCTTTGCATGAACTGTATGCTGGGACCACTTTTCTCTATACTGTTCCCTACCCAGGTCCCAGTGACTTCATATGGGTTGACCCTTTATGTTTACTACATATTTGAACAAGACACTTGTCAGTCTGCCAGTCAACCATGCCCCTCATATCCTTCCCGTCCATGGACCCATCTGTCTGGGGAATGTAGTATGCCACTACTCATATGTGCACACATACACCACATAGACAGTTGTCTGAACTGCAGGATGTGTGATTGAAATGTGTCAGTACACACATATCCTATCTCCTGCCACTGACTCTGTACATGCGTCAGGATAAAGGATGTCCAAAGTCATTGTCATTAATATGGATATGCTTCCTTCACTAGACACCATGATGTGCTCATGTATGGATGTATGTCGTTACAACGCACACTTTTACAACGCATGCACTTACAACGCATTTTTTACAACGCAAAATCCATTACAACGCATCCCATTACATAGCATGACACTACAACGCATTTTTAAAAACTACCTTTACAACGCATTCCATTACAACGCATACTACCTTTACAACGCATACCATTACAACGCATAATATTAAATTGCATTTAAGGTAAGTATTAGATAGTATAAGGGTAAAAATTACTATTCTAACTCCAGGGGGTGCAACAGTAGGGAAAGTGTTGGATAGTATAGGGGTAAAAATTACTATTCTAACTCCAGGGGGTGCAACAGTAGGGTAAGTGTTGGATAGTATAGGGGTAAAAATTACTATTCTAACTCCAGGGGGTGCAACAGTAGGGAAAGTGTTGGATAGTATAGGGGTAAAAATTACAATTCTAACTCCAGGGGGTGCAACAGTAGGGAAAGTGTTGGATAGTATAGGGGTAAAAATTACTATTCTAACTCCAGGGGGTGCAACAGTAGGGAAAGTGTTGGATAGTATAGGGGTAAAAATTACTATTCTAACTCCAGGGGGTGCAACAGTAGGGAAAGTGTTGGATAGTATAGGGGTAAAAATTACTATTCTAACTCCAGGGGGTGCAACAGTAGGGTAAGTGTTGGATAGTATAGGGGTAAAAATTACTATTCTAACTCCAGGGGGTGCAACAGTAGGGAAAGTGTTGGATAGTATAGGGGTAAAAATTACTATTCTAACTCCAGGGGGTGCAACAGTAGGGTAAGTGTTGAATAGTATAGGGGTAAAAATTACTATTCTAACTCCAGGGGGTGCAACAGTAGGGTAAATGTTGGATAGTGTAGTGTAATATTATGCGTTGTAATGGTATGCGTTGTAAAGGTAGTATGCGATGTAATGGAATGCGTTGTAAAGGTAGTTTTTAAAAATGCGTTGTAGTGTCATGCGATGTAATGGAATGCGTTGTAGTGGATTTTGCGTTGTAAAAAATGCGTTGTAAGTGTAGTGCGTTGTAAAAGTTGCGTTGTAAAGGTTGTTCCCCTCATGTATTGATGATCAATGCCACAATTGAGTGCATGCAGGATACAAATTTGCAAGTGGTTACCATACTGGCTTCAGTCACATGGGCAGTGCATCCAAAGACAAACAGTCTGCACTGTGTCACAAGCATGTTTTTGTGGGGAATGTAAGCCCGGCAGCTGTCAAGTGCACATGTTCCCCAAATGCTACCCACATCTTAAGGCATCGGATGATCCCACATTATATAAATGCTACAGTTGAGTGACTGCAAGCATAAATCTGTAAACATGAGCACATCACAGTCTGATGAGAATGTAGACTAGACCATTAGGCACAGTCAAGTGATCACACACCTATGTGTTACCACATTGTGCTGATCCAACAGCCACATCTCAGCTGGCTGCCCACCCCAAACTGTGGGCCCCAGGAGTCTAAAAAGCTAGGCCACTCCAAAATAACACAGGGGCAGACACCTGATTGCACATTTCACAATGCACTAAATGTAGGCTGACACACAGGAGTAGGAGAACAGAGTGTACTTCATGTCCGGAGTAGGCATACCTGTCCTGGTCCATGTGCAACATGGGATTACCCTGAACACTAGGCATGTGTGACACACATGATGTACATTCTTCTGAGGCCCCAACATTGTCGCACCTGCTGCATGGGTGTGTGGTAAATACCCCAGACACATATGGTGAGCCAGAGCAGCAATTAGAACACATATTAATGGCCCACACAGAGTACATGTCAGATTACTGGCAATGTGCAGACACATGTCAATCAATTGCCTCACTCATGAAGCCCAAAACAATGCACCAGTAGCAGATGCTGTTTCCAACCTTAACCTTGGACAACAGCAGGGACACACAACCCAAGTGACACAAGTCACAGGCTGAAAGGGCCACACCTGTATATCAGATGAGGAGGGGCCATAACCTAGGCACATGACTCTTGTTCAAGCAGACAGACGAACGGTGGGAGTGTAACCAGGCTGAAGGAGTGCAAAGAGCATGTGAGACATAGTTCACAGAATAGGCATGCACTCACCCCCTGCTGCTGTCTGGCCTTTAACTGCCCTTCCAGGTCAGGGACGACCACTGCCAGAATCCGGAGCATGTGGAGGGTCAGGGTCCGTTGTTCACCCCTTCTGCGAGGAGGCGACAGCTTCAGCTGGACTCTTGCGATCCTCCGGGTCCAGGCACAAAGGTCCTGCCACCTCTTCTGGAAGTTGCGGATGCGGTGCCTGTGGGCCCCACAGATCGAACTGCCCAGGCAATGGTCAGCCAGATCTCCTGTTTCTGATGGGCATGAACCTGTGAGGATGACAAAGTTAAAATACCATTAATACACATGCAACATGTTTGAGCATTACACAGTTGGATATACATGTCGTTATCACAAGGGCATTTGATGTACACAGGTAGTGCAACTATGGTGAGGGAAAGTTGCCCTGCATTAACAACATGGAAACATTGCCCTGGTATTGTAACCATTTAAAAATGCACTTTTCCAGCACAGTACCTGTTCACTACAGGTACCTACACACTTTGGGGGTTACAACTACTCAGTGAGCGTGCTAGCCACTGGTGTACACAATGCCATCAGTGCTAGTCAGACAACATGCACAATGAGAAAGGATGTGGACTGCACACTCACCTGCTCCCCTGGTTTCCCATGCAGCTTTCTGTACTGTGGAAGAAGGGTGTCCAACAGGACCTGGTTCTCCTCCTCTGTGAAGGTTGGGGCCCTCTCCACAGTACGTGCCATTCTTGGAGCCAGAGGATGCAGAGACAGCAGCAGTGGTAGCAGAGATGTCAATCTGGAGCATGTAGTGCAGGCAAGTGAGCTCTCAGGGGAACAGACAGCCTTATATCTGTGCTGCAGAGGCAGATTCTGTCCCATGCGTCCAAAGCGATAGGTCCGACACGTTTGCATCTTATGAATCTGGCCAATCCATCGCATTGCACGCCTCGTACACGCCTTCCGCATCGTTAAAAAATTTCAAGTTCATGACACCAATGAGTTTGATACATTGGTGTAGGGAGCCAACGGATTTTTCAGCACACAAATCGTACAAGCATCAAATCCGCGTCCGACTCCATGATAGTCAATAGCCAATGCATGCACGCAGATCGTTCCCTAGTTGTACGATGGGCCTTTAAAACTCACACGCACCCGTCTTCATGATAGTCAATAGCCAATGCGTGCACGCGGATCGATCCCTAGGTGTACGATGCGTCTTTTGAAAAAGTCACCCGCGTCTGACACCATTGCAGTCAATGGACAAGGCGTGCACGGGGATCGGTCCCTAAGTGTACGACGCGTCTTTTGAAAAATTCACCCACGTCTGACACCATTGCAGTCAATGGGCAAAGCGTGCACTCGGATCGGTCCCTAGGTGTACGACGCGTCTTTTGAAAAAGCCAGCCGTGTCTGACACCATTGCAGTCAATGGGCAAGGCGTGCGCGCGGATTGGTCCCTAGGTGTACAACACGTCTTTTGAAAAAGTCACCCGCGTCTGACACCATTGCAGTCAATGGGCAAGGCGTGCATGGGGATCGGTCCCTAGGTGTACGACGCGTCTTTTGAAAAAGTCACCCGCGTCTGACACCATTGCAGTCAATGGGCAAAGCATGCGTGCGGATCGGTCCCTAGGTGTACGACACGTCTTTTGAAAAAGTCACCCACGTCTGACACCATTGCAGTCAATGGGCAAGGCGTGCATGGGGATCGGTCCCTAGGTGTACGACGCGTCTTTTGAAAAAGTCACCCGCGTCTGACACCATTGCAGTCAATGGGCAAAGCGTGCGTGCGGATCGGTCCCTAGGTGTACGACGCGTCTTTTGAAAAAGTCACCCCCGTCTGACACCATTGCAGTTAATGGGCAAGGCGTACGCGCGGATCTGTCCCTAGGTGTACGATGCGTCTTTTGAAAAAGTCACCCGCGTCTGACACCGTTGCAGCCAATGGGCAAGGCATGCACGCGAATCAGTCGCTAGGTGTATGAAGCATCTTTTGAAAAAGTCACCCACGTCTTACACCATTGCATTCAATGGGCAAGGCGTGCACACGGATCGGTCCCTAGCTGTACGACGCGTCTTTTGAAAAAGTCACCTGCGTCTGACACCGTTGCAGACAATGGGCAAAAAGGATTCAACCCACCATAGCTTGCCAGGGACCCATGTGCACACCAACAACAATACAGCCTGTGACACAGTATATCAAAATGCATGTCAGGCTGCATTACCTGTGTGTATGTGGGTCAACATGTGATTTGGTATGTGGCACTTAGTGGCACCCACTCCCAGGCTGTGCAAGGTGTCATGGGGACAGATACCTTTGTGTGTTGTTCACATAACCACTGTGATTGCCAACTGTACAGTTCAGAGCACGAGGCATGAACACAGTTCCAGAGGTACATTGTGTATGACATGTGACATACACCCTGATTCTTAAGTGGAATGGAATGTGTGTCACAGGGTGTCCCAGTGCCACAGATTTGCTGTTCATCCACAGTATGTGTGCATTTTGCAACGCAGATGAGTCTGATTCCATGTGCTCAATGTAAAATGGTCACCACTTCCATGTGTTTTGTCAATGTGAGTTGATGTTGCGTCTGTGTGTCACAGACATCCATGTATGACCTGGAAAAAAATCAGGTGGCACTTCATTTGGGTGTCATGTGTGCGTTGTGGCGTGTACATGAGACACTACATCATGATAGTGGCCTTGTGGCAATACAAGGTCCCTGTGTGTGTGCCTGTCAAAAACCTGTGATGTGGGGAAGACATCTGTCCTCACTAGTCACTGTGGTGTGTGTTTGGTATGTGACACTCGTACTGATGTACTGTGACAGAGCCCATAGATTTGTCACAGCACAACATGGACCTTGTTGTGTAGACATGTAGAGCTGAGATGCCAGATGATGGGCATGTATCTGACATATGTGCCCATACCCAACAGCACACACATCAGGTACTTGTGTCCAGTTATGATATTTCATGTGCTATATAGCTTGGACATTGGCACATTGATACAGTAACTGACAACCTTTATTTGCTCATCTATGTACTGCAGGAGACCAGCTGTCCACAGACCGTTCGCTGACCTTGCAACCATGGTTGAACGTGACTGCATCCGAAGGTACCGCTTCACTAGACCACTGATTGATGATTTGGCAGAGCAGTTGGCCCCACACTTGCAACCAGGCCGGCCATACCCTACAACGCTGACCCCCAAGGTGAAGGTGATGCCAACCCTAAACTTCTTCGCCACTGGTACCTTCCAATACACTGTGGCTTCTGCTGGTGGGATGTCACAGGCCATGTTCAGCCGTGTGCTTCAAGATGTGTTGGGGGGATGTTGCATTTCCTCAACCACTACATCCATTTCCCAACCCCACAACAACTCACTGACATCAAGAGTGACTTCAATGCACTGGGGAGGATGCCACATGTCATTGGCTCCATTGATGGGATACATGTGGCTTTGGTACCACCACAGGCAAATGAGCAGACATACCGAAACAGGAAACATTTTCACTCAATCAATGCTCTGGTTGTATGTCTGGCAGACAAGACCATTTACATGTGTGTGCACATTTCCCAGGTTCAGCGCACAACGCTTACATCATGAGGAGTAGTCGAATACCGGTGATGATGTCACAGATGCAGTACCAGCATGCCTGGCTTGTCAGTGTGTACTAACTGTTTATCATTGATTGTGTTTTGTAAAGTTGTTTTCCACCCTCTTTTCAGACTCATATAATGTGCAATTGTCTGTATGTAGGTGACTCCGGATACCCCAACATGCCGTGGTTGCTGACACCCCTCAGGAAGTATGCGACACCGGCGGAGATGCGCTACATTGAGGCACATGGTCGGACCAGGAGAGTGATCGAGCGGACATTTGGTCTCCTGAAAAGCAGATTCCACTGCCTGGACAAGACAGGAGGGGCCCTTCCATATGCACCTGCTAAGGTGTGCAAAATCTTTATAGTGTGCTGCATGCTACGAAACCTGGCAGTGAGGAAGAAGTTGCCTCTCATCCAAGATGACGATGACGAACATCCGCCAGCCATGGAGGATCCTGCCTTGGGGCATGATGCCAGTGATGGTGAGGGTGAGGGTGATGTTCGGACCCAGCTGATCCACAACTTCTTCACATGAATGTCAGTATACAGTGATGTGTTGTCAAAGTATTGTGTTAACCTGATATATGTTGGTGGTGCACTGGTGCTGCTTGAGTGTGGTTGTGTGCTTCTTGCCAGGATGCTTGCAGTGATGTGTCCTTTCAGGCAGTCTGTACTCCCAAACAGTGTTTACCTGATTACTAGGTTGTGTTTTGTTTTGGGCATGTATATTGTAGTTGTATGCTGTAAATCTGTGTTTTTGATTGTGTTTTCTGTCTGTCCTTCACAATACAAAATACAAAATATGGCGATTCAATCTTTATATACTTGACAGGGTTTGGCAAACTAATTCTTGTTTCTAAATACTCATAAACTAGTAAAACACCTCTAATAAAGACAGACTCATTTGTATATTTATAATGTTTTATCTAGATAATGTGAAATAATGCTCATCAAATACCAAAATACAGTATAAATCATAGATCATCACAGAGCAACAATATCAGAGAAATAATGATAAAAATACATCTCAATTGAGTGGAAAGGAGAAGAGACAAAAGCTTCAGAGACAAATTACATTTGCAATTGATTATGCAAATTCAGTTTTCTGTCTATACTAACCCAATTGAAATAAGAAAACTACTCTCTGGCCATGAGAGCAGTAAGGCCTCTCAAGAAGATTTGAAGAGGCAAAGACTTAGGGGTCTAATAAGATGTAGCGTGGATCGACACCGCCCGCATGGCCGTGGCGATCTGCCCTACATCATACCCCGCCCGCCTCCCATTCCTCCCAGCCATATTATGATGGCGGGGGACCGTGGCGGACGGCTAGCCCGTCTGCCGCTTTTCCACCTGGTCGACGGGTCAACCAGGCGGAAAATGGTTGCATATGGTGGTGGTGTCTGCTAGACACCGCCAGCCATATTAGGATGCCAGCGGGAAGCAGCCAAAGGCATGAAGATTCCTGAGTTGGGGCCTGTTGTGGGCCACCTGGATGTCGGGGGGGTCGGAGGGGCACATGGAGGTACCTATGGTACCCCCCTGCATCTGCATGGACGACGTGGCAAGCACCGCGTGGTGCCTGCCACGTTGTGCATGCAAATGCACACAGTGCAGCTACAGCATTGTGGCGGGCGGTGCTGTGAGCACCGCCTGCCATAATTCTGGGAATAGAGGATGCCACGGTGGCATCATAATTGCCGGTGAGGGACTGCCACACCACTGGTGGCCGGTCCCAGCACTGCTAGGGTGGCGGGCGGACTAAAGTCTGCCCACCATCCTAATAGGCCCCTAAGTCAGGAATCAGCAAACAGGAAGAGCCAGCTCAAGAATATGAGACAACAAACAAGGCCTCTCCTCACGCAGGTAGGAAAGCAAGCCACCAACTAACCTAACCTCTCCCACCAGGAACCTTGATTATACCCTAAAACCCAAATGTCCAACCCACATTTGTGTCAGAACAGAAGATTTCTCTACGCATGATTGGTTAAGGAAGGGGATGTACTGTCACACCACTCTCGTCATGTCCCTCTCACTCAGTGTCTTATGTTTTATTCTGTATATCTACTTCCAACCCAGGAAATACAAATTCGAGCCACTATCATAGAATTCATTTCCTCCATTCCGGTCATGTAGAAAGTTCTGTGAAACATTTATCCGCTTGTGCCGCATACAGAGGAAATGTTTCTTCACTCGATGAAGAAATTGTTTCTTACAGCTAACTCTTGGCAAGCACACAGGACTCATGAAGGACACGCGTCTTCCGCCTTCCCTTGTATTTTCAGAATAAATGTTTATTTCATTTAACCCAAAAAGTGTTTCCTGCAGAGCAGAAAACCATGCTTCCATGGAAAACAAACACAGGCAATTTACAATGCTTTCCATTACGCACCCACCTAGTGCTGCATTAATCCATGCGCAACCCGGGTTAATATTATTTTCCAAGGAAACGTTAATAATGTGCATGAAAGCAGGATTAGTCCTTTTATTTTCATTTGTCAATAAGCATTTGCAGCCTACTCCAGTGTTTCAGTACACGCTTGCGCAGTAGCATTTTCCCTCATGTTAACCTCTTTTCCACATTAGTTTTTCACCGCACACTTTTAATAAATGTTACTGAGGGTTCAATTCTAGCAGGTTTTTATTTCGAGAAAACCCCGCTCCCTCAATCCCCCCTTTGATGGCGTTTTGAGCAATCACCAAAATACCCACCAATACAAATTATCACTTTCAGAAATCTGTTGTTCTCTCTTGCTTTACCATTATTCCATCTAAATCCTTCATTATTTTTTAATAATTCTCTTTCCTGTCCTCTAATTCTATCTCTTCTCTTTTTCTCTTTCTTGCGCTTCTTTTCACATCAGATGTCTCCTTTTTGCATCTGGAATATTTATAAATCAGAAAAATCATTAATATTACTATAGCTACAGCAATGATAGGTGTTAGTATTATCCCTAATACACGATTGCCAAACGTAAAGAACCAATTTGCCATGGAGGGAAAACTCTTATCAAGTTTCTCCCAAGCACGTCAATCTTCAGTTCAGCCAATTGTAATGTTCCTAATATACCCCTCCAGATTCTTAATCTTATCAGGGATATAAGTACAACATTGTTGTATTTTCAACATATTACAGACTCCACCCTCCTTGGCCAATATTACATCAAGGGCAAGTCGATGTTGTAAAACCATAGACCTAATCGCGACCATTTCAGTATCAATCATCAAGAAACCACCAGCAGTATCAGTCGATAAACGATCAACCACTATGGACAATTTTCTAATTTTATGTGAATTTAATATGACAACTGAAGGTATCAATGCTCCAAATATTTCTCCCACTATTTCTGAAAAACTCGCTCCTCTCTTATAACATATTAATCCATTCTTTACTTCATTGATTCTATCATTTTTATCCAAATGATATACCTTGGGAAATACATTCCCGATATAACAACATCCATACCAATGTGCGGGCAACCTATAGTAGGCATTCTTACCACACACATAATAAATACCCGGAAAAACAGGATCAGTCCCTACTTTTATACCCCATCCTCCTGTAATTAGGAAAGTATGATCACATTCACTAGAATCAATGAAATAAATATTATAATCAGTTTTTAATATACGCAAGCAAAGCTTCCCTCTATGATGGCAGTCCAGGGCCATGGCAGCGTATGTCTTACCCTTTTTGGAATCTCCTTCTCTCAAAGCCATGAAGGTACATGAGAATTTTGCTCAGCAGCCTTTCTCTTGAAATCCTGCCTTCTATCCTCTACCATGTTAATGAATTCTATTTCTTAAAACCACAATTTCCATGTCAAGTTATGTCTATGTGTATATATGGATCTATTGTTTTTGTTGTATGAAAAAATTCTCCCATATATTCTGCATTTTCAGCACTACTTACTCTATTCATGTTCTTTCTAATAGGAATTTCTGAAAACACTAAGGTGCCGATCACGATCCTGTAAAAACCGGGTACGAACCGTCGGACGGAGCAAATTCTCCGTCCGACGCGTACCCGGTCGTCAAAATTTACAAACAAGGAATTACGATTCGCACGGAACACCATTTCCGTACGATTCGTAAAAAAGCCCGACCGAACAAAATAAACCTACCAATGCGATCCGGGAAAGGGCCGACCTGACGTCGGGACGCTCGCAGCCTGCCATTCACGAACCAGGAATCACGATTCGCACCGACGTCATCCCGCACGGTGAATATTTTCCGGCTGCCAAAAACTGCCGGGAAATCAGGACGACGCGAACAAGGACCACCAGTACGCGACGGACAGACAGGACTCCGCGATCAAGGAGGACCAGTACGCGACGGACACACAGGACGACGCAAACAAGGAGGACCCGTACGCGACGGACAGAAATGGACCCGAACCTACGTGTCATCCCGGCCCTCATAGCAGTCCACCTCCTCTACAGGTTCCGACGCAGACGCCGCAGAAGGTCAGAACAACTAAGGGAGGGGGGAAAGTGGGGGGGGGTGGGGGTGGGGGTGGCAGGACCAGGGCAGGCCACAAAACCCCCACCAAAATCACACACCACACATGCCCAGGACATACCTGACACCCATGCCCTGGTCACTACGAGGGGGTGGGGGCGTGTCCAGCTAAGCCAGCGACCGCCACAACGGAAGTCCGTCACCACGCGAACCGGCAACACAACCAGACCGGTACGTCCCGTACCCACGCCTCAAGAGCGTGGGTACGAGATGTACCACGCCCACACCCACGTCACCCCAACAATGGCGGGACGGATCGTACCCACGTGGCAAAGGCCTGGGTACGGCCCGCACAAGCATCACATAGCGTGGGGACGGAGATGTACGGACCCTACCCCCACCCCCCTATGCATGGAACATACACCCACCCCACCAGTGTAAGTACGACTCGTACCCTCACCCTCGTATGCATGGAGCGTACCCCCACCCCAACAGTGTAAGTACGACCCGTACCCTCACCCGCGTATGCATGGAGCGTACCCCCACCCCAACCGCGTATGTACGTACCGTACCCCCACCCCAACAGTGTAAGTACGACCCGTACCCTCACCCTCGTATGCATGGAGCGTACCCCCACCCCAACAGTGTAAGTACGACCCGTACCCTCACCCTCGTATGCATGGAGCGTACCCCCACCCCAACAGTGTAAGTACGACCCGTACCCTCACCCGCGTATGCATGGAGCGTACCCCCACCCCAACCGCGTATGTACGTACCGGACCCCCACCCCAACAGTGTAAGTACGACCCGTACCCTCACCCTCGTATGCATGGAGCGTACCCCCACCCCAACAGTGTAAGTACGACCCGTACCCTCACCCTCGTATGCATGGAGCGTACCCCCACCCCAACAGTGTAAGTACGACCCGTACCCTCACCCGCGTATGCATGGAGCGTACCCCTACCCCAACCGCGTATGTACGTACCGTACCCCCACCCCAACAGTGTAAGTACGACCCGTACCCTCACCCTCGTATGCATGGAGCGTACCCCCACCCCAACAGTGTAAGTACGACCCGTACCCTCACCCTCGTATGCATGGAGCGTACCCCCACCCCAACAGTGTAAGTACGACCCGTACCCTCACCCGCGTATGCATGGAGCGTACCCCCACCCCAACCGCGTATGTACGTACCGTACCCCCACCCCAACAGTGTAAGTACGACCCGTACCCTCACCTCGAATGCATGGAGCGTACCCCCACCCCAACAGTGTAAGTACGACCCGTACCCTCACCTGCGTATGCATGGAGCGTACCCCCACCCCAACCGCGTATGTACGTACCGTACCCCCACCCCAACAGTGTAAGTACGACCCGTACCCTCACCCTCGTATGCATGGAGCATACCCCCACCCCAACAGTATAAGTACGACCCGTACCCTCACCCTCGTATGCATGGAGCGTACCCCCACCCCAACAGTGTAAGTACGACCCGTACCCTCACCCGCGTATGCATGGAGCGTACCCCCACCCCAACCGCATATGTACGTACCGTACCCCCACCCCAACAGTGTAAGTACGACCCGTACCCTCACCTCGAATGCATGGAGCGTACCCCCACCGTGTATGTTCCAAGCGTACATATCCAGAAATAGGAGGTGTGTGTGCAGAGTCCTCCCAGCAGTGCCCTGAGACAGGAGGGGTGGGTGTGGAGTCCTCCCAGCAGTGCCCTGAGACAGGAGGGGTGGGTGTGGAGTCCTCCCAGCAGTGCCCTGAGACAGAAGGGGTGTGTGCCTATCACTCCCAGCAGTGCCCTGAGACAGGAGGTGTGTGTGCAGAGTCCTCCCAGCAGTGCCCAGACGCAGGAGGGGTGTGTGCAGAGTCCTCCCAGCAGTGTCCAGAGACAGGAGGGGTGGGCGCCTATCACTCCCAGCAGTGCCCAGAGACAGGAGGTGTGCAACACATGTGTGTGAGGCGGGAAGTACCCACATGCATACTGCCTACAAGGGAACATGTCCCCATGAACTCATGTCAACAGACTCCACACACAAGTACAGTGATCACCAAGGATGCCACGAATGTTGCAGGTGGAGACATGGCCCTGCATGCATGGCCAAAGTAGAAGGGCTCCGTCACACACACAGCTCATGTAGACACAACTCTGCGCTAAACATTGGGAACACCCTGCAGCGATGATATCAGGGTACACAGAGGAAGGAATACACCCTGGGACAATTGCACCATGCAGTAACTGCTTACATGAACAAAGAAAGTTAGCTAACACCTTGTGATGGCACACAGATCCCAGGGTCCCCCCAATGAGCAGCACACTACTACATATCCCACACACCCAACACATAAACACCACCCAAAACCATGTAGCAGCCCCACCAACACCAATACCAGCATAGCAGTAGTGTTATAATGAAAAGAAAATTAAGCTTTATTCAGCATGAGCACAATGTCCGTGGATCGCAGGCAGTTCAATATTCACAAAGCCCATAGGGCAGTCAATGAGTCTCAGCTGGATGGGGGACACAGTGGGATGCGTGTCCCCTACCTTGCCTGCACAGTTACATGCCATCGTCTTCCACAGGGGTGAGGGCATCATGGGGGGGGGAAGCAACAGGCACCGCAGGGACATCAGGGCAAAGGGGAGGCGTTGTGGGTGCAGGGATGGAGGACTCCACCACAGGGGGTGGGGCAGGGCCAAAGGCGGAGGCCAGGATGGCACTACACACCTTTGCAAGGTCCTCCAGGGATTCCCCTGCACCCGAAGGATCCACAGGCCCCAAGGAGGGGGGGGGGTCAGAGGGATGGGTCGCAGCGCCACCGGGGGAGGGTGTAGACAGGGGGGGAGAATCAACCACCCTGATCGAGGACTTCCTTGACCGCTTGCGGGGTGGTGTCACTGTGGGGCTCAGGGACAGAGCGGCCATGAAGGAGTCCTTGGGGGAGATGTGGCCAGGAGAGCTGAGGGGAGGGGATTTGGAGGGAGTGGACTGGGTGGAATGCGGACTCCCACTATGGCTGCGTGTCACACGTTTGCCCCCCGACCCAGTGGGTGTGCCTACCTCACCCTGTGTGTGCGTGTCAGGAGGAGTGCGGTGGACCTTCCCTGCTGGTGTGGTGCCTGTGTCTGTTGATGTGGGTGCATGCCGACGTCTGGGTGTACGTGGGACAGGCATGGGAGTGGGAAGTGTGGATGGGGCAGGGGTAGGTGGGGAGGTCGCGCTGCAGGAGACCCACTGCTGCAGTCAGTGTGGAGTCTATGGACCTCAGCAAGTTGCGTTGGTCAGCCTGCGATGAATGAATGCCCTCCAAGTATGCCTCGATGTTGTTGAGGGTTTGCCCGTGGGCATGGAGGACATTAAGGATCGCAGCCTGACCAACCTGCAGTTGCCGCTGGATGTCCACAGACTCAGCATTGGCGGCAGCAGTGGAGACAGGGGCAGGGGGTGCGGTGCCTGGCATGAAGGAGACATGCGGTGACCGGGCACGCTGGGAAGGGACACGAGCAAGTGGGAGGCGGCTGATGGGAACTGAGGGGGCGGTGCGAGGTGTTGTTCCGCTGTCAGCTGCTGGTGCAGCCTCCGCCCACTCGGAGACATCCTCCTCGGACCTGTCAGCTTCGTATTCTGATGTGCCAGTCGACAGGTCCTCGGCCGCACTATCCTCCGCCTCTGTCCCACTCGATGTGCCAGCCCCGATGTCACGGCTGGCACTGGTGCTCGGTCCCTCCGCCTGGTCTGTGTCCATGTCTCCCTCTGTGTCCCCCGACGATGCTGTGGGCAGGGTGGAGAGACAGAAATTAATCAGACACCTGTACACATCTGTCACATGAGTCCAATCTACATAGGTAACATTGCATAGCCTGAAAAGGAAGATCCCTAACATCTACTAAACAAGGTACCGATGTAGGGCATGAAACACACAGTTGGTTGAGCCACCATGCCACTGAAATACCATGGAGAGCATGAGACAATAGCTAAAGACAGGAAACGGAGTCTGACATAGCACCCAGGCTCTGGGGACAATCCAGCACTGCATCTGCACCACACAGCGTTGGCGAAAATACCGATGACCAGGGACCATATCCATGAACTTGAGACACATGCTGCATAGGTAATGCTGAAAACATGCACAACATGACTCGGTCACTGCACCTTGCGTGTGTGTCCAGACAAACCTCACACACTGCCCAGACCCAGCAAGTAGAAATCTGGATTTGACATATAGGCTTTGCCCGCCCCAACCACCCCCTACACGAGGCAAATAGTTGAGACACAGGTGGCACCAACATCTCATAGTCTGGGTGATAAACACAGGGGCAGGCAAAATGCAAGATTGGACGCCAAACAGCCAAGGTGCGCCTGTACAAATAATGAGGTACCAGTGCCCATCCTCAGATGAGTATAACAAGACACACAGGCACTAGCAACTGTGAGTATGAAGAAGGACAATCAGGTCAGGCTGCACAGTGGACACCTGTACAAAATAGCACGTCTATATACATGGTGCCAGGGGACAATGGCACAGAGCACAACCTACGCTGTAGACACTGAGAGTGTCCACGTTTATGATGACACATACAACACCGATGAAAAGGTGCCCCAGGGGACAGTAGTGGCCACGCAACTCCATGCTCCTGAATGGTAATGACTGCAACCCATGCCACCATCCCTGCACTATGCGTATCGCACACTCATGCACATCATGTCACAGGCCACTACATAGGACATGCGCGCTGTAAGGCATGACACATGAGAGACCAACTCCCATGTCTGGAGTCAGCATCAGTGCCAACTGACATGGAACCCACATGCAGTGAACTTGACAGGGCACAGCCAAGGTCCCAAAACCTGTTACACACCACCCCCACACATGATGCTACAGGCATAGTTCTCGTGGACAAAGCGCCAGCCTACATTACCTTGTGAAGGAGTGACTACACACAGACCAGGGAACACATTGCAAGGAGGGGAAGGGTGGCAGGGGCGCAGCGCTATACTGGGGCAAAATGGATCTGCACAGCACCTTTAAACCCTGGCAGTGAATTCATGCTACTGTGCCCTTACAAATGCCGGTGACACACAACAAACACACATGTACCTACCCCCTTCCGGCTGCTGCTTCGCCTGTAAGCGCCTATCCAAGTCTGGAAAGACCACCGGCAGCACACGCCTGTGGAGGTGGCTCAGACGGCGGCGGCCGCGGTTCTTGTGGCTCTCAGGTGAGTCCCCCAGCAGGACCCGTGCAATCCTCCGCGTCCAGCACCGGATATCCTGCCAGCGTTTCCTCACCTGGGACAGGCTCCGCCTCCGACCATCCACACCCCTCACGGCACTGACGGCGGTCAGCCAGATCTGCTCCTTGGCAGTGGCGCCTACCTGTGAGGAAGAACAAGTGACACCACATCAATACACCAGCCACATGTCACAGAGAGACATTTGATAACAAATTAGCTGGTAACAACAAGGCATGTCATGCAGCCAACGCATTGCACCTTTGTCATAGGGACATGATCCTCTGGTGAGGGAAAAAGCAGTACGTGCCATAGTGGGTACACAGGTGGAATGATGGCAATGTCACAATCAATGATCAAGGCTCACACTGTGCATCACACCCACCCCTCCTGTCTCAGGGCACTGCTGGGAGCACACTGTACCCACCCCTCCTGTCTCAGGGCACTGCTGGGAGCACTCTGTACCCACCCCTCCTGTCTCAGGGCACTGCTGTTAGTGATAGGCACACAGCCCTCCTGTCTCAGGGCACTGCTGGGAGCACTCTGTACCCACCCCTCCTGTCTCAGGGCACTGCTGTTAGTGATAGGCACACACCCCTCCTGTCTCAGGGCACTGCTGGGAGACATCAGGCATCCCCCCCCCTGGGACCCCCCCAACAGTACATGGCATGTGTGTCACACCAGGACACAATGCCAGAAGTCACAGTCACAACATAGGGACAGTCTGTGCCAGTGGCCTATGCACTCACCTGATACCCTGGTCGCCCATACAGCATGGGGTACTGTGGGAGGATCACATCCAGCAATGCCATGTTCTCCTCCAGGGTGAATGGCTGTGACCTCTCCACAGCCCTTGACATGGTTCCAGGGAATCAGTAGCAGCAGCTGGGTCGACGAATTCAAAGATGTGCAGGCAAGTACTCCCTCATGGGACCTGGCTGCCTTATATGTGCCTTTCTGCCCTGTCTCATGCACAGGAGTACAGAGTGATTGGTCACTCACATTTGCATCCTATGTTTCCACCAATCCCTTCAAACCTAGCAGTCTGTGTGTACTCTATCGGTTTCATTCTCCTGCATGATGTCAGCTCCACAAACACATTGCAACAAAGTATTTTTATTCCAACTGACTTCTGCTGTTCACCTTCCAGAAGAAATTCGAATTTTGAACTTGGTCTCCATGACAACCAGCATGCATGTAGGCCTTAATACTTGTCCCTCATGTGTCCCCTATGTAATTTTGAGCTCCACACACAGGTACGGTGCGTTCCGGGGCCCTAGGGCACCCCAAATGCATTGCAACGGCCCGTACACGCGTGACTACGTTCACTATCAGTATGGGTGGCCTCGCGTATGCGTACTCATAGTGGTACGGGCCGTACACACGCCTGTACGCTCCCTATCACTACGAGTACGCATACGCGAGGCCACCCATACTGATAGGGAGCGTACAGGCGTGTGTACGCTCCCTATCAGTATGGGTGGCCTCGCGTATGCGTACTCGTAGTGGTACGGGCCGTACACACGCCTGTACGCTCGCCATCACGATGGGTACACATACGGCAGCACTCCTATAGTGATATGAGAACGTACACAGGCCCTCTTTGCAGCAGTACAGCGGTATTCACACATCACAGTGGTGACAGGCGGCACACAGGTAGGGATAGGACGGACATACTTGTCCATGGATGGACATACTTGTCCATTAATTGACATCGAGGCATCGTCTGTGCATCACTACATGTGTGGGGCACAGGTGTGAAAGGCCTGTGATGTGGAACATTACTCCTGAGTCGAGAAGGCACCAGATGTATGATGAGATGTGTACAGATGTACTGTGTGATGGTGCGATGTGTGCCAGGCATGCCCTTGACTCCTTTGACATGTGTGCATGTCGTACTGCGCACTTGGGGTGAGCGTCACTGGCATGGCACGGACACCAACACACGGAAGTGTCCCCTGATGCCCGGTACAGGGGTTATGACACCTGACTTGTCACTACCCACGGTGCACAATGTGACTATGTCATGTATGTGTGGGGGCTTCCCATCAGGTTGATGTTGGAGCACCCTCAAAAGCTGCAGCCGTTGCAGCAACCAACATGTGTCTGTGTGTAGATTGTCATTGCACACTGTTCCGCACACCATGCCACATGTGGTATCGGATGTGAGGTGCACATGTATGCATGAGACACGGAGTAGCGTGACAAGGACATGTCAGCATCCTCACAAGGTATGTGTGGTGAGTCATGACATGTGCACCTTCATGGCAAGGTGTGTGGGCTGGCCTAGTGTAATGTCATGTGACCTGTGGCTCCAGTGTTCCGCTACCAATCTCTGCAATCGGCTGATGTGTGGGCGTATGTCACTCCTGTGTTGCGTCTGGCTGTTCACTTGCACTGGGACACAGCTATTCCCATGGCGTGGCATGGGGAGGTTCTCAATCTCCGTGTGTAGCTGGGTCTTTGAAGGAGTGTCACCTTGCATCCATACGTGTCCTGGCCATGTAGCACATACCTGACTCCCTATGTAGCATGTGTGTATTGCCAGATTAACATGTGCTCAGTACACATGAGTTGTTGTCGTAGTGCACTCACTCTTCGTTGTCACTTCCAAATTACTGCAGAGCGCCGCCTCTTGCCCGAAGAATTCCAGACTTGGCTGCCATGCAGGAGAATGACCGGACAAGGCGAGTGATAGAGAGGACGTTTGGCATGCTGAAGAGCCGATTCAGGTGCCTCCACAAGACCGGCGGCGCACTCCCATATGCCCTGGCGAAGGTCTGCAAGATCTTCATGGTCTGCTGCATGCTGCACAACATGGCAGTTGAAAGAGCAGTGCCACTCATCCTGAATCAACATGACGAGGACCATCCACCCGTGGAGGACGAAGGGCTTGGCAATGGGGCTAGTGATGTGGAGGATGTGGAGCCGCAAGAGGACATCCGGACTCGGCTCATACGCGACTTCTTTGCATAGTGGTGAGTACCAGTGTCTGAGTGTGCACGCATTGGTCCCCGTGTGGCATGCGTTGTGATGTGTGTCTCCACCTGCATGTATGGCACGTGAGTCAGAGGTGTGTGTGGGTGTGTCACTGGAGTGATGGTGCCAGTGATGGTTGTACTTCCTCAGTCATAATTGTGACCTAGCATGTTGTCATCCATACATGTGTCGAGTAAATGCACATGCAAGTGGCTGTGCTTTTTGTGGCTGACTTCTTGTGTGTCTCTCTTCCCCAGGTACCTGCGCATGCCGTCTGCTGGTTGCATTGTTGTGGCACTGCTATTCCTCATGGACATGACATCGTGGGCTGACTCAGCGTTACAGGCACGGACACGTTTGGAAGTCTCCATGGGGTAAGGGATGCATCTGGGGTGTATTGGGTGTGGCAGTTGTTCACGATGTGTGCACACTGCCCCTGTCGGTGTTTGGTTCCTCTGCAGCCATGTCGCATCCCCATGGGACACGACATGCAGCTGTGTACACCTGAATAGATGGTCTGCCTGGTTGACAGTCATCAGTGATGGGATAGGGGATTGTGATGATGGCATCAATGTGTGTGACACTGCCCTCGGACACATTCGGTTAGCATTGGCTTGACATGGTGTGGGACTTCGACATCCGCGGATCTATGGTGTATGGCAGGCTCTCCGTGTGCAGCTGTGGGTATTTAGCTGTTAGCCGACGCTTGTGTGCCAGTTCCATGGCGAACACGCATGTGTGCTGCTGAAGGGGGGTGCCAGTGTTGGACCCGCATGTTACTCCACATGATGTGTTCATGTGTACTTCGAGTTGCCTCTGCAATCCCGAATACATGACTAATAAAGGTGTCCCTATGCCTCCAAGGTGCCTCTTCTCAGTCAATGCTGGTGTGTTGCCACGGTGCATCCTGCTTGTCTGGCATGGTATTCCCTGATTGTGGCTATGTGTCAATGTGTCGAGTGGCAAGATGCAAGCTGTGTGTGTGGGCTGAGACTGTGTATTGGGCATGATGTCCATGACTGTGTGGGTATTGTGACATGTGCCATCCCCATGCATCCAACGTTGGCCAGGCCCCCATTCTCTGCATCCACCGGACTCAAGCTTGCAGGACATGTTTCTGCCACCTGTCTACACATAACTGGGTGCCCCCCAGGACACTGGACTGGATCCCTGACCTCTGCGCATGACTGTTGCTGTACTCAATGTGTGTGTCAGCACGGTTGTTCGGTAACCCCCTCAGCTGGTTGGGCCCATCACGGGTGTGTATGGTGCTCCATGTCTGTCTTGCCTAATACACTGTGACCCATGTGTCCTGTGCCAGACTCAGGCCCCAGGGTGTGGGTGGTTGAAGACAAAAGATGACTCAGGCATGTTTTGACTTTACAAGACACATGTTAGGTAATAATGCTACCAGCAGGCATCTACTCTTCATAGTGTGATTTATTATTGGGGGGGGGGGGGGACAACAAAGTGAGTGTCTTTCCGGGAATTTGGAATCCAAAGTTCAGTAGGGGAGTTGGTGTCCTTGCCATTGGATGTCCTCAGAGTCCATGCCACAGTCTTTGTCAACATTGGTCAGCCAGTGACCAGCAGGGCCATGTGGCAGAGAATGTCTCTTGATGCTGTGATGCTGTTGCTCCAGTGGGCCAGGTGCCAGGCCAGGTGTCCTGGGAGATGGTGATGTAGCGCCGACCCTCACGGTCCTTTCCGTGGACGACCCGGCCTCCTGCGGGGAACCTCAGCAGCAGGCCGTGACGACATCTGGGATGCTCCGTCGGATGTTTCCTCCTCCTCCTCCTCCTGATCCCTCCCTGTGGGTGGTGATGTTCTCCGCCTTCTGGCACAGGGAGGGTCGGCCATGTTGTCGGCCATCTGACGGAGTGTAGCGTGAATCCCCTGGAATGCCGTCACTTGCTCAGCCTGTCTGTCCTCCATCCTCCGTTGGTGTACCAGTAGACAGGCATGTAGCTCCGCATGTTGCTGGGCCTGCTGGGTCTTTATCTCATCGAGGCTCCCCTTGATCTCATTGAGGGTGGACACAACCTGGGCCATGCCCGTGGTGTCATGCCGGTATGAGTCCAGGATGTTACGGACATGGGAAAATACCGGATCCCCAGCCAACTGGTCAGGCTCGTGCCTCTGCCATCCTCCACTCCCACCACCCCTGCCCACTTGCGCCTGGCCTGCCCTTGTGGGCACATCGGGTCTCCGGGACCCTTGAGGGGTGGCATTGGCGTTGTCGCCTGCCTCCTCCTGGGTGCCCGGGACACCGTGTCCCTCCTGGCCAGCCTGGCTGCATTGTGGTGTTGGGGCAGGGATCCTGGGTGTCTCCTGGGATGTGGCAGGAGTGGGGGTGGTGGTTGGCACAGTTGTACCTGACGCAGGTGCTGCAGGCGGTTGGACACCAGAGGGGCCAGGTCGGTCGGGGTCGTCCACAGAGTGGGGAGAGTGGTCGCTGCCGGTGGGATCGGGCTCCTGCAGATCCGGGTCCTGTGAGTGTTCCCCCCCAGTGTTGGGGGGTGCACCACGACGTTGACCTGTGTGTGAGAGAGACAATGTTAATTTTGGTCCATGCAACATCCATGTTTCATCATTTCCAAAGTTGGCACATTTCCTCTTGGAATTAGGATCTGTCTTGCATTCCACTCACAGTGCACTTGTGCATGGGTGTGTCCCTTGGGCACCACTTTGGCCCCTTTAACTATGTGTGGCACAGTCTTACTTGCTGCGTCAAGTGTGACTGCAGTCAGCAGTGGAGTGGGCAGGTGTTGCGAGCCATGCATTGGCGCCTTCCGTGTAGCACTGTACATGTGCACATGGAGTTGTTCCACACACTTATGTGATGCAGGTAGCTGTCATTGTGCTCGTGCACAGGTTGTGACATGGCCCTGTGTTTTGCCATGGAGAAGAGGGGGGGTTCTGGCACGGGCCACCCTTGGCTACATGCACGCAGTCTACCTGCTGACGAGCAGACATTCCCACACACCACACAGCTGATTTGCTCTCCCTGTGTCTCCCTCCCTCTCTGTCCCCCTCTCCCTCCCCCTCTGTCCCCCTCTCCCTCCCTCTCTGTCACCCTCTCCCTCCCTCTGTGTGTCAGCCTCCTCCCTCTGTCCGTCTCCCTGTGTCTCCCTCCCTCTCTGTCCCCCTCTCCCTCCCTCTCTGTCCCCCTCTCCCTCCCTCTCTGTCCCCCTCTCCCTCCCTCTGTGTGTCACCCTCTGTCACCTCAGCCCAGCTTCCTGGGCACACACTGTTAGCAGATCTTTGAGTGGCCCTTGGCTTGTTGATGTGAGTTTGTTTCTGATCTCCAGGCACCCATTGGGTGTGATGTGTGTCTGTGCGCTGCTGCTGTGGTGGTGTGTGCTGCCACTCTTTCACAATGTTGGCTGTTCATTAGCTGCTGTCATGTGCAAAACAGTGCCTTCACCCCCATGTGTTGATGCAAGGCGTCCGCCATTTGCTGGCAAGTCATTCCTGTGTTGGGGCACACTGTTTGTCTGGCTGTGACCTAGGCCATATGGGCAGAGTGCATTGTTGTCTGCTTCGGAGTCGCACTATGTGATTTTTGGGGCCCAGCCTCCCGCCATCCGGGTTACCGTGTCATGTGTTGTTGTCTTCTGTGACTTTGTATACAACAAAGACCTGTTCACACTGTGAACAATTATTTCATACATCCGTTTCGATTGTCATAGACATTGGACACTCTTTACAGCTTGCGATTCTATCGTCTAAGCTATTCAACGGTGTAGTTCACTAAAAGGAAGGAAGAAAAAGAAATTTTGCGTACGAGGTAAGTCAAACTGACTATCAATGTGTAATAACCTTATGTCTCCGCCACCCAAATGTGATGAGAAAGGGAGTGAAAAAGGAGTGAAAAGGAGTGAAAAGGAGTGTTGGTGCCTCACGGTAGCGCCACCAAGGAGGGTTAAGCAGGATGGTACTCGCCTGCTACCTCAAATTCTCATCATCAGCTACCAACCCTCCAAAAGCAAGAAATTTGTGTGTGATGCCAGGGATTAACTGTACAGGTGCTAGGGTGTGTAGTTAAAGAAAGAAAGAAGAAACAAAGAACTGTGCTATAATGTGTGCACCGTCTCGAACCCCTAAGTGATATATACTAATATCAAAAACTGAGCTAAATCACACTGGCTTGCATACTTTATTCTAAGCTGCGTGATAGCTCATATGTTAAAATGCCGACATGTTTCGTTACCATTGGATAACACTCACGGCAACTTCTTCAGGGCGTGGGGTCTGTTCGTTTCACCCTGTTCGTAACTGGCGTTTACTCAGCCCAGGTGGTTCCTGGGCTGAGTAAACGCCAGTTACGAACATTTTCACGACTCACGTTTGGAGTGGAATAAGTGGAGCCTTGAACGCGCATACAGAGCCGCAAGGACTCACGGGTAAAGGTATGCCCATGGTGGGCTACATCCTGAATTGTTTTTAACTGACAAATAGAGGTGCAGGGTGAAACGAACAGACCCCACGCCCTGAAGAAGTTGCCGTGAGTGTTATCCAATGGTAACGAAACATGTCGGCATTTTAACATATGAGCTATCACGCAGCTTAGAATAAAGTATGCAAGCCAGTGTGATTTAGCTCAGTTTTTGATATTAGTATATATCACTTAGGGGTTCGAGACGGTGCACACATTATAGCACAGTTCTTTGTTTCTTCTTTCTTTCTTTAACTACACACCCTAGCACCTGTACAGTTAATCACTGGCATCACACACAAATTTCTTGCTTTTGGAGGGTTGGTAGCTGATGATGAGAATTTGAGGTAGCAGGCGAGTACCATCCTGCTTAACCCTCCTTGGTGGCGCTACCGTGAGGCACCAACACTCCTTTTCACTCCTTTTCACTCCTTTTTCACTCCCTTTCTCATCACATTTGGGTGGCGGAGACATAAGGTTATTACACATTGATAGTCAGTTTGACTTACCTCGTACGCAAAATTTCTTTTTCTTCCTTCCTTTTAGTGAACTACACCGTTGAATAGCTTAGACGATAGAATCGCAAGCTGTAAAGAGTGTCCAATGTCTATGACAATCGAAACGGATGTATGAAATAATTGTTCACAGTGTGAACAGGTCTTTGTTGTATACAGTGTATTGAGTGGGGGATGACCTGTTCTCTGCCCCTTCAGCTCCTTATTGTAGACTGGTCTTCTGTGACTTGACATTGTCCAGCTGGGTGCATGGGGCATGGTGGCAGCAGTGGCATGTGCGTGCTCATGGAGTGTGGTTGAGTAATGCGATGGCTTGTGGTGGTTGCGTGCCTGTTAGTGATTTTGGTTGTGGATGCCGTTCCCCCCATGTGAGGTGCGTTGTTTGTGTACTCACCCGGGTCTCGGAGTCCTTCTAATCCTTCGACTGCCTCCACCGGCAGTATGGCCATCACCCTCTCCTCCCAGGGATGGTACTGTACGGGTCTGCGGGAGGGCCCTCCTCCGGTGGCGTTGGCCTGGTCGTGTTCCTCCTGCCTCTTGGCTCTGACCCTCCTCCGCAGATCGTACCACCTGTTCTGGCATTCCTGCCTGGTCCTTCTGGTGTCCGCAACAGCATTCACAGCATCGACGATGGTCTGCCACATGGCTGTTTTTGCTGCCAGGCTGGTGTTTCTGACCAATGTTCCAAAGATCTGTGGCTCGACTCTGAGGATTTGATCAACAAGGACCTCCAACTCTCGGTTACTGAACTTTGGATTCTTGGTAGTGGGCATGGTGAGGGGTGTGGGTGGGGATGGTGGGGGGGGTGTGTGGATGTTGGGGGGGGGGTGTGGATGGTTGGGTGTGTATGTGTGTGTGTGAATGTGATAAGGGGGTGTTTGTGAGGGTGGTTGTGTGAAGGTGTGCAAGTGTAAGGTGTGGTGTAGCTTGTTGTATGGTTCTGTGGTGTCTGGCAGCAGTGAGTCTGTTGCAAAGGCTCATGGTTTGTGTGTGTGGGCCCTTTTTATTGGTCCATGGGTGGGTGTGGCAGTGTTTGAATTTTGGGTGGGTGTGTTATAAGTAGTGGTGGTGTTTTGGCCCTCTGTTTGTCTTTGGCAGTTGCAGGTCAGTGAAGGTGTATTTGTAGTGTTTGTTGGCCATGTTTAGTGGCTTTGTGCCATTCGAATAGTGTCTTCTTGTGTTGTTTTGTTTTGTCCTGGTTGTGTACGTGCGTTTTGAGCGTGTGTACGGTGTGTAGATGGGCCATTTGGTTGTACGGTGCTGTCCTTGTGTGTGGGTTGGTACGACTCGTACATGCGGTTGTGATGTTTGGGCCTGGGGTGCGCTCCGTACTTAGGAGGTTGTGTTGGGGGTAGGACCGGAACGTACTGGGGTGTACATAGACGGTGGTACGACACGTACTGGGGTGGGGGTACGACTGGAACGTACTGGGTACACGGTGGTGCGACACGTACAGGGGTGGGGGTAGGACTCGAACGTACTGGGGTGTACATAGACGGTGGTACGACACGTACTGGGGTGGGGGTACGACTGGAACGTACTGGGGTGTACATAGACGGTGGTACGACACGTACTGGGGTGGGGGTACGACTGGAACGTACTGGGTACACGGTGGTGCGACACGTACAGGGGTGGGGGTAGGACTCGAACGTACTGGGGTGTACATAGACGGTGGTACGACACGTACTGGGGTGGGGGTACGACTGGAACGTACTGGGGTGTAGGTACACGGGGGTATGACACGTACAGGGTGGGGGTATGACTGGAACGTACTGGGTGTACATAGACGGTGGTACGACACGTACTGGGGTGGGGGTACGACTGGAATGTACTGGGGTGTAGGTACACGGTGGTGCGACACGTACAGGGGTGGGGGTAGGACTCGAACGTACTGGGGTGTACATAGACGGTGGTACGACACGTACAGGGGTGGGGGTACGACTCGAACGTACTGGGGTGTACCTAGACGGGTGGGGGTATACATACACGGGGGGTACGTGTCGGATGTACGGGGGCTGGGGGGAGTGTTGGGCGCGTATGCGGGCACATGTCTCCATGGTTGCTATAGGAGTTCGGTGCGGACGGTGTTTTTTCCATACGGTTGTAAGCTCGGATGCACGGGATGGATCGTGATTCCTCGGTAGGACTTGGCTTTTCACGTTTGTAAGGTAAATCGTCCGAGGACGTGTCGGACACATTTTCCGACCCGAGGACGTGTGGGGAATGATTCCCAGTGCGGTTCGTATGGACTTTTTACCATGCGAATCGTGATTGCCAGTTCGTACGGCACTTGTACGATTCGTACGGTAAAAAGACCGGATACGAGTCGTACGGGGACATTTTTTACCGGATCGTAATTGGCACCTAAATCCATGTTAGAATAATATTATTGTAAACTATCTTTCTCGTAAAAGAGACTAGTCAAAACACTACAAGACACTTCATAGGTTAAAGGTCGGTGATGGTATGTCACCCCCTCTGAGACAGATGATGGTAACTGCATGCACACATAAAAATCTCTTGCAGCCATTGTGTCCACGTATTCATACAACAACTTAGTAAAAACATTTAACGAAAAGTCATTAATTGATTTATCTTGGTGGTAAATACTGTCATCTTCCATCTTTTCTATATTAGTATGTGAAATTTCTTTAAGACTTTTAAAATCTACTTTCTCACTCATCACACTATTAGTATTATTTTTATGATTAGTTACCATTAAAACAAGCACAATAACAATTAGGGGCCTATTAGGATGGTGGGTGGAAAACCACCCTGACCGCTATGGATTCGGAAATCAACCGCCCGCCAGCACCGTGGAAAAACCGGCGTCCAAATTAGGAACAACCGCCAAAAAACACAGACTGCGGCAGAACGAGGCCAAGAAAAACCGCCCGTAGCGGGCAGAGATGGCCAAAACTCCTCCACGGCGGTCCCATTTGCGGCGGTAAACAATCAAACCGCCGCCAGGACAGCGGAGACACCGCACGTAAAATTAGGATAACCCGATGCCCCCGCGGTATGTTCTGCAGTTTCCGACAGTTGCAGAAGCAATTAGTGATGAATGGGAGAGCCGGCAGAAGAGCTGCAGCACAGCCACCGCTGCGGACGCTCCGTGACAAATATGGCGGACGAAAGAAAAACCCCACAACAAGGCCACAAAGTGCACACAGCAAACTAGCCATGCACCCAAAAACACAGAACACACCCCAATGACACAACCACATGGCAAATACAAAAATACAAATCCCAGGACAACCCACACAACACACCTGACAGCAATACCCCATTTGGACACACCCACATAGCTGAGTATAAAACCAGCCTGTAGTGTTCTTACTTTATCATTCTAATGTGTCTATGTCAGGCTATGATGTCAGCTGCTCTGAGTGTGTTCCTTTGCAGAATGTTCTCCACGTAGAATGTTATTCATTAAAGGTTGTGTCAGTTGTACCTGCTTTGTTGGAGAATGAGGTCTCAAGATTACTTACTACATTAAAGGACCTTCAAGCAATCTACAGCTTCCTGTCTCCTTCGTGTGTATCATCCACACCACATTTTGGCGACGAGGATGGGATTTCACCTGGAGCAGAAAGGAAGAAAGGGGGAGAGGTGACGTTCTGCATGGTGTAACTGAAAGATGTCGCAAGTATGAATCAAGATTGAACGTAAGCTGAAACTAATGTGAATGATTATTGACCCAATACTGTCAGTAGTTTCAGTAATAAATATTGTGGCAAAATCATGAATTATACATTTGACATCCAAGTTTAACTAAGCTTCAAACAGATGTCAGCTTGATACTTGTCTATCTCACCTTAGTACTAAGGAAGCACAATAGGGTCAAAATGAATAAATCATACATTCAACAGCTGTAGGTATGTTCGTTAAAAAGTTTCCCCTTTTTTTCAATATGATCTGCAGGAACCTGTTTTAGCAGGAAGTCAGCTGTGCAGATCAGCGATGACAAAAAGCAGCTAGATCATCGATGAACAGAAGCACCTTCTCCTCTGGTTGAACAGATCATCAGCCTGAAGAATTCCCAAGGCAAACAGTAACGTTGGCAAAAAGAGTCCCCCCGAGGAGAAGAGAGCGCACGCTGAAGCGCACACCTAGTGAGGCAAAACACCTCTACTCAACAGTACACGACTCCACTCCCTAGTGAGATCGTGACTCAAAAGGGAAACTGACAGAAATTAAAATAAACAAGCCTGCTTCCTCTGAAAAGAAGATTATTGGAGACCGAAAATTCTTCCTTGATAGACCAAAACCCTTTGACTTCCTCATCACATAGACGTTTCTTATGTACGTGATGGGTGGTGTGAGAAACGTCTATGTGATGAGGAAGTCAAAGGGTTTTGGTCTATCAAGGAAGAATTATCGGTCTCCAATAATCTTCTTTTCAGAGGAAGCAGGCTGATTGTTCCTTTAGTTTTGCGTAAAAAATTGGTTGATAATGCACATGCTAGTCACATGGGCATTGCAAAAACTAAAAAGAGGCTTAGGGAGAACTATTGGTGGCCTGCAATGGATACCTTTGTGAAAAGATTGGTGCGTGACTGTCCTCAGTGTGCAAGTAGTGATAAAGTTTTGAAATGCAGAACTCAACCTATGGTGGTTAGGAAGCAAGCAACTGGTCCTTGGATTGATAATGCTATTGATATTCTAGGCTCTGTCAAAGTAAAATCGCAGGATAAGTATGTCCTAGTTTGTCTGGATATGTTTTCCAGGTGGTCAGCTATCAAGATTGTTAATTGTGTTGTCTCCAGAGTAGTCGAGGAATTTTTGAGTGAAAGAGGTATTACCCATAAACGTGCAGCCTTATATCATCCAGAATGCAATGGGGTAGTTGAAAGATTTGTGAGAGTTCTAAAGGAAGCCATGCAATTGGCCTTAAATTCTAATTACAACTGGGAGGAAGCCATCAAGAAGAAAGTGTTTGAGTATAGGTTTACTCCGCATTCTTCTACGGGAGTCACTCCTTTTACTTTATTTAAAGGAAGGGTTGCAAGTACACAAGTAAGTCCTCTTTGGGTGTCTTCGAAAGGGTTGGAAGTGGGTGGTGTGACTGACAAAAATGTAGACTGGAAAAACCGGGAGTTGGAAAAAATGATGAAGAAGAAACTAGTATTTGATACAAGAAAATCTGTAAAAAGGAATGTCATTCAAGGTGACTTGGTCAGGATAAAACTTCCTGAAAGAAAGTTTGGTAAATCCAAGTTTAGTCAACCAATTAGAGTTACCAAACTTCTGGGTAATGCAGTTAGAACACAAGATCATAGAGTGTGGAATCTCAATAGAATTGTTAAATGCCCTCCTAAATGTAGCCAGGATGATATCTCTGGGATTCCTAATAACTCCTCACACTCTGAAGATATGAGACCGGTCAGACTAAAGAAAGTTCCTCTTCAACTTCAAGATTAATAGCATTGTGTTTGCCATTTGTTCTTTCTCTTACTTGTATTTTCCTCTTAGTTTTGTTAATGAAAAGAGGGAGGTGATGTAGTGTTCTTACTTTATCATTCTAATGTGTCTATGTCAGGCTATGATGTCAGCTGCTCCGAGTGTGTTCCTTTTCAGAATGTTCTCCACGTAGAATGTTATTCATTAAAGGTTGTGTCAGTTGTACCTGCTTTGTTGGAGGATGAGGTCTCAAGATTACTTACTACATTAAAGGACCTTCAAGCAATCTACAGCTTCTTGTCTCCTTCATGTGTATCATCCACACCACACAGCCCCCTCCCTGACCACAATCCTTTGCAACATTCCAAGACTGAAGGCCACTAACCCTGACAACAAAGGATAGGCAAGCAACACACCATCACTACTCACACCACACCCAGCACCACCACCACTTCCATGCCTGCACCTCTGACCCCCTGCACATCACGCACCATACACATCACCCCCACCCCCACCACTCACACCCCTGCTCCCATAACCACTTTGCACATCACACACCATGGCAACACATAAAATGCCAAAATTCACAGAGAGTGAGTTGAAGGTTATGGTAGGTGAGATAGTCAGAGTGGAACCACAACTGTTTGGTAGCCTGGTCCAACAGACACCATTAGCCAAAAGAGCACAAATGTGGGCAAGGATAGTCGATAAGGTCAATGCACTAGGGACCACCCCACGCTCAAAAACTGAAATCATGAAGCGGTGGCATAACTTAAAGAGGGTTGTCAAACAGAAGAGGAGCAAGAACCGTGAGCTGGCCTATAGGACTGCCGGTGGCCCTCCCATCAAAACCATTCAATGCATGGGAGGAAAAGGTGCTCGCCATACTACATCCAGAGAGTCTCACAGGAGTAGCTGGGGGAGTGGAGGCTGGTAAGTACAAAAAAATCACTACCACCACACTGCTATGTACTGTCATGCACAACTACAAAGCTACACCTCCTAGGCTCAAGTACTTTCATATGCACCACTCACTCCCCAACACGTCTCACAGATCCAACATTCACTCACTCACATCCACCCAAGACGTAGCTAGCAACATTACCATGGGGGCATGTGCACAGGCAGCCAGCACAACAACTCTCACCAGGCCCCCTTGTCCCACAGCTCAGCAAGATGTAGCACTCCACACCACCCAAAAGCATTTGGAAGCCATTGTCCCACTACAAACAAACTAACAGGTAGGTAGCCATCTTGCCATGGAGGCTGTTTGGGGGTGGAGCCCTGCACTACAACTCCTACCATACCCCCGTCCCACCCCAGAGCAGGACATAGCACTCCACACTACCCAGAAGCATGTGGAAGCCATTGTCCCACTACAAACAAACTAACAGGTAGGTAGCCAACTTAACAGGGAGGAGTGTATGTCGGTGGGAAGACTGCAATACAACTCCCACCATGCCTCCTGTCCCACCCCTGAGCAGGATGGAGCACTGCCCTCCACCCAGATGCAGTTGGAAGCCATTGTCTCACTACAAACAAACTAACAGGTAGGTAGACATATCATGCTTGCTTGTCATACCCCTGAGTAGGATTCAAGCCTCCACCACACACACACACACAGATGTTTCAAGTCAAAGCCGAATGGGAAACCATAACAGGTAAGCAGTCAGTATGTGCACACAGCCATTCTCCTAAAAAAACATGGTGACACATCACAACACCAGCCCTCTCATTGCACACACATACACACATATCCTGTTGCCTATCACAGTGTGCACACAGCTAAGCACATGAAACTGTCACAGCAACCAAAGTGTGACACACCAATGCACATGTAGAAGAAAGTCTGGGCACAATCATGCACAACACTGAATTCCATCTGTAAGTGCCATGGGGCAAGAGCAGCAAAGACCAAATGAGAAACAAGAAAGCATGGATGTTGGTACAAATCCAGATATGCACATGACAAGACAAAGGTATGCAGGAGATGACAATGGACAATTCATGCCCAGATGTAACGTCTGACAGGGCAGAGTAAGCAAAAAATAGTCCTCACCAGAATTTTTTGTTGCGCTAGTCCTTAGATGGCAACATGTCCCTGTACTCACAAATTATTGCACTTTGCGCATGGTAGGTATTGACAACTCACACCATGGACAAGCATCATGTCTGGAGGCACAGTGGTGCACATAGAAATAAATGTGATGATTAGTCAACTGTGCGGTGTACAAACAGTGAATGATATACAGCTATTACAAAGCTTTCGGGGTGCACTACAATGACCATCTCGCATCTGACCCACAGTTGACCAAGAACTCACTGCAGAGGACAACACCAGCAACCTGCAGAGCCAGTCTACCCCCCCCCCCCCCCGGTACATGGACTCTCGGATGTTGACTCCCGGGATTCTCTGGACGATGAGCTCAAAGCCGGCCCATCAGGTGTGCCAGGGTGCAACAGGTCCCAGGACCCCATCACCCCCCACCACATCTGCTGCAATACCAACTTCTCTGCAGACCCCTGCTGTTACGGCCTGTGCGTCCTCCACCACCACCATCACCACCATGACCACCAACATCACCACCACCAGTGCTGCCTGCAACACTCCCCCTGTCCCAGAGGATGACCTCCCCACCCCACTGACTGAGGAGGGCAGGGAGAGGATGCGGGTGCCTACAGTGGTGAGGTAACAGGTCCGTGGCAGCAGGGAAGGTGGGAGGGGCAGGGTCACTCACATACACTGAGGCTGGGACCCAATCCCTGGACCACATTAACAGAATCCTTGGGGCATCTGAACTGGCCCAGGGACGAACGGGCCGGTCGGAAGAAGAAGTTTTCCGCGAGCTCATCTTGCTGATGAGGTCCATCGACACCCGCATGGGACAAATTGTGGACCTCTTGGGACAGCAAGTGACGGTACTGAGAGACAGGCCTGCACCACAACCAACACCTCCACCTCCCTCTGGTGGGCTGCAGGATGACAGTTCACCATCCTCCCCTGCGGCCACAGAGAGGGGTGAGTCCTCAGACCCTACTGGCCCTACAGCAGGGCCCCCCTGCCAAGTGACAAAGGGGCCGTCCTAAGAAAACCCTGGGAGTAACTGGAGGAAAAGCACCTGCCAAACACCAGTCACGGAGCCAGCCATGATGGCAACCCTCTTCACCACTGCATTGACTTTTTGGACAGTCCTTACCCACACTGCCTTGTGAATTGTAAAAAATGCAACACCACTGTCTCACAACTAGCTGCTGCACCTGACACACTTTCAGGCGTTAGTCGAACCTGGCACACATCAAAAACACAATGACCACAGGCTGAGAGTACATGACGAGTGTGTGCATGGTCAAACATAAGTGTACAGGCACATACGGACAATCTTCATCTTGAAAAACTCACAGTGATTTTCCATGCACTTTTACACATTGACATGTGTACACATTGGGGAGTCCATAACAACACTGTCCTGTGTACAGGCCCATCAATATCACAAATGACATGTGAGGGAGTACATGCCAATCTAAGAAATCACATACACAAACCTGGCATGTTTAGTCAGGAGTGGGGTACATGGCACATTGGCATTGTGTGCACAATGACGTGCCATCAACCATGTGGTCACTTTGCACTGTGGATGACTGCCAGATGGCCATTGACACAGCATGATGTGTCCATTGGTGCAGTCACAGTCATCCGCCACCCAAATCCCGGTCACCCATGTCACTGTATGGCTCCCAACTCACGGTAGCTACCGTCTGGCCCCTGTGGTGTGTCACCGCCAATGCCAGGGACACAATCGTGGTAGTGATAGGCATATACACATGGTGAAATGGCAGTTGGCATGCTCCGCCACCCAAATCCCAGTCACCCATGTCACTGTATGGCACCCAACTCGCGATAGCTACCGCCTGGCCCCTGTGGTGAATCACTGCCATTGCCCGGGACACAATAACCGTAGTGATAGGCATATACACATGGTGAAATGGCGGTTGGCATGCTCCGCCACCCAAATCCCGGTCACCCATATCAGTGTATGGCACCCAACTCGCTGTAGCTACTGCCTGGCCCCTGTGGTGTGTCACCGCCAATGCCCGGGACAAAATCACGGTAGTGATAGGCATATACACATGGTGAAATGGCGGTTGGCATGCTCCACCACCCAAATCCCAGTCACCCATGTCTGTGTATGGCACCCAACTAGCGGTAGCTACCGCCTGGCCCCTGTGGTGTGTTACCGCCATGGACCATGCCCTTGCAGCCAATGTGAACCACAATCGGGGTAGCATGAAGCAATTTTGAAAATCGCGGTAGGCGTGATCCGCCACCGCAGAGCTGGTCATTGGATGCATTTGAAAAAGGCTGACCTGGTACACCAATTGCAGCAGCCTAGAACCACTGAAACGACCCCACGAGGCTATATATGTGTGGGAGAGAGCCCCACATTTCCACTTCTCACAGAGCCTGCTGCCTGAGACCCCTCACCTGCTGCGGCCTCCAGGGACTGCTGCCTGAGACCCCTCAACTGCTGCGGCCTCCAGGGACTACTGCTTGAGACCCCTCACCTGCTGCTACCTCCAGTGACTGCTGCCTGAGACCCCTCACCTGCTGCTGCTCCAGGGACTGCTGCCTGAGACCCCTCACCACCCACTGCCACGGCTGCTGTCTCATATCCACAGTGATGGCAAGGACTGAGAAGATCCGTGCCAGTCCCTTCACAAGCGAGGAGCTAGAGGTCCTGGTGGACGAGGTGCTCACACAGTACCCAAGGCTATATGGTGACCCAAATGTTGTGGTAAGTCTTCAACAGTGGTGTGAGAGTGCAGGGGGGGCACACATGTAGTCAGTCTGATGCAGTATATGCCTGAGAGTGTGGGGTTGTGTCATGCACTGCCTAACATGCTGTTTCCTAGGGTGAAGGGAGGTGTACCCTACGCCACATGTTTCCCTGCCTGCACATCAAGACTGGAGGGACATGTGTTGTCTTGTCCGCCATACAGTGAGGCAGCAAGTTGGTAATGCTACAGTCAGGACAGCGATTGCTTGTGTGAATGGCTGTGTGGGGGCCCCTATTGTCCATCTCAGTGTGAGCCCACCCGGCCTGCACAGTCACCGCCCAATCTAACAAGGACACATCACTGAATGTACAGAGTGGTACATGTGTGTTTGTTGCAGGACTCTCCATCAATGAGCCATCTCAGCTCTGTAGATTGCACACAACAGGCCCTGTGAGAAGGTTGTGGGCTTATGAGATCATGTCCCTCAGTGTGACATCCATGACACAGTGAGCTATTCGCAGGGCAAGGTCGTTGAGGGCTGTGCAGTGTTGGACACAGTGAGTCTCCCGCCAAACACATGTTAATATGTGATGTATGTCTTGCTCTACCTAGAAATGGACAGTAGATGTGGGCAGACTACACATGGGTTTCTGTGCTGGCACCCTGCTTGTATCTGATATGTGAAGGTACTGTGTCCCCCCTCACACCTGCATGCATTTACGTGTGCTTCTCACATGCAGATGTACCATGTGAGATGCATTCCTGACGGCGCACCCACTGCCACAAGAGGTGGGACAACATCTCACGGCTGGCAAAGAACGTTGCGGAGATGACACTGAGGCTGCTACCTCGCACTGGCAGGTTGGCAGGGCGCAGCATGACACCACTAATGTTCTGCATCTTGGCCATGACACAGCCTGAGCTGGATGCACGATTGAAGGAGCATCAGCAGCAAAGTAGGGGTGAGTATTTTGGGAAGGGTGACTTTGGCTGTGTGTGGCTGCATGTGTACACAGCCTGTGCCAGCGCTGGGCTATGTGATGTCGTTAGTGTGATGCAGTGGCTTGTATGTGGCCTCTGTGCTGGGTGTAGCTGTCATACATTTGTCCTACCTGAGGGAATTAGAGTACTGGTCATTTCAATAGCATTCTGGGTAGTGGGCTTCAGGTCTGAGCTATTTGTGTTACTGTTTGAACAGAGCCACATGCAGGATGTCATGCTGTGTGGTCATCACATGGCTCACTTATGCTTGGTTTTCTTGTTTACTCGCACAGTTTGAGTAACAAAAGTGTGTTTGCACAATGTTATTGCACAGGGTGGCGTGCAACATGTAGATCTAGTCATCTTCATGGTTGCTTTGCTTGCATATGTTTGTTCTGTTGCTGTCACTGAACTGACCTTACATCTCTCTCTCTCATGCAGCATCTCCCGTGGTCATGGAGGGACGGGGACGGACACCAGTGGTGGGGAAACAAGCACAACAGCTGCACAGGAGCCCAGTGACACAGATGTGACCAGCGCCTCGGAGGGGTACAGGAGTCTGCTGGAGGAATCACAGCCCGAGTCACAAAGTTCAACATCATCTAATGCCAGCGGTGACGCATCCATGATGGCGGGCACAGGGAACAGGGACTTTTCATCATCTTCCACCACACAGCGAACAGTGCCCACTCTCCCAGCCACTTCCTCTGCTGCAGAACGTGTTCGCACCAGTAAGAGGGGAAGAGTGTCCTTCACCACAGGCACCACAGTCCCTGCCCCTGTCCCCCCTTCTGCCATCAGCACTGAGTCTGTGGACCTCTTGCGCCAGCTGTGTGTAGGCCAGTCAGCTCTCCTCAATGCATTCATAGACCATGACAAAAATTGGCTCAGGTGGTTGCTTTCATGGAGGGCATACATTCAGACGTGGGTGGGCTGCACCAGACTGTTCAGTCTTGTCCTCCAGTGACGGCAGCCCTTCAACTGGCACAATCTCATAGTCCAGCTCAAGTCCCTTTGTCTACCCCCATGCCAGTGGCCACGTCTGACGATAGCGACCATGCTCCACAGACCTCAAGGTCATGATACAGCCCACGTAGCACACAGCAGCAGCCCAAGCGGTCCAGGGCGCAGACACCATCCCCACAGAAAACCAAAGCCACCACAGAGCGCAAAGACAAAAGCCCGTCAGGCGACACCAGGGGCCAAAGAGCAAAGAAGCAGACCTCAGGGTCACATGCCTCAGAGCCATCCCCAGCCAATGACTCTCCTGTCCCTAAAGTATCTAACAAAGACCAGCAGACAATTTCCATGCCCACTGAGAAGGTGGTGCCTGCCAAGGTTACACTTAAGAAGGGCTCCAAGGCAGATTCACCCACTACCTCGACTACCATTCCAAGCCCAGTGAAGCAGGGAAAGGAGGGTACTGTAGGGGGAACACCTGGTAGACAGGGGATGGAGGGGCAAAGGCAAGGACATGCCAAGTGTACCGTTGGATCCAGCACTTCCCCAGAGGGAGGGCCAGCGTCTGCACCTGATGCAGCCTTGGTGTTGAGTGTGCCTGTTGTGTCCACACCACTTCCCATTGATCCAAAGTCAAGCAAGCCATTTAGAATCCCCAAGAAGTGGAAAGGCACCCCTCCACAAGCTCTAACCCACACTGTGTCTCACGTCTGCATGACTCCACCTCCACGTGCCACTACACCACCTGGTCCAAGCAGCCCTCTGGCTTGTAAAGCCACTGATAGCTCTACCTCAGCTGGGCCTCTCTCCCCCAGTCAAGTTCTCCAACTGTGCCTGACACACAGCCAGCTCCCAGTCTGACTGACAGCCAAGTCTGAATGTTAGTCACCCTCACGTCTCTCCCACAGCGGGGCCTGTACTGCCCATCGTGACACCCCAGAGTGTGCTGCTGACCATGGCAGGGTACAGTCGCACACATTCCCTGTGCAGCTTCTCATGGACTCACTCTGCACTTTGGCCTGCCCACTGGCCTTGTCGTTCACTGCTATGTGCCCCCTGCCTGTGCAGCTTCTCATGGACTCACTATGCACTTCGTTTTGACCACTGGTCTTGTTGCTCCTTGCTGTGTTGAACTATTTCCTGTGCAGCTTCTCATGTACCCCATCTGCACCTTGGACTGGCCACTGGCCTTGCTGTTTGCCCCTTGCCTGTGCAGCTTCTCATGTACTCACTCTACACTTTGTCCTGCCCACTGGCCTTGTTGTACACTGCTGTGTGCCCCCTGCCTATGCAGCTTCTCATGGACTCACTCTGCACTTCGTTTTGACCACTGGCCTTGTTGCTCCTTGCTGTGTTGAACTATTCCCTGTGCAGCTTCTCATGTACCTCATCTGCACATTGGACTGGCCACTGGCCTTGCTGTTTGTCCCTTGCCTGTGCAGCTTCTCATGGACAAGCTCTGCATTTTGTGCCTTGCTCTTCTCTAATGTTGGTGACTATCTGTGCAATTTGTGAATAAAGAGAGTTGCTCCTGTTGTCTGTTTTGTCAGTGTCCTTACTTAATAAAGTTTTTCCTGTGTGTATATGGTTTACTGTGCCACATGCCCTGTGTGACACTTCAACATTGCCAATGGCTTGTCTGACTTGTTACATTTTGTCCGGGGATGATAGGGACTTCAGTTCTTCCTGACTGTGATACTTGTGGGTGCAATGATGTTGTTTTTAGATGTTACGTTGTTATCATTTTCATTCTTTGTTTTTGTTTGCTATATTGTACACGTCAGGTTTGGGGGCACTGCGAGCACAGTGTGGGATTCTTACACAGGATTGCAGGCAGGCTGGCCAGGGTCATCATGTATGTGTGTTCTTACTTTCTGTGTGCCCAGCAGTGTAGGTGTGTGGTCATGTTGTGACGGGCAGTAATCCTTGTCACATGGGTTACTTTCAATGTGTGCACTTGAGTGGTCAAGAAGTGAGCAGTGTGAAGGGGGTGAGTTTGTCGTGAGTTTGATGTGTGTTTGTGCCTATGCAATGTCAACTACACACATGTGTCACCCAGGAGTAGAGTGCCTGTTTGTGTGATTGTTCAGGCCTGTGATTGTGATTGTGTGCACGTGTGAGTTGTATGTTGAGCAGTGTGAGTGTGTTGGTGTGTCCTTGCAGTTCTCCTGCTTGTTGCTTTTGCCAGTTGTGAGTATGAAGAGTGTGTGTCTGGCAAGTCGGGGTTGTGTTTTGTTGAACAGCCATGTGTCTTGATACTGTTTGTACTCACTGTGCATACCTGCTCAACCACGCTGACATTGTGGGTGTGATGTTCTCATGCAGTGCTGTCACATGGTGCTTTATTGCCTCCAGTGTGGCATGTGGTGTGCGGTGTCATACAATCCCCTATCTGTGCTTCAGATGCCTTGACATTGTGAGTCTGCACTCCCTCTATTTGTGTATGGTTCACTCCTGCCATGTCCACTACTGAAGTGCACACCACTTCACTTTGATGTCAGCTGTCCCCTTGTGTTTCCTGTGTGTGTGCCTCCCCATCACTTAATTTGTGACACTGTGCTTTGTGGTGCAGATCTTTGGCCAGGAGCAATGTGCAACTCAGGACATTTACCCAATTAGTTATCTGTGTTGTTCTTGTACTGTTCAGCAGTCATGGTTGCTCATGTGCAGTTCAACTGTTTGTGCTGCCCAGTCCTCTGGTCAAGTTGTTTCCACTTTTGTGTCCCACACTTGTGCATCTGTGGGTGTTGTGTTAGGTGTATGTGTGTATGCTGGGGTACTGCTTGACTTCCTGAGTATGATGTAGTCAGTGTGCTGTTTTGATTGTTGTGGGTGTTCATGGTGTGTCACTCATGGCTGTGTGGGACTGTTATGTTTTGTGGGCACACACTGCTTGTTGTGCATGCAGTGCTGTGGGTGTATGTTGCCTTGTCCTGGCCTGGTGTGCATTCCCTGATGTCCTGCTGTGTTTGCTATGTGATTTATTGTCATGTGCATCTGTTGTGTGTTTGATGTGGCTGTGTTATTCTGTGATGGTGCACTTCTTGTCTGTGTTGTGGTATGTCGTCTGTGCATTGTTCCTGGCTGATGAGGCTGTGCACTCCTGTTCTGTCTGTGTTCCCATAGCCTTTCCACAATTTTGCTGCACAGGTCATGTGTGGTCTTGTTGTGGTTCTGTGTGTGTTTCTGTGTTTGGCTGTTTTTGTGCAGACATTGGTTTTGGCATCCCTGTGTGTGTGTGTGATGTTTGCGGATACCCCCAGGGAGTGTGATTGTTTGTCTGTGTATTGACTGAACATTATTGACACCCTTCTGTGTGTCTGACACTGGGGTTGTGTGCTGCAGGTGTGTGGGGGGTATGTGTGAAGATTCCTACTTGTGTTTGACAGTCATAAAGTGTGTCAATGTGCCCTTTGTGTTGTGCTGCTGGCATACTCCTGTGAAGTAGTTGTGTACATATGTGTGGCTGTTCACAGTTTGACTTCAGGACCTTCCTTTCATCCCTGTGCCTATACATGGGTTGCCCTTCTGTCTCCCTGAGTTGTTGCACTGAGGTGACAGTGGTTTGAATTCACTCACTGTGCCAGCCATGTGTGCTTTGATGAGGTGAGGGTGTTGTTCTCTGTTCCTTGTCTTGCATGTGATGTACACATGCTTGTTGGTTATCTTCTTGGCCTTCCATTTGTGTGCACCTCACGTTGGCTTTCCTATATGTTGTGCTCCATTGCTGGTGGCATGTGGTCTGTGTATGTGGCTGTGTGTCAGTATGGGGTATGTCTGTGTGACTTGGCAGGCTGTGTGTCCAGTAGGATGTTTGTTCATTGTATGTGTGTGTGTTCAGTTTGTGCTTGTACTCAGCTTTCTTGCCAGGAATGTGGTGTTGTTGTGGTGTGTGGGTTGCCCTGGGCCTGTGCTTCTGTGCTGTGTGTTCCTCTGCTGCCACTCCTTCTGTGGCTGTCTCCCTAGTTGTTTGTTGTGTGGTGCAGGGTGTGGATTCACCTAGCTTGTTGTTTGGCATGGGGTTGCACAGGAGGGCACATGGCATGTCCCTTCATGTTGGGGGGGGCAGTGTGTGTAGGGTGGAGGTGTGGCCCTGTGTACTTTATGCCCTGCCTATGCCTCGCGCCGGCACTGCCTTCTGCATTGTGTGCATGTTTTCCCTTGTCTTCACCGCTGCAGTGACGTGACCGGGACATTACTTAGAGGTCACGGAAATGTGTGACCTGGCTGCAGAGGGGGGACTTGGTGGCAGGTAGGACATGTGTGGGTACACTTGTGGATGTGTTCTTGTTCCCACCAGGGTGTCTGGTGTGGCCAGGGACCCTGTATCAGCCCATGAGTTGTGTGTTGTGGTTGTGTGCGGGATTGTGTTATTGCGTACCTGCGGCGGTGTCCGCGACGGTCCATGAGTTGCTGGTAATGTATCAGGTGCAGCACCGAAAACACGTGAAGAGCTGGGCCCATTGCGGTCGGGACCGAGAATCAGGTTTCGTGCTCCGCTGTCGAGCTTCCGCCGTCTCTGGTTGGGCGGTTTCTTCGCTGCTGTGTGACTGGCTTTTTGGTGCATCCTGATTTGTACAGCGGACAGGACGTCATTCCGTACAGCGGTGAATCTCCATTGGCTCCCACCACCGCGGTGGCGGGCACATTTTGATGGCGGTGCGCGTCGCACCGCGGCGGACGGGAAATGTTCTGTGTTTGGCCATACTAATATAGCGGACGTGAGGCCCGCTGCTGGCGTGCGGAAAAAGGCATTTTCCGCCACCGCAGGCACCGCGGTGGTGCCACCGCCCACCATCCTAATAGACCCCTTAATGTTAACCACAGCAACATTAGTAATAAAATACTAAATAAGCAAGCATTAATACATCTACGTTTAAAACTATGATTTTGATATCCAGTCTCTGCTGTATTTGCCATTTCTAGGGAAAGAAAATTGTATCAATTCAAAAAGAAAAGAAAAACTAGAAAAAGAAAAAACTATAAAACTATCTAAATAGTGTATCCAAACACTTCAACCCTTCTTTCTTCACCCCTCTTTTTCTTTTTTCTTTTTTTATTTCTTCACAGCCTTTTTATTTAATTTCTTCTTTAGTTTTCTGCACTTCACTGAACAAATTCTTTATTTTTCTGCACCCTTAGTTTACACAGTTCTTTTAAGGTTGTTCAAAACCATTTGCTTCACTCTGCTTTGTACCAGTGTTTTCTTTGCTCTGATCTGTGTGCTCAATTTTGTCCAATGCCACATATGTCCATTCTGGAGCTTTTTATTTCTTGTTCGGAACTCTTAGAGGTCCATTAGGATGGCGGTCGGATGGCTGCCACCGGGCCGGCAGTGGCAACTGCCTGGCCGGCAGCGGTCATCCGCCCGCTATCGCACCCCAGAAACCACTGGTCCCATTAGCATGGCGGTGATGACCGCGGCGGTGAGATTTTCCGACCCCATTTTTCCGCTGGTAGCAGTCCGCACACTTGCCTGGCAGGCGGAGCTGTACCGCTAAAATGGGGCCGGTGCAGGGTCAGCCTCCACCGGCATGATTATGATGCCGATGGTAGCCATCCTTTCCGCTACGGTGGAACCGTCATGGAAAGGCATGCGGAGAATGTCTCCAAGGGCCCATTGCGTGCACCCACCCACCCCAAACACATTGGGGGCACCCCCCTAGATGTCCCTGTACCAGGTGGCAGGCATTGTGCAGTGCCTGCCACACTGTGCAGGGATATGCTGGACATGCTTTTTTTGACATCGCGGCAGTGCTGCTGGCAGCAGCACCTGCCGCAATGTTAAATGCCACGATCATACCGCCGTGGTCGGATTTCGACTGCGTAGCATACTAATTGGACCGGCGGTTATGCCGCGATCCTAGCGGGAGGTGTTTACCCGCTACCATGGCAGTCGGAGTGATTTTCCGACCACCATCCGAATAGACCCCTTACTGTCTTTGTTTTCCAAACTGATTCTTCTTCTGACTCACTTTTTCTGTTTGGCTTGATACTTCAATTATTATTTCTGTTGTTTTCTTTTTAGAGTGTATTTGAGTCTTTTCACTCCTTTTGGCCATACATCACCTTTTCTTGTTTTCTTAACTTGCACAGTTTCTTCTGATTCAGTGTCAAGTTTGCAAGTTCTTTTATTCAATTCTTTTATCTGTTGCACTTGCTCTTGATTCTCATTTAATACTTCTCCTTCATCACCTTCATCAGCAGTCTTACGAGACCCAGTAGCTGGTGCCCACTTTATTAGACTCATCCTGTTTGATCACAGGTTCAACAGCTTCAGGATCTGTAGTTTCAGACTCTGTCACTTTAGGCTCTACTTGTCTCTTTGCCTGTTGCTGTTCTTCCACTTCTAGTATTTCAAGTGGACTTGGGACTCTCCTTGTATGACTTGCATGTATACAATTCGGCAAGCCACCACACTTCACTGCTGTCATTGACACCAGTATTACCTGTTATGGGCCATGCCATCTAGGTTCCATACACGAGTTTCTCACAAGCTTCTTCACCAGTATCCACTCTCCTGGACTTAAATCATGCGCTTGTTCTTGCTGTATTGTGGTTGCAATTTCTCCAACCTGATGAGACAGAGAACGCAGGACACCGGCCAATCCTTTGCAATAATCAAGCACTAGATCATCAGTAATATTCATGAGTTGATTTTCTGAAACAATTGGCTGTCTCATTGCTCTCCCCATTATAACTTTGTGAAGGGATACCCTAGACTTTTTTTTATCAGGAATGCTTCTCGGACTCATCAATACCAACGGTAAAGCATGAGGCCATTTTAGTGCAGTGAATGCACACACCTTTGACAATCTTGATTTAATAGTGCCATTAATTTGCTCAACCACACCTGAGGCTTCTGGTAGATAGGCACAATGCAGCTATTGCTCAATTTGTAATGCTGCACAAATCATCCAAATTATTTCATTATTAAAATGTGTACCTCTATCCGTTTCTAAAGAGACTGGAAATCCTAGGAATGATCTCTCTCAAAAGCAATTTAGTAACTGTTAAACTATCATTTCTTCTTGTTGGATATGCTTCTACCCAACGAGAAAACAGACAAACAACAACCAACACATATTTCAGCCCATTACAAGGAGGTAATGCAATGAAATCCACTTGTAACCTAGTAAAAGGTCCTGCTGCCTTTCCAATCCGCCCCAACTAACAACAGTCTTTCTACCTGGATTCTGCTGCTGGCACACTACATACCTCTGGCAAAGACTCTCTGCAATAACCCTGAACTTAGGATTGCACCATGACTGTTTGAAGAGTCTAATCATGGCATCTCTTCCCACATGCTTTACTCCCTGGTACATCCTTGCCATTTAAGAAAGTAAATAGTCCGGCATTACTGGTCTATCATCCACATACCCCATATTTCATCCTCAGGTCTCCTAGTACAACCTAATTTGATCCAAATTTCTTTCTCTTCTTCACTGGCTTCTTCTTGCAACTGTCTAACTTCATCCCATGTTTCTACAGAGGAGAACATCTAGTGACAATTTGTATTATTTTCTCTGTTCCTTTGTTAATTGAAACCAAATTTTGTGCACAGAAATGAGCCATTAGGTCTGCATATCTGTTCCCACGTATCACATAATCATTGCCTGATTTATGTGCCTGGCATTTGACCACTGCAATCATTTTGGGCAATTGTAATGCATTTAACAAATCTTTTACATCTTTGCTATTTCTGATTGGGGATCCTGAGGATGTCAGAAATCCTTGTTGCATCCACAATTGACCAAAATCATGCACCACCCCAAAACCATATTGACTGTCCGTAAATATGGTTATTTTCAGATTTTTGCCAATTTATACAAACCCTGGTCAAAGCGACCAATTCAGATATTTGTGCTGAATTTATCCCTCTTAGACAAGATGCTTCAAGAACCATGGCCACCGTACATACTGCATATGAAGCACGCAATGCACCTTTTTCATCTCTCAGACAGGAACCATCTACAAACATCACACAACTTTGATTCTGGCAATGGTGTGTCTTTAATGTCAAGCCTTGGTTTTGTACACAACTCTGTCACATCCAAGCAGTCATGATCTGCTTCATCTTTTACTTTTCATAACTTTAACTCGGCAACAAAGTTGCTGGTTTCAGTGTCATGCATCTTGTTACTGTCACATTCTCAGCACCCAAGATCACTCTCTCATATTATCTAGTCAAACGACTACTTGTGATATGCTGTGTTCTCGTCCTTGTCAGAAAAATCTCAACAGAATGTGGCACAGACACTCTCAATGGATGTCCCATCACAATTGCTTCACTCTGCTCTAGGCTCACACAAGTAACAGCCACTGCTTTCAAACAACCTGTCAATGCTGCAGCCACTGAGTCCAAAGTAGCAGAGAAGTATGCCACTGGACTACGCGCCATTCCATGTGTCTGCATCAAAACTGAAAGTGCATATCCATCCTTCTCGCAACAGAACAATGCAAAATCTTTAAAATAATCTGGCATTCCCAATGCAGGTGCTTGACAAAGACTATCTTGCAACTCAACAAAAGTCTTCATGCTTTCTTCATCCAATTCAATATGATCGACTACATCTTTGTGAGTCATTCTCTGTGATGGCTTGGCTATCAGTGTAAAACTACTGATCCACTGTCTGCAGTATCCAACCATGCCCAGAACCATTCAAACTTCTTTCTGTGTTCTGGGAGGACCTATTTGCAAGATCACAGCAATTTGATCTTGGGATTCTTTCCTGACTCCTTTCTCAATTTTGTGTCCCAAATATTGAACTTCTTTCTGGCAAAACTGCAATTTTGCTGGTGACACCTTATGCCCACCTACTGCCAAATGGTTCAGTAGAGCAATTGTATCTGTCACACATGCTTCTCGTGTCCTTGATGTCACCAATAGGTCATCAATGTATTGCACCAATACTGAGTCTTCTGGCATAACCATGACTCCAGACACTTTTTGAGAATTTGATTGAAAATTTAAGGACTTTCTGTTTACCCTTGAGGAACTCAGCACCATGCCAAAACACGGCCTCTGAACCAGAAAGCAAAAAGATATTGGCTATCCTGATGCAAGGGTCTCGAGAAAAATGCTTGCCACAAATCAATTACTGTAAACCATTCTGCATCACAGGGAATTTAGTAAAGAATTACTACTGGGTTTGGCACTATTGGACAACAAGGTACTACAATCTTATACATTTTTTCAAATCTTGCACAATTCTATACTTGCTGCTTGGTTTTTTAATTCCCATAATAGGTGAATTACAAGGACTCCCTAGTATCTCTCTCAGAATACCCTGTTCAATCAATTGATCAATTATAGGAGTGACTCCTGCAATGGTCTCAGAACTCGTTTTCTACTGTGGTGTTTTGGGAAATTCTGCACCTTGTTTGACCATATCTTGAATTGGGTCAACACCTTTCATTAATCTGATATCTTTTCTTGTAAAGTCCCACACATCAGTCGTCACTGTATTACTCAATTCAACAGGCAAATGCTTAGCTGTAAAGGATACAAATCGTTTACTTCTGTCCCTTGCCTCGCTAACATCACTTTGAAAGCAACATCCTCATCAGGTGTTTGAAAATCAATACCATCTGGAGTACAGTAGATGGTGCAATTCATTTTACACAGTAAGTTCCTACCTAAAAGGTTCACCGGACTTGTATCACACACCACAAACCAATGCAAATCTCTAAATTCTCCAATATGAACTTCCATCAGTTTGGTCACCGGAGTTCTAATGTACTTATTTGAGACTCCTACAACTTGGATAGTTTCTCCCGAGAGGGATAGTTTTGGTATTTCTGCTACTCTCACAGTAGAATGGGTAGCACCAGTGTCCACAAGAAATGTAATATCATTACCTTCCACTTTTCCATCCACTAAAGGACCTGATTGATCTACCTCTACAGATGCCCCAAGCACACACTCTTCCTCCCCGCTCAGGCACCGTCATTGAGATAAATCTGAATCACTCTCAGGACACTGCAACCAATATTGCGAAACCATCTCTACATTTTGATTCTTACCAATTTGTTCACTCGCGTGAAATCCAGCATTCACACTGTATCTCTGTACCTGAGCATTCACATTCTTTGGCAGAGGAGCTTGAGGCACTTGTACCTGTTATACCTGTTGCACCTGTGGTGTAACTACCTGTTGCAGCTGATTCACAACCACCTCATTCTGCATCTGTGGATTACAATTTTGAACCATTCCATTATTTCCTAACAAGAACTTACACTCGTTCTTCCAATGTCCTAACCTTCCGCACGCATGACAAGCAAATTTCTTTTTCATTGCTTCTTTATTATTTTTACCTCTACCCTTTCCCGGTAATTGCACTTGAACACCACAATTCGGTACTACATTCATATCAGGTTAAGGTACCTGACTATTTTGAAAATTCTTGATTCTGCCCTTTCATTTGAAAACCTGTTTGAGAAAAATCAACAAAATTCCCCATTTTTTTGCTGTGCCGCTTTCACTTGCACCCACATCATTTTCTCTTTCAATTTCTTATGCCTAGATTCAATATCATCACTACAATACTTTGCATATCTCAGAATTTCATCCACTGTCTTGTTTTGCCAACAAATCAAATGCTGTAGAATCATATTACTAATTTCGGGTTTCAATCCAAATACAAACTTATACACAAAATGTCCCATATCTTTGTTATGCTTTCAAAACCACTGTACTGTTTGAACACCTGCAAAAGTCTCTCATATTAAGCATGTACTGTTTCTTTTGACTCCTGTGTCGTCCTGTCAATCTTAACCCAATCTGTTTCCTTTGGGGATATTATACTCTTCAAATAAGTAATCACTTGATTATTTTTCTTCATCACCTCTTCTGAAGGTGCTCCAGTCTTAACATCTCCAGGATATTCCTCTTTGCCCAATCAACTGCAATCTTACACTCAGTCCATAAATCAGCTGGAACTACAATATCAAACAGACCATCCAAATCTTTCAACAAAACTTTTGAAACCTTTACAAACCTCTCTACCTGTTTGTACCACTCGACAGGCTTTTCTCTCAACTTTTGGAATTTATTGTGGAAGACAATATGTCCTGTCTTGACCAAGGAATATGAACATATCCACCACCTGGTTCTTATCTCATTGCATATATCAGGTTCTGTCTCTCTTAACGGAAGCAAAGAAGATACAGTAACAACCTTACTTGCAATTTTATTTTCTTTTTTTTTCACCGATCTAACTTTCCATCGTTCCAATTTACCCCATCTTTTCAAGGTATTAATCAACTCCTTTATTTGCAATCACTTACCAGATGCATTCAAATTCTCTAGATCCTTATCACTAAAATCCAACCTATATGTCTTCTGTAAAGCTTTCGATTTCTCAATATCCACTCCATATTCTTATGCTGCGTCTGCAACCTCTCATGCAAGTTTTTCACTTTCCATGTAATATTCTTACACAAGAATAACAACTCATCATCCTGATATTTACTCAAGCTCTCCGGACTTATTGTACCAATAATCATTTCTTTCAGATTTACTCTTAACCTACCTATATCTATATTCAGTATGGACTTGCTAGGTGTCATTCCTCTAATCGAATCATCCAACTCTTCTGGCGAAGGTCCCACTGAACCCCCTGATACTGAAGTTGTTTCTCTCACATTTGACAGTAATATTTTAGGATCAATCTGTATGCACTTTTTTGGCATTTCAATCACATTTCCATCTACTGGAATATCAATCAGTGATGTACCCATCTCACTTGAATCTGGTCCACTAACATTCCTGACACCATTCACTTGAACTGGCAATGCATGCACTCTTGAACTATTTTGAACCTCATTATACAATGGAACTATCGGACCAATTGTCACTCGAACTGATAATGCTTCTGCATTTAAACTCATCTGATTCATTTTCTGAGTCAATTCTTCCTTCGTTCTATTGAGCATTTCGATCTCTCTCTCCTGTGAACCTTGAGTATCAGGTGAAGACTGTAAAGCTAATGGAACTTGTGAAGCTTGTGGATCTTGTGGAATTTCTATTTCAATTATTGGTGCACTCGGAGTAATCCCATCCGGACTCTCCTGATATGGTGGGAGTCTCTTCAATAAAATCTCATTTAATAACTCAACAGCAATTTAATTCGGATCCATATCTAGTTCTGAAGTCTCTACATTATTTTTTTTCTCCTTGTACTTTCCACCAGCTTGTTCCTCGGCAACCATTACTGGGTATAATCTATCTATGATTACATCTCTTCTCCACCTTTACTTATTTGAGACTCCTACAACTTGGATAGTTTCTCCCGAGAGGGATAGTTTTGGTATTTCTGCTACTCTCACAGTAGAATGGGTAGCACCAGTGTCCACAAGAAATGTAATATCATTACCTTCCACTTTTCCATCCACTAAAGGACCTGATTGATCTACCTCTACAGATGCCCCAAGCACACACTCTTCCTCCCCGCTCAGGCACCGTCATTGAGATAAATCTGAATCACTCTCAGGACACTGCAACCAATATTGCGAAACCATCTCTACATTTTTATTCTTACCAATTTGTTCACTCGCGTGAAATCCAGCATTCACACTGTATCTCTGTACCTGAGCATTCACATTCTTTGGCAGAGGAGCTTGAGGCACTTGTACCTGTTATACCTGTTGCACCTGTGGTGTAACTACCTGTTGCAGCTGATTCACAACCACCTCATTCTGCATCTGTGGATTACAATTTTGAACCATTCCATTATTTCCTAACAAGAACTTACACTCGTTCTTCCAATGTCCTAACCTTCCGCACGCATGACAAGCAAATTTCTTTTTCATTGCTTCTTTATTATTTTTACCTCTACCCTTTCCCCGTAATTGCACTTGAACACCACAATTCGGTACTACATTCATATCAGGTTAAGGTACCTGACTATTTTGAAAATTCTTGATTCTGCTCTTTCATTTGAAAACCTGTTTGAGAAAAATCAACAAAATTCCCCATTTTTTTGCTGTGCCGCTTTCACTTGCACCCACATCATTTTCTCTTTCAATTTCTTATGCCTAGATTCAATATCGTCACTACAATACTTTGCATATCTCAGAATTTCATCCACTGTCTTGTTTTGCCAACAAATCAAATGCTGTAGAATCATATTACTAATTTCGGGTTTCAATCCAAATACAAACTTATACACAAAATGTCCCATATCTTTGTTATGCTTTCAAAACCACTGTACTGTTTGAACACCTGCAAAAGTCTCTCATATTAAGCATGTACTGTTTCTTTTGACTCCTGTGTCGTCCTGTCAATCTTAACCCAATCTGTTTCCTTTGGGGATATTATACTCTTCAAATAAGTAATCACTTGATTATTTTTCTTCATCACCTCTTCTGAAGGTGCTCCAGTCTTAACATCTCCAGGATATTCCTCTTTGCCCAATCAACTGCAATCTTACACTCAGTCCATAAATCAGCTGGAACTACAATATCAAACAGACCATCCAAATCTTTCAACAAAACTTTTGAAACCTTTACAAACCTCTCTACCTGTTTGTACCACTCGACAGGCTTTTCTCTCAACTTTTGGAATTTATTGTGGAAGACAATATGTCCTGTCTTGACCAAGGAATATGAACATATCCACCACCTGGTTCTTATCTCATTGCATATATCAGGTTCTGTCTCTCTTAACGGAAGCAAAGAAGATACAGTAACAACCTTACTTGCAATTTTTTTTTCTTTTTTTTTCACCGATCTAACTTTCCATCGTTCCAATTTACCCCATCTTTTCAAGGTATTAATCAACTCCTTTATTTGCAATCACTTACCAGATGCATTCAAATTCTCTAGATCCTTATCACTAAAATCCAACCTATATGTCTTCTGTAAAGCTTTCGATTTCTCAATATCCACTCCATATTCTTATGCTGCGTCTGCAACCTCTCATGCAAGTTTTTCACTTTCCATGTAATATTCTTACACAAGAATAACAACTCATCCTCCTGATATTTACTCAAGCTCTCCGGACTTATTGTACCAATAATCATTTCTTTCAGATTTACTCTTAACCTACCTATATCTATATTCAGTATGGACTTGCTAGGTGTCATTCCTCTAATCGAATCATCCAACTCTTCTGGCGAAGGTCCCACTGAACCCCCTGATACTGAAGTTGTTTCTCTCACATTTGACAGTAATATTTTAGGATCAATCTGTATGCACTTTTTTGGCATTTCAATCACATTTCCATCTACTGGAATATCAATCAGTGATGTACCCATCTCACTTGAATCTGGTCCACTAACATTCCTGACACCATTCACTTGAACTGGCAATGCATGCACTCTTGAACTATTTTGAACCTCATTATACAATGGAACTATCGGACCAATTGTCACTCGAACTGATAATGCTTCTGCATTTAAACTCATCTGATTCATTTTCTGAGTCAATTCTTCCTTCGTTCTATTGAGCATTTCGATCTCTCTCTCCTGTGAACCTTGAGTATCAGGTGAAGACTGTAAAGCTAATGGAACTTGTGAAGCTTGTGGATCTTGTGGAATTTCTATTTCAATTATTGGTGCACTCGGAGTAATCCCATCCGGACTCTCCTGATATGGTGGGAGTCTCTTCAATAAAATCTCATTTAATAACTCAACAGCAATTTAATTCGGATCCATATCTAGTTCTGAAGTCTCTACATTATTTTTTTTCTCCTTGTACTTTCCACCAGCTTGTTCCTCGGCAACCATTACTGGGTATAATCTATCTATGATTACATCTCTTCTCCACCTTTTCATCTGAGCATCCCATTTAGCTTCTGAATAATATCTCATTGTATTCTTATATTTCATCCCATTCCTATCTCTCTCCCTTCTGTATGCCTCATGATCCCATTCCTCAAGCGCCTCATACTGCATGGGTCTAGGATTCAGTTTTAACAAATTCATCGTCTTTTCAAATTTTCCAAAATGTCCACATTAAAAGTACCATGCTCTGGAAAAGATAAAACTCCATCATCCTCTCTATAACTCACCCAGTTCTCTAACCATGTACATGTATGCTATCCATGCTCTAACATCATAAAAGAAGCAGGCGATCTTGCAGGAGGTACAGGGACTGCCGCTGTAGTAGCTATTAGCTTGTATTTTTTAAATACATTCTGTATCATTTTTACCAACTTCATTTTCAACTCTCTCTTTTTGGTAAATATTTCAGAAATCAAGGAAATCCTTCCATAATTATGCTCGCTCTATTTGTTCACGCTCGTCCTTTACCAGTGCTACTCACACTAACCAACCAATCACAGCATAATACACACCCGCTATTCTGACCAATGCCAGTGCGCTTTTTTGTGTCAGTAGAACTCCTACTGTTGACCCTCCCTTAACAAAATATTACGGCAATGTACTACAAAGTCTTTCTAATTAACTTCTTATTAGAAACAACACAAAACACCGCTACTTTGTCTGCTCCACTAAATGGAAAGATAGTTCAATCATTCAGGAGATCCTTTTACATCTAGTAAAACAACGACCAGCATCACTCTACTGCTCAATCAGGTGAAAAGAGATATTACAACAACAGACAAAGTACTTCTCCAGTGCGATACTTTTCCACACTCTTCCTCTGCCCCTGAGGCTAAATCAACATCCCAGGATGTTAGGCAACTCTGTACCCGTACCCATACCCGTATTTCAACACTAAAAAAATTATAGGTGCAATTGAGTATGCAAATTCAGTTTTCTGTCTATACTAACCAAATTGAAATAGGAAAACTACTCTCAGGCCATGAGAGCAGTAAGGCCCCTAAAGAAGGTTTGAAGAGGCAAAGACTAAGTCAGGAATCATCAAACAGGAATAGCCTGGCCAAAGGAATAGGAGACAGTAACACTGGCCTCTCCTCACACAGGTAGGAAAGCATACCACCAACTAACCTAACCCCTCCCACCAGGAACCTCAATTATACCCTAAAACCCAAATGTCCAACCCACATTTGAGTCAGAACAGAAGATTTCTATACACATGATTGGTTAAGGAAGGGGGTTACTGTTACACCACTCTCGTCATGTCCATTTCACTCAATGTCTTATTGTTTATTTATTCTATATATCTACTTCCAACCCAGGAAATACAAATTCAAGCCACAATAATAGCATTCGTTTCCTCCATCCTGGTCATGTGCCAAGTTCTGTGTCACATTTATCAGCTTGTGCCACATAAAGAGGAAATGTTTCTTCACTCGATGAAGAAATTGTTTCTTTCAGCTAACTCTTGGCAGGCACACAGGACTCATGAAGGACACTCGTCTTCCAGCTTCCCTTTTATTTTCTGAATACATTTTAATATCATTTAACGCAAAAAGAGTTTACTGCAGAGCACAAAACCATGCTTCTATGGAAAACAAACGCAGGCATTATTAATCATTTACAATGCTTTCCATTAAGCACCCACCCAATGCTGCATTTATCCATGCCCAACCTGTGTTAATATTAGTTTCCTAGCAAATGTTAATAATGTGCATAAAAGCAGTATTAGTCCTTTTATTTTCATTTGTCAATAAACATTTGCGGCCTACTCCAGTGTTTCAGTACACGCTTGAGCAGTAGCATTTTCCCTCATGTTAAGCTCTTTTCCGCATTAGTTTTTCACTGCACACTGTTAATAAATGTTACTGAGGGTTTAATTTGAGCAGGTTTTTATTTCGCCAAAACCCCGATCCATCAACTGTGATACACAAACATGCTACACTGTGGCGGAATAAGTCTATTATGAATGAAGGTGAGGAGATTGATTGGGCAATGTAGAGGGAGAAGGTAATACTACATATTGAGGATTTAATGGAAGACAGTGCCTTACCCTCACATTTGACATACTAGCACTCGAATATGGGTTACTATTGTCAAGATGCTGGTGCTATACCTAACTCCGACACAGTTTTCAGGTGCTATCAGGCAACCGGCTCTACACGTTGGCGACAGACCAATACCATTCAAACCAGATTAGGCCTTACCTTCCCTGATGAGGAATGGTCTGATAAACTTAAACACCATGAAGTCACTGCAAGAGGCCCGACTTAAATTCAGTTATTTTAAGGTTCTCCATCAATGGCACTGGTCACCAGCCAAACTGTATGGAGTTCACATGCAGCCCGACTCCAAGTGCTGAAGATGCTCTGCCTCTGACTGTAATATCATGCACATCTTATGGAAATCTACTTCACTCTTCTACTTCTGGAGGCAAATCTGGGATCTACTTCAGGATGAAGTGGGAGTGACATTGGCTCTAACGACCCACTTTGCTTTACTACATACGGCCTGCACCTCATGACTTGCTGACATGCACACTATGGCCACATATGAAAGGTTAATCTATAAACCTAATGACCAGATGCACAAGTATGATGAGACATGGGGCACTTTCCTCCACCACTGACCTCTTGAGTGTTACATTAGTGTGCGATGGCCACCAATCATAGGAATCCACTTGTGTTTAATCTGGGTGTAACTCAGTTCTACAGCTCACGTGGGCCCTATGATGCTCTGCTTGATGGAGCATTGAGGAACACAGGGCATTTTTTTCTTCTTATTCTCATAGGAGTACTCCGGAATAGGCAAGGTTATTCAAGCTCTGGACCAATTTACTGTAGAGTGCCAGTTCCAGGAGAACTGTTGTCACTTTATTCCAGTCCCAGTGGCTCATACAGTCCTTGTGTCTGACACTTGTTTATGGTATGTTATTGTGTGTTGAGACAATCAGTCCGCCATGCGTGGAGCGGGGTGGGTGGGTCCATACATTTTAGGGGTGTGGAGATACTCATTGAAGAGCTCTTCAGGCTCTCCAATGAGTATCTCCTTTGTACTGGAAGGATTGAACAGTCATTTTCTTTCTATCTCTCTCATTTCTATTTCTCTCTTTTTTCACTGTACTTTTTGGAATTTTGTCTGAGACTATTACTTATGGATCTCTGTGGTCCTATGTTGAGTATTTTGTGAAAACGTCTTAAAGAATTTTGATACAGAAGAAACCTACTACATTCTTATATTTAATTAAGGTCCTAACCCAAAACGCAGATAAAAGTTAGCAAAAAAGTATGGCTGCCTTATAATTTTGTAAATCCAGCCTGTAGTCATTTATATACTGCCTAGTCATTGCCATGTACCTACCACACACCCTCTCTCTCCCTCTCCCTCTCCCTCTCCCTCTCTCTCTCTCTCTCTCTCTCTCTCTTTCTCTCTCTCTCTCTCTCCCTCTATCGCTGTCTCTCTCTCTCTCTCTCTCTCCACACCTTTGTCATGCTATTCATAAACAAGGGTTCAGAGGAAAATGGCAAACCCGACTGATTCTGTTTGGAGCACCCTCCCCACTGGCATTGGCTACCCACAACACACAAACTGCACACAACAACATGACCAGATGGAAGGTTCAACGATTATTAAGTGTACGGTCTTTGCTCCAATGGTTAGACCTGCCACATGCAGGCAATGGATGCAGCTGATTACCCTGCTGGCCCCAAAAGACCATGGATGCCATTTAGCCGTAAGTGGGGAACCCCTTCAGCCTACCAGATCTATGGAGGCCATGTCCTTGGCTCTGCTGGTGGGGAATAGCCTGCCATGTAAGGAGATTAATGCCTACCTGGAAGTGAACTCATTACTTTCCGAGGATCTTCCAGTGCAGCAGTTGCATAGAAGTCAGGGGCTCTTAGCTGTTATCGTTAGTTGATTTCTCTCAGACTGTGGTGGTCATTGGATTTTTTTCTTGTTTGGAACCTTTTTCAGGTGGTCCTGAATTGCACAAATGTATGTTGTAAGGACCTTTCTAAACAGGATGTGCCTTCTGAGGTATAATGACTGATGACTGAGGCTGGCTAACAGCAACGTTTGGCTGGTCAGGTTCCCCACTGATATACAGAGGAATTTCCAGTCCACCAAACTCTAAATGTGTGCACCAACGCAATTAACAAATGCTGTGCAAGACAAATAATCTAACATGGCAATAAAACTCTATTTCTTACCATAGGAATGTAATAGAAGTAGCCAGTTAATTTAAAATCTGGGATCACGATAACAAGCATTGCACTGTTTATTGTACACAGTAATTACCAGGTTTGATAAAGATTGACTCCTTAGTTAACTTTCCGCAGGTCTAACCTGCTGCATTTTATCAAGGGGAAAAGGTCCAGGATTTACTGTGACATGCGTATTAGGGTGCTAAACTTCAAAATCCAGATGTTATTCCCTAGAAAGCTGGAATCTGCGATAATTATCACATCCAATGAATTCCGAACACCTTTTAGTAGATGTGATAATTCTCCCATAGTCGGCTTTGTACGTTCCCCCAGTGCCCTCTAGTGCCTCAAAATGTCTATCTTTGTGACCATGAAGCCCAGATTATAGAAAACTGCCCTGTACCTTGAGAATGAATGTTCACACTAGATCCCCAATAGGTTCTAGTTGGAGCACAAGTCCCAGAAATTCTCTAGTCTTCCTTTTAATACTTTTCCAATGCTTGGATGCACTCCCATAGCCCATGTATAGCTCCATTCTTCATTTGAGGCTGGAATCTAAAATTGGACAGTCTGAAGATTGACTTAATGGAACTCCTCCTTGGTATTGAAGCACGGGGGTGTTCCTTTAGAGTCTCCATCCAGTTTTTCCCTAATGTCTGAACGGTGTCATATATATACGCCCCAGGAATCAAGGAAAACCACATATAAAAAATCAACCACAAAACGCAGAGAGAGGAGAGCAGCAAACGCAAGCTCTCCCAGAAAGAGAGGATCAACACGCAAGAATTGGAGACGACAAAACCAGCAACAAGCCCCACAATAATAAATCTGGCCAATATTGATTTAACTAAAGCAGAAGAATAATTATTATCATTAGGACTTTCTTTCTGTCCAGAAAGTTCATTGGATTATGCTTCAACCCGCATGGACATACATAGAAGTATACGCAAACTAAAACTTAAAAAATACTTCATGCAAAAGAAACCTGCTGAGTCAGAGGGGAACATACAGCAAGAATCTGGGTCGCTAAATTCTCCACCTATTGTTCTGACAAATGTGGACATGCCTACGCTCAATACATTGCAAACATTGTTAGATGAAAATATGACATCTACTCAATATATACAAGACCAACAAGCATCTTATAAACCTATGGATCGACATATGGAAAAGACAATGTTTAAACCTACCTCTACTTTTAATCCAATAATGCCTCAACCCCCTCCAGGCGTCAAGTCGTCCCGCTTCCTTCACTGTTACCACCACTGTGCACTTTTACCTTAGAATCACCACTGACAACTTTCTTTGGTGCCTGAAAAGGAAATTTTGTTCTCCATTTCAAACGTTCATGGTCATTGCGTCATTTAATGGCCATGTTGTACATGTTGTCTCTTTTCATCTATTGACCTTGGAAATTCTTTCTCTTGCATTATGGACCCAGCCTCCTCTATTTCCTGGGAGGGGAGGGGCCCCTTTTTTCTGGGCTTCCGATTCACGGGTCTAGGCTTCAGCTTGCTACCGATTTGGAGGGTGTCCGTCTGGACCTACCCGGGCTGCAAGTGCTGTCCCGCTCGCCCTGTAACCCTTTTGTGGGCCCTCCCTTTTCCCAGGGGTCCCTGCCATCCAAGGCATCCCAAGGACCTTACTTGGGCATCTACACTACCTTTCCTGAGGCTGAGTCCTTGCCATCTTCTCCCTAGGTACCCCTGCCGTGAGGCATCCCAAGGGTCCTGCGGGAGCATCACATTTCTTCTTTTTATGGCGGCACGCCGCCCCTTGGCTCCCTCAGTGCCCCTGCCGTGAGGCATCCCAAGGACACTCTGAGAGCCTTCTATCTATTTTCTAGTACATTTCTCTTTCTACTGGCTTCCTTGTGCTTGTTCCGCTACCCCTTTCCCCTTACGGCTGCGACGCCCGTGTTCTAGGTGTGGGTGGGTGGGATTCCTTTCTTTCTTCCTGCGAGGGGGGAAATGTGTCCCCTTCGGGCCGTTGCCCCTTCTTATCCTCCCCCTCGCATTTCCTCCCTCGCCCCCTCATTGGGGAGAGGGAGTTTGCTTTGTTTAAATGGGGCCAATCCAATCCTGGCCCCCCACCGTGTTAGCCGGCATGTTAGTGTGGGCCGGGGGGTGGCTCCCGCCTCCGGAGGGCGTTTTACCCAGGCCCTCATTGGTCCAGCTTCACCTTCCCGGCCTGGGTCCAAACCCCCTCCAGGCGTCAAGTCGTCCCGCTTCCTTCACTGTTACCACCACTGCGCACTTTTACCTTAGAATCACCACTGACAACTTTCTTTGGTGCCTGAAAAGGTCGCAGTTTATTTATCACGTCAATATTTAATTTCTTACAAAAATGTTGTTCTCCATTTCAAACGTTCATGGTCATTGCGTCATTTAATGTCCATGTTGTACATGTTGTCTCTTTTCATCTATTGTCCTTTGAAATTCTTTCTCTTGCATTAAGGACCCAGCCTCCTCTATTTCCTGGGAGGGGAGGGGACCCTTTTTTCTGGGCTTCCGATTCACGGGTCTAGGCTTCAGCTTGCTACTGATTTGGAGGGTGTCCGTCTGGACCTACCTGGGCTGCAAGTGCCGTCCCGCTCGCCCTGTAACCCTTTTGTGGGCCCTCCCTTTTCCCAGGGGTCCCTGCCGTCCAAGGCATCCCACGGACCTTACTTGGGCATCTACTCTACCTTTCCTGAGGCTGAGTCCTTGCCATCTTCTCCCTAGGTACCCCTGCCGTGAGGCATCCCAAGGGTCCTGCGGGAGCATCACATTTCTTCTTTTTATGGCGGCACGCCGTCCCTTGGCTCCCTCAGTGCCCCTGCCGTGAGGCATCCCAAGGACACTCTGAGAGCCTTCTATCTATCTTCTAGTACATTTCTCTTTCTACTGGCTTCCTTGTGCTTGTTCCGCCACGCTACCTACGGTTTTTCGATCGGAGGGAGCTACCCCCACTCTCCCTTCGCCTTCTTCCTTGAGAGAAACCCCCTGCTCTAGGTCTCCCACGTACTGCAGTAGCCCATGGTTCCTACCCCAGCACCTCCGTTTGCGGCGTTGGTCTAAGGGCAGATTAGGGAATTCCTTTAGTTCTAGCCACGCGCCTGCTCCAGTTCGTGCCCTTGCGCCCTGCTGCGGCACTGGTCTGTCTACACTGAATTTGTTTATCCCGGGGTATGAAATTCCTACCACCCGGTGCCCCGCATTCCTTTTTCGTGGTCAGAGCCAACGCTTTTGTGTGTATTTTATCCTTGGGACATGTAGTCCTCCCTCCCCTGCTGCACCATCCTTTTGGTTGTCGGTTGCAGTGCCCTATTAAGGCTATGGGTATGAGCGCTGTCTGTAGTTAAGGTCAATCATTTGTCCAAGTTTCTAAGTCTCCATCCCTCCTCTTCATCTCCTATTATTTTTTAGGAGAGGTAATGAAACTTTCACCTTTACTCCTTCTGTTCCGTAATGAACAGCACATGTGCAGTATATTGCTGTTATCAAAATTACCCTCAGCACCCGTTAAAATATAAGATGTTCTTTCACTGGTCCTCCCAAATATGGGGTTCCTGTCAGTCATTTCTGAGTCCCAATAACACATTGACCTGTGGAAAACATACGTGATTTAACACAAGCGTTTTAGAAGAGTTGTTTCGCATTTCCGTGTGAAACTATTTTTGGTTTGTTCAAAATGGCCCCGTTTTATTATCAATCGTGACATCGCTCCCTGTGCTGTACTTCTGCATTACCTATGCTACTTAGTCCCCCTCTCCGAAGGGCTTGTGTACTTAATGCCTGTACCTGACGTTTATGCCTTCGCTGAACATGCTGCTGCTTTATTTGTCCCTGACACTGGACTGCGCCAGAAGCTCACTTTAAAATATTGGCCCTGGCCTTTGAACCCATACCTCCTGTCAAAAGACAAATGATAAACACGAAACGTGCTAAATTAGAGACCTGAACTAGCTTTCGGACGCAGCTCCACAGTGTCTCCGAAATCGAACAGGAAGCATCACACCATATGTGAGTGCATTATTGAGCGCTCTTTCCCGATTTCGACCACATATTTCCGCGCTCTTAGGCATCTTGAAGCTATGCCTGGGACTGCAACATTGTGATTTTGATCGGTGTGTCGTTTACCGCCATTCCCTCAGAGATAGGTTACGAGATTCACTCGCTTAGGTTACCGACTGCCGCATGAATTTAAACGCCTGGCTGTAAAACCAACTTTGATGGGTGCCTTTCGCACAAACCAACCGCCTAAAAAAATTGCAGCATAACCATTGCCTCGTAACTGGGCATTCCGACTTTTAACCTTCTGTAGCCTCTAACTATTAATAGTAGGTGTGTAACTCGGCGTATAGGGAATGTTACCTCAGACAGGGGACAGGGGGTGGACTCGCGTGTCATCCTTACCGGTAGGCCGTAGGGTTGAAGAGTACTTGGTCTGTACCTGCACAACTCTGACTTTAAATGTAACCCAATGGATTGCTGCTCTCTTTAATAACAAGAACTGATTTGCACACCATTGACCCACTTTGCCACCTTGGAATAATGAAAGTCTGGGGGGAAAATTCCTATGCTCTAATTTATCCCGTAAACTCTTATTGGTTCTTGGACATTTAATAGCTCCTGTAAACTGCAAACAAAGGAATCTCTGACAAAACCGGTACCCCCTGACCTGTTGACCTTACGTTCACTTTCTGATCTGAATGGTACATGTTCTTTGTCACGGGCATATTAACCCTCGGCGCTGCCTACCATAACTACAACACCCCCCTGAATCAAGACTCCTACTATACAAAAACTCCAATCTAGGCAGGAAGGAAGCTAATCCCCGGAGTGTTCCTGATAATTTAATTGTCTCCTGAAATTTGCAGGAGGACGGGGAGCTTTTATTCACAACATAAACTAGGAAACCTGCGCACCCCTCCCCGGTCAGCGCTCGGTGCGGGTGCACTGCCCTAGCGCCGGCCCTGAGCTGAAGATCATGCAGCCAGTATATTTGCTCTTCATCTCGGTAAATCTTATGTATTTCTCGTTCCAGGATGCAGCGTGAGTGCGTGTAGATGTTAACGGCAGCTAAAGCCCCGGACCCCCTTTTCCATTAAATTAAGTCCCTGAAAATTACAACTTTGCTACACAACTTAGTTGTTTGAGTATTGAAACGTGTCTTTGTCCCTGGAAGCTGGACCTGCCCCTTTACCTATCCCTTCGAGGCACGCTGTATTTCTTTTTATTTGTTCTATTCAGCGTGAACTCGACTCAAGGGTATCTGAGCGCTTTGCCGGGGGACACAATATATATATTTATCTATACACACATACATACACATATATACACATACACATTTACATACATATATACATACATACATATATATATTACCTACTGGCGGTCGCCAGTAGGTAGTTATAGTTAGGACCCCTTTTCCATAGGAAATCCGCAACATTCTATTTTAAATAACTTTGGCGCCGGTCGACGAATCCTCGCGAATTTCTCAAAATAGGTGGGGCGCTACGCTCCGCTCCTACCCTGAAAGTCTCGGGGGGATTCGTCAAGCGGGGGCTGAGATAAAAGGGGGATCCCAAAACGCGTTTTTCCCATGCATTTTTCCATAGGACCTTTAGACAGGGCTACAGCCCGAACGGCTGAACAGAATTACTAGAAATTTGGCAGAGAGGTAGTCCTCAGGTCAAGGAAGTGCCTTTTGTAGGTTTGGTGTAAATCTGTTCAGTAGATTCTGAGAAAATAGCCTTTAAATCAATATATATATCTGAGCCAGCTTACGGTACGCTTACCGTAAGCTTACCGTACGCGTACGGTGGCGTGCGCGAGCGCGATTCTGATTGGCTCTTAGATCTTAGTAAACATTCGAAACAGCCGAAACCAGGAAGCGGCGGCCGCCATTTTCTCTCTCGCACTGAGAGCTAGGTTGTTAAATAAAACCAATAAACATGTAAAGGGGCTGTTTAGACAGCTCCCACACACATAGCCATGTTGAGGGAGTCCCCAAAGACCCCCCAAGGCCAAAAATGCAATTTTTATTTTTTCGCTAATTTCGCCGATTACGCTTACCGTACGCGTACGGTAAAAAATGTAAAAAAAAAACACTATCCACACTCACCCCACCCCCTGTGCTTTTGGTGGCCGCAGGCCACCAAATGTGGAGTGCTTATTTGAGGTGGGAAAAACCACAATATTTTAAACAAAAATAATAAAAGAAAAAATTAACAACACTCTCTCCACCCCACTTATAAAAATTACGAAAAATTAAAATATTACCTTTCAAAACGAAGTGCATCATATGTCCTCCATGTGCGCACGGTGCGCGAAGCGCATCGTGCGTACATGGCCCATCTAGCGTAACGTGGGCACGCGGTGCGCGTAGCGCACCGCGTGCCCACCGTGCGTGCACGGCAATAACTGCGTAAAGTGGGCGCGCGGTGTGCGAAGCGCACCGCGTGCTTACTGTGCGCGCACGGTGCGCGAAGCGCACCGTGCACGCACGGAACGAACTGCGTTAAGTGGGCGCGCACGCCACGAATGGCGTAAAGTAACTTAGCATTTAAAAAAACGGACAAATTCACTGAAAAAACCATAGGTTTCACCCACGTTATAGTTAGGAATTAGCATTTAAAAAACCTTGCAAATTCACTGAAAAAACCATAGGTTTCACACATGTTATAGTTAGCGGAAATTTTACTGATAAAAAACCAGTGAAATTCCCCCGTTATAGTTAGTGTAGGCAACTATAACTCACGCGACCGCAATCTTCTGCTGATGACATATGTGTCTTTATGAAAAAAAAATATTTGAAATATATGTATAGCTAAAAATGTATGGAAGAAGACATGGGCAAATAAGTGTCTAAATACAGTATTAGCATCAGCAGAGGATTGCGGTCGCGTGAGTTATAGTTGCCTACACTAACTATAACGGGGGAATTTCACTGGTTTTTTATCAGTAAAATTTCCGCTAACTATAACATGTGTGAAACCTATGGTTTTTTCAGTGAATATATATATATATACATGCATACATACATACATACACACACATGCATGCACGTACACATGCATATCCATTAAGTCACGGGGAGACTAAGTGCTCTGCCCAGAGTCCGGAAGTTGATCGTCCCTGCCGGGACCCGATCCGGTTCCCCAGATTAAGGGGTCCAACGCTTTAGCCACATACTCTCCCCCTCGATCAATCTCAGAGCCTGGTAATAGACCAAACCTCTTGGCACTGACCATGTTCCCTGGGTAATTAACCTCCCTTAAGCCCGGGGCCTGCGTTCTTCAGTGTGCTGGAATGTACCAACTGTATCTATAGTTGAAGATCCCTGTTCTTGACAATTAACTACAGCTACTCAGACGTTTTCGGAATTCAGTGCTCACTCGACCTGAAACGCCCTGGAGCGCTTCCTCTGAGCGCTAGTTCACTTATACCGAGACGCGTGCTTCGTTTCTATCCCTACGGGGATTAACTGATAAACCTCCCTGAAGCCCGGGGCCTGCGTTCTTCAGTGTGCTAGAATGCACCAAATGTATCTATAGTTGAAGATCCCAGTCCATGACAATTTACTACAGCTACCCAGAAGTTTTCGAAAATCAAGTGCTTACTCGACTTGAAACGCCCTGGAGCGCTTCCCATTAGCGCTAGTACCCTTACACCGAGACGCGTGCTCGTTTCTATCACAACGGGGATTAATTGAATTGCCCCGGGTCACCTGCTTGCTAAACAGCGCCTGGACTCGAACCTGCTTCCCCCGGTCCTATATTTGGCGTCTCTCCCCGTAACAATGGTCATCCCAAAAAGTGCATAATTGATAAGTAACGAGTAAAGGAAAACAATACATCCCAAGAAGTTAAAACCTCCAACACATCCTGCCATGATCCACCAGCCAAGAGAAGCAAATCAACAAAAAGATACAGTGCTCAGAGCCATAGTTTTTTTGTTTTTTTTCTTAATATTTGCAAGTTGCACTAACAGCAGTAAAATTCGGTTTCGGTCGCTTTCTTCGCCAACTTCTTTCAAAGGCTCTAGCAGAAAACTCAGGTTTCACCTAACTCACTCACTCCGGTGTATTCTGTCAAGCCCCCTCTAAACATTTGGAAGTGGGAGACAGGAGGAGGGGAGTTGAACACAGTAACGGGTGGGGCTTCAGTGGTGCAACAGAATGAACTGCCTTCTTGATACTAGGCATAGGGCGACCCTTAAATTAAACTTCCAAAATGAGTGAAATTAGCTTTTTGCCAAATTTTGCACCAGGTGATCACTTCGTTTTGTCCCACTGTGTCATCGAGAGACTTTTTTTTTTTTTTTTTTTGTGCTCGAACTAGCCTCCTGTCGGTATCCCATGTGATGCGTCTACCGGAGGTCTGCCCTAGCATGTAAAAGACACACTGGTTACCTTGCAGTACTTGTCTCCGAGATTGAAGACAGCAGGCAATTTTGTACACCTCTACCTAAATCTCACCGCAATGGGGTGACGTCGTAATTCCCCCTTTGTCTGTGCCGGTTCTAACCCACTCACCTTTTGCACGAGGCTTTCCCGCGCCCACTCCTACTAGGGACACTTCCTGGGCTCTCGATCTTACAAAAGGGGGGGGGATTCTGCAACAGGGTGACTTTGTAAAACCCCTTTGTCTACGCCGGTTCAAACCCGCTCACATTTTGCGCAAGGCTTTCCCACACCCGTCCCTATTCTGCCCACAAGGGGCCAATTACATCTTTGCTCACCTATTGTATGCCGCTTCCCGGGGGCACAGCCGCCCGCTCCGACCACTCTGAATTTCGCACCTAGACCCTCGCCCACGAACGTGGTGTGGCGACATTCATTCTACTTCCAGGGCGATGACCCCAACTAATCCCTGCAGACGTGGGGATCTGGCTGCCGGCAGGGGGGGCTGGTGTAACCGTCTCTTTTTAGATAATGGTACCGGTTCCCGTCAGATAGGGCCCGTTCCTTCTTCTGTTGCCATCGGAGGGGATTCTTTCGCATCCATTTCCCTGCGGCAGACGTTCCCGACTCTGCGGCCCTGGACCGCTGCTGCCGGCCTCGATAGCCACCAGCCACAGGATGCCCGCCTTTGGTTTTTCTGCGCTGGTTTCTCGAGGAGGCTTCGCTACTGTGGTTCCAACGTCGGTGGCAGCATCTGCCGCCAGCTCCAGCCAGGTCCTTTCTTCTCCAAAATTCTTTTCCTTCCCTCTCGCGCTAGGGGGGTGCATTTTCTAGGTGGGGAATGGACCCGTCCGTCCGTGGGTCCTCCATCTTTTGTGATCCCCGCCCGCACCCTCGATCCTAGCATAGGTGGGGTTTACTGCTCTGGTCCCACATTCTGTCTTTCGAAAAAAGGCACGAAATACCACATCTTGCACTCGCCACTGCCGTTCTCTTCATCAGCTTCACTGGCATTCTTCTCTGCGAGGAGGTGGCATTCCATTCCTTTCTTTCTTCCTGCGAGGGGGGAAATGTGTCCCCTTCGGGCCGTTGCCCCTTCTAATCCTCCCCCTCGCGTTTCCTCCCTCGCCCCCTCATTGGGGAGAGGGAGCTTGCTTTGTTTAAATGGGGCCAATCCAATCCTGGCCCCCCACCGTGTTAGCCGGCATGTTAGTGTGGGCCGGGGGCGGGCTCCCACCTTCGGAGGGCGTTTTACCCAGGCCCTCATTGGTCCAGCTTCGCCTTCCCGGCCTGGGTCCAGAGATGGAATTGAGATATTCCACGAACATGTTGTAGGGGAAATCAAAAAACTCAACCATAGAGTACAAAGAATAATGAGAACAAAGAAAAACAAAACAGAGATTCAATATCACTCATTAATGACCAAGTTAAAAAACAACTCCGATCTTGTTATCCGCAATTAAGATAAAGGAGGAAACTTAGTCCTATGGGACAAATCTGACTACAACAACGAGGCTGTGAAACAATTACAAGACAGAAATTGCTATTGTAAATGTGATCAATTAACCCTCAGAAACACCTATAACATCTATAGGATGAAATTGATTGCTTGGAGGAATGCAGGGTTATTGACACAAGATGAATATCTGTATTTGCAAAATGATCATCCCATAACTCCTATTATGTACTTCATTCCTAAAATACATAAAGATCCCAAAAATCCACCTGGAAGGCCAATCATCTTGGCAAAAAATAGTCTCTTAGAACGAACTTCAATATATGTAGACTATTTTCTCCAGAACTTTGTGCAACATTTACCATTCTACATTCGTGATACAGGGGACTTCCTATCTAAAATCAAGGATTGTAATTGGAATAAGGATTACCTTTTAATCACATTAGATGTCTCCTCGCTCTATACGTCAATCAATCACCAGGATGGAATGAAGGCATTACAATATTACCTTGACCAGAGACCTTCACAATGCTCACATCATAACAAAATGCTTAGAGAATAGAGATATGACAGAGTTCTGTCTGAATAACAATATCTTTATGTATAAAAATATGTTGTATCAGCAATTACGAGGTGTTGCGATGGGGGCCAGCTTCTCCCCCAGCTAGGCATGTCTACACATGGGCTGGTGGGAGGAGTTGGTCCTCCTCAAGAGGTATGCACACATAGTCAACACCAACATCAAAGTCTGGTTAAGATATATTGATGATCTTTTCATTATCTGGCAGGGGACCCGGCCAGAGGCGGAAGGATTCATCAAAGATCTCAAGTCTAATAACCTGAACTTAGAATTTACGGCCAATATAAGTGATCAGGCGGTTGAATTCCTAAATGTACAGGTTTATATCAAAGATGGAGAAATTGCCACAAAATTACATCGCAAGAAAACTGCTGGAAATGCTATTTTGCATGCTACCAGCGCTCACCCTCAACATCTTATACAAAGTATACCATACGGTGAGATGCTCAGGTTAAAACGCATAAGCAGTAATGATGAAGACCTACAGATTGCTCAGGTGGCAAGCACAAAACGATTTCTTGAGAGAGGATATTCTAAGAAAACAATAGCTAAAGCCATAAAAAGAAGTAACAAAGTCAGCAGAGAAAGTCTTTTAAAAATACAGACAAGTGTCAATACTATTAATAACATGTATACCCAACAAGAATCTACGAAAACTGTAGAAACTTTTAGATTCATAATTGGCTATAGCAAACAAGCCAAAGTCATCAATAATATCATTAAGAAAAACTGGCCCCTTGTATTGAGTGATCCTATTATAGGTCACTCATTACCAATTAGACCAGAAATTACATGCAGTAAAGGGCCTTCGATGAGGGACGAATTGGTCCATAATGACCTATGGGATTGCAAAAGAACTACCTGGTTAAATCAAAGAAAGGGCTTTTTCAAGTGCACGTCATGTAAAGCATGTCAACTTGGAGTAAATAAATCTTCATATAGAACACCTTTCAGTGACAAAGAAATATCTATACACAGAAATCTGACATGCAAAACGGAATATGTAATTTATGTGCTGGAGTGTCCTTGTGGCCTACAATATGTTGGGAGTACGGTTCTCCAGGGCCACAAAAGGATACTCCAGCACATAAGAGCAATAAAAAACAAAGATCAAACCTACCTTGTGGCACGCCATTTTGAGGAGTCACATAATATTAAAATATTTCTTGATTGATTGCATACCTCACAACAAAAGAGGGGGCAACAGAGAAAAAGCCCTTAGAAAGCTAGAGACCAGATATATTTTAGAATTAGATAGCAAACAACCAGTGGGCCTCAATGGAACGGAGGATCTCTATACTTGCCTATAACAAAACGCTGAATAATTAATGAGTTTTAAATCAATTTAAATAAGCAATCTAATATCAGTACAAAGACATTTTAAAAAATATTAAGATATATGTAAGTACCTCTCTGTTTTCCTTAAATTTTATCACAGTCGTTTTTATGGGTTTTTAGGTTGGGTGGTATGGTTCACACACACATAAAAGAATATACATTCTCAATTAAAATGTATACATGTAACTTTATATAGAAATATCGCAAACAATAAAATCGGGTAATTAAGATTTGGGCATAGGAATATAGCCAGGTAATCCCTACACCCCCTCCTCCCCACACAAGACCCGTGACAGGGGAGAAGTTTTTGGATGCGGGGGGCGTGACACCCCCCGGCCGTATTTATTATACGAAATTAATAAACATTAATCAAAATTACAATTTTTACAAAATATAGCAGAAAATATACTTTACACAGATTACAATTGATAAGTACAGATATCAAATGGCTAACCTTAACATAACTCTAATACAAAGGTTTCCTGTCCATATCTAAACATATCTTTAACAATCTTTACAAACTTTATTTTCTGCGTACCTAAATGAGCCTACGGCAAGGTCACTAACTGGTGTCAGATCCTTATCAATTTCTAACCACGCCCTCCAGCCGGAGTGCGCATGCGCAGAGGGCCCGTTCACTGTGAGGGTACTTCCCCCCCCCCGGTTACCCCCGTACGCTCTGTACCTGAGCTCCATAAAGGGGCCCTTGCAGCCGTTGTGCACGTGCGGGATGGCCAATCAGCCTAGAGAAAGCGTGACTCCCTCCTCCCCTGCACCCAACTGCCCCTGGAGTTCTAGGAGAGACCACTTGTCCCTCCCACTTGGGCAACACCATTCGGGAATGGCGCCGCCCTCTAAGGACCTTCAATTTACTGCTCACCAATCATGACCTTACCGCCACAGGCTAGCATAGTTGACCGACTATCTAGCCCCCCCCTGTGCTCGCTAGAAAGGTCATCCACTGCGACTAAGCCCTCCCAACCATGCCAACATATTCTCCACGAAAACTTCATTGCCTATCTTGGACAAGTGCACGCCGTCTTTTAGGAAGCACGGTTCACCCCTGATGCATCCATGGGCGATGGTCTGTAAGTGTGGAGCCCTGAAAAGTTTCTCCATTTTGTTATTAATTCTCCTCACGGAGTGATTCAAAGCATTTACAGAGTCCCCTCCTCTCCATTGGAATTGGGGTATCATCTGTGACCACCCGATAGTGCAGCCCTGGCAAGTCTTGCGTACCAGCGTATTTCAGTGACTATGGTTTCCACCAACCCTCTTCTTCCCAATCTCGTTAGGTCATTCCCCCCCAAGTGTAGTATGATTATATTGGGGGGCGGACCACCTATCCTTAACAAGTCCAGTATGATACCCCTGTACTGACTGAAACATAGCCCCCCCCTTTCCATGGCATGCTATTTCAAAACCTGCCTGCCGTGCTCTGTCCCTATAATCACCTGTAGAGAAAAGGTTAGATAGACGCCTTACATATGAATGGCCTACAATCCAAACTGTCAATGGTCTTTCATTTGGTGGTGGTGATATTTGCGTTGTCGAATGTTGCTGACGCTGTGTCCTCAGTTTCTCCCCTGCGTGACAGGCTTGAGAAACTGTAATGAAAGCAGAAAAGACATGCATCAGTTTATTGTGAACTCGCTCAATCACAGCAGGATTAAGCGCACGTATCGTTTGCAACAACTGGAAGCCCATCTCCCAATCCTCTGTACCTCGCAGGTTGGCAGACCCCTGTCTGTTGCCTCAGTGGCAGCCCCGATCCTAACGGAGTGGGTGCCAAAACCACCTGGGTTCTGCCCTGTTTGGAGAATTGTCCTGTCCAATATCTGTTTGAATTGGAAGCGTGTCAGTGGGACCCCATCCGCATGTATGAGGAAAGGCCCCCCTTCGCTATGTGGTCTAACCTGCAGGTAGCTCTCTACATGTGATATAGGACAGCATGGGTTACCCTGTGCCCGATGGAGGACTAACCCATCACCCTGGGCCTCCTGGTCGGTCTTGGACCTCTTGATTGATATTAGTAAGGTGTCAGCCTTGACCTTAATACATTCGAACTGTAGACCGCCATGCATGTCCAGTTTGTTTTGGGACTGTCAAGAATTCCTGTCATACAAGGGAAACACGCCCTTATGTAAACAGGAGAGCTGTTACATAACTCAAGGAAAACACGCCCTTATGTAAACAGGAGAGCTGTTACATAACTCAAGGGAAACACGCCCTTATGTAAACAGGAGAGCTGTTACATAACTCAAGGGAAACACGCCCTTATGTAAACAGGAGAGCTGTTACATAACTCAAGGAAACACGCCCTTATGTAAACAGGAGAGCTGTTACATAACTCAAGGAAAACACGCCCTATAAAGGGAGGAACCGGGAGGTACAACGCTGTCGGATATTGTGTTCACACCGACGTACCTGCTTCATGAAGAGCAGTGTTCCGGAGTGGTGCTCCAGTAAGGCAAGAACGGAGGTAGGTCGAGTCGTTACTCCCTGGGCCGTGTCTTGCCCCATCGTCACCTGTGAAGGACCCGGAAGCTCTACCGGTCAACCATTGAGCTTCGCTTTTTGACTCGGCTGAGTCCAAGCGCAGTGGCGCTTTTGCTGGTTGGAGTCGTAACTCCCAGCCCGACCAGAGACACAGGGACTGCCAGCTGTAACGCACACCAGGAGGTGTTTGCCGCGTTACAGACTCGGAAGTCCACAGGATCGATCGAGCGGCTGCTCTCGGTTCAGTCTTCTTGCTTGTGATTGGGGTATCGGTGACGCATCACCAGGAGGTGACTCCGCGTCCCGGTGCAGTCTGAGGAAGAGGTTGAGCGGCTGCTCCCTTCAGGTAGAGACCCCGGCTGGGTGTTTCCCTGACTCCTCGATTCTCCCCAACACTCTTCGTGCCCCTCACAGCCTACCGATTGGCATTGTCGGCCATTTCATTTCTGCCCTCTGTTGGCATACGCCGGGACCGGCGTATATGCAGAGGACGGTTAGGACCATCCGTGCTGTGGGCTGGTAACGTACTTAGCCTGGAGGATTCCAGTGACTATAACTTGTTTATTCTTTGTATTCTATTTGCCTTCATTAAAACAACTAACCCTTCACTAGTGGTTGCGTCCTCATTGTCGTGTCTGTTAAACGATCCTGAGACGTTCAGGGCGTTACAGGGCCACTAGTTCCCCAATTCTAAATGCGCCGTAGAAGGCCAATGAAAATGCCACTGTAAATAATCGTACCTCCACTGGTGTACTGCAAATTGCGGGGAGGGCCGCTAGCATTGACTTCAGGAGCTCCACCTAATTGGCTGCCTTGTGTCTGGAGCCGAACCCTGGAGGCGTTGCCAACCTTTTAGAGCCTTCCTTACTGTTTAACTATTAGTGGGGTCCCCCCTGTTGTTGACCTGAGCGAAGAAGGAGATCGCCGCCACATGCCGCTTAGCTGCTGCAGCCGACCGCCCCTCGGTTTTTAACCAACCCAGGTACTGAATGAGCGCCCCAGTCTTGTGCCACCGCTCAGCCCACCCCTCACCCAAGAAAGAACAATATTGCCAGAACGCCCCTTCGTATGCTTTCCTGGTCCTGGGTGCTAGGCTCGCTGCCATGAGGTCTGGTAAGTGGGGGCACCAATCTGCTAAAGTCGTTCTGGGAAGAGGGTGGCACACTCTGCCGCTGCTGGGAGGTGAGCCCTGAACACCTGCATCGGAAAGCGAGAAAGTGCGTCAGCCGCATGATTAAGTACACCAGGCACGTGTTTCGCTCTAAATTGTACATTCAATTTCATGCATGTGAGAATAATCTCCTTCAAGAGGCGGAGAATCATCTTACACGGGGCTGCTTGCTGGTTGATGCATTCAACGACGGTCATGTTATCTGACCAGAAAACCACTGACTAATTACACAATTGTTCCGGCCATACAGTCAATGCCACCCAGATGGGGAATAGCTCCAGGAAGCCAATGTTCCCTGTTAGGCCGCTCTCCACCCACCAAGTCGGCCAACGTTGAGCCACCCACTCGGTACCGAGTATGGCGTCAAATCCCTCACTGCCCGCGGCGTCAGCCATTAAACCCAACTCCGCGGAAGCAGTGGGCGGACCGGGCCACACTACTCTGCCATTGAAATCCTGCAGGAATGCCATCCAAATCCGCATGTCCAGCCGAACCTCAGCTGACAGCCTTGTGTGGTGATGTTTTTTCTTGAGGCTAGTCATGGCTTGGGAGATGGATCTGGAGAAAGGTCTAGCCATAGGAATGACCCGTAGAGCAAAATTGAGTTGCCCTACTGTCTGCTGCAACTGGTGTAGTGTGACCTTCTGCTTGCCCAAGCATAGCTGTAAAGAAGCCCTGAATTTGTTGACCTTGTCCATGGGTAACCTGAAACACCTCTGAATAGAATCCAGCTCAATGCCCAGGAACTCTATTGTAGATGCCGGGCCAACTGTCTTTCTCGGAGCCAAAGGAACCCCCAAAGCCTACATGAGCGCGCAAAATTCCTGCAGCGCCCACCCACATTCCGGGGAGCCCCGTGACCCCAGGATAAGAAAGTCATCCAGGTAATGCATGACCCACTGGTGCCCTGTCCTCTGTCTGAAAACCCATTCCAAGAATGAACTGAATTTTTCAAAATATGCGCATGAAACAGAGCAGCCCATTGGCATACACATATCCATATAAAAATGTCCTTGAAATTTAAAACCAAGCAGATGATAATCGTCCGGATGTACAGGGAGTAACCGAAAGGCTGATTCTATGTCAGATTTTGCCATCAATGCTCCCGGGCCCAAACCCCTGAGGATCTCCACTGCTTGGTCGAAGGATGCGTATTTAACACTGCAGAATTCATCATTAATTGCATCATTCTGAGAATTACCCTTGGGAGCTGACAAGTTGTGTATTAGTCTGAATTCCCCTTCTACCTTTTTGGGGACTACACCCAAAGGGGAGCAGACAAAGTTCTCAACTGGCACAGACTTGAAAGAGCCCGCCACCCTACCCAGGCGCAACTCCTTGGCAATCTTTTTGGAGACTATGCCCGGATTGGTCCAGGCCGAGAGTTGGTTCTGGCACTCAGATGACCCCACATAATTTGGAGCTGGTACCCTAAAACCATCCCTGAAACCCTCCAACAGAGTTCGTGCCGTCAAGTAACATGGGTATTTGTTGAGCCATGGAGTCAGCGCCGTCACATCAATGGGGGAGCGCGCTTTGAGCGGGGACCCCATCTCACTCCTGTTTCTTCCTGCCCTTATCTTTTGATCTTTCAAGACATTTGGATTCGGGGTGGGATGAGTTGGCGCAAATGGAACACGCGTGCTTGAACCTGCACTGACCCTGTGGTCTGGTGCAAGTCCGCCTGTTGAAGTCCCAGCACGTCCCTTTCCTTCCACTATTATTGCTTGAACTAGTGGTGTAGCTTGTGCTACCCTGTGAACGAAAGGGCTGAAAAGGCTGAGCTGGCTGTAGGGACTGACTCTTTGTGTTACCATGCCCCTAGCCCCCAAACAGATCCAACGAAGATACTGTGTAAATTCGGTCCCATGACAGGGTTGGGTCGGATGCCTTGGCCACCCTGAAATTTTTGTCATAAACTAACCACCCCCCGCCAGCGAATTTATCATGGGCCAGCACTATCCTGTTCTGGTAACAAGCCATCTGCGCCTGCAAGTTTGGGAAACGCTCAGCTGTGACTGCCATAAATATGGAAAAGGCTCTAATCCAATTAAGCAAGTTCTCTTCCACCCTATACTTCAGCATTTCACTAGCCCATTCCCTTGGGAGCATGTAATCTTTGTTCTTCCTTGACTCCTCCCTCTCCCTTTCACAGATCAGTAACGAAAACATGTTAATATATTCAACAGCCCAAATTCTGTTTTTTAACTCCTGCGACACATGCCTGCCCAAGAACTCGCGCTCGGAGTTGATCTCGCCCACGCCCAACATTAGCAATGTTGGCAGTTTACCTGTTACCGTTGCCCCTGGTGCCTCCGGTGGAATCCCTGTTGTTGCACTAGGGACTGACACCCCCTTGTTCTCCAAAGTGGCGGTACCCCCCCTGAAATGACAGGTAACGAAGCGACAGCCCCAGCAGTGATCTGTTCCTTGCGCCCTGCATTTAACTCGCACACAATTCGCGTTGCTTCTGCTAACGCATCGGTACCCAACTCTTTTACTCCCACTGCCGGGGCTAAAATGCCTGACTTCCCCAGCCAAGGCAGAATTGCCGCCAGATGTGGCACTACATCTTGAGGGACCACCCCCCCCATCGGTTGTGTCCTGCCCACTTGTGTTGGTAACAGGACGGGGACCGGGGCCGCTGGGACTGGCGCCCCTAGGAGGGGCGGGTTGGGGCACTGGGACCACAGGGATCGCTGGTGGCACTGGATGCACAGGTGGGGTCTGTGGTGCCACTGGTGGTGCAGGTACTGGTGGGTCTGTGGCCGGTACTGGTGACAATGGGCTCACTAGGCCTGTTACTGGGACAGGGGTAGGTGGCACCGGGTCGTTAACTCCCGGGGTCTGGGGAGTGGGTGAAGGTATTCCCTTTGCCACACGCTTCTTGGTTCTCACCCTTTTGGGGATTGATGAGAAGCAGCCTTGGGGGGCACATGTGGGTGCCTAGGCCTCTCTCCCTCCTGTCCCTCAACTTTCTCCTTGAGGTTAGCAAGATCTTGACCCATCTCTGTCACCTTCCGCATCATCTCTTCCATCAGCCTCCCCATACGAGAGCCCTGCTCCCCCCTCTTAGCCTTCCCTGCCATAATGCAAATATATAAATATCAATAAAACCGCAACCACAAAATGCCCACTAGAACAAACCCTTACCCTAACTTGAGCTTATTGCGCTCGCTCAGATGTGTACGGAGGGTACTCTTCCTAGTGGCCTTTAACCGTGAAGGTATTTAAGATGAAATGGTTTAAAAAGGCCAAACGGCGCAAATTGTACAAAAACACCCCAAAATACTGATGCCTCGCACAAACGTGTTAGAGGTTCGAACACACTCAACAAAGCCAAAAATTGTTTCTAAAAATGCCTACAGCTGAAAGTATATCAGAACCCCCCACCAGGCAAGCATCAAGGCAACGTCTTCAGAATATTGGATACCTTAAATACTTTCCCCTAAAACGTTTGTATTGAGATGCTATATGTTTAAAAACAATTTCTATAGTTTTTTGATCCGCAACAACAAAGGCTGACGACAATGGCTCTGAGCAACAGCTCCTGCTCCCAACCCCTCACTGCTACCTATAATGCACTGTTTTCGCGCTACTAAACTTAGGGTGCGCAGGTAATTACAAGAGACTATGCCGACATGAAAAGTGGATCTTAAAACACCTGACCACTGACCAAGCAATTCACCCTTGCGCGTTAAGAAACAAACGGACTACGCGTCAATGCCCCCTTTCTGTGTGCGCGTACGTTACCGCTGAACACGCGGTGAAGACCGCACACAAAGGAACGCGCCTGAACAAAATACACAGTGCCAAACAGGAGGGGTGTGCGCCGTTACCAGCCCTGCACAACCCCAACCAGGTACCTGATCGGGACGCTGCTGCTCTCGGCCTCTGTGCGCGACCAGCGGCCTCCGTTCCAAACTCCCCGAAACGGCCGATGTCCAGGCAGCAACCGACGGCTCCTTCTCCCAGCTTCTGACGCCGTCCTCCGTGGATTCGTCCAAAATCGAACAGCAATTGACGGCTTCCCCTTCTTCTGGCTTCGATCCGATCCGAGCTTGAACTCGATCCAATATCCTCGCCGCTGAACATGACCTGCAATGAAATAAACACAAAAGTTACTGCCTCCTAGCGAGGCGTGGGGGCAAGCTGGGGAGCCAGGAACCAAGAGGAGGCTTCCTGGGCTCCCCAGCCCTTTATACCCCTGGATGGACGTTTGCCCATCGGCGTGACCCGGAAGTGATTCCAATCACTTCCGGGTCGCGCCCAAGCCCGGGACCTATGAGGGTAGAGGGGGCGCGCCCGACGCGTCACATGTGTGCGTGAAAAGCACATCCCCCATTGTCGCGGAAGGGGCCGGCTCGACCGCCATACCTTTGGCGTGGCCGATGCCAGCCCTGCCGTTCTATTATGAGTACTATCAGATGACACCAACCCAATATTATGATCCATTAACATAGCCATATTTGCACATATTGTTTCCTACTTAGGAAGCACCAAGAAAATATTTATATTATTTTGTGTAAAGGTGACACTCTGTCAGAAATGAGATCATAATTCAACGCTGGAATTATTACATTATATTTCATGCAGTTCTTAATTTATTTATTGTATTGGAATCAATTGTGGTTTTATATATTTATATATTTATCACTACAGAAGATTTTACTATAATTGGTATTTATTTATTATAATCAGTATTTAATATTTATTATAATTAACATTGTGGTTTTAAATATGTGTCCATTTACAAGTAACTTTACTATGTCCATTGCCATTCTAGTTGCGATACACCTAGATTTCTTTAGCACCTGTCACTTTAAAAAGAAAAAAACACATTAGGTGAAAAAAATGGTTAAAAGCCCTGCATTGACTGTTTACAGCGTCATGTGATCAAGGGCCTTTGGGCTCGAAATGCGTAATGGCTGTGCTTTGGAGCAGACAATATTGTGGTCCGAGCTCCTGTCTGCAGCGGCGAAAGCGAGTGCGAGAAAAGGTGTTGAAGTTTTATATATATATAGATTCACTGAAAAAACCATAGGTTTCACACATGTTATAGTTAGCGGAAATTTTACTGATAAAAAACCAATGAAATTCCCCCGTTATAGTTAGTGCAGGCAACTATAACTCACGCGACCACAATCCTCTGCTGATGCTAATACTGTATTTAGACACGTATTTGCCCATGTCTTCTTCCATACATTTTTAGCTATACATATATTACAAATATTTTTTTTTCATAAAGACACATATGTCATCAGCAGAAGATTGCGGTCGCGTGAGTTATAGTTGCCTGCACTAACTATAACGGGGGAATTTCATTGGTTTTTTATCAGTAAAATTTCCGCTAACTATAACATGTGTGAAACCTATGGTTTTTTCAGTGAATTTGCAAGGTTTTTTAAATGCTAATTCCTAACTATAACGTGTGTGAAACCTATGGTTTTTTCAGTGAATTTGTACGGTTTTTTAAATGCTAAGTTACTTTACGCCATTCGTGGCGTGCGCGCCCACTTAACGCAGTTCGTTCCGTGCGCGCACGGTGCGCTTCGCGCACCGTGCGCGCACAGTGAGCACGCGGTACGCTTCGCGCACCGCGCGCCCACTTTACACAGTTAGTGCCGTGCACGCACGGTGGGCACGCGGTGCGCGTAGCGCACCGCGTGCCCACGTTACGCTAGATGGGCCATGTACGCACGATGCGCTTTGCGCACCGTGCGCACATGGAGGACATATGATGCACTTCGTTTTGAAAGGTAATATTTTAATTTTTCGTATATTTTATAAGCCATGCACAAATGGTGCCCTTCGGGCACCATTTGCACACGGGGTGGAGAGAGTGTGGATAATTTTTTTTTTTATTATTTTTAAAAAAAATATTTTAGTTTATCTCTGCTCTAATAAGCCATGCTCAATTGGTGCCCTGCGGGCACCAATTGCACACGGGGTGGAGAGAGTGTGGATAATTTTTTTTTTTTTAAATTTTTTACCGTACGCGTACGGTAAGCGTAATCGGCGAAATTACCGAAAAAATAAAAATTCCGTTTTTGGCCTTGGGGGATCTTTGGGGACTCCCTCAACATGGCTATGTGTGTGGGAGCTGTCTAAACAGCCCCTTTACATGTTTTTGGGCTTTATATTTTAGAAATCACTCTCAGTGCGAGAGAGAAAATGGCGGCCGCCGCTTCCTGGTTTCGGCCGATTCGAATGTTTACTAAGATCTAAGAGCCAATCAGAATCGCGCTCGCGCACGCCACCGTACGCGTACGGTAAGCGTACCGTAAGCGCACCGTAAGCTGGCTCAGATATATATATTGATTTAAAGGCTATTTTCTCAGAATCTACTGAACAGATTTACACCAAACCTACAAAAGGCACTTCCTTGACCTGAGGACTACCTCTCTGCCAAATTTCTAGTAATTCTGTTCAGCCGTTCGGGCTGTAGCCCTGTCTAAAGGTCCTATCGAAAAATGCATGGGAAAAACGCGTTTTGGGACCCCCCTTTTATCTCAGCCCCCGCTTGACGAATCCCCCGAGACTTTCAGAGTAGGAGCGGAGCGTAGCGCCCCACCTATTTTGAAAAATTCGCGAGGATTCGTCAACCGGCGCCAAAGTTATTCAAAATAGAATGTTGCGGATTTCCTATGGAAACGTGGTCCTAACTATAACTACCTACTGGCGACCGCCAGTAGGTAATATATATCTATATTCACTTAAAAAACCATAGGTTTCACACATGTTATAGTTAGCTAGACATTTCACTCGTAAAAAACCATTGAAATTCCCCCGTTATAGTTAGTTCAGATAACTATAACTCGCGCGCCCGCAATCCACTGCTGATGACGTCACATATTACATCACTCATGACATGGTCAGTGGCATCACTCATGACATCACTGATGAAATCATCCTTGTGATAGAGTGGCGGTCGCGCGAGTTATATTTATCTGAACTAACTATAACGGGGGAATTTCAATGGTTTTTTACGAGTGAAATGTCCAGCTAACTATAACATGTGTGAAACCTATGGTTTTTTAGGTGAATTTGTAAGGTTTTTTAAATGCTAAGTTATGTATGTTTTATTATATTTTTTATATATTTATTTTACAATAAGCTACCTATGTATATAGTTATAGATTGACTGTATCCTGTAATATGGAATGGCTTGTTTAAAATGTTTTTAAGGATTTTCACCATGCGCGCATGGTGCGCGCACCATGCGCGCACCTCCCAATTTTTTGAAAAAAAAATAGAAATGCTTTTTTCATCCTTCGGGGCCTTCAGGGACCCCCTGACAAAGGCTAGGGGGTCAGGAACTCTCTACCCTGCCCCCTTTTCACGTTCTCCACCTTTCTTTTTCACTGTCACACACAAAACACACAAAATGGCGGCCGACACTTCCTGATTTCGACCGATTCGAATGTTGACTGACATGAATCCACCAATCAGAATTACGCTCGCGCACGTTAAGGTGCGCGCACCGTGCGCGCATGGTGCGCGCATGGTGCGCGCTTATAGATATTTATGTGCTTTTAACTGCAATTTTCTCAGGAACTACTGAACAGATTTACACCATATATGCAAAAGGCACATGCCTGACCTGAGGACTACCTCTTTGCCAAATTTCAAGTAATTCTGTTCAGCCGTTCGGGCTGTACCTTCGACTAAAGGTCCTATGGGAAAATGGAAGGGTGGAAAGCTCGTTTTGGGACCCCCCTTTTTTCTCAGCCCCCGCTTGCCGAATTACCCCGAGACTTTATATATATATATATATGGCAGAAGAAATACGGGTCCTTCCGGGATCAGTCCCGTCGCCAGGTGGTGTGTCAGCCGGCAGAAACCCAAAATATATATATATATATATCCGCAAATTCGTCAAAGTAACCGCGGTTAACAAAAATTAAAACTTTTGGTGTAGCAACTTGACCTCTGAGAGTGCGTCCAATACTTTGACGAATTTGCAGATTATTCACTTCCGGCTTAGGGCTTTTGCCGGCTGACGCACCACCTGACTCGGGACTGGTCCCAGGAAAACCCACTTCATTTGTGCATATATATATATATATATATATATATATATATATATATATATAAAACACCACACTTTCGGTTCCAAAAGTATTCACGGACGCCAAGGAGATTTGTAGTTTAGAGTTGGTTTATTGAACTGCAAACACAATGCGTTTCAGCTTTCGCCTTGTTCACGCTTACCGCAAAGTTTTTTTGTTAAAGTGAAATACAGTTCATTGTCCACAAAACAAACAACAGACTCAGCAAAACACAATCGTAAATGAATGAGAACGCGATTGGTAACGTGGCGGCCATCTTAGCACTGTGCTTGTTATAATACAATGAATAATAATCAACAGCAAGTAGATTACCCCGGAACGGACCGTCCTGGCAGACAGCCTTCACTTTATCGGAACTGTGCTGCTATATATATATATATATATATATATATATATATATATATATATATATATATATATATATATATATATATATATATATATATATACTGTTGTGAGTGGTGGAGTTCTTATTCCTCCTGAAACTGTGTAAAGCTTTATATCCCTTCCATACCGCTGTGGTCGTCATCCAAACTTTCATCACAGCTCTGGTGGGTTGCTGAATACGCCCTATGCCTTTGCCATTGCACATGTAATGTAAGTATGTTTTTCTGCTATTTTTTGTCTGTTCCAACCGATTGGTCATCCAGACTCTGGAATGCCCAGTTGCTATTCACAGCCAAGTGAGAGGCCCAGTAGCAATATTAAGCATTGGGCAGTGCTATTCCTTCCATGTGTGTTGTTCTGTATAGACTTGATAGTGTTATTTGTGGGCTACCACCATCCCACAGCAGTCGTCTCAGTTCACCCTCCAGTTTGAACAGGTTTGCGAAGGACAATGAGGTATTTTGTGTTACATAGAGTAGGCATGGAATAGAGATCATTTTCAAGAGGGTTGCTCTCCCAGGAGTGACAGCAATAATGTACACCAGTGCAATGTCTTTACTCTGAGTCTTTCTTGGGTAACTCCCATATTCTTGTCCTGAAAGTATTCTGTGGTTAGCAAGAGTTTGATTACCAGGTATCTAAAAGTATCTTCCCTTTCTCATTGTTGAGACATAATTCCCTCCTTGCCTCATTGTGAGTGGGTCATTCCGGAGGGAGTGACTGTTTAAATTCTTGTTGCACATTTCTCACCTTTTTCATTTTACATTTTGTTCTTACACTGGTCTGCACAATTGCCTGCTGCCTCAATACTGCAGTGTGACCTTCACAAAGAGTCTTGGCCTTATCTACCAAATCTTCTTTTTTGTCCAAATATAACTTGGTGGTCTTGCATAGTGTCTTGTCATCATTGTGTCTTAGAGATCAAATACATATAGTCTTAATAGCTAGTTTAGAACATCATTATTGTGACAATTTACCTGATGCTGCTCATAGCACCTCAAGATAAGTGTAATGATGTCACAGCACACTGCCACTCAGTTACCATTATTTAGGGATGATATTAGCCAAGAAAACACTATTTATGTCACTTTCATAAACTAAAGTCTAAGAAAGAGTGTTAGAGCTCTGCTGCTCGTAATGTGCATGTTCTTATCTTTTTTTTAAATTTTACATTACTGTAGGAAATCTGCCTTTTCTTCGTCGTGACCCCACATTTTTCACCTTTTTCTGGACCCGATTTTTGCTGGTTTTAGAACTCTGTGCACTTTACACCTGCTAACCAGCCATAAAGTGCCTATGCTGGCCCTTTAAAAATGGTTATATCGGCCTAATCCTGACTTGCACATTTAAGTTGCCTGTAAGAAACTAGTATATGGTGTAGAAAGTGCACCCAGGGCCTGGAAGTTAAATACCACTGGTGGACTGCAGCACCTATTATATCATCAACTACAGTGACAGTGCAAACATCGCTACAGGCCTACCCTGTGTAGCTTTACTACTGCAGTGAAAACCTGCAGTGCAACACGTCAAGCTAACCCTTTTTTGACGGGACAGAAATCATTTTTAAATATTAGTAAGTTATCCCATGGAGGAATTGTAATCGACAATGCATAGTGGGACAGGATGAAAATAAATATTACCATGTGTCTACCAGGTGCCTACACTGAGAAAGCTCAAAAAGCTATGTTCATTGTGGCAGGCCTCACAGTTACATAAACTTTTGTAAGGGCCTAAAAACCTGGCTATTTAATCAGTAGATGTTACTTTTTTCTTTCGCATTGTGTCCGATGGCCCCGGGAAACCTCCGGGTAGCTACGCGCCCTATAAATTTAATTAACAATAATAATAATAGGGTCACCCCCAACCTTTTTGCCTTCACTCTCCTGTTTTTTTATTTCTTTTTTGTTGGCCTTAGGACTCTCGCACTTTACCACTTCTAGCTAGTGCTAAAGTGTTTGTGCTGTCTCCTTTAAACATGGTAAAATTGACTTACAACTGATTGTCATATTTAATTTACTTAAACATTCCTTATAAAGTTATATACCACATACTCAGGCTCTGTAAATGAAATGCTGTTAGTGGGCCTGTAGCACTTATCGTGCCATCCACTTAAGTAGCCCCTTAAAACATGTCCCAGGTCTGCAACTGCAGTCTGAATGAGGTGTCACACAGTCGTATTGGCTTGGCATTTAAACCCCCTTGCCAAGCCTTGAACTCCTCTTTAATTATATATAAGTGACTGTAGGAGAGTAGGATCTGCACTTTTGTTGCCCCTACTTTTTTTCTGATGTTAACACTGGTTTCTGGATATAGTCTGGCTGGGTCCCTGCTAATCAAGGCCCCAGCCTCCCTGTTCTCTCTAAACAACTTGGAGTGCATATTAGATGCACTAGTGATTGGATACTGTGGTACCTTATGAGCCCCTAGTATATGGTACCTTAGGTACCAAGGGCATAGGTACTTCACAGGCCTACCAGGGGCTGAAACATGTATTATGCCACCCCTGGGAAGCAGACTAAATCTGACACCAAAGGCCTGCTACAGCAGCCTGGGTGAGGTAGTGTTAGCACTCCTCACTGAGGTATAGGTTCCCTATATCTCACCTTACATACACATATAAACCTATCAGTCACCCCTAATGCAGGCCCAATCAATCCTGAGGGCAGGGTGCTTGGTTTCCATGTGAGGGGGTGCCTATGCCTGAGCAGGGCCCCTCTGCAGCTCTCAGAGTCCGTTCTCTGTAGCTGTTTGTGGATGCAGTTAAACCATATATTCTTAAGTACATTATAACCTAGCCGTAAATGCTAACTTTGTGATGGCTGCATCAAAACATGTCGTGTTTGGTGTCAAACGCTTTGGAATCATACCCCCACACCAGTAACTGGTGTGGGAGTATGATCCCACCCTTCTAGAGGGATAGACATGTACCCACTGTGGAAACACGGTAGAATCCTTAAGAGCCCTGGCATCACAAAATGGATGCCACCAGCACAGACACTGGGCTGCCCTCCTGGTCCTGACCAAAACTCCCAGAGGCCCAACAATAGGCATCCTGTCACAGGGAGGTGTAATCACCTTCCAGACAGGATTTAGTGTATTGGGGCAGGGTGGGTGCACTCCTAGAGTGCTTTGAAGTCCTGCACTGGGGAAGCAGTAGGCTCCTCTGTGCATATGCCAGCTCAAACCTGTTCAGGGGCTACCAGCCCCTGCTCTGGTGCGAAACTGGACGAAGGGAAGTGGGTGTAGCCACCCACTCCCCTGATCCTCCCATAGGCTTCGTCATAGAGCTAGTCCCTCCCTTCCTTGTAGTATAAGTTAGGGAACCCTTGCCATTGCAAACTAGATATCCCTGGATGACGCTCTGAAGAATAATCCTGGACCTTCGACGTTCCACTACCTTTAGAAGACTGAAGAATCTCCCTTGGAGTGAAGGAGTGACTCCCCTGCTTGGCAGGCACCAAAACTTTGCATCAACAATTGCAAACTTTCCCGCTCCCGCCGGAGTTCGAAGTCCCTGCAGCCCCAGAAGTGGATTTCTTGACTTCTCCAAGGCCATCGTGAGTCCCCAGTGAAGCTGAGGCAAGTGGACCCCACAAGTGATGAGGAACAGCAATACCCGGGTACCATGCACTATTGTCGAGTGCAACCCCTTCATGACGTTCTACAAACTTGTGCTTTGGATCACATGTGGTCCAAGCCTCCAACAGGATTTCCTTTAAAGATCACAGCTCTACCTTGTCCCGAGTGACCGTGGGCTCCTGGTGAGTGAATCCTCCTGAGGCATCATTGCGATCCATTGCCGGTTGGCTTGTGGGTCCCCAGAAGACTTTTCTACAGAACCAAAGGGCTCCCTTGGTTGCTCCAGGCCTGTCCTGACTTACCCTTGCTGGGTGAGTCCCTCAGACCTTGCTGGTCTGCACTGCTGACTTTCTTTACTTGCCACAAGACTTGCTGTTGCCAAGGCTTGTTGGCTCCAATCCGGTTGCCGACACCTCAGTAAGCTGCAGACTTTGTGGGACACACCGAATCCAGCTCCTGGTTGTCGTGGACACCTCCTGGACCTCGTGGCTGAAGAGTCAAGACACCAGTGATCACCTGAAATCACCTGACTACTGTGGGCATCCAGCTTCCTGGTCCCGGGTCACTGACAAGTGACTTTGAACACTGTCTCCTCTGCTTTCAGGTCTTCTTTCTTCTGAATCCAGCCTTGGATTTCACCTGACACTTCTCCTGTCTTCACAAGCAGCAAATCTTCTTTGGCTCCCATTGAAAACAACGCCGCGACCCGACACCAAAAGACACCTATGCACCCTTCCCTGGGTGAGGTAACTCCAGCACTACGGTGCTCCTGTTGGTGTTGGCTTTAGAACTACTTACCCTGTAAGTGACTTGCTTGTAGACTCTCCCGAAGTATCCTAAAACTTTAAAATTCCAACTGCAACTTGCTCCATTGAAGTCCATTGGGATCCGCGGCTGTGTTCTCACACTGCATGCGTCGCCCGTGGGTCCTTTACTTACCTGCCTTGAGTGGATTAGTGAGGCCCCAGTGCTTCTACAGGCCCTAGGTCTTGTCCCCTCGCAAGTCGATCTTCCTAAGTCTCTTTTTTAGTATATGGTCTGGTACGCCCCTAGGGCCCCAGCCATATATGTGCTTAACTTGTTGTGAATTGTCGATTTTTGCATATGTCCTTGACTTCTAATCTCATAAAGAGATTAGTAGATGGTTAGAAATAAATACATATATATTTTATATATATACCGGTGTGGTGTCCTTTCATTTAGTGATTCAAGAGATGAGAAGGTAAAACAAGCTGCTTTACATTCCTCTAGAGACTTAGCCTGAAGGCTGCTCTCCACATCTACCACTAGGATAGCTTTCTTAAAAAGGTTGTCTTAAACCTATCTACCATAAGAGTCGAATTGTACTGGTGCAAGGTGGCCACTTTTACTAGTGAACAGCATATACCAGGCCAACTTCTCACATTGGTGGGCAGCGTGTGGGATTACAGCTTGCCATTGTTTTATCAGAAAATCTCTATTTGAATTACTAACTGAAAACCACTATAGGTACTCAAGGTGCATATAAAGTCAAGCTTAGTATCAATAAGTTCTACTGAACTTAGAGCTGTGTGTCAAGGGATAGCACACACTTTCTACAGCTCAAGCTAGGATCAGTAGGCCAAAAACTAGTGTAGGTAGTACAACACTGCACAACACTAGAATGTTCTTAAGGGTTGGAGCCAGTGGGTCCACCCAGCCTCAGTATAAGGACATGACTTTCTTTGACTTGAAAGCCATGTGTGCTGCAAAGCACCTGAGGATAGGACAGAGTCCCTACACACTTCACCTGATAGATCTGCTGACAGCAGATGATCTTAGCGTAGCTCTAGGAGCTAAGGGGTCTGAATCAGGGGGTGGGTCAGCTAAAGTCTCTGGGTCAGATGATGAAAATCAAGATGACCTGGACTCTGTGGTGGAAGGGCCAGACCCACAAGGGTCTGAAAAGGACAGAGGAATTCTCCTTAAGGGAGCTGACAGAGTGGAAGAGAGGCCGAGGTCCCCTTCAAGGGAATCTGACCACTCCTATCACTCTGGCAGAGAATCTGTCCAGCAGAGGAACTCATACTTTAATAGAAGAGAGACCTCCTCTGAAAGAATGTACAAACTGCAGCAGTATGAGGAAGCAAGAGTTGCCCTCAAGGCCAAGCAGTTGGCATTAGACAGAGAAGCCTTTGAGCTCCAGAGACTTCTAGAAAAGAGGGGTTAGAACCCCCTGGTGGCAGCAACAGTGTGCCTAGAGTCAGAGAATACATTCCAGGCCATAGAAACCTGTCCAAGGTTGTTCCTCCCTACCAGAGTGGGGATGATATCCACAAATGGATAACTGCTTTGGAAAGGGCCTGTAGAGTACAACAGGTCCCCCAAAAGCAGTGAGCTTGTGGCTCTCCTTTTCAGATAAAGGTAGAGACAAGCTCCTCACTGTTAGAGAAGAGGATGCTGATGATTATGAAGTCCTGAAGAGTGCATTAATAGATGGGTTTGGCTTAACCACTGAACAGTACAGGTTGAAGTTCAGAGACACGCAGAAAGCACAGACTCAAGACTGGACTGACTTTGTCGATTGTGCAACCAAGGCTCAGGAGGGTTGGTTGGTTGGTAGTAGAGTTACTGATTTTAAGGGATTGTATAATTTTATGATGAGAGCACAGATCTTTAATAATTGCCAAAACCAGTTGTTGCATCAGTACCTGGTGGACTCTGATTTGACCTCTCTCCAATAATTGGGAAAGAAGGCAGACAAATGGGTCAGAACCAGGGTGAGGCAGAAAACCCAGAACCAAGGGGGTGACACTAAGAAGCAGGATCCTAAAGGCTCTGAGAAAGGTGGGGATAAGCCAAAAGACCAGAATTCTTCACAAGGGCCCCAAAAATCTGCATCTGGTGGGGATTCACAGTCTAACAAAGGGAAAGGCCAAAAGAAGCCCTGGTGCAAATTCTGTAAACAGAAAGGGCACTGGACTTCTGACTGTAACACGTCCAAAGACCAAACCACCACCACTCCTGCCCCTAAGGCAACTGTTCCCCCAGTACAGCTACTGGTGGAGGTGGTAATCAGAATAAGGGTGTAGTAGGGTTGACCCTGGGTTCCGAAGTGGACTCTGGCCTAGTCAGAGTACCCACTCAAGCATTGCTGATTTGTGATGGAGACATTGATATGTCCTTCCTAGTGAGCCCCAGTAATCTGGGAAAATACAAACAGCAGCCTGTAATAAATGGCAAGCAGGCGTTGGCATTCAGGGACACAGGTGCTAGTGTCACCATGGTGGCAGAGGATTTTGTGGACCCTGGGCAGATCATCCTGGGTGAAATGTACCAGGTTACCAATGCAAGCAATGTCAGGTCCAACCAAAGTCTGGCAGTTGTGAATTTCTCCTGGGGAGGGGTAACTGGCCTCAAGAAAGTAGTAGTCAGTGCAGACCTCCCTGTCGAATGTCTATTGGGCAATGATCTAGAGACTTCAGCCTGGTCTGAAGTAGAGTTATGGACTCATGCTGAGATGTTGGGCATACCTGCAGAGGTATTTGCGGTGACCACGTCACAGGCCAAAATGCATCAAACTGAACCAGCTCTGGATCCTGAAACTATGGACCAGGTGCTACCCAAGAAGAGGAGCAGTAGGGTTAAGGCAGTGACTCCCCCTCTGTCTCAGATCACAGATTCCCCTCCTGCGGGAGGAGAAACAGATCCTGTAAAAGGAACTGCCCCAGAGGGACTTGAGCCTGATCACGTTGAGTTCTTGGGGGCAGGGGGACCTTCTAGGGAAGATCTGAGTAAGGAGCAACAGTGCTGCCCTTCTCTTGAACCCCTCAGACAGCAGGCTGCTGCTGAGGCTGCTGGGAGTGCTAGTGGGTCCCATAAAGTTTATTGGGATGAGAGACTCCTATATTCTGAGGCTAGAGATCCAACCCCTGGAGCCACCAGGAGGTTGGTAATACCTCAGAAGTTTAGGGGGTTCCTCTTGACCCTAGCACATGACATCCCTTTAGCAGGACACTTGGGCCAAAACAACACCTGGGATAGGCTTGTTCCACATTTTCATTGGCCACATATGTCAGAGGACACCAAGGAGTTTTGTCACTCCTGTGTCACTTGCCAAGCCAGTGGCAAGTCAGGTGGCACAACAAAGGCCCCCCTGATACCACTACCTGTGGTGGGGGTACCCTTTGAAAGGGTAGGGATTGACATTATTGGTCCCCTTGACCCTCCAACAGCATCTGGGTACAGGTTTATCCTGGTGGTAGTGGATCATGCCACCAGGTACCCAGAGGAAATTCCCCTGAGGACCACCACAGCCCCTGTGGTGGCAAGAGCCCTCATTGGAGTTTTCTCCAGAGTGGGTTTCCCAAAGGAGGTCATATCTGACAGAGGTACCAACTTCATGTCAGGATATCTAAAAGCAATGGGGAAGGAGTGTGGTGTAAATTGTAAATTCACTACTCCCTATCACCCACAATGCAATGGGTTAGTTGAACGTTTCAACAAAACCCTAAAGGGACTGAAAGGCCTCCCAGAAAAGCTTAGGCGAAAATGGGACCTTTTACTTCCCTGTCTTCTGTTTGTATACAGAGAGATTCCACAGAAGGGGGTTGGTTACAGCCCATTTGAACTTCTGTTTGGGCATCCTGTAAGAGGTCCATTATGTTTGGTGAAGGAGGGCTGGGAGTTACCTCTCAAACCTCCCAAACAGGATGTGATGGACTATGTACTTGATCTCGGCTCCAGGATGGCCGAATACATGAAGAAGGCAACTAAAAACCTGGAGGCCAGCCAAGAACTACAAAAAAATTGGCATGACCAAAAGGCTGTGCTGACTGTGTACCAGCCAGGACAGAAAGTGTGGGTGTTGGAGCCTGTGGCCCCAGCAGCTCTCCAAGACAAGTGGAGTGGTCCCCATACCATTGTTGAGCAAATGGGAGAAGTCACCTATCTGGGGAATCTTGGAACTCCCAGGAGCCCCCTTAGGGTGCTCCATGTCAACAGATTGAAACCATATGTTGACAGGGCTGACATTGGCTTGCTCATGACAACTGATGAGGAACAGGAGGAGGAGAGTGACCCTCTCCCTGACCTGCTCTCACAGAACCCTGATGATGGGTCAGTAGATGGTGTTACTTTGGCAAGCAGCCTCACTGATCATCAGCAAACTGAGTGCAGACAAGTTTTGCAACAGTTTAGACATATGTTTAGCCTGACCCCTAGTCAGACTTACCGGTGCACCCATGAGGTGGACACTGGAGACAGTCTGCCTGTCAAGAGTAAAATCTACAGGCAACCTGACCATGTCAGGTACTGTATCAGGACTGAAGTCCAGAAAATGTTGGAGCTAGGTGTGATTGAGCCTTCAGATAGCCCTTGGGCTAGTCCAGTAGTCCTAGTACCCAAACCTCATACCCAGGATGGTAAGGAAGAAATGAGGTTTTGTGTAGACTACAGAGGCGTCAATGCAGTCACCAGGACTGATGCCTATCCAATTCCCAGGGCAGATTAACTGATTGATACTTTGGACTCAGCCAAGTATCTGAGTACATTTGACCTAACAGCTGGCTACTGGCAGACCAGGTTAGCTGAGGATGCCAAAGCCAAAACAGCATTTTCAACCCCTGGTGGGCACTACCACTTTGTGGTGATGCCCTTTGGTTTGAAGAATACACCTGCCACTTTTCAGAGGTTGGTGAACAAAGTTCTGACAGGGATGGCAACTTATTGCTCAGCTTATCTTGATGATATTGCTGTCTTTAGTTCCTCCTGGCAGGATCACCTGGTCCACCTCAGAAATGTTTTGGAGGCTCCGCAAAAAGCAGGCCTCACTATCAAGGCCACCAAGTGCCAGATAGGGCAGAGTCAGGTTGTGTACCTGGGCCACCTTGTAGGTGAAGGCCAGGTTCAGCCTTTACAGAGTAAAATCCAAACCATCATGGAATGGGTTGCTCCAACCACCCAGACACAGGTGAGAGCCTTTTTAGGCCTGACTGGGTACTATAGGTGGTTTGTTAAGGGATATGGATCTATAGTGACCCCCTTAAATGATCTTACCTCAAAGAAAATGCCAAAAAAGGTTCAATGGACAGCTAGCTGTCAGAAGCCATTTGAAGACCTAAAGCAGGCCATGTGCACTGCCCCCATCTTACAGAGTCCAGACTACACCAAAAAGTTCATTGTCCAAACATATGCTTCTTAGCTGGGTGTGGGAGCAGTACTGTCTCAACTGAATGATGAAGGTCAAGACCAGCCAGTAGCTTTTATTAGCAGAAGGCTGACCCCTAGAGAGAAACATTGGTCAGCTATAGAGAGGGAGACCTTTGCTGTGGTGTGGGCCCTGAAGAAGCTGAGGCCATACTTCTTTGGCACTCACTTCATAGTTCAGACTGACCACAAGCCCCTCCTATGGCTTAAACAGATGAAAGGTGAAAACCCAAAACTTTTAAGGTGGTCCATTTCCCTTTAGGGGACGGACTATACAGTGGAACATAGACCTGGGACACAACATGCCAATGCAGATGGACTCTCAAGGTATTTCAACTTAGAACACAAAGACTCAACTGGTCAAGGTTACTTTAGTGTCCCTGCATTTGGGGGGTTTGTGTAGGAGAGTAGGATCTGCACTTATGTTGCCCCCACTTTTTTTCTGATGTTAACACTGGTTTCTGGCTATAGTCTGGCTGGGTCCCTGCTAATCAGGGCCCCAGCCTCCCTGTTCTCTCTAAACAACTTGGAGTGCATATTAGATGCACTAGTGATTGGATACTGTGGTACCTTATGAGCCCCTAGTATATGGTACCTTAGGTACCAAGGGCATAGGTACTTCACAGGCCTACCAGTGGCTGAATCATGTATTATGCCACCCCTGGAAAGCAGATTAAATCTGACACCACAGGCCTGCTACAGCAGCCTGGGTGAGGTAGTGTTAGCACTCATCACTGAGGTATAGGTTCCCTATATCTCACCTTACACACACATATAAGCCTACCAGTCACCCCTAAGGCAGGCTCTATCAATCCTGAGGGCAGGGTGCTTGGTTTCGATGTGAGGGGGTGCCTCTGCCTGAGCAGGGCCCCTCTGCAGCTCTCAGAGTCCGTTCTCTGTAGCTGTTTGTGGATGCGGTTAAATCATAAACTCTTAAGTGCATTATAACCTAGCGGTCAATGCTAACTTTGGGATGGCTGCATCAAAACATGTCATGTTTGGTGTCAAACACTTTGGAATCATACCCCCACACCAGTAACTGGTGTGGGAGTATGAGCCCAACCTTCTAGAGGGATAGACATGTACCCACTGTGGAAACACGGTAGAATCCTGAAGAGCCCTGGCATCACAAAATGGATGCCACCAGCACAGACACTGGGCTGCCCTCCTTTTGCTGACCGAAACTCGCAGTGGAGGAGGCCCAACAATAGGCATCCTATTCCAGACAGGATTTAGTGTATTGGGGCTGGGTGGGTGCACTCCTAGAGTGCTTTGAAGTCCTGCACTGGGGGAGCAGTAGGCTCCTCTGTGCATATGCCAGCTCAAACCGGTTCAGGTGCTACCAGCCCCTGCTCTGGCGCGAAACTGGACAAAGGGAATTGGGTGTATCCAACCACTCCCCTGTCCCTCCCATAGGAGTGGTCATAGAGCTAGTCTCTCCGTTCCTTGTAGTATAAGTTAGGGAACACTTGCCATTGCAAACTAGATATCCCTGGACGACGCTCTGTAGAAGAATTCTGGACCTTCGACGTTCCACTACCTTTGGAAGACTGAAGAATCTCCCTTGGAGTGAAGGAGTGACTCCCCTGCTTGGCAGGCACCAAAACTTTGCATCAGCGGTCGCAAACTTTCCCGCTCCTGCCAGAGTTCGAAGTCCCTGCAGCCCCAGAAGTGTATTTCCTGACTTCTCCAAGGCCATCGTGAGTCCCCAGCGAAGCTGAGGCAAGTGGACCCCACGAGTGACGAGGAATAGCAATACCCGGGTACTGAGCACTATTGTCAAGTGCAACCCCTTCACGACGTTCTACAAACTTGTGCTTTGGATTACGTGTGGTCCAAGCCTCCAGCAGGATTTCCTCCGAAGATCAGAGGCCTACCTCGTCCCGAGTGACCGTGGGCTCCTGGTGATTGAATCCTCCCGAGGCATCTTTACGATCCCTTGCTTTACATTCCTCTAAAGACTTAACCTGAAGGCTGCTCTCCACAGCTACCACTAGGATAGCTTTCTTAAAAAGGTTGTCTTAAACCTATCTACCATAAGAGTCGAATTGTACTGGTGCAAGGTGGCCACTTTAAAAGTGACCTATAAAGTAGGCTCTAAGTAGTCCATAGGACAGGATGCATAATTAAAAGTTTGGAAATGTACTTTTATTATTTACATGTCCTGGTAGTGAAAAGCTCCTACATTTGTTTTTCACTACTGTGAGGCCTCCCTCACCCATAGGATAACATTTGGTTGCCTTCTTATATATAATAAGTGCCAACTTTTGATTGGGAACAGGTCTAGATTTCATGGTTGGTGTCAGGGAAATTATAATTAAAATCCTCTTTAATTGTAAAGTTGGAATTTAAGTCATAATTTTGAACTTTTAGAAAGTTGGCATTTTCCTACCCTAGATATTTGTTTCCTGCAGCCTGTTCCTGGGTCACATGACTGGGTGTAGTTGGACTTGGCAGCAGCTCCCGCAATGTTTTTCTCTGCGGCAGCAAATCCTGAATAGGCCTTAGGGTGGTCTTCCCCCAAACGTTTTGCCTTCCTCCTCTATTTTTGCTGATCTTGTTTTTATCTGGGCTTAGACCTTTATGCACTTCACCACTGCTAACCAGTGCTAAACTGCATGTGCTCACTCCTTAAAACATGGTTCCATTGGCTTATCCTCAATTGCCATATTTAATTTACTTATAAGTCCCCTGGAAAGTGTTACTACATGTACCCAGGGCCTGTAACTTAATGGTAGGTCTGCAGCACTTATTGTGCCACCCACTTAAACAGGCCTTTAAATAGGTCTCCAGTCTGCCATCACAGCCTGTATGTGCAGTTCTAAACTGCCATTTTAGGCTGGCAAAATAACCATTTTGCCCTGCCCAAACCTTCCTTTTTAATACATATGTCACCCCTACGGTAGGCCATTGGACAGCCTAGAGGGCAGGGTGCAGTGTATTTAAAAATTTGGACATGTATATTTTAGTTTCACATGTCATGCTACTGCAAGCCCTACCCCTCCCATAGAATTACATTAGAGTTACCTTATTACATTTAATAAGCTGTAACTTCCAAATGGGAACAGGTAACCAGTTAATGTTTGGTGTCTCTGGGAATGTAATGAAAATTCCTGTTGTATGGTAAATTGGACATTAAGAAAGTTGGAATTTTCTAGCCTTGTCCATTTAGTGCCTGAAACCTGTCTCTGGCTCACATGACTGGAGTAGCTGGCAGTTGGGCTTTGTGTATTCCTCCTAGACAGCCACACACAATAGAGACCTTAGGTGTGCCTGGATGGGCCATCCCTGTCAGGATGGGAGGGCAGAGCTGAGCACAGCCCTACTTACACTTGTTTAGGCTATGTCCTGCCTCCACATAAAGGGCTGCTTACCCACTGTAGTAAATATGGAGCCAGGACAGGGAGTGCAGGATGCCTGTGGACTTCAAATAGAAACTTCTAGAAGCTTCTCTCAATTCAAAGGCAGAACTAGGTAAACATATTGGCCCTCAGACACCAACCCTTCAGTATACTATGAATATTGTTTCAGGGAGGACTTTTGTGATGCGGAAAGGGCTGCCACTCTGCTGGACTGCTGCTCTGAATGACTGCGGCCCCGCCTATGTTGGCCTGCTCCCTGTTGCCCTCTTGTCTTGGTGAGAAGGATTGGACCGGCAGCTGTTACACTAAAAAAAACAAAATGATTCCAAGGGCCAGTTGGCTGGCCTTCTGACTACAGTTCAGTAGACAGAAGGCTCTAACAACCTTGAAACAAGCACCTAAACTCTACCATCTGTGAGTCCTACCCTGCCAATTGCCACCGCAGTTCTGGACCCTTGGAAGTGGGCCTAAAGGTGCTCCATCAGAACTAACGCATCACTGCTGCTGCGCTGCGCAATCCCGAGCAGAACCAATGTATTGCCTCTACTGCAAGGGTTCTCCCAGGGCAAGGACTCTGCATCGAGCTTACAGCTCACATTGGAACCGCTACTGTGAAAAGCTTCACTGATGCAGGCCCTTTTATCACAAATCTCTTGTTGACTGCAGCCTTGATGATGATGATGGGTGTTCCATCACAGCCTCACAGCTCTATTTGACTGTGCAACGCATCCTCGATGCCAGATTTTGCATCACACGACCTCAACAATAGGATCTTCAATGACGATGCAGGACTTTGCAGCTCCGCAGCTCCTCGGAACTGGTACATCTCCTCAGCTGCATGACGCATCCTAAGCATTGGGCCTTACAACTCTTCACAACCAGGATTTAAGGAACTCTTGTTTGAGCAATCTAACTGGGTCCCTGTAGCTGGCTTGCACTCCATTGCGGGCTGCCTGAACTTGTGTCTTTCTCCCAGTCTGGCACAACCAGATATCTTCAGTGGGCGCTTCGTGCTTTTTGAAGTGTTGCACAATTGTCTGGCACTTGCTGCTTTTTTGGGGCTATTTTCTCAGAAACATTTAAAATTGCATACCCTCCGTTCTACTGATTGGAGTTTTGCCATTTTGGTCTTGTTTTATTTATTAAAAACGACTCTATTTTTCTAATCTGGTGTTGGATACTTTTGTGGTGTGTTTTCACTGTGTTGCTGTTTGAAGTGTTGCACAAATACTTTATACAATGCCTCTTAGTTAAGCCTGACTGCTTTGTGCCAACCTACCTGAGGGTTGAGTGTAGGTTAATTTAGGGCTTACTTGTGACTTCAGCCTGACAAGTATTGTGGTTTCTGCTTGAGCATGAGCAGGGTTTCACCCACCTCAACCAGTAACCTAATTTCCTACACAGGCCTAGCTGTACTATGAAGAAAACCAGAGTGCAGTTTAAAATACTAATAGTGATAATTCAAGAAAGGGACCAGCTAGAAAAATAATGAAACCACTATTTTAATAGTTATTAAAAGTTCAAGTCAATTGCGAACTCTGTTTTTGATAAATATTAGGGGAGAGTAACTTTTAGAAAGTAACCCTTTACCTGCCTGAGTTTTCAGAAAGCTAACTAACATTAGCATCTGTCAACTCCCAGCGTGCAATCAGTCTTCAAGAGGTGTGAAATTCCTCCCATGAGCTAGACAATAGTTTGCCCTGAATAGGCATGGATGACTCCTTTGAGCTCTAAAGTCTTCAGGGTGGGGGGTGTGGGCATCCGTTTTGACACCACCATGTCAAATACTGCCTGACAAGTCTGTTTGAGCCACAAGCAATGCTTTGGTGCACTTAAAAGGATATCAAACAAATGGAGGGAAAGGAGGGCTTTTAAATAATAACAATCAGTCTTATTATTATCACAGGTCCAGCATACATGCCCATGAATGAGTGAAAGCAAAGGGTATGCAGTTCCTAAAGTGGACGAAAGGTGTGATAGATTAACTAAGGGGTACCAAGGTGATGTAAGGGAACTGATGTGAAAGACAGGAGTTAAGATAACTCCTTATTTGGAAAAGAAGACCCTCACACACCCAACAAGCGGGTGTCTTGCTTCATCACCGGGTCTTTGCTCCTTATCGGGCCGGCAGGTGCAATGCCCGATCAGGCACCTAATGGGGCCTTCCTAGCGGAGATCTTTTTTTCAACGCCGATGAGTGAGGTGTGTGTGGGGGGGAGAATTAATTACAAAAGTAAGTGTAGGTGCAAATGAGGTAAAAGTGAGTATCTTAAAACAGGGGTAGGTGATCCACTAAATAATTTTAATAAAGCATGATCACCATCCTGGTTAAAACAAAAAATATAATCCGCACATTTCTCACCGTTAGTTATGTGAGTGCATGTGCTAGGGGGATCAATAGGTCAACATGTTTCTTGCCGTAGAATATAATAAATGGCAATTCATCAGGACCGGGGAAAATATTGCGGCTACCTACACCTCTTTGGTGGTGCCCACCGTCTCTAAGAGTTAACAATTGTGGACACGCATACAGCACCCTAAAAAAGTGTGGTACCGTAGATAAAAGAGCAGACCTGCGGAAAAAGAAGATAACAACAAGTAAAAGCATAAAAAACAACAACTTAATTGAGATATCAGGTTAATAAAACCTTCACACCCACTAGAAGTGTGGTCCCTCCAGAAGTACTGACTTTTGAACAGGCAGTCCTTAAGGACCTGAACATGGATACCAACCGCATTCCCTACAACAATCTGTCCAATAGCGAGTCATTGGCCATAAAAGCTCTGGCTAATGACAACACGATTGTAATAAAACAAACAGACAAAGGTGGTGCCACTGTCATCTTGTCCGCGGTTGAATACGATACTGAATGCCGTAGACAACTGAACAATACAAGATACTACACCCCTATTAAGGAAGACCCTACCCCGCAGTTGACTAGAACTATTTGTTCCATGGTCTCGACAGCAGAGCTAGAAGGCTGGATCTCGAAGAAAGAGGCCATCTTCCTTACAGCGAAAGAACCGGTGATTCCCTTTTTTTACTGTCTCCCTAAAATTCATAAAGGTATCACACCGGTGCCTGGTCGACCTATCGTATCGGGGATAGGGTCCATTTTGGAACCACTGTCACAGTTTGTTGACCATTTCATTCAACCCTTAGTGACAACCACTCCTTCGTACATCCGCGACACGACTGATGTCCTGCGCCTCCTTGAGGGGTTCCAGAACCCACAGGAAATAGACCTACTGTTGACCCTTGATGTTGAGTCGTTATACACCAACATACCCCAACAAGCGACTCTCCAGGTCATCGAGGATGCCCTAATGAACAGCAAACATTCTTCCAGTACACCTGTACCATTCATCATGGAATGTGCAAGTCTGGCCCTTACTCAGAATTTCTTTGAGTACAATACCCAGTTATACCATCAAATCCAAGGGACTTCCATGGGCAGTACATTCGCGCCGAGTCTAGCATGTATGTACATGTCGGCCTTCGAAGCAAGGGACATTCACCACTCTTCCAATCCCTACTCAGCGAATGTACTGCTCTGGAAAAGGTTTATGGACGATATCCTTATCCTTTGGAAAGGAGATTACACCAGATGCACAGAATTTTGCACTTGGATAAACACATTGAATCCCTACCTGAGATTCACTCACACAATCTCTGACACAGAAGTTCCTTTTTTGGATCTCCGTGTCTGTCTCGTTGGCAACAAGATCTCCACGAGTTTATACCGTAAACCAACTGACAGGAACAGCCTCCACCTATTCAGTAGTTATCATCCTAAGTCACTGAGGGAAAACTTGCCGTTTGGGCAATTCTTGCGCATCAGGAGGAATTGCAGTTCTGTGACAGACTATCAGAAAGAATTAGCTACCCTCATGAATGATCTTATCAAGCGAGACTATCCTCGGCATGTGGTAGCGCAGGCTCGTAAACGAGCAAGGAACAACAACAGGGAGAGTTTATTGGACATCAACATTAAGGAACCTGACAAATCTTTTACATGTGTCACCACCTTCACCCCTGATTCCAACAGGATCAAATCCATTATAAAAAAACATTGGGGGATTCTCAACACTGGTCACTTGGAGTTGACGACCCCTAGATTCGCATTCAAACGGACCAGCAATCTTAAGGATCTACTGATCCATACCAGACCAAAGAAACCTACTATAAGATCACAAAGAATGCTGTGGGATCTACCTCCAGTAAAGGGACACTACCCCTGTGGGTCATGTTCCATGTGTCCCCAGACACGTACTAGTAAAGAACTGACATTCCCCAATGGTTTGACGTGGAACATCTCCAAACACACCAACTGTAACTCATCTAACTGCATCTATATGATGACATGTCCCTGTGGTCTACCATATATAGGCATGACCACCCGTGCAGTAAAGACACGCATGTTAGAACATAAAAGTAGCTTTAGATGCGCTAAAACCAATACTAAAATGACTTCCCACTACCAGCTTGAACACCACGCCCCTAATTCCTTCCAATGGATTGTCCTTGAAGCACATCCACAAATGTAAAAAAAAACCCTCTTCAGACTTGAACAGCGGTGGGTCCTAAGACTGGCTGCGGATACCACTGGCCTTAACGAGGATATCCCATGGAGTATGCTGACTTGACCTCATTACAACTGAATTCTATAGACTACAGCAGTCCTTGAGTAGTCATACCTCGTTTTATTAGTTCTTAATCATCTCCATTGCCTGCGAGCATCTTTAACCTATTGGTTGTAATTTCCATTGTGAACTCTCCACTTTCCTGGTGTCAGTTGAGTTAATCGGTAGTGTGTTACTACCTTGACACATAACAATTTCATTCCGATACCCTAGGTGCCCTTCCGGATGCATCGCTACTTTTAACGTTACCAGCATCAGGCTCGTCGCTTCTAACATTTTTAAGGGCTTCTCTTCGTATACCCGTGTTGCTATGACAACGATGAGCACGCACTGCCCTGTCATGCACGGATTGGTTAGCGTTCTAGCGCTTCCCACGTAAGCACGTCCAACACGTCCGGTTGTACCCGCCCTCTGCGCCTGCGTGCCGTTGTGCAGCTACAAACAGGATTGGCCCGGACACACACACACCAGACTACAGTGGCTGGTGAGACATTAGGCGGACGGTGCTTCCGTAACTACGGAACCGTAAGTAGAGATACTGTTTGCATTTAGTGATTCACACGCCTGCCAGCACGAGTTCCAGCATCGCCTGATCACGTGCCTTGTATCATTGACTAATAGATCCTTATCCGACCACGCACAAGCTTGTTACATTGCACTGCTTCCCTCCTACTTCATCTTTCAACAACGCTGATTATATGTGTTTGTTTGAGTTCCTTGACCACAACCTGCGATCCTTTGTATTCTCCTGCTCATTGCCCCCTTGATAATGGTAGGATGAACGCGGTGTTTAGGACATGCGAATGCTTTCCGATTGGTTTCCGATACAATTGTACTGCCTCGTGGGCCCCCCTGAGCTAAGTTTTATATACACAGGGTCTGGGCTTTTTAGACTGTGTTATGTGCCGCGTCCCGGGGTACATGATAACCATCAGGAGCTTAACAACTCCTTCTTCATGACCGCATTCAACTCGTTTGGGTATTTTTGACTATTTTTGACTGTCCGGAATCCCCTTTGTTTCCTTTACTACAGGACACTAAATTCTAGTGTTTCCTCACCCCGGCCTTGAATACAGCACAGCCCAGGAGGGTGAGTTCGTTAACTGACTTTTTTCCTTTATACCAAGTTTTCCTGGTATTAGCGACAGTATGTATTGATTTTGTCTGTACTGCCCTTAGCCCTTAACATGTCCTCCATACATTGCTCAGTATCCATGCATGTCACGGTTGTCTTGACACCACCTTCTGTCTTGAATTAACCTGATATCTCAATTAAGTTGTTGTTTTTTATGCTTTTACTTGTTGTTATCTTCTTTTTCCGCAGGTGTGCTCTTTTATCTACGGTACCACACTTTTTTAGGGTGCTGTATGCGTGTCCACAGTTGTTAACTCTTAGAGACGGTGGGCACCACCAAAGAGGTGCAGGTAGCCGCAATATTTTCCCCGGTCCTGATGAATTGCCATTTATTATATTCTAAGGCAAGAAACATGTTGACCTATTGATCCCCCTAGCACATGCACTCACATAACTAACGGTGAGAAATGTGCGGATTATATTTTTTGTTTTAACCAGGATGGTGACCATGCTTTATTAAAATTATTTAGTGGATCACCTACCCCTGTTTTAATATACTCACTTTTACCTCATTTGCACCGACACTCACTTTTGTAATTAATTCTCCCCCCCACACACACCTCACTCATCGGCGTTGAAAAAAAGATCTCCGCTAGGAAGGCCCCATTAGGTGCCTCATCGGGCATTGCACCTGCCGGCCCGATAAGGAGCAAAGACCCGGTGATGAAGCAAGACACCCGCTTGTTGGGTGTGTGAGGGTCTTCTTTTCCAAATAAGGAGTTATCTTAACTCCTGTCTTTCACATCAGTTCCCTTACATCACCTTGGTACCCCTTAGTTAATCTATCACACCTTGCGTCCACTTTAGGAACTGCATACCCTTTGCTTGCACTTAAAAGGATGACAACTGTATCCCAAGACATATCTTGTGTAACCCCTCTCTCGGTGCTGTAGGACCCAGCCTTTGTCCTACCAGACTTCTCTCTTTCACTTTGTTATGGGTACCAGACCAACTTCAAACTGGATTTTAGTGTTAGAGCTTGGAGGGTGCTAGTGATTACTTTAGTGCACTCCCTACACACCCACAACCCTCTTACCCCAAGTTTAGATGTGCTGAAGCTTTTCACCATCTTGAAAATGCCCTGACATATGGCATTATGGACCTGTTTGCAGTAAGTCAAATAAGAATGTCTGAAAAGTGGGTACAGTTGCCCCTGGGACCTTTTACCTCATTGGTTAGGGACCATCTAGGATTAATCCTCACCCACAAGATAGTGCTAGGCATAAATGTGGCATTCCAAGGCACCCCATCGGAACACTGTCTGGCCTGCAGAAGAACAGAAGATGACTGGAGCTACTGTCTGTGACCTGTGGGGAGTTAGTCTGGACCTGCTCCCTCTTGAACCCTGGACTCCAGGGGTCAGTTAGCCGACCGCCTGTGTGGCCACAAGGACACAGCAGACTGCAAGAGGCCTTTTCCTTGGAGTACTCATCTGACCATAGCAACTGAACCTTTCTGGCGGCCTCTGCTCGATTGGTCCTGCACCATAAGAGCTGCCCCTGATGTCCTGGAATCTTAAGATGTGACCCAGGGAAGCTGCCTCAAAATAAACCCTGAAAGGTTTAGACCTACAGGACTGAGTCAGAAGGTAAAACTTTGACTGGGACAAACCAGCTTGGTGAATCAAACTTGAGCTCCATCGCGGTCAGCCTGCAATCATGAGTAGGCCCCTAGCTACTGCAAACATAGACTATCATTGACACTTAGACCGTATTGGCTCTATTTCTACTAAAACTTTAAAAATTCATATATCTCATAACCTTATTGGATTTTTGTTATTTTGGTATCATTTTGTGTATTAAATGTAACTCTAATTTGGTTTAAGATTTCTTTTCCTTTGTGTTTTGACTTTATTACTGTTTTTGTACTGCACAAATACTTTACACACTGCCCTGAATTAAGCGTGGCTGCTTTGTGCCATAGCTAACAGGGTGTTGAGATCAGGGTAATCTAGTGACTTTAAGAGGTTGCCTACCCCAAATAATAATCCAATTTTTAACCATTACACAATCCTATGGTATCGCTATGGACACATTTTGCTAGCCATTGCAGGTAGCTTTGTGTTCAATACTCCACAGAGCTCATGACTGGATGGCTTTGCTGTCAATCTCAGTTTCCTGCTTTTTTGTGGCTTTCCTCCTGATTCTGAATTTGACCCTCTCATGGAGCATACGTCTTTTACCCTTGCTGTGGTGTGCAGACTTCCAGTGCTGATGCCATGGATTACGTTTAGTATTTCTATTCTCCCAGCTAGGCGTCCATTGCTTTCCCTGCCTCTACCTATCACACTCTGCTTATTTGTAATAGTCCCCCTCCTACTAACTCCTAAATTGCACTCTCTGGTTGCCACTCACTTTCCCTTTTCTTCTCTACCTGCCTGGTATGCCACTTTCATGCTATTTGCAAGCAGGCTGTTGTTTTAATTATTATTGACTCCTGTGCTCCATGATTTCAATTTGTGTGCACTCTGGTTGCCTTAGCCCGCTGTCTGCTAGATTTCTTCTCTCATACAGATACAGCAGTTTCATTTTGTGTACAGTACTTGCTCTGCTGCCTGCTCCTTCCCATTGTGCTGCTCCTCTCATGTGTGCCCTGTGGGTTCATTTTGTACGCCATTCACACTGAGGCTTTGCTGTGCTAGGTCATGGTTTCATGGAAGGCAGTTCAGTGCAGCCTTGCACAAGCTATTAGCAGACTTTCTTGGCTGTGGCAGTTATAGATGGAGGCAGCTACAAAACAGAAACTCTGGCTCATTTGTGCACTTTTTCACTGCTGACCAGTGCTAATGTACATGTACTTTGTATCTAAAATGTAATGGGAATTGGTTTCTCCATGACTGGAATATTTGATTTACTGATTAGTGCCTAGTACATGGCCTGTAAATCAAATGCTACTAGTGGGCCTGCAGCACTGAATGTGCCACCAACATGAGTAGCCCTTCAGACATGTCTCAGGCCTGCTACTGCAGAGCCTGTGGATGCAGTTTTAAACTGCCAATTTGACCTTGTAATTTCACCTACTTGCCAAACCCAAACCTCCCCTTTTATTAGTTATACGTCACCCCAAAGGTAAGCTCTAGGTGTTACACATCAGGCTTCCTGCATGTTGTCCCTATTCCTTAGAAAAGCACTACCTCTCCCATAATGCACTGGGGTGGGTGGTCAGGTTGTGTGCTATCCCATGCTGCACTGAGGAAGCAATCAGCTGACCTCCAGGTCTTAAAAGAAGCCCGCCCCCGTTCTTAGGTGCTTGGCTGACTTCCTTCTTGTGGACCATGCCCCCCTGTACTGAATCGTGCATTGTTAGACTCCCGTGGAAATTAATAATCCCTTGCCAGCTCTGGAACTATCTCAGACTGTTCTTTGGACTTGTTCGTGGATGCATTCCGCGGCAGCTGAGTGTGAAGCTCCCTACACACACACTTCCATCATGGCGTTTCTGGCCCCTCCTTAAAGACTTGGCTTGTCGCTCTCTCTTCCCGCGTCCTTGGAATTTACGCGGTGAGGAATTACTGTTTTGACACCGCTCCATGCCGGGACGTGCTTCGTTCAGAGCGAGGACACACTACAAACATTTCCTGCTCCCTGGACTTCTCTTGTTTGGACCCTGCCGGGAGGTTCTTCGTTTTGCGCGAGGACGCACTGCAATTATTTTCTGTCCCGCTGCTGTAAAGCAGCTCAAGGCATGCCTTTTCTTTTGTTTTACAGACGCGAGGCCTGAACAAGACAGATACAAAGTAACCTCTCGTCTCAGCCCGCGCTGTGACCATTTTTTTGCCAGCTCTCTTGTGGAGATGTGGGGCTTGTTGCAACCCTGTTCTACCGCGTGAAACGCTCAGGGGAAAGATAGGTGTGCCTTTATTTTATTTTCTTCTTTTTGACTCCCACAACTTTATTAAAAGGCCTGGCTGCTTGGAAGTTCACTCAAAACCTGCAACATTCATAAGCTGTTACTGCAACATTGTATTTGCCCTGCTGGCAGACGTATGCCTATCATCTTTAGCTTTTCTGCTTCACACACTCTAAGATGTAACAGGACTTCTTCATGTCTCCTTCAACATACTGAAGAGACCCCTCCTCATATGGGACATATCCTTGACTATAGGTGAGTATGGGTGAGTACACAACCTGTGTTCGCTGACCTTTTGTAATTGTAATAAGCCTATTGCACTGTTGCAAGTGGGAAATCTATTTAACCCTTGTCTCTTCTTTTCTTTTGTTTTATTATTTTCTTGAATAATTCAGAGTTGGGAACAAGTACTCCAGTTTCTCGCTCCTTCCCTCTTCTGGCCCTGCTGAAAGTCTTCCTGGTGGTCCTGAGCCATCTCTTCTCTCCTTGGGGGTATTAGTCATTAATTCTGTTTGCCCTTTATTGGCTGGAGGGGACTATACCTTAGGGGAGTGTGGGGCCCTTTCTTCACTCCCGAGGATATTTGTTCTTCTGCCACGTGGAAAAGAATCCTGACACTAGGTAGCCCTATGGGCAGTTTTCAGTATATTTAAAAGGTAAGGCATGTACTTTGGAGTGTTACATGTCCTGGTAGTGAAAAACCTCTGAATTTGTTTCTCACTAGAGCAAGGCCTGTCTTTCCCATAGGTTAGCGCTGGAGCTGCTTTGTAACACTTTAAAAGTGTAACTTCCAATTGGGAAAAGATCGAAAGAGTAAGTTTGATGTCTCTGGGCTCACAATTTAAAAACACATCTTTTAGTGAAGTTGGTTTTTAAATTACCGGTCTGAAAGTGCCACTTTTAGAAACTTGGCATTTTCTTACTTTAAACATTCTGTGCCTTTGCTTATCTCCGGAACACATGTCTGGGCTGTGTGCCAGCTGGGCTACGTGGATTCCCTCTAGACAGTCACACACAAAGTGAATTGAGATGTGTCCTGCATATCCTGATGGCCATTCACTAGGCTGATGGGTCTTCCTGAGCTAGAGTGAGAAGGGGGAGCAGACACTTGCACCTGAATAGGGCTGTGTTTGCCTCCACACAAAGAGTTGCATTTCCCCCGGTAGTGTGTCTGCATCTAGGGCAGGAAAGGGCAAGGTCTTGTGCACTACCAATACCTTTCTTTGAAGTCTCCCTAGTTCAGAGGCTAAAATGGGTATAAGTACTGGACCTCTGACACCACATACTCAGAACCCTTCTGGAACTGAGGACATTCTACCAGGAAGAACAGCTGTTGTGCTGCAAGGAGGGATTGCCACTTTGCTGCTTGCTTTCCTGTGTTGGCCTGCTGCCTGCTGCTTCTTGCCTGTGAGTGAGAGGACTGGACTTGACTCTCTACATCCTGTATCTCTAACGGTTCTCCAAGGGCTTACCTCCTGTTTCTGAAGTCTTAGGGATATCAAAGACTTCACCTGCATCTTGCTATCAGCACCTGGGCTCCTCTGATGTGAGTCCTGATCTGCTAAGTGGTGCCAAATCCAGTCCTGGGCCTTTGGAAGGGAGTGTTTGGTGCTGTGCAACCAATGAAAACAACACATCGACACCAAAGCATCCATCTGAACCGGCGCATTTCTTTCTGAAATCGATGCATCGCCACTGCCTGCATCGAAGCCGTGGACACAGTTTTCTGCCTGTGTGATGCAATGACCTCGACTTACAATGCAGTGCCTCGGAATCACAGCTGCTGCGAGAGTCTCGGACTCCGCATCACAGATGTCTGCTATGCACCGCCTGACTCCGATGCATTCCCGGCCCTACGGGACTTCGTGCCAACACATTGCCTACAGCCCAGCAGTTCGACATAAACACTTCGTCCCAAAACACACTGCGCTCTTGACATCAACTCATCAACGATGTTGCCTGACTTTGAAACCGATGCATCGCCCTCAACAGCGACATATCCCGTCCGATTTTCGACGCATCATCCCAGCGCTTCAACGCATCCAGAGTACAGTCATTGGGTCTTCGTGACCCCTGTATCCAGCTCACGCTCCATCATGGTTGGACTGACCTTTTGGATTTGCCCCAGTCAAGCACGACCAGATATTCTCAGTTGGAGCAATTGACCTCTAAGGACTTAATTTTGATTTAATCTTGCAAAATTCATAACTTAATTTTTGTATGTTGGATTTTTATCATTTTGGTCTTGTTTTACTCAGATAAATGTTGGCTATTTTTCTAAACTGATGTGGAGTACTTTTGTGGTGTTTTCCTTGTGTTACTGTGTGAGTGGACAAATACTTTACACATTGCCTCTTTAGCCTTACTGCTCTGTGCCAAGCTACCAGAGGGTGAGTACAGGAAAACTTTTAGTGTGTACTACACTTACCCTGAATAGGTTTGTGGTTCCTGCTTGGACAGGGTGCATACCTCTGCCAACCAGAACCCCAATTTCTAGCATCCATGTGTGATGAGCTGGTCACAGAAAAAACCGAGGTGGTGATCTTTGGAAACAAAACCTCTCCATAGGACTCTACATGGTGGCCGGTGCACCTCAGACCCACCGCTAACCCTACCATCTATGCCAGAAACCTGGGACTCACCCTTGATGAGAAGCTGGGCATTACATCACAGGTCAACACAGTTACCGCCCTCTACTTACACCTGCCGAAGATGCTTCAAATAATCTTCAAGTGTATACCTGAAAACACCAGGAAAACAGTCACTCAAGCCCTCATAACAAGCAGACTGGACTGCGACAATGCACTCCACACCGGAATCGATATACAGCTCCTGGTCAGATTCCAAACCATTCAGAACACAGCAACAAGACTTGTGTGCACCTCTTGAGACACCCACCCTTCCTCACACCTTAAGAAACTCCATTGGCTCCCCATACTCAAATGCATCTACTTCAAACTCCTCATGCATCTCTACAAGGCTCTGCACAACATAGGCCCTGCTTACCTCAATGTACGCATCCACTTCCTCCAGCCCCCAGGGTTCTCCGCTCTTACGGTCTCCCACTCGCGCACAACCCCCGCATACACATGACCAGCGCAAGAGTTTGCGCCTTCTCACACATCTGCTCCGTAGCTTGGAACTACCTCCCCCACCACGTAAGTTTCTCTGTGTCACTTCTCAAATTCTGCAGGAAGCTGAAGACTTGGTCCTTCAAATAATTCCAGGCAAGCCCCTGTCCACCCACCATCAAGCGCCTTGATACCCTCATGGGTGATTAGTGCGCTATAAAAATCTACATAGCGCGGTATAACATGACAGTACAGGTTTTTTTTCCTTTGAATTCTTGACTTGAAGTCCTGGTTTTACAATGGAATAAAGAAAAATGCAAGACTCAGAATTCAAAGAAAAAACATGGACTGGAGCAGCTCATCATGCATGGACCTGATAAACTCGACAGGGCTGATTAAATTACACAGCAATTAATTACGGGTACATTTAAATGCCAACAATATTGCTCATCCTTGGGGTCTGCTAGGTGCTTTCTAAGATATGCAAAGCTGTTGGTCACAATGCAATGTTGCCCTTCCTCAAAATGTTGTAATTAGTGGAAACGAATAGGGCTTGCATGATGAAGTATGGGCAAACTGAATCGAAAATGTATCGCTTTAAGTTTTGCAGCATTTAATGTGCCTACCTCCTAAAACATAAAAAGAATGCTTCAAATTAAAGCCATCAAAAATATACCTGTTTAATTCAACCCAGGGTGACAAAGTTACACCGTAATATATATAATGGAAACTGTTTCCAGTCATGAGCTTTACTGTGGCAAACTAGTGCATTATGGGTACTGCAGTCTTGTGTTCCTTCCTTTGACCTAGCTTAGACTAACGCTGCTAATTATTTGTAATTGAAAAGCCGTGGGATAGAAATAGTGCCAGCAATGACGCTGGGCGAGACGGTATCATGTGCACCCCCAGACTAGAGCAGCGGAGATCAGTTCAGAAACCGCCTCTGTGGGCGCGGTGCTCGTAGGCTGGCATGGTCCATCTCTGTGTCTGGCAGCGCCAGATGCATCCTGGACTTGCCTGGAAAGCTCCGGCCTCTGTCCATCTCAGTGTCTGCCGGAGAACAGCTCGGCCTCGGTGTAGGAGAGGGGAGCGGCAGGGGCGGCGCCTGGGTCAGGCTGAGCCTGTGCTCTCTAGCGGTCCTCGGGTGTGAGACAGCAGATTCCCAGCCACTCACGACTGGCTGGTGCTGCTGCGCGCTCAGCATCAGGAGACCCGGGCCCCCTCCGCTGAACAGTTGTCTGCCCAGCCTCCGCCGTCCCCGCTTGGTTGAGCCAACGGTACTGCACCATTCAGCTCTCACATCACGGACCAAAGGTAAAATAGCTGTGCGTTGTACCGCTGCAGCCCCCGCCGTCATGAGTGAGGAGCCTTCCTGGCTTGTTGGTTTTTGTGGAGGAACAAGTGTATTTTCTGAAATTTCTATCACTGCTTTCAATCCGGGAGGGAGTGGGCTGCAGAGCAGGCAGTAGGACCCACGCCCAGCAGCCGGAGCCGGGCAGGACAGTTTACATGCCGGTAGGGTGCTACTGTCGTGACGTCATTTCACGCCAGGAACGGCGTTGCTTGTTTTACGAAGCACATGTCAGAAATTGGGAGGTGTGACATAATACATTAAATGAAAGGCATTGCCAAAGGTGGTGATTTGATATTGCTAGAAAAAATGCTTTGGGGCAATTCAGAGTCATTTTACGTGTAGATGTCTACTATATTATAAGAGGCTGTTCTAATGTAGTCATAGACCGGGTGCCCCCTCCCCTCCAGAGTCCGCGGTCTAGATGTGCACTTTTCTGGAGTCTAGCAGTATTAGTGCATCATCATCACTCTTCAAAGAGATGTCCTTTTCCTGACAGGTTGCTTCCCCCATCCTCTGCTCTGCCTTTGTACAGGCTCTTGAACGGTAGTCTAATGAGCATTGCTGTTTTAATAATCAATTTGCCAATAATATAGCTCCACGGCTTTATCGCTTGATGTGAATACTGTTTTATGCAATGGAATGGAATGCGAGGCAGTAGTAAGCCATACGTACTCCCTCCGTCCCACCACCCACCAATATTACCCTCTAACCCCAAAAAGAATATCTACATTTTCTCTACTTTTCCCAAAAGGCAACATTTAGATTGCCCTTTGTTTTCGTAAATGACGCGATGCAAAGTGGCAATTTACAGTGCATTGTATACACACACATGTGATCTCACTACCAGCCCTTATGTGCTGTTGTTTACGTTTTAATTTGTCTGATTATACTAAGTGCATCAGGAAAAACTGAAGCCAGCACCGTTAAAGAATCCCCGCGGGCACAGCCATATTTCTCTATACATTAATGCACAGCCCTCAGAACGCTAACATGCATTCACATACAAGTATGTATAGTGTAATGTGCAGAGCAGGAATAAAGAAAACATTTAAACTGCAGTTGGTGTAGCCCATGGCTTTAAGATTTGCCACCTACAGTGCTTAGTTTGTGCAGGTGGTGGGCATCAGTATACATTTTTGGGAACAGAATGTAGTTTTCATTAATGTACTTTAAACCAGAGCAAGAGACAGAAAGACTGATGTGGGAGAAGGAACAAAAAGAAAAAGGAAGACCGTGTTAAAGGAAAAAAAGCAGGGATGCAAAAAACCTGCAAAAGTGAGATAAAGAGAGATGCAATTTAAGGCGATAAATGAAAGAAGCTAGAGGTTGGATCAAGACTAGTCAACCGGGGTATTTGGCAAACCAGCATTCAGCAGTCCTGGCAGAGGGCGCACAAGAAAATAATTCAGCCCCTGTGCTTATGCTTTTACAAATTAAGGACCGACCTCCTTTTTGGCAATAAGAGCATTTTACTAAGCAAGGCGTTCGTAATGGTAAGGATTTCCACAATGTGCCAAGAATGGCTAGCATCTTTTTATGAAAGGGGACCTTCATGCTAACGATATCCATATTATGGCAGTAATAATCCCTATTACGCCAGGGCCAGAATGATGCCAAGAATAGATTCCGTAACTCCAATAATTCCCCCAAGATGGTAAGGATACCCGCTTTATTCGAGGTTGACCTGATTGTACTTGCTGTTGGAAGGTCAATGGGCTTCCACCACCAATGAGTTCCTTTGAAAACCGGGCTGTACCATTCGGACCATCAGGGGGCTGGTCCCTCGAGAAGGACCCCAGTGGATTCTTCATGGGATGGCAATGAGCAGTTGTGGAGCGCCCACAACAGATGGACTCATTTGAGGGGGACCCAACGGGATGCTGGAGGTTCTCCTTCCCACTACTGAATGACTAGAGGCCGTGGCCACAGGATAACCCTCTGATCCTGAAGCGGTGAGTGAACAGCCCCTGCCCCTCCACCCCACCCCAAGGAGAGAAAACAGCGCATGGGTTGTGCAAGAGTGCCTTCAGTGGGATGCAGACCAAGCCACAAAATGTGTACAGCAATCCAACTTTCAGTGGCTTTGAAAAAGTCTCTCCGAAAGTGAGATGCAAATAGTGCGTGTGCTAATAGGTCCACGGAGCACTACCCACAGAATAGAAAACAACATATTTATTGTACATAATTATTAAAAAAACGTTACATCATAAATCTTTGCGAATAAGTAAAACATTTAATGAAGTTAAAAAACAGTCCTCATAACGTTTAATAAAATTGATCCTAAAACTATTCTTGAAATTATTATTAATGTCATTCACTAGTTCTTATGAAAAAGTGGAGTAAAATCAGTATTCAATATTTACATTTGTAAAGCCAGATTGGAAATTGGAGAGTAGAAATTCAGTGCCTGGCAGCAACTTTACAAAGTGGTCCATAAATTTAACAAACTTGCAATTCAACTGAGTGTTTTGTCTGTTAAGTTTCCGGATCCTAGCTTGCCTACAAGTTCTTATTTGAAGGTGATTTGAAGCTCTTTTGCAATATCTTTCTACGAGCATTCAACAAGGTTGGACAGATACATAAAATATGTATAAACCTCTCTTCTTTAAGGTCCCAAAACCTGCAATTTGTTAGACAAATATTGTTCAACTTAGCAACAAAATAGTTTGTAGGGAAGTGACCCAGCCTAGACAAAAAACTTCAAGTTAATGTTCAACGAAACATTCATCTTAAGATATTGTTGGCATGTTGGATGCACATACGTAACTAGTACGGTCCAGGCATGTGACTTTTTAGCTATTATTTCCCTATTACGAAATCGTGAGTTTCTGTACACTTTCATTAACTAACATCTTAAAAGGCACCGGTGAAGCTGGTAAAACCCACTAATCCTTTAGGATTCATGCAGTTCAGGATGCATCTAAATATGTCCACTTAGGTTGTTAGTTCTGGTATGCATGATTTCCGGCCAGATCTGAAGGTTTAGTGTGTTACTTATGGTAACTTTAGTTTTACAGGGTTTTATGTATGCTCTTTGGCAGTGGCACCTAGTTGTTGAAAAACGAAACCAAACTATAAACGCACCTGGGCTTGTGCACTTCAAACTAAACAGTTGTCTATAAGCCGAGGCTTGTGCAATAACCATATGTTAGAGAAAGAATATTTTAAGGATTGCATCGAAAGAGAGACAACTTAATTTTTTTGCAATTATTTTAATGTGAATAGCAGCGATCTAGACTATGGCTTTCACCCTTGCACGTGCGTCTTGAAATTGCCACAATTAACAAATGTTACTTTTAGGTAAGTGCATTGCGTGGTGGTGTCTAGCTTTTCTTCTACATAGCATCTTGCAAGTTGTTCTGGTTGAATTCTTGAAAGACAGTATTTGAGTTTGTCTTCATGTTTATGACCATATTGTTACTTTGATAAAAGCAACAAAGGCAGTAATTGGCTTATGGACAGACCTTGGCCCAATATTTAGTGGCTTTCTTGAAGAGTGCAGCAGGTAGACAATTTGTGCGAGGAACGATGTCTTGTTTTGACTTGAATTCACCATGGATAGAGTTGTTTAGCATTAAATAAAAAACAACTTGAATTAGTCATGACAATATCCGATTGTTCCGAAGTTAGTGCTGTACCACCAATCCCAGTTTGGTGTCAAAAGTAATCCAAACTTCCCCACTGATGTTTGCACTATATGCTCTAGTGTGCCATAAGCCTATGTTATTCTCCAAAATTCAAACCTTTGATAATTGTGGGTGCTACAGTGGTGATATAAAAGAGACCAAGTTCTATTTTGAGCAACACTTTTCGCCCATCATATTGTCTTTAGATAGCAGCATCTTAATCCTTGTACTCAAGGGTATTGGAACAGTTTCAAAGATAGTAGCAACTTATTCAATTTCTTGATCTCCACATTTATTTTCCTCTTTTGGTGTGCCAAAGTTTTAATGTAGTACATATTTTGTTGTGTACGAGATACAATACTTAAGCTCCTCAGATGTATTTTGCCAACCGTTTCAATTAAATTGCTTACAAATTGTGATCATTCTGCAGGATGCATTGTGCCATCAGTTGTCCTGTTTGTTTGATCTGCAGGAGAGCAGCCTTCGAGTAGTAAGTTGATTGAGGATTGCATTATATGATCAAGAGTAGGTCCATGCAACCTTATGTTTTTGAGATTAAATGCACGAGGATGTCCAACACTCTTGCCATATCTCGATGCTTCACTCCATCTGTTTTACTGGCAATCAGCTGTAGGAAATTGTCACTCTCCATTTGGACTTCAATTTTGAAGTATGCTATTTCATTAAACATTTTCTCACTTGTTATGGTATAGTCAATTAACAATTTTGTCAGAGTAGTTACAAGGGTAGGGGCTGCAGGTTAGTCATCTTTAAGCTCACCATTTAACATTATTTTGCCAACAGAATGAAGAAAATCAATAGTTTACCTAAATTATCTCTGTTTTCGTTAATTGACATGGGTATTCTGAAGTAGGTATGTTCCATATTAGAGTTGGTAGTATTACAAACTGTGGCTCTTCTAACTCTGATCTTAAATATAGGTTAAATCAGCCTTAGGGTGGTCTTCCCCCAAACCTTTGGCCTTCACCCTCCTATTTTTCTGAATTTGTTTTTGCTGGTCTTAGGACTCTGGGCACTTTGCCACTGCCAATCAGTTCCAAACTGCTTGTGCTCACTCCCTAAAGCATTTTGTAAAGTGGCTTTCACCTGACTGGAATATTTAATGTACTTATAAGTCCCTAGTAATGAGCTACACCATATAACTAGGGCCTGTAAATTATATGCTACTTGTGGTCCTGCAGCACTTATTGTGCCACCTAATTAAGTAGCCCTTGAAACCATGTTCCAGGTCTGGCATTACAACCTGAATGCATTTTTAACCTGCCAATTTGACAAGGTAAAATAAATCCCTTGCCAAGTCCAAAAATCCCCTTTTATTACTTATAGTAGGCCCTATTTAACCCAAGGGGCTGGGTGCATTGTATTTAAAAGGTTGTACATGTGCTCTTAAGTTTTACATGTCTTGGTAGTGGAAAACGAATAAATTCATTTTTCACTACTGTGATGCCTAACTCTAACAGAGGATAACATTTGGTTGCCTTATTGCATTTATTAAGCTCTAACATTTGATTTGGAACAGGTAAACATGTCATGTTTAGTGTCTGAGAAATTTTTGTTTAAAATCCTCTTTAGAGGGAGCTCTTATGATTACAGTTCTTTTTCACTAAATGTGCTTTTATTTATCCTAATTTCAGAAACCCTTATTGCTGCAAAAAGTCAAGAGACCTGATGAGAGTCTATATATTGAGTATTAGTGACTTGAAACTCGTCGGCTTTACTATGATTTAAGACAAAAACAAGGAGGCATTTTGAATTAATTGTTTCTGTCAGGACATAAGAAAAATTCTATGTACTTGATATAAATATTTTCCCTGTGTTTTCCTTTTTGCTATGTTTCTTCTAAATGAAATGTTGATACATATAGCATTATTCGAAAATTCATGAAACTGATATTTGAAATATGACTTTGATATAATATTTTCGAGATATTAGGATATTTGAATTAGAATTTTTCACATTACTGTTTATTTAAATTGTTGTTTACTTTGTTGTAAATTATATGCACGCAAGTATTCTCTGTATAATGACAGCATAGTCTTTTCCTGCTTCTAATATAAAACAAAGAATCTAAAAAGTCTAAAACAAAGGTATAAATAAAACACCAGATCAAATAAGAGTAATAAGGTTGGTCTAGCGTCAAGCGTCTAGTGTCAATTTAATATGCATAAATAAAACAGGCTCTGGCCCACTTTTGGAAAGTTTGCATTTTTTACTGGCTATTTGGTGCCTCCAGTTTGTTCCTGGGTTATAAGACTAGGTCCAGTTGGCAGTTGGACTTTGCATATCCCTCCCAGACAGCCACACAATAGAGTGATTAGGTGTGCCTGGATGGGCCATCACTAGAAAGATGGGGGCTGGTCAGAGCTGGTCACAGCCCCACTTGCAAATCTATAGGCTGTGCCCTGCCTTCACACTAGTGCATTGTGCTGCAGCTTGGCTAGAGCCAGTGCCGGGGAGACAGAACATTACAAGCACGTCAAACAGAAACTCTATAAACTTTTCCCTACCTCAAAGAAAGCACTAGGTATAAAAATAGGACTCTCAGACCCACTTTTCTGTTCACTTTCTGGACCTGCAGAAGGACTGTCAGAGGACTGCCTGCTGCTGTGGCCTACAGTGTAATTCAGAGGACCGCTTTGCTGGAACAGGAAGGACTGTTCTGCTGCCTGAAGCCTCCCTTAATACCTCAGAGGCTTGCCCTGCAGCTTTAGCCCTTTTCCCCGCAGCTTTAGCCCTTTCCCCCTGCTTGAACCCAGGACTAACAGAACGACTTCAAGGGCTTGTTGGATGTATTCCTGATCACAGCCTCAGGGACAGAAAAGTGAACGACTATCTTGAACTTGCATCTGAACCCAGCCTGAGTGAGTCCTGACCCTTTAAGTGATGCCTCTGTAGTCCTGGATTTTTGGAAGTGGTTCTAAAGGTGCCCAGATAGCCAAAATCTCAAGCTTGGGACTTCAAGAATGTTGGCTCAAATTTTCGGAGAAAACTGAGAGGAGACACTGTTCTACCTGCACGTTGATTTGCACAAGGTGCATCGCCGGTCGGCCTGACTTCATGCCAGCTCCGCTACGTTCGCTGCATAAGCCAATCCTGTTCAGCAGTTCTTTGCTAAATCTGGCCCGATGGAGTCCTCATCGGCTACAGCTTCTTCCTGCTGGAGGTTTTTGATTTCCCAAAAAGAGTACGAACTTGAAAATCCATATTGCAATTTTGTCTAGCGTCTCCCCGATGATGATCCTCCTCCTCGGACATCGCCTGCAGCTTTGCCCCGCTAAACTTTACCTTCCAGGACATTTTTCCACACAATTTCTTCTTAGTCAAAAGGTAAATGCCTTTTGTGCCCAATCCACTTTTTGTGTCTGATCCGCACTCCATCGCGGTCGGCCATATTTTTCGACTATGACTCTGTCTCACATGACTAGATGTCCACTGCTGGTGCTTTGATCTTTTAGGGACTAGTTTTTACCTTCAACTTTAAAAATTCATACTTCCAGTTCTATTTGTTGGAGGTTTGTCATTTTGGTGTCTCAATACTTGTACATTGGCTTGGGATTTATCTTGTGTTGTATTTTCACTTTGTTTCTATTTAAGGTCTGCATAAATACTTTATACATTTCCTCTTAATTCGACCTGACTGCTTATATTATGCCAAGCTACCAGTGAGTTAAGAACAGGTTAATTTAGTGACTTTTGGAGTTCACCCTGACAGGGATTGTGCTGTTGCTAAAAGGGTATCTTACCCCTTTCAACCGGGAAACACCCATTACAAAGCAGGCATTACAATGCAATGCCTTTACAACACAGTCAATACAACGAGGATCCATTCCCTGTGGTAAGCACCCGGCGGTGTTAGAATAGTTATTTTCGTTGTAATGGAATATGCATTGTAATGGAATATGCATTGTAATGGCTTGCGTTGTAATGGAAACTGCGCTGTATTGACCACGTTGTAAAGGTATGCGTTGTAATAGTTTTCGTTGTAATGTCATATATTCCTTTCAACCACCAACACAATTTCTTACACTGCCCATGTTTATTGACTATACAGTACCTCAGTTGTTTATATCTCCAGTTTTAGGAAAAGGGTAAGAGGTGCCTCCTCAGGCCTTTAAAAGATTTGCCTGCATTTCCATATAACAGGTCCACCAATACAATTCTGCTACATGATGCTCACGGTTGTTATCTCTATATACATACTAGTATCATTAGTACTTAATTATTCCACCTGGAAGCCCCACTATGAGTGTGTGTTTGGACTTTTAAATATTTTTGAGAGATGGTCCAGGAGCACAGAAGGTCTCTGAACATCGGGTGATGGAGGACGACAGGCTGTGTAAAGCTGTTGGAGTGTCTTTTATTGTACAAATTATGAAAGTTTGGAATGTCTTTCAAATGCTGTTTCTAAATACAAGTCTACATTGGAGGGTTTGGAAAGTTGGAAATAAAATATTTTAATTGCGACAGTTGATTTTATTGGCATACACGTTAAGTAGTAGGAGGCTCCTGGACACTGTAGATGCCTGCAGTTCTGAATCAGGATTTTAAGTTTATGTTGAATAGTGATAGCAGGTTCGGTAATGGAAGAAGACCCAAAAAGTAATTGTATTTTTAGACCACAAGCATTTTCATGACTTGCGCTCTCTCCAACATGGACAGCTTTTAGGACAACCAATGACTGACATTATTTTCAGTGGTTTTCATGAGTGGACGGAAATTATTCATTAACGTGTTCTTCAGCCCTTGACAATAAGGATTCCAAAACGTTGCTATTCATTCATCTAAATCTGCATGCACAGCCTCTTTGGTAGTACCCATTGATAAGAAGGCTATGTCCCCGTTATTCTTGTAAGCTCTAGAAGGATTCAATGAGACAGATGAGCCCTGCAATTGAGGTTCAGGGTTATATGAGGGTGAGCAATATTTCATCTGCATATACCAGTATTTTAGCCTGTCCGGTTGTGATATTGATGCCCTTAATCTGTTTTGTATGTTAATTGCATCCACATGTGGCTCTAAAGCAATAGGAAACGGCAAATTGTAGAGGGAATATCCTTTCCCAGTTCAACTACACATCTTAAAGATAGCTTCCACAATAAATTGTGTTGGGGTATCATACAACTATTTAACTTTGGCCATGAAATCTGCTCTAGTGCCTGATCTTTTAATAGTCTTAAACAGGAATCCCCATCTGATACAGACAAAGGCATTCTCAGCATCTAATGTGAAGACCACTGTGTCCTTTTGATGATCTTTGACTTGCCCTTGGAAGTTGGACAGGTGTCTTAGATGGTTCAGAGATAAAAGGGCAGGGACAAATCCAATTTGTGTCTCAGGTTATGGGTTAATTTACGCAGTCCATTTGCCAGGACCTTTGCCAATTTCTTGTTGTACGCATTTATCAAAGATATAGGCCTGTAGCTGGAACACTGTAGTGAACTTTGTCTAATTTTGGAATTAATGTGATAATGGTTTTGGTATCTTCTGGGCTAATTATGCCCTAGCCCCTGCTTTTTTCAAGACTTTGTGAAGTAAAGCGAATTCAGTGGTATTTTTTATCCTATAAAATTCACCTGGCAGGCCAAACTCTCCAGATGCCTTCCTATATGGTAATTTAGCTATCCCTGCTTTGACTTTCTCTTTTGTAATTTCTCCCTCTAGGAGAGCTCTGCTGTCACCTGATCAAACAAGACGTTTTACAAGCTGTAGGAAGTGTTCCTCAGCCTGATGTGTATCTTTATGGTTTGAGTTCTATAAAGCTCCATGAAAGTCCTTACTATTTAATCTGGGTGGGTAATGAGTGTGTGCACTGAGTCTTTTAAAGAGGGTATGTCAATCAATCAAAAGACTTTATTCGGTTATAAAACAATGATAACCATGAAAGTACATACAACATATTATTACACATTATAGACGATTTCTAGTATGTAAAATAAATATAAGTTTTAAAAACAGATAGGCTAAAAACATTAAAACATGATCGATTTTCTTAGGTAAAAAACATTTCTAAGAAATACAGAGACAGATGCCACCGTAAATATATCTTCGAGTTTCCTAATAATCAGAAAGGCAGGTCGGCACTGTCTGAGTTTCAAATACTTTAAAATTGGCTTAATCCACCTTTCCCTAGGTAAAGTATAATATTTACAGAAAAATAAAATATGAATATCCGATTGGGTGGATTTGTTATCACAGGGGCATTTGCTTATTCCAGCTGACCAGTCATTATTTACGGGAAAACTCACAGACCTAAAGAGAAACCCAAGTCTAAAACGTATCAATAGAAACTTTTCATGCTCCTTCAGCCTCAGGGTTAAATATGGTTGAATAGCCTGCGAGGTTAAGGTCAATTGATGGGACATCACTGTTTTTTTAGACAGTTCAGTATATTCTCTTAATTTCACAAGGCACGTAACACAAAGACTTTTCAGATCTTTTCTTGTGATCTTTACCATAGACTCAGGGTCAAGATAAAATTCTGGATGGTTAATAAGGTCACAGAAACTTTTAATGTACTTCAGCCATTTTACTCGGTACACACCCTCCAATTTCAAAACGTCCCTCAATATAAGACGATTCAAATGGCACTCATTTACGGTCCATACCCTGTACCACAAAAGGACTGGCTGAGTTCTAATAATGTCCTCAATGTATAACATACCGAGCTCAGCATGGATATTATAAGTGGAAGTGCTCCCTGGCGTACTTAAGAGAAATTTCAAAAAACTATTCTCTGTCAACTGTAAACTAGTTACATTTGAGATGCCCCATATTCCCGCACCATAAGTTGCCACAGCCACGCAGCTATATTTATAGATACGCAGTAACTCGTTGACTGGTTTCTTGCCCATCTTTTTGCTAAAAAGTTTAAGGGCCATTATAGACTTAGTAAATAACATATTCCTCACCTTAACTGCCGAATTCCACTGACCTGAGCAGTCAAACAAAATTCCTAAATAGGGAAAGGTAGAGGTATAGTCCAATGGTTTAGAGTCTATAAACATAACTTTTTTCCTCTGTTTTGTTTTGGTGCCATAATTCATGGAAAAGGTGTTAGAGCAATTCACCTTTAGGTCTAAACTGGTCATAAAGGTGCAAAAGGAAGTAATCATGGTTTGCATAGCAATAGGGGTCCTTGCCATCAAAACGGCATCATCGGCATAAATTAATGCCGGAATATGACGTTGTGATGCTGTAGGCATATCTATGCAATCCCTCAACAGGATATCCTCAAATTCATTAATATAGATTAAAAATAAGAACGGGGCAAGGACACAACCTTGTCTTACTCCCCTTGCAATATTGAACATTCTAGTGCATTCACCTTTTAAACCATATCTAATTGTATCCCTCGCCCCATTATACAGTTCCCTTAAAAAACGAATGATATTATCCTCGACTCCCAATCGTGTTAAAATTACCCATAGTTTACTGTGATTTACACAGTCGAAAGCGGAAGTTAAGTTCACAAAAGTTAAAAACAATCTACCACCCTTAGCCTTAGTATAATTTTCCAATAAAATGGATAAGTTCAATCCTTGATCTACAGTTCCTACCCCTTCTCTAAAACCATATTGCAGGTCACTGATGATTTTGTGCTCATCTGCCCATGACTGCAACCTATCTAAAATAACCCTACCCACGATTTTGACAGTTGAGTCGAGTAGGGATATTGGACGGTAGCATTTACAACTTGCTCTATCACCCTTTTTATAGATAGGTACTATTATTGATTCGTACCAGGTATTAGGAAGGCCAAATTTAAACGCAGCATTTAAAAATCTAGTTAGTAGGAGGGCCCATAATGTTAAGTTATTTTTAAAGACATCAACCGGTACACCATCTGGACCCGGTGCCTTACCCCCCTGACTCAAGCTAATACCCTTCAGTACCTCACACAGAGTGAAAGAGAGATTCAAGCTCTTAAAGTTTGTGGTCATCTTGGGCGTATCCTGCTTATTCAGTTCACTCGAAGGGGCAACAGGATTATAAAGGGACTCAAAATAGCTTATCCATTCATCCTCATCGATAGCAATCTCGATCGGCGCCTTAGTGTCATCTTTAAAATAGGGTGCATTGACTGCCCTCCAAAAGGCTGTCGTGTCTCTTTGCTCAGAAGCATCTAGTAAATCCTCCCATAATTCCCTCTTAATTCTGGCCCTCCTGTTCTTAATTGCCATTTTATAGGATTTCCGAAGTTCCCTAATCTGCTTCTTATCTCTAACATGCCCCTTCAGAGCCAATTTAAGTTTAGTGTGTGCCATGGTACACTCTTGGTCAAACCATCCCTTCTTTCCACTTTTGTTATTATTACGTTTTTTCAAGCTGACCCACAAGTTTTCCTTAATGCATGTTATAATAATTCTAAAATTATTAAACACTTCAAAATCCCTGGACGCAATGTCCAGACAGGTATTAAAGCATGAATTACAAGTCTTGATTAGGTTTGAAAGAAAGTCGGCGGGTACAATTTTAGACCACTTCAGGGCATATCCGTTTTGTCTAGAGATAATAATGTCTCTAGTTTGCATCCTAGGAGCACTATCGAGAATGACCCTAATAGGGAAGTGATCACTGAGAGATAAGTCTAATACTTCATATTTCCCAACACTTCCCCTAAAGCACGAAGAGATAAAAATGTAGTCAATTACAGAGGAAAGTCCCCTGCCACAAAAGGTGGCAGAGAACGAAACCTCAGGTTGACATAAAGTATTTGCAAACCCTAATTCGTTCACAAAAAGAATCTCATTTAGGGCATCGCCCTTTCCATTATGTTCAAAATGTATCAATGTGGATTCCTTATCCAGGGTTAGACCACAGTTTCCTTTTCCGGCTCTTTTGCAGATTGTACAATTAAAATCACCCCCCCCCCCCCCCCCCCCATATGGCGACAAACTCCTTTCCTTTATTGCAAAGGATAGAGTTAATTTCAGAGCTAAGCTTGTTAAATACTAATGCTGTGTCTGCCGGGGGAACATTATTGTATAGATTAATAACCAGGATACAGGAATTTTTGTTCATATGTAGGCCAACAATATGATAATAGGTGGTATTATAAAACACCTCAATGGTTTGGCAGATAAAACGGTTAGAAACATATGTGCAAAGCCCACCCTTGGCTCTGCCATGTGTTGAGCCTATTGCCGGGGTAAAAATTGTTCTAAAACCATTCAGATGAAGCACATCCATTGCCCACGTTTCTTGTAAACAGATAACATTGTGGCATTCAATTAATTTAAGACATAGCAAATTATCTAGCTTGGCCCTGAGTCCGGCAATATTCCAAATGATGGTCCAGTTTCCCTCAATCCTATCATGTATAACTTGATTATTATTGTCTATATTGTTATTAACTGAGTATCCCTTGTTCTTATCTTGGGTCCCCATTTGAGCAACGTCAGCCCTATCAATGAATACGGGTTCGATACCAACCGGGTTCTGTACTTCTTCATCTTGCAGAACCCTCTTCCCCTGACTGTCCTTTGTTGGAACGGGGTTGAAGGTTACCACACGGGTATCAGATACATGTCCCCGTGCTGGTCAATCCACCCCCCCCAGGCCTGATAAAGAATCGAATCTATTATAAGTTGGAACATTAAATAAATCCCCTATTTGTTGATAATAAAGGGGGTTGTGTGGCAAAGAACCACTATACATCATAAACCCCCTATGAACATTTTGTTGGTTTCCGATGTTTGGGGGCCTATCTTCGTAACGTACTTTGTATGGTCTCTGTCTCGCAACATCAACAAAGGGGGCTGGTGGGTAAAAATAACTCAGGTCAAAAGACAAAATTCCACCAGGGTTATTGTAATTTGGGAAACCACTAATAAATTGCACAACTCTTGGGTCTCTAAAATTTACAATAATGCAGTCTCCGCTAATTTCTTTGACTGTGGGCCCCAACCAATTGACTCTGCGGACGTTAATAATTTCTCCCCGCAAGTCAGATCTAAGAGGTCTTTTTTTCCCTAACCAATACATAACCTTATGTTTTAGTTCGGACGTGGTTTCATCCCTATTATGTCTCCACTCTGGAACCCCTGCAAGTACAATTACATAAGGGTAGGAGTCCGGTGGAAGATCAATTCTCCTTTTATGTTCTTTGATTTTAGTGTCCAATGTTTTATCCAGATTGGGTTCAATATTATCTGAAACCTTATTTGAACATGTTTTAAGGCTATCTGTGGTAGTATCTTTACTGACATTATCAATCTGAGTGGGGTTATGAATTGTCAACTTTCCACCTTCCTGGGATAACGGGTTATTAATATCTTGTCCAGGTTTATTTTTAGGTGGTACAAGTGGGTTATTCGTTATAATTTTAACATCCCCTAGTTTTTTCAGCAAGACTGTATTCTCTCTCGTAATTTTCTCCAGTATTTCTATCTGAGCACCTAGCCGTCTGGTGCGTTCTAGCAGTGGGAAAATTAGAGACCTAACTAAATGCTCGATGTTATCCAATGAGCATACGGTATTTCTACCAATTGCAGGCGGGCTTTTTGTTATATCCACAATTGAGCTTGTATGGGTAAAATCAGCATTATCATCCTGGGTAGATTTTTTATCCCTATATGTAACCCCCTTATCCTGGCGCGTAGATAGAGTACATTTACTCTTCTTATTGCGCGCACGTTTACGTTTTAAATTTAAAACATTACCTTCTACTAAGTCGGGGTGGATATAATCAGGTGCTAGCTCAGTGTTACATGGCAAAACACTCTTCCGCCGACCTGATTCCACAGTTGGATAGGCCATAAAAGAATCTAAGCTTGCATCAAAGCCACTTAGATCCAATGCAGTTGAGAGTTCTTGTTGTAAGCATGATGTATGGGTGTTCTGAATCAATAATGGATCCGGTGATGGTACAGTAGCGATTTTCCCCAGGGATGACTTTCTCATAAACACTGGTTCAAGGGATAGCCGGCGTTCCGTTAATGCTATCTCTTTCTCCAAAGCAGTGACTGCCTTTGTGAAGAAGGCATCTATAGTGCCCAATAAACCAGATCCTACACCAACACTGTGCGAGTTAGTTTTCGACACCATATTTAAGGGACCCCTCTCAGATACCACAATTCAATGTATGACTAGACAATTGCAGACGAAAGGGTTTCAATCATTCAATGGCAATATTACTGACATAAACAATATCTTGAAATCTTACTGAACATAGAACGAAAGAGGGGAGGCCCAGTCCAGTCTCCTCCGGTCTTTGACGGGCTTAGACGGGCCCGCCCATGGACCGGGCTTCGCCCGGCGCATCCTGCGACGCGGGAAGCGCGAGGTGATTTAAGTCCGGTGCGAGAGGGAGGGCGGGGCTGCTGCTGGTCACTCTGCCCCCAGGCCTGCTGGAACCAGTAGTTTCTTCACTCACTTCCAAACACTCCTGGCGCTGCGTGTCCCGCGAAGCAGGAGGCGCGAGGTGATTTAAGTCCGGTCCGGTGCGGGAGGGAGGGAGGGGCTGCTGCTGGTCACTCTGCCCCCAGGCCTGCTGGAACCAGTAGTTTCTTCACTCACTTCCAAACACTCCTGGCACTGCGTGTCCCGTGAAGCGGGAGGCGCGAGGTGATTTAAGTCCGGTGCGGGAGGGAGGGAGGGGCTGCTGCTGGTCACTCGGCCCCAGGCCTGCTGGAACCAGTAGTTTCTTCACTCACTTCCAAACACTCCTGGCGCTGGTATGTCAGTTTGGGCCTCCCTTTGTTGAAGCTCCATGACAAGAAGGTGCACCACTTTTTCACTCTGCACATAATAATTATGTCGCTGTAAGCGTGACAATGCATATTCTTCTTTGTTAGTTACAAAGGCATTGAGATAATATTTTTCCTTTATAGGTGTTGTTCTAATTGGGCAGTTGGTTAGGCCATTCCAATAACCTCCAGGAATTGTTTTCACAGATCCAGTTTCAGTGAGTACCCATACTATAACTGCAATGAATGGTGCTCTCATAGCATTACAGACATAAGTGCTGCAAACTACCAATACTGTGTCAAGGGATCTTGGTTTGACAAAGGTATATCTCCCTTGTGGGTGCATCTATGTTTTAGAGCTGTGTGTTTGATAGATCTATGAATAAGGATTGCCACCCAACAGCGTTTTGAGCTGGAGGAATGTGCAGGATCTTGAATGTGAGAAACCTCCACCCTGCTTGATTACCAATAGAAAATGTAAAAAAAAATAGAAAGTAGTGGCACTAGTGGTGTGACATTCAGTGGGTCAGGATTTGCATTGTTTTCAAATCTCAAGAAAGCAGGAGCCTGTGTCATTGCTGTAGTCTCATGCCCGGCAGCATCCCCTCAGGCTACACCCATCCCTTCCCTCTTCGTCCATTCCCAGATAGGGTAGCCTCAACCAGGAGTTGTGATTGTTAAGTTCGTATTAAGAAGAGTACACTGCTTGACAGTCACACGTCTTGATACTCCTCAAATCTTTAGTAGACCATGTTGTACGCTGTGGTGTGGTCGAGAAGCAAGACAGAGACTGGGTTTTAAGGCTTGGATGGTTTATTTTAGTTTACAACAGGAAGTACGCTTGGTTTCCCTTTCCTTCTGTATGGAAAAGCTAAAAGAGGCATCTTCTTATAAATTCTTGTACACAGACTGGCGTCTTCACTCTCTTGTACTCAGAGGTTAGTCTGACATCTTTATTTTCTTCCTAACATTGTCATAAGGCTCTGGAGGGTTTTCAAACAAAAGGAGACCAAAACGGAAAAAAGAGCGGGATAAGGACGTTATCCAGAGATCCTTAAACCAATAAGGGAAAGGGTGTGAAGGGAGACTTCACTCGAGTGCCACCACCAGTTATGCTTTGCTTTGAGTACTGCGCTTCATGTTACGCGCAGCTGCACAAGTCTGAAACCACGCAAGCAACTCACTTGCCTCCCTCCTCCCGACCCGACTTGACAGCACCTATTCTCTGACCCCAAGCGGTCCCCAAATGCCCTCGTACCTTGTTTAGCCAGGTCCCTCCTGGAACATGGCTGGCGTGTCCGCAGTGCTGAATAGGTCCAGCTCCCTCTTTTGGCTCGTCCCTGCAGCGGTCGTCTGGAACTCTGGTTCCAGGGCCATCTCCTTGTCCCGGCTTTCCTTCCGTCTTCTCCTCCGGCGGGTTGTTGAGTGGTCTGTTGACTCCAAAGCTGCTCTCTGGGTGGAAGTCATCCACCCGCCTCCTAGAGAGGACGCCGTTTTACGCCTTCCACGTTGTTGAGCTCCAAGCTCATTGGGTCATGTGACCTGGTCACATGATCGGGAAACAGGTCCCAGAGTCCAAGTTCCTTATAGGTATAGTCCATCTCTTGTTGCGTGGATGCCAGCTGAAAACAGAGGAGAGGATATGGAGTTAGGTAAGGGGGAAAGGCATCTGCTTCATTTTTCTGTTCCATTTTCTCCTGTTGTGGGACTTCGTGACATACTCCAGGACTTAATTTCCACCATAGATCCATGCTGCTCCATATATCCCACTGTCTCAACTATTTCCTTAATTTACTCCTTTTTTTGTTACTCCTAAACTGTACTATAAGTCACTTAAATAATGTAGTATAACTGCTGGGTCGGTAGCTCGGTGGAATACGCATCCGCTCAAGGGATCTGTGTTTGATCTCGTGGTAAGAAGTTCAAATGCCTATGGGTCCAATCAGCCTTCCACCCTTTGAGGTCAATAACATGTACTGGCTAACAATAAACATCTGTTCTCTGTCAACAATACTGTTAGACCTGGCTTTTTCAGCTGGTTTATCCCCAGACTTTTTGCTTTTTAGCCTCCTGTTTCTGTTGGTTTTATGACTCTGGGCACTTTACCACTACTGATCAGTGCTAACGTGCATATGCTCTCCATGTAAATTATGTGTATGGATTGGTGTTTCCATGATTGGCTTATTTGGCTTACTACTAAGCCCCTAGTACGGTGCGCTGTGTCTGCCCAGGGCCTGTAAGTCAAATGCTGCTTGTGGGCCTGCAGCACTGATTGTGCCACCCACGCAAGCAGCCTTTTAAAAGGGTCTCAGACCTGCCACTGCAGTGTCTGTTTGCAGTTTTTACTGCCATGCCAACCTGGCAGGTGCATCCACTTGCCAGGCCCTAACCTTCGCTTTTCTTACATGTAAGAAACTCCTAAGGTAGGCCCAAGGTACCCCTGTGGGCAGGGTGCAGTGTATGTGAAAGGTAGGACACGTACAGGTGTGTGTGACATGTCCTGATAGTAAAATACAGTGTATTTCGGTTTGCACTAGGAAAGACTTTCTATCCCAGAAGATAGAATGGGAGTTTATTAATAACATTTTATAAGTATAACTTCCCATTGGGACCAAGTGGGAAGATGGAGTTTAGTATTCCTAAACGCAGATTATAAAAATGCATCTTTTAGTAACAATTATTTTTATAGTGTGTGTTTGAAAATGCCACTTTTAGAAAGTGGCTATTTTATTGCTTAACCATCCGGGGTGTCTCTGCTGGTTTGTGGAGTGACAGGGGCTGGGGATGTGCATTCTCTCAACTGGGGGGGGGGGTTGAGGTTGTGCCCTGCCTTTCCTGAATGAGTCAGGGCTGCATTTAGAGTAGTGGGAGGAGATTTCCCTGCACCTTAATATGCCTGGTCTTCCTCATACAATGCCATCTCCATCTCCTGCCAGGAAGCTGGGCCAGAGAGGACAGAACTGGTTTTGACTGTGCACAGAGCCTCTCTGCCACAGAAATTGAGTATAAAAATTGGGGTCCAGACCCCAGAACTTTAGATTACTTCTGGACTCCAGAGGAACCTCTGCCAAGTAGAAGAGCTGGAAAAGCTGAAGGAGAAGTACTACTCCCTTTGCTGTGTGCTATGTCGGGTTGGCCTGCAGTGGCTGTTTCTGCCAAGGAGAGGACCAAGACTTTGCCGTGTGCTGTGTATCCTGCTTGAAGAAGATCTCCAAGTGTAGAGCTTGCCTCCTGTTCTGAAGTCTCAGGGGCACAAAGACTTAATTCCCCCTGTCCTTCTGCTCTTGAAACTGCTGTTTCAGCTGCCACAGAGTGAAATTGCAACACCAACGCCGGCGAGTGACGCCGTGACCTTCAACAAAGCTGTGGGCACTGCTCGTGAAGTGCACAATGCACCGCCCGACTTGCACCGCAGCCCCAACGCCTGCCAACACCTTACCGACGCTATCACAGAGGCTCCTGCCAGTACCAGAGCCCAGGGCACCACTTGTGATGCTCACGACGCACTGCCCCGACTCGCACCACAGTGCCGACCTCACGACCCCGGTGCCTCATCATCGCGGAGCCGATACCTAACGTGGGTGACCTCCTGAGTCCATTGACCTCTGCATCGTCATAAGGAACCGATGTCTCAACACCACCGCAACGTCACCTCCCCGACAACAGTACGGAAAGAAAGCTTCACCTCCCCTGTGGTTGTAAGGATCCGCCACCGCCCGGTGTCAACAAAGCCCCAAGTCCCAGATGCCGTGTGTACCATCTTTGTTTTCATCTTTTACCAAAGTACTGTTCTTTGGGGTCTGTGTGACTCCGGGCCCGACCCTGTGCACCTCACGGTCAGCGCCATACTTCGGGATTTTCATCTGTCACGACATCGTAATAGCCACAGGTGGAGCTATTTGTTGCTACAAGCTTTGTTTTTGTGAATAACCTATTTTTGATGATTTCTTGATACTACATTAGTGCAGACCATTATGCAACTACACACTATTTTTCCCTGTTTCCCTTCGGAATTCGGTTGTTGGAACTCTGGTTAGTTGTTGCACCTGTGGGGCCTTGTCAAAATGGAAATCAACTTTTGGCACCTGCACATCTACAAGACGAGGGAACTAAAAGTTTTTTGCAAGGAGAGGGGGCTACCAGTGAAGAGGAGATCCACAAGGCAGGATCTTGAGGCAGCCCTGCTTAGCTAAAAGGTTCTACACTGGGAAGCAACAGTATCAGATGACTCTGAGGAGGAATCTAAGGGTGGGGGGGTCTCCTGCTTGAATACCAAGAGGGCAGTGGCCCTGAGGAGGAAACATTAAGGGAAAGATTGACTAATTAGGAGAGATATCGGATTTGTGTTTGTGACTGGAGGCTGAGGCAGCTAAACCAGGAGTGCAAGAAGATAGATCGAGCCTTAACGGAAAAAGAAATGTGTGTAGCTCAGGAAGTGAGCTTAGCTGGGCTGGAGGCAAAGTCCTGCTCAGATGGTGGCAGCCAAAAGGTGTCCTCTAGTGCTGAGAGAGAGAAGTACACACATCTAGAGATGTGGCACCTGACTTGAAGGAGGGGGTTAACATACACTAGGGGGTTTAGGTTTATGAGGTGGCTCCAGTGGTGTGCAGTGTCCCTGAGGTGGATTCGGGAACTGGCAAAGGGGATCATATTCCTAGTGGTGTGAAGGACGCAATACTGACTCTAGATGAGAGATGCAGGGAGAGGGCTTCCCCCATGGTAGAAGTCCTGGTATGTAAGTGTGGAGGCCACCCAGAAGATTGTGGGTTGAGTGACGGAGACAATCAGACACTGTTTTGTTTTGATCCTGAAGGAGGTGGTTCAGGTTTTCCCCAAGCAAGTGAGTTAGGGGAGGGTTGTGATAGCTCAGATAGATATGTAGTCGGAGGGGTGTAGGGTCACATGTCCTGTCTCAGAGGAGAAGGAGTGGGAGTGGGCTGTGTCTCAAGGTGCCCGAAACCCTGTCTCAAGGCCTGGTTGGTTCCATGAGGGAACACCAGGAGGGGGGCCTGCTCTGCAATGGGAGGCCATCTCCTGAGGAAGATCTCAAGGTATCAGGTGAGCTGGGGGCGGCTGCTGTAACAAGGGTCCCACCAGTTCTGGTATCCGGTAGCACCTCTCCAGTTGGCAGGGTGCATGAGACTAGAGAGAGGGTTGAGGGGGGGATGCAGTGCCCAGTGGAAGGACCAGTGAGTCAGGGGTACCTAGCTCTGAGATCAGTGCACCCCAGGACTGACCGTGGTGAGGCCGCTTCTGCCCTGGGGGGGTCTTGATGCTCTGTCAGGTGGCTGGAGACCTGCAGCAGGCTGACTATTGTCCAACTCCTGTGGCATGTGTTTACCTTGGGGGAAAGAGTTTGGTGTACTCCTCAGGAACTCCTGGGTTGCCAGGCACAGGTCCAACCTAAGGGTGCAGACCCTGTGTTGGAAAGCCAGGTTCAGGGTGTCTCCCTTGACCTGGAGAAAAGGGCAACTGCAAACAGTGCCCATACCGCTTTGTCTTCTGGTGGCACTGCTCCAGGGGGGAGGGTGCAGGGCCACAGTATGGGAGGGGGCAGGGAGAAGGCAGCCTAACCCCTGACCACTGCCCAGCCCAAGGGTACAGACCCTGGCTGGGGTACCAGTTGCAGGATTGCACACCTGAACTGGTGGGAGAATTGTGCAGGACACCTGCAACTGGTGCCCTGGTAATTCTGGAATCTGGGGGTACCGCTCCAGGTGGGAGGGTGCAGAGCCGCAGGGAGAAGGACAAGGTGTGGGAGAGCCCACCCCAGTCCCTTCTTCAGCCTCAGGGTACAGACTTGGGCTGGTGTACCAGTCGCAGGATAGCACCCCTGAACTGGTGGGCAAATTTTGCAGGACACCTGCCACAGGTACCCTGACAATTCTGGAGCCTGTGGGTACTGCTCTAGGTGGGAGGGTGCAGAGCCACAGGGAGGAGAATTGGGTGTGGGAGAGCCCACCCCAGTCTCCTGTCCAGCTGCCGGGTACAGGCCATGAGCTGGTGGGTCAGTGTCAGGATACCATTCCTGACCTGGCAGGAGAGAAAGTGTACAATGGGTACCAGGCCCCAGGGGCTACCGCCCCCACTCTCTGACGCCATGGAGATTGAAGAGTCCCGAGAGGCATAAGGCCTGGGTCTTGTCAGTGACAACTGGCAGTGGCCACTGTTGCTTCCTGTCCTGGTGGACAGAGTTGACCCGGGAGGGGGGGCGAGAGTCACACCTCACGGGTGGACTGGCCCACACCACTGTATTGGCCATGTGGGTGCTGTCTGCTTACTGGGACACATCTGTGAGCAAAGTGAGTTTAGCTGCTGCACAAATGGTGTCTACAGGTGAGGAGAAGGATTTCCCATGAGTTAGCTTAGTGAGCCCTGAGAGTATGGACAGAGGTATCCAACTGGGTTCAGCAAGGCGTAGAACCAGAACGTGCCCCCGCTGTTGTGGGCCAGCTCTATGTTCTATCACCCCAAGCACGGAAGTTCATCAAGGGATTGATTAGTCTACCCTAGCTTTAGGCTGGGAAGGGGTTGTGTTAGACCTGGCATTTTTGGTGGGGTTTTCCACAGACCTTTTGCTTTTTGGCTTCCTGTTGGCCAACTAGAGACTCCAGTTTCTAACAAGCACCAAATCTGCTCCCTGGGGCTTAATTGTGAGCTCTACAAATATGCCTTTGTAATATGTCATGTAGTACTTTCAAATATCACAGATATTGTGGACAACAGGAGTCAACACAACATCCACGCACAATCTACCTCAACTCAAGTTTAAATACCTGTGTTGCTGGTAAATTCATCAAGCTCACAAGACTGACCTTCAGGTCTGCTGTGGTGATCGAACTTAATTTCTACCTTTTTTCTTTTTTTGGGGGGGGCATACCATGTCTCCCCCAATTTTAGATACAATAGTTTATCTGCTGTGTCCCTTCCTTTAAACTCAATACTTGTCTATTTTAATTTTAGTAGTGCAATAGGTATTTTGCCATATGCCAAAGGCATAATGTCTGCCTCTTAACCTAGTTTAGTCAACTTTACCAGAGTAGGTGCCATCTCTACATACTGTTTCTTACAATTTTGGATGAACAAAATTTCCACTTTACTGCACCTACTCATATGACCTCTTTTGCCACAAAAGTTGCACAGTATTCTGACTCTTGTGCTAGCATTTGATCTTGTTAAGAGTCAAAGTCTTAAACACCTGTAATACAACTGAACATTCGAAAACGTACTCTGAAACCGAGTGGACCCATTCATATTAATGCTAACTTACCTCCTCTACTTGATGGTTTGAATGTTTGACCATTTACTCAACTTGTCTTTATCAAGTTCCTTTTGATGCCATTTCAGTCCTCTTTGACGCCACTAATCCTTTAATAATTTCTGGATCTCACTTTCTCCATTGTTCGCCTCACTTTGGCACTATTACAGCTCAACGTGAACTGACCACTTATGTGCTCTGAAATTTGTTACCATGATCTGCATGACAGTACAAGTTTCCTCAATGCTTTGATGTAATATGCAACATTTCCTAATTCCCATTATATGCTTAATCTAAAATAAATTTTCTCCGTTATATCTACCATTTTTGGATTATAATGTAAAACAAATGTCCCCACAAACATGTCAACCTTTCCCCTACCTTGTGCCAGTTGAAATAGTATCCCTTAAATCTATCTGTGAAATTGGTACCAAATACAGTAGTAATAAAATTGAGCACATAGCTTTTTCTCCAATTTCTGCTTTGATATCTAGTTTCCAAGGTGACAGATTCAGAGTATCTTTCTCTAGATACAATGTTCCCTCAATTGTAAACAGACATGTAGCTAATAGGTTTAACGTCTGAACGTGGAACAGGTAAGTACAGATTCAATTCTCGCTGAGTCACTGAAGTTCTCACTGTCTTACTGCACCTGTTTCTGGCAAGTGCAAGTTCTTTCTGACCTACAGTTCCTGCTTTTGAAAAGATCAGTACTCACTGTTCTGCTGCATCATTTCTCAGAAGTGCACTGTCTCTCAGTACCTATTCCTGAGAAGGTCATGCACTGTCTCAAAGCACCTAGTTTTGAAGGGTACACATACTCACGTGCACATATAGCTCCCATTTCTGAGACAGAGGCACTCATTGTCACCCAGACACCAATTTCTGGCAAGTGCCTGTTCTCTCTGTCTCATCATCTATTTCTGATAAGTGATGGTATCCATTCTCTCAAAGCACCCACTTCTGACAAGTGCAGGTACTCCACCTTTCACTGTATCTGCTTCTACGAAATGTAGGTACTCCATATCAGGCCAGTTAGCTTAGTACTGGTACTTACTGTCTCACAACACCTATTTCTGAGAAGTTCAGTTGTCCATGGTCATCACTTAGTTCTAAAAAAAAGTGCATGTCCTATCTTTTTTTTTTTCTCGTTTTTTTTACTTTATTCGATAACAAGGTATCATAAAAGTAATTACATTTCAATTCAACATAAATACAACCACAGGAATAATAACATATAAAAATATACGTTTCAAAATTTCATCAAAAAAAAAAAAAGAAAAAAAGGGAGATTAAGTAAAACAGAGGAGTGAGAGAATGAAGGCAAGGGATACATATCCAGTTATAAAAAATTATTTGATGTAGATGGTAAGGAGAGACAAAATGGCAGTCTAAGCGGAGCTTGCTTCAACCAGCTTAGATCGTAATATCCAAGCTTTTCCAAGCTATTTGGCTACCCCACAAACTACCAGCAAGGATGTAGTGTCCGTCGTTAGAATACGGAGGGCCACTGATGACTGCCTGGTTCCCAGATTACTACAAACTGGAGTTAACCAGCGCTTTCTAGGTGCCCTGTACGCCTTACAGGCAAACAGGAAATGCCCCAGTGACTCGGTAGGATTAGAACATCCCGGGCAAGCAGTGTGCTTGGATTTAGAATTTTTCCAATTATTTGTAAAAACATTAAGAGGTAGTGTGCCAAACCTCATTTTAAGGAACAAAGCTCTGTCCCTTGGTGAGGAGATGAAATCTAAAAATGGTTCCAGCTTCGGAACTGGCTTGCAGGTCATGAATGCATCAGTTAGAGCACCCAACTTTGGGTCTGTCAAAGCCATTCCCTCGACGCTTGACCAATATAGTTTCTTAATAATATCTTTTTGCGGGGGCTGCTACGAGAGCCATTCTCCTTTTAGCCCTAGCTTAAATACCATGTCCCTCAGATTTTTCAACCATGGGATTAGTCTGAAACCATTTAAAGCAATAAGTTCGTCAAGGGCGGCTGCATAATTGCTCAGTTCCGGGGTTCTCCTAAGCCGGACCCAGAATAAAACGGGCCGGAGGCCAACAATGTCTCTGATGGAACGACGTCCCAAGTCATAAAGTAACCGCTTAATAGGGGTGGAGACTGGGAGACCCACTAATTCTCTCATAAATTTGTGTTCTGCAGAGACTAAATCAGCAACTCTTTCGAATCCCCACAATTCAGATCCGTAAGTAGCAGCAGACAATGCCTTGCCCTCGTATACTACTAAGGCAGGGCTAATAGGCTTAGTAGATGATAAACGGTGGTCTCTAAGGATTGCTCCTGTCACTCTCTTTAGATTTAAAGTCATTTTGACAATGTGCGAATCCCATTTCATTCTAGAGTTTATCCTAACCCCCAGATAATCAAAGGCATCCACTTCTTCTAAGAGGGTGCCATTTAATGCGACGGTCGTTTTTTTATGTTTTTTGTTATTAGATAATACCATCAATTTGGTCTTAGTAGTATTGATGGTAAGACCACGATTGTCGCAAAAGGTACAGAACTTGTCAAGCAGTTTCTGAAGACCCATAGGTCTCAAAGCAGCACTTGTGAGAAGTGAAGATACTCCTTGTCTCACAGCAATAAAGTGCTTCTATTTGAGTGTAAGATGTGGAAGGGAAAAGAGGTGTTCCCCATGGATTAGCATGGAAGTTGTCACTCTGAATGGGGTGAACGCATTCAAGAGATAACTTTGTGGGTATTCTAAAATTGTTACATTGGATTTTCTCCCAGTCCTTGCATTTCATAACTTACTTCTATTTCAAGAATAACTGGCTGTCCCTCACACTCTCTTTCCTCCATTATGTCGGGGCTCTACAGGCTACTCATTGCTTCTAGCAACCTCCTTCACTCTTCTTCCCACTACACTGTCCGGCCCCTCCCTCTTTCCCGTATTGTACTTGTGCTCCAGACCATGGCACCGCCTGGCTCGTCATCACGCAATGCTGTTTTTAAAAGGCGGAACCAATTTGCTTCAACAGTTCTGGTTTATTTAGCGTATGTGCTTTCTTAGTCCCTCCTTTGCTTTCTCCTCCACCACCTGGGCGCTGTCTCCTTAATGTACTCCCTCTCCTCAGCTCTTAGATCCTCCCTAACTTGCTTCTTATTTAATGATTTTTATTTATTTAATTCTTTTAAACATGTACTTTATTGATCTCAAATACATCTCCCATAGTAGGAAGGTAAAATAAAAATACAAAACTACTCCAATCCATAATGGCGTATATGCACACATATATCACAATGTACAAGTGCATATGTAATGCATGTGTGCTTGTCATGACACATGCGTATGCATTAGTGGCCATCTTAGAATGGGTTATCTTCTTACAAGAAAACCCATTGTAAGATGTCCTGCCATGCCTGTGCAGGTATCCTAACTCCTTTGTTTACATGTAAGTGGCAATGAAAAAAAAGCACTGGCAAAGCCAACAGCACAGAGGAGACTCATTGACTTTGCCTATGCTCGGTTGTGTTTGCAGTCAGATACTGTAATAAACTGGTTTATTTTTTGAGAGGGGTGGAAGTCCTTCTCTAATGTTCTCAATCAATGTTGGGGTGAACCACAAAAGTCAAAAAAATTATCCTGTGCTTAACCCTATGTTAGCTTGGCACTAAAGCAGCCAGGCTTAACTTAGAGGCAATGTGTTGAATATATATATAGAACTCAAACAATAATACATTGAAAACACAAAACAAGAAATATCCCAGACCAATTTAGAGTAATAGGGTAACAATCTATAGTAAAATGAGACCAGATCAACAAAAATCGAATAAGTAGAACCAGAGCTGTTCAAAAAAATATATATATATTGTAGGTGAAAATAGTGCCAAAAAGCACCAAGCACCACTTGTGTTTATCTGGTAGTGCTAGACTGGGTCAAAGTCAAATGTTCAGGCTGACCACGATAGAGTGCCGGTTAGATACAGGGACCAGGTTTGCCCCAAAGTGAAGTTTACCTTCTTAGAGTCCAAGTCCACATGCGGAGCCTCGGCTGGTGCTTTGCAGTGGAGGGGCCGTAAGGAGTTCGCCATTAGCATGAAGAGCTGTCAGTCAACATTGGCAGTCACATTTGGCGCGAAAAACACATTGTCACTGGAGCTTTTCGTTGGTGGGAGATGGTTTGTAGTGGTTGCAGGTAGTTGTCACTGATGGAAAGAAGGTTGTCGCTCGAACTTCATATTGGCGGGTGTTGTAGACAGTTGTTTTTCAGCATGACCCCTACAGTCCGCTCGCACTTCAGAGTAGTCCAAAACGTCTGAATTTTCACTTGGAGTTCAGGAGGAGTGCACAATGATGCCAGGCAAGGGTACAGGACCTAGGGGCACCTCTTGGGTATCAGGACTTACTCCAGCAGAGGTCGGCAGCAGTGCTCAGGCAGGAGCAGTTGGTTCTGGGCAGTTGCAGAGAGGCCTGTGGAATGTTGTTGTGTTCCTTCAGGTCAAACAGGAGGTCAGCCAACTGGCCCTTGGAGTCACCTATGGGGAGCCAGGGTTCAAGACAAGCAGGGTAGTCCTTATTCTGAATCTTCCACAGGACAAGTTGTATTCTGATGAGAGGTTCTGAAGATGCAATTCTTATACCCAGAGCCAGCCAGTGGGCGGGGCAGTCCCTTCCCAGAGTTTGCCTCCAAGCTGTCTAGGGTAACAAACGGCAGGCAGGCCTAGATGTGAGCCGCATTAGTAAGTGGCAAGGCAGACAGTCCTCAGAAGTCAGGAAGGCGGTGTGCACTCCCCTCAGGCTACCATTTGAAGGTCAAGAAAGCTGAGTACAACTCCCAGGACATCCTGCTTGGGAGAGGAACTCCCTGCACCACACCCAAGGCCCCTTTTCCTCATGTCTGGACGGAGTACACAACACACCACAAAAAGCCATTGATAGTTGTTTGACCCTGGAAATGGGCAAAAAGGCACATTTGTTTTAGGTAGAAAATGCCAACCTTTCAAAAGTAGCATTTTCTGAATAGTAATTCAAATGTTTGAAAAAAAACTTTTCTCTATCTGTTCCCAAACTGAAGTTCTCCCTTATGAAGTGTAATAAGGTAACCTAGTCTATGGGAGAGATAGCCTTACAACACTGAAAATGGACTTTAGGAGTTTTTCACTGCCACGGCATGTACAATTTAAGTACACATATACTACTATTTAAATATCATGCACTGTGTCCTGTAAACTGGTAGTGCCTATCTTAGGGGTGACTTAAAAGTACGAAAAAGAATATATAGGACTGGCAAAAGTTTTTATTTTTGCCAAGTCAAAACTGCACTACAGGCAACAGTGACAGGTCTGAGATAGGTTTTGCAGTGCTACTTTAGTGGGTGGCACAATGAGTCACGTTTTCATTTATAGGCCCTGGGTACATATACTACCGTTTACCAGGGACTTATGAGTAAATTGTATGTGCCCATTAGGTGTAGGTCAATTTTAACATAGAGAGCACTGTACGTCTGAATAGCATGGGTAAAGGGCAAAGAGTCCTAATGCCAAAAATATGAGTTCAGCAAAAATGGATGTGAAGGCAATAAGTCTGGGGGAATACCACTCCAAGGATGTCAGGTCTAATGGATTCCTAGTGTTGATGACTCTTATGCCAAATGACAAAGGACATATCAGAGTATGAGATCGAGATGAAGGTGCAGAATAAAGAGACGCATGTAACATAGATAATCCCATGATAATTAAGGTATGAGAGAAATATGTCTAAGTAGAATAACATTGTAGAGAACATTGTATGAAAATGGACATGATATAACAAACTACTGTGTTAAATGCTGAAAGTCTGAACTGTAAATAAAGCCACTACTTTTCTGAAAGAATGTGTACATGAATACAGCAAGATAAATCAACAAGATAAATAAACAAGCATTGGCATAGCCAATAGGTCTCGCCTTTAGGACCTTATAAGTGTTTAGTTATCCAGCACAATATCCTTGGTGCAACAACATCAAGTGTTGCATGGCTAAACACTTATAAGGTCCCAAAGGCGAGACCTCTTGGCTATGCCAATGCTTGTTTTAGTATATGGTTCGGTCTCCCCCAGGAGCCCTCTGTGTATTGTGCTATTTACTGTCGTTCTACTGATTAAGTATTGTGTACTTTGTGCCCTAATCTCGTAGAGAGATTAGTAGAGAGTGTTTAGTAATAAATATATATATATATATATATATATTATATAACACTTGTGTGGTTCTCCTTTTAGTTGGTCAATTAGAAGGTTCTGATCTGGTAAAACAAGCTGCTTTACATTCTTCCAAGATTAAGCCTGAAGGCTGCTCTCCATAGCTACCGCTAGGATAGCTTTCATAAAGATTATCTTTAACCTAATCACCATAAGGGTCGTTTGGACTGGTACAGGGGGCCCACTTTTTAATTAGTGGACAGCATATACCAGGCCAACTGCTCACATTGCATTTAAAGGATTACACTGCATGAAGATTTATTTCTGAGCAAATCTACTCATGGGGGCTGGAAACAGGTGGGAGGTGAGGGTTTCAGGGCTGGAATTCCCTGTGCGTTTGTGCACACACACAAAGTTACATGTTTAAGAGTATTCACCAATTCCTTTCCAACCCCTTCCCATTCTAGAAAAGGTCAATAACATACACTAGGCAAGTGCAGAGGTAAAGCTTTTTCCAGGACGGGAAGGGACCTCACCCTTCTATAAAAAAAAATAGTGGGGTGTAGGAATAGTACTCCCCTGAAGAAAAAAGCAATAGGTTTTACAAGTAAATATGAAAAAAAAATTCTAGATGCAAAGGTTGAAGATTTCCAAGCCTACTTCTGTCAAATCTTGTGAAATACTGACAGTTGTAATCCTACTCTGTGGATGCGCTGGTGTGATTTTCTTTAAGGATGGGACCCATATTTTTTTACATGTTGTCCATAATTATTTTAGGCTGCTTCTTCATTGTATTTATTTTAATATCGGCATGCATAATACATGTTTTATTAAACTAAGCCTTACAGAAACGGGAAATAAAGTTGTCCTTAAAAGATGCACCGTGGTTTAGCAAAACTATCTGTAACCTTCATTTTTTTTCCAAGTTGAAATATTTTTGGGAACATTTTATTAGCAAAGAATACTAAATGCACAATAGTTTAGAATATCTGTATGGACCGTTATCCATTTTTTCAAGTTGCAGAATCTTTTGGGGGTATATTTTATTGTGAATGCAATAGCCAATCTGGTTTTCTTTCTTCTACACTTACTTGCATACTATCAAGGTGTGTTATGAGAGGCATTAAAAACAACCTAAATAGTAATATTTTGCAAGCATTGGTAATATTTCTGTTTTGGGACTACTCTTAGCAAAGCAAGCTGAACTTCCACATTACTGCATTTTCTAAGTACACCCGCAGTAAAGGTTTAGTGTTAATCATGTATACAAGTTTTAACATCTTGCACATTAAGGTACTTATAATTGTCTTTCCAGCAGTAGAAAATAAATCCTTTTTTTCTACAACAGTACTGTGGTACTGTAAACTGGCAGCCAAAGGGTTTGTGCCATAGGTGGTTGCATCTACTTGTCCAAAGGACAAAATAAACATGGAAACTTCATGTTCCTGACCCAAAACAATATATCCTGGGCATCTGAGGATAAGAATTCCCCAGCCAGCTCTGCGGTGATGCCATGGTTACCCATCAATGAATAATTAGGAGGAAAAGTTACTGAGAGCCAATGCTTAATTTTACATGGTGACTGAGGGTAGTGGGCACTGGGAGTTAGTTTTAGGGACCTGGTCTAACTTTTCATCATCAGACTTTGACCCAGATCAAGTGATGAAGGCAGAAAGTAGGAAGAGAAAAACAGGAAGCAAGCAGGTATGAAAAACAAACCGCAAGAGTGTGATACAGGGACTGGCAGTCTTGAAAACAGAAAGTTTTACTCATGGATCCCATACATTGGAGATCAATGAGAGGCAGCAAAAAGGGGTGGACTCACAAAGAACAGAGTGTTACAATTATGTATTTGGAAAAAAAGCTGACCCAAAGAAACTGTTAACAATAACAAATGTAAAAGTAAGTCCTTTCTGACTTACTTCATTGAACACAAACAGGTCGCAATTTAAAATATCTAATGGGGTTAAGGGATCTGTAAGCTAGGATTACTCGGTTGGTTAATGAGTCATAATGGAGCTGTCTGAAGACTGCTAAGGAATACATTTAGAACCATAGTGCTTGTTCCTCAAACTTTTATTATTATAAGGTTGCTAAAAAGGGTTCTTTTGGTTAATAATTAACATATTAGTAAGTGATATATAAATAGTCATCAGTGCATTTACTCATATAGATAGGTACACCTGACATTCCTATGGAGAATGACTATCTCTTAAATACCAAGCTTAGAAATTTCATAAAACTGTAGCCTAATCAGTTTATCTCTTAAGCATTTGTGAAGCGAAAAGCTGAATGTCTTTGGTGACATTGGCACCAAGGTGTAGCTCCAGCTAGAGCCCGGCAAGGTCAAGACCCAAACAAAATAAATATCAATGGCCCTTTAAGTGTGGCATTTGAGTTGGGCACGACTAGAACTGAACGCAAGAGACTTCCCTCACTTCTTGTAGGCTCTAAACACAAAGCAAGCAAAGTGCAGGAACTGACACACAAGTCTAGGAGTCAACAAATTGCACAGGAACAAAGTCAACACGTTACTCTATGGCAGGCACAAAACCAGCGCAATGAAAGCTGACAGATACACTATCCAGCTGGATTCCATCCTTTCAAGCAACATAGAGGAAATGTAGGATGGTGGAAAAAAGAAGCATGATGCGGAATCACAACAAGGCAATCTTGCTCAATGGCAACACCAACGATCAATCGGCTGCAACTTGCAAGCTCCTGGGGGGGGCGGATTTGGCGCCTACACTTACACCTATACATTTTTAACAAATTAAGCACTGTTGACAGCCCCAATGATTTTTGTTGCTTGGTTAGAAGAGGAAGTTGACAGTCTAAGCGTTATTGTTTTCTCTGTACCCAGAAGCAGATGTGGACGTTTATTCCAGTGTCACTATCTGCGTGTCTGACAAAAGAGGTTTTACGATCACTGCTCGATGGCTACCAGACCTGGTGGGGCAATCTCGGATTCACTGATACATGCCAGGGACATTTTTATCTATCTCAGTGTCATTTGTAATCAGATGGCAAGGAGATGGCACAGGTGACACCACTGAGTAAATGCTCACAAAACAGCTAATAGCTTAGGCATGCGTTAGATGTAGGTGGTGCTGGGTAGGGCGGAACACAAATAACAACTCCAAGATTACTGCTCTTTGGGGTGGTCATCAGTGATCGGTGACAGCCCAGGATCGCCCTCAACAGTATCTCTCAGAGGCCGATAACAATCCCACAGATTTGATGGGAGGGGCGGGGCATTGCAAGGGTTCCCCCTCCCAAGCAGACTCACCATGGTGGCGGCTCCACAGGCGTTGCCGTAAGTAGCTCCTAAAAACAAGCGAAACAAGCACTAGGCAGCAGCACGCTTTGGAAGATAATAGGAAGTAGGAGAGCACAGAAAAGTAACACGACTATGGAAATAAAAAGAGGACGAAGTAACGATTCCGAAACGTACTGAGCTAAAAAAAAAAAAAAGAAGGTGTTAAGGGACATCCCTCTCTACTGTGTATAAATATAGTGGCCATCTTTGAGATCTGCAGAGGTTAAGACCCTGTCTAACCGTATGGGGGGGGGGAGAATTTGCACTGTTAAAGCAAGCCCCTCTCACTTTTTACATTCGCTTTGGGAAAAATTCTCAATTTCAGCAATTTTCCAAACACAAGAAAGCCGATAATCATTCACTATGTATCATATTTTAAAAATTGCCATTCTCATCCGAAATATAAATTTTTTACAAATATAATATACTTCCAAAACTTATTAGTTTTTGTACCCTCTTGCGGTCTTCTTAACTCTTCCCTCAGCTCTGATTTAGCCTCGAGCTCTGTAAACTGCGGCCACACACGTATTATTAGGGTGTATGTACCCGCACGGTAATTTAATTAGTGGAAACGTACTATGGATGGAAATAAACACACTAGGATCCCATAAACAATTAGTTGGAGTGGCGACAATAAGGGAGTTGAGTCCCCAAGTGCGAGGACTGAAATTTATAACAAGCGCGGGCGCTTCGCATGGCAGTAGGGGGAGGGGGCCTGCGCGATTCACTTGCGGGAGCGAGCGGCTGGCGCCGCGATAATTGATAACATATGGCGCCAGCCGCTCGCTCCCGCAAGTGAATCTCCAGACGTGCAAGCGTTGCCATTGAAGGCAAAGGAACGCGTGCACGTTTTTGGTGAAAAGCTGAAGCGATTGTTAAAGGTCTTTTTGCCTAAGCAGCGCATGCGAGACCTAAAAATACTGAAAATTCATCATATGTAGTGAGAGAAAATGGCTCTCTTTTGCAGAGTCACCACCAACCTTTGCTGAATTTTATTACTGGGTTTTAGATTCTGCATAATCGGGCAGTACTGTCCAGTTCCAGCCCCTAAAAGATGTACAAATTGTCTACAGCCTTATTGACATATTTAACTCTTCTTTAAGCCACAGTTTATGCTGTAAAAACGACACCCATGGCATGGAAAGTTACCTCTCGCTTGTGGACTGCAGCACTAATTTTGCCATCCACTAATGTGACAAAGAAAACATGGCATTAAGCCTACCATGTGTAGCCTGAGAGCAGCAGCTTGAATCGTGCTGCATAGGCCTGTCAAACTCTTCCTTTTGACATGTAGGAAAACCTGATTTGCAATATTAAATGTCACCTCTAAGCACTCCCTGCTGGCCACTAGATAGGGTGCATAAGAGTGAAACATGTGACAATAGAATAGAAGTGGCATGTTCCTGTAGTGACTAGGCCATAACAATGTTGTCAATGGTCTGGCTAAACTGGCAGATAAGAAAAGTCAAAGTATGCATTTTACATTTTATAACGTTTGACCTGTACCAGCTATAGAGTCCATGCACAACCTATATGTAACTTTTAAAAATGTACCCTTACCATGCCTGAAGTTGCTGAATGTTATTTTTTTTTTTAGCTCTCCAGCTGCTACTCAGCCTATACTTGGTCTTAATGGGGTGTAAAAGAGGTGTGAAAACTGCTCCCACAGGAGGGACAATGCCCTGGAAATGGGGAGGTGTTTTTTTTCCCCTTGCAGGAAGACCAGTTGGGGTGGGGGCAAGAACTTAATTTACTTTAAAGAGGCCTGTCCTGTCACAAGTACATCTTAGGTGATATCTGGAAAGGCCCTGCCTTTTGTACCGCTAGTCAGGCCAGTGGGAGGAAAGCTACCCCAGAGCAGGTTTTGAGTGACCACAGCGGAATGGACAGCTCATTAACCCAAACACAACTCTGGGTGCGATTACAGGTTCCATGCAAAGGGAGAGGGGTTTCACCATATCTATCTATCTATCTATCTATCTATCTATCTATCTATCTATCTATCTATCTATCTATCTATCTATCTATCTATCTATCTATCTATCTATCACTTTAAAATAAAAATAGTGAAATTTACCAGTTATAGTTTATCAAGCTGACTGTAACTTGCTCCACTACCATGCATTGCTTATGACCTCACATATTATATCACTCATGACATGTTAAATAACATCATTGATGACATCACTGATGACTTCTCAAATGACATTATTGATGACCGCTGATGACACCATACAATCATTGTAATACTGTCTAATTATGTTTTGGCCTTGAAATAATTCCACACACAACATATATGGATAATTTACATTCAACATAACAGTATATGTCACTTAAAAACCTGCACATGATCCATATTTTTAAGTGATGGTGAGGTGCAAGTTATAGTTAGCTGAGTAAACTAAAACCAGTGGGTTTTTTTTCACCATGTAAGGTAGAGGGCTGCACACAGTGCGTGGCTTGGGCCCCTTCAGCCAAGCCCTGCTCTTAACACCCACAGGCGATCAACCTCCTGCCGCACACATCTTTTAGCCGTGCCTGGCATGGAGTTGGCTGCAGCCCAAAAGCCAACCACTTGACTTCATTCAACCCAAAAGGTGGGCAACCCTAGCGACACTTAACCCAATTCTTTTTTTATTTTAACTTTTTGTTTTTTTCACTGTACTCCAGGAAGGCCCTGGAGGTCTGTATACCCCCTAACTTGGTCCCACATGACTTAATTTTCTACTTCACTTTAGGTACCGTAGAATCTGATTGGCTGCCCGTATGAGGACTTGGTCCTGTAATGGAGGTCGCAACATTTCTGTTGTTGTTGCGGCCAGCCAATCAGATTCCCCCGTGTCATGGGATTGGTCAGTTTCATGGTACCAAAGCGGCCAACAGGGAAAAAAGCCCTCTCGCCAAATCAGATTGCTCTATTTTTTGGTACAGATGTAGTGCCGCAATACTCCAGCACAACCAACCATTCAGATATCACTACATTTTTCAATCTTAATTACTCAAAAATGGGTGAACAGATTTACCCCAAATCACAATAACATGATTTCCGATTAAAGGGCTAGGTTTCTGCCAAATGTGGTGTAATTCTGCTCAGCCATTTTTTCTAAAACACGTCTTAAAATTCCTTTGGAAAATTGCATGGGGAGAATTAATTTTCTCTGACCCTGCTTGACAGATCACCGCAAAACTTTCCAGGAAAGAGCTAGGGTGGATGAACTTTTATGGGGAAAGATTTATGATTTGCCTAACAGCGCCAAAGTTATTAGCAAAACAAAAAAAGCTGTTCGTATGGAAAGCCGACTAAACTATAACTACACAGTGGTGACCCCCACTGTGTAATATATATTTAATGTTTGGGGATGGAAACCCCATTCCCCTTTTATTATCTAATTACTCACAGAAACCCCATTCCCCTTTTATTATATAATTACTCACAGGCTGTCACCACTGAGTATAGTTAGGTCTGCTTTTCCATAGACAGATTGATTTTTTTTATTGCTAATAACGTTGGTACCCTTTAAAGAACCTTCATGAAACTTTCCATAAAAAAGATTCATAAACCTCTGCTCCTTCTTGGAAAGTTTCAATGTTCCGTCAAGCGGGTGCTGAGAAAAAAGTTGGGTCCCAAAACACAAAATCCCCATGCATTTCTAGTGACTTTTTTTAGACCGCGCTGCTGCAAAAACTGCTGGACGGAATGACACCTAATTCAGTAGGAAGCTAGATCAATCATTCAATCAATCAAAGACATTTATAGAGCGCACTACATACCCGTAGGGTCTCAAGGCGCTGGGGGTGGGGGGGGTGCCGCTACTGCTCGAACAGCCAGGTCTTCAGCTTCTTCCTGAAGGAGAGGTGGTCTTGGGTCAGGCGCAGGTCGGTCGGGAGGGAGTTCCAGGTCTTGGCGGCCAGGTAGGAGAAGGACCTTCCTCCTGTAGTCGCTCTTCGGATGCGGGGGACGGCGGCGAGGGCGTGGTTGGCTGATCGGAGGTGGCGTTTGGGAGCGTAGAAGTTGATTCGGCTGTTGAGGTAGCTCGGGCCTTGGTCGTGTAGTGCTTTGTGTGCGTGGGTGAGGAGGCGGAAGGTGATTCTTTTGTTGACGGGGAGCCAGTGTAGGTCTCTCAGATGTCCGGAGATGTGGCTGGTTCGTGGGATGTCGAGGATGAGTCTGGCTGAGGCGTTCTGGATCCGCTGGAGTCTCTTCTGGAGCTTGGCGGTGGTACCGGCGTAGATGGCGTTGCCGTAGTCCAGTCGACTGGTGACGAGGGCCTGGGTGACGGTCTTCCTGGTCTCGGTGGGGATCCACCAGAAGATCTTCCGTAGCATGCGTAGGATGTTGAAGCACGCCGAGGAGACGTTGTTGACTTGCCTGGTCATGGAGAGGGAGGAGTCCAGGATGAAGCCCAGGTTGCGTGCATGGTCTGTCGGTTTGGGTGCGGTGCCCAGGGCGGGAGGCCACCAGGAGTCGTCCCAGGCGGAGGGTGAAGAGCCCAGGATGAGGACCTCCGTCTTGTCTGAGTTCAGTTTCAGGCGGCTGGTCGTCATCCACTCGGCTACCTCTTTCATCCCTTCGTGCAGGTTGGCTCTGGCGGCGGCGGGGTCGTTGGTCAGGGAGAGGATCAGCTGGGTGTCGTCGGCGTAGGAGATTATGCTGAGGTTGTGTTGGCGTGCGATGGCCGCGAGGGGGCTCATGTAGACGTTGAAGAGAGTAGGGCTCAGCGAGGATCCTTGAGGGACGCCGCAGATGACTTCGGTGGCCTCTGACTTGTACGGAGGTAGGCGGACTCTCTGTGTTCTTCCGTCGAGGAAGGAGATGATCCATTCCAGCGCCTTGTCCTGGATTCCGATGTTGCTGAGGCGCTGTACTAGGGTGCGGTGGCAGACAGTGTCGAATGCCGCGGAGAGGTCTAGGAGGATGAGGGCCGCTGTTTCTCCGTTGTCCATCAGGGCTCGGATGTCATCGGTGGCGGCGATGAGGGCGGTCTCGGTGCTGTGGTTGGCTCGGAAGCCAGACTGTGAGGGGTCGAGGGATCCATTCGTCTCGAGGAAGGCGGCCATCTGCTTGTTGACGGTCTTTTCGATGACTTTGGCTGGAAACGGGAGGAGCGAGATGGGGCGGTAATTCTTGAGTTCGGTGGGGTCCGCTGTGGGTTTCTTGAGTAGAGCGCTGAGTTCGGCGTGCTTCCAGCTCTCAGGGAAGGTGGCGGTGTCGAGGGATGTGTTGATGATGTCTCGTAGGTGGGGTGCGATGACAGCGTCGGCCTTGTTGAAGACGTGGTGAGGGCAGGGGTCGGTCGGCGATCCGGAGTGGATGGAGTTCATCGTGCGGATGGTGTCTTCGGTGCTGATCGGGGTCCAGGCGTGGAGGGTGGTGGTGGGGGGTGGTTGTTCGGTCGTGGTGTGCGTTGGTTGGTTGTTGAAGCTGTTGTGTATGTCCGCGATCTTGTTGTGGAAGTATGAGGCGAGGGAGTTGCAGAGGTCTTGCGATTGGGTGATGTCGTTGTTTCCTGCGCTGGGGTTGGATAGCTCTTTCACGATGTTGAAGAGTTCCTTGCAGTTGTGTGCGTTGTTGTCCAGCCGGTCCTTGAATGCAGTTTTCTTGGCGGCGCGGATCAGCTGGTGGTGCTTCCGGGTGGCCAGCTTGAAGGTGGTCCTGTTGTCCGGTGTAGGTTCCCTTCTCCAGACTTTCTCGAGGGCTCGGCAGTTCTTCTTGGAGCTCCTGAGTTCGTCGGTGAACCATGGGGCTTTCTTGCTGCCGGGTCTGCTGGGCGGGGTCCTCAGCGGGGCGAGCTCGTCCGCGCAGTTGCTGATCCACTTCGTGAGGTTGTCGGCGGCCTGGTTGGGGTTCGCTGAGCTGGCAGGAGGGTGCTGGCTCAAGGAGGTGGCGAGCTGGTCTGCTGTGATCTTGTTCCAGCTTCTGCGGGCAGCCTGTTGTTGGTGGTGGTGGGTCGTCGTTCTTTTGAAGGTGAAGTGGACGCAGCTGTGGTCCGTCCATTGAAGCTCTGTGGCGTGGCTGAAGTCGATGTCTGTGCTGGATGAGAAGACTGCGTCGAGTGTGTGTCCGGCGAGGTGGGTGGGGGTGGACACCAGTTGCTTGAGTCCAAGGTTGGCGAGGTTGTCGAGCAGGGTGCTGGTGTTGCGGTCTGTCAAGAATTCCTGTCATACGAGGGGAGGAAAACGGTAACCAGCGAAAACGGACTACATCTCCCAGGATGCTTAGCGGTTGAGAGGTTATGTAAACAGGAGAGCTGTTACATAACTCAAGGGAAACACGCCCTTATGTAAACAGGAGAGCTGTTACATAACTCAAGGGAAACACGCCCTTATGTAAACAGGAGAGCTGTTACATAACTCAAGGGAAACACGCCCTTATGTAAACAGGAGAGCTGTTACATAACTCAAGGAAAACACGCCCTTATGTAAACAGGAGAGCTGTTACATAACTCAAGGAAAACACGCCCTATAAAGGGAGGAACCGGGAGGTACAAGGCTGTCGGATATTGTGTTTACACCGACGTACCTGCTTCGTGAAGAGCAGTGTTCCGGAGTGGTGCTCCAGTAAGGCAAGAACGGAGGTAGGTCGAGTCGTTACTCCCTGGGCCGTGTCTTGCCCCATCGTCACCTGTGAAGGACCCGGAAGCTCTACCGGTCAACCATTGAGCTTCGCTTTTTGACTCGGCTGAGTCCAAGCGCAGTGGCGCTTTTGCTGGTTGGAGTCGTAACTCCCAGCCCGACCAGAGACACAGGGACTGCCAGCTGTAACGCACACCAGGAGGTGTTTGCCGCGTTACAGACTCGGAAGTCCACAGGATCGATCGAGCGGCTGCTCTCGGTTCAGTCTTCTTGCTTGTGATTGGGGTATCGGTGACGCATCACCAGGAGGTGACTCCGCGTCCCGGTGCAGTCTGAGGAAGAGGTTGAGCGGCTGCTCCCTTCAGGTAGAGACCCCGGCTGGGTGTTTCCCTGACTCCTCGATTCTCCCCAACACTCTTCGTGCCCCTCACAGCCTACCGATTGGCATTGTCGGCCATTTCATTTCTGCCCTCTGTTGGCATACGCCGGGATCGGCGTATATGCAGAGGACGGTTAGGACCATCCGTGCTGTGGGCTGGTAACGTACTTAGCCTGGAGGATTCCAGTGACTATAACTTTTGTTTGTTCTTTGTATTTTATTTGCCTTCATTAAAAGAACTAACCCTTCACAAGTGGTTGCGTCCTCATTGTCGTGTCTGTTAAACGATCCTGAGACGTTCAGGGCGTTACACGGTCGTTGTTGTTCTCCAGGTGGAAGTTGAGGTCCCCCAAGAGGATGTAGTCAGCGGAGGGGAGGGCATGCGGGCTGACGAAGTCGGCGATGTCCTCGCTGAATTGTGTGCGTGGTCCCGGGGGTCGGTAGATCAGGGTGCCTCTGAGGGTGGTGTTCGGGTCGGTGTGGATCTGGAAATGCAGGTGTTCGGCGGTGGTCAGGGTGTTGTCGGTGCTGGTCGTGAGACGGATGGTGTTCCTGTGGACGATGGCGATGCCTCCTCCCATCTGGTTGGCGGTGCGATCCCTCCGGGTGATCTTGTAGCCCTCTGGGATGGCGATGGCGATGTCGGGAGCTGAAGAGGCGTTCATCCAGGTCTCCGTGAGGAAGGCAACGTCTGGAGCTGTGGTGTCGAGGAGGTTCCAGAGTTCGATGGCGTGTCTGTGGACGGAGCGGGTGTTGAGCAGGATGCACTTGAGGTGGTTGCTGCTGGTGTTCGGCTTGGCGGGTGCTGGTGCGGGGCAGGTCCAGATGCAGGTGAACTTGCAGGCGAGGCAGCTGAAGGGTCCGTGGGTGCGTCGTGGTGTGGCTTGGTGGCATCCTGGGAGTCGGCTGGTGTTGAGATCTTGGTCCAGAAAGCATGCTTTTTGTGATTGGTTTAAATTCCTTCAGTAATTTTTAAGAAATTAAGGTGCGAAAATATTTGTATATCTGGACGTTGGGTTTGAGGGGCTCTCGCTAGAGTCCCTCAAACCAAGTTTTTATACTTGTTTTGTATGAAAGACTACCAAAATGTGTAGGTACCCCTTGGCATTTATGAGTAACATATTGAATGGTAGCTTCCCCAAACGGATGGAAAAGGGGGGCTCAGTTTTGTGAAAAAGAGTCCCAAGGTGGTAATTCTGGGTGTGCATAGAAGGTTTTGGCAATCCGTGAAGGAAAGGGGGGCAGCAAGAAATAGGGGGTCAAAAAAAGTGCCTTTCCCATGTTAATTTCCATAGAGATTTTAGACATGGTTACAGCCCGAACCGCTGAATGGAATTACACTAAATTTGGCAGAAAGGTAGCTCTTGGTCCAGAAAGAACTCTTTTTGGTATTTGGTGTAAATGCGTTCAATAACTTTTGGCATATTAACTGAAACCTACAATTTTATATCTAGGGATGCGGCTCCTTCTTGCATTTGTGAATCCATGCGTCAACTGCAATGCCGTAATTGCTTGACCGCAAACTGAGAGGAACGTTGCACCTTCCATTTGGTTCATAGGGACTCAGATCCCAGCGGGGAAAATAAAGTTAAAAAGTAATAGAAGGGGTCAGGGTGGAGGTACCCTGACCCCATGGGACTAATAGAGGGGTCTGTGAGGGACCCCTCATGGGCAAGAAATAGTCCCATAAACTTTTTTTAATCACTCGAGGATTCATGGATCCTCCCTGGATTTGTGTGCATTTGTGGAGACAGACCTAAATTTAAAGAAACATGTACTCACTCACAGCCACTCAAACACCCAAGCAGCCACTCACACACACACTCACAAACCCTCAAAACCACTTACACACCCACTCATAGACCCACACAGCTTTCATACTTTCACTTACACAACCACTCATGCACCCACTCACATACCCATATAGACACTCGCACACCCACTCACAGAACCTTAAATCTGCTCACACAGCCACTCGCTCACCTACTCATGCATCTACAAAGCCACTCCCACACCCACTCGCAGACCCACACAGCTGGTCACAAATGCACTCATACATCTACCTCCTATTCACACACCTACTTACACACCCACACAACCACTCACACACCCACTAACACACCCCTTCACACACCACGGTTACATGGATGTTCTAGTTAGGAAAATAAATGTAAAAAACCTTAGAAATTCACCCAAAAAACAAAGGTTACAGGTATGTTGTAGTTAGGTTCAGATTTTACACACACAAAACCATACAAATTCAACAGTTATAGTTATATCAAGTAACTATAACTCGTGCCCTAATGTAACTATAACTCACCCTCCCCATGCACTGCTAATTACTCCACACACATATTACATCACTCATGACAACTTCTACGACATCATTCATAATATTACTGCGACATTTGCAGTGAAGTTATTGATGAGAACTGTTCATGGCTGGAGTGCAAGTTAAGACATTATCCAATAACTGTAAATGTTTTCTAAGAGTTTATGATTCTTAAACATATATACTAAGCTACTTCAAAAGTTACATTTGTATACCATGTGTACTACTACTGAGTGATACTACTTCTAACATAAATTATGTGAGTGGCTGTGCCACTGTATGTATCCTTCTGTGAGTGGCTGTCTGAGTGGCTATATGGGTGTGTGAGTGGCTGTATGGGTGGATGAATGGGTGTGTGAGTGAGTGACTATGGGTAAGTGAGTGGGTTTCTGAATGGCTGTTTGCGCGAGTGACTTGGTTTGAAAGTATCTGTGGGGGGGTGTGAGTTGGTGTTTGAGTGGGTGTTTGGTTAAGTGAGTTGGTGTGTGAGTGGCTGTATTGGAGAGTGTCTGTCAATCGCTGCATGGGTGAGTGCTTGTATGTATGTGGAAAAGCATATGTTAGTGATTGTGTGAGTGCTTGTATGGGTGAGTGGCTGCATTGAAAGACTGTATGGGTGAGTGAGTGGGTATGTGAGTGGCTTTATTGGTGAATATGTGGTTGTGTGAGTAGCTGTATAGGTGAGTGTGTTACTGTGTAAGTGACTATAGGTAAGTAACTGATTGTATGAGTACTGTATGGGTGTGTAATTGATTTTGTGAGTGTCTGTATGAATTAGTCAGTGGGTGTGTGATTGGCTCTATGGATAGTGACTGGTTGTGTGAGTATTTGTATGAGTCTGTGAATGGGTATGTGACTGATTGTATGGGTGTGTGAGTGGGTGTATGAGAGGCTGTATAGGGATGTGAGTAGGTGTGTGAGTGATTCTGTAGATGATGTCATCAGTGATGTCATTTGAGATTTTATCAGTGATGCAACTGACCATGTCATGAGTGATGTAATATGTGAGGTCATAAGCAGTTCATTATGGGGCCGTAAGTTTCAGTTAGCTCGGCTAACTATAACTGCTGAATTTCACTGGATTTGTATAAGTGAAATCTGAGCTTAACTATAATGTCCCTGTAACCTTTGTTTTTTTAGTGAATTTCTAAGGTTTTTTGAATTCTATTTCTGAAGGATAATGTCCCTGTAACCTTTGGGTTTTTTCATGGAATTTCAATGTTTAAAAAAAAAAAAAATTCCCAACTGTACCCTGTAACCTTTGAGAGTAGGTGTGTGAGTGACTGTATAGGTAGGTGACTGGGTGTGTGAGTGGCTGTATGGGTCTGTGAGTGGGTGTGTGAGTGGTTTTATGGGTATGTGAGTGGCTGTATAGGTCTGAGTGGGTGTGTGAATAACTGTAAGGTTGTGCACATGGCTGTGTGAGTGGAGGTGTGATTGGGTGTGTGGATCTGTGATTGGGTTCATGAGTGTCTGAGCGAGCGAGTGAGTGAGTGCATGATTGTCTGATCAGGTCTTTGCGTCTTTGAGTGGCTCTGTGAGTGAGTGTCTGAGTTGGTCAATCAGTTGGTGCCTGAGTCAGTGAGTGGGATTATGAGTCTCTGAGTGGGTCTGTGAGCGTGTGTGGGGTCTGTGAGTATGTGTGTGTCTCTTAACTGGTCTGTGAGTCTATACATGAGTGCCTGAATGGGTCTGTGAGTGGGTGCATGAGTGGGTCTGTGAGTTGATGAGTGAGTGAGTCTGTGAGTGGGTGCATGAGTGGGTCTGTCAGTGGGTATGCACTAAAAAAGGATAGGGGCACATGGGCCCCACCTGGAGCTCCTCAAAATTAGGAAAAATAATCCAAACGTATTCTCCCGCGCTTCTTCACATTTGAGTTGCCGGGTGGGCCAGGTTCCGGGGGCATGTAGGCTGAAAAACAGAAAAGGAGGGGGGCACATGGGGCCTTCCTCTTAGACTCTTTTTATCTCCGGGAACCACCACCTCCCCAGGGCTTTCTTTAATGTATTGTAGGGGGCAGCGCGGATCCCACTCCATTGGACATATTGAGCCCCGGATACCACTGCCTCTGCAGGGCTATATTTTTTCAATGGAGGGGGTTCATGCAGACCCCCACTCCTATGGCAGACCACCACCTTCCTGCAGCTAAATTGAAAAACAAGTGAGGGGTCCCATGGACCCCCCAGTCCTCGGGGATAGCCAAGTCTCGGGGGCCTATAAGAAAAAATACTGGGAGGGTGGCCCCTTCCAGGCTGATTTCGTCCCCAGGCTCGGCCAAACTTCAAGTGATGGGGGAGGGGGGAGGTGCGCAGCCCTAGGCCATAAAAAGAAATGAGAAAATAGTTCCAAGCTGTAAATGATCACAGCTACTTCCATGCCTGCATCAGAACAACCTCAGCATAAAAGATATGTATAAACGAGAGCTCCAATCACATGAAACTGAAGCCTACTGTTTAGCAGTTCTCAGTCCTGAGGATAAACCCATAACTTTGTCCGGGTTCGAAACTCGTCAACAGTAAAATACACCAAGGAGAGTGCGGGCAAAAAGTTTTGTAGGACACAGAGCATCACTTATTGGTAATTTATTGGTCCCTGTTGTTCACCTTTTGTGTCATCCCAATGCTTCCATCCCCTGGTTTTGTCCATTAAATAGAGGCCTGCACTTCTATTGAAATTACACATAGGCTCCTTTTGGGTGTTGAAATTGTGAACTGTGATATATGTTCATGCATATTTAAAGCGTATGTGGCAAAATTGATGTCTATTCACTGTTTAAGGAACTGTGTTGTTTTGTTTTGTGGCACATGGCCTGCAAATAGCAGTCTTTGAAGTAAACATTGTTGTTTGTTGGTTCCTATGTCTATGACAGACGCCACATAAAATAATCAATAATCTTGTTTTGATAAATAATGATGAAATAAATGGTGACCATGGTAATTGAGTTTCGTGTTCACGAACATGAAATATTGTTGTTGTGAAGTAACATCAGTACTGGTTCTATTGTTTTGTATTTTACCTTTAGAGTGGCCTAGCCTTGCTGACATTAAATTGGCCCAACCTCTTGTTAGCGTTTCAATCTTCTGAAAGTGACATTTTCAAAATGGTAATTACAAATCAGACTTTACCATCAAAGAGGGTTTTTCATATACCAAACATGAACTGGCCCCTTGTTCTCAATCAAAGATTAGCAAATATGAAATATAATAAGGCAACCCAGTGTTATCCTATGGGACAGGTCGACCTAACAGTAGTGAAAAACAAATTTAGGAGTTTTTTTACTACCAGGACATGTAAAACCTAAAAGTATATGTCTGATCTTTTTAATTACAATAATCCTATCCTAAGGCTACCTAGGCCTGCCTTAAGGATGACATATCGACAATAAAATGGGAGTTTAAGGCTTGGCAAGTGGGTTATATTGCTTAGTGGAACTGGCTGACTAAAGCTGCAATGGGACATGTTTTAAGGTGCTGCTTAAGTGGGTGGCACAATAAGTGCTGCAGGCACACTAGTAGCATTTAATTTACAGGCCCTGGATATATGGTATACCACTGTAAAAGGGGCGTACAAGTAAATTAAATATGCCAATCATGTGTAAGTCAGTCAAATCATGTTTAGGGGAGTGGGCACAAGCACTTTGTGCACTCAAACCAGTGTTAGAGTCCTAAGACTGATAAAAACGAATTTCAGCACAAAAATGGAGGTACGTAGTCAAAAGATTTGGAGGAAGACCACCCTAAGGCTAACTTGTCTAACAGATTTTTAGGTCGAGCCTAGAGCTAGCGCGCATGCGCTGCTCTGCAAGGCTTATTGTTGAGGAGTAGGTGAATAGAAGCTCCGCCCACTCTCCGCCCACATTTGCCATTGGTTTGTATCATTGTCTGTCGTAAATGCTGGCTTCTGGTTCGTAGATAGGCTTGTTAGTCCCTTCTTAGTGCTTCCTCCTCTTCATTTGTCACCTCCCATGTCGACTGGCCCCTTTACTTCGGTTATTACATGGTACGTGTTATCATTTCTTTAATGAAGTTTTCCTACTACAAGCATGACGTGCTTTGGTGCCTTCTTTACTCCCCCCTCCATCCCGTTGTCCATGCCTTTTCCACCCCCCGTCCGCCCTCCCGTTGTATATGCCTTCTGGCCTCTCAGGTTTAAAGTATTGAAACCTTTATCTGGACCTAACAGGTTAGTGATTTTATTACTTGTGGTGGACTACCACCGACCCCCAATTAATAATTCACTCTCTAACATGTCGCTTTACTCATAAGCACAACTGTTTATTTGCTGGTGGTATTCGAGCCTATGCTGAAGGCTGTCTGCCAGGGCTGAAATAACAGGTTTACCTATTGACCAGTTTATAATCTTCAATGTATCAATCTTTGGAGGGAAGGAAGTCTGAGTTGACTATGCCAGGAATGGAATGTTTGAGCTTCAGACCATCACGCTTGTCAGCGCTGAGCCATTAATTAACTGAGCCCTGCTGCTAGCTCTCTGCATTAGGTACAGAAGGAGTGGGATGCCATTAAAGAGGTGATGGTGGTAAAGCAATGTATATAAGGTTTTGAACAAAAAGTACATTCAGATGGACTTCATAAATAGTCCCACATGGCACAGTTGCTGGGTTATGAATACTAATGCACCAACATTTCTCACAGGGACAAAGTAGGAAAGGTTGGCACATGCAATCACAGTCTTTGGCACAACTTAATTTTGGTGGCAGGTATTTAGAATGGTGGCTAGAAAAAAATGGATAATTAATTTTTTTTTTAAATGTATTTATTTATTTATTATTATAATGATAAACAAAAAGTCTCATTACAATGCGGCCTCTCGCCTACAACCCTTAGGGCTGGCAGGTCACCAATCCACAATAGTTCACACAGCTTTTCAGCCAACAACCCAATGGGCAGGCAGCGTATATTGAGCACAGTGAGCCGGTAGCCATTCTCTCTCAGTATTCATGGTGCGCCCGAACCCAGGTCATTGATAAGTTACAGTGCGTACAGAAAGCCTCCCAAATCAATACACCTATGCAGCACCCTATTTATGAAGGAATATACTGTAATCCAGTGCATGTGATCTCCTCCCACTCATGTAGAGCCAGACCAATTCTTCATCCCTACACTGCTTGCCCATTGCACCAGGCGCATAGCGTCCCGTTCAGCTGATTGGCCAGATAAGTGCCAGAGCATGTGTCCCCTGTACAGTAAATTAGGGTCCAGTAGCGGGAGTATTAGTATCAGTAGTAGATTGTGTTGTCTCATCAATGGAGAAGTCTTTGGTGAGCAGGTATGTGTTGTATAATCCCCAGAAGTTCTTGGGTCTGCTCCTGGGTGGGAGCAACTCACTGAAGGTCTCAGTTTGGGTACTGCAGTAAAGCATGTCGTGTGACCATTGCACTAATGTGGGTACCGGGCCCTTCAGCCAACACATCGCCACTCATCTCTTCGCCACCAGCAGCCCCATGTCAGTCTACGGACCGCCTTTGGTAATCGTTTAGAATACAACAGTAGGGCCAAGGCCGGGTCCGGTGTGAGTTCCGAGACCACCACCCTCCCCAGTTCCTGAAAGATCGACTCCCAATATCTATACACCGCTGGGCATTGCCAAGCCAAATGTAGAAAATCTGCCAGCTGCCCTTGGCACCTGTCACAAGATGAGTCTTCTCTAAGCCCATATCTACATAGTCTCTCTGGGGTGTAATATACTCTGTTCAAATACTTGAAGTGGACTAGTCTATGCCTACCATGCAGCGAGATTTGCTGTGTGCTGGTGCAGCAATAGGCCCACATAGAGTCATCTATCTCCAGGTGCAGGTCTCGTTGCCACGCCAACCTAGCTTTCGTGTAGCGATGCGCTCTATGAGACATTGACAATTTGTATACGTTAGAAACCACCTTTCGTGGCATTTTAGCTTTAATAATATAAGACAGTTCCGGCATCTCAAGAGGTTCCTGTAAGTCGTCCCCCAGTACCTCCCGTAGAGCTCTATGCACCCTGTGAAACTGGAATCTCTGTAGCAGTGTGCTATCCCCTGCTACTCCCTCCACGTCCTCCCATGTCCGCACCACACCATCACGGACCAATTCCCACACAGTTGTTACTTTCAAGGCCTGTAGCGCTTGAATCACCCCTTTGTCCCTGCAAGGTGTTAGCCAAAGAGCCCATTCTATGGGCATAACTGCTTCATTTTTTTTAATTACAAGCACATACCTTCCTAGACGCAATTATGTGTTTTAAAAAGCAATAATATAGAGGAAGGGAGGAGAGGACTTCCACATCCAGAGGAGGGTAATTTAAGTCTTTCTTAGGTTGTGAACTGGTACATTTTCAGTATTTTCCTGAGCATGCAGAGTTCTGCTTCATTAGAGGTTGGCATGTAAATGCTTAGTTCAGAGGTTTCTTGGCAGTGTATATTTCCTTCTGGGAGGTAGGTTTGCTCCTTAGATAGCAGGAGCTTTCAGCAGTTGCCCTTATGCATGCTGGTATGAAGTTGCTTGGTGAATCAGATTCTAAACTGAATTGTAGCCTGTAAATGGAGGTCATTAGATGTGTAGTAATGCGCTCAGCTTTTGTGTCACCTGTTACCAAGAGCTCAGCTGCGTGTAGCGTGGATGTGAATGGTGCTTTTGGTAAAATGTCCTTACATTTTCCTGTTTGACATGAAGCAGGAGCACTGATTTTGTTGTGTCAATAGATGTAATTAGAATATTACTTAAAGTATTTTAGAAGTGGATGGCCATAAAAGTGCTTCTTGATTCGCATCATTAATCACACTGCCAGCTACCAGCAGCATGTTCTGGCAGACTTCACAGATGCCATCAAAACCTAAAGGTAATAGGCCATGCATTGTTGTGTTCCTAAATTCCTTGTAGAGGAACAGAAAAATGCGTGATAACAGAAGTACAGTGGTGACAAGGACATACATTGGTAATAAGTAAGAGACAAATTATTTTTTAAAGTTATAATCTGAAGCAGGCGATTCATTTGGTGAGCACTGGGCTGGCCAAGTATGTGGTGTGCTGATGTTCAAATGTCTAGCGATGCTCAATATATTTTTAGACCATTACTTGATGGCCAAACAGAAAACACAATTTCTTAGGTGGGAAGGGTACAGACCCCTAATTATCTGCGATGTGGAGAGAGTGTGATTTCCTTCTTCAACACCATATGGGAGTGCCCCAGGATACAAACATACTGGTTGGAGGTGACCTCAGGGATGACTTCCATCATAGGGGGAGGCAGATCCTGTGCACCCCCAATTTCTTGTGTTGGGATGTCTGAATTAGGTGGAGTTGCCCTGGAAACAGCTTCTCTTCTGCTGGGATTTGCCATGACACAGCGAGACATAGCCAAGGGATGGGGAAGCCCCGCCCCTCCTAAAATAAGTCAATATGTGATTAGCATGATGCAGAGCGGGTGGTCTGTATTGCGAGGGGCTGCTCAGCAAATTTCAAAGAATATGGGAATCATGGCGAGATCGCTATGGCTTAGAATGGGAGCCCGGAAGATGCCCAATAGCCCAGGCACAAAGGGGTAATGCCCTGAGAGAGGGGCGATCATGCAAATCACCAAGGGAAGTGCCCAAAGCCATGTAGGGGAGGAAAAGGTTGTGAGTGTTACTCATTCACCTGGACTGCATTTCCATGTAACTGTTGAATGGTGCTCCATTGTACTTCGCCCATGAATGTATGTGCATGTAGCATTTAATTAATCCACAATGCAAATGCTGAGTTTCTTTTGTGTTGTTGAAAAAACAAAAATTAATAAAAACAGTTAAAAAAAAAAAAACATTTCTTACAGATGTCTTGAGGTTCACAACTTCTCCAGAGCCAGGAAGATAGAGTTGCTAAATCCATTTGTCACAGACTGGGTCTTACCAACCAATAGTAGCATGGCAACTGGGAATAAAAATTGTATTTATGGTTGCAAAGATTGTTTACAGCGTACTGTGCATGCTTTGGAGAAGTGTGGCTCACTGGTTAGAGTAGTCAGACCTGGAAGCAGAGGTCAGCCCGGGACCAGGGTTCAATTCCCGGCTCGGCTGGGTCTTGAGTCCATAGACTCGATAATTCTCGCTCCAGTGCATACTCGATTCATGGGTTCACACTCTGCGACTCTGGGCAATAGCTTGCTTAATCTCCACAATGGCCCCTCGCGGCGGGATGCCTGGCATTCACCTTGTGGATGCCCTGCTGGGTTATCTCACAGGGGAATACCAGGACGGGTTCCCTAAGCAAGCGCTTAGAGACCGGTTGGTGATTTGCGCTATATAAATATCTGTATATTTACATTTACATTTACATTTACTTTGTGATGACCGGGCTACCTGGAGATCGTAATTCATTAAGACTAATCGTACCTCAACCCCCCCCCCCAAGCCCCCCCACACTCCGGTTGTGCTGTTTTCAAGATTGTGCATCCCTCAGAATTGATAGATTTAGACAACGAGCTGAAATACCATTATCAAGTACTCTGGGCATTGTTAAGGCCTTTTGTGGCAAATGTCTAATGTAACTACACAGACTGACACCGCATTACAAGGCTCAGAGGTTTTTCGGTGTGCATCAGCTCATCTAATTGATGGAAGAGTGTTTGAATCCAAGCATGAGGGCAGAATTACGTGTACTCCAGGAAAGGCCTAGAAACTGAACTCTCCATGTTCACATTCAGCTGAACCTTTCGTACCCTGGATCTGTGGCCAAAGATATTTCATTGGGCCCTTCATCACTAACTAGCTCAACACCTCTACCATTCACACAGACACTGTAACTCCTTGTAGCACACACCAAGGGCATCAATCATTAGATCTGAAGAACAGTGACCAGGAGATAAGACACACCCACATGATGCCTCTCCCCAAGGAGTGAGCTGCCCCCAAAACTGGGCTTCTTCAGCTGTCACTGCAAGGAGGTTATCTACAATGGTCACTCGTACATCATATAACTGGTCATTATATACACATGGTGAGAGCATGAAGAAGATGCACCTTTTTCGACAAATACTAGTTTTAACCATAGCAATACTACATTTTCCTTCTTTTTAAGACACTCTCTACTTTTAAAAGCTAATCCAGTGCAGCTTTAACTTAGAAGAATATGTCAGTAGAAACTCAGACTTGAGGAGAAAAACACTATGAAAGAGTTCTCCATTCCTGTGGGTAAAACATGTAATAGTGAGGGAATCCTGCTGCCCATAATTACCAGGCCCCTCGGTATCAAAATTCCCAGATAAGCTATCACCCCAGCCTAGTAATTCTTCAACTACAACATGTTAGAATTTAGAGTGTTTTAACATGAACCAGTCATAAAAGGGTTTTTAGCAGCAGAGAAGGTATCTTTTTTTTTTTTGTCTCACCCTTTTGTGTGACTTGAAATGGTGGAGGTGAGAGTGCATTAGGTTGTGAAAATTTGTGGATAGCTAGTATTTGGATGCTATATGCTCTGGTGGGTTTCTGCACTCCTGCAGAAGAAGCAGGAAAGCACAGGTGACAGGAGGGCCATGTTAGTCCAAAGGGGCAGTGAGTGGCTCAGGAATATGTGAGGCTCCTGCGACACTGGTGGCACGGCGCAAGGAGTTGTACAAAAACCTCTGCAACAAGGCAACCATGTACTTAGGAGACCACATGGCTACAGCGTGCAGTAAGGCACTGCAAAATTTGCCCTTGGCTTTCAGCACCTGCAGCATTGAAGCCCTGAAAGTGAAGCAAGCTCCTACAAAGATAGTGTGTACAGTTCTTCACAATAGGTACGAGACTGGAGCATTGATGCGGAGGTAAAGTTAACTTTAAGTAGTCTACCTGTATAGACCCATAGAGGAGGCTCATGATGGTGCACACAGGAATTTGTGACATATTCCCTTTATAGGCATCTGGTTGTCAAATTACTGGCAATGGGCCTGCTGCAATTGAGACACCTCTGAGGACAGAGGTAAAAGATAAAGGAAAGTAGGGAGTGGAAACTGGTGTTTAAGTGGTGCATTTAACTGAACAGCAGAAGGACATAGAAAGTGGCACATGGAGGTCAATTTTACAGCAAATTTGTATCTTCATAGGTAGAAAGGGTACGTGGAAATTGCGTGCCAGGATGCATTGATGGAGGAGTGTTCTGCTAGATAAGAGATTGCCAGGAATATATTTATTAGATGTGTGCATCACTAGAGTATTATGGATTGGATTTGCTGAAGTAGAGGAAAACTATGCTTCTTCAGTGACTTAACGCCTGGCTTGGTTTTTTGGGTGTGTGCTTGGTGTATTAATTTTTTTCTTTGTTTTAATATTTCCCATAGAATATTTGCTCACAAAGTCCGCATGATGGAAGCAGTCATGGTGCATCTACCTTTGTCCAGGGCAGGTTAATAGCTTCTTTCTTGGAAACGGCGAAAGAGGATATTTGAAAATTTACTTTGTCACCAGTGGAGGGAAAATATACTCTACAGCAATGAAACTGAATCTCTTGCATAATTTGGGGATAGAAGGTTCTCAATACTTAGGTTAGCCTTCCCAAGATTGTGCCAGTGATGCATGTGTCCTGTCAGTGTGAATGTCTAAGTGTGATTTGGTTTTGGTCCAAGAATCAGAGTATAGGAAAGGAACAGATTTTTGTAACAGTGCAAGGAAAGATTGAATGTTTTGGTATTTACACAACAGCTTTCAGGCGTTTTACACTCACTTGAAGCTTTGATGATCATCATCTTACAGACTCCCTAATTTGTGATCAATTGGTCCAGTGCTCATAAAGCATGTGTTTAGAGACAAAGTTATTGACGAAATAATTCAAGTCTTAAGTTGGCCTCAGCTATTGTGAAAGAGTAGAGCATTTGGCTCTGTGTGAAGGAGATAAGAGCCCAAGCGAGTGGGGATATGTGATGATAGGAACAAAAGAGAAAAGGGGTGAAAAGTGACGTAAATTGAGGTGATCTAGTTGTTGAACAGTAGGGCATTTGTATGTAATCATTCTCTGTTATGTCTCACATTCTGGGTGTCGTACGTTCCCAACGATGAAGCACTGTGTCAGAGTTTGCAAAAGAAAGATGTAAATTGTGAAAGGTGATGTGGAGGATGTTGAGATGGTATAGATAGCTTCAGGACAAATCTGACATGCTAGAGGAAGCTAAATGCTGAGATGCTGAAGGGTGAATTGGGATCGAATGAGGGGACAGTAGTGCTGTTGGTAGAATCGTCTCAATTCATAAGAGAATAGACCTTTGAGAATGTTTTTGGTAAGGGTGGCATTCTTTTTGTGCAGTGGAGAAGGTGTACATGACATGGCAAGAAAAGGAAATTATCAGTTGGTTTCGCGAAATGGGTGGCTGGCTGCATCCCAGTTCTGAGGAGCTGATAATGTTTGTTACTGGATCCATAACAGATGTGGATGGTATTAAATATCGTTAGCATTATGGAGGAGCATTTAATGCATTTTGAGGACTGCATTGTCTTTGAAAAGGGGTTTCATCCGGTTGTGATCAAAGTGCGTCCAGTGGAACACTTGATGAGAGGACATTGGAGGAGTTAGAAACCTGATGGCGAAATGTTATTTGAACAAATAGAATCATCAGAATAGATGCTCATGCCCCTCCTATTAATTGTAGCAGCTAAGGCTGTTACGAAAGGTTTTTATGTGTGTGGACCCCAGTGATTTAAATATTAATATTTACATAGGTAGCCAAAAATTGCCTTCTATCTAAGCGATAACGCTATTGGTAGAGAATACGGGTTGTAGTGTCATTGACCTCTTGTAAGCCAACCACCAAGTAAGTGGATTTGCATGAGAATCCTTTGCTTCTTGTGTAATGTCTCAAGGCTGTTAAGATTTTGCTGCATGCCCTTTAGTTTGATGGTGGTAGCTGGGTTTCCAGTATGTCATAGAGACCACTCATTACAATGTAACTGGTGCATCACAATTTGAGTTGTCCTGGGGAATGAAAGTAATTAATGAGTTACTGCTGAAATTCTTGAAGGAGGCTGAGCAAAGTTGGAGGAATGCAGAAGCTTGAAGAGGGTGTGGAGTTAGTCTTTAAAAAACATTTTCATGAAGATGGTGTGTCCAGGCTCAATTACTTAATTGAAGACTTGCTTCTGATGACACTTGGTGGGTGGGTGGCATACCAGTAGTTTACTGCCTAACAGTTTATGCAAGTGTATGATAGACTTGTTTTTTGCAAGTATCAATCTAATGACAAATATATTCCATAGTGGGTCTACTTACCTGGTTAGCCTCCACATAGGCAGATGTTTTATTCCATAATATTTCAAGTATGGAGCTTTACATTAAGGGTATTAGTTGTCACAAAGTAGGCAATCCTTAAATTGTGCATCACAAGGAATATACAATGGTGGATCTGGTTGAGTGATGCAAACAGACTAGAAACTATGGAAAAGGTTTACATAACCCTAGTTCCACTCTATTTTAGTTTCGAGTCAAGCAATCCAAAGCTGCTCGGTGTGTAGGGGGTACGTAGGGGGTACGTAGATACAGGGGAGCGAACACAGTCTCAAAATTCAAAGTACGTTCAATAGCAGAAATAAATGATTGTGCAGTCAAATAAGTAGTATTTCTATACAAACACAAAAAGTCAAATATGGCATACACGAACAATACAAAACAAAACCTGAGTTCAGGGCTTTAGTGTTCAATAGGCAGGTCCCGGAGTCCCACTCCCTCTCACTAGCGATAGTGGTTATTCTCCATTCACTATGGGAAACATTCAAGTTAGGCCCTACTAGCAGCCTGAGACTCAGGGTCCCACTGCGACTCTGTTCTAAAATATTTTCCAGCTATCTAGTAGACAAGTTTCCCCGGGGCTTCCTGGCCCTTCGATCGACCTTACCTGCACCAGCAGGGATTCTCTGACTGGAGCCCACAAGAGCTTCTCTTTCAAAGGTGTGGCAGCCGCAGTGGCTGCTTATGGTGAGTAGCACACACACTGCTCTTCATGGGCCATGGCAGGGTATCCTCGGCCCTCCTTCGATGCAACAGTAAGTTTCTTTTGGTCTACCCCACCATTGGGGGGAGCGAACAGAATTCATTGGCTGTGGGTTCTAGTTCTTAGTCTGGGCTTGGGCTGCACTGCTCACCACAGCGGCCTCTCTTCACAACAATGGTATCAACCAGGCTATGATCCTTGTCTTGTCTGGTGCCATTTCTGGAATACATTGTCACAACACCTGCTTGTCACTTGGGCAACAGCCCTATTGTCACAACTTCAGGTTCCTCTTTATGGTGGCCCCCTCTGGCATACAGTGTCACTGTCTTAAACACCATACATGGGCGAAGGCCCCAATCTTCACGGCTAACTTCATGGTGGCCCAGTCTGGCATAGGCCACAGCCGACTTGAGCCAGCACATGGGCAACAACCTGATTGGTACAGCAGCCATCTTCTCACACCTTGCTACAGGGATCCACTAGCCAGGATCCCCCACTGAACCCTGGTTCCTCCAGGACTATTTTCTCCCTCCAAGGGCTCACTGGTCTTGAAAAGCAGGCAGGCACTGGTGTTCGAGGTTTCAGGTGCAGGAGGTTTTGGATGTCTCTGGGTGATATACCCTCACCCAGCAGAGAGACTGAGAGGCATTAGCCTCCAGCCCTTGTCACAGGCTTCTCTTTCTTGCGCAGCCCAAGTGCAAGCTGCTAGATACTTGACTATTATTGGGACCTCCAGCTCCTCTTCCTATTGTCCATTTTCAGACACCAAATGTGATTTAGGATCAGAGCCTTTGAAGTGTGTATTGGGGGTCTACTTCCTTTCGATGTACCCTCTGCTCTTCCTCCATAAAGCAAGTCTGTCACGGACCCACAACACAGGCCATGGTTCACACCTGGATGTCAGCCAGAGTGATAAATGTGTTGAAAAATGACCTCAGGGCCTCTGCCCTACTCTTCATGATTCTCCCACCAGTCCCATCTTCTCTTGAGATATGCCCAGACCTTTCCCTTAATCAAAGAGCACCCTCTGATGTGTATTGGACAGTCATGACTCTCCTTCATCCAGTGTGTCCCACTCAGCTCACAGGAACGCAGCAATCCAAAAATCTGTCTGGGGGGGATTCCTCTATCTCCTCATGCTCTTCCAGTCAGCCCTGGATTCCCTCAAAATGGAACCCAGAATCTTCCATGTATTGTGCCATTCACAGGCACACATATGTCTAGCACATGCTTACAAATCACATGCCCTTCACAGCACTACATACTAACTTGATGTTGGCCAAATGTGTGTTAAGCACAAAGCAGCTGAACTTCACGAGTGAGCCTGTAGGCCTCATCCCAGTGATTCAGGTAAAAAGGCCTGTTCACTTCTACTGATGACTACACGGTATGCTGCCACCCCCACACTCATGCTACTTAACTAGTGGCAAAGGCTATCAAGGTAGTGTTTTAGGCGTCCCTCCCTGCCCAAAAAGACTACAAGCCTATTTCATGGTGAGACATTATTGAAGCTGAGTCACCACGCGAGGGACTTTTCCATCCCAGTAATGTTATTAACCACAACATTCTGGTTACATTTAATCTTGGGTACAAACATAACAAATGTTTTTGGCATTTTTGGTTTGTGTGCTTGCCTTTTAATATGACTAGGTTTTGATTGGCTTTCCTAATTTGTTCTGTATTGCTCTTAAAAAAAAAATCGTTTTAGTGATATTTCTAACCAATCCGATCAAATCAAATTATGGTTTAAAGTGCTAAAACCCCAAAAGGGCGCATGCATAACTATTAGCAATAGGGACCTTATTGAGTATTTCATTTTATATTTGTTAATTTGGTGTGGCGAGGGATGTCTCGTTTTTCTTTTGTGGGCTCACATTTCCATGCCTTTTATTGTGGAGGTCATTTGAATGAAACCTTATAAGGATGAAAGGTTTGCAAGACAAGAGGACTGTATTTTGTGGGATGACTAATCAAGAGACGTTTACTGTGGAAATACACAAATTGTTCCACAGAGGCACAAATCACCTGCGTGATTGATTGAGACGTTTTAGTTAGAGTAATTTATAGCGAATTCCTTCCTCTCTTTGATCTCAAGGAAGTGTGTTGTAATGTAGAATGATATCCTCTCTAACTGTTCCTCTATCATAATGTTTAATCTTTCTTCTATTTAACCCCTTCCCCGCTCATGACGGGACCACTCCGTCATGAGCCACGGGTGCCGTGTGCTCATGACGGAGTGGTTCCGTCATGCTGCGGCCGTTGGCGGCCGCTCCGCCAACGCGGCGCTAATTCCCCGCCTGTGCGGGCGATTAGCGCAGTGGCCGGAGACGTGACGGAACCACTCCGTCATGAGCACAGCTCACCCGTGGCTCGTGACAGAGTGGTTCCGTCACGAGCACAGCGCCACCGCAACTGCCCCCAAACCCCCCCAGCGCCGCGGCAGAATTCCTGCCGCGGCGAAGGGGTTAAACTCTGTGTTGCAGGTTCCAATGTTAACTTCAAACAGGCTTAACATACGGAATGTTTGACCGGCTGTTGCTGTCATTTTCTGCCTGACTTTCGCTGATGATGTATTTTATTTTACTCCTCCAATAAAATGATATTGCGCGTGCATTGTGGCCATTCACCTTAACAAGCATCACAGTGTAAAAGGGGGGACTGGCAACATCTGAGCAGCTTATGCGAGCGAACGGCCCCAGAGACTGTATTGGTCAGAGAGCAGTAGGGAGAGATAGAGGAAGCTGAAGAGAGTATAATTTTGGAAGCTTTGAACCGGGAAATAATACATATTGACGTCTGCCTTTCACTTCCTTGTTAGGTCGAGTATTCAAGACCTCTTGTATATACTTTAGTATATACCTATATGTGTATGTACTTTGTGGGCTCTGGAGATCAGTCCTAGGACTTGTCTGCTTCCGCTTAGCAACTTTTTTCTGTTCAACTGCCTCTATTTAACTGTCTTGATAGAAAACGACCAGCAGAGGTCAGTAAAATACCAGAATTGCTTTCTGCTTTTTCAACTGCCTCTATTTAATTTTCTTGATCGAAAACGACCAATAGAGGTCAGTAAAATACAAGAATTGCTTTCTGCTGAAGGACTTTCTTTTTTTAAATTTTCTGGCAACTACTTTCTTGAGAGAAAACGACCAGCAGAGGTCAGTAAAATACCAGAATCCCTTTAGCATTCTCTAGATTCCAGTCCATAGAAATTATCTTCCACAAGCACCCCTAGGGAATAATATTTTTTTCAAATCTTGTATTTTCTGTGATATGACCACTGAAGGCCCTGATTTTATATTAAAAACAGAGCATTGGACTATACAATTTCCAGCTGAACTGCAATATTTCTCTCCATGTGTTCCCATACCTGGCGTGTCACGCAGTTTGGTGCTCACTTTCCCACCATTTTAAAGAAACGTAGATGTTTCAGCACTCGGGCTGCATAGCTAAATACAGATAAGGTCCCAAAGGTGAGATCGATTGCATTGCAAATGCTTATTTTTATTATAGAGATCTTGATCTTCTCTAGACACAGGATTTACATGTTGAGAATGTGAACCTTTAAGCACCTATGCCGGGCTCGCTGGATAGCACTGGCTGTACATGCAGCGAACAAATCTAGAAAATGTGGACTCCTACTTATGCAGATTTTAAGCGCACCAAACGGTATTGTGCAAACAAACAGATGGGAGGAAATGCTAGCATATGCTGAAGTGGGCACATTATGGTGATGATGTTATGACAGTCCAGTGCTGATTGCCTAACCAGTCAGATCTGTATTTCAAGTAAACATGTGCACCATAGCAATATGACCGGCATTTTCGAAAGTATAGAAAATAACAATCCAATATGGCGACCTCTGCTTTTAGCTTTGCCAATGTTTCTGACACTAGCATAAGTTGGCTAGACCAATAATGGCAGAGGTCAGCAGGCCAAACCAGGCAGCCAGCTCAAGAGAGGCAGAGGGAGAGTGAGGCAGGGGCGGCTGTAGGGAGACCATGAGTAGCAGCAGTGGTCGATGTCAACTGAGGAATGGGGTGGAGTGTGGGGAGAGATCAATGAGCAGCATGCAGTGGTGAGGAATGAAATGTTTACTGGAGAGACAATGATGGGGAGAGGAACAAGGGAGAGAGATACAGACATATAACGAGAGGAGCAGGGCATGCACCCTCATCAAGTACTGAAGCTGAAAACCCTGCCAAAAATGAAAACATATTTCCCTGATATTAGCAGTATAAGGAGACACTTAATCTATCAAAAAGTGGAGTGAAAAAGCAGTGGGAAAAATGCAAAAATGGGGAGGAAAGCTATTGATTCAAGAAGAGGCCGGTGAAATAGACAAGAAAGCCATCCAGTCACAAGCAAGGGGCAGACCCAAAGCCTATTCTAGGTATGTGGCAAAGTATTGATTGCAATGCTGTTTTCAACAGAGAGCTATCGTTGTCTGTAACAGGTAAAGGAATGCAGGTGTAAGGGACAGATGGCGCTACTTTTCCAACATATGTGCCCATGAACCCTCCTCAAAAAGAAGGCTCTAATGCAAGTGAAAGGGAAACTGAAGAAATTAAAAATCCCAGTCACCATCTGCCGCTCAGTTAAACTAAAAGTCAGGCCCCTAGATAAGATCATAGTGTCGTCTCAGAGAGAAGGCTTGAAAGCTAGAGTGGAGGGTTGGATTCAGTGTTGTTCAAGTAACTAGACTGTGGCTCTGAGGAAAGTATTTTACGGGAGGAGTTTAGTCATTATCCTTGGCTTTAATGTATTTTCCACATTTACATCACTTTGCAGTAATCCTTCCTGGGCCTCTCCCTGCTGTGTCCTACTTCTGCAGGCTTCAGTGCTTGTTATCACTAAACATGTGGAAGGATGTTGTCTGTAAAGTACTTATGAGGTTTATTCGTTGAATGATGTTGCCTTGTTTGCAACAATAGATGATTGTGGTCTGCAAGAGTTTTGTATATGTGTTTTGCACTGGTTGTGCATTTCACAATAAACATGCCCTGTTTATTGAGCAATAATATAACAGCGGTGCAGAGTGTACTACTATGTAACCGTGCCCTGCATCCAGAAGTTGATTGAAACTTCTGGGCTTTAAAAAAAAAAAACCATCTTTTTATTTGGGCTCACAAAAACAAATTGCTGTGAAGGTCTAGCGGCTGTCTCTTTCTGTGAGAGACGATTGCTTATCATCCTTATTTATTTGTTTTTGGCTTTTGTTGGGTTATCCATATACCATAAAGTGGGTAAACACAGGGTGTCAGATAAGACTGACAATGGTTGATGTAATCAGAAAAAATCCCTTCATGTGCTGAGGTAATACTAAGGCCCAGGGCCGGACTGGAAACCGCAATCAGCCCTGGCCGGTTGCTGCTTGTCTGGCTTTGGGCGGGGAGATGCGGGGTGGGGGGGGGGTGGGGACAGCCACAAAGCACTGCTCCCACTTTTCTTACAGGGGGACGATATTGCAGCACTACTGCAAAACCGGCGCCCTGTAACAAAAGCGCCCCCCGTGGCCACAAAACCGGCCCCACCCCTCCGGCTTACTGGGGAAATGCCCAGTGCCCACTACGGCCAGTCCGGTTCTGCTAAGGCCTTAGTAGAAATGTGCTTACTTGTGTTCATTCATCATCTGCTGCTTTACAGGGTTGAGCTAAGTCTTAGCAACATGACCAGGAACGTGTCAGTCAAGGGTAGGAGAAGGGAGGGCTTTTCATTAATGTATGAGGAGTAGAAGAAGTATATCTTCAGCTCCATGTGATGTTCGAATAGGTCACACATGAGTTTAAGATGTGCAAACAGAACCTCTCAGCAGGCCATTGAGCATGAATGTATCTGCTAATAAACTTAAATCTGTATGTTTGGGCAACTGGATAGAAACATCTGAGTGGTTGATTTCAAGTGTTTGGCTAGATCTTATGTCTGGAAAGCCTACATTGAAAATGCACCCAGGGTATATGCCATGCAGTGTCTGGTGCATTGTGCACAAAATCATAATTTCTTTTTTTTTTCAATAGCAGCAGCCAGTGCAGGACCTTCAGTGCAGGTGTGATGCGATCCTTGCACTTTAGGTGCCCTATGATCTTAGAATTTAGAGATTCATTTAAAATCAGAGAAGCCCATTTTGTGAGTCATCTCTAGAGGGAACTATATTGTTCCAACTTAGAGGTAACAACTATAAGGTGGTGCAGTGTTTTATTAGTACAGGCATTTAAGTGGGGTGCAATAGTGAGGATGATAGCCGAAAGCATTCCTATATTGCAAGCATTCTTTGTTGGGTCTGGCTGGGTTCCTATTAAGGTGGGACACATACTAAGGAGTGAGGTGAGGGATCAACCTGGCCATTAAAATGATCTCTATTTTATAAACTGGTAAAGCAAAGCGACTTACTTAGCATTCAAGTATGAAAATATTGGTACATTGGATTTGGACCTTGTTCTCTTTTAACTTTTTCAGAATGCCATTCACATACAAGTAATGACTACGGCTTTTTGCCTTCATGATATGTTTCATAAAGTTTGGTCACAGACTTGATCCTTGGGTGCCTCACAATGTATGGGGCATATGTTAGTAAAGAAATGGTTCATCTTGATTTTTCATGTTGGATAGAAAGGATAAAAACAAGGCCAGGAAACTTCCATCCACTCCAGCAGCTGGGTCAAGGTGCTTGAGCAGCTCCTGATTTTTGAGTGCCTTGAATGTAGCTGAGAGATCCTGCAGCTACATGGTTGTATTTTATCTCAAATAATGTCAATTCTATCCCTCAACATTGATTAGTCAGATTGTTTCTTTCAATGAGAGGTCGCAATTAGATGAATACCACTGTTACCAGAGCTATTGAGCAGTAGGATAGACATATATTGGTTGGTACTTGAACACTGACACTTTTTTTGGATAGAGGTGACTTGCATGCTTTAGTTGATGGGGTTCTCCCCTGACAGAGAAGGTGGGGGATGTTGATAATGGAGGCTGTATCAAGAACCCAAGGTAGACACCTTTTATATTACCAATAGCTGTGGGAGGACAAGTTATTTCAAAGGATGTTGTGAAGTTTGTGATATCCAAAGGATGGATTGGTGGCGATTCAAAAACCTTTGCGGTACACCTCGGCTATGCTGTTTGTGTGTCGGCAGTGATGGGACAATAATGTAATTGATCTTGCTTTGAGAACATTTCTAAAGGCTATTGTACATATTGATGCAGTGTTGACTACAAAGTGAATTGCACAATCATGTCATGGTTAAATTCATCCACTATGTTGACTTGGAAGTGGGACTGGTTCATGCTCGCTTATGATTGGAAGGACTTTGAAATTTGGACCATCGCCTCTTCATGGTTTGTCCTTTTTTGAGTAGGTGAGTAGGGATCTTAGGAAGGCACTGCATATACTACCGTGAGACAAAACCCTAATCAAAAACGCGAGGCAGGCATATAAAAACACAATAAACCAATGGAAGGAAGATTTAAGAAGAGTAGCATGGGAAGATCTAGAGAGAGCCAGTGAGCGGAAAGATTCTAAGAGATTCTGGGAGGTAATAAACCGTCCATTGTTCTCGAAGGATGTAAGGGGTGTGGATTCAGTGATAGCTAGGGATGTATGGGTATCTCACTTTTCAAACATTTTTAACCCTAAGGGAATTACCCACCAGGAGGTAAGTGTAGATGTCCCATTTGACTTAAGTTCCGCACATCAACTGAGTTCTTCCCTGACAGTAGCTGAGGTAGAGGAAGCTCTGGAGAAGGGGATACGCTTGAAAGCCCCAGGTCCGGATGGGCTTCCCCTTGATTTGTTTAAGGCTAATCCTCCCCTCTGGGCACCCTTCCTGACAAATGTTTTCAGAGCAGCAATAATTAGACACATTCCATCATCTTGGAAAGAGGCCATAGTGGTGCCGGTGTTTAAAAAGGGAAACAAGGATGACCCGGCCTGCTATAGGACTATTTCTCTAATAGACACAACTGTTAAGATTTTGTGGAGGGTTATTTTGGCGCGTCTTGAGGCTTGGGCGGATTCCACTGGGCTTATGTCCCAAGCACAATATGGGTTTCGGAGGGGCAGGGGGACGAATGAACAGAGCTTAAATTTGGCATTGATCATGGGCAAGTACACGAAGGCAAGGAGGGGGTCACACCACCTTGCCTTCATGGACTTGTCCAGCGCTTTTGATATGGTCAATAGGGAGAAATGGTGGGCCAGATGGGGGAAATGGGCTTTGAAGAGCCCCTTATTGCCCTATTACGTAGGTTACACGCATCCACTACGGTCCCCATCCACTACGGTCCCCATACGATTTGGCCCTGGGGGAGAGAGGACTAAGGCTACCGCTTCTACTGAAGGAGTTCGCCAGGGATGTATACTGGCCCCTTTTCTTTTTCTTTTATATACAAATGGGTTAGAGTAATCTCTGGTAGAGCAGGCCCTTGATTTTCCCAAGATTGGAGGCAAGCCGGTTCCTTTGCTATCGTATGCCGACGATACGGTCCTATTGGCTTTAACAGCCAACAGCCTGCGGAAATCTTTGAATGTTTTTAATGATTATATGACAGCACTTGACCTAAAAGTAAATTTTACCAAATCCTATGTAATGGTGTGTGGCCCGAGTCAAAGCAAAATTAGAAAATTCATAGTCAAGGGCAAGACCATTGACAAAGTGTCCAATTTTACATATTTGGGGAATCTTTTTAACAATAAACTTAATTGGGATCACCTCATCATGACCAGGGTACAGCACACTAGCCAGGCAGCTGAAGGCTTATTTCGTTTCGCCTGCAAGTTGGGTCATAAGCCGGTTGCAGAACTAGTTACCCTATATAAAGCAAAATGCTTGTCTGTCGCAACCTACGGGGCAGGTGTGTGGGGGCATCAAAAAATCACCCAGCTTCAAATCTTAGAAAATAAGTTTATAAAAATATTGCTGATGACCCCAAAAAGTGCCCCCACGGCCTTTTGCCACTCTGAGGTAGGGTTGGGTTTTATTGAGGACCAAATTAACATTGCTTCACTGGTCCTCTGGGTCAAGATTTGGTTTGTGAGAGGATCTACAGTTCTCAAGGGAAACTATCAGGGACTGCACGGCTATGGATAATGCCTTGGCCATTCCATGGCTCCGAAATGTTAAATTTAAAGAAATAGGGCTAGGGTATTATTACGACAACCCTGCCAGTATCCATGCAAACTCAAACTTGATTATAAAAGATGCATATTTTGCAGAGTCAACTAAATATCGTCAGCAACCGGGATTGCTTGGTCAGTACCCTTAACACCAACAATGTTATCTGTTTTTCACTAAGAACACACAGTATTGATTTCTTTTGACTAGGTTTCGCCTTGGCACGTTGCACTTTCTTGTGGGCTTCGCCAAACCGGGTGGCTAGTGTGAGAATCTCATTCGCTGCCCTTGCACTTCATGCTATTCTGCACACTCTACGAAGAGCCAAGGGCAAGGTTTCTCGTCCCAATTTTAAGAGAAATACGCCTTATTAACTATCAGGAGGGTTTTTATATCCTACACTCTGTCTACTGTGGCGATTTGCACTGCTGTATTAAACTTCATTAGATCCGCACTTGCTATAAGGAAACGGTATGGATTGTAAATGTAAATTGTGTTTTATTGGTTTTAAAACAAATTGCTTTTAAATCTGCCTTTTAATCCCCTAGATTTTAAGTTGCCGTGGTATGAGCAATGTTATGGTATAAATGGGACATGAAATTGAAAGATATTTGTTTGTAAATTACTTTTATGGTCCATTTCTTTGAACCGAATAAAGTTATTTTGAATTTGAATTTGAGTAGGTGAGGTATCCATCAAACAGTCGCCTTATTGATGCTATGCAACAGCTACTGTCCCTGCCAGGGTGAACCTCAGAAGTCACTAAATTAACCTGTGCTTTACTCTCTGGTAGCTTTGTACAAAAGGAGTCAGGCTTAACTTAGAGGCAATGTGGAAAGTATTCATGCAGCATACAAACAGTAATAAAGAGGAAAAAACAACACTTGAAAAATCCCACACAAATTAAAAAAAAATAGAGTATATTTTAATAAATTATTTGACACGAAAATGAAAAAAATCCAATTAGTACAAACACAATTAAGAATTGTTAATGTTTAAAGTAAAAACGAGCGCCTAAAATATCAAAGTGCCAACTTCAGGAATCTTGTCACGTGAGACCTGGTCAAAGTCCAAAACTATGAGCGACTTCGATGGAGCATGGGTCGGATGCAAGAAGTGGATTGGGGCTTGGCTGGCACTTACCTTTGGACTTAAAAGAAATTCTGTCCAAGGAGGTAGCATTGTTATCAGGTAGCTGCTGAATGAAGCCAGGGTGAAGTTTTCTTCATTTGAACTTAGCCACTTTTTTGGAAGTTGGAAATTTCCAGTGGGACAAAGCGGGAATCTGTAGCGGATAAAAGTTTCACGAAGCAGGATACCCCTTTGTCGAAGGACTGCTGAACAGGATTTGAGTGGGAGCTGCTGTAGAGACAGCCCAACCGGCAATGCCCCTCGGGCGGATAGATGAGCAAGTTGGGCCGGGTCCCCTCTTTGTTATCCCTGAAGTTTTAGCCAATATTTTTTAAGTCCCATGTTTTGGATTATTGGCAATAAGGGCACCGTTAGCTCCACCACCAAGGTTTAGGACTCACTCAGGCTGAGTCTAGGTCCAGGTTCAAGGTGGTTGTAGCCTTTTCTATTCCTGAAGTTCTAATCAGGAGGCCAGCCACATAGCCCTTGGAGTTACTCCGGTAGTCCTGGGTTCAAGAAGTGGAATAGGGCTCAAGCAGCAGGGCAGGCCTCTGAGGGTTAACAGCAGGCTTCATGCAGCAAATCAATCTTCCAGGTGCAGCAAAGTAGCCTTCTGAAGTACACAGCAGGGCAAGCAGCAGGCAGTAATCTGAGAGTCCTTCCTCTGGTCCAGAAAGTAAACTGAAGAGTGGGGCTGAGGGTCCTATTTTCGTACAGTTTGTCTTCTTGAAGTAGGAGAAGTTTCTAGAGAATTTGCTTTGAAGTGCATGAAGTTTCCTGCCTCCCGGCAAGCCCTGGCTCCTGGCTGTTTGCATAGACAATGCAGGGGTGACAAGTCCTTTGTGTGAAGGCAGAGCACAGCCTATTTGGTTGCAAGTTGGGCTGTGCCCCGCTCAGCCCCTTCATCCTGCCAGTTGAGGGCCCATCTATGCACATGTAATCCCTCTATTGTGTGGCTATCTGGGAGGAATAAACAAAGTCCAACTGTCAGCTACACCCACTCACCCAGGAACAGGCTGGAGGATGCAAATAGTTAGGGCAGGAAAATGCAAACTTTGTAAAAGTGGCACTTTCTAAATTGTAACTTAAAACCGGACTTTACCGTTAAAGACACAAAGGGCCTCATTGTCATGTCAGTCGGAAAACATTCCGACTGACTCGGTGTCGGAATGGTTTCTGACCGAATCTGATTCGGGGTGTATGACCGACCGATTTCGATGTTTCCGAACACCGTTCGGTCGGACTCTCATTGACTTCAATGGCAGCCTGTGTTCCAACCGACAACACAGGCTCCCATTGCAAATGGGGTAGTTGCAGAAAACCTTTCACCCTGTGGACGGGCCCCCCATGGTGGCTGCCATACCATGCATTGTAGGAAAGAGGGGACCCATGAGTAATCCCATGGGCCCCAACTGGAGGCCTCCAGGTGAGGAGGGGGCCTGCTATGGGCCCTCAGATTTGGTTTCCGACAGCTGATCTGTGTCGGTCGCACTGAGTCGGAAAGGCTGTCTGAATCAGACATCGTAATCTGTGGTCGGAAACGCATTAGGTAGAGCAGTACGAGTCGACTCCGACTGACTCGGTTCCTCCGAATGCTGATCGAAACCGAGTCGGAAAGACTGAACGGTTACCTACTATCGTAATCGGTCGGTTAAAAATGTTTCCGAGTCAGTCGGAAACGCGGGTTCTGACACAGATTCAGACAAACTGAATGCCTTTTGGAGCCTTTCCGACTGACATCGTAATGAGGCACCAAATGCGAAAAGTCTACCTGGTCCCAATTAAAAGTTAGCACTTATTAAATGTAATAAGGTAACCCAATGTTATCCTTTGGGAGAGGTAGGTTTCAATAGTGAAAAACAAATTTAGGACATGTAAACCATAAAAGTACATGTCATTCTTTTTAATTACAATGCACCCTGCCCTAAGGGCTACCTAGGGCCTACCTTAGAGGTGACCTATATGCAAGGCTTGGCAGGGGGGTTACACTGCCAAGTCAAATTAGCAGTTTAAAAACTGCATTCAGACTGCAATTGTAGACCTGGTAGATGTTTTAGGGGGTTAACTAAGTGCTGCTAGCTGGCCCACGAGTAGCATTAACTGACCCTTGACCTTCCTGGTAGGTCGCTCCCCCCCGCTGCAGCTCCACCTGCACCCCCGCTGAAGTGTCCGTTCTGTGCCGAAGTCGAGGCCCTCCACCACCCACAGACTTTCACCTGCGCCTCATCCCTGGTGGCCAGTGGTGACCTTGGTTTGTACCCGCTTCTGTGCCTTCTCGACTTGTTCGCTCCTCTTCTGTGCCCCCCCTCCCCCCACTCGCCGTTCTGTTCTGTGCCCTGTTTTGATTCTGTGCCCCGTTTCCCCTCTCCTCAGTCTTGTTCACTGCTGCCCCTTTTTCATTCTGTGCCCCGATTCTGTGCCCCGTTTCCTTGTACTGCTTGATTCTGTGCCTCTGTTTCATCTACTTGTGCCCCCTTTTACTTTGTGCCCCGATTCTGTGCCCCGCTTCCTTGTACTGCTTGATTCTGTGCCTCTGTTTCATCTACTGCTGCCCCCTTTTACTTTGTGCCCCGATTCTGTGCCCCGCTTCCTTGTGCTGCATGATTCTTTGCCTGTGTCTGTTTCGTTCACTGCTGCCCCTTTGATTCTGTGTCCCTCGCGCTGCCTTCTGTGCCCTCTCGACCCCTGCCTTTCACCACCCCGCGGTCGCCCCGCTCCGCTCTCTGGCCCCGTACCCGCCGCTGCCTCCCCTGCGGCCCTGCCCCCTCCACGCCAAGTCGCTCCACCCGTCCCTCGCCTCCCGCCTCCCAGCTGCTCCTCCCTCCCCACCTCCCCATATATGGCGGCCGCTGCATGGTGAGGAGAGCGACACTTGACCTTCCTGGTAGGTCGCTCCCCCCGCTGCAGCTCCACCTGCACCCCCGCTGAAGTGTCCGTTCTGAGCCGAAGTCGAGGCCCTCCACCACCCGCAGGCTTCCACCTGCACCTCATCCCTGGTGGCCAGTGGTGGCCTTGGTTTGTACCTGCTTCTGTGCCTTCTCTGCCTGTTCACTCCTCTTCTGTGCCCCCCTCCCCCGCTTGCCGTTCTGCTCTGTGCCCCATTTTGATTCTGTGCCCCGTTTCCACTCTCTCCTCAGTGTCGTTCACTGCTGCCCCTTTTTCATTCTGTGCCCCGATTCTGTGCCCCGTTTCCTTGTACTGCTTGATTCTGTGCCTCTGTTTCATCCACTGGTGCCCCCTTTTACTTTGTGCCCCGTACCCGCCGCTGCGGCCCCGCAAACCTCCATGCCCACTCGCTCCACCCGTCCCTCGCCTCCCACCTCCCAGCTGCTCCTCCCTCCCCACCTCCCCATATATGGCGGCCGCGCCGCGCCGAAGGCGTGCCTAAGGCAAGCCCGTATGCGCCCGTCCGCGCCTGTACCGCGCCCTGCGCCAGAATACCTGCCCCCCGCAGCAGCCACAAGGACCGCCGCCTCCACTACGATGCCAACACCTTCATCGCTCTCAACCCAGGAAGAACTCACACCTGCTGCAAGGCCGCCCTGAGGTGCACCTACGGCCCCTTCACCTGCCGGAACTGCAGTTTCTCCTGCCACGAAAGTGCCAAGACACCCACCACAACGGAAGCCAACCAGCTTAGATGCATCCTGATCAACACCCGCTCCGGACACAAACACGCCATCGAACTCTGGGACCTCCTCGACACCACATCACCGGACGTCGCCTTCCTGACCGAGACCTGGATGAACGAAGCCTCCTCGCCAGACATCGCCATAACCATCCCAGATGGGTACAAGATCACCCGCAGAGACTGCACCAACAGGGCCGGAGGAGGAATCGCCATCGTCCACAAAAACACCATCAAGATCTCAACAAATAGCAACGACACCCTTAGCACCGCCGAACACATGCACTTCCAGATCCACATGAACCCAAAGACCACCCTAAGAGGCACCCTCGTCTACAGACCTCCAGGACCCCGGCCTCAATTCTGTGACTCCATCGCCGACCTCGTCTGCACACACGCGCTGACCTCCACCGACTACATCCTCCTCGGAGACCTGAACTTTCACCTAGAGCACAACAACGACAGCAACTCCTCCACCCTGATCGACAACCTCGCCAACCTCGGACTGAAACAGCTCGTCACGACGCCAACCCACAGCGCCGGCCACACGCTAGATGTCATCTTCTCCTCAAACCCCCATGTCGCCTTCAGCCACGCCTCTGAACTCACCTGGACAGACCACCACTGCAACCACTTCTCCTTCCGAAAACCACCCACACACCACCGCACCCAACAGAACCCCCGCCGCCGCTGAGGCATAATCACTGAAGAACAACTACAGACAAACATCGCACTCAACCCCCCCGACAACCCAAACCAACCAGGATGAAGGTGCACTCACCCTCGAACGCTGGATGAACGACTGCGCCAACACCGTCGCTCCACTGAAAAACCCCACCAACACAGACACCAGCAGAAGAGTCAGCTGGTTCAACCCGGAACTCCTCAACTCCAAACGCACCTGCCGGAAACTGGAAAACATATGGCACAACGACCAGACACCAGACAGCCGCACTGCCCACAAAGACGCCATCCGCAACCACCACCACCTCATCAGGACCGCCAAAAGAACTGCCTTCACAGACCGTCTTGACAACAACACACACAACAGCAAGGAGTTCTTCGCCATCGTGAAGGAACTCTCCAACCCCAACTCCAACGCCAACGACATCCCACCATCGCAAGCCCTGTGCGACTCCCTCGCCACCTTCTTTCACCGGAAAATCACCGACATCCACGACAGCTTCAGACCCCGGATGACCCCTGCCGACCACTCCGCACCGAACCCACCTCACCGCCCATGACACCCTGACAACCTAGGCCAACGTGAGCATCAAGGACACAATCAAGACCATGGGAACAATCCACTCCGGATCCCCATCCGACCCTCTCCCGGACCACATCTTCAACAAAGCCAGTAAGTCCATCGCTCCCCACCTGCACAAAATCATCAACCTCTCCTTCGAGACCGCAACCTTCCCTAAGAGTTGGAAGCACGCAGAGATCAACGCCCTACTGAAGAAACCCAAGGCGGACCCAAGCGACCTCAAGAGCTTCCGACCCATCTCCTTGCTTCCGTTCCCAGCAAAGGTCATCGAGAAGATAGTAAACACCCAGCTCACCCGGCACCTCGAAGACAACAACATCCTAGACCCGTCCCAATCAGGATTCTGCAGCAACCACAGCACCGAGACCGCCCTCATCGCCGCCACAGACGACATCAGGATCCTGCTGGACAACGGCGAGACGGTGGCCCTCATCCTCCTGGACCTCTCCGCCACCTTCGACACTGTCTGCCACCGCACACTACGCACACGCCTCCACGACGCTGGGATCCGTAACAAAGCCCTGGACTGGACCACCTCCTTCCTATCTGGCAGAACTCAGAGAGTCCGCCTCCCCCCGTTCCGATCCGAGGCCTCCAAGATCATCTGTGGCGTCCCTCAAGGATCCTCCCTCAGCCCAGCACTGTTCAACATCTACATGGCACCTCTAGCACGCATCGCCCGACAGCACGACCTCAACATAATCTCCTACGCCGACGACACTCAGCTGATCCTCTCCCTCACAAAGGACGCCCTCACCGCCAAATCCAACCTCCACCAGGGAATGAAGGCCGTTGCCGACTGGATGGAGGCCAGCCGCCTCAAACTGAACACAGACAAGACGGAAATCCTCATCCTCGGATCCAAACCCTCCGCATGGGACGACTCCTGGTGGCCCACATCACTGGGGTCCCCCCCGGCCCCCACCGACCACGCACGCAACCTGTGTGTCATCCTCGACTCAAAACTCTCCATGACCAAACAAGTCAACGCAGTCTCCTCCACCTGTTTCAACACCCTCCGCATGCTCCGCAAGATCTACAGATGGATTCCGACTAACACGAGAAAAACCGTCACCCAGGCCCTAGTCAGCAGCAAACTTGACTACGGAAACGCCCTCTACGCCGGAGCCCCGTCCAAGCTCATCAGCAAACTACAGAGAGTCCAGAATGCCTCTGCACGCCTGATCCTCGACGTCCCGCGCCGCGACCACATCACCCCCCACCTGCAGGACCTGCACTGGCTCCCAGTCGACAAAAGAATCTCCTTCAAGCTCCTGATCCACGCGCACAAGGCACTCCACAAAACCGGCCCAGCCTATCTCAACAGTCGATTCTCCTTCTACGTACCTAACAGGAATCTCCGCTCCGCTGACCACGCCCTGGCCACGGTCCCACGCATCCGGGGAACCACTTCCGGAGGCAGGTCCTTCTCCCATCGCGCCGCCAAGACCTGGAACACCCTCCCCCTCGACCTGCGACAAACCGAAGACCTGCTGACTTTCAGGAGACAACTCAAGACCTGGCTCTTTGACCAGTAACAGCACCACCATCCCCCCCACACACCCCCAGCGCCTTGAAACCCTACCAGGTATGTAGTGCGCTTTACAAATAATGTGATTGATTGATTGATTGATTGTACAGGCCCTCATTATATGGTATACCACATTACTAAGGACTTACAAGCAAATAAATATGCCAATCAGGTGTAAGCCAATGTTACCGTGTTAATGGCAGTGAGCACAAGCACTTTAGCACTGGTCAGCAGTGGTAAAGTGTACAGAGTTCCAAAACCAATGAAAATAAATTCAGCAAATTAGGAGCGGTGAAGGAGATATGTTTGGGGGTTACCATGCAGAGAGGGTCATGTCCAACAGCTAATTATTACCACCAGCTGCAAAGGCAATGTACTTTTATGGCATTGCAATAGGTAATAGCTAAATATTGTGAACCATTATGAATGAAAGAACCATGGGGATGTGTCTTCTCTCTGAATCCTTAAAGTCTCCACAACTGAAGTGACAACACCTCTATTTGAGCCTGTAAGATCCTTGTAATCTGAGATATACCACTACTATCTAAGGCTTGAGATCATGAAATCTGAGTAAATTACTTATGGAAATGTTGTAGTTAAAATTAGCAGTTGGCTCATTTATTTACAATCTACTTACTAGTTTGCGGGTGCATGTTTTTACGTTGCATGAGGGCACTTAGGGCCATATGTACCAAGCCTTTTTCCCGTTTGCAAATGGGCAGATTATCAGAATCTGCCCGTTTGTGAATGGGAAAAAGCCTTTTGCTATGTATCATCCCAAAAGGCCATCGCAAAATGGAGAATCGCAAAATTTGCAATTCTCTATTTTGCGAATGCAATTAAGGAATTGCAAATTGCAAAGGAATTGCAAATTGCAATTCCTTAAATGAAATTCTGGAAGCAGCCGAAATTTGCTATTTGGCCTTAAGGAATTGCAAATTACCACCAACTTCAAGTTGGTGGTAATTTGCGATTTTCTTTAAAAAAGCACTTTTTTGATTTTTTTAAAGTGCCATATGTCGCACATACATGCTCTTAGGGCATGTATGTGCGCAAAATGTGCACAAATGCATATTTCAGGGGTGCAACAGGGTGTCCTTTTGGCACCCTTGCAACCTTGAAATTGCATTCTCAATTTGCGATTCTCTAATTGGTAATTGCAAATTGAGAATGTCTTCCCATTCATTCCTATGGGCCTCCTAGCCCATAGGAATGAATAGGAAGGTATTCCTTATTTGCGAATCTCAATTTGCGATTCGCAAATAAGGAATATGTAGAATTTGCAAAATGTTTTGCAAATCCTACATACATTGTATTTTGCGATTCTCTAATTGCGATTCGCTAAAAATCGCAATTCGAGAATCGCAAAACTCTTTTTTTTTATACATATGGCCCTTAAGGTTTTTTTTTTTTTCTTTTGGAGTAGCATTTTTAGGGTGTCTGCTCCATACTTTTTTCAGGAAAGGTAAGTTATTCACTTCTAGGTTTTTGTGTCCACTGTACACAGTTTTAAAGGGACTTCTTATAAAATTGCGGCTCACAAATTTAGAATCATTTGATCATACGTACAATGGTAGCATGCGCTTGGTAGTCTGGGTTTGGCAAATACTTCCTTTTGTAAACTAGCAAACTGCAAACTGGGACTCCCAGTGATCTTCCAATAGCAAATCTTGCATTGGTAGCACTGATGATCACAATTCTAGATTTGGAGAATAAAATAGAGGCACTGTGTACAGAAACGTTCTACAAACACACAACCATATGGTCACCCCGAAAAAATTGAAAACAAGCAGACAGAGGAATTAAGTCCTGAGCAGATAAGCTGAATATGTGGGATGAGCAGTGTGTAATTGAGTATGATAAACAGGTTAGGAAGACATTTTTATATGTATGCAAACATGGGAGGGATTGCGAAGCTGTGTTAATGCAGTTATGAATATGTGCCATACTTTGGACATACTAAGGAAGAGGTAGTACCAAGTTCAGGCCTGTGCAAAGGAGAGGTTGGCACAACACCTTTTGGGAGCTCCAGGGACTCATGGAGGACCTAGCATTAAAACCCCTCCAGCACCATTGGTGCAGATTGTAGAGAGGACACTAGCACCCGATACAGTTGAAGGAATCTAAAAGTCAGGTCCAACAACTGAGTATCCTTCACTATTCTATCTTCTAATATGAACCTGCACTCCAGCAGGGTACAATCTACTGTTCTACCAAAGTTTTGAACCACTCCGTAATGCAATGGTGTGCACTCCTGGGGACCTGTTCATAAAGATATTTATACAAGTAAATTTACTCTTAAACATTTGAGTAACTTTACTACTTTCGGATAGTCACCAGTTACAATTGTAAAGGTACTCCGAAGTTTAGACTTACCAGTCCCCACCTGAATTTATGAGTGTGAAGTTACTACCTTCAACTTTTCACATGTAGGCAGAGATCTCCCCCCCCCCCCCCCCCCACCCCCCACTGGGGGTGGAAATCTTCATACAGCAAAATATTGATAAAATGTTGCTAAACTTGAAAAAAAATATTCTGTAAACTTTATGCTTTAACCATTTAAACATGGTGAAATGTGGCACAGTTACAGGCAATACATACAATAACCCTTAATTATAACCCGACATGAGGCTTCCATTCAACTGTTCACAAAGGATATTATAATCAGCATGCAGTCTTATATAGATGGGTCCCTACAGTACAACCTGAGAGATGTTCTACCTCTAGGCCCAAATTTTTTGATTTTTTTTTTTGTAAAAATTATTTTTAATTTAAATGTAAATGTAAATTCATTTTAAATATTTTTAAAACGTAAAACAGAATAAATGTTACAACATTACAAACTTGATTTTGAGTTAAATATTTAAGAATTTTGAATATATTAAATAAAAAATCCTGGGATAAATAAAAAAAAGAACCACCTAAATTACAAATTGTGTATCCTATAGCAAACATTAACAAAAGTTATGTATGAAAATAATTTCAGTTATTTTCAAATAAAGTTGCATTAATGTTTGCATTTAAAAAAGGCTATTAACATTTTAAATAAACGAATATTGTATGTCAATATATTTATTAATATTGTATTTATTTATATTTTTAAAAAGTTAAAATACTTTATTTTAAATTAACATTATTTCCTGTGGGCTTACATTTTAAGTCCCTGCCTCTATTATTTTCTATGGGAGGGTGTTGTATGGCCAGCTGTTAGTCATGTGTGGTTCTGGACTTACTCTTCCTTTGAGCTAGAGAACATTTACTGTTGTTTCAGTGCTTCCTGACTGTAGTTAGCTATAAAAGTGCAGTTTGAGATTAACAATGGTCTTACTCTGTTCTGGGTGGGTGCATGTCCCTCCCTAAACTACACCTTAAAACTCCCTAAACCCCTTTTTACTCTTCCCTTAACCCTTCCCATTTAGCAGTAGTACCCATTTTCAGCCACTCTCTCTGTCCCTCCCTCATTTATTACTGAAACATATGCAGAAATATCTGCACATAAAAAAAGGTATGAGAGGCAGAGGTGTTAACCTCCACATCTAGGTTAGATCAATTGCTTTTTGTAGTACTGCTAAACTTATTACAAAATACAGTTTGCTAATAGGCCCCATAGTATTCATTTGAACGGGACGACCAATGTAGCTACAGAAATGTCACAATTATTTTGTGATTAGGATCACAGTGAATGCTAGGTCTTGTAGTGAGCATGAATGTCAGATTCTCTGATGGATACCCATTACTATTTAATGCAATCATTTTACATTGTGACCTGACGGCACAGTTACTGAGCAGATATGTGTAGCCTTTGAATTTACGCTAATTACTGAATAGTGAAACCTATGAAAACGTGCAGCATCTGACAGTTACTTTTCTCATTCTTAATATGAATTGAAACAGTCACTCTTGTGTTGCAAGACATCTGTAATAACAAAGTCCAGTAGCCGAGATGTAATTCCAGTTGATTTATTTAGTCTTAGTTACAAGATGTTATGTTCATGTGAAGCAGCCCCACCAGGAGCAGCCTGACTGCTGCTCAGCCCATACTCCAACTGTCACACCTCACCTCACAGGCACCCAGTCATTCCATTCATGTCATCAAACCAACATTCCACGCAGCACATTCACACTGGCTGAGCAGCTGGGGATAAAGTAATAGGGTAAAAACATAAGCAGGATACTACATCTCACCACTACTAGCAGATGTCCCAGTCCGTCACAGTTCCACCTTCACAACCACGACTCACAGTTCCATCTGGATGTTGCAGTGATCATATTCAGGGCCCGATTCCAATCTCGCTGGGAAAGCCCTACGGCTGACTCGCGCCCGTAGAGCTTTCCGAGCAAGTCGGGCTCCTGGGCGCCGAGCGACAGAGTATGGTGGGCTGCAGCGCTGACAGACTCGGGTCGCTCGGATCCCTATTGAAGTCTATGGGAGCCTGGTGTACGTTGTGTACATAGGCTCCAATAGACAAAAAAATGCACGCCTTGGTTCCACCCGCACCGTGCATGCCTGTGTAGGGGGACCCTTGGGACCCCCCCCCCCCCCAGTGATCGAGTCGTAGGGCCCCGGGTGAAGGGGGGCCTGTTACGGACCCCCGAAAGTCTGCTTCCTGTAGCTTTTTCGAGTTGGAGAGTCCGAGTCGATCCGGCTGCTCGACGCACGCATCGTACTTGGTCACTCGGAAACCGGACCCATTGCGTGGTACGCGTCGATGAAGTCGGAGTCGTCCGGACTGCGTCGCTGACGGGTACGAGGGAGCATGATGCTATCCTCGCATCGTACTTGCTTGCTCGTAAAGCGGTATGAGTCGTCCGGAAATCACGCGTACGAGATGGAGTCGCTCCTGAGGGATGCAGTCAGGAACCCCTCCGACCAAGACCGGCATCAGGCCCTCAGTGTTCTGCCATATGATAGTCAAGCTACCTCCCCCAAAACAGAAGCATTCTGGACTCGAGAATGGTCAGCATTAATGATACAGAAATCCCAAGTAAAGGCCACTATCTTGCTGGGCCTGATGTTAGGGGTGCTGAACAAAAACGTGCCCTCTGGGTTCTGCTCTGTGAATGAGAACATACATGCAGTTTGATAGATTGTCACAGTGTAGTGCCTGGCAGAGAGAGAAATCCAATTCAAAGTGCCAGTGCTCTGTCAAACAGGACACGTAACCTGACAGTGGACTGACATGGAGTCTCCTCCTCCGTCTTATTCAGTTTCACCTTCAGCCTACAGGTGAAGATGATGCATTCAAGCGCAACTATGGTCTGGTGCATGGGATGTGAGGATTATATCACCTGGAGAATGCCAACGCCTGCCGTGGACATCAACCCACCAAATGCTTTTGGTAGCCAAAGTGGCATCAATTGCAATTTGACCCCAACCCTAATGCAGTCACAGGGTTCTCCATTCACAGTGTCACTATCACTTCAAAAGCCCTCTATTTTAATTTGACGTGCTAGAGTGGAAATTACAGACTCTAAACACAGCTCAAATAGCCTTTTTCCATAGTCTGCCACCACCAGTAACACTTTAGATTATGGGTTGCAAGAGCCAAGCCTTAAAAGGGTAATTCTGGGTGGACAGGTGCCACGCCTGGTTACCACCAATTGAGATCCTCTATGTCTCTGTGTGTGAAGAGTTAAGTGGCCTTCAGTTAAAGCACAGCATCTGTACCAGATCAGCAGTTAGAATACCCAATCATAGAAGGAACCGGACCATTTTTGGCAAGGTCCTTGCTTCATTTTGCCTGTGGGAATTTCTTTTCTAAGACAATAGTGTCTATTAAAGCAGTTTGTTCTTCATTTGAGTTGAACACACTAACCTCACGTTTTATTATCAGACCGTCATAGCCGAATACTTGACCAAAAGGTGTTATGTTGTTTCCGCTAGTTTGTACAGCATCAGAGGAATGAATAGATGTGGGTGTTAATCATTCAAATTTAGTTCTGCAGTATAAATTGTGCTGTGAATGTCTGCCCCCCCATAAAAGTTTTAATGTGTCACTGTTACTCTGTGAACTCTTTGCTTTTTCACCCTTACTCCATCCTGTCCCTGTGGGTGCAGGTCATCGTTAACAGTGTTTTTGTACTCCATTTCCACAAGCTGATCCATTTTCATGGCTATGTTGAGTAAAACGAATATCTGACAAGGACAGACCCTTCTACCCAGAGTGGAACCTGGGTCAGATCTGATCTATATTGTCTAATGATCCTGTGGGTTAAATTCCTATCCACCCACGATAATTAATCACAATGGGCAACAGTAGTGGAATGGCTTCCTCAAACTGGAGGCCCTTAATTTGATTGATGATATTGTATTAATCATAATTCGTAATACAAACTCAAATTCCATTGAGTTGTGCGGAAGATGCAAGAAAGTGCTCAGTGCATGACCGTATTTTCATATATACACATATACACAACAAAACGACAATGTGTCACACAATAACACACCAATAAGTTTAATGTCCACATAGTCATCATTTGACATTGGTGTAAAAGACAACCCGTATGGTATGTTGACATTTTGACCAAGACAGATTAAAGCCATGGGTCTCCTCAGGACAGTGGCATCTGTCTATTGTCTCATGCGTTAGACAATCCACGTTCTAGGTGGTCGTCCAGTCACCCATATGCCGTAGCAATACCCTGCGGTGCAATCGATACCCGTGCTTGGTCGTGGGCCAGATCAGGACCTTCTGTAGTCAGGTCTCCAAATCACCATCAGCAGGACTTGCAGGTTTGATTAATGTGATGTGGGTTTCAGTGATATGAAGAGGCCTGAAAGTTTCTCAATGGAGATCAGTTCAAAGTGAGTCCTCTTTGAACTGTCCTGTTGTGGGACTACGGGAGAGAAGTACTGTGATTTCTGTGCTGTCTGCTTGTTGATCTGCTATTGAGATATTTATGTCAGTACTTACTGTGCTTACTTCTTGCTTTTACTTGTTGTGAAGAGCTGTTAGATGCTTACGTAATAATTTTGATGTAGAAGGCAGCCTTTTTTTTTTTTAAACAAATTGTATAGAGTTTTACAGCAATGACATTGCCATTCACTGGCCATTCCACATTAGTAAATCTTCATTATCTTACTCAATCTAACATCATTCTAAACACTCCCCAACCAGCTAAACCACCCTCCCTACCCCCTTTCAATTAGTTGTGTCCCAATTTAACATATTCTTCTTTTATGTAGGTTCTTTCCAACAAACACAGTCTCGGCTGGGATGCACGGTATCAAGGATCCGCCTCTTAATTTGCTTCTCCTGCTGTAGAGGATGATGGGGAAGGGGATCACCCAAGTGACGGAACCAGTGACCTGGATCCTTTAAACAATCTGCCAGTGCTTCCCATGCACGGACCATATCTATTGTCTCTATTCCCCTCCTAGCATCCCTCAACAGCACTCTCCCCTTATATCTAGCTCAGCTCTCTACAACATGTGGTCACACGTGGACCCCTTGGATCTTTCCAGTGTCTAGCGGTTTCCCTCTTCACCAGTATAAAAGCAAGGTCTTGAAATCTACTCTTGAATTTTGTTTTGGACGTATGTGGGAACCAACTCCGCAAGCAATGGCCAGGGTTGCAGGGGACCTCCTTGGTTATGACCTCTGTGGTCACAGTTGTTACTGCTTCCTAGTTATTCTGCAGGGAGGGGAAGCACCACAACATATGCATGAGATCCACCCCAATGTCCCTACATCTTGGACACGCTGCATCATTCACACTAAAGTATTTGTTAATTTTGTCGGGGGTGAGATACGCCCTATGAATTACATAAAAGTTGATCAGTTTAAATCTGGCATTCTTGGACACCTTTGGTACTCTTTTAAGGAATGTCGCCCAATGTCCCTCAGGGATAGGAGCTCCCAGGGTTACCTCTCAACTGGTGCGTAGTGTTTGTAATGGTTGGAGCACATCTTCCCCTATTGCCCTATATATGCATGTTACTGCCTTGTATGTCTATGGGGCTTCAGTTCAATTATAGGCCTGTTTTCCAATACTGATGGAAAGCCATCGTCACCACTGTGGAGGAGAAAGTGGTCCTGCAGGAGGTCAAACTCTTCTCTAAAGTCCTCGAATGGAAGGAGCTGCCCCTCTCCAAACAAGTCTGCCATTCATGTTGCCCCTGCCTCCACCCATTCCATCAGTCCTCCCAGTTTCCACCTTGGATTAATGCTGTGAGTAAAATGAGAGGCAGGTCAGGCAAGTACGGGACTCAGTGACCAGTCTTCTGAAGACAACAATTCCACCAACACCTAAAATCCCCGGGTATCTTCCTCCGTAGGGTGGCTTGTTCACAGTTACACCCCTGTAAGTCTATGCAGTTCTGGAACAAAGGGCCCTGGTTCTCGGCCCTGGTTCTATCTGCCTGCCATCCACTGTGCAAACCACTGGAGTTGCACTGCGAGATAGTAAGCTTCAAATTCAGGTACAGCTAATCCGCCTTTCTTCACCGGTCTCTGTTGTGTGGACAGTGCCACTTTCCTTCGCACTGGACCTCATATGAATGCAGTCACCAGGGAGTCCAGCTAATAGAAGAGTCCTCTGGGGATTCACACCGGTAGGGCCGTTAAAAAGTACAGCAACCTAGGTAACACCACCATCTTACGCAACACCCCTCTCCCTAGCACTGAGAGAGGAAGTTCCCTCCAGAAATACGTCTACTTCTTTCTTTAATTCCTTGGGGAGGGGTGCGTGCATGGAGCCCCGTCCCCAAATTCATCATGCCCCCAGGGATACCATCCCCCAGGGGCAGACCCAACAGAAGCAGTTCCAGGGACCCTACACCTCAGGACCACAACGAGGGCAAGGAGGGCTTGCAACAGCAACATACGTGCTTCAGGGGGGCGGGGAAGAAAGAGAACTGTGGGCAATTCTATCCTGCATGCAGGAGCAGAGGAAGCACTTGCCACTATCACAGTGGGAGTAGAAGCAAATACCTGGCTTCACTGTGCAGGAGTAGGCTCCCCTTACTGCCTCTAATTAAAAAAGGAGAAAGGCAAGTGGGTGTCCCAGGTGGGACTAGGACATACAGACCTTAAAAATATTGTGCGACGTGAAGACGCTTTGAACGAAGAACAGTGGGCATAGCCGCTGTTCAGATATTCATGAAAAGAGCCATAGGAGTTCCCAATAATGCCCTGCAAGGGGAATAATCTCCATATTTCCTTCATCCTGTGGTGCCCCATAATGGTCAGTAGCATCACCAACAATGTAATGACATGTTGTGGTTGTGCAGAGAGCACAGCGGCACCCCACAAGAGTCTCTATGAAAGCAACCATACATCTCCCAGGAGATTGAGTCGCTGACCCTGGTACAGCTTTTGGGCTCTGGCATGTGGGTACAAGTTAACTTATGGTTGGTCCTATGGGTGCATTTTGGGCTTTTTACATGTGAAGAAAGACTGTAACACATGTTTATGTTGAAAATGTTTTGTTGTCGACATTGACATTGGCAATGCTGTGTGTACCACTATAGTGAATACTATTGATGATTAATGTCATACTTATTGATGTAATGTTGAAACATTACATGTGGTTGCTTTTTATTAATCTGGTGACACACTTACAAAGCCAGGAGACCTACCTTACCTAGACTGACACCCCCTTATATTGTGGTATAGTGGTGGTGTATAGATTTGGGTATTGTGGTTATAGGGATGCAGGACCTATTAGTGGATTATTGTGATATGAGGGTGTCACAAAAGGTACTTTCATCTACCTGATGGACATATTTTCATATAAAAGTCTGTAATATTTAGTAATGTGCGTGAGTAATAAAAGTACTTTCACTTTTCATAGAGACAAATTGCTGACTGGATAATGATTTATTGGGGTGTTGTTGCGTAGCAGTGAATTGGGATTTGTAGTCTACACCCCCTCCCCTGAGTAGGTCTTGAACTGCTCTGCTTCGCGACTCTTTGAGAGTAAAGTGCTACAATGGGGTTCTTTGTTCCCAGTAAACAGTCAATTGTTGACTTATTACTTCTAAAGGACTCCACTCCTTTTTAACTAATAGCCCAATCTTTCAGTAAGCCTCTGTCCGATTTGCGTTCAAAAAGACTGCAGAAGCATAAGGCTCGAATTAAATGTATCCCATTATCGTTTCCTCTATCAAAGGGAGTATTTTAGATGACAGGTTTTGGCAATGCTTGTATGATACCAGTGTAAAATACAATGCTTGGAGCACAATGTGGTGAAGGCCACTCTTAACATTTTTTTGCATTCATTTATGCTCACCTACATTGGAAATAATACAGTTCATAAAAGATAAGCTGCCGTTCCTTGCACAGTGAGTAGGATTTGATGTGTAGAAAATTAAATGAAAACATTTTTTTTGAGTAACACTCTCGTAATTGACAATATATGGCACTCACACTATTCTATTGTCATTGGTTACAGGAAATTGTTTATCAATAAACTAAACGTTTGGGGAAAAAAACAGTCCATTAGTTGGGTCTGATGGGACCACAGTTGGGGCTGGCAGTGCACATTCAGTGCCAAGGGTCTAGCACTGGGGTGGCATCACTTGGGAGGGTAGGATTCACAGCTGGCAGAGTCCAAGTGCTGGGTTCAAGATGGAGGAATCCTGTTATGTCCCTGAGGCTTCTGATCGGGAGGCCAGCCAACTAGCCCTTGGTGTCACTCTGGTGGTATTGTGTTTAAGGCAGGGCAGCACAGCAGTGCAGCAGAGTGTCAATCCTTCTTGAAGCACTTCAGTCCTTCTTCTGAGTCTTCCACTGGTCCAGATATGTACTGAGGAGCTGGGGTCTGAGGTCCAATATTTATACTTTTAAGTAGGAGAAGCTTCTAGATGTTTCCACCCCCCAGAGGTGCTTGGAATGTCCTGCCTCCCTGCCCTGGCCCCAGTTGTCTGGGGTTACAAAAGACTAGTGACAAACCCTTTGGGAAAGTGCTCAGGCAAAGCCTTTGTGATGTACAAATGTGGTAGGTGACCGCTCCTCTGCTTTGTTAACTCAGAGTGACCCATTCTGCCAACACCTAGATTCCCTTTATCTCACTCTCTGGGAGCAATATACAAAGACCAACTGCCAACTACACCTAGTCATGGGACCAAGGATGTAGACTGCAGGCATCAAAAGGTTAGGACAAGAAATACCAACTTTCTAAATGTAGCATTTTCAGAAGTGTGACTTAAAATATGACTTTGCCATTAAAGAGGATTTTAAATTACAATTCTTTGGAGACCAATAATCCGATTCCTACCTGTTCCCAAAAGCTAGCACTTATTAAATGTAACAAGGTAACCCAATGTCGTCCTATGGGAGAGGCAGGCCTTGCAGTACTGAAAAACAATGTTCAGTGTGTTTTTACTACAGGACATGTAAAACTTATGTCCCACTTTTGAAATACAATACACCCTGCCCTGAGGGCTGTTTAGGGCCTAACTTAGGGGTGACTTAACTGTAATAAAAATGGAGGTCTAGGCCTGGAAAAAGTTTATTTTGCCAAGCTGAATTGCCAGTTTTAAAACTGTGTGCAGGATGCAATGGCAGGCCTGAGACATGTTTTAAGGGCTACTAGGGTGGTTGGCACAATAGGTGCTGCAGGCCCACTAATAGAATTTAATTTACAGGCCCTGGGAACATGTAATACTACTTTACTATGGACTAAGCCAATTTGACCATGTTTTAAGGAGTGTGGAAAAGCAAGTTAGCAGTGGTAAAGTGTGCAGAGTCCTAATGCCAACCAAATGTAATTCAGAAACAACAGGAGGGCCTAAGGTCCACATCCAACAGACTACCCATAAACGTATAGAATGATGGGTGGTTGCATGTGGCTCTTGCATTGCCAGGATGAGCATACATGGATTTTTAGCTAGGAGCGAGAGGTATGTAGGAGATCCCTAGGAAGGAGCCTGCTGGCCAGCTGGGAAGTGTTGTTTGAGGTGTCTTCATGTGCGGTCAGCAGTCTCCTCTTCAGTGAGGCCTGCTGCAGAATTGACAGCTTGTAATAAGATAAGGTTTTCTCCTGGGATCGCATGCCCTCCTTCACTCATAGATGGAATGAGATCATTGTCAAGTGGTTTGTCCTAAGGTACTTCAATAGAAGAGTAATGCAAGTTGTTGCTTAGACATTTAAAAAGGTCCACGCCCCAAATCAGATATGGTGTACATTAGTTTTAAAGCACTGATGACATTTCAGCAAAGAAAAATGAAACCATACATAAATTGATTTTTTTCATTTGATACATTCACTACTATTATTAACTTTACAGTTAGAATTTCAGTCAAAGAACTTCCATTCTAATGTAAGTAGGTGGAACACATGCTTCTACGGGGTGGAACTCTCTGCCTGGTGAATAGCTTCCAGCGATTTCCATCATGGCGTAGTCAGAAAGCTATGGGTGCAGAGATCTGCACATGTAGATTTCCCTACATGAATAGGGCCCATTATTCCATTATAGAGAACAACAAATGCTTGCAAAAGTCCCAGACATTGGCAACAGCTTGATTACACATTCCAGTCCATTGTTTGTTTCCCCACTTGCTACTCCAGAGTTCAGTCATATGTAAATTAGACTTGGTCCACCTCCACTAGCAATAGTGCAGTGCTAACTGGATGTCCGCAGGCCCTCTGAATGGCTGCTCAGGCAACCCCAGACCAATTTTGTTCTTGTTGAGAGCTTCATCACTGAGATGCAGCGTGAGTCAAGTAGTACAGTACGCATAGCATGTCTGGGTATACCAGTTGCACTTTGGGAATGTTTTCCTGATCAAACATTGTGCATATTAATGTGTATTCTAAGAGTGAGTTGTTTGGACCACATTCTAGATAAATGATACAATAAAACATTCATATTTAAATTTAATTTAAAACAAATGTTTCCCCGCTGCTTAGAAAATAATACAACAGCTATTTCAAAGCCTTGGAGAGTAAATAGCAATATTGGCGGCAATCCATATCTTGCGTTTGAAGATAATATAACTTTCTTTAATTTCTATTCCTGCATTACAGATTTAAACTCATCTGGTGTCTGCTTCCGAATTGAACAAGGCATCCACTTTGTAATACTACTAAACAATATATGCTGATGAAGCTCAAGACCCAAACCCAGGATTGGACTATTACTATTTCTTATAACTCAAAGAAAGGCAAGCCAGGGTGTACATGGAATGCCAGTCCCTATTACCAAGCAATTTATTTAGCTAACTATATCAATTTTATTTTGCTCTCTTTTGAGACTGAGATTATTCATTCTACTGCATTAAATATGTGTACACAAAAGTCCTAAAGGTGTGTATTTGGAACTGCCACCTCAAAGGATTTGACTATTTATGACTAGAATCAATTGATAGCAGCTAACCAAAATTGAGAAATACTGAGGAACTACTTTGTTGCTGGCTGGACATTTGCTACCTTTTTCCTGTCAAAATCTGAGATTTGTGTGATGCCCCCTAAACGAAGAACTCCAAAGGAAACTAAGGAACCCAAGAAGTCTGTCCCAGTTGTGGGGGCAGTCACCAAAGGCCAGGAGAAAACGCGAACACCGCAGAAGGTAGATCGTACTCCACATCCTAAGGGGCCAGGGCGACGGCCTAAAGACAAGGCGGAGACTAGCAGCACTGCTGAGGTTTTGTCAGCTGATTCTGCAGCTGCTTCACCAGTTCCAGAAAGACCCCAGGTATGACATTTAAGTAATGGAACCAATCAAGATACATTAGTCTGTAACTTTTTAAGTTAATTCAGGATGGTTGAGAAGAAACCGAAATGTTTTTGACCATTGGTATGTGTAAAACTGTTCAGGAATATCCACATGGGAGTCTTTAAGCTCCGAAACTTCAGCTTGTTGGGAGATTTATCATTCCATCAAATGTTGAATATATTTTGCAGGGATTTATTGTGGGAGCTTGATGTGCATTTTTACTGTTTTATTTTTGAAGTTGAGTATAGCGTGGACTTGGCCCAAGGTCATCAGAATGCTTTACACAAGTACCTGATCATTTTTACATGAAAACCCAGAAGTTACACGTGTTTTAGGGCATAGGGAGGTTAGGCGATTTGCCCAGAATCACAGTATGTTGAACAGAGGCTGGGATTAGAACCTGGCTCCCCAGTTCCAAAGTCGGCAGCTCTAGCCGTTGGGTCACATCTCCTCGCCAAGCTTGTAAACTTGCACTCAAACGGGCATTTCCGATTGTCATTTGCATAGCTGCAAATCATGTCAATAAAGATTGTGAGTACTTTAAAAATACATGCTTAATGCTACAAGATGTATTCTTCCAAGATGGTTTATATCTTGCAATATGTGTATTTTATTTATTGCAGTATTATGCATCTGGGTATATTTTCTCCTTTGTCCAGTTCAGAGGGCTATGTTAAGCAGTACATTGTGCTGGATATAAAATTGAGAGCAAAATGTTACTTGCATAGGTTGGGTTAGCCATGGTAGTTGCTTGAGGTGCTTGGCTGTCATAGGTGACCCATATTCAATGTTCTGCAATGCAGATCATAAAGAGTTGGCAGTAGATATAGTCGATGAAGCCTCACCCCAAGTGCTGAAGGACTTCTATTTTAGGATTCCTTTTAATATGTCTTGAGTTTTTTTCTCAGTGATATGAGACATTTACTGAAAAGTAGGTAATTTGGCCAGATTCTCATGCCTCATTATGTCTCTAGCATCTACCCCCATTTTCAGTCTTGGTTATCAGGAGGTTTGGGCCTTGGTTGATAACAGACCTACAAGCTAGCAAGATGGCTCAGTGATTGAGGCAGTGACTACTAACACCTGATGAGGATTGTTGTCAAACATGGCCTTTCACTCTTCTTAGTTTAATAAAGTGAGTACCAATGAGCTGATCAAGTGTTGCATCTGTTATCCAAACACTTGCAAACTGCACCATTAAGCACTATGTAAAAGCAAATTAATATGTTTTGCTAGCATTAGTAGGCGGACAATTTATTGAGGCATCCCGGCCCTGGTTCCAGATGTTTTCTGTATAGTATGGAACACTTTGAAATGTTTCCTTGGTTTTCAATGGGATCCAGTAGAGTACCATTACTGTGAGTTTGATAGGGATCCATTTCTTTCATTTGATTAATTTTGAGGGTAGCGATGTGTATACTACGTAGCAAAAGTGCAGCTGCGCCAGCACTAGTGATCAATTTTCCAATCAGTGATTTGTTTAAATGAGTGATAGCTCTCTCAGAGCAATAACACTTGAAATGTGTTGCTTTTTATAAAAGCAGTGACTACGAGGGGAAAGATCGTTCTAAACTGACAGCTACTCCATAGCTCTGCTTTTTTGTGCTGGTGCTGGTATGGGGAAGAGCCTCAGGCTAGCGAGAATGATTAATGGTGAATATTTACTTGTGATGGGCACGTGTGATCCAAAGTTCAACCACAGATGCTGTGCTGCCCTATGGCAAACAGCCAGTGATTGCAGTCCATTCCAAGCCTTTACTGCATAACACATTATTGACTTTTGGGAAAGGATCAGTTTGTTAACCATTAGGGTTGCCCATATTTAGACATGTGCTATGTTTGTTATACAAATGTGTAGGACCAAGCCTGAACCTGAGTCCGTGCCAGAGATTAAACGGATCTCGCCCTTAATTATCTATTGCAGCCCTTTACAATATGGTGTGGATACATCCTACAAAAAGTCCAACTGTGATCAGACTATCCACTGACCGTTTCTAAAGCAGTTTAAATGGTGATCATGTACACATGTGCCAGTTAATCTCACTGAATGTCAAGCAAAACAACTATTTCCAAAGTTCATCTTGAGCTATCTGAATGAGTTTTTTAAATTGAAAAAGTATCTTCTTGTTTCAAGCAGGCTTCTGGGCAGCACTCACATCAACTGGCCTTGTCTTAATTTTGAAATTCAAAATAGTAAACACTTTTATTGCTTGCTGCCTTTTATAGGGTGCTCTCTCAGGAAATCAAACTATGTGGTCCACATATACTTTGTAAACTCTCTAGATGTTTATGTGGATAGAGTGCCAAGAGATTTCCCAATCTATTTACAATGAATTAGCATACCTATATGCTTCCCCTCTGGTTCAACCGGTTCTGCAGCTCTCACCATAGTGAGTTGTTTGAGTTCCATACTCGAACCTTTATCCAGTGCAATCGCTGGTACTTCGAAGGCTGACAAGGTGTCTCAACAGGTACTATAGATAATCCATTCCACCATTTCTAATCAATACAGCACAGCCACACCACGTATAATGGGTCATACTCACTCCATGTTGTTGGTTGAACTGGAAAAATGGCAGCTCGTTGGCTGTCCCAGCCACCATAGGTGGCTGCTTTCCATACCTAACTTCCTTTACTGACTGGCCTGTCTGCTGAGGGGTGTTCCAAGATGCTTCCTGAGTGACCTGGTGATCCATTGACTGCTGATGCTAACCTCTTGGTTGTTTCATTTGTTGCAGATTTTGCAGAGCTCAGCAGGGAATAATGTTGTTTAGTCATGGAATCCTTTTATGTGGCTGGATCCTGTTCCTCAGCCCATATAACCTAAGCGAGACCAAGCCAGCCCGATTTAATGGCCTCCCTGAGTCTGCGATGACTTTCAGAGTAGGAGACCTGTCCTGCTGTATAGTGTCTTCTGCTTACTTTTCTGACCTGCCTGGCTACTCGTCTGCTCATACAGTTACCCTGCCTCAATCTTCAGCTGTCTGTTTGCTTTTTTCTTGTTAACATAGTGTGCAGTCTCAGCTGCTTATAGTAGGAAACTGGTGGGGCCTTGGGAGAATGAGCTTAATGAACACTACAATAAGGATGAGATTGATGAGGCCAGCAACAGAGGTCAGGGGGTTCATGGTTTGGATATACCAACCAGAATTATTTGCAGTTGTTTCCTCAATTACCTGTTCCTGGAGAACTGCTGCCACTTTGCTCTTGCTTCTTATTTACTAACCTCTTCGTGAACAGATTTAAGGTACTCTTTTGAGGCTCTTCCAGATGACAGCACATGGTGAATCCAGGAGTCCAGCAAGGACCCAAGTAAGTCCACTAATACTCTACAGTTGCTTAAACAGAAAATATGCAGGGTTATGTACTGCCCAAAATGAGTCTACCCTGGCCACCAAATCATAGCTTTTAAAAGGGTTGGATGAGAGGTCAAGATTAACACTCAATACGACAACTGCCTTTCATAAACTATTCTCCTAAAATGGTGTTGTCACAGCCACGGCCTTTGCTTCAGTTGACAGTATTGGTTATGGTATGGGCTTCTCTGCCATTAAATCTCACAATGCTGAGGGAGCAGCTGATGGCTATCTGTAATTTTTAAATCACACGATAACAAAGAGAGGGTGAGGGAAAATCACTCTTGATCCCCCTGGCTTAATAAATCAACAACAAAAGAGTGAACAGGGGAAGGAGCAAACAAAGAGTAACAGCGTGGGCAAAAACCAAAATAATGTGTTAAAAGAACCCTCACTCACCAACCTAGTTGGTGACATGCTTCATCATCGGGTTCCCACCAGAGAGGCCGAGTGCCTCTCTGGTGTGCTGCAACGCCTGAACTACAGCGGAGCTGGTTTTTGGATGAAAAGGGAGTGAAATTTAAAAGGTGAATGGTTTTAACCAATAACCAATTTAATCCTGGTAAACCAGAGACCGAATAAAAACAAGTGAGTTGGACAAGAGCCGGACAGTTAGGTAAGACAGGGCTCGTCCGAATTAAGGGGTGGTCAACATGTTTCTGCTTAACATGCCCAGTCGGCTAAGCATTCGTCAGGACCATATAGAACACCACGGCGGTATGCACACGCTAAGGTGCACCCTAACCAGTGGTGTTTGGGCGGTAAAACTCACTGTTCTACCGCAAAGCCATCCTACAATTCAGGGGCTAGTAACGCCTGTAAAAGAAAAACAGACATAACACACATAAAGACATATAGAGACAAACACTTTTTGTCACTTGGATTGTTATACTTTACGTGATTCAGGTGAACACATAATTTGGTAGTCCCGTGCTGTGGAGCGGGGGTGGGTGTCAAATAACAATTTGTGGTTTAAGAAACGCCCACAGTAGAGTGTAGTGCTCTATGAGAAACAGAGGACCTATAAATATATCAACATGTATCCTTAAGGTCCTACGCACTAGTTGTGCCTGCGAAGAAATCAATAAGTATATTGACAGATCGACAAACGATGTGCAGTCGAAAATGGCTATTTAGCCGTTATGTATGCCGTAAGAGTAGCAGACTCGTGCAAGTGAAATGCATGCTGAAACGAGCGCACGTAGTGTTTGCCAGGCGCCGTTGCTCCAGTGCATGACTAGCAGTAAAAGAATGATAAAAACAACAGCATGGAAAAAAGAACCTCTTACTCAGAAAGTTGGTACTGTTTGCGTCATGGGTCCGAGAGGGGGGTAGTGAGCTATAGTATCTGTAGGGATAGATAAACAGGAGAACCTTATCTGTCTAGATACTATTAAGCAAACTGCAAGGGGACCACGGGGATGTGGCAGAAAAGGATTTCCACTTACTTCCATGCTCGCACACTCCCGCGAAATACCTGGTTCAGTCCTACTCGGCCCGGATATTGGTGAGTGTAAAGCGAACCCGGAAGAAGTACTAGCGGGATCCCGTCACGTGATTAGAACAACGTGCGTCAGCGCGTGATGTCATGGGAAGGAGTGTGTTGAAACGGACGTGCTCCCATGCCTACGTCAATAGGGAATCGGCTCTTGTGAAGGGAAGGGGAACATTTTTCTTTAGATTTCTGAGCCGTGTTCAAAAGAGACTAAGGGCTGTGGTGACATATGATTGCTGCATATGAAAAAAATGCGTAAACATTAAGTCGGGTGGTGCATTTTCACAGCGAAACCACTGACCCGATGTGGGATAACTCATTTTGGCTGCTAGTAACTATCTGCTTGTGGATGGTATGTTGTAGTTAATGTCGTGATAAAAAAGCATTCATTGATCATAAGTCAACAAAAGTAGATCTTATGTCAAAAAGAAGATCACCGATATGTTAGCTGTCTTAGAGATAATCATGGTGAAAGACACAGAGAGAGACACACCCCCTGATCTTGCGGGTGATTGGCAGAGAGATACAATGAGATTGTAGACTATGCTGCACGGAGGCCATCAGGGTATTATCCTGGGTTGGTGAAATTAGGTCCGCACTTCAGTTTTTGAGGACAGAGTTCCACGGAATATTGTCGTTTAGACCAGAGAGGTGAGTCGAAAGGCGATAGACCCATCGTTGTTCTTTCTCGAAGAGTAACTGCTGGGTGTTCGATCCAGGTTTCAGTTTCTCAATGATTGACCACTTCATGTCATTTGTTGTGTGGTTGGCCACTAGAAAATGTTCTGTCAGCTTTGTGCTTAGTTTGCGGCAGCGAATAGTGCTGCGATGTTCGCAGATGCGCTGTTTTATTTTCCTGCCTGTCATTCCGACATATCTCAGTCCGCAGGGGCAGGTAATTAGGTAGACCACGTCTGTAGAATTACAGTTGGTATGGTTTCTCTGCACCCATTGTTTTCCTTGTTCAAGTTCAAGATACTTCGAAGGGGAAGTCAGATGGCAAACACTGCATGAGCCACAAGGGTAATGGCCAACAATAGGGGGAAGGCCCCACGCACTGGTGATAGACAGATGCTGATCTTTGTTTAGTGCTTTTGGGCGAGTATGAACCAAAGCATCCTTCAGACTTCTCGCTCTTTTATAAGAGAATAAGGGTTTCTCCCAATTGTGTTTATTGCTTGTCAGGATATTCCAATGTTTCCTGATGGACTTACTGACTGCGTTAGATGCTGCATTGAAGGTGGTCACACAAGTGAGAGGTAGGGAATCCTGACCATCTCTCACATGGTCTTCCAATAGAGCCTCACGGTTTTGGTTACGGGCTCGCTTGTTGCTCTTCGAGAGGATCTTGTCAGGGTAGCCACGGGCTTTCAGTTTCCAAGTAAGATCCTGCGCTTGTTTTTTGTATACAGAAACTTCGCTGCAATTTCGACGAAGACGAAGGTATTGGCCAAAGGGGAGGTTTTCCCTCAATGGGCGAGGATGGTAACTGGAAAAATGTAACAAATTATTTTTTGCCGTGGGCTTGTGATGAGTTTTGGTTTGCAAGGTGTTGCCTGTTCTGGTGATGACCACATCCAGGAAAATCATCTCATCTTTGTTGTGTGTGTGGGTAAATCTCAGATGAGGATCGCAAGTATTTACCCAGATAAAGAAATCCTTGAGGGATTCCTCCGAGCCCTGCCAAATGATCAGTACATCGTCGATGTATCTTTTCCAAAAGAAAATGTTTGACAAAAAAGGGTTATTTTGAGCTAGGATGAACTTGCTTTCAAAATCGAACACATACAGCCCGGCTACCGAAGGCGCAAAAGTGCTGCCCATTGAAGTACCCGTTGTCTGCAGAAAAAGGTCTCCCTTATATTCGAAAAAGTTCTTTTTTAATGCGAGAGTAGCACAGCTGACAACGAAGTCTCGTGGGGTGGTGTAGTTCCAGCTGCTAGATTCAAGAGTGCGCCTCACGACATTTATGGTGTCGTCCTGAGGGATACAGGTGTACAGACTTTCTATATCCATTGTCACCAAGAAAGATGCATCATCTGGTAGAACAATCCCTTGAAGTAGTGCTAACAGGCTCTTAGTATCTTTGAGATAAGTGCTAGTAGATTGGATAAGAGGTTTTAGAAAGAAATCACAGTAACGTGACAGGGGTTCAAGCAATGAACCGATACCGGACACAATGGGGCGGCCAGGAGGGGGTGTCCTGTTCTTATGTGTTTTGGGCAGGGTGTAGAAGTAAGGGATCGTGCCTTCACTGGTAGTAAGGAAAGTTGCTTCCTGTTTGGTGATAAAGCCCTTAAGTTCGGCGTCCTCTACCAAATCGTGAATAATGCCTTGGAGTTCCAAGGATGGATCCGTAGTCAGGGGAGTGTAGCTAATAGGATCGTCCAGGAGGCGTCTGCATTCCCTATCATAGGCAGCAGAGTCCTGAATAACTACTCCGCCCCCCTTGTCTGCTGATTTAATCACGATGCCGGTATTTGATTGTAGAGAAAGTAAGGCTTGAAATTCGCCAGCCTTCATGTTCTTGAAACGATTGGGTTCGATGAAAGCTTCAACGTCGTTAGATACTGCCTGCTCAAATGCTATGATTTCAGGCGGAATAGCGTAAGGAGGAGGGGTAAAGGTAGATTTAAACTTAAATCCTGTGTCGCTCGACGTGGGTTGGGTGCTATCTAGAGGTTGTTTTTCAAAGAAGCTCTTGAGCTTCAGTTTCCTGAAAAAATTCGAAAGTTCGCATCTTAGTTTGAAGCGATCAAAACGGGCTGTGGGTATAAAGCCCAGCCCCTTTTCCAGGACTGAAGTTTCGTCGGCCGTGAGTGTCACTGACGAAAGGTTCGTAATCAGACTCGTTGATTGCTGGGGCCTGCTCGTTGAGCCTTGCTCCTCGTATTGTCCCACACTTCGTCTTGTTGCCAGTGGACTTGAGTGGAACCTCTTCTTCGGCCCCGGCCTCTCCTGCCCCTCTCTAAAAAAGGGGGGCGGTATTGGTTCTGTTGGAACTGTGGAGGTGGGAAGAAACCGGGGTTCCAACCCATCATCGGGTGGAACGGAGGGGGTTGAAAAGGTGGTTGTTGGTAGGGAAGCCAGGTCTGATTATTGTGTTGTCGTCTATTTCTTCCTCTCCCCCTCTGACGAGCCTTGTAGCTGTCGCTGCTAGAATCACTTGCAGTGGAACCATCAAGTGAGCTGTCAGTTCTGTAGTCATTCTTGGTTGGTGGGATGTAATCTGGGCTGGTATAAGGGTATGCTCGTACATAGGACCATTTCGCCAGATCCTTCTGGAATTTCTGGGCTTTGGAATGAGTGAGAGAGTCTTTATATTCATTCATTTCTTTATTTAGTTCGTCGAGCCGTTTCTTATAACCAATTAGTGTTGTTTTGAAGTGGGTTTCCGTTAGTTGAATTTCTACCATTATGGCCTCCGAGAGCCTAAGAGCTGTTTTAATAATTAGCACCAACCAATCCCTGGTGCAGTGCCAGGCGATTTGAGCCCATTCCTTCCTGAATTGTGCGTCATCTAGAAAAATGCGGGGAGCATTTGTGACTAGTAGACCCTTGGGTGCTATATTATTTCTGAGATATTCAGTAAGAATTGTGCCATGGAGGATAGTGCGTATCCGCCCTCTTTTCTGCTCGCTTAATTTATCCCACTCAGTAGTTTGTGAGATGGTTTGAGCAATTGAGGGATCAGAAAAAAGTGAGGGGTCTGTAATTTTTGACTGGACTTGTGATGGAACTTGAACTGCAAATTTCTGTGGCAGTGACCCATGCAGGAACAGTTGAAAAAAATACGATCTTGAAAGAGAATGTTTTAATAACTAGTCAGCTGCTCTTTCAGATAACGGAAATCTTAAATGGGGCTTATTCACATATTGCAGGTGAAGAACAAGGCCAGAGAAATTTGAGATGAAGGTCTTTTGAGATGGACTCTAATTTTATAAATCTGACAAGTTCCATTCTATATAGTTAGACATTAGGGAAGACAGACCTGACATAATTTACCAGCAATCGCATCCACATAACCTGGCGCCTTAGAATCAGGTCTCAGAGAATCATATTTTTAAGTTCAAAAGAACTTTATTAGACAAATAAAGGTGTCAATACATAATAAAAAGTAAAACATGGCATCCAAATAAGAGGTGGGAAAAAAAAATAAAAAAAATTAGGAGATAACAAATAATTGAGGCTATAGGAGAAAAAACAGTACTGGGAGCAATATGCAATAAAATGGTTTGTAAAAAAGAAAAATGCAAAGGAACAAAAAGGTCAATCAAGGAGGTTTAGAGACCTCTTGCTGAATGGGAGACAAATGAGAGGAACGTTTAGCACAAATATCTAGGTACAAGGTCACAGGAAGCCATAAGTTATGTCGCTTTGTAGCTAGACTAAGGGGGTAGACGAAAGCAGTATCAAGTCTGTGATTGTAACATACATTGTACCACCATGCTCTAAAAGAAATATTAGAGAAATTTTTCCAATTGACAGTGATCTGCTGGAATGCAACAGCTATCAACAAATCAACAATTTGCATATTAGAATCAAAATCTGCCCAACAAGGAGAGAGACTTCCTAAGAAAATGTTGACAAAGGAGAAAGGGAATGCAGTATGAAAAATGGCATTAATTTGGGTCCAAACTTGTTTCCAAAAGTTGTGCGTAACAGTACAAGAAAAAAGCATGTGAAAAAGAGTGGCCTTAGGTGTCGAACAAGACCAACAAAGATCAGGGACTGAAGGAAACCTCTTATTCAACATATGGGGTGAGAAGAGAAGTCTGTTATAAATGAAAAAAAGGGTTTGTGTGAGAGAAGCAGCTCTAGATGACTTGCGGAGCTTGATCCACAATTTATCCCAGAAAGAAGTGGGCCAAGAGACAGCAAACTCCGACTCCCATTGTTCCTCTACCTTGGATTTTGGTCTAGGAGTGAGAGTTTTGTGGAATGAGTGGTAAATTGAGGAGGCTGTGGGATGGGTACTCAGCAAGGAGCGGCGTTGCAAGGCAGAATTGGGAGAGTCGGGGTGGGTGGGGAAATTAGAAAGATGGGCAAAAGTGGGCATAACTGCGTTCTTTAGCGTAAGATATTTACGGGCAAAAGAATGAGGAAGATTGAAAGTTTGGCTAAGAGCAGGGAAAGGTAAGAAATCAGAACCAGAAAAGAGTTGAGAAACCCAAATCAGACCCCTGTGCCTCCAAGATTTCCAATAAAAGGGTTTGTGGTTGATGAGGATACTTTTATTATACCAGATGGTGGTGTTAAGAAATTCAGCTACAGAAGAAGGAGGGTCTGGGGAAACGCTTAAAAGTAGTTTGGTAGTAAACTTATGAATGGGAGTGGAGGTAAACTGGGGCTTACGAGAAAATGAGAGGTACTCAGCGAAAGTAAAGGGGGATAAAGAAAGACGTTCAATGACAAGCCATAAGGGGGAAGACTCAGTAGGTTCTCGCAACCAAAGGGAGGCTTGTCGCAAAAGAAATGCCTTGTGATAAGTAGGAAAATCTGGAAAGTTGACCCCACCTTCTGATTTGGGGAGTCGCAATCTGAGTAAGGACATGCGTGCTTTCTTGCCGGACCAAAGGAATAAAGAGAGAATGGTATTGATTTTCCTAAAAAATTTTGTGGGAATAGGAACTGGAATATTGGAGATAGTGTAAAGGACTATTGGGGAGAGCATCATTTTAATCGTGTCAAGGCGACCCCACCAGGAGAGGTAAAGCGGGTGCCATCTAGAAGTGAGGTCGGACAGTTTCTGGATGCATTTATTAAGGCACAACGATTCAGTGTCAGGAAGGGAGGGGGTAATGTGTAAACCAAGATATTTGATAGATGAGGGGCTCCAAGTAAAGTTGGACGCAGCAAAATCAGGTTTAAAAGTAAATTTTGTAAGGGGTAAAATTTCACATTTGTCATTGTTCAACTTATAACCAGAAATTTGGGAGTAGTCGTGAACTTCAGCCAGAAACGCGGGAATAGAAGTGACGGGTTTGGACATAAAGAGTAAAATATCATCTGCGTAAGCAGCAAGTTTGACGTTTGTTTGGGAAATTTGGAAGCCGTGCAATCAGGGTTTTGACGGAGTTTTGAGAGAAAGGGTTCCAAAGCCAAATTAAAAAGGAAGGGGGAAAGGGGGCAACCCTGACGAACTCCTCTGCCTAAGTCGAAAAAGGGAGAGATTAGTCCATTAGCATAAACCGCCGCTCTGGGACTGGAATATAGAAAGGAAATAAAGGCGATAAAATTAGGACCAAATCCAAACCATTTGAGGGCGGAAAAGAGGAAGGTCAATTCTACTCTGTCAAACGTTTTTTCTGCGTCTAAAGCAATTGCTGCGAGCGAGTCGTGAAACCGTGGGATTTGGACAAGACGTTAAACAGAAGTCTAGTATTATCTGTGATGAAGCGGCCTTTAACAAATCCAGATTGTTCAGGGCCTAGCAATTCAGGAAGGAAGGGGTCTAATCTTATGGCAAGGGATTTAGCATATATCTTGTAATCGATATTAACCAAAGAGATTGGTCTGTAATTCTTACAATGCTGGGTATCTTTCCCTTCTTTTGGTATAAGACAGATGTGTGCATCCGAGAACGTGCCAGAGGAAGCACCATTGATCCTGAAAGAATCAACAAGGGAGTACAATCTGGGTAAAAGTAGTTTAGAAAAATGCAGATAAAATTCAACTGTGAATCCGTCCGGACCCGGGGCTTTGTCCTTCTTGAGTTATTGGAGAGCAGTGTATAGTTCACAACTAGAAATGGGTGATTCAAGAACAGATAAATCGACAGGGAAATGGGGAGGTGCATGGATTTTGGATAAAAAGGTAGCAAGAGAGTGGGCAGTAGGATGGGTTTCAGAAGAGTAGAGTGTGGAGTAGAAACGGGAAAATTCCTCTAAAATGTCAACATCTGTGTGCTTTAAAACAGAATTAACATCATAAACAGACTCAATGTTCAATTTGTTTTGCTTGACTTTTAAATAATTAGCTAAAACCTTCCCCGCTTTGTTCTTACCCCCGTAGAATTTTGAACTGGATTTCAATAAGTATAATGAAGCATCCTCGGTGGCTTGTTTGTTAAAATGCATCTTGGCATCAATAAGAGTAGTCAAACTTTCCTGCGAATGGGAAGTATAAAAAGAATGTTCCAGCTTTCTGATTTTAAGGAGAAGATCGGTAGTGCGTTTGCGAGCCTCCTTAAGTTTCCTGGTCACATGACCAATAATGAAACCCCTGGCAGCAGCCTTGTAAGCGTCCCAAATAACGTGTTTGGGCAAAGTGGGTGTATCATTAACCCCTTGAGTGCCCCGCCCTTTCCACGCCCTGTGCCGGGCGTTTCATTAGCGGGCGGGGTTCATGACGAGATAGTCTCGTCATGGGCACAGCGCAACCGCGCTCCATGACGAGACTATCTCGTCATGGGCACTGAAGGGGTTAATATCAAAAAATTCTGCTGTGAATTTTATAAAGGAATTGGTAAATTTGGGATCGAGAAGTAAAGAATTATTAAAACGCCACCTTTTTGGTCCAGTGGGCCTGGGTGAAATGTCAAAGTTAATCACAAGAGGAGCATGATCAGAAAATAAGATGGGACCAATATCAGCGTGGGTAAGGGATTGAGAAATGTGGTGTGAAAGAAAGATGTAATCAATGCGTGATTGTGAATGATGGGATGGGGAGTAGAACGTGAACTCTTTAGAAGTAGGATTGCATAGACGCCAAGCATCAATGAGCTTGTGTTGGAATATTGCTTGAGTGAAGAGCTTATGGGACTTATTAGGGATAAATAATGCTTTGGAGTGTCTATCTAAAAAGGGATCCAAGGGTAGATTACAATCTCCTGCCAGAATAAAATTATCATCAATGAATTCAATAATACGGGAGGCCATTGTGTGCCAAAAGGCGGGGTCACCACCAGTAGGTGCGTAAATATTGAGAAGGGAAATGGGGATACCCTTCGAGGAAAGTTTGACATACAACCATCTACCTTCGGAGTCTGACTCAGAAGTCCGGAGCGAATGAGAGAGAGATTTGCGAACCAACACAGCTACACCATTCCTCTTACCGTCACCAGGAGCAGAAAACACAGCCCCTACCCAACCCTTTCTGAGCTTAGCAGCTTCAATATCAGACAAGTGAGTTTCTTGCAAGAAGGCAATGTCTACATTCAGTTTGGCTAAGTGAGAGAGAATTTTTTGTCTCTTGATGGGAGAATGAAGACCTTTAACGTTCCAAGACACAGTACGAACTGACACTAAGGATTAATTTAAAAAAAAATGACGCAAAGGAAAGCTAAAACAACAAGAGAAGGCCTCACAAGAAGTAAGATGAAAGAAGAAGAAAAAAAGCAATGAGGATGAAGAAGAGATAAAGTGAACACTGGTAAGAGGAAAAAAAAAGAAGACTCAGGAATGCCATAAAAATAAAAAAAAGCCAAGAAAATACAGAGAACAGTGAGAAAAAATAGTGAAGTTCAGATATACTGATAAGTAAGGTCCGATGACAGTGAACAACGAACAAGATCAAAAAGGTAAAGGAATATGAATAAAGGGAGAGATGGAGTAACAGGGGAGTAAAATATATAAAGAAAAAGAGGCAGGACCAAGGGAACCAATAAGCGATGAAGAGAGACAAGGAGAGAAAGAGAGAAAAGGAAAAAAGCAGCGATGAGGATAATGACACCAATAAACCTAAAAATATTGAGGAAGAGAAGAAAATAAGGAAATACAAAACAAGGTCAAACATATCGAAGAAGGAGTGAAGAATACTTACAGAGGGCAGGATAGGGAAAACACGAGCAGGGACAGGGACAGGTGGGAACGCACGTGGAGATGAGGGGAGGGAGGTAGGGCCAACTGGAGAAGGCAGGGTACTCGGGGTCGGTGAAACGTCCAACCAGAGAAAACAAGACGGAACGCATAACATTGATCTGTGAGGGAAGAAAATTAACAAAGTTAGGTGACGATTCATGGCAGAGGCATGAAACAAGCAGTGAATAGGACATATGAAGGAACCAAAACTTTAGCAATGAAGGTTAAAGTGAAAAACACAAACTTGTCAAGAGAACATGCAAACTTTAAAAAAAAAAGAAAAAACACAGCTGAACTTGAAAAATCAACAGACATAGCAATCTGGAGTATCATAGTACATCTTTAGAAAAAATCACGGTGGGCGAGATGAGGAAGGAGCAGAGAGCTCCATATCCGCTTGGCCACAAGAATTCAGGAAACTCCGAAGTCGCGTAGGATCCTCATATGTCGTAGTCTTATTATTATAGGTGACTTTAAATAGGCAGGGATGAAAAAGACCATATCTGGCCCCAATGGAGCGAAGATCAGGTCTCATGTCCAAGAAGGCTTTGCGGCGATTTGCAGTGGTTCTGGCATAATCCTGTGCGAAGAAAAAGGTGGAGCCCGACCATGTAAGACGAGGAGAGGCTTTAGCTGCTAACAGAACTTTCAACAAGTCTGTGTATTCTAGGAAATACATTATTACACCTCTAGGCTTCGCCGGCGTGGAAAGGGAGGACGGAGCTCGACCAAGCCTGTGGGCACGCTGTATATTGAGTAAAGTATCTTCAGGTAAATGCAGAAGCTTGGGAAGAAAAGATTTGAAAAAATTGATGGGATCATTCCCCTCGCAACCCTCCACCAGGCCGTAAAGGCGAAGATTATTGCGCCTATTTTGGTTTTCAAGGTCCTCCACCTGCTTCTGGAGAGAAGAGATCTGCGCATGCATATGAGTAACCTTGGTTGCAGAGTCCTGAAGAGAGGAGACATCCCGCTCCACCGATGACACTCTTTCATCCATCGAAGTCCAATTGTCAGTTAGAATCTGCAACTTAGCGTTGGTTTCTTCCATGAAGGGACGCAATGCTCGTATATCTTCAAGGAGCAGCTCCATCGAAATGACCGAAGAGGATTTAGGAGGTGAAGGTGGATTTTTTTTTAACCTCTTAGGAGTCGTTTTTGCTGAAGGCTGTGAAGAGACTTCCATGGTCGGCGTCGTCTCACTAGTAGGGAGAAGTTGAGAGGGCTCTAAATGAGCCAGTGCTGTGAACAGCTTAGAATTCTTAATATAGTTACGCTTTTGGACCTTGCTGGAGCAATCCGCCATCAACACGCCTGCGAAGCACAAGCCCACTAAAAGCACGTTACAGACTGTGAAAACAGGCACTTTGCGGGGTCCAAAAGAACGTAAAGAATAAAAGAGGTGTAATTAAAAAGCTCTATTATCAGAGGCAATTTAATAGAAAATTATTCTGGGCCAAAAAACAGGAAGCGCAAATGCCAATGAGCCAGGAGGTGTAATTTGGAATCTTAAAATGGCCTCCAGGAATAATGAGAACAGAAAATGCCAGTGAAATCAATAAAAAAACATCATGTTTAGAAGAAAAAAGTCACCTTGAAGTACAAGTCCATTTCATCTGCGCCTTGAAGAGTGTTGGGTGACTTGAAAAATGAATGGGGCATCAGGGAATCCAATGCGCGGTAAAATGCGCTGTTGAGGAGATTCACGGGCAAAAATAAACAAGATGGCGGCCGCGGCCGATGCAGAGCCGCGGCCGGAGGTATAAATGTCCACAGGATCCGATATAAAGCTGTCACAACTGTGAAAACGGGCTCAAGGCATGCCCGGCATCTTCCGTTGATGAAAGCTTCCCTCCATTGCTCGGAGAGGAAGCGCGAACCGCCGGCGAGCTCTGGTGCGGACGGAGCCCTACGCCGCCGCCGCCGCCATTCTATACGGGCGCCTAGCCACGCCCCCCCAGAGAATCATATTTAATCTGAGAAACAACTTCAGACCCAATCTTTGTTTGCACTTCACACCATACGGCAAAAGTTCCTGGTATTCAGCTGACCCTCCAGGAACACATACCCATGAAGCATATAGGAGAAGGAACTTGTTGTGCATCCCAAGTAACATATGGGAATGGCACATGAAAAAAAGTTGGTCAAAAAACCGACTTCCTATTACAAGCCCATATAGGGGCCTCACATGAAGATTCCCACAGGAGAGACTTTGTGTCAGATCTCAAGAACAGAGGAGATACTTAAGGAGTTTTGTTTGCTTGCAGATTCATCAGGAGACGCCCATATGGACCTCATGGATCATAGTTCTGACTCAGAAATTTGGAATGATTATTGCTCCACCATTAAGCACACATCTACATCTTGAGGAGAACAAGCGGAGAGCAAACGCTCAGCAATATTATGGGAATGGAATATCTCTGCCAATATTTTTACTTCAATCATTATGAAAGATCACATGAATTCAAGAGGACAGCTACATTCAGTAACATTAATTTCCCCATCTACAGTTTCTGGTAATGACATATCACATCAGGCATGAATTAGCACCCAAGAACCTACACTGGCATCAATCTACACAGCTGTTGTTAACATCTGGCTACAGAGAACCAACAAGAGAGGAAGGGATCCACACGATTAGTCCCCTCAAGGATTTATTCAAAAACAACAAAGTCAGTGTAAATCAAGTCAATAAAGGGGGCACTACTAATAAGAAGAGCACTGGTCCACAAATTCCGAACAAGCCGATATGTTGTTGAGAAGAGTGTAGACCTCAATGAATATTACCCATTTGGTATAAAAGCCCTCACTCGCCAACCTGGTTGGTGACATGCTTCATCATTGGGCTCCACTGGGATGACCGAATGTCATCCCAGTGTGCTACAACGCCAGGTTACTGCGGAGCGGGGTTCTTGTGTGGTGATAGTGAATTTAAAATATCCAATTAAGTCAAAAATAAAACTTTAATAATTTTGCTAATTGGAAAAGACTAAAAGGGAGTGCAGGTCAAAAAATAGAAGACCTGTTTCACTCCACGGGGGTGGGAGCAAAATGACTATCCGGACCCGGCAGCGAGAGGCTGTATAGGTGACACACGGGTGCTGAGCAGCAAGGGCGGTGTGCCATTTTGCTCCCACCCCCCTCCCGGGATCCTTGAGGCATCAAACGGATTGGCCTCTTTAATAAACTTGTTCCTCTCCCCCATTATATATACTTTTTGGCGGATTTTTCACTGTAAATAATTTTTCACACAGCAGTCCACGGTAGGGTGAACCTTAGCGCGTTCATACCACCGGGGCTCCGCACATCCACTCTGGTCCTGAAGAAAGCCTGACGAACACTCACAGAGGCAGAAACATGTTGACCGCCGTGGAGTGAAACAGGTCTTCTATTTTTTGACCTTCACTCCCTTTTAGTCTTTTCCAATTAGCAAAATTATTAAAGTTTTATTTTTGACTTAATTGGATATTTTAAATTCACTATCACCACACAAGAACCCCGCTCCGCAGTAACCTGGCGTTGTAGCACACTGGGATGACATTCGGTCATCCCAGTGGAGCCCGATGATGAAGCATGTCACCAACCAGGTTGGCGAGTGAGGGCTTTTATACCAAATGGGTAATATTCATTGAGGTCTACACTCTTCTCAACAACATATCGGCTTGTTCGGAATTTGTGGACCAGTGCTCTTCTTATTAGTAGTGCCCCCTTTATTGACTTGATTTACACTGACTTTGTTGTTTTTGAGTTAACATCTGGCTGCCAAGGCACCTAACTTACAGACTAAAATCTGTAAAATGGCTAAATAGATGAACATTGTTGACAAAAGAACCACAACATTTGAAGAGAACTCTGTTAGCTAAAACAAACAATTAGAACAGCAAAATGAGTCCTCTCATTTAGCAGCAAAACTAGATCATGAAAATCAACTTCGTAGAAAGAGTTTGTGGGTTCTTGGTGGCTTGGAAACAGCAAAGGGCAGTGATGAACACCTGTTTATCACTCATCTGTAATAGAAGGCATTTTCAAGTTTCTCAGATAGATGTTTAAAACAAATACAAAATGGATGGATGTCGAGTGACACTCAGAGTTCTGCAGACATAGATTAATCTATCTTTCTCTCTTCTTCACTACTCACTTTTTTCCCCGGAGTGTGTGGTTTAGTTAAATTATGAGTTGTATGGGGTTGTGTGAACTACCCAAGAGACTGCAACCCATACAGCTAAGATGAGGTGGATTCCTCAGAGTTTGGGGGAAGACAGGATGATGGGCTTAGTGGTTTGGGATAGGAGTGTTCGGAGATGAAACAGGGGTATGGCACAGCCATGTCTAGCAAAGGGTATGTAGAGGTTAAAGGCACCCACCTGATTCATTATCCAAATATGCCTGCCTGCATGCAATGCTAACAGGATGCATATTGTTACAAAGCGTAGCCTAGAAAGGAGTGAGTTTTCTTGGTAAAATAGAGAAATCTCTTACAAGAAACATATTTCTCTTATGCAGATCATCTGATTCCCGCATAATTAAAATATTTTGTACTAGACTGTAGACGCAAATGACCGCTATTAGATGGCTGCGACCCTTTGTAAAAAAAAAAAAAAAGCAAGCAATGGTAGACGAAAGGGGATGCTGACCCAAATATTGACTTCCTAGAGATATTTGTGACATTTTTACCAAAACTACCACAGAGAAAGGTCCACAATTGATTTGCTTGGATTTAAATGTTCTACTTAATCCTCTTCTGGGCAGCTCTAGTAAAAAATACTGCAATTGAATGAATAAAGCTTGACCCACTATCTTACAAGTTATTAAAACCCTAGGGTTGGCCGAGGTGTGAAGTACAATTAAGGGCAAATGATCAACTATATACATATTTCTTTGCCTCACATTGTGCATATGCACATCTAGGTATCATTATTTGTTCAGTTTGTTCTTTCAACAAGAATATTAGCATTATTTTGCAGCTGAAGACAACCTCTGACCTCAATCCACTCTTCATCTACTTGCCCGACTTGGTCGACTGTGAGAAAGGTAGATTCATAGCAGAAGATTTGATTGGTCTCTTCTGAATAACCAGAATATAGGATTTATATCAACTTATACACATGTTTACATTAAGAATATCTTAGGAACAGCCTCATTAGAAATTGGATGAGACTCCGTTAAAGTGTCATATGGAGGGACAACATTCAACTTCAACATACATGAAGTCCAAAAACTAGGGCAGGTACAGGAACATTTCTGCTCGTAATTAACAGGTTAGAAATCCTACAGGTGTCTTTAATTCAGGATTGTGCTCCATTTGATGTAGAAGAGGAGGTTTTATGTAGCTATTTGATCACTGATTCTAAGGCACACTGTGAACTGAATCACAGCCGACTATCTGAAGCATAATGCGATTGTATTTGAATTCAGTGAGAATATGTGTAGGATACTCTCTCTTAACCCCTTCTGTGCCCGCCCCTTTCCCCGCCCTGTGCCGGCCGTTGAATTAGCGGGCGGGGTCTATGACGAGCTGGACTCGTCATGGGCACAGCGCCACCGCGGCCCATGACAAGTCCAGCTCGTCATGGGCACTGAAGGGGTTAAATTGAAAGAAAGGGAAACAGAGTCTTATCTCAAGCATGTTAGCAAATTAAGGAATACAGCAAAAAGCTGATCACATTAGTGCAGTTTTTGGTGCATATTATTTGGATCTATGAAGGGATGAACTGCAATGCAATATTGGGCAGATAAAGGATTACCTAGATCACTTGCTTGGCTCAAAACTATAGACCGATGGCACAAGCGCTGCTGAGCTTGCCTTCTTTTTGGTATATATTCAATCTCAAATTCAAGCTTTTCTTAATGAGAAAACTACAGGGCCTGAATCTGTACCCCTTGATTTTCCTCAAAACGTTCTGAAGAACTGTTTCCACTTCTCTTTGCTCTTTCATTAGTTAGCAAGAATGGTCACCCACCAAATTATTCCTGAAGAAATGTAAGAACCCCAAACAATGTAGGCAATTTTGTCGCACCAGAGCAGAAATCACAACACTACTCGAAATATTTTGTTCCGAGTAGCGATTCATTTGGACCGGTAGGATGAGTAACATAATAGTATTAATCTAGTATTGAAGCCATACTCCAATATGGCGCTGCCTCAACCCCATTAGCCTCAAGCAGTTCCTTTGAAGGTCTAATGTTCCCGCGATAATATCGCAACCACGTGGTCACGAGGTTAGCAATTTAAATGGCAGCCGGTATATACTCTTCCTGCGCGCCCGCTTAGATGCGGAGTTCTATGTCTGTCCGGACTTTGTTTTTAAGGTAAACTGCCACACGACACAAGTATAGGTGTTTAAGAAGGGTTTGTGCTACAAGGCATTATTTGCTGGATGTAATCTAAACCCGGATATTGTATACGAGGTAGCATGCCTCTGTGAATATTCAAGGGTCATTTCGTTTCATTTCAGCATCAGCGTTTGTTGGTGACGCTGGTTGCGATGATCAACAACGGTTGTTCTGTAAACAATAGGGGTTCTTTTAATATAATACTCTGCGGCAGTATGCAATTACCCTAATCATCCACTAAAGTCCGGGCGTTAGAACATGCGTCCTAGTATGCGGCAATACTACAGTTTTGCAGTAGTGCGTAATAACGTCAAACCTTTATTATGGCTGGGTTGCTTGAACATGTTTTCGCTTTATGGGAAGATTATCGATCCAACCCCACACGTGGGTGTGTTTTCTATTGTTTTTCCAGAGAAGCCCAAAATGTCGTATCTATAGTAGTGGATCGTCACATTTTTTGACACACTACCTGAAAGTAAGCATTGCGGAAGAAGTACGCTGTACAGGTGTGCACCTTGTACCAGTGCACTATCCGAGATATTCATTGATACTCGTCTAAACAGGGCCCCTAATTCACGGTCTATGAGAATATAACGAGGAATTCTAATGTCTGCATTATATTCAGACATGCATTCACATACGACGCAAATATATAGCCCCCCCCCCCCCCAAGATTAGTTCTGATCCCATAAGTACATGCTTATCAACCTTAGTATGCTCATGTGTTATCTCTTTTCTGTGGTACCCTGGTTTGCTTCTGTAGCTATCTAGTATATTTGTACAACGATATGTAGTATCATCTTAATCTATGAGCTGTTTGTAGACTAGATTGCATATATACGTCATTCCTTCTCTGTGACCCCCATAGGTGCCATGGATGCACCAAATAGTGGCCACTAACGACCCGTCTATTATACTGATGATCTGCTTTAGGACAGACGCGTATGGATGAACAGAGCACCAGGTATAAACACCCGCACACTGTGTCCATACAGGCCATCTCCTGTTTTGTAAAAGCATTACTTCCATATTTTGAAGTTCTCCCTATTTTGTAGTTCTAAGTCCTACAGATTTTAACCTTTCTAGTTCTTTCTGACTTCGGGCTCACACCGGGATCTTTTATGAGAATACGATACATGCGAGGGTGTTTTTATTGTTATTCTTGGCACCAATATCTCTATTCAAACAGCACGAAAATGAGCAATGTCTCTCTGCACAAACCCACTACTTCGGAACTTTCACTTTCTAAACTGATATACTTTTCCTGTTCTTCACGTGTTAGTGGTGGCACTGGCTGACACTCTATTACTCCTTCAGATAAACCGACTACGGTTTCAGTCGGTTTAGATACAGCAAACTAATGGGGCTCTATTCGATCATGTAGCTGAGTAAAGATCTTGTTTATTGTAATGGGGATTTTTCAGTCATGTTTCCACTTTGAAATTTCAGATAACCCAACTACTCGCCTTTATTTTGTTGTATTGGTGGTCCTGAAGAAGGGGGTTTAAAAGCGATAATATCCACTGAAACGTGCATTGACCTGGATGTGAGGCACCCGACCCACAACACTGTCACGGAGACTGTATTTCAGCTGTCTTCATGGTGACCATAATAGTGTATGCGATCTTGGGAGGGTAGGATATGGTTTGTTGAATAAATGAGGATGTATGTTGGTGTGAGAGGCCAGTATGTAAGTGCGGTCAATTTGTAGGGGTCATACATGTGTATATGACGCAGATAGCTTTGTCCATGTTAAAAAAGCAAAGCCTATGCTGAACTTTTGAAAAAAAAAATTGTTGAGTATCCATATAAAAGAAATGTGGAAGGTAATTACAGACACATTGAATGTTTTTTACTCTTTTGGATATAAATGATGAAATAATTATGTTTGAGCAAAATATTTTTATGTATAAAAATAAATATTGTATGCTTGTCATGTACTCATTGTGGATATCCCTTTAGAGCTATAGTTAGCCTATATAAAAGCAATATAGGTCTAGTGGGCATTTCTTGTATTGATTTTTGATTGCTTTCTCCCCCTTTCTCCCAGAGCTCACAAATAACCTTTAGGGGGTACCCTTGATAGTGTGCACCGGGTACAGTTCTGTCAATAAGGAAATTCTGGTTCAGGTTATTGATATTTCTAACATTCATAAATGCTCACCTTTGTTGGGAAATCATTGGCTGCATAGAGCTTTCTTTATTCTAACTGTCATATATGGCATAGAGCAGTGCTATTGTTTCTTGAGCATGTATTTAATAAAGCGGTAATCTCTTTTGATGGATTGTAAGTGAAATACGATACCCACCAGCATGATTTATGCTATATCTTCAAATAAGAATTTTTCTGGTGTCATATTAATGGTAAATCAATCCAACAACTTCTTGGTTTGAGAAGTAAGGTATGGGCTCATTCCAATTGCTTCAGGGCCAAACACCGAAATAGAGCGAGAAATCGTATTGCTAATTGATCTAGCCCCTCTATAAGAATGTAGTGGGGGATTACCTCTTTGTTTAAATGGACCCTCACCCACCAATAACACTAGTTGCATTCTTCATCTGCGGGTCCTTACTCCTGATATCTTGTGTTGATATGTGTACTCAACACTGTGTAAGCAGCAGAGATCTTTGTTCATATTTATGTGGGATCTACATTTAAAATTGACTGCAGGAGTCCTGTATCGTGAACAATTTAATTGGGAAAGCATTGACAAGGATAAAAATGCAAACTGATATCAATGGAGTTTCAGTGTACTCTTACATCAAGTGGTCTACATGTTTTAGCCATGAGGAGTTACCAAAAAAGGTTGAATGGCTTTCATCAGGGCCAGAATTATGGATCCCAAATTATGCCTTACAGACCGAACACAACTTGCGCAGTCAATTCATTCATCAGTGAGCATTACTCCTGCTATAGGTTATGCATACCTTACAAGTCATTAGCAAGGAACTTCCTCAATGTGGTATTATCATATTGTGACTCTAATGCTCCATAAAGTAATAGAGGTGGGCGCACCCTATTGTCACACTTTCATCAAGAGTGCTCGCCCACTTAGGACCCAAGTGTGTCCTCAAAGTCCTACATCTAGTGTTCTTAGTGGGTGAGGGTCTTTTTAAACAGAGAGGGTATTCCCCCCCCCTCCCCCACCCCCCACACTACTTTCTTATAGAGAAGCTAGATCAATTTGCAATAATAGTAATATTAATGGTATCCATTTAGAAGATACCCCACTATTCCAGATGATGCTCAATACAATGAAAAAGCCTAGAACACGCAGGATGAGATGATGAGTAAGCATGTGCTGCTGACTGAATGATTACAGGCTTCTCTAAACGCCAAAGCCACTTTAGATACCATCATTAGGTGTCATAGACTTTTAAATATTGACTATTTGAAAGTGCAGCATTTTAAAACCATTCCTAGCATTTACTATACTCTCCAAAGGCTTCATGCATGGGAGTGCTGCACAGACTCATGGTGTTCATACTGTCAATAGTCTCAAGCTGACACAGTTCTCATGTTTGCAATCTGATGCAGCCAGCAGCAATTTTGGATTAACATTGTTTGGAAATACGTGCTAATATCTATGATTGAAGAATTACCATAAGCAATGTCACGTTTGGCACACTTGAATAAGCATTGGCTCAGGGTGATGTTTTAAAAAAAGAAATTCATTAAAAGTGGCCATCTTGATCGCCAAACACTGGCTGTATCATAAATCCACACAGTTCTGTCAGAAAGCATCTGTGGATTTTTGTTGTATGGAAATTGCCATTGTTGAAAGGGCTGACAATCCAATGGGGTCCTGTGCATCAGATCAATGAATTAGTGCATGCTGCCTGTATAATACACTACTTTGTTACTATGTTCCTGTTTTGGACTGACACTATATTTATTTACCAGAATAACTAGAGGAACTGTGATGCTTTGAAAATTGTTTGAGGGGCAATATTGTGCTAGTCTCTTTCCATTAAATAATATTTATAAAGCTCATGAACAAACGCATCCAAGCTGATATACTTCAAAGCCATTTTGGCTCTCTGCCATGCTCGAAAGTAGGTAGTGCACCACAGTGGATATTGTGAAGTAGGTTATTGGTAGGGGTAAGTATGCACCTACCACTAGTAATAAGGCCACCAACATGGTATAGTGTCCTGTTAAGATCTCAGTAAATTAGCCCCCTGCTTAACCCTTGGTAGCAGACAACGAGCAGTCAGGCCTAACTTAGGAGACAGGAGTGTAACGCATTTAAAAACACCAATACATAAAATAAGTAAGAAACAACACACAATAAAAATCCCACACCAATCAATGAATATAGGAAATATGTTTATCAACAAATAGACACCAAATAGACAAAAATCCGATGTAGGGAAACGGAGATATCAATGTTTACAGATTAACCACTTTGTAGTGCTTAAAAGCATATAGCGCCACTCTGGGACATCTGATCCCACATGACTGGGACAAGGTCAAAGTCTGAGGCTGACTGCGATGGAACCATGGTCGGATATGCTAAACGGTAACCCCCGTCAATTTTACCTTCACACTTAGAAACATTTCTGGAGCTTTTTCTTCAGACGTTGCTCGACCCTCCAAGGTAGTCCTGATTCAGGAAGGGTTCTCTGACTTGACTTTCCCCAAGCCCTCGGTCAAATCCTGGAAGTCTGGAGCTTTCAGCAGGATGAACCTGAAATCCTGGCAGGGTCGCAGTTGAAGGTAGCCCGCTTGACTCTCGACGTCGGGTCAGTCACATCATGGAGCTTTTTTACAAAAGTTCTCTAAAGTTCTCCAAACGTCAGGAAGTGCTACCTGAATGTTTCCTTGTAGGTTCAAAGTGTCCAAATCACCAATTTAAAGGTCTGAAATCTCCTAGATGGTCTTTGGGATGTCTGGACCATAATTCCCACAATGCACCTGGGTCAAATCCTTGAACATCCACTGGATACACTCCACAATGAGGGCTGTTGGTGGAGATGATGCAGGTGGGCTCTGTTAACCTGGAGCTTGCAGGCAGTCCACTCCTTAATCATTCCTTAAGAAAGGCACGGTCTCCAGGGCTGTATTACCAGTTTGGCAACAGATGCAGTCATTCATAGTGCGGGCCTTTGGGTGCAAATCCAAATTCCAGCAGGACAGTCCTTTTCCTCTCTCAAATGAGATGCTGAGTGCCACCCACAAGCATGAGGACTTACTCCAAAGTGTGGCATCTTCTTGCCCCCCAAAGCACTGCACTTCTAAAATCCAACATGGATGATTTCTCTCCAGAGGAGTAAGAGCTGACTAAACCAACCCACAGTGGGACTTATGTCCATTAGCTCTCCTCCCACTGACCCGCTGCAAATTCCTCTCCTAAGCCTGCCACCTTGCTGAGGCACAAGATGTGTGGGTAGGTTTGCCTAGCATTCCTTACTGATCTGCTCTCTCTTTGAGCTCAGTTTGATTTACCCAGACCCCTCTTTTTTGCCTACCCTCTTCAGTTGCAGAGCTCTCTCCATCAGATCACCTCTGTTCCGGCCCGGCCACTTATCACCTAATCAAAGCAGTCGGGCTCAGCCAGTTGAGACTGACCAATCAGAAGAGACAACTAGTGGGCTGGATTTTGGCTTACAGAAGAGAACGTTCCATAACTTCTCTTCTGTACTAGTTATGATAAATTCAACAGTGGCAAGTTGTTGACTTTATCTACACCAATCTTTTAAGTCCTTCTATGATCTTTATTCCTTTCCTAGCAATAGTTATACATAAATAAAATATTGCAATGTTAGCCTATGGAGCCAAGTATCTGCAATGGCGAAAATGAAATGGGCACTTCATCCCCTCACCAGGGTATATAAAACATCATTTATAAGGTCCCTGCTTATAGTTACATGGCCCCTCATCCCTAGGACGCCTATGGGAGACCTTGGGGGTGCCTAATATGTAACAATAAGGTAGAATATCACTTTTGTAAGTGCCCATACCACCAAAGTAGAGTTTGCACACACTTTTCTTGCAAAGCCAGGCTGCCTTTAAAATGACAGCTGGCACTCAGCAGTGCACACATACAAATGCAAGAAATCTGCTGGTCCTCTAAACTTCCATGCCCTATTATATACTAGGGATTATAGGTAGTTTGAACACCGTAGCCCTAATACTTTCGAGGGACTTATTGGGTCTTTCAATACCAATAATGAGAATTTACTTTTAAAGACAGGCTTGAAAGGCAGGACTGCATTTGAAAGGACAGCTGGCACACAGCAGCGCACACTTGCAAGTGCAGTAAATGTGCAGGGCCTCTAAAACTCCATGCTCTATTATATACTAGGGACTTATAGGTAGGTTGCACTCCTTGGCCCTATTATCTACTAGGGACGTTTAGGGTCTGTCATTGTCAGATGTAAGTGTACCCTATTACATGTATCTTTTTAAACCTAGCTCTTGCCCTGGGCCTGGTTAGCAGAGCCCAGGGTACAGTCAGTCAGTTATCACCAGTATCATTCAGCAAAAAGATGTGGGTGAACAGGCCAAAAAGATGACTTTATAACAATGGTGTTCCTATTTACTTTTTGGAATAGAACAAATAAAACAAATGTAGTGTAATCATGCATTCAGCTAATTCACCAGGTGTCCGTCCACTTAGGACATCAAAGGCCGCTATCTCCCAGTAGCCTACCACCGCTTACGATTCTACGTTTTATAATATCACTTGGAAAGGACCATCTCTACCCTCTCAAGTGGGTACCTAGGGATGTGGGCAGCAATGTAGAGAGGCAGTGACTCAGTCACTATGACAAAGTATGCATGACTGTTAATCATGTGGCCTGTTTAGTCCTCATCGGATGGGTGTACTTAAGAGTTTCCTGTCTGGAATGTATTGTTGAAAATCACAAAAGTATAAAGATAAAATACATAGCATAGAAAATCATTAGCATGGTTCCAATACAGATGAATACATTAAAAAGGAAATAATACATCTATAACAAACTGATAAAGTCACAGCATTGAAAATGGCTAAAAGGGACAAAGCCCAAATGTTAAAAAAAAAAAAGAATACAATTACTAACTGTCACCACCCATTAATAACACCGGATAAAAAACGAGACAGATAAAAACAGATGGTAGGTGATTTTAGTATTTGGAGAAAAAGTAAGGCTGGCCTAACTTGATTGACATTTATTGATAAAAGTAGTGGACGTATGAATTTATAACGGAGATGATTAAACTGGAGGCATATCATGACAATGTGGAGGGAGTCGGGGAGAGAAACATCACAAGAACACGGCGGAAGATCTGAAACTTTGCATCAAGACCCCTTGGGTGACAGAAGTTGATAAAACATGTTATACCTAAAATATCTTAACCTACGGTGATAGTTGGATATCTCCAGGAGCAAATAAGACTCCATTCCATGAACTGTTTCACCATAATGAAATGATGCATAGAGCGTTTATGAAGGGCTTCGGCCTCACGTTCCACAGCCACCCTTTCATAAAATGCCTTTTTTAGTCATGGTATATCCAACCTAACTATACCATCTGGATTAGAAAACGGCTCGAGATGGCCCAAAGCATTAAAGGTAAGCTTAGTATAAACGAGCCAGGGAATGATCAACATGCCATCCAAGGCCATACAGTCGCGAATGGTAAGCCTATTTTTTGTTGTTGTTTTTACAGGGTTTTATATAGCGCGGACTTGACCAGGTATCGGGTGTCAGAGCACTTTACATAGCACCAGTTGAGGTACATGAGGACACATTAATTTTTTTTGTTAGGCACGGGGAGATTAAGTGATTTTCTCAGAATCACAGTATGTTCAGCGTCCTTGCAGGGACTCGAACCCAGTTCCCCAGATTCGAGGTTGACCGCCCTAGCCATTAGACCAACTCCTCTCCCCTATTAAGAGACAAATCCTCTTTCAACCAGACAGACAACCAATATATCAAGGGACGCAAGGCAATCAAGTCTGTTATATACCATAGTCCCACTTCCTCATGAAGCATCTCAGCGGGGGTGCTCGCTAGTACTTTGGGAAGGCTTCTCAGGAAAGCCTTTTCTGCCACCTGGAGCTGTGGATAAGAAATATTGCCCAACATTTCACAGCCATTACAGGCCAACGAGACGCACTTGGCCTTAAGGACTATAAGCATTGCATCAGCGCTGGTATGACCCATACGCCTTGCCTAAAGACCAACCCCATTAATGGCTGATTTAAACCTCAAGGTATTTTTCTTCCCCAAAGGTTGCCAAGAGAGTATGGAATCTAGAAGGACCCCTAAATACGAAAAGTGCTCAACCCTGGAAATTCGGTGGCCCTTTACCAAATAACTTTTAGATCTAGGGTTCCTAAGGCCCCCCACCATGACGTGGGATTTGAGGTAATTAGTGGTGAGATCAAGTCCAGCCATATAAATAACAAATGGATCTAGCAGATGCTGCAAACCCTTAGGTGGCCAAGATATGAAGACCGCGACGCAGACAGCAACTGCCTACTGACAGGACATCCACTCTTGGATCCAGCAGGGTGATTTCCAGACCATTAATGTAAAGAGTGAAGAGAAAGGGGGCCAGGATACACCCCTGGCGCATCCCTCTCTTCAACTCCAGGGGCATTGTGCATGCCCCTTCCGGCCTGTATCTGACTGAAGAGGAGAGCCCTTTGTGCAAAGAATGTAAGAAGAAAAGCAGGTCCGGTTCTACCCACAAGGACCCAAGCGCAGCCCAGAGCCTACCTCTGTTGACATGGTCAAAGGCTGAGCTTAGGCCCATGAGGCCAAATGGACTGCCCCCTCCCACACCTTCATATATTTAGCGGTCAGCATGAAAAGATTCAGGGTCTGATCCACAGTGCCCACTGCAGCTCTAAACCCATAGTGGACTTCTGAAAGGAAGTTCTTATCACTCACCCACGTGGAAAGCGGTCTAGCAGGACCCTTCCCAACACCTTAACCACGCTGTCCACCAGCGAAATGGGGCAATAATAAGATGGGTCAGCCCTGCTGCCCGTCTTGAAAATCGTGGCAATGATGGAGCGTTTCCAACCAGAGGGGTGCCTCCCTCTAATGGCCACATTGAAATGCTTTGTGAGCTAGGTGGCTCACAAATCCACCTCCGAGTTAAATAAATCACTGGGAATGCCATCAGGGCCTGGAGCCTTGGCCTCTGGCAAGGACATAATGGCTTTCTTAACCTTCTACCATTGCAAGCAAAGACCTTGTGGAGCCCCCACCACTGGCAAAAGTTCTCACCTTAATCAAGATTATAAATTGCCCCAAAGTGATACCACCACGCCTGAGGAGAAATAGTCAGGGCCTGAGCACTCACTTGATCAGAAGCAAAAATGAGATGGTTTATGACCCTCCAGAACTCTGCAGAGTCATGCGGAGCAGAAGCCCCCAACAACTTGTCCCAAAGCTCCATCTTGAGAGACATCTTTCTCTTACAATGAGCGGTATGATAGCAAGCTCAGGCCCTCATTACTTCCTGAAGAGCGCAAGACTGCCTGTTCAGGGCAACGATAAGTACTCAGTGGGCCTTCATACAAGCCTTATCAAACCATCTACTAGGCGGTGCTGGCTGAGCTGTTTGCGGGGCGGTAAGGGGCAGACTTAATAAAACCAGCTATATTAGCAAAAGCAATCAGACTGTTATATTCCAAGGTCTCATCGTCTAAATCGATGCAGAAATCCTGATAGAGGGTGGAGCATAAGGAAAGATACCAAAACGCTGGTACTACCTTGGGCCATTTGAGACATTGTCCCTGCACAACAGGGAGACTCAGTTCCAAAAAAAGGGCATCGGGCCCGGATTCAGTCGCAAATCATATAAACTAGGCCAACCAGGGATTATGATCGCTCAAAGGGTGGAAAACTACCTTAAAATCAATTAAAGAAGCAAGAAGACACAAAAATGTAATCAATACAACAAAGCCTGTCCCAACTCCTTTGAAAGTGGGGATCTGCGATGCAATGGGGGCAGCCCGCCGATTTTAAAATATTGACTAGAGAGTGGTCCACCAACTGTGAGTTAAAACTATCACCGTGCAAAATGTGCTTCAGATGTGCCTGCTCCCCAGTTAAAACTATCATCTTGAAAAATGTGCTTCAGATGTGCCTGCTCCCCAGTCACTGGGTCATCGTCTTGCGATGAGTCCCCGTGCAAAAAACGATCTGCACAGTGATGTAAATTAAAATCATCCAACAAAAGGATTACGGTGAAACCCGAAGAACTGGCAACGCTATTACTAAAGATCTGATTGAGCTCTCTTACAACATCCTGCTCCCCACGAGGTGAATGATAGACATTGACTAAAAGATCCCTCGTTTGGTTGGGAAAAATCAGAAGCATGCCTAAAATGGAGTCCACTATCTACATTTTGCATTTATGGCTAACTTTAATAAAGGTGACACGCCCACCTTTGGCTCTACCGTGTGGGGAGGGCAAGGCAGGGGAAATAAACGATACATCTAGAACGAGGGAACCTTCTGTGTGCCACATCTCTTGTAGACATATGATGTCATTCAGGCATAAAAGGTTGGTGCATTCCTAATCCCTCAACTGCTCTCTAATGCCAGCAATGTTCCAACTCAGAACCGTAAGTATCTTTGTCTCGGTGGTTGTAAATTCAGATATACAAGGGGACAAAGTGGCAACGGCTGAGACGGTACAACACCCAGTCAATCCTGGTAGTCCAGCTCAGTCAAGGACTCAAAACGATTGCTTAAGACCAGATTGGGGACCTGAGTAGTAAGGGGAGTAAAAGGAGCCCGAGGTCCCATAATATCGGTCTAGGCAGCGCTGTCCTGGCATGCTAACGTACCAAAGTGTGGGAAGGATGTTTACAAAAATAGCCCAGATGGAGCAAGAGAATGTTCCAGTCTTGTACGGTCCCTCACAGTCACCTGCAAAAGATTTAGGGGTGTGCCACAGTCAACCCAATCTTCGCAACATGATGATATCTCTTGTGCAAAGATGGTAAATCTTGATCTTCAAGGAGAGCCAATGTAAAACTTTATTTTTCAATTGTGGATAACTCTCTGTGGTCATTTCCTTTAATGGGGGGGGGAGGGCATTAGCCATAACAACAACGTAAGGAGCTGTAGCTGGGAGAAGCTGTATGGAAACCTTACTAGGGGTCTAGCCCTTGAGTGGTACAAAAGATTGTGACCCTCCCTTCCCCTGTAGCGAGTCACAAGTCATGGTGTCATGAATGAGTTGGGCAGGGAAAAGAGGACCGTAGAGGGAAGAGGGAGGGAATGTTAGCAGTCGCAGCACAGGGCTGTCTAACACTTGCTAGGCAGGGAGGGTCCAGCTTGGCAAAGCTGGCACCGCAAGCGAGGACAGTCATGTCTGTCGTGCCCACCTTCTCCCCGGAAGTCTTCATAGGGCGGTCCATGTTAGTCAGGGAAGAGCGGATCACTGACATAGATTCCCCAACTGACTAGTGAGACTCTCTGCCTTTCCCAAACGGTTCATCATGCCATTGAATGCCCTAGTAAAGAGCCATTTCAGCTGATCCAGATGGTCAAGAAGGGGGCCTAATTCTGGTGCGAATGGGAGACCGGGACAATCTGTCTGTACTCCTGCATTTGCTACAGAGATAATCTTAGCTGACAACAGGGCTAAGCTGTAATACACCCCCCTCCAGAACCCTAGCCAAGTTGCCGCACATTCGCATTGCGTAATCAGTGATGGGGTAATCTACCTGGTCACTCTTCTGAATATAAGCTGATGGGAGAACGTGGGACCCCATGTGTGTAATAGGGACCAACTGAACACTAGTGATAGCTGAAAAGGGGGTAACCGGGCCATCCCTAGATAGGGATAGCCTTCTTTCTACCAGCTCTATTTCTTTAGACACCACGCTCACTGCGCAAATCAGGAACCCCTCCATAGTTGGCCTGCAGGGGATATTTTGAGGTGTCCTTAGAGTGGGCCCAGTAGTCTTCTTTTTCTCCCTGGCCACAAGTGCTGTTGATGGGAGTTCGCCTCCTCACCCCGTTGCTGCTGGGACTCATAGTCCATCGAATGCCACCAGATGTCTAGATATATACTAGGGTTGAGGCAGAGTCCACACCAGGACAATCCAACGTGACTCCTCTACAAATTCTCACCCACCATGGGTGTAGCCACAAAGGTGTTGGCCTACCATGTATCACTCATTTACTGCTTCACAAAGGTTCATAAGCACCAGATTCCCCATGACTCGTTCCACTTTCAGCCATCTTTTAGGATAGAAGAGACACTTGGAGAAGCTGCCTTGCAGCGGGTCGAATCAACCTAGCTTTGGTCTGTTCACCCCTTGGTTCATCAAGAAGTCCGTTCTTTCTTATCAATAAAACAGATTCCAGGCTAAGGCATTCAAGGAGAGATCGGGCCTGCTTAGCCCTCTAAGCCTAGGAGGGAAGACCCTCTACACTACTAGCCTGTGTGCAGTCTGGTACTGCCATGTTGACTGGGCAAGTGCACCCACTTGCCAGTCCCTAAACCTTCCCTTTTTTTCATATCAGACACCCCTATGGTAGGCCCAAGGGCAGGTTGCATTGTAAGTATAAGGCAGGACATTCCCTGGTGTGTGTGGCATGTCCTAATAGTGAATTACAGCCATTTTCGTTTTTCACTATTGCAAGGCTTCCTTTTCCCCATAGGCCAGAATGGGCAGTTTGATTATTACATCTTATAATCCTAACTGACTCGGGGAACTAGGTAGAAATTCGAGTTCAGTATGCCTGAACTCAGAATGATAAAGTTAGTCTTTTAGTGAAGTTGGTTTTACCATTCTGTGTTTGAAAATACCACTTTTAGAAAGTAGGTATTTTCTTGTCTAACCATCCAAGCCTGCCTCTGCTAGGTTGTGTATTCCTTGTCTGGAGTTTGAGTGACAGGGGCTGGGGTATTCCAGGAGACAGGGTGAGTCAGCACAGGGCTGAATGGAGAGATCTACTTGTAGATGGGTGGGAGAAGTTGCACCTGGGACCTAAATAGGGCTGTGCCTTCCCTCCACAATGTTGGCTCCACCTCCTGTGGTGCGTCTGATGTCTCTGCCCTGTCCTGTGAAAGGAAAGGAGGAGTCCTGTCAACCAAGTGCTCCAGGACTGACCAGAACTGGTTTGGGCTAGTCAAAGGCCTCCCTGCCTTCAGAGAACAAAGAGAAACTATGTATAAAAAGGGGTACCCAGACCCCAGAGCTTTAGCTCACTTTTGGGAAACAAGAATAAGCCTTTGCTGAGGAGAGGAACCAGAGAGACTGAGGCGAGACTATCCCTAAGACTGAGGGATTGGCCTGCAGTGGTTACCTGACTGCCAAAGAAAGGAGAGAGGAACTTTGTGTGTACTTTCATCAACTTGTGAAGGATCTCCAAGGGCTTGTGAAGTCTCAGGGACAACAGACTTCACCCACCAGCTCCCCAAAAGTTCTTTGGAAGTGCCTGCAGTTGTGTTGGGCTTTCTGAGGGAATGCGTGTCGCAAGGAGCTGAAAGTGCGACTCACTAAAGCGTGTAGCCGAACTGCCGCTGTTGCTTCACAACACGAAAGCCCCTCGCATCGCCGGAGAAGAGGATCGACGTTGCACCAGACACTGCCGCATCATCGGAGAAGCATGTCGCAGCCGCAGTCGTCACATCGCTGGGAAAGCGTGTCGCCACTGCAGTTGTCGCATTGTTGGCGAAGCGCCTCGCATCGCCGGAGAAGAGGATCGACGTTGCATCAGATGCCGGCGCATCACCGGGAAGCGTGTCGCAGGGCCTGTCTCGGCTCAGGAGAAACGTTGAGTCGCCGCACGGCCGTCAGGCGTGCACGCATCGTGTCGCATCAAGAAGACACCATCTTTGTTTCATCGCACCGGATCTTCATCGCATTGCGGGTCGCATAGCCACGAAAGCGCAGTAAGAAACCGACGCATCACCTCCCCTCGCAGAGAAGAACCCCTACGCATCAGTAGGAGCCAGACGCATCACCGTTCTTGCATGTAAGGAACCAACGCTTCACCTTCCCTGCAACACTTTCGTTGTATAGCGTTACGCATCCAAAGGTACATTGAACTCAAAGTGTCGCATTTTACATCGTAAGAGAACTAAGCTATTTCTACAATTTTTAAAGTACAGGATTGTGGATTTTTGTCGTTTGTGGTCTTGTGTTAAGTCTATATAAAAATACTTATTTTTATATTACAACTTGTGTGGTGTCCATCTGTAGTGTTGTCACTGGGTTACTGTATGTGTTCACAAATGCTTTACACACTGCCTCTGAGATAAGCCTGTCTGCTTGTGCCAAGCTACCAAGGGTGTGAGCAGGGGTTATTTTAGGAGTGTACCCCCTTACCCTGACTAGAAGCAAGGGTCCCTATTTGGTCAAAGGTACCTACCTCTGCCAACTAGAGACCCCCAGTTCTAACTTAGGTGGTCAGCAGTGAGGATTTGGACTTGCATTTGTGAGTCATATACATTGATTGGTGAACACTACTAGTGAGTGCAGACCAAAACACGACCACATACTTTTGGTAGATTGTTTTTCCTGGGATTTTCTATTTTTGCAAAGAACTGCCAAGTTTAACCACCAAGGAGAAAGCAGCATCCATAGCATCTGTTGATTGTGAGTGGGAAGAGGAGAAACTGAAATGCTACAAGGTAAAACAGCTAAAGCACTTCTGCAAGAAATTTAAAGTTGAAATGACCGGTCTCTCCAAGAAGGATGAGTTCCAAAAGGCGCTGAGGGCCTTGGTCGCAGCAAGGCGTACCCCTGAGAATTAGGAAGGGGTTGAGAATGCAGAGGAGCAGCTGGATGGGCTATTTGGTCCAGGGGGAAGGAGAGCAATTTCCCCAGTGGGTAGCCGTATTTCTGCCAAAGGCCTGTCCCCAGAGGTGCTGGAGGACAGGGAGAGGAATAGGATGCATGAGTTGGAGCTAGCCAAAATAAATGGGCAGTTAGAAATTAGGAAATTGGCCCTAGAGGAAAAGAAGATGCAACTAGATCATGAGAAGTTTGAGGGAGTTGGAATTGAAAGCAAGGAGCTTAGAAATTAATCCCTCTGGTGGCAGCACACCGTCAATGCCTGTGGAAGCTAGAGTGTATATTCCTAAAGATGTGGTGAAAGAGTTTTATAAGAATGATGACTTTGATTTGAATTGTTATTTGTAAAGCGCGCGAATGCCGTGGCGTCTTGGCGCTAGGACTGTGAAATCTGGGTAAATACCATATGGAGTGTGTCTTAGTTTTGCCCAAAAAGCCATGTTTTTAGATCCTTCCTAAATTGCATCCGGTTTGGTTGACAGCGCAGAAGGTTTGGCATCTGGTTCCATAGTTTTGCTGCACAGAAGGATAGAGTACGTCCTCCCCATCTAGCCTTCCGTGTTTTTGGAACACTGACAAATCCTTCTGAGGACGATCTAAGCAGTCTCGCGGGGAGATATCTTGTGAAGAGTTTCCTAAAATCCCTGGATATACCGCCATAGAGGGCTTTGTGTACCAAGCATAGAGCCTTGAAATTGGCCCTTTGACGGACTGAAAGCCAGTGAAGGGTTTTGACAGCCTCTGAGGTAGAATGACCCTTAGGAATATTCATAAGCAGTCTAGCTGCCATATTCTGCAGTGATTGAAGCTTCCTTTCCTGTGCTTTATCGATTCCTACAAAAAGAGCGTTGCAATAATCTAATTTTGATAAAATTGTGCGACTACTATTGTTTTTTGGAGTTCAATTGCTAGAAATGGGAATATTTTCCTCAAAGTTTTTAAGAGGAGAAAGCAGGAGGACGTTAATTGATTAATATGGGCAAATAGTTTTAATTGATTGTCTAGTGTTATCCCTAGGCTTTTGGCCTTAGCCACGGGGGTGGGACATACCCCCGCCTCCTTGGGCCACCAGCTAGTACTCCAGACCGATGGCCCTTTACCGAATTCAAGGACCTCGGTTTTTTCAGTATTTATTTTTAAGAAATTTAGGCTCATCCACTCCATAATGTTCGTCAAGCATGCATGAAAGCCACTGGCTGCCATTTCAGACGGTTCAGTAACTGAAACAATGAGCTGTGAGTCATCAGCATACATGATTATGGAAAATCCATGTTTCTTGACCAGGTTGGCTAACGGAGCAACATATATATTAAAAAGAGTTGGAGACAGAGCAGACCCCTGTGGAACCCCACATGGGAGGAGAAACGCTCTTGATTGCATGTTCCCCCAGTGTATGTTCTGCTGTCTAGCCTCTAAAAAGGAGGCAAGTAAATTTAATGCAATATCCTCTACCCCAATTTGTTTCAGCCGTTGCACCAATACCAGATGGTTCGCGGTGTCAAACGCCGCCGAGAGGTCTAGCAGAACCAAAATTGCTCTGCTGCCCCCATCTACTGTCTTCCGGATCTCTTCGGTTGCCAGCACCAGTGCTGTCTCTGTTGAGTGACCAGGCCTAAATCCATGCTGAGTACAATCCAGTAGAGAGTTGTCTTCTAAGTACTGGATTAGCTCCTTATTTATGGCCTTTTCCAGGATCTTTGCTGGTAGTGGCAATCGGGAGATTGGTCTATAGTTTTTTGGTTCAAGTGGATCTGCGGTCGGTTTTTTTAAGATCGGTCTTATACAAGCTTTTTTCCAAACCTCAGGATACTTTCCTGTTGTTATCACTTGATTCAGGAGGGGAGTAAGATCTTTACTAATAGCCTTAGCGGCCAGATGGAAAACTGCTGGGGGGCAAGGATCATTTGGAGAGCCAGATTTAATGGATGTTAAGAGATCGTTAACTTCCTCATTGTTGAGTGTCGTAAAACAACCCAATCTGCTGTTAATTGGCCAGGCCTTTATATTTGAAAGATTATCATCTAGCCTGCTGTTCACTGACTTTAATAGGTCATCATATATTATTTGTACCTTATTTTGAAAGAAGACAGCCATTGTGTTACAGAGGGCTTGATCAGGTATAAATTTGCCTGAATGTTGGGGAGTAGCCAATGTCTGTACCGTTTTAAACAACTCTTTTGATGAGTGCGTTGCATCTTTTATTTTAGCCGTGAAATAGATCCTTTTGGCTTTAATAATAGCCAGTTTGTATTCCTCCAGGCACTGATTATATAATAATTTGTGCTCTTGGCTATATTCTTTGCGCCAGGTTCTTTCTGTTCGTCTGCATTTCATTTTTATTAATTTTACCTCTGGACTATACCATGGTGCCGTTGGCGTTTCTCTTCTATTAATTTTGTTAATTATTGGGGCTGTTTTATCTACCGCTGTTCTGATCCAATTATCAAATTGGCTGGCTGCTATATCGTTATCCTTGCTTAGGATAAGTGGGTCTGAACTTAATGCCTGTTCCAGGCAGACTTTTTCTATCTTGTTCCATAGCCGAACCTGCGAGTTCCGGCTAGGAAGGGGCTGAGGCAGTATGTAATCTTTATTTGTTATCTGAAAAAATACAGCTCTATGATCCGTCCAAGGCAATGGTAGTGTTTTCCTTAGTTTTACACCTGCTTGATTTGTAAAAATCCCATTTAGGGTATGGCCAGCCCAATGTGTGGGTTCCAGCACGATTTGAGAGAAACCATATGCTGTCAGATTGTCTACCAGACTTACTGTGTCTGGGTTAGTGTCTGACTCAAGATGATAGTTGAAGTCTCCTATAATGGGCAGTGGTTTAAGGCCTATGAGGTAGCCATGTCTTCCCACCGGGTCCCTGGGAAGGAATGGGGAGCGGGGTTGTGGGGGCGGTTCCTTAGTGAGGGGCGGGATACACTGTTAGACTTGCCCTCTGAAAGCCATAATTCTTATAGCCACATGAAAGAAGCATTGATGGCCAGGTATGGGTTGACTCCTGAATTGTATAGACAGAGGTTTAGAAATTGCAAGAAGGTGAAGTCAAGCACATGGGTAGAATATATAACTTTCTTTTTGCAGTGCATTTGAAGGTTGGATGAAGGGTAGCAAAGTTAATGATTTTGAGGGGCTCTTTGATTTAATTGTATGGGAGCACTTGTCAAGTAATTGTTTTCCAGAGCTACGCCAGCACCTGATTGATAGCAGGCTGACTAACCCTAGGAAGCTTGCTGAGGAGGCGGACCGCTGGGTGAGCACCCGGGTCCACAAGGGTCACGTGGGAGACTCCACCAAGAGTGGGCAGGGTCCCCAGCAGAAGAGTGAGGGGGACAAGGGTAAACAGAGGGAGTTCCAGAGAGGGGCCTCAAAGTAATTCTCAAGGGAAAGGTTCCCAACCTCCCCCTGAGAAAAAGCACGGGGCCATGACCAGTAAGCCTGTTCCTAGGGGACCCCTGAGGTGCTACAAGTGTGGGGACATGGGCCATAAGTCTAATGATCCCTGGTGCCCCCAGTTTGGAAAGACCGCACCCACTGGTGCTCCACCCTAGAAGATGGTGAGTGTAGCCCAGGGGGAGGAGATGGGTTTCCAAGGTGGGTGGGGTCCCGCAGAGAGGTCCCTTGTCTCTTTAGGAGACTGAGGTGGTCCACAGGACCCAATTGCCTGATAACACTAAGAAGTAGAGGCAGTGGGTGACCATCAATGGTCATAGAGTGGAGGCTCTTAGAGACACAGGAGCCAGTGTGACAGCTGTCAAGTGTCACCTGTTATCTCGAGAGCAGGTTGTCCCCAATGCATTTTACCCAGTTGTTGCCGCTGACAACACAGAGAGCCACTGCAAGGTGGCTCAGGTTCCCTTTTTAGTGGGGCGGGGTTCTCTGGTACTCTTCAAGTAGCTGTGAGGCCAGCCATGCCTGTTGACTGTTTGTTGGGGAACGATTTGGAGAGCTCACCTTGGGCTAAGTTGGAGCGAAGTGCTCATTTGGAGATGTTGGGTCTGCCTGACTGGGCGTGTTTGACCACGGGCCATGGCAGCCAGTAAGGGTGCTCAAGAGGACCTGGAGCCTGAGAGGGAGGCCCAGGTGCCTGCCTTAAAGAGAAGAGGCAGGGGGCACAGGAAACCGGCCCCCGAAGTTCCCACGGTCCAGGAGGAGGCACACCCGGAGGGGGATGCCCTGGAGCCTACAGGGGAACAGGTAGCTGAACTGGGGGACCTGCCTGAGCTGACCCATTGGAGGCAGGAAGGAGGACCCTCCAGGGAAGAGTTGTGCAAGGAGCAGAAGGAATACCCTTCTCTTGTGGGTCTGCGGCAGCAGGCTACAGACCAGGCAGCAGGTGATCAGTCTGGATCACATTGGATCTACTGGGAGAATGATCTCCTCTATACTGAGCCTAAGGTTGCTGAACCTGGGTCAGCACGTGTGCTGGTGGTACCCCAGCGCTTCAGAGCCTTCCTACTGGGTTTGGCTCATGATGTGCCTTTAGCTGGACATCTGGGGCAGGACAAGACCTTTAAAAGGCCTGTCACCCACTTTTATTGGCCCCAGATGCGGAAGAGTTCAGACACTCATTCTAGGTCTTGTCAAACTTGCCAGGCAAGTGGGAGAAGTGGAAGGAAGCAAAAAACTCCTCTCCAACCCTTCCCTGTAGTCAGTACCTCCTTTGAACGGGTGGGCATTGACATTGTGGGGCCACTGGACCCCAAGACAACCATGGGCAACCGGTTCATCTTGGTCTTGGTGGACCATGCCACCCAGTACCCGGAAGCTATACCTCTGAGGACAGTGACGGCCCCCGTGGTGGGACGGGCACTGATGGGAATTTTCTCCTGAGTGGGATTCCCTAGAGAGGTCGTGTCTGACCGAGGTACCAACTTCATTTCCAAGTATTTGAAGTCCCTGTGGCAGGAGTGTGGGGTAACTTATAAGTTCACCACTCCTTACCACCCCCAAGAAAATGGGTTGGTTGAGAGATTCAACCAAACCCTAAAAGGCATGATTATGGGTCTTGAGGAACCTATGAGGCTTAAGTTGAACGTCGTCCTACCATGCCTGCTCTTCGCATACCGTGAGGTGCCACAGAAATCTCTAGGGTTCAGCTCCTTTGAGCTTCTCTATGGTCACTCCGTGAGAGGACCTCAGAGTCTGGTCAAGGAATGCTGGGAGCAATCTCCCAGGAAACCTCCCCAGGATGTATATAGCTACATGCTGGCCCTCAGGAACCAGACTAGGCGTTTCAGGCAACTCGCTGAGGCGAATCTGGAAGCCAGCCAGGAGGAGATGAAGCGGTGGTACGACCAGAATGCCACTCTGGCAGAGCTTCAGCCTGGTCAGAAAGTGTGGGTCATGGCCCAAGTGGAGCCTTGTGCGCTCCAGGATAAGTTAACCGGACCATTTGAGGTGGTAGAGCGCAAAAGTCCTGTTACCTACTTGGTGAACTTGCGGTCTCCCAGGAACCCCTTGCGGGTCCTGCATGTCAACCGCCTGAAGCCCCACTTGGAGAGGTCCGAAGTGGGCATGCTCTTAGCGACAGATGATGGAATGGAGAAGACTGAGCCTCTTCCTCACCTATTGTCCGCAATAGAGCAAGATGGGTCAGTGGATGGTGTAAACCTCTCTTCCACCCTGATTCCTGAGCAACAGAATGAATGTCACCAGTTGCTGAGACAATTTTCTGATCTGTTCTCCCTGATTCCCAGTGTCACTGATTGGTGCGTCCATGATGTGGACACTGGAGATAGTCCTCCTGTGAAGCACAAAACGTACAGGGTGACTGACCGGGTGAGAGCTTGCATCAAGGAGGAGGTCTTCAAGATGCTTGCGTTGGGGGTGATTGAGTCCTCTAACAGTCCTTGGGCCAGCCCAGTGGTCTTGGTCCCAAAGGCTGCCACACCAGGTACCACGCCAGAACTCCGGTTCTGTGTGGATTACCGAGGGCTCAATTCAGTCACGAGAACTGACGCGCACCCCATCCCCAGAGCTGATGAGGTCATAGATCGGTTAGGGGCTGCCCGGTACCTCAGCACGTTGGATCTAACGTCTGGGTACTGGCAGGACGCCTTGACTGAAGGGGCAAGAGAGGGTTCCGCATTCTCCACACCAGATGGGCACTACCAGTTCCGGGTGATGCCCTTTGGGATGAAGAATGCCCTGCCACCTTTCAGAGGTTGGTCAACCAGGTGTTGGCTGGACTGGAAGAGTTCAGTGCCGCCTACCTGGATGACATTGCGGTGTTCAGCGCCAGTTGGGAAGAACATCTGCGCCACCTCTCTGAAGTGTTGATGGCGCTGCGGAGGGCAGGTCTCACGATCAAGGCAAGTAAGTGCCAGATCGGGCAGGGTTCTGTGGTGTACTTGGGACACCAGGTTGGGAGCAGCCAGGTGGCGCCCCTACAGCCCAAGATTGAAACCATCCTGGCTTGGGAACCCCCCAAAACCCAGTTAGAGGTGAAAGCCATTTTAGGACTCACTAGGTATTACAGGAGGTTTGTCAAGGGGTATGGCAGCATTATTGCACCCTTGACAGAGCGGACGTCCAGGAAGCAGCCCAAGAAAGTGATTTGGACTGACAACTGTCAGAAAGCTTTTGAGGCACTGAAAACTGCCCGTGCTCCTGGCACTCAACTTCTCCAGAGAATTTATCGTTCAAACAGACGCTTCAGAGCATGGTGTGGGGGCTGTTTTGTCACAGACAAATGAGGAGGGCCTAGATCAACCCGTAGCCTTCATCAGTAGGAGGTTACTTCAACGGGAGCAGAGGTGGAGTGCGATTGAGCAGGAGGCATTTGCTGTGGTCTGGGCACTGAAGAAGCTGAGACCATACCTGTTTGGGACTCACTTCCGCGTTCAGACAGACCAGAGGCCCCTCAGGTGGTTGATGCAGATGAGGGGTGAGAATCCAAAGCTGTTGAGGTGGTCCATTTCCCTACAGGGGATGGATTTTATGATGGAACACCGCCCTGGTACAGAACATGCCAATGCTGATGGTCTGTCCAGATTTTTCCGCCTTAGTGATGAGAACTCCCAGGAGGTAGGGTAGTTCTCCCTACATTTCAGCTGGAGGGGACACGTGTTAGACCTGGCACCTTGGCGTGGGTCTCCCTTCCATTTTTTGCTGTTGCCTCATGTGTTTTTGCTGGTTATAGATGCTTTGGGCACTGTGGCACTGCTGTTCAGTGCCACAGTGCAAGTGCTCCCTATGGTAAATTGATGTATGGATTAGTGATTCCATGATTGGCTGGTTTGGTTTACTTGTCAGACCCTAATACAGTGCACGGAGTGTGCCCAGGGCTTGTAAACCAAATGCTGCTGGTGGGCTTGCAGCACTGGTTGTGCCACCCACAGAAGCAGCCTGCAAAAGTGTGTTTCAGGTCTGCCATTGCAGAGCCTGTGTGCAGTCTGGTACTGCCATGTTGACTGGGCAAGTGCACCCACTTGCCAGTCCTTAAACCTTCCCTATTCTTCATATCAGACACCCCTATGGTAGGCCCAAGGGCAGGGTGCATTGTAAGTATAAGGTAGGACATGCCCTGGTGTGTGTGGCATAGCCTAATAGTGAATTACAGCCACTTTCGTTTTTCACTATTGCAAGGCTACCTGTTCCCCATAGGCCAGAATGGGCAGTTTGATTATTACATCTTTATAATCCTAACTGACTCAGGGAACTAGTTAGAAATTCGAGTTTAGTATGCCTGAACTTAGAATGATCAAATGCATCTTTTAGTGAAGTTGGTTTTAACATTCTGTGTTTGAAAATACCACTTTTAGAAAGTAGGTATTTTCTTGTCTAACCATCCAAGCCTGCCTCTGCTAGGTTGTGTATTCCTTGTCTGGAGTTTGAGTGACAGGGGCTGGAGGATTCCAGGAAACAGGGTGAGTCAGCACAGGGCTGAATAGAGAGATCTGCATGTAGATGGGTGGGAGGAGTTGCACCTGAGACCTGAATAGGGCTGTGCCTTCCCTCCACAATGCTGGCTCCACCTCCTGTGGTGCGTCTGATGTGCCTGACCTGCACTGTGAAAGGAAAGGAGTCTTGTCAACAAAGTGCACCAGGACTGACCACAACTGATTTGGATTAGGCAAAGGCCTCTCTGCCTTCAGAGAACAAAGAGAAACTGTGTATAAAAAGGGGGACCCAGACCCCAGAACTTTAGATCACTTTTGGGAAACAAGAAGAAACCTTTGCTGAGGAGAGGAACCAGAGAGACTGAGGAGAGATTGAGGGATTGGCCTGCATTGGTTGCCTGACTGCCAAAGAAAGGAGAGAGGAACTTTGTGTGTACTTTCATCAACTGGTGAAGGATCTCCAAGGGCTTGAGCAAGCGCTTGCCTCCTGCTGAAGTCTCAGGGACAACAGACTTTACCCACCAGCTCCCCAAGAGTTATTTGGAAGTATCTGCAGTTGTGTTGGGCTTTCTGAGGGACTGCGTGTCACAAGGAGCTGGAAGCGCGACGCACGAAGAAGCGTGTCGCCGAACTCCCGCTGTCGCTTCACAACGTGAAAGCGCCTCGCATTGCCGGAGAAGAGGATCGACGTCGCTCCAGACGCCGCTGCATTATCGGAGAAGCGTGTCGCAGCGGCAGCCGCTGTCGTTGCATCTCTGGGAAAGCGTGTCGGCGCTGCAGTTGTCGCATCGTTGCCGAAGCGCCTCGCATCGCCGGAGAAGAGGATCGACGGCGCATCAGTCGCCAGCGCATCACCAGGAAGCATGTCGCAGGGCCTGTCGCAGCTCAGGAGAATTGTTGAGTCGCCGTCGGGCGTGCACACATGTTGCATCAAGAAGAAGACACCATCTTTGTTTCATCGCACTGGATCTTCACCGCATCACATCGTTGCGGGTCGCATCGCCACGAAAGCGCAGTAAGAAACCGACGCATCACCTCCTCTCGCAGAGAAGAACCGATGCATCCCCTACGCATCGGCAGGGACCCGACGCATCACCGTTCTTGCGTGTAAGGAACCGACGCATCACCTTCCCTGCAACACTTTCGTTGTATAGCATTACGCATCCAAAGGTACATTGAACTCAAAGTGTCGCATTTTACATCTTAAGAGAACTAAGCTATTTTTACCATTTTTAAAGTACAGGATTGTGGATTTTTGTCGTTTGTGGTCTTGTGTTAAGTCTATATAAAAATACTTATTTTTATATTACAACTTGTGTGGTGTCCATTTGTAGTGTTGTCACTGGGTTACTGTATGTGTTCACAAATGCTTTACACACTGCCTCTGAGATAAGCCTGTCTGCTCGTGCCAAACTACCAAGGGGGTGAGCAGGTGTTATTTTAGGAGTGTACCCCCTTACCCTGACTAGAAGGAAGGGTCCCTATTTGGTCAAAGGTACCTACCTCTGCCAACTAGAGACCCCCAGTTCTAACAGATACCAAGAAGTAGTGCAAAGTATAGTAAACTATATGCACTCGCTCCATGTCCATTGGCTAATCTGCAGGAATCATGCTTGGGTACACAAGCACTGCATAACTCCTGGTCTCCACTGAGACTCTCCTTCAGTCCAGAAAGGAAAGGTGTGTGCACTCCAAAACGAAAGGGCTGCATTATGTAGCTTTTTGTGATTACAAAGCTGCTTTTCACAAAAGTAATGCCAACGGACTCAAAGTGTAGAACTGGGGTTTACTTTCCTGCGCAAAACTTGTTTTGTGCTAGAAAGCAAGCCTAAAGTAACACAAAGTAGTACTATGCGTTACTTTGCATTAGTTTGCATCAATGCAGCATACCGTTGGTCATACTCGGGCGTTTCCTTGTGACCACTAATTTTTTACACAAAGCCCTATCTAGTAAGATTTACAGACCGGACTTTGCACCAAAAAACAATGCCTCTGTAAGGCTGGCATTAACTTGTAGAAATGTTTTTATTTCTGCAGACCTTTCAATCTTTGCATGTGTGCTGCAGTGTATAGCATATTTATAATGTTTCAAAAGTTTTAAACTATGACTTGGAACAGTATTTCATGTTCTAGACATCATTAGGTTAAATCGCTAGTTTCAAGCTAAAAGGAAACATATTACTTGTAATACAGATTTTGCAGTGTAATTAAAGGCATCATGCATGCAGATACGTGACAAAATCATGGTGCTTCCGATAGGATGCATACAAATTATAGCGCAGAACAAAACAGAAATGGCTATTGCACATAAGTTGGAAATCCTGTACTTCATGAAGAACGTGCTAACAGTGTTCCATTCAGCAACTCCATTTAAACCGTGTTGCAATGAATTGAATTTGTCTATTCAAAGATACTGTATTTGTCAAGTATCGCATCAATGTCTCCACCCATAAGGAGGAGGTGTCCTTACCAAGTCAATGACTTGCCAAATCAAGTCTGCCAAGACGTTGCTCCCCTGTGGTTCATTGTGTGGTATACAGCAGATCTTGCTGTGCTGTTAAAATTAAGCGTTTCCCTTCCTACATCATCTGCTCCATGTAGATTAAGTGACAGGCACACAAGTTACAATACACCAAGGTGTAAAGGTAAGCATACGTTCTTTATATTTCACCTGCCTCCATAATCTGTGCCAGTGTTTTGTGGTAATTTACTAACTTGGAATCCCGGTTTTATGGTACTTATGTTTTTTACATTTCCGTCTATATTTATCCTTTTTTATTTCAGCTCATTTTATCTGTATTTATCAAAATTTATTTTGCTCTTAGTGTAAAAAAAAAACAAAAGCCACAATGGACATATTTTCATGTATATTTATGCAATAAGTGTTTAGTCATGTTGGAATGTCCAATTACTTTTGAACATTTACCGAACAATACTTATCTGAAATCATTTGCATTGTAGAACAGCTTAAACCGCTGCACTGCTGCAATTATTTAAGCTTCTTTAGGAGTTTTTTCATGTTTTACTCCCCTTTCACATTGTGCAGCTATTGACCTAACACACATGATTGCCAGTAGTGAGAATCATCCAGAAGAAACATATTTTCTGTATTGTTCAATATTTAAGCATAAATGAAGACCAAAACATATTTTCTGTCTGTATGTATCTTTAAAAATGAATAAAAACGGAAAACTGGGAGCCTTATTCTTAACCATTTTACAGATCAGAGAGTTGTGTCTTACAGGTCGGTCTTCAAAAGTTACCACGATTCATAGGGATTTAAAAAGGATTAATTTCTGGTGTGTCTAACTAATCTCTTAGAGTAAGCCCTGTTACTTAATTTCTGTCCAATGATTTTGCAGATCTTTCTAAGATACTCCTATTTTAGCTTGCAATTGCTTCATACTCTGATGATCTGCTTATATAGGCAATTTGGGAGGGAGGGGTGGGGGAGGAAGCAGTCCACGGACCAATAATTTGTGTGAAAAAGGCCGCTTTTATTGGAACAGGTGCACATAATTTAAAAACCTTGGCAAAAGCCTTCCAAAACTAAACCTCACTAAATAAACCATATACCGAACCCCACACCCTCCCTTAAATTTATTCGAACCCGCCCCCGCCCGTACATTAGAACAATATCAAACATTACATTCCTGTATAACCCCATATAAACCTCTAAATACAACCCTTCCGTTAAACAAACTCCCCTGCCTGCCCCTTTACAGCTATCAATCACCCAACCTGTGTAACCGAACTAAAATGAACCAACCTATCCTTTCCCTGTCGATAACCCAACTCAACAAATTAATCAACCAACCTCCGGCAAAGCTGTCAAAATTCAAATAACCCCCGCCACCCAGAAAGAAAGGAGTGGGGGAAAACTGCCCACCCCTCTTTCTGCCCCCCAACAGAGAAACTTTTAAACTCCTTGACCATGACCTTCACGCATCTGGACAAAACTTCCCTAATTTCAAGCAAATATAGATCCATGCCAATCCTGGATAAATGCACACCATCATTCCGAAAAAACTCCACCGCCTCAAAACGGATTTCCTTGTGAGTCACTCTCCCAAAACTCAGACTGCGGCAAAATCTAGAAATCTCCGCATTCACCTTCCTCCGTGCCCTATCAATAGCTCTGGGGTTCAGAGACCCTCTCCAAACCCTCCGCGGGACCAATTCCGTCCACAAAATATGGCATGACCAGCGCTTCTTCAGCAGGGCCAAATCCCTTTTCATTGCCCGCAGTAATATCACACCACAGAGATCATTCTCGCCCAAATGTATCAACAAAATATCCGGGCACTGGCCCCTCACCATGGCATTATTCAAACACGGAATAAGGTCTCTCAATAGCATTCCCCCTTTTCCCTTCCAAATGATTCTAAAAATATGCTCATTGAACCCCAACATTCCCCCGAAATAACTTTTGCACGCTTGAACATGTGCTCATTTGATGAATGAATGCCCTACAATCCACACCGTCAACTCCTTCGCATGGGGCCCAGCCACAGAACCTGAAAAGAGAAGACGGAATGAGACTCCCCTGCGTTAACTCTCACATATTTATGAAAACAGTCTGACGACCAGCGCCCTAGCCGCATAATGTCACCCTGAGACCAACCCCGGTTTTGAGCCTCAGTCGCTGCCCCTATCCTAAAAGAATGAGTCCCAAACTGCGCCCCGTCCAAACCAATCTGCTGCAACCCTTTGCGCAAAACCATACGCAGCTGATAATCTGTTACCCGGGAGCCATCAATATGTTTAAAAAACAAATCACTCCCAACCCCCCCCCCCCCCCCCCCCCCCGACAGAATCTTCCATTGCCTTGCCAAACGCAGTGGACAAGTACAACTGGGAGTTCCTGCTTCCAACCACACACCCTTACCCACGCCCCTCTGATCAGTTTTTGAACTGGACAGCCAAATGTTCAAACCTTTGTCCGTTAAAAAACACTTCTTACCAGCAAATGCCCCGCTTTGATTTGGTCCCAAGGAGCTCAGAAACCCGAAAAGCCCCAAAAAACATGAACACCATAAGGGTGGCAAACAACGACACCTCAAAATCATCCCTGCAAACCACAGGTAAAAACGTGCTAACGTCTGCCAAGAAATAGGTGAGCGAGACAGAAGAGCACCTCCCCGCTCCCTGGCCCTGGCCCAGCCCTCGAGCATCCTCCTTCCCACTTCCCCAGCAGAAGGGGAATATCCCCATAGGAGCTTACCCATGAAAGAGATACCTGCCAATTTCCCGGCAATAGTAACCCTAGAAAAGCCTTTCTCAATGAGGTCTAAGATAAACTGCACAACATCCTCAGAACGGCGCCAAGACTCCTCCCTCCTGCAAGCTCCAGATGCCAAAAATTCCCTCCACGCCAGAGCCTTTGCTGCGCGTGTGGAAACGGACAGGGAACCTACCACCAGTTGAAATACCCTACGTTGCCTACATACCAGAGGTGCTCCGGCATCAGGGTCGGTGTCCTGTCTGCCTCCTTGGCCAGCCCATGGAATCTCCCCCACTGCGAACGAGACAAAGCATCCGCTATGTCATTGTCCACACCCGGAACGTGCAAAACCCTGAATGAAATGTCATAACGCAGTCAGCCCAGAACAAACACTCTCAACAACTTCAAAATCTGCTCATCTCTTGCTTGACTGCCTGTTGACGATTTGCACTACTGCCATGTTATCCACACGGAACAGCACCTTCTTATGCTCCAGTTCCTTGCCCCAAATGGTCAAAGCCACCAGGAGCGGGAAGAGCTCCAAAAAAGTAATGCTCCTCCCCCCATTCTTCCAATCCTGCGGCCACTTCTCTGCATACCACTGTCCCTGCCAGTAAATGCCAAAACCATCACTGCCTGCCGCATCCGAAAACATTTGGACATCCCACTGTAAATCCTCATCCCTAGCCAGTGGCACTCCATTAAATGAGTGCAAGAAAACGGACCACATACGCAAGTCCTCCTTCACCCCTGCCGACAAGCGCACGTGATGGTGAGGTAAATGCTTTCCTGCCAATGCGCGGCCCAGGCGCCTGCAAAAAGTCCTACCTGCCCTGACAACCCTGCATGCAAAATTAAGATGACCCAATAACACTTGAATGTCCTTCACCGTCACCTTCTGTTTGGACAACAGTCTGTCTAGCAAAGCCAGCATTTTGAATTTTTTGTCGTCAGGCAGACGAGCCTGCATTGCCACAGAATCAATCTCAATACCCAAAAAGGATAAAACTGTAGCAGGCCCCATTGTCTTTTCCGGTGCCAATGGCATCCCCAGCTCCTCCATGAGCTCGTGGAAAGTGTCCAGAGCACTCTGGCACTCCGCGGAGCCCGGGGAACCAACAAAAAATAAATCATCCAAATAATGTGTGACCAAATTGTGACTTGTGCGTTGCGTGAAATACCACTGGAGGAAAGTGCTGTAGAGTTCAAATAGAGCACATGACACAGAGCAGCCCATCGGTAAAGCCTTGTCCACATACCATTTGACCTCAAAATGTATCCCCAACAAAGGCCAGTCATCCGGGTGAACCGGAAGCAACCTAAAGGCTGACTTGATATCACACTTTGCCATGTCTGCAGTTGCGCCTGCGGTCACTACAAGTGACATAGCCACGTCAACTGAGGAATATGACACTGATGCAGCTTCTTCATCAATAGTCATTTACCGATGACCCTTCTGGCCATGAGAAATGCTGAATCAGTCGGAACTGCCCTTCCTCTTTTATAGGCACCACCCCAATAGGGGAAATGATCAAATTGTGAACCGGCCAATCATCAAAAGGGCCTGCCATCCTCCCCTCGTGCACTTCCTTGCTCAGTTTATCCCGCACAACGATGCTATGCTCTGACGTGGATTTCAAATTATCCGCCCACCTCCTGAGCCGTGGTCCCTGGTACCCCAAATGAAAACCCCACCGAAAACCATCCAAAAGTGTCTGTCTTGCCCCCAAATTCTCATAACCCCGCAATGCTTCCTCAAGCTGCGCCAATCTAATTGGCGTAGGAGCCCTTTGGCCCAGAACCCTGTGCTCCGCTTTCCACCCTGAGATTGCTGCACGTTGCCAGACATCCCTGCGCCTGAATGCTGCCCTTGCTGTCCACCTGGCGGTCTGATGCCCCAACAATTAACAAGGGGATGTCCTTTCCCACACTTGGATCACTCATGGCGGTACTTGCAAAATTCCCGTGTGCATAAACCCTTGTTGAAATCCCAGCATGCTCCAAATCCAGTTTGTGTCGCGGCTGCACCTCCCACCCCGCCCCGGGTGGGCTTCCCCTGAAAGGGCCAATAAACTAAAGGCAAACCACTAGCTGTGAAAATGGTCTTACCCCCTGTCACCGCCCCCATTGTATGCTGCCACAAATCATTGTCCAACTCTCCCCATTTTGCTTCAGAGTACCATGCCATCCGCGCCCAGAACTCTTCGTCATACTGTGCCCATGCAAAACCACTACCCGTAATTTGGGCCTTCCGAATGACATCCATATACTTAAAAATAGCCACGCAGCGCTCAGGAAACTTCTCGCAGTAAACACTGGCGTAAATCAAAAATGCCGCTGTCCAATTCTCAATTGTCAACGGTACTTTAGGGCGCTTGTCTAGTTCATATTCCTCCTCTTTAGAACCCTCTTTGGACCTCACTTCCTATGAAGAAGTTTCAAAATCTCCACGTATTCCCCTTTCCATATGCGCTCCTTAGTTGCCAGCATCAAATGTGCACCTAGAGGCTTTATCACCCCCATGTAAGGGAGCTTCTTAATTTTTAATTCTTTACTTACCAAGGGCTCTTTACCACCCACTATGTCCGTGTTGGTCCCACTCTCGACTTTAGTATCCAGCACTACTCCACCATCCCCTGTGCCTACCCCTGTGTCTTTTACATACTTTCCTTTGAACAATCTCCCCTCCAACACCTCCCCACTCCCCCCCCCGTCCCCACAGACACCATTTTAGGTTTGGCCTGTGTTGTAGCTATCTCACCTGGCTCTAAAGAGGATGCTCGGACGGACTCCGATCGCCGCGGCGACCTCTCATGAGAAACCCTTGTAGGAAGCGCCCTCACCGATGGGCCGCACTCTCCTTTGGCTCTTACCACCACTGGCTGCTTGTGGGGGACCCCTCTCGAGATCTGCAAAACACTACGAGACACATGAGGAGACCCCCCCCCTCCCCATAATCCAGCAATTCCCCTTCCTCAGGACTATCCTCCTCATAGTCCAGCAAAATTGGCTCCTCCGCCTGCAACACCTCTTTAGAAAATTCAACCACACGGGCCTTACCGGACCCTGCATGACTCAAACTGGCCCCAGCGGCCCCTGAATGTCCATTTTGCGGGGGAGCCGACTGTACCCGCCGGTTCTCCCCCAACCGTTGACTGGCCTGACAATCCATTTCCTGAGTAAATTGCGACCACCCTGACCTGACGTTGGGGCCAACAAAGTCGCGCCGGACTTTCGTGTGCTGGCCGCGACGGGATCCCCCGCTGGTACGGAATGTGCCGCGCCAGGCCTCACCCTCCCTTCTCGGCGTAACTGGGCCGCACCTCGCCCTACCGAGTCCGCTGCACTGCTACACTTCCTAACCTGTGAAGAAAAATGTTGGACTGGTGTGCTGGGTACCTGACAACTATCTGCTACACCTGCCCCTGCACCACTCCGAAAAGTCTCCCTCTGCCTACTACCTCTAGCAAAACCGGAAAGACCAATACCGACCGGAGAAGGCAACACCACCCCTTCCTCGTCCCCACTCCATTCCAACATCGCTTGAACCACCGCAGATGCAGAACCAGCTAGCTTCCTTACCATCCCCGCAAGCCTGCGAACCTCCTGACCCTGCCCGCTCCCTACCACGAGATCCCACCCCAGCCCCCAAATTTTTACCCACACCCCCTTCGCGCCCCTTAACCTGGGACCCCCCTAACGAGTCCCCTTCACCGAGGCCCCGAAGCCCTTCCGCCCATGAAGGAAAAATGTCCAAACCCTCCCAATCCGGACCCCCCCAGCCGGCTCCAAATCCCCAAAGGCTAAACCTTCTTCACCTGAACCAAACCCCCCCCCCCCCCCCCCCCCCGCCAACCCCTGACGTTCCCTACCTATGGCCGAGGACAGCAGACCCACCCTAAGCGGAGTGACTGATGCCCTCACACTCCCACGATCTCTGATTGAAGCCAAATCCTGCTGGGAATGCCACCCCCCACCTGAGCCCATTCACCCTCTTCGCAAGAACTCCCCCCAACAGACCCTCTCTCTCCCTTAAATGATGAAGGTAAGGAAAACTGTAAAGGGCTAACAAGCCCACCATCCCCAGGTCCTCCTGCCATCTCTGACCCCAAATCAGCCCCACATGCCTGCCTTGTGCCCACCATACCAAAAGAAAACTCCCCCTTTGCACCACTTGCTAATGCACTGGAGCCCATTATGCTCCCTGCGCTGGCTCCGCCCTTCCCGACATCACGCGCGAAATGGGAACGGTACAAATCATCACGGCCCTCGCACAAACGGCCCCTGGCACCCGCCGCTCCAAAAAACAGCCTTCCATCGCTCTGAGAATCAACCATAACGCCCGCGGCGCCCCAGGCAGTGATGCCGAGCGCCGCTTAATGCCCCGACCCCCCCGCGCTTGCCACTCGCAGCGGGGGAGGAAGAAGAGCGCTCCGCACACACCGCTACACCCCCCACCTCCTTCCCGGCGCACCCCAACTCCCGGTCCACCCCGCCTGCACAGCCCGCCTCCCCCGACGCTCCCAACGAAAGGTGCGAGGGCCGCCTGTTTAAAACGCGGGCGGCCCCGCTCACTTACCGGTACCATCCTCTGCCTTTTGGGTGAAGTGCATGCGGCCACCGCCGCCGCCACACCAGCCGAGGCCTGCCGCGTAGGCTGCGACGGCCCCGCGACCTCACAGATTACGTCGTCCATCCGGCCCGCTTCACTCAGAAGCCAGAGGGCCTCCAGGACACGATAGTCTTGTGACGCCATTACAACTCCAAACAATTGAAATGTTAAACGCACCAAAAATACCTCACGACAAAAAACACTAACAGCCAAGCTCCCAGCCACCAGGTCACCAAACCTAAAATGGTGGCTGGGAGCAGCAGCCCAAAAGCTTTATAGTTGGGCTACTTTTGGGCTATAAAAAAGTAGCCCAAATGCAAAATGGCCGGTGCAAGGCCAGCCCCCCCCCTCCACACACACACCCCTCCCAAACCGCCCGGGGGGGGGGGGGACCTCCCTGCAGTCGGCTGCCCCCCCCAAGCCCCCTTTTCCATCAGGGTTCTTGGGCGGTGGCTCGTATACTGACACAGAAAATAACTCTGATCAGGTGTACAGGAAGGAAAGCCCTCCGGGACGTTAACCGTGAGGTAATCGGGTGAGAGTCAGCCACATTTGTGAAATGTACATTAATAGAACAAGCTTTGAGACTGGCAAGAAACTGCTTAAGGTCGTCTGTTTTCATTCCGGAAAAAGAAAATATTGTCAATGTGGATGTATGTTGTCGAGACATGGTTTCATTAAGGTGTACACATTTCTTTTCAAAATTCGTAAAAATATTTATAAAGTTCAGTGTGAAGGATGTGTTTATACATGTGCTCACACATGAAATCTGTAGGTATAAGGTGCACCACTGGGCTGTTTTAATGACTTGTAACACCACATCTTGAAGAATGTTGCTAAACATTTGTTCAGCATTTAGTATGAGTTCCTACTCCGTGAAAACATTATAACACAAGTCTCAGTCTGTCCTAAGATTAAGTATTAAGTGTGAATGGGGGCTAAAGTTCGAAGGTGAATGTTACCCGGTCGTGTTTATCACGCCCTGGCATAACTTATTTCTAAAGAAATTATTCGTCTTGATTTTTCTAAAGAAAACGTATCCATTCAATCATTAATTCACAAAAGATAGGTTGGGACAAATGATAAACCATTTAAAACCAATCAAGTTTCGTCTGCTGCCAACGGATGATCAGTGAAACTGAATGTCAAAGGAGCCAATGTGAGTGAATATACCATTGGTCATTTTTCTGCGCCACCTGTCTCTCTTCTGTTTCATAATACTCTTGTACAGTGTTCTCTGTTCTCCTAACCCGAGGTACTTTAGAAAGTATGTCTATGTGGTGGATGAGGGTCTGTCCTTGTGCTTGGCTGGGGTATGTTAGGGTGTGACAAAATCTCGAGATGTCAGAAATGGCAATAGCTTTATTCTTCTACCATCACACCCAGAAGTGGAAATATTGTCCGTTTTGATTTTGTTGTGTGAGCTCTTGAAAACAGTCCTCCGTAACCCCTAAGACATTTTTTTCAGAAATAATTCACATCTTTTTTACATTAACTTTCTTATTCAGGATAATAACACTGAATTCTGCACTGGTTTTGTTTAAATTGTTAGTTGTTAACCATGCATAGGATATAGTCTTGTAATCAATTTTCTGTTCCAGTACCTCAGTCATATCTGCTTCGTTTGTGCGTCCTTCTGTGTGATGTAAAGCATTATCCAAACCCTAAGAAGAATCGGTTCCTGGAGCTGGTGGTGGTGTGGGAGCTAAAACTGTACCTCAAAATATAGACACCCCAAAATTTACCTCATCCATTTCTCCCACTATTTATTGTATCAGAGAATATGTTAAACCTCAGTTTCGTTAGGCAATGTGTCCTTGTGGCAAGGCACCCCTAAAGATCAATTAGCAGAGTAAAGTATTTTCAATAATAATAGGGCCCACTCAGTATTTGTGTTCCAGATCAATGAGAAGTTAAAGGGATTAATACAAAAATCGAAAAATCGAGCAGTACAGAATAAATGCCATGAAGGCTCTTAAATGCAAAGGTATGCAGAGCAATCAAAACAGGAAAAGGTGCCTGCCACTTGGTGCAGGGATGTGTACAAACTTCCATTTTTCAATGGGAGCTTGTGCTTCGGGTGGTTTCAGCACACCGCACAAGCTCCCATTGGAAAAAATGAGGTTTGCGACCACACCATGTGCGGTCGCATCCTGATGGGGTTGTCGGAACCACGGACCTATGGTCAGGCGGTTCCTTCCCCGAAACGGTGTCGGTCGGAGGCAACTCCGACTGACATCGTAATTATGCCCAGAATGTTCATTGAGAGCTTTGTGTTAATAGTTGGAATAATCCATTACATCAACTTGTGTTTGCCATGCGGAGCCTGTGGGTAGGGAAGATGCACAGGGGATGAGATGGGAGGGGGAAGAGCAGAAGTGTATGAAAGAAACAGCATCTATGTTGTTAAAAATTATTATCTCACATAATTTTGGCCTAACAAAAATATGCTAATAACACATTTCTAAAAATCCCTAATAAACTTGTTTCAACTGCAATCATGTTAATTCAGCATTTGCATATTGGATTTGGCATACAAATCTAGCAAAAGCTACAACAATGGCAACCGCTAAATCTTTTCTCATCATTCAATAAAGTGACTGGCTTTTTTCCTACTGGTGTTCCAGGCAGAATTGTATTACATTTTAGATATTCCATTATCAATTTGGCAGGATGTTCTGTTCTGATTAATTTTTGTGACTATTCTCTGAATTTGTATAGGTCACTTTGTAGTAGTGTTGGTTGTAGACTTGCTAAGGGCTCTAGAAAGAATGAGCCACTATTTTTTCTTTATCAGTGTTTTCCTCAGAATTTGATAACATATCTTTTCTGCCATACCAATATAGCAGAACTGGCACAAATGGGTCCTGTAATTCTATGCTAAGTGGCATAGAGTTGTCACCCAATTGTATGTGTGAAAGGTCAAGGGATGGGCCTAACTGTAACCCATATGTCCTGGTGGATGTTCTGCATATGTAAAAATACCAGGGTAACCCAAGTGAAACTTGATTATTAGTCTAAAATAGCAAGAAACAATAGTCCCTTTAAATTGTACAGTGAAGCCAGGGTATTAATACAAACTAGCAACAAACCATGGCCCCTCCTAAGTTATACATATCTGCCTTTGACACCCTTTGTAACAGATGAAAAAAATCTATTAATATTGAAAGATAAAAGAACACTTTTTGAGACTTAAAAATTATTGAAAAAAGCAAGTAAAATATTCAATAATTGTATTTGATTAAATGTGACTGATTTTGCATGTGGTGGTAAATTGTGACCACTGGTGTAGATAATGAAGTGCTTATTGCAGTGCAGTAAATAACTGAACAGTTAAGGAAAAGATATTTTTGAACTGAGTAGTTGGGCTCGACCAAAAGTGACGAGAAACTTAAGTACGAGGTTAGGCCAAAAGAATCATGAACTAATGTTATGTCATTGTCTGATAAATGAATTCCAATATTTCACCTGTGTATTCAGATTTTGTTCTTTACGGCATTAACCACCGATGCACCTCTATTATTTCAGAGCCGTGAGACAGACCCATGAAATTAAGTCTGTGTGAAATTTTGATGTTTGCTAATTGGTTCAGTTAGACTTTAAAGATTGTTATACAGATCCCCTTGAATACCACAACAAGATGTGTTTAGACTGACCTTTGACCTAAGTTTCTCACCACTTATTTAGTTCAGGGTCCACTATCCTGCTCAAAACTCCTTTTACTTTCCTGTTCAAGGAAGTGTTCCTCAATAGATTACATTGAACAATGCCTCACCCCCTTACTGTTGGTCTTCTTTTCTGCCAAATGCAAAATTTTACGTTTTTAACACAATGATCTTATAAAATATTGTATTTGATGTGTTCTTAATTTTCTCTTTACCTACTAAAAGAACGCTTGGAGGTGCATTTACTAATAATTAGTACAAGCCAATGGAGCAAACAAAGTTGTTGCACTGTGTTGTGCTAGGAGAAGGCGGCATCACAAGGCCATAGCTACGAAGATATGATCCTGCTGCTCTCCTCCACAGTGCTGGTGCATAGACAGGCTTCTTGCACCATGCACACGCCGTTGCATCATAGTGCAAAGGTGGGTGTGTAATGTATAGCATATGTTTTGTAATGGAAGAGTATCTTTCAAGTGCAAAATACTATGCTTAGACTAACTTTAAAAGTTTTTCATTCATTAGATGTGGGCTGTACATTGGATCCATGCTTCAAGGAGGTTTTATTTTTTGGCACTAAGCTCTGCCTACAAATTTAAAAAGTAGGAATTACTGTAATACACTTTGAGTTGAAGATTGGAACTGCCTATCAATCACCCATGGGACGATCCCCACCCCCCCCCCCCCCCCCCACACCTTGGCACAGAGTGGTGCAAATCAGTGCAAAGAGCTGTTTGCATCGCTTTAATGGCTACTCTAACCGCTTGCGTGCTCATGACGAGCTGGGATCATCATAACGGCCGCGGCCCGCCCACTTGCGATTGATTCCCCACCTGTGTGGGAGAATCAATCCGTGTGCGGGGTCGTGACGAGCTCAGCTCGTCATGAGCACAGCTCCACCCCCGCGGAATTACCCCCGCAGCGAAGGAGTTAAAGTGTTGCTCTGGTAAGTAAATACTTTATCAACCCTTAGGCCTCTTTGCGACAGTGCAAAGTGTTGATAAATCTGCCAGTTGAAGTCTGTTACAGAATGTCTAATGCAGGTACCTTTTATTTAGTTCAATTGGTGTTCTTTGTTTTTTAACTAAAAGCCAGGGTCCCACTGGAGTTGGGTTATATTTTTATTTTTTAAGCATGCATAGTAAAAACACATCCCCAAGGAGATGGTGGAGCCAAGACCTTATATGCTGTCACTCGCAGTGTGTAGACTGTGAGTATTTGATACCAGTACAAGTGCTTCGGGAACAGGTCTAAGACCATGGCACTACCATGCCAGGTAAATATTTTCATGTGGTGGCCAAGGCACAAAAAGAATACCCACATATCCCGGCACCTGCCAGTATTTTTCTGCTTCCAAAGGAATGTGACTATGAGATCATATCTGAATAAGTTTCTACCACACACAAGTTTCATCTGGACTTCATGGGGTAGCCATTTCTGTGAAGTGCTAAGTCAGCCAATAATTATTTGATGAAAAGAAATCAATCATTTGTTGTATAGTGGAACAAGAAAGTAAATGAAAAAATAGAATATACAAATTCAATATAACAAGCAGTTTCTTGCAATTACTGTCAAATGTTCTCATTTCCAAATATTCTTTAGTGACTGTATAGTTTTACTATGCTGTTAATTAGAAGTTGTGTTGATTTCAAGTGGTAGCAAATAAAAATAAATTGAGTGGCCGTCGGTTCCTCCCCAGAATGTTACCCTCTCACCTTATGCTATTGCTTGTTAGATGTAGCATAATGCCTCCTACGGAAGGCATGCATTGTAATCCCTAAGTGATTGTTTTTTTTTTTTTTTTATCTTAAAAGTACACTGGAGCATCACACGTTGCTTTCCTTTCTTATACATGCATTGCATACAGAAAGCAATCCTTTTTGTGTTTGTTTGTTTTTTGGCTGCAGCAGACTTTTTCTTTAAATGTTTTAGTCGATGCCAACATGTTGAAAGTATAACTTTGTATTTACTTATCCCAGAAAGTTGTATCTACCATATGTTGGGCTTGCCATTAAACGCAAATTGTGTGCCATATAGTTTCATAAAAACACATTAGTACCATCACCTTTATGACATACGTAATCAGAATGTGGTGCAGGTGCGGTTCGTCCATTGGGGCAGTGGAGCGTTGCCCCCCTGCAGTAAATCATTAGCCACCACATACACAATTTGAAAAATATCATATTTGTAAATCTGCTTGCCCTCTGTCCCGACCACAGCACAGCGATGGTTGGGTTTGACTACAGCAGGCAAGGCAAATTCTATTGATTGGCAACCACAGGCTTTGGGATGACTTGTATGATTGTAAGTCAAGTGCGCATGTTGGGTTGGACAAGTCTCTTGCTGTGCCCAGTCTGACATGCACACTTCAGTCCTTACTAACAGGCACTCGTTTGGGGAGCTGGAGGGAGCACATCCAAGCCCCACTGTCTCCTGTGGAGTGCCAGGTTGCCCTGCTCCAGCCAATCCTTGTGCTGCTCTCATGTTGTTTAATATTGTAAACCGCATGATAGCAACATATGTATTAGGTTTGGGTGATGGTGGTTGGCCCCTACTTACAAGGCAGCGCAGGTGTGGGAGAATTACAGAACGTGGTGTGAGCACGAGACGGACCGGAAGTGGAGCGGGACTGTGCCACTGAGCTCCACTCCGGAAGCTGGAGACGGTCTAGCGTTCAAGTCGACCTTGGGGGAGGAACCAACGACGGAAGAGGAAGCCGGACGTCTGAAAAGGGAAGAGACCGAGGTAGACGCGGAGAGGAGCGTAGGAGAACGGCGGACGAGAGGAGTACAGGAAGGAGCAGCGACGAGCGGAGGAGAACAGCGGACGAGAGGAGCACAGGAAGGAGCAGCGACGAGCGGAGGAGAACGGCGGACGAGAGGAGCGCAGGACGGCGAGTCGGAAGACGACGGACCCAGAAGAAACATCAAGGTCTTTACGGCGATCAAACCCGGTGGGCTGAAGGGAGGAGAAGACGCCCCGGGTCCCAGCGCCGCGGTCCGGGCAACGGGCCGTGGCTCGAGGCAAGTGGCTCTTCGGGGACCTTTCGGGTGGGGTTGGTGGGGAGGTTGTGAAGGGCAGTAAGGCACCAGAAAAGGGTGAGACCCTCCCCGACTCCCGCACTTCCCACCTTACACACTCCTTCGGTGATGGTAGCACACAGTGAATACAGGGAGTAGCCGTGACTCAGACCTGTTTTCTTTTGTCTTTTCTTTTCCTCCCTCACTTCACCCACCGAGCCCTCAAGTGGCGGACTCTGGATAAGAGAAGGCGACATACCCTCCAAGTAGCAGACAGCCCTCGCAAGAAAGAACCCTCGGACAGAGACTGTTTTTTTTTTTGTTGTTGTTGTGTTATACCTGTGACTATTAGGAGATAACTCCTGCTTATATTTGGCTCTACTTTACCAACCCTTCCAAACGTGTTAAAAATAAAGTCATAATCACTACAGTGGTAGTAGACGGATTATTTTCTGGCCCGCCACCCCGTTAGGGACTACAGACTACCACACGTGGCTAACCACTGCGTGGCCTATTTTGAAGCCACAAAGTGATTGGCCATGTTTCTGTTCCCTGGGCCTATGCAGTGCTCTTCCCCTGGTACACTGGGCCAGTGACTGCACTACGCACTAGAGGATTGAAAGAGAGAGCGGTCACTTTTCTTTGGTCATATTCAGCCTGCATAGCTAATGTTTGTAAGCATGTCTGAGAGGCAGTCAAAGCCAGTTTTTCTCCTGGACACTAAACACGCTGAACCACTTAAGTTCTCCATTGTCGCAATGGTTGCTGGTAAAAACTAAATTCGTTTTGTCAAGTGATGATTTTAAAAGTTAAATGGTGAGTGTTAAGGAGCCTTCATTTTATCGTACTTTGCTAGGCCCTGCGTGTGTTGCATCCATATTTAGCTTGTCCTTAATTTTGAAGTGGTGCGTGAGCTATGGCTGCCTTATATTTGGTGAGTTACCTCTGGCCTGACACAGCAACACCTGTGGGCCCATATCTTAAGCTTTAGCCTCACTTCTTTCCTCGGCCGCTTGTTCTTCAGTGCAGATTCCTAACCAGAAATTGGGTGCTCCAAAACAAAAAGGAAAAAAAAGGAGCCTGTGTGTCCAAGTCTTACACTCTCCCCCTGTAGGTATCGGACTCATACCTTAGACCTGCCCTCACAATAGCTCCGGACACCAAAGTAAGGGTCCCTCTGCACACCCGACACATAGGTTTAAAGCTGCAAAGCAGGTTCCTTTCTGACGATTCTTCGCTGCTTTAGGTGCTGAAATGAAAGTGAGCCAGAGCAGCTCTAAATTGCTATTGTACCCAGTCACTGCATGGTTTGCCTGGATTTAATTAATTGTAGTCTCCTTGCTTGATACGTAGCAGGGACTCCTGTCATAGCGCTGTCTAACTCCCACTTCTTTTCAAGATTCTGTAGCATGACCCTGTGCACACCTAAAACACTTCTCAAGAATTCCCTTGATTCTTCCAACTAGGGTAAGCAGTTTCAAATCACCCCGGTGGGCAGACATTGGCTCGTCTTTTTGGAGTACAGTGGTGTAGTTACTTAAACCTACTTTCATAAGAAGTGCTTTGTAAAACCCACATGCAAATGCTATTTCTAAATGAAAGCATGTTCGTGCATTTCCAGAACATACCGACATGTGCTCATATTTATATGTATGGAAGCATATTTAGTAAATATATATATTCATTTATTACTATGTAGTCTAAGGAGTTCAGCTTTGCCTTTCCTTGAGTCTTTTATGCAGGAATCACCTTCATAGGCTCCCATTTAGGGGCCCTTAGTGTGCCCAGAGCACAGGGCCGGACTGGCCGTAGCGGGCACCGGGCAATCCCCCGGTGCGCCGCACGGGTGGGGGCCGGTTTTGGGCCCCTGGGGGCCGTTTTTGTTACAGAGCCGTTTTTGCAGCATAGCCGCAAAATCGACCCTGTAACAAAATCGGCCTGAAACCGGCCCTGGCAAAGAGCTCGGCGGCACCCCCAAGCCCCGGGGGGGGGGGGCGGCCGAGCACTTTGCCAGGGCCTGTTTTGCTTCCCAGTCCGGCCCTTCCGGAGCATCCATATGATACGAGGACGCCTTACTAAGACCCCACAATCTATTAATATTACTTGTCCTCTGTGTCTGCACGTATTGTGTATTGGACTAATAGCTATACATACATCAGCAGAATGGGCCTGGTATAACCTTGTTTTATATTCATACACTCATATGATGCTAACAGACTTTAATTTGGATTTAAACTTTTAAGTCAAACTTTGCATCCCAACAGCCACAACTGCATCATAAACGCCCTTTGTTAATATCAAGAGAAGTTGACTGAAAAATGACATAACAGATTGGAAAAATGCGTTCTAAAATAAACCAAAGAATGCAGACACCTGGTGCCCAATAGTTAGTAACCTCACAGAAGGGGTTAGAATTGGGATTTCTGGCTGGCTGAGGTATGCAACCAGGCCAGGCAGGAACCACCACTCAAGTCAGGGTAAGCTAGATGCACACTAAAAGATAACCTATGCTCACCCTCTGGTAACTTGGCACAGAGCAATCAGACGTATCTAAGGAGGCAATGTGTAAAGTATTTGTGCAACTCCCACACAGTAACACGGGTGCAGTAGTAGTGCTCAGAGGAATTGCCTCTGGGTACATAGTGGCATGATCCACAAGAACTAGGATGAACCTGTTGCCTGATGTAGTCTGGAGATCCATAGACCCTACAATGTTGCTGCCCACACTCTCAAACGGGGTGCTAATGACGAGCCAGCGCTTAAGGCAGGCTTCAAAACTCTGCCCTGTCATCCCGCTGGCTTCGCAGGTCACACAAGTCCTACAGAACGCGGGCTTGGCAGACACACAAGTCCTACAGAACTTGTTTCAGGAATTCTTGATCCTAGGCCAATAGAAGTGGGGGACAACCCTTGCATATTTCTTGTCTGGCCTAGGTGTCCTGCCAGGGGAATCTCATGAGCCAGCTCCAATAGGAAGGCACTGTAGCATTAGGGGACCATCAGGACACTTGACCTCCCATGAGGAGCCTTAGCTCACTATACAAGAGGTTGTCCTCCCAGTAAAATTGATGACTACCAGAGGCATCATCTGCTGCTTTGACTTCAGCCTGTTGCCTCATACCCACAAGGGTTAGTCACTCCCTATATGCCCTACAGAACTACCCCTTGGTGGGTCCTCCTTCCATAGGCCATCCAGCAAGCTCAGGCAGGTCACCAAGTGAAGCGATGTCCTCCTCAGTGGACTCTTGGGTGGTCACAGCAGGTGCGCCATTCATCTCACTGGAGATACCTTCAGGGGCTGGATTACCACGCCCTCTGCCTTTCCCCTTCTTAGAAGCTGTCTGACCATTTCTCTAGGCTCCAGCCTTTCTTGACTCCCTTCCTGGGCAGCCATGGACTTTGACATAGCACAGATCTAATCAGGTAAACCCAACATCTCTACATGAGCCTTGAGCTTCTCTTCCTTCCAGGCAGTGTGCTCCAGGTCATTAACTAATAAACAGTCCACAGGCATGGTAGGACTCACTGCAACTTTCAGAAGACCTGAACCCCCACTCCGCCCACACTCAAGTGGAACCAGGGCTGCAGGATATTGAACCTCTCTGTTAGTCACCACAACCTGGTAGAATGCATTATAAATTAACTTCTCTGAGACAACCAGCTGACACCTTACATTGTCATACTGCCTCCTATGTCCCTCAGAACCTTCACACCTTGCCCATTGATGGTGATCCATTACCTATACTTTGTAGTTTTTGAGGGCACATTGATCTTAGAACCATCTTACTGTCACCTAGAGACAACAGGATAACCCCTGTAAACTCCCCCCTCCCCCATTATCTGGGACAAACTCCTCCCTCAGCACTATGCTGGTCACCCCTGGAACCCTTCCTCCAGTGGGAGGTGGTGCTCTTTTTGTACACTTGGATCCCCCTTGTACTGTCCATACTCATAGCACTTGATGGTCTTGGGCTGCTGACCTTTGTCAGGGTGCGATTTTGTCTGGTGGCCAGGTTGGGAATGGGAACCAGGCCCTTTCCCCTGTGAGTTTGTTTGGTGCCTTTAGAGAGCTCATTCTTTTTATCTCCCCCCTCCGTCTTCTGGTTGAAACCCTGCCCACCCTTTTTGGAGTCCCCACCCACCCAGATAATGTTTTGGACACTCTGGTGCTGACCCAGTGCTCCACCTCCTAAGCAAGCTTCCTGGCGTCGGTAAGCTTGCTATCAACCAATTGTTGGCGCAGCTCTGGAAAACAAGTATCAAGATGTGCTACTTGAAAAACAAGCTGCACAACCTTTCATAATCATTAACTTTGTTTGCCTTCACCCAGTTCTTCCGTGCCTTACTAGCATAGTCCCGGAAATCCACTCATGTTTGTGTAGACAGTTGTGACTAGCCCTGTATTGTACTTCTCAGATATCAACCCAAACTTTCTGACCAAAATGCTCTTCATGGCAGTATAGTTGCTCTTGTCCTCCACCTCTAGTGTAAGGACTGTGTTCCTCCCTACCATTGGCATGTGCTGCCAAAGACTACCACCCCAGAGCTCCTCTGGAAGCAACTTCATAGGCTGCCAACCATTTAACTATGTCATCCCCCACATTGCAACTGGGCACCATATCTTTTGGGATATGCAATCTGGACTAATGTGAAGACACTGTAGGTATGCTGCCACCAGTATTGCTGTTGCTGTACCCCACTTGGAGGGCTCAAATATCCAGTTCTCTAAGGCTTCCCTCATGGGTCATCTTCCTTTCCTGCATGGCTAGCCTAGTCTCCTCTAGAGCTTGTTCCTTTTCAAGCTTAGCAAGGGTCTTCTCCTTGTCCTTCTCCACCTTGGCAGTTCTAGCCTTAATTACTTTTCCTCCCTCCTCTCTGCCACTTCGCCTCAAAGGACAGTCTATTTGAAGAGACACTTCTGCCTGCTCTAGAGTGGACTACCAGTCCTGAAAGGAAATTGCTCCCCCCTCCTCTGTATGCTGCATTTCAAGACCCTCTTTCAGATCCCGCTCTGATCCTTCTTAAGACACAGATCTTTCCTCCTCATCCACTTATCCTTCTGGGTGGGCACCTACCATGCTCTCAATGCTTTCTAAAGTTTTGCCTTCTTGGCACTTCCCTTGTTGAACACCCCTTTCTCCTGGCAGAACCTCTTCAGCTGAGCCACTGTGTATGCTTCAGGGATGGCCAGCTTGAATTCCCTATTGCCAGGTAGGACTGCAGATGTTTCAAAGAAAAATGTCACTTGGGCTAAAGGACTTTGTAAAAATCAAAAGATGTCAGAACAGGGAGAACTGAAAAAGGCTTGCATTGGTCTCAGTATTGAGTTGTAGCAGACAATGACTTACTATATGGTACTGCAAAAACACAAGTCTTATCCTCACAGCTGATCACCAATATTAGAAATTGTATTCCTGGTTGGCTGATGTCTGCGCCTAGGCCAGGCAGGAACCACCACTCTATTCAGGGGAACCTAGATACACACTAAAAGATAACCTGTGCTCTCCCTCTGGTAGCTTGGCACTGATCAGTCAGGCTTATCTAAAGAGGTAATGTGTAAAGTATCTGTGCAACACACACAAGTGTAACACATCGAATATATCACAAAACGTTTTAGAAATATAGAGAATGGTTATCCGAGTAAAACAAGACCAAAATGACAAACATCTAGTCAGTAGAAGTTGAGATATACATTTTTAAAGATGAAATGCAAAAACAGTGCTTAGAAGTCACTCACGGTCTAAAGGTTTCTTGTGGTCATGAGGGACTGGTGCAAATCCACAGTTCAGGTCTACGGTGATAGAGGGAAGGCTGGCTATAGGACCCACGCAGGGGCTGCTGAAAACGTATCTTGGAAGGAGAAAAGTGTCAACGCTAAGGGCTCGATTCGTCAATCTCTTCCATGCAGTCGGGTCACTGTGTCATCGTCGAGCTTCGCTGAAGTGAAGGCAATGCATCGTCATCCAGCCTTGCAGAGCTTCGTCGCCGGGCCGTGCAAGCTGTGGAACCACTGTCATCGAACATCCTCTGCATCGGCATCAAAGGCCGATGTGTTGGTTTTGAAGAAAGCAGCTGCAGAACCCACTTCTGAGGCCTAGAACTTGGAAAGGGCACCCTAGGCAAGGGCAGGACTCGCAGACAGCATAGTCCAGCAGCACTAGCAGAATATCAGGAAGTCTTTTGTGTCCCTGAGACTTCAGAAAACAGGAGGCAAGCCAGTAAAGCCCTTGGCTATTACTTAGAGGGAAGCCAGAGTCCAACTCTCCTTCCAGCAGAGTCAGGGAGCAGCAGGCAGTAGAGCAACAAACAGTCCTTCAAGCAGCACATCAGTCCTTCTGACCGAGGTTAAGTTCAAGATCCAGAGGTGTCTGATTATAGGGGGGGTCACAGACCCAGTACATTTACCGAAAAAAAGGGCCTTTGATGTAGGGGGTGACTTCAAAGGAGCTCTCCGAAGTGCACAATATCTTTCAACCCATTCCTATCTGCCAGGCTACCTGTTTGGGGGGCTATTCATTCCTTTGTGTGTGGACAGGACAATACCTATTGAAATGTAAGTGTCTGCCCCTCCCATTCCTACCTGCCCAGGAAGACCCATCAGAATGCAGATGAGTGCTCAGAATGCAGATGGGCCCCACCTTCCTGTGTTTGTGGCAGACTGGATGGAATGCACAGAGTATAGCTGTCACCCAACCCAGACGTTTTTTGGAGACAGGCTGTCGGCACAAAGAGCAGTAAGTACAGAGAAATGTCAATTTTCTAAAAGTGGCATTTCTAAAACAGTAATGTTAAATCCCACTTCACCAGTAAGAAGGATTTATCATTACCATTCCATACATATGAAACATGAAAAAGCTACTCCTCTCTGATCAGGAATAACCGCTTTAATGTGTATTAAGAATTCCCAATGCTAGCCTGTGAGAGGAGTAGACCTCCTAGTAGTGAAAAACAAAACAGGCTGTTTGTCGCTACCAGGACATGCAAATAACAAAAGCACATGTCCTACCTTTTACTTACATGGCACACTGCCCTTAGGGTTTCTTCGAGCCTACTTTAGGGATGACTTGTATGTAATAAAAGTGGAGTTTATGGCCTGGCAAGTAGTTTTAAATGCCCCTTTTTTTTTTGGCCCTCATCTCACCAATAGGTTTCTGCAGATCTTACAAAGCCGGTGTATCGATGTGTGTGCCCAACAGCTTACCGCACTTGCTTAGGTCACCCGGACCGGCCCTTTTTTAGTAAGAGCTTGGTGTAATCATAGGACTGATTATATTAGTCTCAAGTTACGACCCCAAGTCATAAGGGGCTGCCAGATGTTTATCGAATTCTCCCCTTCTCCAATCTGATCTAAACGAGCCATAGCAAAAGCAGCTTTAAGCCAATCCTCACTCTTCAGGGGGAGAGGGTCTTTCCACTTCTTGCAGACCTCTCTCCGGGCTAGCAGCACCAAGTATAACATTAACCCCCTATGAGCCTTTGATGCATTCTGGCTAAACAATCCATCGTCACCAATAAACAATAGGGACAAGTTGACTTCGATGCTTACTTTAAAAATGCCACAGTGTCTCCCACACTCCTCCAAAAGTATCTTAATTCGGGACACTGAAAGAAGATGTGGATATTGTTGCCGTTATGAGTCATGCACCTAGGGCATTTGGGGATAGGTAGTGGAGCGAACTTGGCTATCTTGGCTGGTGTATAATAAAGCCTGTTGATGACGAAAAAGTGGTTCTTTTTTAAGCTTGCTGGTTTAATAAATTTGTATAATGGGGGAAGACTCAAACAGGGCATCTATAGAGGGCTCATGGGGGGATTGTTTCCACACCGAGGGCTGTGGTGGAATTTCCAGATCTTCAGCATCCAAAAACTTGTTATACCACAATGATATCTCTTTCTTGATTGTGTGTACTGATTGAAGGGGTGACTCAATTTCCCACTTTCCTCTTACATCTTCCTTTTCTGCTTCAAACCAGGAAACAAGTTGTAGATACTTAAACCTGGAAAACCCAATGCCGAACTTGGCCCTTAAAAGCTCCCAAGGATAAATCCCATCAGCATCTAACAGGTCAGACCAGGTGCATCTAACAGGTCTGACCAGGTGTTAATGCCCGCCCTCTTAATAGGTATAGCCAAGCTATCCCTAAGACATAGGGATGTGCCGGGCGAGTCTCAAATCGGTGCTAGATCTGAATAATATCCAACTCCCCATCTACGTCTCACATTATACCACATTTCCAAGGCTGCCCTAGACCTTCAGGCGTACTCGCTTGAAATACCTCGGAGCCCCAAATTTATACAAAAAGCCCTCTCCACCACCTCCACCCTCCATCATTACCATTTCTCCAAGCAACCTTCCCCACGCTGACTCCTCTGGTTTTAAGAGTAACATCCGGATGCCTTTGAATTGGAAAGCAACTGAATATCAGCCAATATCCGGAAGAGCCAAGCCCCCTTTAATAAGCCTGCGCATCCGCTTCTTCCAGGATAGCTTCACTCCCTTATAGCCCCAGATAAAGCTCCAATTCTTACCCTGGACCTTATTTATGCTCTTACTTGAGAACCCCAAAGGGATCGCGTTAAACAGGTAGGTCAATTTAGGGTGGATGACCATCTTAACCAAGTTTGCCTTCCCATAGATTGTGAAGGGAAGATTCCTCCATCTACTAAAGAGTCGGTCTATTTCCTTAATGATTTTATTCAGATTAATCAGGGGGATTTTATCCAGATCTTTGACGATGTATATACCCAAATATCTTAGCTCTTTACTGGGTATACCGTCCTGTTGGTCGATGTTCCAACACATCACCTCGGTTTTTGAGGTGTTGGCTAAGTAGCCTGAGAAAGAGCCAAACTCCTCCAATAGGGCTTCAACCCGAGGGATTGCAACCTCGGGGTTGTTGGTATATAGGATATAGGATTAAGTCATCAGCATATAAAGCTAACTTGCAGCTATATTGTTGAGACTTAAATGGGGAAATTGAATAGTCTAATCTAATGGCTTGCGCTAATGGCTCTATGTAGATATTAAACAGAAGGGGGGAAATAGGGCAACCCTGTCGAGTCCCTCTCTAGATGTTAAAACTAGAGGTCAACATGCCATTTAAAAGGATCCTAGCAGAGTCCCCTTGATAGCAATTCCTCAGGGTTTGAATGAAAATGGGACCAAAGCCCATTACCTCTAGTACCTCCCAGAGTTACACCTAGCAGACTCTGTCAAAGGCCTTGGCCACGTCCAAGGCCACTATGGCCAGAGGATCAGATCTTCCAATGGCCAAGTCGATATTGCCTATTAACAATTGTGTCTGTTCCTGGATGTACCTTCCCGTTACAAAGCCCTTATGATCAATATGGACCAATTTAGCCAATCTCCCTGCCAAAATACCCATGAAGACCTTATAGTCGGCATTCAGCAGTGAGATTGGATGATAAGAATCTGCTTTTAAATGCCATTTCAAAGTGGCAGTAAACTGCACGCACCGCCACTGCAGTGTCAGTCCTAAGACCGGTTTGAAAGGCTACTTCAGTTGGTGGCACAATCCGTGTTGCAGCCCACTAGTAGATTTTGAAGTACAGGCCCTCAGTATATGGTATACCACTTACCAGTACAACAAATATGTCAATCAGGTATACACCAATGTCCTCATGTTTTTGGGGCGAAGCACATGCACTTTAGTACTGGATAGCAGTGATAAAGTGCTCAGAGTCCGAAGGTTCACAAAAAGAATCAGCAAAACTTGGAGGTGAAAGGTAAAAATGTCCAGGGGAATACCATCCAAAGAATGCCAGGTTTAACAGAAGGTTTCTCGCAACCCAAACAATATAGTAATATCACTCATAGAAGCTTTTTCACAGCACCTTATAGGCACCAGCCTTTGCTCAGATGTGCATAAATGTAACTGCTTCGATTTAAATCCGGACTGTAGACACAGACATAATCAATTTCGGGTTACGTTCCTTTTTGTAAAAATAACAGCACTGCCCTTATCCTTGTCATTCACTGCTGTGACATTTTCTATACATTAAATGCCTTACATATAAGGAGTCCCTCGCATTTTACAGTGACAATATCAAGACCAGTTTAGCATTGTGGTGCTCTTAAAGAAAATTATTTTGAAATGTTTTGTGTGTAACCCTTTATCAACTCCCACATCTGCAAACCTTTCCAGAGAAAGGTTACCTCAATGTAAATGCAATTTCAAGAAGTTAAACCGGTAAGCTCTTAACAAAATGATGAGACTGGTCGCTTGAATCTCGTTTTATTTTCATACACCTTTACAATAGTTTCAATGTACTTTTGTGGCTGAAGTGTGCTGAGGAAGGCTTTTGAACATTCTCCTGCCCACGGTCACAGCTGCTGAAATATTCTTGAGGTTTAGCAACTTTAAATAGCTCTTCTGCAAGTATCATTCACATACCTTGTTTATTTCTGTGTCTGGTGCACAAGGAGAACGCAGGCGCTCCAACATAAGGGCTGTTTATTAGGTATGGACAAACCAAGAAAATCAAAAGAAGGGCTGAGACAGAGGTCTAGATTGCTTTTTCAAGTCAAAGCATGAGCTGAGCCATCAAGACATTCAGCAAGTAAATGGTACAGGAAATGCCCTGTAAAATATGACATTTGCATATTGAAAATACTTTATTTTTGACGCCTATGATAAACCACAGGTTACTTTTTTCTATAGTGTATATCCTAAACTGAATTTCATAAAGGTGGTCTTAGACTTCTTGCTAAAGTAAACTGAGACAGTAAGTGACGTTTTTTGCATAGAATTGCCATAGCACCGAGTCAAATATTCAAATTTGCCTGCAATAGACCTTTATAGATGCCTGGGAAATAAAGGAGTCCGCTTCATCCAAAACTAAAATTTACAGTATAGCCCATTTGGCTACACAGTGAGGACCCAAAAGTCGGATTAAATTTAGGTTTATTATATATTGGAAGCCAAACTATTGTATTCAAGAATATATTCTAAAAATACAGAATCACTACTGGCAGTCCAAATCATCTGATAAACTTTAACCTCAATAGCATAACGCATACAAGGAATTCCATATTAGCAATACAGAAAATAAAGAACAAACAATGGTAATAAGTATATGATTTTCTGTCCTCTTGTCATACATGAGAACATTTAAATATCCTAACTAAGCCCTAAAGTATGTAGCATTAGCTGGGGAAACCCCAAATTAGATCCAGTAATGCAAGAAGGTGTCAGCATTGTAGAGACTTCTGTAGAAGTTCTCCAAAATCAGGAGCATTGCAAGGCATAAAGCCTCACAACAGAAATGTATGCAAAGAGGTTTGCACCCCTCTGTCGAAAGGGAATCTGCCTAAACCTAAAGTGTGGCCACTAATTAAAACTTCACAACCATTCAAGAATCCCACAACATGTGTCCCAGTCATTTTCCACCTTCTCATAGTATAACTTGGCTGCCTCATTCAATACTCCCACCTCTTGGTTTGAACATCAGGACGTCCTTGGATTTCTCCCATCTCCAGACACTAAAATGAATCGGGGTCCTCCCTTTTGTTCTTTTTAGCCTCTTATCCTTGACAAACATTCTTCTTCAGAGCCTCATCATCTCTCATTTACAATGTGCCTTTCACCAACTATGAGATGATATGAATGCACCGGCAAAGAAAAGAAAACCTAGCAACCTAGCAAACGTTTCCGTTGAAGGTTAAACATTGAAGTCCAAATGCTTAAGGTCTTTGGTCAAGTTAACGTAGCAAAGCACTGCAATACACTTTTAAAGCATGGTTATGGATGCGTATACAGTTACGAAATACCTGCAGGATACTATTCAAATGAATATGAGTATTTAAACAGTTAACAAAATTTCTCAAACTACACAATTGCGGATATGTATGAAAACTGCATTTAGGTATCCCTATAAGGAAAACATTAGTGTTCACACATGTAAATGTCTGTATTATACAGTAAATACACCTTCAGTATTTCGGTCAAGTGCACCACTTTACCTTAATGATATGAAGGCACACAAATATATAGTACTATAGGCACGTATATATGGCATAGTCAAGACATGAGAGTGTGGGGCCAAAATTATGCTGCTCCAGGATCATACAATGTGGTACATTGGTGAAGCTGGGATTTGAGCACAGTTTTCCTGATTACAGATTGTCTATTCAGCCACAGGCCATCTATCTGCATCTCTCTCTGATGTTGCAGCAACAGACAAGGTTTTGTGCTGGACAGTACCTGATGCGGGAAAGCAAATGGTGGTTTAAAAAAAAAAACAAAAAAAAGCTTTATATTTTGGTAGGCCTGCTTTCTGTGCGCTATTGTACAAATGGAAAGGAGTGATTTGTAAAATGATCACAGGCCTGGAAGGGTTGAGAAGAACTGTATTGGATACCCAGCTTTGCATAGGTCGGTGTGCATTTGTAATGTGGAAATGTGCCTTTTTAGGGTCACACCGGTGCAGGGGTCCTTAAACCAACAAAATAGAGATTGACACTGAAGCTGAAATTGAAAATAACAAGTTTATTCACTAATGAGTGAGACCACGTCCATACAACATGCTCAAGTGTTCCAGGAGGTAGTGGCTTGAATACACAGACCATGGTGCTTTTATGCAGAGTTTTCTGCACTGGTAAGCATGTAGTTACAAATAGAAGGTACAGGCCTACACAGGAATAACTACAGACAAACATGGGAAAATGGGAAATCCCTTAGTCCGCAAAGTGGGAGGGGGAGCAGGAGTGCTTATGGCAGCACTAAGAGATTGACAGTTGAGTCTCAGACCAGGTGTTCTGGCAGCTACAAACTCTTTAGCATGCATATTACTTTTAGCTGAGTCAGGAAGTTAACTAAAATAGATAGCACAGGGAGGGAAAAAGACGAGCAGCAGAGAACAGGAGAATTTCATCGCTGACAAAATGGATGCCACAAACAAGAGAATTTCAGCTTATGCTAACAGAGATTATTTTCGATTTCCACAGAGGGCTGTTTTAGCATATGTTGAAGACCTCTTCCTATACTTTTGAGGGAGTACGGAAAACATTGTGCACATCTATCTGCATTAATTCAGTTATTTCTTTGTCCATTGCCAAGCGAGCATTTACATTTGTGACATTTCGTTTAGTCGGTATACATGAGGTACAAGTAGAAACACATAGGGAACAGAGCATCGGGCCACATTGTATAAAGAGGCAGCAAATGAAGAGAATAGCAAGAAATATGCATAGGGCTGACAATAATTTCCATCCCCATACAGTAAACATAGTCCATAGCCAACCAGTCAAAGTCCATGTTTCTGAATTGTGATGGATTTCAGTGGCTATTTTGTGCAGCTTGGAAATTGCTTCAAAAACTGAAGGGGCGTGGTCAGGGATGTAGACACAGCAGCTGCTCCCAATTATGCGACATGCTCTACCACGATCGGCCAGGATGACATCAAGGATCATCCTAGTTTGGAGCGCCATGATTCTCGTAATTTGTAGTTCTTCTGTGATCTCTCCAAGTGCCATGGCTGTCTGATTGGTTACAGCCTCTACAACACGTGTCAAACGCCTTATCTTTTTGCTGTTTAGGGCCGCACCAACAAAGAAGAACAGTCCTAAATTAAAGTCAACGTACTGCTGCAGTGCAGTATCAGTTTGATCCACCTCATCATGATTTATTGTCCTCTTAGATCGACCCTTGGAAATATCATTATACAGTTTATATTCTTTGTGGTATGGGGCAGGTGCCAAGAACACAGGTGGTAGCAAAAAGGACACATAGCAGCTTCCGGACCACCCAATAGGTAGGTGGTAATAACCCTGACTTCCACAAATGAAATAGGTGTTATGTGAGGACAAAAAACTACTATTGTTTATTCCAGTAATGTTCAATGTTATAGTACAGTCACTTTTTCCCACAGGGATACTGGCAATACTGCTCACACAAAGGTCTGCTCGAGCTCTAGTAACAGCTATAACAGGAGGTCCATTACCCTTGATAGTTCGAGTGTTAGGGAAAACATAGTGCACAGAGGAATTTCCTCGATGATACTCCTCCCTTTCCCATACAGTTCCTTTAGCTTGTGGATCTCCTTCCTCATCAGGGTAACGAGCTCTATTTAACTGAAAGTTTAGTCTTCCTACATCAGCATAAGTAACGTTAACAACTTCAGAAGGCAATTTGTCAATTTTATTTATTATGTTATGGAACTCCTATGGAGGTCTACAAAAACACACCATCAGATAAAAAAGAAACAAACTATTCATACAAAACAAAATTCTTCCTTATACATTACTATGGAAATTCTTATATCAAACATACTGAAAAGTGTGCAAATAGTGCTAAAATGCGGAATACAGTCAAATAACCAACCAGTGAATTACCATTTTATCAACATGAGTAATGTGCAAATAGTGCTATAAATACACGAGACAATAAAAGATTCCTAATAAATGGGCAAAAATGTTTTAAAAAATTGATACATCCTAAAATAGACCATTTCATTCGGAGGGGACAGAACCAAAGATCGTGCCTTCTGGGCAGAGTGGATATTATATTTCATAAAAACTGACTTTAAAAACAGTCGCCTAGCACTTTGCAACTTTGGGCATACAAAAAGCACATGATTAAGATCTTGGATTTGCAACTGGCACAATTCACAAATTCTCTTCTCTCTAGGGGCCATATGTAGGTAGCTAAATACCGGTCGGTAACGGCCGAAATTCGGTAAATATCCCGTTACCGACCGGTATTTAGTCAAGTGAGATGTAGGAGGCCAAAAACCAGTTTCGGTAAATATGAATCGGTAAATACCGATTCATATTTACCAAATTCTAAAATACCACTTCATATTTACCGAATACATATTTTCCGATTCGGTAAATATGAAGTGGTAAATATGAAGTGGTAAAACGGGAAAAGATATGTAGGTAAATTCGGTAATTAAGAAATCCATGAAATTCGGTAATTAAGAGTCGATAATTAACACAGATTGAAAGCAGGTGGTAAGCATCAACAGTGCATATAAGCAATCCCAAAATGCAACAGCGTGGACAACATGGCCGCTCTATGTCATTGCAAGGCGCCTACGTCTACAGGCAGCAGGACTGAGGATTTGGAGACGGGAGGAACGCATTTACAGACAGCGAATCACACTCTTTCAACTGACTGACGCTGAGATACATGAAAGGTACAGGCTACACCCCCAAACCATCATGGACCTGATAAGGGACCTGCACCCACTCCTGGACCAGCCAACAAGAAGGGCGCATGCCATACCACCACATGTGCAGGTTCTCTGCAGCCTACACCTACTCGCATCTGGCAGTTACCAGGGGGTGACAGCTGCGGTGGGCGGTGTATCCCAGAGTTGCCTGTCCCGTTTCTTCAGGAAGTTCCTGGATGCCATGATGCAGAGAATGCACCACTACATCAGCTTCCCAAACACACAGGCTGAACTGCAGAAAACTAAAACTGACTTTTATCACATGGCACAGTTCCCCCATGTCATTGGCTGTATTGATGGCACACACATCCCAATCTGCCCACCAGCTGCCACTGAGCACATCTACAGGAACAGAAAGTCCACCCACTCCATCAATGTGCAGGTAATCTGCGATGCAGGGAACATCATCACTGATATTGTTGCGAAGTTCCCTGGTAGCACCCACGACTCCTGCATCTTCCAGAACAGTGGGATCTACACACGACTGCTTGCAGGAGAATTTGGAGAAGGATACCTGCTAGGTAAGTAACAGTGACGCTCCATAGTACTTAGTGCAAATCATAGTGTATTGAGGCATGTGACTGATGTTTCCCTTTTACTCACCTAGGCGACAGTGCATATGCCGTGCGGTCATTCATCCTCACTCCCTACCTACACCCATCAACCCAGAGTGAGAGACGATATAATGTGGCACACAAATCTACACGCAATGTGGTGGAGCGCACGTTCGGACTATTGAAGAGCAGGTTCCGCTGCCTCCATAAAAGCGGAGGTGCACGCCAGTACACACCCATCCTCTGCTGCAAGATAATTGCCGCTTGTGCAATGCTGCACAACCTTGCCACGAAGAGAGGTACAGAGGTAGAAATGACATATATTGAGGACAATGATGAGTCTGCACAGCCAGAGGCCAACGTAGCAGGAGTGCCAACAGCAACAGATGGGAGAGTGAGACGGGCAGAGATCACATGCAACTATTTCTGAATGAGTAAGGGGACACAGCCAGTAGTCGGATGCCATAAAGTAGTTTAATCAGGCAGCACTACGCCACGACACAAAGGGAAACCTATTCCATTAACATTGAGAAATAAACTTATGTCAGTTAAGGGTTACTTCACCCAATAGTGTCTTTGTTTTTCCTGACGCATTAGTGTTTGCGCCCACGCGCACCAGTGCGGGATGGCATTGAGTGAGCATCCTCACTGGCTGGGGTACCAGTGGCACCACCTTGCCGCCTGCTTCTCCGACGTGTGTCTGGGACAGGGGGGGTCGTGTCTTCTGTGTCACCAGCATCCAAAGCGCCAGTTGTTGCAGATTGGCTGGTGAGCAGCACTTCTAGTGCACTCGTGACCCTCACCATCCCCCTGGACACATCTGTGCTGCAGTGCGCAAGGCCCTCCTGCATCGCCACAGAGCGCCTGCAGAGCAGCGAAGTGGCAGTTGCCAGCCGGTTCACTGCCCTTGAGTTCAGATCTTTTCTCTGATGTCCCCTGCGCCGTGCTGCCCTGTCCTCATCATACTTTGAGCACAGCAGCATGATGGACTGGGATATGTCCCGCATGCCCGCTGCCATCTCAGCCATTCCCCCTGCCATGGCGCTGATGCCCTTGTCAATGTTTACAAATGTCTCATTGAGGCAACGCATTTGTCGCTGTACGGACACCATTGCCCTTGCCTGGATGCGTTGGATTTTCACCATGGTGGCCTCAAGCCCTGAGGAGACTCCATGGGCCAGCCCTAGGGGAGGTGGACTCTGCGGCCGAGCCCTGCGGCGCCGTCTGCCACCTGTGTGTGCTCCCTCAGAGTCGGAAGGCACACTGGCATGGGTTACATCCTGGGGTACAGTGGACGTTTCCGCCCCCCTAGAGTCTTCAGACGATGAGTCTGTCACATCCAACCTGGCAGCAGGACGCCTCCTCAACCTGTGCAATGCAGGTGGTGAAGATGGTGGTGACACCTGCAGGAGTGGGGATGCTGGCTGGAGCGGCGATGCTGGCTGGGGTGGTGTGACTGCCTGTGGTGCCGTTCCCTGGCCAGCACTGGTGGTGGCCTTCTCCGCGCTGTGTTTGTGGTGTGCCCTCTCTCCCTTGTCATGGGCAGTTCTGTGCGCAGTAGTGCCTGTGGACAGAAAAGCGACATCAGCTAAGTGTACCTGAAGCATTGATTTGCTGACATGACAAAACATTTTCTAAACAGTATCTCAATGTCCTCTGCCTGCTTCTCGCGACTGTGTGTCACATGCCCTGTTAATCTGTGCTAATCGTATCAGGTTTGGGCTTTCAGGGACTACATCTCCCATGATGCATTGCTAGCATGCACTAACACCTGTACTGGAGTGGGATTCTCATTGCACATTTGGGGAGTTGGGATAGGGGTAGGGGGGGGCACATTGCTGTGCAAGCGTCTTACCTTGTTTCGAGGTGCCTCTGCCGGAGCTGTCAGCGTCCCCAATCCCCACGATGCTTTCTGGCTCAATGGTGGGCTCCACTAGCTCCTCCAGTTCTGTCAGGGCTGGTGCCCTGTTGCCTCCACCTCCTGTCCGGCTGGCCTCTTTTTTCAATTCTGCCACCTTCCTCTTCGTGATGATACAGATGTCGTACCACCGCTTCTTGAGGACATCGATGTCCCGGGGGGTCACTCCCATGGCATTCACCTGTGCCTGGATTCCAAGCCAGATCTTACGTTTCTCTGACTCGGGCTCTTGCTGTGACTGTTTGCCAAAAAGCTTCTGGTGCTGCTTCACAACCTCCTCCACCAGTACTTGCAGCTCCTTTTGGCTGAATTTCAGCTTTCGCTTCCTCTCCCCTCCTTCCCTCTCTGTGTCCTGGCTGGCCATTGTTGCAGTTTCCAGGGCTGAATCAGGCAGTTGCTCTGTTCCTCTCCTCAGCACTCCCAGCCTCTCCAGAGTCTGCTGATTGTGTGCACCTGCCTGGGTGTGGCCACTTCCTGGTTGGGTGGGGTTTAGGTAGCACAGGATTGGCTGATTCATAAAGTCATGTGTTTTTGAACTACCGAATCGGTATTTACCGATTCGGTAAATACCGATTCGGTAATTACCACTTCGGTATTTACCGATTCGGTAAATTCCGATTCATGTTTACCGAATATTACCGAATCGGTAATGTTTACCGATTGTTGACCTACATATAACTTACCGATTCTTAAATACCGATTCGGTAAAATTCGGTATTTATGAATCGGTAAAAATTATTTACCTACATATGGCCCTAGGTGTTTTATCCCAGATTCCAGTGACATCTCTTAGAGGCAGCAAATAAAATCTCAGTAGGAGTATCAGCCTTCTAATCCCGTGAGGGATATTCAAAGTTAAGTAAGGCTGTGGTTTGTTCCCCAAAGCACTCCCTATGACCGCCTCGTTACTGAACCTGTATTGGCTGGAGAAGGCATCTCTCGCCAAACTAATAGGAGATCTAAGCTTCTTTAGAAGTTGTTTCAATACAGGTTTGGGCGTGGGAGAAGCGGAAGTCAAGCCAATGTCGAATGTATCGTTTGCACATACAAAGGACCAAAAAAAATGTTGGTTCTTTTCGCATGTCAAAAATGTATATTCTCAATGCTGCCCTAAGTGTGCCCTCCTCCTCCAAAAGCAGGGAATTACCCCACCTAAGTACTGCAGCCAGGGATAGGGTAAAGGATGAGACTAATCCAAATTCGAGGCGTAGTGCATGTGGGGCTGCCATGGAGTTTAAATTGAAAATTTGATGCAGGATTCGTACTTCCGCCTTATCGAAAGAGAGCCAATAATTCATGTCCAACACCTCGGCAGCATATGTTAACGAGGGCGGGATTTTGACCTTAAAAACAGATAAACATGTCCAAAGTGGCGTCTCTCGCAAGTTTTATAAAATCTGTTTAGTGCACTAGCCTGGGAGACAGCTTTACTAACACAATGTTTAACATGCTCTAAGTCTCGGACAGTTTTGGAAAAAACCTTCCCTAAATATAGGTACGAGTCAACCAGTTCCAGTTTTTCGTAACCAAGCATCCATCTTAAACGTCTCCTTATTTTAAGCCCCTTTTTATGAAATACCAAAATCTTACTTTTTGTGATATTGATTTTCAAGAAGCGAGCCTCTGCATATTTACTTAAGGCATCTAGATGATGTTGCAGGCCGATGGGTGTTAGATCAAATATTGCAACATCGTCTGCGTATAATAGAGAGCCGACGGACATTGTACGAATCTTTGGGGCATCCCCCCCTTGCTGAGTTCGGAGTTCCAGGGAGAACAGCGATTTACAGAGAGAATAAAAGTGGTGCCAATAGGTAACCCTGTTTGAGCCCCATTGTGCGTTCTATTTTCACATGTTAGCCCCTGCAAACCTCCCATCAGAACCCGGCACTACGTGTTTGTGTGCAATTCTATAATCCGACCCAAGAGATATGGTATGCCAAGGAGGACTAGTTTTCTCCACTGCATTTGGCGATCCACTTTGTCAAACGCCGTGGAGAAATCAATAAAAGCTGTATATATTCGCATTCCTCGGACAAAAGCATATTTCTCTACAATTGTCTGAACAACCGCTATATTATCCAAGGTGCCATGGTTCTTTCTAAAACCCGCTTGTTCCGGGGGAAGGATATTCTGATCATAAACCCATTGTTGAAGATGGCTTAAAATGCTTTTTGCAAATTTGCCTGAGGGATCCAGAAAGGCAATCTGTCTGAAACTAGTCGGCACTGTTTTCGGCCCTTTTTATACAGGGGGATTATAATGCTCCCCTTCCAAGAGGGGGGGATTTTGTTCATAGAAAAGCAATATTTAAAAAATAATCCCACGCTTCTGATTCCTTTTTAATTAGTGCAATTGGTATTCCATCCGGCCCTTGTGTGCCAGAGGTTCTTGAATTCTTTATGTAACATATCACTTCCTTTGCTGACCGTGGGCCAATTCAGTCAATTCAATAGACGCGGGTTTAACCCAGTCTATCATCATGGAAGAAACTGGGCTATTGTTTCCATGTAATAGGGAGATGCAATCCACCCAGTCCTTTTCTGGAATTATTATGGATAGTGCCCTCTGCCTTGAGTCACGGTATTCTGCGATAGAACGCCAATACTTTCTTGAATCTTTGGCCCTTGCGGCTTACCTCAGCCCGATCCACTTGTCATCCAGTTCCCTTCCTTTTTCACAAAGCATAATACGACTCTTCACTCTCTTAAGGCGATCGATTTGCCGCTGCCGGCCAGTGAAGAAATGTATATGCTGTTTTCGGACAAGATGGTTAATTGCTTGTTTTAAGGAAATCATATGAGAGGTTTCCTGTTTATACAGGTGAGGTACAGAAGATATAGAACTTAATTTACAAATCTTCTCCATTTGAGCCTCAAAGAAGGGTATAATATTAGAGAGAGTTAAACCCTGCTGTTCAACTTGGGCCATCTTCACAATTGAGCCTGCTTCAAAGATGCTTTTTTGCGACCAAAAAGACTGACCATTTGCTTTGTTAAAGGTAGCTCTGCCCTGACCAGCATTCCCCGAATCCAATGTGGTTAGATCAAAGACCACTGTCATGTTCACTATACTGTGGTCGCTTCATATCGACGGGCAACAAAGTTGTCACAAGCCTCAAACATTTGGTAGGACACAATCACATAGTCTAAAAGGCTGTTGTGAGTGAAAGGTAAAATGTGCTGTTTTGTCATCTGGCACACTCCCGTTTAAGCTAACAAGATTGAAACTTCTGATGCAATCAAGCAAAACAACCCTTGCTCATCTGTATTTACTTTGTTTGGAAATGAAATCTCGGGAATGTGCCAGATTTCCTGTTTGTCTGTATTTGCATAGATCCCCGAGGCACAGTTCAACATTTTGGAATTTAAATCCCCTACTAATGTCACTGAGGGGCATTCTTCCCTAATAGCAATATCATGAATAAAAGAGAAAAATGTGCATAAGAAGTGATCGGAATTTTTCCCAGGGGGGATATACATATTCGCCACGAGGAAAGAAATAGACCTGCCAGATTCTCCCAAACACGCTAACTTTGCATATATACATAAATTTGAGGGGTGATAAAAATTCCATTAACTGGAACAAGAAGGTTTTTAAAGTAAAATTGAAACTCCCCCACTGGCATGACCCCTTCCGAACGCCAAGCATAGCAAGAATAAACAAAATATCCATCACATTCAAATTCTTTGCAAGACCACGTTTCCTGCAAGCATATAATTAAAGGGTTCATAATTTTCCGAGAATTCAATTTTGTTTCATTGGGACCCAAACTGTCCATATTCCAGGACAAAAGTAGCCCACCCAGGCTACCTCAAGTAATCAGTCCTTACTGCTTCCGGATGAGTGTTATTAAGGGTTATTGCAACCCAACATCATTGGGCATATTCTTCTTCTATGTCTAAGGCCTGCGGGACAACTGGCACATTGGGCAGAACACTTATTGAGTGCCCTCTCCAGTCCACGGAAACCACTTTATCTTTGGAATTGCCCACAGGATACTCTCTATTGGGGCCAGTGCATCCAGCCCCACTGAATTGGTAGCCCTAGGAACTTTCAAATGTGTTTTTGGGCCTGCATTTTGGTCTTCCTCATATAAATTACCAGATGTTATATCAAGACCTCGTTTTAAAAAATATTCACAATTTTTCAAAACCAAATTGGCCGCTATCGGGGAGCAGAAGGTGACCCTAGAATATGGAACAGTGTCATGTACGTTAATCATCACATTTAAAATATCATTGCTTGCTATCAACTTTAATGCCTCTAGTTCCGAAAATAAACTGATAATATAACCTCTGCTTACCGGTGTGCATTCATTGTCGAACAGCCAGGTAAAATCTACCATGAGAGATAAGCCAATCCGTACCCCACTGATTGTCTTTGGGGCATCTCTCCCGGGAATCCATAAAGGAACCTTATCCGTGAATCTGGCAACTTGTGTCCCACCTTGATGTTGAGCTTTTGAATATGAAGCCATATTAAGAGTTGGGGCCTCAGTGTTTCTATCTGATACAAGTGATGTCCCTGTATGGGTTCTATTCGGTCCAAGCAGTGGGCTAATTAGAGCTTGGGGATCTCCCTCTGTGTTTCTGCCCACACTAGGATCAGCGGAGACTATGGCCCTAATCCTTGTCTGCAGTGAGGGGACCCCATGACCCATTTGTATTTCCCTTCCCAGTGGATCCGCAAACTCAATAGAGGGAGAATGGATTACTTGGAGGAACTGTGGCAACTGAGTTAGAGGGGTAACTCCCGGTCCAGAGTCCCCCATACTCCCTGTTAATGCTGTGGGTGCTCTGAGTTCTCTCGAGTTGCCATCTGCTAGTGATGTTTCAGGGACTCCCTTCTCAGTTATTAAATGGATATCGCTCTGGCTTTCCAAAATTCGAGGAAAATACAATTTTGACGCTTTCCTTTTAGGAATTAGTCTCATTTTTGTATGTTTCTTATTATTATTTTCCCCCTTAGAAAGTAGGTAAGAGGGATAATCTATTAATAAAAAATAAGGGGGAAAATAAGTACTTCAGAAGCCCACAACAATGCAAACCAGGCTCCGCAGGAGCCATTGTGTGAAAACGGCAAAGGAATCAATCAATAGTATCTTTATTCGGATACAAATACATATCTATAAAAGTACAGACAGACAACAACATGTACAATAAAAATTATCCAGTGACAAAGGGAGCATTAAAAAAATTCCTATTAAAACTGGTCCTCCAGCGGTGCAATACACAAAGGATAAAAAGAAAAAGAAATTCATCAGAATATTTGTATGCCAGAAATTGAAAATTGAGATTAAGAACTAGATGAAATAAGCATGGTTCAGTGGGGGCACATAGAGTTACGAGTGCGCACTGCCGCTTTAAAAAAAGAACCAACCCGAAAGGTTAGCTCATCTATCAAAGCAATAAACTTCCAATATGCTGCCATGTAGTCAATCGCAAGTGAAGCCTTAAAATATGGTATCAGAAACCTTTTGGTAAGTATTAAATAGTATCTAGAGAAAAATAAAAAGTGCAGCATAGATTGTTTGTGTTGGCTGTTGCAAGGACATGGCAAATGGTCGAGGTTAGAAATGTACCCCGCAGGAAAAGAGAGAATACAGTTCATAGTATCAGTCCTCAGCTGGAAGAGTAAACCCCTTTCCCAACGACCGATAGGTTTTAAGAGATGGCTAGATGGTGTGTACGAAATATTCTCAATACGCATATATCTAGCAACGGACTTTTTTTAATCTCTGTCGAGTCTGGCATTCCTATAAAATGCGTAAAGAGCCATTTGGAGGGATTTCTTACTAATGGTACCAGGGTCTAAGGGGTTTGAGAATAAGTGTTCATGGTTCACACAGGTTAAACTATTATGGACAGCAGCCAGCCAGGGTATTTCCATGCCCCTATCACATTTTAAACAATCTAAAATAATCTCCCTGGTAAGTTGGGCCGTGGGGTTTCTCCAAACTCTGAACCAGAACAGTGCGGGCGAACCTTAATATAGTCTTCAATATATGGCAAGTGAAGTTCGCAGTGACAGGCCATACTTTGAGGAGGAAATGGGTACACCCAGGATTTTACGACAAAATCTATTCTGTTCTTCCTGGATATTACCACGGTTAATATAACCTCAAACGTCTGCCCCATAGGTGGCAGTTGGTATACATTGAAGTTTAGAGATTTTAACAGTGGCAGAAACAACCTCTGTATTCCTCATGTTGGGCAAACTGAATATCATGTTAATAGAGTTGGCAAATTTTCTCCTACAGTAAGCCACATGGTCAACCCACAGTCCGTTAGAGGCAAATACCAACCCTAAATAAGGAAAAGTGTGAGTGCTTTGTAAACTGTTTGAATCTAAAACAATTGATGTGTTAAAATACTTCTTCGACCCACACACCATTAAAAAAGATTTTTTTAGATTGGTGCATAGGTCCAAACCGGCCATGAAATCAACAAAGCCCCGCACCAAAATGCGGAGAGCTTTTGGGATGCGGCCCATTAGCACTGCATCGTCGGCATATAACAGGGCGGGAAGTTTGTTGCCATTGATGCAAGGAAGTTCATGTGTAAGTGTTACCAAAGACTTATTCAAGTCATTGATATACAAGATAAATAGAAGAGGGGCCAGGATACAAACCTGCCTGACCCCTCTCCCAACTTCAATGTCCTTGGATACCTCGCCATCCCTGCTAACATGCACCCAGGCGTGTAGGTCTTTGTGCAAATGGGCTAAAAGATGTACAAGGGGCTCATCCAGGCCATAGTTTAAAAGAATAGTCCAAAGCCGTGACCTGTTGACAAAGTCGAAGGCCGAGTTGAGATCCATAAAGGCTAAATATAAAGGTGTTTTTTTGGCAATATTATATTTACCAATAATCAAGTTGAGGTTAAGGCACTGCTCAACAGTGCCAATATTACTTCTGGACCCCAACTGACATGGGTGTAGGATCTGAACTTCCTCGGCAAAGGAATGAAAGGCGTTCCTCCCTTTTTCTAATGAGCTGGCATCATTCCACACACCCAACAGTTAGTAATGTTTGTAGCATTGTGGGTGTGATGCAACATTTGAATGAACGAATTGTTGAAATAGGACACTGTGCTTCTGCTCATGATAAGGAAGAGTGAAATGGTGGTGTTCAATGGGGACAGGAGTAGTAGCAGTCAGTAGTTTTAGAGCAGGAGCTACTCCCTCTACAACCCATGTTAGTGTTGCAATGATAACAGTCGAAGTGAGACCAATAATGAACATACTCTTTCGATCACACTCTTGCAGCAGTTGATTTCTTTTCCGCAGGCATGTTCATCTGGTTGTTGAACAACAGAACAGATGTTGCCCTAAGGTCCTGGGCAGACGTTGGTTTCTTCGCTGAGATTGAGACGAGTAGCCACTAAAAGAGTACCCCCCTTTGTAACTTAGTCTTTCACTACCCAGGACAGTGTCTCAAGCAGTCTTTTTCACCAACAAAGTGTCTTTCTTCTGGGGTTGCAGCTGATATCGAGATGCACCAGGGATCATGTGGTCCGGGAAGACTTCTTCAGGTCCTTCAGGTGGTGTAGCTTTCTCGGTGTCCAGGATATCGCAGTGATCTGCCAACACAGCAGGGCTCACTAGGTCCTGCAACACCTTCCGACAGGGTGTCGCATGAACCAAGTTCTTCCAATTGGTCACTCGAACCGCAGTCCTGGTAGCCAAGAGCACCTGCCCAGGACCTCGCCTTCTGGGTACTAGGGAGCTGGCTCTCTGGAAGGATTTCGTCAGCACCCAATCTCCAGGGCGCAAGCAGTGGCCCTCACCTTGCGACCTGTCTGGAAGAGTCTACGAACCTGTTGATGAATAGAAGACAACCTGTCAGTCAACTGAGACAAGTAGTCGTTCATCAATACATGGGGTGCATCATGTATAGGGCATGGCTTAGGAATCACCCAAATATTCATTGGCCTTCCAAAAACCACCTCATACGGTGTGAGGCCAGCTCGTGTATGTGGTACCGATCTAATAGATAGCAAAGCCAATGGCAGTGCATCAGATCATTTCAAAGATGTGGAAGCTTGTATTTTGGCCAATTTTAGTTTGAGGGTGGAATTGTAACGTTCCACTAGTCCTGCTGATTGTGGGTGAAAAGCAGCATGAAACTTCTGCTTAGTTCCCAAACCTTTCATGAGATACTCAACAACTTGCCCAATAAAATGAGGTCCGTTGTCACTCCACAAAAGTCGACAAGTGCCGAATCTGGGGAAAAACTCCTTTAGGAGCACCTTTGCTCTAGTAAGAGCTGTATTATATTTTGTGGCATATGCCTCCACCCATTTACTAAAGGCACAAAACCACTACCAGAACATACTTCAGATTATTACAGCATTCAAGCTGGATATAATCCATTTGCAGGACTTCAAAAGGTGCAGTAGGTATGGCAAACCCTCCTGCTGGAGTTCGTGTTCCCTTTCCAGGATTATCTTGGAGACAAATCAGACAAGACTGGACAATCTTTTTAGCTGTGCCGGCAATCTCTGGAAGATCCCAAACTTGCATAAGTTGCTTTGCTATTGAGGATGCTCCAACATGTGCCGGCCCATGTGCCATGTGAATCGTAGGATGTAAATAGGCTGTAGGTAACTTCCATTTTGTCATTTCTTTGTTCCTCCAACAGCCCTCGTCGTCCAATGTTCCCTCTTTAGACCATTGGTCTAATTCCTCAACAGAAGCAGTTTGTTGCATGTCCAGCACCTCTTGTCTGGTATCATGCCAACGTTCAGCCTGTGACTTAAGTACATACATAGATGTAGTAGTGTGTCGCATTGCAGTCTCATGAGCTGTCTAGTCTGCAAAGGCATTTCCTTTTCCTATGTTATCAGTCACCTTCTTGTGTGCACTACACTTAACAATTGCCACTTTCTTAGGATATGTCAAGGCAGTAAGGAGATTATGTACTAATTCCCCATGCACTATTTGTATCCCATGTGAAGTAAGAAAGCCTCTTTCCTTCCAGAGTTGCCCAAAATCATGAGCAACTCCAAAAGCATATCGATCTGGGGGATCAGTGTAGATGTTAACAAGTAGATCTGCACTAAGCTCACATGCTCTTGTCAATGCTATCAGCTCAGCTGCTTGAGCCGACTTCTGTGGGATGCGAGCTGTCTCTACTGTCTGAAGTGTTGTAATTGCATAAGCAGCAGATGTTGTGCCATCAGACGGAGCATAGCAGCTGCGTGAGAGAACCCCACTGAGACGCGGGAATTTTGTTTCATTGAGTGTGACGAACACAACTGGCAACTTTGAAGCCATTTCAACACACGGACTGTGTGAGAATCATCTACATCGAGGAGTCGGATGTAATTGGGACCGAGATATCGGATATTCTGCACCTCGACGTATACCTAAAAGCAGAAACTTTTGGCTTGGCAGACAGAGGTAGACGTTTAGTTCATCTAATCCCCCTGTGAGGCACAGACTGCATTTAAACTGCAGTGCACAATGGTCCTGACGAGGATCCCAGCAAGAAAAGGGTTCCGAAACGCGTAGACCTTACTAGTTAAGGCCAACCAATTGACAAAAAGACTTTTTCAAAGAACAAAGAGTTTAAAAAACGAGATTACTATTTTTATGGATGGCCTATACGTGTCATTGACACGTTTTCACTTAGTTTGTTTTGTATATAATGATTAATATGAATGGGTGTGAGTGGGTATGAATGCTGAAAAGAGTTGAATGTTTTTTTGTCAAGTTTTGTATTTTTAGAAGGTGTCAAAAACTTAAAAAATTGTTGTATATATTAAAAAAAAGGGTAATGTGGATATCACGGTGCAGTTTAGGACTATGAAATATTAGATGTTTTGGAAAATGTAATGTAATTGATTTACCTTTGTCTGATTAAATCTGACCGAAAAAGTAGTAAAAAATGTGATTGTTTTAGTCAATACACACGAAAAAAGTTTAGGCAAAAGCCTTTTGCAGCATTGGCACTTTGTTTGGTACTTATTATCAGGCAACTTCAGGCAGGACCCATCAACCCACAGTTCCCCATCAACGTTAGAAAGGGGTATAGCTTGTAGGTCAACACGACCCTTTGTTAGTTCTTCATGTAACTCTTGTGACTGAGACTGAATAGCTGGAAATGGTAATAATGTAGCAGGATTCAGAGTCAAACATCTTTTCAGTGTGATATGAGGAGCCAAAAGTGTCAATTCATAGCCTGTCAAGCGAGCACTAGTCAAATGTTGTATTTTCGTTTGATTTAGCAGAGCATCAACTGAGTGGGGTATGAGCACAAGCTATCTATGTGACAAAAGTATTCCCTCACTCTGATGTATGGACACAGCCATTGCTGCCACCGCTCAAAAACACCCTGGCAGTGCACGAACGACTGGATTAAGGACAGCTGACAAATATACACAAGCACGCTGCTTATCACCGTGTGTCTGTACTAAAACTGAGAGAGCGCAACCGTCCCTCTTGTGTACATAGTGTAAAGGCCTTAGTGCAGTCTGGAGTTCCTAATACTGGTGCAAGACCTCTCAACCATTGGATAGTTATCATTTAAAATAACACGCACCACTTCTGGGGAACAACGTATTGTGGCACGGAAATGTTTAAGCATATCGATACCCACAATGTTATCCAGCGTGTTAGGGGAGAGCAGAAATGGAGATGCTGCAGTGAATTGATCAAGACTAAATGCAAGTGGCTGTGACAGTGGGCTAAGTGAAGGTGTCCTATCGAATCCTATCGATGTTATCATTGCGCCAGACAAAGAAGCCCTAGGAACCAATTTTTTAGACCGAGCACTACGGGTAGCTCCTGTATCAACCAGAACCCAAAACGTTTGCATCAACATAGGGACCCTTCTGATCTACTGGGACCTCAACCGGTTCCTTACCCCATCCTAGGCATTCCTATGCATAATCATAATCCTTAGGACCATCAGCCGAATAATCAGACATTTGGTATTGGTTTCGTCTATCAAAGGTATTAAAAGAATTTGGGTTGTTTTCAACTGCCTCAAATCTGGTACGATTATCCATACCTCCCCTGTTTCCTGGGGGGCCTCTCATGCTTCCTCGACCTCGCTGATACTGCTGACCTCGCAAATGGGGGCACTCAGAACGCAATGTCCAATATCTTTACAATAAGCACACTGATCAGAAGACAAAGTTGCTCGAGGGAAAGGGGGTACACCAGGGCGATACATCACACGTCCACCTCTTCCACTACCTCTAAATGGTGGACCATAGACTTGAGCCAACATAACTTTAGTTTTTAAATCCTTCACCTTTTTGTCTTCCTTGCCTTTTGCTTCCAATTCCTGACGCTCATAATACTGGGCCATAGTCAAAAGGGAGACTGGGGAAGACTTAGTCCATGAACTCTAGCTGGCCTTTAGACAACTAGCTATTTCTGGCAACATGTTAGCGACAAATTTGTCGACCAACAGATGCTTACCCGTGTCATCTGTCAATGACTGCCCACTAAAGTCATGGAATGTCTCTTCAAATTGTGTAAATAAATCAGAAACTCATCCGCTTTCTGTTAACAAGACGCTAATGTAGTCCAATCTATTTTCTTAGGGGTATAAGATTTTTTAACTTTTGGGAAGATTTAATATCACCTGTTGTGGTTTCTGCACCGGTTCTCTAGCAGCATCTATTCCCTCTAAATGCTCCTAAGTATCACCATAGGCTACATTATCATCTACCTTCCAAATTGATCTCCACATTTCAGGGGGCAAAATAAGTCCCAAAAACATATCGATATCTGGCAGAGTCATAGTACAGGAGCTAATAGCTCCTTCCACTTCTTCATAAAAAGTGGCCGGATTTTTCTACTCCAAGAGGTATAAACCCAAATATAAATAAAATATCCCTTGGCATCATCTGAAGTTTTATCGTCTTCTGAGCCCGCACCCTTCAGAGGAACATACAGAGGCGCAGCTTCGTGCATTGGTTTCACAGTAACTACAGTATCACTAGTGTCTTTATCTGTCCCTGTAGCTCCTTCTTGTTGCGCCAGGGACTGAACTGTTTGTTCAGTTGTAGCATTGCTAGCTTCTTTTTTCTCCTCTCACAGACAGAATGCGTCAGTTCGCAATTTAACCACTCGCCTAATTAGATCAGGCACCTGTGAAGGAAGAAAGGTGCTATCACTTAATTGTGTATAATCAGAATTTATATCCGAGGGCTCTAGATCATCAGAATGTTTTCTAAAACTGAGTATTACTTCCCAAGTAAATGTCTCTGTAAAATATACCTGCTCTAAATCTATCCACTGCTGAACCATTGCTATGAGTTCTGGAGCAGAGGCACTCCCACGAGCTGCTTTATGAGCAGCGGATCTAAGAGTGGCCTTTCATTCAGTAGTTAAAGTAGAACGAGTCAGGCGCCCATCTTGCTTATCTACATCTTTCTCATCTGAGGACAAATGCTCCTCGTCAGAAACCTCATTCTCAGGGGCACTAGGGAATCTATACGGGGGTGGAGGTCTATCCAACAAAATGGAATCATCCTGAGGTCTATTAAGTGTGGGATAAATAGGGTGCCTAATAGAGTACCAGCCAGTTACTCTAATTGACGCTCCCTATCTTCTTTTTCTTTTATTTCCTTCATCTCCTTATTTTTTTAATTCCAACTCTTTTATTATTTAGTTTTTCGCTGTTTTTTCTGCTATAGCTTCTTTTTTCCTCACTCTCTCATGCACTTCTTTCTCCCACATTCGTACACAATCAAACATATCTTGTCGACTCTAAACAGACACTGCTCTACATACTGGATATTTTTAAAGTCAAATGACCAATTCACAGGCCATGGTAAATCAGGATCCTTTTTCGTATATTTGTTCCACAGTGTACTATACATTATGGAAGAAATAACGTATTTAATATACATTTATCGATTAGGTGTCCCCTCTAGGGGAGCCGACTGACTTCTTTCTAAATCCATTTTGTTACCTCTAAGACAGCAACACAACCTACGAAGTGCGCTAGGAGCAGGCATGCTGCCAAATTATAGTAAAATATTACTATTCAAAAATCCTCAAAAGTAGAGCAAAATCTCCACATTACCTGCCTTTATTTATTGCAATAAATAAACAAACCAAATAAGAATCTTGGCCATGCAGATCCAAAATCAAGAGCGCCGTTTCAGCGACCTTGTCAAACAAAAGTCCACAACCTCCAACTACCAATCTCTTGGTCGACCTAATGGTGGCAAACTTGCTCCAAAGGAAATCTCAGTCGGTACCAGCCACCACCTGGAGGGTCAAATCGGGAAAACCGGAAAAGCACTTCAGTCTGCAAATACAAGAGTCTCATCGTGCAGGATGTCTCCTCAGCAAAATTCCATTCCTCCGTCAAGACCACTCCTTCGGGCGGCCGTGTCTCCGATGAGCCCCATGAGTCGGGCACCAAAACCGTGGAAATGTGCCTTTTTAGGGGCACACCGGTGTAGGGGTCACCCTTTTCATTGTCCACGGGTCCTTAAACCAACAAAATAGAGATTGAGACTGAAGCTGAAATTCAAGATAACAAGTTTATTCACTCATGAGCGAGACCACGTACATACAACACCCTCAAGTGTTCCAGGAGGTAGTGGCTTGAATACACAGACCATGGTGCTTTTATACTGAGTTTTCTGCACTGATAAGCATGTAGTTACAAATACAAGGTACAGGCCTACACAGGAATAACTACCGACAAACATGGGCAAATGGGAAATCCCTTAGTCAGCAAAGTGGGAGGGTGAGCAGGAGTGCTTATTGCAGCACTACGAGATTGACAGTTGAGTCTGAGACCAGGTGTTCTGGCAGCTACAAACTCTTTAGCGTGCATATTGCTTTTAGCTGAGTCAGGAAGTTAACTAAAATAGACAGCACAGGTAAGGAAAAAGACGAGCAGCAGAGGACAGGAGAATTTCATAGCTGACAAAATGGATGCCACAAACCAGAAGGTTTCAGCTTATGCGAACAGAGATTATTTTCGATTTCCACAGTAAAGCAGTGTATTCTGTAACCACAGAGTGGTGTAGAGACCCATGGCCGTTGATGAGTTGAAGTGCATTACCTGAGTGTTGTGGTGGCCCTAATTCTTGATGAATCGGTTGATGTAAAGTTAGAGAGTAGTATTTATGTGTCAACCTTAAGTGTTGTGAAGTGCACTGAGAGAGCCATGCAGAGGTCCCAACTCTAAATGTGTTACAGTACGTTCAGTGAGCAATATGGTCCCAGAACAGATACTGCCAACATACTGTGGAAGAGCAATAGGGTGGTCTCTGTTATAAATTGTCTAGCGTTGTGCTTGTCCCTACGTTTAATGGATCGAGATGCATTTGGAGAGCAATAAAATGCTGCCACCACCAGATGGTTTCTGGAGCCGTGGCAAGGCAATGTGCTGGTTTCAGCCCTGCATGGAGTAACGTCCTTTATGAGAGCAGTGTGCAATCTCTAGTATTGGGTGAGCTAAAATGCCCTGGTAATACAATGTCATAGTGTCATCCTGGATGTTTTATAGTGCCTGTCTAACCAGTGCTGTGTAAGAATGCATTCAGGTGCACTCACTGCCATAGCAGTGTGGTGGATCGTCCTAGCCATGAGATGTACTTTTAGAACAGTGCAGTGTTCAGTGTCTGGTTTAACATGGACTGGCAGAGTAATTTGTGGGATTAGCCCAGGATGCTTCACTGGCATAGTTCAAAACAAGGACATATTTGATAGTAATTCTGTTCAGGATTGCTTAGTTGGTCATACACAGGGTGTGTTTTGACACATGTAATTAGATTAAGGCATCTTCTGTAGAGATCCTTATGTACCCGACAAGCAGGATGTGACTGTTGAAAATATTTAACACTGCAAGATATAGATCACTCTTTTAGGTCTTTACCTGGAATCTCAACTCTTTCAGGTTTTTAGTATTTCAAGACTACACCTTCAGAACTGGTTTCTAAGCCTTTTTGCATTTTCACTAAATCCTTCATCAAAAATACCTTTAAATTGAGCCATTTGCCCCTCCTTTTTTCCTCCCCAATTTTTCTCTGGGCAGCACTGACCTTAGTCCTCTTTATATCAGTTTGGCATGCTTACTTTACTCGCTCGAGAAGTTAACCTCCTATGCCTCACCTCCTTGAAAAGTCACCGGCTGCTACTGTGCAGGGGTAAAATCTCTGGTGAGCGATATCTGAAGCAAGCCCTGTCTTGAGCACTATTGTGTATAAATCAACACTATCCGTACCTGGTAGATGTTGCTGAATCCTACTTTATTTCTTAAGGTTCAGTAAAATCTAGAAAGCATGCTGAAAAATGCATTCCTATGTTGCAGAATTGTAAGATTGACAGCCAACACAACAACTTCTATCACTCATGTTGTTTACTTGCATTGTTTGATGTTGAATATGTGTTCAATACACGTTCACTCCATATGCTTTATGCGGATCCCAGTGTGTCCCTATGTTGAGTGTGTGAATTAAGTGAAGAGACTAAAGGCACACGTTAGTATGCGGTGTAATTTTAGAATGCTTCTTTATTCAGGAAGTGGCTCTTCGTAATCTTAACTCTGAGTTTTTATGATTGCATCCCATCTGTCCATGTGTGATGAGACTTTCATTTTACGTTTCCTTTTATTATATAGGATAATGTGTGGTGCTTCAAATACTTACTGGTAATTGCAGTACTCCGAGACACCTACTCTTGCTCTAGGTAATTATTTAATCCAGCTTTACTATTTGTTATAAATGCCCCACTTTCGTCATATCCTGTTTGTACTAAGCCACTTACCCTACAGTTAGACTGGCGTAACCGGGTAGGAGGGACGGAAGTAATGAATTAAATCAAGGGTAGGACTCCGAGTAATGCAACTACTGTTAAGTAACTGAAGCAGTGCCTCCTCACCCTGACAAAATTCATTATATATGGAGACATATCGAAGCAAACACCAGGACAAGTGCAACAGCTGTGAGAGCATCCTCTATTTACGACGCTCGCTTTCTACCAACCTCCCTCCCCCCCCCCCCCAGTTGTTTTTTTCACTATGGCTGAGAACGCAGGCCTAGGGTTCACACTGGACGATGTCAGCAGCATATTTGACAATCCCCCCCTACTGGCAGATTTCAACCTGGCATCCTCCATTGCCCAAACAGCAGATTGGGACAATCTCAACGAAAAGAAACGCAACTGAATAAGAGCAATACTCCACGGAGTTATTCTGACCGAATACCTACGGAACAACACCGCACCTAGGGGCCTAATTGTCACCAATGCCCCACGGATCTTCCTCGAAGACCCAACTTTTCGAAAAGATTGGGCACAGATAGCATGGAGATGTACCCGTGACTGGATGATTCTCATTATCCAGACATCCAAACGTCTCTCTGATGCCTTCCTCATCGAAATACAAGCTACAGAAACTCATTTCAAAGCCACACTTTCCTCATTTAAGAAAAGATTGGACGAAACTAACAAAGAAATCAACGAATACAAAGAGGGCCTCACTCAAAGTAAGATCAACAAATTTCAGAAGGATCTCAAAAGATTCTCTTATGCCAAGACCTACCCCTATGCCGAAGCCGATTACCAACCACCTCACCGTGCTGACACGTCAGGCACATCGTCTGATGATGATTCATCAGCAAGCAGTGGCTCTAGCAACAACAGCTACCGCAGACGCCAGCAAGGCAGAAATGGACAACCTGGATGGCAACCACCCTGGTCCCATGGACCCCAGGGACCCAACATGCTATACCCACCCATGTACCAACCTGTGCATCCACAATTTGGGTACGGTTGGAACCCACCATTTGGACCCCCACCACCGTACATGAATCAAAACCACCCAGTCTTTTTTTTAGGGAGAGGCCGACAAGGACGCGGAAGGAGACGCAGAGGTAACACGGTACACTGGCAAGACAATCCACAGCAAGGTGCCCAGACAAGGAGCCAAACCAGAGACCAGCAACCAGGCCCGAGCACACGTTGAGCCTTGTCACCAATCTCTCCAAACATGTCTTAACATCTACAGAAGTAGCCATCCTAGAAAAAGGCCTAGGCTATGCCCCAACAACCAAACTTGACAAATTCAAACTGCACTGTGAACTGGCAGAATTCTTCCGCAAAATCAAGCTCAAGGATTTCTTTGAGAGTGCCCCCGCACTCACTGACCCAGAAGACCAAGGGGATACCACCCTCAGAGTTAAGTCCTCATTCATGCCCCCACCCTGCTCCATAACACCCGAGATTTTGGTATACAAACAGACAGTGTTTAAAGAAATAGAAGCACTCAAAGAACCCCATACGTTCCAAAACACTAGCAAAACAGAGCGCATGGCCCTACAATCTCTGAAGAATAACCCAGAGATCGTTATCAAACCAGCTGACAAAGGGGGAGGCACGGTAATACTCATCAAGGATGACTACCACCGAGAATGTGAGCGCCTACTAAATGACACCAAAAATTATGAGTTGCTCACACATGATCCTACCGCCACCCTGAAAACTCGCATACAATCCATAGTGGATGATGCGGAACACTCCAGACAGATTTCCAAGAATGAGGCCAAATTCCTCACAACTACACAAGGCAAAATTCCATATTTTTACACTGTTCCAAAGATCCACAAGAACAAAACCCCTCCCCCGGGACGCCCCATCGTCTCAGGCATCGGGTCACTACTAGAACCCCTATCACGCTTCTGTGATAATTTCCTGCAACCATTGGTTCAATCCACCAGCACATACCTTAAAGATACCAAGGATCTTCTAGGACTCCTAGCGGATATACACTACGACCCCAACACTTCCTTTCTAGTATCACTTGACGTAGAGAGCTTGTATACAAGCCTCCCTCAAGATGACACTCTGAAAGTATTGGAAGAGGCTCTAAAAGACTCTAACTGGCAATACCGAACTCCACCCTCCTTTGTACTGAAATGCGCTACCCTAGCGCTCAAAGAAAACTACTTTGAATACCAGGGAAAGCTCTATCTACAAAAGTACGGCACATCTATGGGGAGCGTTTTCGCCCCCAGCATAGCGGGCCTGTATGTATTCCATTTTGAGACCAAACACCTCCTCAATAACAACTTCCCACGCATACCTCAAATCAAATTTTACAAACGATACATTGATGATATCCTTCTGATTTGGGTGGAATCAGAGGAATCTTTGGCCTCCTTCTGCGAATGGATCAACACGTGCGACCCCAATCTTAGGTTCACACATAGCTCAGACAGGCACCAGACCACCTTCCTTGACCTGGACATAAAAGCAACCTCGGGAGGCCTCATGAGCAAGACTCACTTCAAACCCACGGCCCGCAACTCCCTACTGCACTTTACCAGTTTCCACCCCCGAGCCCTCCGTGAAAACCTTCCATATGGCCAATTCCTTCGCCTCCGCAGAAACTGCAGTGATACCAAGGATTACAAGATACAGGCCACTGACCTCTGCCACAAGTTGCACCAACGAGGTTACCCACTAAATATAAACAAGGCAGCTAACAAAAGAGCGAGAAACCAAAATCGCGATGGCTTACTGGATAACTACATCAAGGAACCCACCAGTCCGCCACTAACATGCGTGACTACCTATAACACAGTGACCAACAAGGTTGCCCAAATCATCAAAAAGAACTGGAGAATCTTGAACATGGGCAAACTCAACTGGGAACCTCCCCTCCTATCAAACAAAAGAGCCCGCACCATTAAAGACACCATAGTATCCACCAGACCGCCTTGTTTACCCAGACCCACCAACACGGTCCTCAACGACTGGGGTCTCCCCAACATTAAAGGACATTTCCCATGCGGCAACTGCAGCGTCTGCCATATCACCGAGACGACCAAACACCTGAATCTTGAACCAGGCAAAACATGGGAACTTCGTAAACACACGAACTGTAACACAGAAAATGTCGTGTACCGGATCACGTGCCCATGTAACCTCACCTATATTGGTATGACCACTCGCAAGGTAAAAACCAGGATCTGCGAACATCGCAGCACAATACGCTGCAAGAAAAACATCACGAAAATGACCAACCATTTTCTAGAAAAAAGCCACACTACTAATGATATGAGATGGGTCGTTCTGGAGGCCCTAGACCACAACCTACCCAATATCCAGAGTCGCCTTTTAGAACAAGAACAGAGATGGATATACCGTCTCTCCAGCCACACCATTGGTTTAAATGACAATATCCCCTGGAACAGCCTCAAGAGATCCTAATCACGTGCTTTCATTCTCTGGTTTGGCCCACAGTAGCCACCTAAAAACTCATCCCTCTCCAGGCACCCTGCCATAATCTGCAGCCCCCAGTCCCAATCGGAGCTGTCATACCACTTGTAGATATTGTTGACACTCTTTACTTTATGCCAACCAGTCGCTCACACAAATGCCTACAGCACCAATACTACCTTTCTACGTGCTAACACCCACATGTGTTTCTTTACACATTTGCTCGTTGCACCCAGCCCATCTGCGCACGCGCACCTGATTAGTACCCTCCACGCATGCGCGACTTTGCCGCTTCCTTCACGCATACGCGTGCAACCTCTGTCTCTGCCTGGCACATGCGCAGTTCACTCTGCCCAGCCCGCGATCACAGGTCTCCCAGCACGTAACCCATGGCCTCTATCACCATATATTCTCCCACCAACTTGGACTCCACACCATCCGGGATCCGGGAGACTGCAGTAGGTGCCATGCGAGTGCTGCTTCATGACCAAGTAAGGTGACGCACCCTTTTCTTGTTGGATTGCTCCGTCCCTTCTCATCCCGCCCCTCATGCCCTTCATTACTTCTTTTCCTATAGAATTTGTGTACCGAGGAGCGCACTCCTCCCTCATCCTGATCAGCGATCACACTCAGCCATAGTTCCTCATTTCCCCACAGCGCGCCACACAGGGGCACTGACCCTCCTTGTACTTAGCACGTTTGCCAGTTATGCGCACAGCCACTCGGCATGCTAATCCTTTGAGCGCTCACTGGGTACTGTTTGCGACTTAGCCCGACCATCCAAGTGAGTGGCCTCATTGCATCACTTCCAGAGTTGCCTGCTGCATTCACCAGGCACCCCACGGGTATAGTTTACATCCCGCTTGCCTGCCTGACTCAGCTTCTTTTCACCGATATTATTCATAGGGCACATTACGTCCTCTTTATCACCTGGCAGTAGTCAGCTTCAGACAACAGCAGCATGCCACACAAGCAGAGTATGTGTGTTGCCACAGGTACGTTCATCTGCAAGTGTTGATCTCCTCACAACAAGTAAGATTGCATCTTATAGTTGCCTTGATACTTAGCACCTTAAATTATGTGTTATACATGTCTTTGTGTTGTGTTTTCTTTTCCCCACAGGTCTTTTTTCGCTGCGGTGTCTGCCATTGAGCCGATACCGATTCCACACACCTTAGCGAGTGTGTAGGTAAATTACCTTTTTATTTTTTCACCATCCACGTGGCATCTTTCACTTTGCCACTCACTGCACTCACTGGTCCTGACGAAAGCCCCTTACACCCTGACGTGGGCTGAAACATGTAGACCAACCACATAGACAACTATTAGAAACTAAACTCTTTCGTAGTTGCACCACATAGTTTTATTTCTAACATATCCTGAGCCGCCATTAATAAACTTTCCCCGGCAAGGATTCTCAGAGATATTTTTAAACTTTCACCACATCACACCTTTGCACCACACCAGCTCCGCTGTAGTCAGGCGTCGTAGCACAACCGGGGGGCATTCGGCCACCCGGTTGGGACCCCTATGATGAAGCATGACACCAACTAGGTTGGTGTGTGAGGGGTCTTTTTACTTACCTAGTGGGTTCCCAAGCACTGCTTGACAGTGATTGTACCAACACCTCTGGGTTCGTCCAGCTTTGATTAAACTGAAAATGTGATTAACCAAAAACCTTTTCTCCTATTCACTCCATAGAAGAGAGAACCTTGAAACTTAAAATCTCGTTACATCCACTTTTTGCATTATTGTATAATGCCTCCCAATGGTGGAAGGGGATGGTCGTGTAGCTGCTCTGCAGATATCTACCAATGATGCTCCTTGAGCCTCCGATAAAGAAGCCACTGTTCCACTAATTGACCTCCCTTGAAATTCTAAGTGGGAAGGGAGACCTCATTCCTTATATGCCAACGTTACCGGGGACTTTATCCACCTGCTCAGGGTTTGGACTGATGGTTTAAAACCCTTCGCTGCTGGTCCAAAATGTACATAAATGGAATAAGAAACGCTGAAATTTACTACCCTATCCAGATAAACGAGAATAGCTTTTAACATCCAAATTGTGAAGGATCATTTCTGAATTCTCCAGTGCAGGATAGAACACCTGGAAGGACTACCTCCTTCTCCTTATGAAAGAGGCAGAATTCACCTTTTGGAACAACGGAATGACCTGGACACAAAATGATTCTGTCCTCCGAAACCCTAAAAAAAGGATGTTTACTTGATAAAGATCCTAACTCTTGTAAACTTTAGGCAGAAAGGACAGCGACCAGAAATAAAGTTTTCAGTGTCAATATATTGATATCTACTCACGCCAGAGGTTCAAACAAGGGTTTTTTAACGGCCTCTAGAAATACAGAATGGTCCCAGGAATGACTTAAAGGCTCTGCTCTTGGGCAAATTTTGTTAAATCATCTAAATAGCCTTTGGAACAGAACTTGCTTATCTAGCAAGTTATCCCATGAACCTCTAAATGCTCATACAGCTGCCCACCGTATTTTTAACGCTGAGCCCCATTGCAAACCCATTGTGCAAGAAAGAAGGATGGGAGCCAATGCCCTCATGTACAAAGATTCGTATTAAGGAATAGTAAATTGTGACATTTAACAACTCAAATTTTTGCAGTTCCTTAACAGGAACGTACAAAAATGGATTTGGTAACCGCACACCCACTTTTACCGAACGCAAGTTTATTTTGTGAATTGACCAATACACTAATAGGTCAATTCTCAAAATACAGAATCGCAGTGGGTTGCAATTCGACCTGCTTCATTAATATCTATGAGGTAGGTTGTATATTGTGTCCGATTACTTATGGCTACATTCAAAGGCATGGTGGCCTGCTGGAGTCCGCAGACCACCATGCCTATGATTGCTTTTAAAGAAAAAAATATATATATATTTTTTTTTTAAATGCATCCCGTTTTACTTAAAGGAAAATGAAGTGCGTTTAAAAAAGAAAATGTAAAATTGCACAAATCTTTTGATGGGTGTAGGAAAGTACCCTTTTTAGACCTGGTCCCTCCCACTTTTTGCCTGGTATTTGATGCAATTTTGACATAAGTGCACTGGGTTCCTTCGATCCAGGTCCTCAGTGCTAGATTTCTTTCCCTAAAAATTTACAATTGTTTCGCCATTTAGCAATATCTATAGCACCCTCTGTAAGTCCCTAGTGAATGGTCAGGGGCTAGGGCAGGGAGACGAAAGATGGTCCCTAATGGCTGCATCATGTATTATGCCACCCTAAGGGACCCCTCAGTACTCATACAAACTGCCATTGCCGTCTGCGTAACATGGTGCAGAAACCCCTGCAGCCCTAAGGCAGGGTGCATTATGTTACATGTGAGGTCAAATCTGCTGAGGAGGTATTGTATTGTATTTATATAGCGCTTACTACCCCTGACGAGGGGTCAAAGTGTTTTTCGGCGAGTAACACGCTACTTCGGATCTCATAAAGGATTAGTGTTGAATTAGTACAGTGAAATATGAAAGTAATTTGGTTGGTGGATAGGCTAGTCAGTTATTTGGATTGAGAAGGATAGCGGAGAGATAGAAGAGGGAAAAAAGGTTTGCATTTAATATAGTGCTTGCTACCCCATATGAGGTGTTTAAGCACTTTTTTCGGCAAGTAGCATGCTACTCCGGAACCCATTAAAGGATTAGTGTTGAATTAGTATAGTGAAATATTAAAGTAATTTGAGTGGTGGATATTTTAGTCAGTTATTTGGATTGAGAAGGGTAGCCGAGGGACAGAAGGGGGACAAAGGTTTGCATGTGTATATATAGCTCTTGTTACCCCTGTGATGTCCCTCCCTGTTGATTCTTGGACATTGCCAGTGAACAGGGAAACCATCTGGAGTGTATGTACTGGACACTGGTGATTACGAGTTCCCCAGCTACATTATGGCTTCACTGAAACTAAAGATGTTTGGTATCAAACATCTCGGATTAAAAAGCCCCTACTAATTCCAGTGATGGATTTATTGATACAGTCACCCAGAAGGCACCTTAGAGGTGCCCTCCTAAAACCTACCAACCTCATGTGACTGACTGGTGTAGACCAGCCTAGCACCACGGATAGATTTCTGACCCTCTGCAGGTGAGTGAAGCTCTCTGAGGGCAGAAACAATGCCTGCTCCGGCCAGAGGTGTTGTCACCTCCTCCACGCACGATGGCTAAGTAATCAGCATACCAAGGCAGAAAGCCTCAAATGCCTGTTGCTTTTGATATGCAACCCCAGCTTCCCCAGACTTGGGAAATGCCACCGCCTGCCCTTAAGCCCATTTGGCACCAGGGAAGGTTGGAAAATTAGCTTGTCAGGAGGCATGCTCCCCATCAGTCTAGTTTCACCTCTAAGGTGGGCTACCTGATGTGAAAACGAAAATTCCACCATCTTAGGTTTACATGAAATTAAGCTCAGTGGGAAATGGTCATATTTAGGGTGTAGTCACCCTAAAGGTAAGTAGCCCATTAGCTATTACCTGTCACTCTCCTTAATGCACTTAAATTGAGTATTTAGGGGCATCCTTGAGGCCAGAAACTCAGATTAAACTGATCAAGAAGAGAAGGACATAGAAGAGCCATGAAAAAACGAGAACTGAAGACTTGCTGTGGACTTTTGGCCTCAAACTCTGCCTGCCAGCACCTGTCTCTTCAACCGTGACTGAGTGACTCATCCTGGAGGTGAGCAACTGCCAAGAACCCTGAAAGACTGCCAGCCCTTTGCAAATTGCCAACAATCTTCTGTGGAGTATAGGAGCTGCCCCCCTGTAGTCAGTCTGCAGGCGCCGAAAAAGCAGAGTCTGGTTTATAGTGTGTTGCAGATCCCCAGCCAGCCCGACGCAACAGATGCCCAGGAATATGACCCTGTGCTCCTGAAGGTCAGATCTGTTCCCACACCAGAGTCAGAGGACACCAGGACTGACAGGTATCATTTATTGCCTTTGTAAATACAGCAAATTCTTAGCATTACTCTCTGATTATCCTACACTACTCTCCCACACTACCACAAAAGAGAGCATTTAGTGTTATCATTTTTGCTTCTGCAAGCCAATAAGGGTTGCCTGGACTCTCTACACAGTGTACCTCATTTTGGTGCTCTATATAGAGAGCCAGCTTCTTACAATGAGCATACAGTGGTCTCATGGACCACTGACTGTTCATAAGCAACATTTTTGTGAACTTTCAGAAAGGGGGAAAGGGGTACCATAGGAACTCCTTCCCATTTGTGATTACCTTACCTTCTCCTTTGAGGAGGTGGTAAAATATTAATGATCTGTGACCAGATTTCCATCTCACAACATTAATACATACCTTAAAGATTTGGTATCTGGAAGAGGTGCCCTTAACACACCCCATCCAAATATCGAATCAGTATTTATTCCTGAAGCCAATTAGCAATTGAGTAAGAATAGGGAATATCTTACTGAATCGCTGTGTGGCTTTGGTGAATGTAAAAATGCCATTTTGCCATCGTAAATGCTCTGATTTTACGAAGCGCATTTATGATTGTGTAGGAATAGGAAATAAGAGTATACAAGGGTAGTTTGAAGAATATCTCTCTATGTATTTCTTTTGTAGCAGTCCCTGCCTTTTTTATTTGGTTGTCATTCCGAAACCTCACAAGACTTGGATCCATTGGGTTCCATCGGGATTCGCCTAAAAATGTGCCACAAACTCATAAACTTATAAGGTTGGTGAGTCTCAATGATTGATGCGAGGCCATCATGCAATTTGATAAGTGACGATTGATTGATAAGGACTAGTATGTTGAATAATTATTTTTTTATGGATGGATGTTCTATAAGGGTTTTGGTAGTATAGATGGAAGTATGAATGTTATTAACAATTCACGTAAACAGATAAGTATAATATACAACAAGTCAATGTCAATCACATAGAGAAGGGAGACCACAAAGATTTAAGGAAAGACCAAGGGATTAGTCGGTATATTTAGAGGTAACAGTAGTTGTATCAGCACTACATTAAATCACATTATTTGGATGTTAACCCAAAGTACACTGTGCACAAAAGTGCTCGTGGAAAAGTGAACGGCGCAAGTGACAAGTGGAAATAGTGAGAAAACAGCGAACAACGGCGCAAACAGCATGGATAATTAATGGTTACAAAAACCGTAGACGGGACTTTTTTTACATTGACGCCTAGAGAAGCACTGAACAGTCTACTGCGTTTCGACCAAGATGATTTAGGGTCATCATCAGTACTGGCTTACTTTAAGTAGGATGGTTCTGTACAAGCGATAAAGGGAAGGTATTATCCAAAGGAGGTGACAGGCATAGGCAGAGGACAGAGAAAGGCGCGATAAAGGAAAGGGGTGGCGGCGGGGATGTAGACTACATGGTAAAAGGCGTGATGAGTGACTATGCAGGTAGGTCATTCAGGTATGGAAGGTGTCCAGATAAGAACTGTGAGAAAGGAGAGAGAATAATTAGTGCAGGAATGGAGTGCGAGAAACTGGAAACCAATCTGGGGGGAGTTGTGAGAAGAGGCTTAATTGGAAAGCTTACTGGATCAGCGTGTTCGGTAAGAGAGGTGGTTATCGCGGAAAAGCCCGGTATAGTGTTAATCCAGGGGCTGAGGATTCAGTTAGGTTTAAAGAGTGGGCATAGAGAGGTTTCAGTATGCACCGCTGGCGTGGTAGTCCGTGGGCTGGGAGAATCAACAGTGCTCAGGACCGGAAACGGAATGAAAGCGATCCATAGCTGTTTGGAAAGAAGGGTAAACATAAGAATAGGGTGAAGGAAGCTGCTGCGGACGCATGTGACAGAAGCGCCATAAAGAGAGAAATACCTCCAATGAAGTGAATCCAAATTATCAGGAGGGCGGACTGAATCCATGAGCGCCGTGAAAAAGGTTGCCTGGAGGAATGGTGGATCTACAAACAGCTGTGTAGTCATGCCAAGCAGTCACGTGGGGATGGCGGTGGGGGAGAAAGTACTAGAGCAGCAATCTAGGGAAGGGAAGGAGCCCCGGGGGTACATGCAGGGATGGTCAGAGGGACGCGAGGTGTCCTATCTGAAGATGGGGAAGAAAAAACCTTTATTGGGTGCAATAGAAAACAGAGGAGAGGGACAAAGGGTACAGTTTACAATGTCAAATGAAGACCTAATTGGTTAACAATACTAATAGCGCCAACGATACAGGTTGCAATCTTCGGTAGATATCAATACTAAACATGTGTAAATCATGCGGGGGGAAACAATGATATGGTAAACTACCAAACTGGTAGTTTAGATTTAATTGAACAAAGGAAGCGTATCCAAAGCATTTAAAAATAAATAGGAAAAACATAAATTGGAAATAAAATTATTCATTAACAAGGGAGCACATATGTTCGACAGCACGCAGGGTGGGGAGATCCAAAGTGTCATACATGTACGTATCTATATAGATGTGTGAGAAAAAAGGGGGGAAGTGGAGGTGTGGAAAGAAAGGGAAGGGGGAAGAGGGAAGCAAGGGGAAGAAACCCATGAGTGGCAGAAGCGTAATTGCGGAGAGGATCGAAATGAGCAGCAGGGGGGCCCGCATGATAGACCACAGGAGTTAATAGACATCAATGGTGGTATTCCATTCGTCCAATGTATTCAACCCATGGTTAACCGTGTCACAGGGTGCAATCCACCCTCATTCACTTTTGTTGAGGAGTAGTTGTAGCTTATCACTCCCTACAGCCCCAAACACATCACGGTTCCTGTTAGATAGACTCGAGAAATTAAAGAAAAAAACAAATCTGCACCAGTCTCTATGCACGCATGCTCATGGAATACTTGAAATCTGGCGTCATTCCCCTAGGCCTCCAAATTCACAACACTCCTGCTATATTTACACAGATCCTGAATTCAGAACCAGCTTTAGTCATCTAGCCACCACCTGCTCTAGACACTGAATGGTCCTTGGCATCGGTACGCCCATTGAACATAAGCGAAAAGAACTCGAAGAGATTGCGGAATTAGAGAAACTCATTCTAGATGATTCTACCATTTCTGACGCTAGAAATCTACTTGACAAAATCAACAGTACGGTAGCGACATTTAACACATCTGAACAAAATAAAAAAATAAACAAGATACAAAAACACATAAACTACAGGAAAGAAAAGACGTACCCCTACTTACGTGACGACTTTTACGATACCCCCGATCAGTCACCCAGACACAGAAATTGGGGTAGATACAGAAATAACTAAGCCATCACTTTTTCAGACTCTTCCAATACCTCCATTGAGGACTTTGACCCGAGCGAAGGCCCCAGTTCTGAGCGTAATCAAAATAGGTCTGCTACCCAACCACTTCAACCGGCTGGTTTTTTAGGAGTAAATCACGGATGCTGCAGAAGGAGAACCAGACCAATTTACTAATACCAATACGCGGGCGAGCGCCAAACACGCCAAAAAGTCTACAGTGGAGCCCCCCACAATGACTCCACAGACTACTGCCATAGCTTCCTTGTCCACTATCGCACCTGGGGTGCCCTACCAACCCAACATCGAAACTAACCCTATTTTCAATATTTCCAAACATACTCTATCATCCGATGAAATCGCCCTACTCAGCAAGGGACTCTTCTTCGTTCCCACTGACTGCAGCAATTTTTTCCAACTTCAAGAGGACCTGCTACACTTTTTTAAGCACATTAGGCTGAAACAATTCTTTGCAGACAGACCCATTAGGGATAATGTAAACCTCCCCCTTTCGCCCCCCCACCCTCCTTTCTCCCCCAGCAGCTTCTAAATACTGACGTTTGAACGTCTTGCACTCCATGAAATCCCAATTTGAATTTGTCCCATACAATTTACCACTCAAAAAGAAAATAGCCCTCAATAACCTTCGGGGTAAACCCAACATCATTATAAAACCAGCTGACAAGGGGGGTGGTATCGTCATCATGGCTACCAATCAGTAGTACTCAGAGATCATAAGACAACTATCCGACACCACTCACTATCGTGCACCCCCCTCAGATCCACTACACAACATCCGTGACCTTATACAGAACATCACAAACCAAGCTTTACTCTTACACATCATTTCCAAGAAAGAACACAGTAACCTTAACAATCCACACCCTCGGACACCTGTGATATATATCCTCCCCAAAATGTACAAAAATACCACCAATCCCCCAGGCCGTGCCATTGTCTCTGGCTGTGGTTCATCCTGAAGCCGATTTAGCAAATACATAGACGAAATCCTGAAAGAATTTGTCCCCCGCACCAACGCTTTCATACGTGACAGTACCGACCTCTTTAACCTTAGAAACAGATCTGATGGTGGGACAGGATATCGAGTCCCTCTACACTAACATTCCCCAGGATGAGGGCCTACAGGTAATCCGCGATGGACGCCCTTATGGCCAGTTTCTTCGGATCTGAAGAAACTGCAAATGGAAAAAAGACTATTCCAGGGAGGCAGCCATACTATCGGACAAACTGATTACCTGTGGCTATCCAAACCTCTTTGTCTCCAGAGCCTGTAAACGGGCCTGGCACTGCCACAGAGATACTCTGCTTTCTCCCAACCAAAGAAAGACTAATACTAAGCCTGGGCGGAGTGTGCGGAGTGGTGCTCCGCATACTTGCACGGAGATAAAAAAACAAAAACTGTGGAACAACGCCCCTATGCGCTCTGCGCCCTCCCAAAGCAATTACAAATAATTAAAAATGCACTTACCTGATGCTTCTTCCTCGGCTGCCGCCTCCTTGCAATGCGCATTTGCAAGACGTACACAATGGGGTTATTCAGTGCGAGGAGGAGGTAGTAGAGAGCAGCCATTGCGAAGAGAAGGCAGCAGGTAAGTGCCTTTTAAATTATTTTTTATAACTTTGGGAGGGTAGAGGGGCTAGCTAACTATGCTCCACACCGGAGTCGTAGCTTTGCCTGAAGTCCGCGTTCACACCGGAACGCGGAGTAGGAAAAACTATGCGAACTCCGCAGGTGGGGTGTAGTTACCCGCCCAGGGTTAACTAATGCACGCACTCCCTTAATCTCCACATTCAGTCCTTGTAGCAACAAAGTTATTAAAATCATTCAATGCAACTGGAGTATCCTTCGAACCCAAGCACCCTTTCAGGAACCTCCAATGTTCTCCTACAAAAGAGGCAACAATCTATCTGACTAACTAGTGCGGGCCATCACCTGGCAAAAAAGAACCCTAACATTAGCACAATCACCTCGACCTGGGCCTTCCTCTGACAATTGGCCACTATAGGTGTCAGAACTGTGTTGTCCATGACCTATCAACACGAAAGAGTTCAGGGACAAGGACCACACATACTCACTGAAACAATTCTCCAATTGTCGCACCACTAATGTATTATATGCCATCCGTTGCCCGTGCAACCTTCTATATATTGGTCAGACCACTCAAATAGTGAAGTAACGCATCATACAACACAAGAGCTGCATCAAATATAAAATCGAGACTGCTCCCTTAGTCACCCATTACATGGAGAAAAAGCACTCCGAAACTGACCTGACTTGGCAGGTCATCGACCAGCCCACGCTACCCCTGGGTGGTGGTAATCTACAACTACTCCTCAACAAAAGTGAATGCAGGTGGAAGGCACGCTGTGACACGGTTAACCATGGGTTGAATACATTGGACGAATGGAATACCACCATCAATGTCCATTAACTTCTGTAGTTTATCATACGGTCCCTCTTGCTGCTCATTTCGATCCTCACGGCAATGACTCTTCTGCCACTCATGGGTTTCTTCCCCTTGTTTCCCTCTTCCATCTTCATCCCTTCCCACCCATCCCACCCCCTGCGGTGCCTCGCACTTGGGGCTTTGCTTCCTCCCTTTCTCCCCCCCCCCGAGCCTTTCTCCCTTTCTTTCCAACCCTACACCTCCCCTTTTTTCTCGGACATCATGCGTGCTGTCGAACATATATGCTCCCTTGTTAATATATAATTTTATTTCCAATTTCTGTTTTTCCTGTTTTTAAATGCTTTGGATGTGCTTCCTTAGTTTGATTAAATCTAAACTACCAGTTGTGGAGTTTACCATATCAATGTTTTTCCCCCAGCATGATTCACACCTGTTTTGTATTGATATCTACCAACGTTTCCATTAAGATTGCAACCTGTATCATTGGCGCTATTATTACTGTTAAACAATTATGTCTTCAATTAACATTTTAAACTGTACCCTTGTCCCTCTCCTCTGTTTTTCTATTGCACCCAATAACGTTTTTTCCCTATCTTTGGATAGGACACCTTGCGTCCGTCCGACCATCCCTAAATGTACCCCCCGGGGCTCCTTCCCTCCCCCAGAATGCCGCTCTCATCCTTTCTCCCCCGCACCCATCCCCAAGTGACGCTTGGCGTGACTACAAAGCTGTTTGTAGATCCACCATTCCTTCAGGTGACATTCTTCACGGGGCTCATAGATTCAGTCCGCCCTCCTGATTGCTTGGACTCCATTTGAGGTATTTCGCTCTTCATGACGCATCCATCATACGCGCCCGCAGCAGCTCCCTTCCCCCTATTCTTACGTTTACCCTTCTTTCCAAACAGCTGTGGATCGCTTTCATTCTGTTTCCGGTCCTGGGCACTGTTGATTCTCCCAGCCCACGGACTACCACGCCAAGGGTACGTGCTGAAATCTCTCTATGCCAGCTCTTTGAACCTAACTGATTCCTGCAGCCCCTGGATTAATACTATACCGGGCTCTTCTGCGTTTTCCGCAATTGACTCCTTTCTTACCGAACATGCTGATCCGGTAAGCTTTCCAATTAAGCCTCTTTTTCACAACTCCCCTGGATTGGTTTCTGGTTTCTCGCACTCCAGTCCTGCACTAATTAGTCTCTCTCCTTTCTCACAGTTCTGAATAACTTACCTGCATAGTCACTCGTTACATCTTTCCCACGTAATCTACACCCTTCCCCATCTCCTTTCCTTTATCGCACCTTTTCCTGTTCTCTTCCTGTGCCTGTCACCTCCTTTGTCTTATACCCTCCCTTTATCTCTTGTACAGCACCGTCCTACTTAAAGTAGCCCAGTCTTGATGATGACCCTAAATCGTCCGGGTCGAAACGCCGTCAACTGTTCAGCGCTTCTCTAGGCATCAACGTGGTTCCAAAAAAAACAGTACAAATCCTGTAAAGTCCTATCTACTGTTTTTGTAACCATTAATTATCTTTGCTTTTTGTGCCGTTGATTGCTGTTTCCACTTGTCACTTGCAACGTTCACTTTTCGATGAGCACTTTTGTGCACAATGTCCTTTTGGTTACCATCCCAAAAATGTAATGTAGTGCTGATACAAGTACTGTTACTTCTAAATATACCGACCAATCCCTTGGTCTTTCCTTAAATCTTTGTGGTCTCCCTTCTCTAGGTGATTGACCTGTTGTCTATTATACTTGTCTTGTTACGTGAATACCGGTTGAGACATTGTTGCCTTATATAACGTAATTACCCGGTCTCAACTGGACTATCGGGTTTCCTCCTGTTGTTTTCTTTTGTTATTAACAATTGACACGACTGGTGACCCATATTCTTAATCTACAATGCCACTTCTTTGTGGGGTTTCAGAGATCTTTAATAACCAAGGAGGCTTTTGATTACCGTATATACAAAAAACATCCTGCTTTATTATGGAAACTGTGTTTATTCTCCATAGAGGTGTAACCTGCTCTTATGTTTGTGTGTGGAAGATATCAATGTGTCCTGAAGAAGGTGGCTTAATTTTCTGTTAAGCACAAAAATGTGTTGATGTAAAAACTTGATCTAAATCTGAACATCTGGATGCAATAGATGATAATTTGGAAAAACATGTGTTCTAAATGATGAGTGGAACAGATTAGTAGTATATAAAGACTGATGTGGTTGTCTTATGTGTTCTTCCTATTTTGATTTATAGTTTTTTAACCTTGATTGTTTTTAATATATTGTGTTTTGTGTTTTTAAATTGACGCTATATAAAACATTGTCAGTTTTATTATGTAATAATTAGATACATTATTTTGATATAACAATTTCTAATTTGGATGTGATTTTAAAATTAAACATCTTACCAATTCTATATGGCGTGTGAATCATTGAATGACTGTGTATTTTTGACTGAGTTCGCAAGGGGAGATTCTTTGACTTAAGAAATCTTGAACGGTGCCTTGTACCTTTGGCTGTGGGGCCCCTCTGTATTTGTTTCAACATAGAAAAGAATAGACCAGACATTCGTACTGATAGGGTTGAACAAATATGCCCTCCAAATGTAGCCTTGCCATCAAGGAGCAGTCTTTAGCCTAAATGGTAGCACCTTAAACTGAAAGTGAAGACTCTGTTGTGAACTGTAGAAACCTGTAGTGCCTCGCATAAATGGAAATATGAGGACCGGCATCTTGTAGAACAATGGTAGCCAATTATCTGTTGCATTATCCTGAAATGAATAGTCTTTATCAATGTGTGGACACTTTTCAAGTTCTGTTCTGAACTCTCCTGAGGCTTTTTCTTTACCAGAAAAGTTATAGAATGAAAACCAGTCCCCTTCTCTCCTGGAAGAAGGGGAACAAATGCGGTCTATACCAATAATGCCCAATCGACCTTCCTTGGGGCTTTACTTTTGGTAGAATCCCTTGGAGTGGGCATAAGAAGTCTGGAGTCCAGTCACCAATAACTTTTCTTGATTATATTCAGTACTCATTTGTCCTGAACGTTCTTTTGCTACTCCGTGTAGAAGGATGAGAATATTTGTCAGGCTTTGCATTTCATTGATCCAGATATGGTAGAAGGCTCCTGATCCTTAGGTGGCTTCTTTGGCTGGAACTACTTTCAATATTTAATATTTTGATTCCCTCTTGGAGGAGTGAACCAAGCCCCTTCTCGTGGGCTTAAAAGAAAGACAAGTTTCCTTTATAGGGTAAAGTGTTTCCTATCTTTGATGGATTTTGCGATCATTGAGTCCAGCTGATCACAAACAGCTTTTTGCCCTCAAATGAGATTCTTAGTAAGGAGGATTTGTCTGAAAAGTTTGTCTTCCAGTCCCTCATCCACAGGTTCATTCTCAGAATATTAGTCCCTGATAATACAGCTGTTGATCTCAAAATGTCTGAAGAGCTAGACCCCATCAATTTCTTTCTCTTGCTCCATCTGAACCTGAAGGCAGAACAGTCTGTTTCCTCTTGGATCGCACATGCTAATTGCTCGAAGTCCCTAACAAGAGACTGAGACGTTTAGGCCTCATTTGTACCAGCACATTGCTAGCTGAGAAGGATTTCTTCAAACTGCTATCAAGCTCATGATCCACTGCCTCATTTGGAGAACAATCCTCCTGATTCATTGCCAGACCTCCCAAGCAAAGAGGCTTATATTGATTCTACTATGACATTGTGTAATAAATCCTTCTAAATCCTGCAATGCATGTATTTTTTTAAAACCTTGTGATGCTTGAGTAATTAACTCATTCCATTGTCTTGAAATGAATTCCTTAATGTTTTATGCATCAAAAGTGCAAGTGATTGCACATATTTTCAAGAGGAAAAAGTACTGGGAGCTTCTGCATCATGACACACATTCTCATTTGAACCATTTCCCTGATTCAGTCTTCCAGCTTTCTACCTCTCCCCCTTCCCATCAACATTAATCTCTAAAACCTTGAAGCTGCTTCATTGCTCATCTGTTGCACCTGTGAAGTGAACAAAAGTGCTGCTTCGCTGAGGCTTTCTGCAATCCTGGTATTCATCAGAAGAAGAAACCACTGCATGCTTTCTCTTTCCCTTTCTTTTGTCTTCCATCCTTACACCCTGAATCTCAATTGAACAAATCAGCCAGGCACCAGAGTTGCTTCTATATTACTAAGGAGGCTCAACTCTCCTCCTATCAAATACCCAGTAAAATTATTCATGTGTCAATCAGAAGGAGCAAGTAAAAATTCCTTCTAATCCCCTACCTCCCTTAGTAACAAATTCTTTTGAAATGAAGCGGGCCTTTCAAAATTTATAAATGTTGGCAGCGAAGCCCCACCCACACCATACCTTGGCCTTAATACTTGACACATCGCCAGCAAGGTGCTCCACTGCCTCCTGACGGCGTTCTAACAGTGCATGCACAGCGCACCCTGAGAAACTGGAAGGGCCTCAATCCATGAAACATGGCCAGTTAAACGCCATCCTTGTGGGCCGTGTGCAACCTGACCAGCAGCCACCAGCATGCGACATTGTATAGTCAGGGAAAATGCATGAGGTAAAGTCACTTAGCTTCATTCCACCCTCTCTCCTCCTACATAAAAGGTACAATGTCACTGCCATCAGTGCTCCACACCCGATTGGTATCCATATGTCTGACAGACAGAACTGAACAGCATCTTGTGGAGGGGCATTTCAACAGTTTGGACGTATTGCTGTGTCTGAGAAGCAGGTTTGCCTCTCTCTGTAATGAATTTAATTGATTGGGAGGAGGTGGTCATGGTGTTTGGAGGTATTCCTGTATGAAAGGAGCAAAGTACTCTGGATTCCCCCTACAAACTAAACAGATTTAGGAAGCAAAGAAAAGCCTGAGTAACCTGTGTGCACAGCTTAAGGCTGGTGTAGACTGCAGTGGGTAGGGGATAGACCAGGGGTCTCCAACATTTTGTGTAGTGAGAGCTACTTCTGCTCAAGGAAAGTCTTCATGAGCTACTGGCAAATTTTATAACTATAAAATATTAACAACACTATGACCACCCAAAGCAGGATTTTCACTACTTACCACCCAAGTATACCAAGTGCGGTTACCAGCAGAAATGCTGGGGAAAAGTTCATAAATATTAAATGCCCCCCGTGACTTATGAAGTAACATTCAAATCTTGACATGCCCTGTGGCATGAAGGACATAAGTACAGCAGTACTTCTCCCCAGCTCAGTTAAAATTATCATTCACCGTTTTCTGAAAATCCTAATCTTTCTATCTAATACCACTTTTCACTGTGGACAAACAAACTCAATTTTCCAGAAGGAAACCCATTTTTGAATACTGAAACTGCCTTTAAAGCATCCGTTTTCAGTTGTTAGGAAATGTAGTCCCAAAACATCAGCTTGTCATTTTCCTCATGGACTCCCATGTACAAATGCCTCATATGGATAGACTACTTGTAATTCCCAGGTGTTAGTCATATGCCGTGGATGCTCACCATAGCACCATGGATGCCTGTTTTATGCCAGTAATGCCCGCCATTATACTAGGGCCATAGTTCTGCCAAGGCTGGAAACCATAAGGATGAGGGATGAGACCATATATCAGTCATGCTCCTGACCATTAATATGCCAGGAATAGGTACATATAGGGCAGTCATGCTCTTAGTATGTCAATGAAGGCTGCCAGTATACCACAACTGTCCCAAAAATAGTAAAGGAGGACCATTATTATGCCACTGGCCCTATTATGCCATGAATGGATACAATTATGCCAGAGCTGACACTCTCATGAAGGGGGCTAGCATATACATTTGGCGGTTTTGGCACCAGACATAGTTTCAGGAAGTGATAGTGTTTATTATGGACACACACATAAATGTTGATGAATCTCTTATTTTCTGTGGTCTGGATCAGACCCTGTTCTCCTCAGGTCTGGGGCTGATCAGGTATCCAACTGACACGATTTCACTCGGACACCTGCAGTCCCACACTGTGATGGTTCAGCACTGACTACTGCTCTGGCTACTGCTGCCATATTTCTTTGATGGTGCACTGTTCACACACATGTTGTGATTGATAAAGGAGGGACTACAACATGGCCAATCTCCTTTTGGCTTAATTATATTGAGATTGGATACAGACTGTCATGTTGCAGCCTTAAGTTTGGCTGGCCGTCACTCTAAGGGTCTTGAGATTAGCACTGCTGCCTTCTTTAATAGACACCTACTCTCTGAATTTAATACTGGGCTTGACTTCAGCTCAGAGAGCTACTTTGAAGGTACTGGCGAGCTACCAGTAGCTCCCGAGCTACTCGTTGGAGATCCCTGGGATAGACCAACACTTTCAGGTTCACCTACTCTTTTCTCTCCCTCACTGTCCTTAGCTTTCGCTCATGCTCAGCGGTCTCTATCTCTCTCTCTCTCTTCATCGCTCGTTTGTCCCTCTCTCCACTCTCTTCCTCTATCATGTCTCTCCTATTTAATTATTTCCCTTTTATTCTCCCCTCTCTTCCTACCCTGTCTTTTTTCTAACTCTGTCTCTCGCTCTCTCTCTCCCACTCTCCACCTTTCTCTTTCCATATTTTTCTGTCCTCTGTACCTTTCCATCATCTTCCTCCTTTCTTTCTATTCTCAATGGGAAGAGTAAAAGCAAACTTCGATGGAAATTCGAGACCCCTTACCTTTGTTTATATTGTTAGGAAAACAGTGTTGTAGCCTACCCTACCTTTATTCTTAACATGAAAAACATTAGTTTATTTAATTTTAAAACAATTGTCAAATTATTCAGATGAGGAGAATAAATACATGACCATAATCACCTATATCAACTTGTGGAAGATAGAGAGAGATGACACTTTAGTAATATTGCCCAAGGAGAAAGGAGTCTCCCACAATGGTGTTTGTCTTCAGGGCCGTCAATATATCAGAGAGAGAGAAAGCGCTTGCAATGACTGCCCTGTTTAAAGAGCGAGAAAACTGCTGCTGATCTGCTGAATCTCCAGTCCTTTCCTCGAAGTTGTTCTATGAGAGAAAGGGCTAGGCTTGCCTTCTCCTCCAGCTTCAAGTAAGTGATAACCTCTACTATTTTCTGTCTCGCTCCTCACTTGCTTAAAACCTTGAACTGAGAAGCTTCCTGGTGTTTATAGCGGGGCACAATTGGGTTGTAGCTGAAGGCAGTGCGAGTTTCTTTCAGTGGAACAGTATGATATTCAGTGGAGGAGAGGATGTGGCACTATGGCCAGAGCTGCCGAATTTGGAACTGGGGAACCGGTTCAGCCTTCATGACCAGTCTACTAGACACCTCTTCTGAGGGAGCACATTCCCAAGCTAGACCTTAGAAGGCCCCGATAGACCTTAGAAGCCCTGGTGTCTTAGAGGTGGACCCTGGCGCTGTCAAGTGTGGGTTAACCCTGAAGGCCTGTCCACCACAATCCATATTGAAGTTCACCTCCAGTCTTGTCGGCAGGCCTACGAAGCAGCATACCCTAGAGCAACAGTGACTCAATCACTGAGGTCACAGAACCCTTGAGGCCAGTCCGCCTCATCCATTGGTACCTCCATTGGCCTTGTTTCAGCAGTGCTAGTGCAATTCACCAGGGATTGGCAATATAGGATTTGCACGCACACCAAACTAAGTTTGCAAGCTTTACGGTCCCCCTGCTTCATGCAGAAGCAATTTTAACATGTGCTGTCTGCTTTGGGGCCACTGGAATTATGAATCAATGGAGGGCATAATTATTTTGCAGTGTTGACTAAATTATGCAGCAAAAAAAGGCTCCCGCTTAATGTGGTACACTTTCTAATACTTTATTATTTTTACATTTTTACACATGCTAACAATCTCTGCAAAGATTTTGCCTTAGTACCAGTGTAACATACAAATGCAGCAGTGAAAAAGGTGACCAGTCAAACTTTGCAAAGTGCACTCCACTTCGCAGCATCACAAGTCAAATTTTTTTAGTAACATTCAATCCGTTTGAGCTATAAACCATCTTTTAGTAAAAAATTATCAGATTATGCAACAGATGATGTATTATTTGGGTAATATAGCAGTGTCATAATTATGTGGAAAACATTTGCAAATTAGGATATTTTGCCATTCATGTTTAAACTGCTCTTTTGGAAAAAGGGAGAAGTGCTGATGACAAATGGCTTGTGATTCCACTTTTAAGCGTATTTGGAACATTCTGTGATTGGAAACATATCCCTCACTGTGCTTGTATTGTAATGTCAATAACACATATTAAATCTTCAACATGTGCATCCATTGGTTGAATTAAATAACGTAATAAGCTGTAAGTGGTCAGTGAAATGCCAAACAAATACTATTAAATGAGACGTTTTGCTCTTTCTAGCCACACTTCTGTCTCCGCCCACTGACCCAATCCTTGGGTTATTCCCGCCCTCTGATTCTCCACCCCAGTTTCACTACTCCCCCCCCCCCCCTCCCCCCCACCCCCACCCCTCCCACCTCCCTCCCCCGGCCCCCCTCGCTTCGTCCACTGAAAACACTCTTCGGTCCGACGGAGTGTAGAGCCTGAACCTATTGATTTCTGTTATTTTGCACATGAGAGCTACTCTTTAGTCCAAATGCTACGGCTGTGGCCTCACCACTTCTTTGATCAAGGTCTAGCAGCTAGTGCCATGATGAGTCAGGGAGGTGCTGTGCTCCACAGAAAGCCAGATGTAGATACCCCATCTGTAACAGATACTGGGTGATTGTCTTCACACTGCTGCAGTGACATACACATATCCCAAATGCCTTACTTTCCAGCGCTGAGTGGAATGCAGTGTCCTAGGCCAAGACAACTTCAAGGGTTATTATTTTTTATAATATGTGGGGTTATTTAGCAGCTATTGGAACTGTATGCAGGGACGCAGATTCACAAAGTGGCAGGGTGCCCTTTCGTTTGGCATACACTTTAATGTGAATCACCTCTAGGAGCTAGGTTGTCCACACTTGCAGAGGGTGTTGGACTGAGACAACTGGAGGTTGTCTGCTGCCAATTACTGAAGCCTGCAGGCTGCTTTTTGTGCTTTGTCAAACTAAGTGAATCTGTGGTTCATATGATACCTTCTGTGGGATTTTTGCAGGTAAAGTTGAGCTTTGGCCGTAATTTAGGTTTGTCCAACCACATTTTTTTGTGTGTGCAAGGCAGCCTAGCAGTTTCCGTCTCTGATGTATACAACGGAGTGCGTTAATGGTCCTACCACAAAGACATTTGTGTCAGTTACAGATAACATTCAAACTCCAGTGGGCCACCACTTGCATTTATTCTTTTGAGGATGATGATGCTTATCCCATTACGTGCGTAATGATTCTGACCTATTACAGAGGAGTGGGCATGAGGGTGTTGGAAATAGGAAATACTCTATGGACTAGGAGTAACGGGTCACGAACAGTAGATTTATCATACCCTCTGACACTCATATTCTCATTCTGTGGGTATGTTCTACAGCACAATGCAAAATGCTTATGCAGGAAGCAAATAGAGCCGTTGTCTAACAGGAACATTTCTGGGATGATTTTCTTTTGCTGCTCTGATCTGTACAGTATGGGAGTGCCTGCCCGCCTTGAGGTGGTGGGCAGTCTCCAAGTTGTGTTTCCTCCCACATCCCTAAAGCTTCCTTTTTTTAACTCTGTTCATTAGAATCCACTCAAGTGGTCCATGTGCTCTACAGTCTTTTTCAGTGGCACACAGCTAGCAATATCTAGAAAGAAGTCCAACCTGGCTGAGTCTAGGAAGATGGGAAATGTATGTAAGAGTTATAAGTGCATTTTTTGTGTTTGCATGTATAAGTAAATACATACATTTGGGTTATATGAGTGTGTGAGCATGTGCAGAAGGAGGCCGGCATACATAACCATACATGTCCAAGCATGTATGGACATATATTTGGGTGAATAGCAAATGCCAAAGTTCTGTAAAAACACCCGGACCTTTGTGTGTGTCTCTCTTAAAATCTGCTGCCATTGTCTTGAGTGTTTGAGCCCCGGAATGCCTATTTTACACAAGCGAGTCTGGGCGTCCTGGTAAAATGTACGAGAATGTGTGGTGTTGTACACATCATAGATTAGTAGATGAGCACTGCAAACTGAAATTGGTGAAAGTGTGCTGGTGGGATGCAAGATGTGTATTTCTCACCCTGATTCAGTTCTGGAAATTCAGCTCAGGTTTTTCAGAGCCTTTCAAGGCTAATGACAACTGTTGAAGGAGCAAGGAGTCTGTGAGTGAGGGTGTTTGGACATTTTAGATCATAAAGCCACTCTCCAGCTACTCTGGACAAATGTACAATGCAGTATTGGAGGAAGCGCACACGACTGACTTCTCATCACTCACAAGGCATTTATTACCAGCAGTTTCATGCAGAGTTTTTACTAAACACCTTGCATGTTAACCAGCGCCTCATTGCTTCCCTTGTTAATATGGAGCAGGCATTAAGGACCAGAGGCCGTATTACAGATGACTGCGCCAGCGCTAATTGTCGCTGTGTGCTCGAGTATGTCTGTATTTATGTGCGTTTGCGTCTCTGCACTAATGCAATATGCGCACAGACGCAAAAGCACATAAACACAGAGTTCAACGTCTGCACCAACATCACAGCACATTGCAGACCAATCCTCTGTAATGCCGTCGGGCGCATACTTGGGCGCACAGCTACAATTGGCTCTGGCACAGTCCTCTGTAACACGGCCCCTGATATACTAAGCATTTTTACAGTTGCAAACACACCGATTTAGCTTTTGTGGTCTTAAAAATGCTTTTTCCAATGTACTATTGCATTTACAATGCTTGTTTTTTATTCTGATATTTAGGTGGAACGTTACACTAAGGATAACTGTCTTGCATTCTGTTGTGTTGAAATACCTCATTTGAATTGCATTTGGTGAATAAAAGCTTAAACAATATTTTTCCTGGCTTCAAAGGCACTTAACAAAATCTCTGGAAAAAGAGGAGCTTTCTATTGAGATGCATGAGAGTGGATGACAAAGAAGAGTCATGTAAAATATACAGCAGTGGCTCTGAGGCCTCATTTGAATAATTTATTGGCGGTGCGGCACTGGTTTAAGGAAGCATTCTGAATTTTAAGTGCATTTGACTATATCCAGCCTTGTGGAGGGTGGGTGGGGGGTGTTTCCTCTCATGCTCTCTCAAGGAAATTGTAATTTGTTGTGTTACAAATCTAAATTGGAATGAGTGTACATTTTTGTCACTTCAGACATTTCAGTCTGATTCCTATCAGAGAGCATCCTGAAATGGTAAAGAATTGTATATTTCCTCCGCAGCAGGGTAACATTGTGTTCCAGTATCCCTGCAGCACAGAGCTTTAATTACATGGCTGCTCAAGTGCAGTTATTTAAAAGTGAAACGGATCAAAAGGGAGACACCCCTGGAACAGAAGCGTTGGGATTTACTGCGTGCCCCTGAAGCAGGCTGCTCGAAATGAGCACAATAAGGAATTTAATGATGCTGTTCTTTGTTAATGCAGCTGTTAAACCTGCTGTTTTATAAATGTGAAGTGTGGGTTTTGTAACCATTATTGGATATAAATCGCTAAGACGTATTGAGTGAATTCACCACCCATGCCCAACACCGCTCCCTCTTTCCACTTATGTTTTAAAAAGCTAACTGTAATCTCTGCCACTTTCTACCTTCAACATTCTACATTTGATAGAGGAACATATATGAAGATACAAATGATTGTTCCAACCATCCATTATGTGTTGTATTTTTTTTTGGGGGGGTGGGGGTATATTTGAGCTAAATTGGGTGGACTGACTCTTCAAAAGAGATGGTGTTTTAACCTTTTTGTCCAGTGCTGTAACGTGAAGTGCAACCCCCCTCCACAAAATGTGGTGAGGGGCCCCAGAGATATCTCACAAATATTAATTGGCCTAAAGCTGAATGGGGAGTGGGGGTCCCCTGATTGGCTGCCCCCCCCCCCACCCTTGCTGCAGAGGATGCAGGGGTCTTTCATGTCTATCGATACCAGGGGATTAAAGATATGTTTTATGCTAAGAAATATGGAAGTGGTACTAACAGATTTTACATAAAATGTCTGTAGAAAATGATTACCCTAGAAAATATACTACAGTTAAAAGTAATTATAGAAGTTCTTTAAAATGTGTAAAGCGCAGTGGTAAAATGATTGACCCAAGTTTGGCCCAGGGGCGTAGCTTGGCTAGTAAGATTGGTAGTGGGGGTGGGAGGGATTTGGGGGGGTCGATGCGGGTGAAATTTAGATTTTCCAAAAATCACACTGGTACATAATGATAAAATACATTATATCACAAGCCACAAAGCAGAGCACGTGAGCGGCGATTGGGGGGCAGTGGAAAGGGAGAAGAATGCTGTTTGATAAGAGGCAATATTTAGTAAAATAACAAACATTTTTGAAGACTCTCAAAACAGAGAGGGAGACTTTTATCTGCATGTATGTAAAAATCTGACAAACACCTCACTATACCAGACCGAAATCACCTGTACCAAACTATTTACCAGAAAATACATTTGTTGGCGGGTGCAACACCTTGAACAACCCCACCTCAAGCTACGGCCCGGTTAGGCCGAACCATATGTACGCTTGAATACTGATGCAAAATGCCTGCATCAGTTCCCGTCATTGTCCTGCGGGAATAATTGAATGGTTTTTTATAATTTTAACAAACCGCTCTCACACAACCACCACTGTTTGCTGGCTGGACATGCCTGTTACTAAGAGGAAAGTTGGATAACCTCCATGAAAGAAGAATCAACGAGAAAATCAGTTCTCTGTAAATAACCTCCATACATCATTCTCCTGATATTTCAAATATGGTTACATTGCCCTAATTATTTTCCCATTAGGTTTTGTTGATGGGGATCAATTAGTCCTTCTGTTATACGGCAGAAGAGACACATGATAGTTAAAACTGAAAGCAATGTGTTTCTTTTGATGTATTTACTTTTTAATGTTCAAAATATTTTAAGAATTCAAGATAGAGAAACAAAAAGGATCTTCTATTTTGTGATCCTGTTTTCCCATTTCTTTGATATGATAAACCAGTATTAAAGTTTACTATAATTATTTGAGTTAGAATAGTATCTTACAGATGGCACAAGTAGCTTGTAGAACAGCTTTCAACCTGTTTATCATCTCCTTGATCTGGGTACAGCAAATCATAATGTGTAAGAACATTTCTGTTTGTCTTTCTTGTAATCTTTGCTACTTTATGGGCAGGAGGACATTTTAATTTCTAATTTGTGGATATCTTGTTAAGGTAATGCTTGCTGTTTAGTCCCACTAACCTGTCACAGTTCTATTCACGTATTGACTTTCCACATACATTTGTTTTACTTGGCTATCATGTTAATATAATGTAAGATTCACAGCTTTTTTGTTCGCAAAGTAAATAAAGGTGTGCAGGATAGATGTGAATGAAATACAGACCCTGTGCCAAAGATATTTACTATGCGATGTTTTCTGTGTATGTTTTTAAGTTCCCATTCATCTGAGTGTACAAACGAAAGCTGCTAATGCAGTCTGTTCAGCAAGGGGTACCTGTTCAGTTTCCAAATTATTGTAGCCCAAGTTGTTACTTTATTACGGTATTGTATTTGTAAGACAGCTGAGGACATCACATTAAGTCACCCATATATTACTAAACCCTTCCCTTAACCAAAAAAGTTGTATTGATTTTGTAAATGCTTGTTTTTTATGAACAAGCTCAATGCCTTTTTGTTAGTCAGCTTCTTGAAGTTACTGATTGTTGTTCCCTTCTTTGATTCATGGTGGCGATGGTGCACTTGGTTCACCACACAAATTTCAGTAGATGAGTAATCCTTTAGATCGTGTTGACTTTTCATCAAATTTATCTATAGAGGTACACATAAACAAATAGTGTGTACAGGGGGACGCATCGTACTGCAAGGGACAGCTTTTTTTTCAAAGCTTCTAAGATATATCTGGGTTAAGAGATATGTAGGGCAAAGGTTTAATTTTGTAAGTATTGGAGCATAGTCGGAGAGAAAAATGTTGGTATCCTCAAGGGTGTTTTTTTTTTTAATAATGGTGGTTCTTGTTGATTTATATTTTATGGGAAGACAGGAAGGACAGGGTTCTTCTTCATCAGTGTTTTCGTTTTATTTCAGCAAATGTTGTGGGGTCTCCTTGCCACATGATTCCAAATTTAAAGTATTAATGTTAAAGGATGGGTCCCTAGTCCTGAAATCTCTTCTTTTTCATTCGTATTATTTTGCCTTAATCGTGGTTGAAATATAGCTAGTGTCCCACTCACTTTAAATTTCATTTCTTTTTTGCTGCTTTTTATATCATATTGGCTTGTGTGTGTTCTAAGAAGTGCATTAGGACAGTACTGGGTGTGGGTGCTGCTGGGAGTCTAACTGAGGACACCGATGGTGGCTTGTTGGATGTTTATTAGTTCATTAGTTTGAAGGTCTAGCCATTAAGGCAGAACATTTGTTAGGAAGACTATGACCTTGTGTTTTTTCTTGCCTTGCTGTATGCTATATAGCCTTAGGTTATTTCCCCTTTTCCTGTTTTCCAATTCTTAATGTTCTTCCTAAAGCTGTTTCGGAAGCATTTTAGTCTACTGATTCCCACTTCATTGCTAAAGATCTTCTTATCCTGGTTCTAAATGTTATCTTCAATTATGTGCAGCTTGATGCATATGATGAATGGTTTGAGTGATTTAACTTGGGCTACGACTGCAGCCAGCTTTGGATCCACATTTTATTTTATTTGCTAGAGCAGATCATTTTGCTGGCCTTTTGCTGTTAGAATTGAGGGTTTTGTAGCGCTCTTTCTTAACAGAGGATTTTCTGACAGGTCTAGGAGATATAGGTCTTTCATCTTATGTTTTTTCGAGGCTGTTATTTTCCATTTCCTATGCTTGGTGTTAAATGGGTGAGAAAGAGGGTAAATGTAGTATGACAAGAGGTACGTTGATCTAGTGACAAGTCTTGGGAGTGAGACCTGATGTGAGACTCCGTGCATAGAGACTGGAAACAACTGTAATAGAAACTACAGTTCTATAAATGGAACTCCTCTGTAGGGCAGTTTTCTTTCCCTGGATTTGGATAATTGTAAAGAATTGCAGTTCTACTAATTTAATATCCTCTATGGTTTGATGGGGTTTCTAACCACTCTGCTGTCTGACACTACGCATATTAGCACACAAGCAAGGTTAATGTTTTTTAATGAAATGATTTATTCATACAGTTTGTAAGTTGTGGTGTTTAGCTGTCTTCCACGGTTTTCCCTCTGCCCTTTGCTGCAACTCCTCCACTTCACAGTTTTACTCTCTTCATTTTTAATTTAGGCTTCCCTGAGAACATAATTGTTCAGCTTTATTTTTGTTCATTTTACCACTAAAAAGAAGAAAAGGAACACAAACTTTTCAAGTTTAAAATGAGCATAATACAAAGAAATGCATTTGCTTTGGAGATCCAAGGAACCCAAAGACCTCAAACACATACATAGTGTCATCTTGACGGGAACAAAGATTGAAAGCGTTTAAGCCTGTATATTACATGCAAGAAAACATTCAAAATCAATCAAAATGTTTTCTGTCGGCATTTAGCAACATTAAATTAGTACGCTCCAGACGGGTCCGTTTTTTTTTATAAGCTAAATGTATTTATTTTATTTTATTGCCTTGTTTTTATAGGCATTACATAATTCTCACTCTTTCATGCAGCCACTTCAAATCGTTTGAAATAGGGAACGAAGTAACAGGATAATTTCATGCATAAGGATAAGTATTTGGCTATAGATTATGCAGATTTTGTCCTTTTTCTCACAGATGTTGGCTTCACCGATTTTATCAAATCTTTCTGCTCATGTGGCATGCCTTTTTAGGAGTTAAATTCTTCAGTCGATGCTAGTTTTCTCGGAGGATCACTGGTGAAGAGGTAGACCTGAATTTAAGAATTACACTACAGAAGTCTTTTTTTTTTTAAATTCTTTTTTTTTACTCCATTTGCCACTAATCCAGTATTGGGAATTTATGAGGTTTCTCTAGTATTTGTTTTGCAGGTGAAGTAATGTGGATGCACTAAGGCATATGTTGTGGAATTATCTGAGGGCATTTCCCTTTTCACTTTGACATGTTTGATCTAATGATTTAGCAACGGACCTTTAATTTATTTTATACCCAAAGCCCCCTCACTAAATTAAATGATGGTTCTCATTAGTTATTGTTGGCTAACATTATATTTGCTCTTCAGCCATTGATTCTAGCCATAAAGAAAATTCTCTGGATTTGGGAAACTTGTACCCACCCTAACTAGATAATTTGAATCTGGACATGACATTGTTCTCAGAGAAGGATAACATTTACTTCAGAAAGATGGGGTTGAGGAGAAATTTTAAAGTGTGTGGTTAATCTTCGTAGAGATGCTTTAATATTAGCAAAGGCGCTGTTATAAATGTCAGTCATGCTTTCCTTCAGCAGAATGTATACTGTTGATATTGTTAATACGACAAAGTTGTTTTAAACCTGCTAGCCGCTACAAGTCTTTGCTTTTTTGTTGAAGTAGGCATTCGTTTATTTTTTTAGTCCATATTTTTTGGTGTCTGAATTTTTATAATCTTAGGAAATGTATTCAGAATGTTCTATCTGCAGGGCAAAAAGTTAGGTAAGATCGGTGGAATTACAAATGAGAAAAGTCAGCAGAAATGTTTCATATTTTACCAATATTCACCTATAACAGTTTCTATAATAATAATTCCTATTGCTTCTTTTCTTCTCAGTCTAAAGTCTGAACTTACACCTAACACAAAGTTGCGTTAAAATCATCATTTTAAAATCATTAAAAGTTATTTTTTAATAGGAAGCTGCAATGTCGACTGACAAAAGTGATCTTAAAGCTGAACTTGAGCGAAAAAAGCAACGCCTTGCTCAAATAAGGGAGGAAAAGAAAAGGAAAGAAGAAGAAAGGAAAAAGAAAGAGGTGAGATTGGTGGAGTAATGCTCCTGGTACTAAGACCGTGATGTATGAAGCTGTCTTTGAAGTTTCTAGTAGATGTTTGTGTGATACCTTAAAATCGGGTTGCATGAGACATTCTAATGTTTAAGATTTGGACAGATCACTGTGAAGAAAAAGATGCAAGAAGTTGTTTTCATAGTTGAGATGGGGCACTCCTAGAGTGTTTATAAATGTTTATACTTTACTATGAGCATTTATCCATTTTGTAGACGCTAATGATGCACAGTACAAAACCCATGAACACATTTGCTATTTGACCGCATTGTACTGTATTAGCAGGAATACACAGTGGCCGCTTTGCAAGCTATTTGTGTGTGCAATTTTTGTTTATACACACCATGTGCATAAACAAAATGTTGCGCGTGTAATTGTTCTTTTATATGCATAGCTTTTATAAAAGTACACCACAAAAGGTAGGAAATGCACACCTTACAAGCAAAGAAGTAAATCCATTTTTAGGATGGAATTGGGATTGGAACACCACCAAATGGGTAGACGAGATATGGATTTCTCCATATTTTCACCATCAAAAAATGTTGGCAAGTTCTTTGATTTGCCAGAGTTTACCTTGAGAGGATAGACGTGTATATTTGCATGTGCAAATTTAATTCCCAAAGGTTTTCCATGATTATGCCAGATAACCTGTGCCTGGAATTCCAGGTATACATCTGGGAAATTTTATGAATTCTTCTGAATCTGAAACTACTCATCAGATGTTGTAAACCTGTGGGTGCAGCATCATGACTTTCTTTTAGTATCAGGCTCTTAATATCAGGGAAACTGTGAATAAAGAATCAAGTATATTGTCCACTTCAAAAGTCATTCCACATCTTAATCGTATGGCAAAATAATGAAGTGGGAAACAACCAGTGTAACAGGTGATAGTAGCATTTCGCCGGAAAATCTGCACACCACTATGGTCTCTGACGAAATTTTATGAGGAATTTCCCCCCAGGATCTAGGAGGCATGGCTAGAAGCTATGCACACACTTATTCAGTTTGCTTACAAAATTAATACTATGTGTAAATAATTTAGTGCATTGGTTCTAATGTCAATGCTCTTAAGCAGAAGATCCTAAACTGGAGATCATGGTGCCATGCTTACACCACAGCCAGAAGCAAGAAGACACTAGTGAGTAACAATATTAAGAAATGCCACTGCTGAGTGAACATCTTTGCCAACAATAATATTGCATAGGACAAACATCAGTAAGTTGTGTGGCAAGTCATGCCAGGTACAAGAAAAAGAGCATGTGTGCTACTCCCAAACGTGACCCAGCCCATTAAGATAGCATGTGTGTAAATATGTGGACTACAGCAAAATGGGCAAAGGTATAACCATCCCCATTAACCTTGCCCACAGAACACCCCATTTACAATGTGATGGAAGATGCAGGAGGAGTTATGCAGAAAATCTTGAGCAACTCCTTGAGGTGGGATATGATAAGCAATGACACATGATTTGTGTGTGATGAAGCTTACAATTTTAGCCATTACGTGCATGTAACGCATACTTACAATATAAGTCGATGTTTATTAGTTTGTGATGACTAGCTGGTGAATTTGTCTCTGCTTCTGTGTTCCTGCTCCATGTTACATTATGTGTTAGAGGCTTCCTGCAATGAAAAATGGGGAACTCAAAGACACTCGCATATGATTGAACCATGAGCATGTATCTCTTCCAAATGAGATCTCACTATATCAATTTAGATTTGAAAAGAATAGATCCTTTTGACTGATCTACCCTTTTATACTAATATCTTTCTATTGTTTCTTTAAATATCCATAGTGCATGACTATCTAGTTATCAGTAAAAATAAATACATTTGTTGTATCAGAATTGTTATCTGAAGCAATAAATGCTCTAATTTAAAACCACCTAGCAGAGGTGAGAGAAAAAACTGAAAAGGGGCTTTGAAAATTCCGATCCTAACTTGTTCACCCTCACTTCTATCCAGTTTAACTTTTGAAAATATATGAGTCCCAGGACCCGACCATGGCACATAAAGAGCTTCCAATTTAGCATGATGTTTATCTGTTCATAGACCTCTAAAAATTCTTACCCTATTTTAACAAGTTCTATTTGGTTTAAATGTACCACACTCCACTGTAGCAAGCTTTAAACTGTTAATCAGGTTTCTCATTACCATACTTTGTCACCTCAGCATTTTTTTTAATCTACAGCATGGTGAAATTGTGCTTTTTTTATTGCCCTAAGATTGTTGGCCTTCAAACGTCTAGGGTAGATTTTAAAGTCTGGTTCAGTACCTTATCTCACCTGCACCACTTACCAACGTTAGCAATTACAAACCTACACCTTTTTATTGAACTATATTATAGTAGATAACAAAGCTTCTGTTGTAAATGTTTGTCATCAAACTCGCAAAAGGTTATTGGTTGGAAAGCTACCCTGAGAGATTGGCAGTGGTTAGGCATATTGCAAGCATTCCTTCCACCACCTTTTGTGTGCATGATGTAATGCTGTATGCTCAGATGTGGGTCGAATTCTCATTGTGCAATTGGAACCAAGCTACATCCTACTGAAGAGACCCAATTGGGGTGAAACTATGCTTGGGTTGTTTGTGTTCCAGTCCAGAGAGGACTAATCAACAGATAGAGAATAATACAATTTTCACTAGTGTTAAACCACCCCTCCTTTAACCCCATTAAAGTGCAGGGCAGAATCCTATTGTCAGCTTGACTTCTTCTGCTCAAGCAATGGATTGCCAAATTGATTTGAGTATGGGAGGTCCAAGGGATGTGGAAGACCATTGAGGCCTTCAACACATTCAGTGGCTGAAAGTTTCTGAAATCCTGTGAGCACTAAACGGGTTTACTGGCTGAGGAGGGTGAAACCCTTCGCAAACAGTACCCTCAATCCTCATCAGGGTGTACCACTGTAAGTCACTAAATTAACCTATGCTTAACCCTATGGTAGCTTGGCATAAAAGCAGTCCGCCTTAACTTAAAGGCAATGTGTAAAGTATTTATGCAGCACTTAAACAGTAATAAAGTTGAAACCCAACATAGGAACACTTTCACCCCAATTTAAATAAAATAGAGTCAAATGCAATAAACGTTTTGATGCAAAAACAATAAATAATCAGTAGAACCAGAGTTATGAATTTGTTATCATTTTAGTCAAATCTAGCACCTAAAAGATCCATTTTGGGGCATCTAGCTGCGTGAGACTGTGGCAAAGTCAAACGTTCTAGCCAACTACGATGGAGCCCGGTTGTCTACACAAAGTGGATTGTGCCCAGTCACTGCTTACCGTCGTACTTAGAAGAATTTTTGATTTTTGTGGAAAAATGTCTAAGAAGGTAAAGTTCAGCTGGGCAAAGCAGCTTGTGTCAGAGGAAGAGGTGTTTTGCTGTCGGGAAGCCACTGAATGAAGTTGTGGTGAAGATTTCTATATTTGGACTTAGTCTCTTTTTGCTCCCGTGGGACGAAGCTGCATGCTGTATCCGATGAGGGCTCCAGGAGGTTGGGGTACCCTTCCGGAGAAGAGCCGCTGAACAGGATTTCCTGCTGTTGAGAAGTATGTGCAAAAACAACAAGGTGATGAATGGAATGCTTGAATTAATCTGTCACTGGCAGTCGCTCTAGCCACCCAAGTTTGAACCCAGCCATATACAAATCAATCTTTACCCTGCTTCTCATGGAAACAGTCCACATCGAACTGCTAGGCTAGGTCTTCCCTGAACCGGAACACTAAAAGCCCAGGACCGGTTTTACCCTTATTAGGGCTCTTTAGCCAAGTATAGCTGGGTTCCAGTGGCACAGTGAACTCGGGACCCACATCTGGGCATACCTGGCACACTTAGAGCATCAAATGAAAAAACAACAAGGTGATGAATTAAATGCTTAAATTAATCTCCGCCACTGGAAATCCCTCAGGTCCACATCCCAATCCATTCTTTTTCATCCATTAGACATTTAGGAGTATACACCACTGTTCTGTCATACCAATGCCCAATTTATCATATTTGGCCTGCCAGAGAAGGGCTTCAAACCTCAGCAGCTACCCTGAGTAAGTGAGTATGATTCAGGAATCTCAGAGCATATGCAGAATCAGGTCCTGTCCCCCCTGCCTCCACCACCTCCTCCAGACAGGTTCAAGGATGTTAAACCACAGGATGGCAGCACTTGGATGTACTAGTATGGCATTGGCTGAGGAGACGTAAGAAATTACCCGGACAATATGAAACCATCTTACACACTTCTGTACATTACTATCAATTGCAAGTAAAGATAGGTATGTGTAGTTTTGAAGACAGCCACAGTCATATTCCTGTATGTTGCAGCATTTTATTGTGTTTATGGTTCCTGGTGTTCTGATGGATTACTGTCATGTTTCAGTGGCATGGGGACGTGGTGCTCAAAACCCACCTGTACCAAGATTAGTGCAGTTACTAAACGTCTTGCAGAGTGTGCAGGCTAACCTCCCCAAATATTACCTTTGGACGAGCCTTTATGTACATGAGCTCCTTCAGTACAAGAGCACTTAAGTGAGTTACTCAAAGTACAGGGGTCATCACAGGCACCTTTGAGAAGGCTAAAGCTGGTTACACATTCCATGCTGATCATGAATGTGTTTGAGAAAACTATGGTTACTCACAAAAACATTATTTGAAGAAGCTTTCTAGGTTGTAATGTAAATTTGGGATTATCATTCCCTTTTGAAGATGTTGTGACTCCACTTTCTGTAAGGGTGAAATTGCCTCAGTCTATAAATGCCATACATTTGTTCTTGTATCATAACTGAAGCCAATGTTTTGCAAAGGCATATCTTTTTCTTAGTGCACATATAATGAACATATAATGCATCAAAATTTAGATGCAATAATTGTCAGAAACCAATTGCCTTATTTGGTAGCTTGGAAGAGGTTTGGTCTTGATGAGCATTTACGGGAACACAATTCTAATCTCCATTCTTCATGTTTCTTACATTCATTTTATACATCACAACCTGTCCAAAACCTAGAACTCTGCTGCTGAGGTGATGGTTAAGGACGGGGCCCTCTAGGGCCCCATGGGTTAAATATATATACAACCACCTGCTATGCCTTCCCAAATGAAGAGTCGGTCAGACAGAGAATACAAACAATCATTTATTACCAATACTCTGCAGCGGAGTCAGTCATGACCTGCACCCTATGATGACCGGAGAGGGACTGCCTCTTCCAGGCATAGGAATAGCAATTATACATTTCAGCAGGAGCACAAGACTCACCCACCCAGTAACTTTCCACGGAAAGCAGCAAGAGACAAAGAGGGGCACACAAGGATGAGCCAAGAGTCTAAGGCCGGGTAGTACAGCGAGGCCCAACCTTAGGAGAAAATGCGCCCCAGTAGCTTTCTGCTGAAGCAAGCAGTACATAAACATTCAGTCAAAGTCTAATATGGATTGCGAAATACAAAATGGAGTCACACAAGCTAACTAAAGCCTCCATGCTGCGAGGATAACTCAGTGGGTTGCATAACGTGAATACAAATTGCGTCTATTTAGCCACATATTGCTAACCTAACATAATAAATGCATTGCTGGAAAGGGGATTTCAAATCTAAAAGACCCTCCTTTAAGCATATGTGGCTAAAAACTTTATTGCTATCCGGCAGGGTCTTTACAATTCTAAATGAGAAGAAAGAAAATGCATGGTCACTCCAAACGCAAAGGGAAACAAGACAGTACAGGTATATCAACATGCATATAATCTGGGTGAACGGCACCCTCCTTTTCAGCTGATCTAGGTGTATACCCTCGGTGTACTACTATGTTTCTCAACACTATGTCATAGTCAGACTGTAGTAAAAATATTCAAATGTTCATTATTATGAAGCATGTAAACTATAAAAGACATATTGACCTACGATAGATGTACATCAACGCTCAACAATCCTATCTCCTTCTGAAATATGATCTCAGCACCTGTACTGTATGGATGTCCTTTCCTTAGCAGTTCATGTACTTGCGCAGTAAATGCAACAAACTGAGAGACCGTGTATACAAGGGTCTATTTGTCGACTCACATATTTTATATTATACCTGATGATGGGCACAATTTGTAGATGTGGCAGCAAATACAATGGATACAAAATAAACTGTCATACTACCTATCATGGCAGGTCTCCACCAAATATACACATTCTTTTGTAGGGCATGAATCACTAAATGCATTATTGAGGACTGGAGAACTGAATCGAAGGTACACCAATCTGAACAACCGTATTATCACGTTGTGTCCTCCAATGCTCTCCTAAGTGAGGGGCCAAAGTGATAAGCATGTTCACAAGGGCACTTGGAGTACACAGGATACCTTTCGTTCATGGAGCGGGAATATTCCTAACGCTATTATAGGGCTCTTTTCCTCATCAATTTGGGGAACAAACAGATACATGGTAATTGGGAGAGAAAGGCAACATAAGTGGAATTGGAGGCCAGGGAACAAAAGGATGGGCAAAAAACTCTTCTTTCCAGTGTCTTTCAGAGAGCCATCACTGGTAGGCTCTTATTGTTCATCTCGCATAGGCGATTTTGAGCACTGGCGGTGGAGCTGCGCGTCCGGCTCGGATCCAGATCCCACATTGCCGGGCAAGGTTTTTTTATTACCAAAACCAGTCCCTTTACCCCGTTTGTTGACTGTCCAAACAATGCACCAAACTCTCTTCCTCTACTCTATCGCTGGTACCTTAGACAGGGTACCCGCACCCTTTTCTTCATCCATGATGTCCATCCCTACTAACCCTATTCTGCCTCGGTGTACTGTTCCTCTGTTGGGCAGATATCATACCCTACACAAATGGGGTTAAAGGAAGAAGGGGGTCAGACTCGAGATGGACCAAGGGGCAGAGGGTCAAAAACAGGTGAGCCCATCGGCTAGGCTCAATGGGCGGAGACTGAGGCACAAGTAGACCAACAGATCGGGGGTCCTTGATAGCCCTTCTCTCTCTTTCTCCTTCTCTGTGGTACTGCCTCATCCAGCATGTCTTTGCTCTGCAGCTCCTCCTTGGTCGTATTCATAGGTGTTCCATAACGAGCAGCCAGCTGTGCATCACGTCCAACCCCTCTTCCCTCCCCTCCCCCCCCCCCCCCCCCCCCAACAATGACTGAAGGGCATCCCGGACCTATTAGCGAGTAAAAAAAGAACTTTTAGTGAACTGGAAAGGGTAAAACGTTACACATTTTATTTTTGTCTCCCAATCTCAAGCAGCTGAGGAAGCCTTTATTCATTTACTAAGCTCTGACGGGAAAAAAGAAAAGCAATACGGACGTACTCTGAATCCTTGCATCTGTGTATTCCTATATTATTCATCTGAAGAACCTCTAAAAGAGAATTTCAAAGCAACGGCTCTTTTGTGTTTCTTGTCTTAGCAAGATTGTGTTCAATATGTCATAGAGATCACAATACAGCTTCTACTTTGTGAACCTTTGCTGCTCTGCATGTCTGCAGACACCTCTAGAATTTGCCAACATAAGTATTGCATTTTTTTACCATGCTTACACGTTATAGTTGTGGCAGGAAATTTTTGAATTGCTAATTATATAATCTGCCAAATTAAGCATAATGTAGCAAGTACATGAATTCTCCAGAAAAACTTGTTATTCCAAACAAGCTCCTGTAGGGCTACGTGCTCTTCAAACTGTTCACCACTAAAATGTGTGATGTGCCATTACCGGGGGCATATATGCACCCTTCCTAGAATTGTGCACCATATGCATCATACAGTACACAGGCTGAGCAATGTCCCATCCTGACCATGTGCCTTACTTTCAACTTAGACATCTTGACTTCAGTACCCACCCAGCAGGACCTACTACAAACATTATTTTATTTCTTTTTAATCATTTTCTGCAAACATTATTCTATATTTTATCCCACATCATCTGTTACAAGCCAGTTGCTCAGACTAACTAATAAAAGACTTATGATGTCTCTACAACTGTACATAGTGTTGCGATAACATGAACAATGATAGTGGTGCCTCCCCTGTCAGTCAAAAGTAATTAAGTACTATTTGTTAAATGAAAAACTAGTGTCTTTAGTTGGCAAAGGTAAGAGGTACCTTTCCTTCCAATCAACGCAAGGGGAATACGCACTTCAGACAACCCCTGCTCACCCCCTTGGGAACTTGGTACGAGTAGATAGTCTCATCCCAGAGGCAATGACGCAAGTATTTGTAGCAAGTATTTGTAGCAACACTCACAGTAACACAATAAAACACCACACAAATACACCATACCAAATGCACAGTCTGTCTCAACCATACTGAGACCAAACAGCCTATCCACATTCAGGCAGAAACACACAAATAAACTGAACAAGAAAATAGCCACTTTCTAAAAGTGTTTGTTGCAAGTAGACTCTAAAAACCATACTTACTAAGGGATATATTATCATATTCTGAGCTCAGTCCTATTGTCCATCTTATCCTATCAGCAGGACCGCCTTTCAATAGTGAAGAAGAAAAAATGATATCTTGTCACCACCAGGACACAGCACACACACCAGCACACATTAGTACATATCCCACTCTTCTCACGCACACCGCAGCACCCCTGGGGCCCTGACTAGCAGCTGTGTATCTACCAGCCCCGGCACCATCTGTGCACTTCACTAGGGGTCTACTAATAAAACCAATATGCCAATCTGGGAGAACTAAGCACAATATCCATTTACACAGAAAACACAAGCACTGTGACACTGAGCAACAGTGGCAAAATGCCCACAGCATCTGAACCAGCAAAACCAAAGTCCAGCACAGCATCAAAACAAAAACCTAAGCGGTAGAGACCAAAAAGTCAGGTAAAACCACATCAAGCATAACATGTCTAATACTTTCTAACTGTGCTGTCCCTACAACTTAGCTATGTGAATGAAACAATGAGCAAGCAACTACCCTACATTTAAGAAAAGAAAAAAAACTTTCATATGTGTCCTGTCTTCCTGCATGGCCCTAAAGACGCAGCAGAGCCTATATCTCTTACCAGCCGATGTTATTCCAAACCAAAACCCATCATCTATTCTATAAGCAATACTGCCAAAGAATGCGCTTTAGATCTGCGGCAGAAATATATTGAGCAGCAGAAGAAACAGAAAAATAGCCAGAGCAGCAGACAACTGGAGGGCCACATTTTTATTTTTCCTTTGAACTGCACACAGGTCTATAGTGGGACTATTTTAATGTACCAGCCTTCTTACTAACCATGGGCAATGAACTCCGCTCCACTAGCGGAGATTTAGTAACCACGCATTTCATTGAAAATACGGAATTCATGCAATAATTCAGATTCCATTACGTAGCGAAGTTAGCTGCTGCACCCACAACCCTTTGATAAAACAACTTTACCTTTACATGCTAAAAAGCTTATAACCAATTCACAAAAGTGTACTTTGAAAAATACCAGGCAATGAGAGAGGTGATGATTTTGGGGTCACACCTAACCTAGGGGGAGGGCAAGCAGATGCCTTGAAAACAAAGAGCATATCATGCTGAACGATTCAGTGGTGGTCCCATCCTCCTGGGACCACACCGAGCAAAGTTAGGGGCAAAAATACATTGCCAACCAAAGGCCCAGCAAAGCATTATGGGGCGAGATTCTAGAGTTTAGTGAATATTATAGTATTAGCTCTCAGCTGAGCCCGAGAGCCTGCCCCTTGAGGAATGTTTTGATATTGGATATTATAATATTCGGGATCTTGAGCAAGATGGTGTCAGTTTGAATCCGTGCCACGCATGCCGGCCATCTCGACTATCGGCTATGCAGACTGACTAACAATGTTGAAACCGCGAGGGAGCAGAACGCGAGGGCAGCAGCTCCGATTTCAAACCCGGAGAGACATCACGAAATACCTGAAACATACAGCGCCAGGCCAAGCGCCACATTCTCTTTTCTTTCATCGAACAGGGTGCAACTTTGTATCCTCAGAATTTGCTCCGGGACCAGCGAAGACAACGATAAAATCAAGTGAAAGTGGAAGCGGGACGCGAGGACAGCTGTTCTGCTTCCAAGCTCGTGGAAGCTTGAAAGTTAATTTCCCTGCTGGGAGACACACAACGCGAGGAAGAGTGAGACGTTTCTTCGCCTACCTCCGGACTGTATGCTGCAATATTTCTGTGGTGCTCGTGTCTATTCTGGGACTCCTGCCGGGGACGCTGAGCCAGAGGGAGTGCAGACCATGGGGGTTGTGCGTCTGCTCTCAAATCCTGGGAAATACGGAAGCCATCGCTGCCTGTGGGAAGTGCGTTAGGAAAAACACAGTATTTCCCCTCCTGCTGTTTGATATTGTGCCACTTTGATCCTTCGGCGCCCGGGTCCTCTCCGGGACTTCTTCCATCTATACGTGAACAGGGTCTTTGCCTGAGGATGTCGACCAGTGGCTAGGAAAACCAACAAGCCAAAGGCCACCCAGCCCAAACCAAGTAACATCGCGACTGGGGACACAGCTATGCTGGACCACTCACTTAAAGGTAAACGTGAGTCCAATTGCCTTAAACGAGTCTCAGGGAAAATCGGGGGAGGTGGGGACACTGAGGGCACTAAGGAGGGTTTTCAACCCACAATAGTAGAAATCCTTTCTGGTCCCAAGGCTCTCTCCTGCAACCCTGATACTGCTTTAGCTGGCACTTCAAGTCCTTCTTCTCCGGTTGTGCCAGAACTAGCTCATATGCCCAGAGAGGCCCGGGAGAGTTTAATCTCTAAACTGGAACTTAATCCGGGTGGCACCCAAGAAAGCGGCATTCTCACTGGAAAGGAGAATCTTTAACCACTTAACAAGCAGCAGGTAGATCGAAGCAGCATAGAGGGTTTGGAGGCCTCAGCAAGCTTTACTAACAGTTTGATTACTATCGCCCCTCTTCCTGAGGGGGCTGTCAGACATACACAAGGCTCAGGCTTAATGCCCCTCCCGGACCCTGCCTTATCGACCGCTCTACATGCAAGTTCCACCAAGCTGCTGGGAGAAGTTGCTACTGGGTCAAAACACCTAGAAACAGGCATCACGGATTACATACTCAGAGCCAAGCCCAATCCCGGTCTTAATGCCCTCTTGACCCCAGAGATCAGTGGGGAACACTTCTACTCTGTCTCAGACGGCTCTTAATCATCTTCTGATGGAGATCAAATCAGCTCCAGTGAAAATATTAGTGCTGATCTCTCTAAAAATACAGGGACGGTACAACGCCAGAAGAAAAGTAGAAATCCTAAGAGGCGCAGACAACTAAAATGGGACTGTTCAGACTCACAAATGGCCTTTCCCCCATGCGACGAAGGTGAGCAGGTGTCAATTTGGAAAAATGCCAAATCAACAATAACAATCTGCGACTTCTAGGTATCCCGGAAGGAGTCGAAGGAGAGCACTCAAGGCACTACATTGTACAACTGCTACGCAAATCCTTCCCAGCTCAAACAAACTGGAACTGGGACTATGAAGTCCAGCGAGCGCACAGATTCCCCTTCAAAATAAAACCGAGTCGAAGTGGCAGTAGTCCTTCCCATGGAAAGCCTACAACTTTCTTAGTGTTCTTTGGGAACTTCCTCCTTAGACAGCTTGTGTATGACCAGGCCCGTCCGAATTCACCAAAGGGTGCTAATGGTGTGATGTTTTTCACCAAACTGGACTTTTGCCATACAACGGTAGAGCGCAGATGGCACCTGCGCCAATTAATCACCCCATTTCAACAGTTAGGAGCCCAAGTGTTTTTAATTAATCCTGCGAGCCTAAAAGTTATTCTGAATGGGTCCAAACGAATCTTCATGTCCGAGGTCAAGGCAGGGGAATATCTGGGGGAGATTAAGGCAAAAAAAGGATAGAAAGTAAAGGCCAGAGGGGGGGAAATAAAAAAAATTACCAGCAGAAGTGTAACCTGATAAGCCATGAAATTAACTCTACTTCAATGGTACATCTCCCTCTTAGTACACTTGTTTGATGGGGAAGGTACCCACAGGCTATATTTGTTGGTATAATTTGATTTCTCTTTGCTTTTGGGTGGTCCATCCCTTTGGACTCAATAAGGGAAGAAAAAAAAAGGAAACATTTTTTTTTAGGTTTAATAGTCCAAGGCCGATAATCCCACCTGTTAAATTTAAGGCGTGGCCTAGCGGCGAGGCACACTAACTGATAACCATCATTCAGGGTCTCCCTGATTGCTCCATCTAGGGGGAGAGGGGAGGGTAGGAAGGGGGTGGTCACAAAGTGGTGGTGGTGGGGTTCACGATAGTGGCAAATGTAATATTGGTTGGTGAAATCAAAAACAAAAAAAACAGAAGGGTAGGATACAAAACAAAAGAATACAAAATAGGAAAGGGGAAACAAATGTACAAACAAGTAAAATACTAGAATATTGTGGGATACACCAAATGCATGACGTTGCAAGATGTACACCTAAGAGAGAAGTAAAAGGAAAATAAAAAAAAGTCAAACAATATGAATAATCAATGCTCCTTAAAAATTGTATCTGTTAACATCTGCAGTTTAAAAGATGCCCTAAAAAGACAAAGTAGCTCAGGGTCTACGTGTTTTAGGAGCTGAAGTTATTACCCTACAGCAAACACATGTGGAAGGATCCCAGAAGCACCTATTAAACTCATTAGGGTATAGGGTCATTGGGGGAACCTCCCAGGGGGCAAAGACAAGAGGGGTTGGAGTTCTGGTTCAAAATAGACACCCATTGACTACCAGTAGGGTGAAATCTGAATCCCTAGGCAGGCGGGTTATCGCAAAATGCCATCTCCCCCCCCCCTAATTTGGTCTTTACACTGTGCTCCATATATGGGAGCAATACTGACGACCCTGGGGTCAAAAACTGGATTTCGGGCGAACTTACCCACTGGCCTCTACCACTGGTAATTTCTGGGGATCTAAACATCAACCTACCGAGTAACTGGAAAGCAACCGTTCACTGGCCTTATACAGGAAGGAAGTCTAAGGTCCATCAGGCCCTACTCAACCTAATACAAAACATTGCCTCAGTGATGTCTGGGCCACTTTCAAATGAACTCATCTGGGGAATACTTACATCTCACATCTCTCCCTTGCTAGATTAGATTATTTTCTTGTGTCTTCTTCAATACTCCAAAATTGCTCTATTGAGATCTTCCCACGATTCATGTCGGATCATAATCCTCTTATTTTGAGCATCAGTGGGTTAGGGATTAGGGGGGATACCTCAAACTGGAGTTTTGAAAAAGCCCTATTGTACGATGAGGGCTACCGACAACAGATACAGGGGTTGATCAAAGAGTTTTTGGAAATCAATATAGGATCAGCAGCAGTGAGAACCGTATGGGACACTATGAAGGGGGCATTCGAGGCGAGACCTTGCGGTACTCCATAAGAAAGAACAAAAAAGATAAAGCACAGCTAGCAAGGGCACACGACAAGATAAAAAAAGCAGAATAAAAACTAATTTTAGCAGTCAAATTGGGTACTGAAATAGAACATGCAGAAATAGGTTCTATATTTGCTGAGAAAACCGCTAGGAAATGGGCTTCTGCTGAGGAAATAATATATGAATGTGGTGATAACATCGGCCATCAATTTGCTCTCAGAATTAGACAACAGGTGTCTGCTGGCGAAATTCTGTCAATCCAGCTCAACTTTGGCGAGATCACAAAGGATGCAATTAAGATCTGTAATGCATTCCGTGAGTTTTACCAGAATCTTTATTCTGAAGACAATACAGGGCCCTTAGAACTGAGAGAAGATGAAAGTCTGAAATATCTAGACCAGATCACCCTGGCGGCACTTAGTCCTGAAGATCATGACCAACTGGAGGAATCTCCTAGATGGGATGAGATAGCTAAAGCCCTGGCAAGTCTTCCGGATGGGAAATCGGCTGGTGCAGACCACATACCGGTGGAGTTTTATATAATATTTGCCCCTCAGATAAAAACTCTCCTTACTTTACTGGTAGCCTCTATTTTTAATGGTGCACCCCCTCTGGATTCTTGGTCAAATGCCAAGATAGTAATATTTCCAAAAAAAGAAAAATCTCCTCTAGAAATGGGATCATAACGACCAATAACCCTAATTAACTGTGACTCTAAGATATATGCCAAAATATTCGCAATTATACTATCTACGAGAATAGAGTCTCTGGTATCACAGTGGCAACACGGGTTCATCTCTAAAAAGAGTATGACAGAGCATATCCGTAGAGCAATCACCCTACTGGACGCAGCTCAAGTAACAGGAGACCCGATCTCATTAATTCTACTTGACGCTGAGAAAGCGTTTGATCGGGTCTCCTGGCTATTTCTTTGGGCTGTCATGAGAAAAATTCACTTTGAATCTAAGGCAATACAAGCCATACAAGCTCTCTACAGTAATCCCACAGCAAACATATTAGTTAATGGGATACTGACGGAACCAATTAAAATCTCACGAGGGACCCGCCAAGGCTGTCCGTGCTCACCTCTACTCTTCGCTCTCTATATATAGATCCTTTTATAAAGGCTATAGAAAACAGTCAATCTATTTGAGCGGTGAGCAGATTTGGGTTAGACACTAAAATCATGGCTTAGGCCGATGACCTGGCAGTGGTTACCCCTGACCCTGCGAGCACCATTAATGCTCTAGAACTAGAGGCCAACAAATATGGGAAAATGTCAGGCTACCCCTTTACCAAGGCAAAACGCAGATTATTAACAACAGCCAAATTGACTGGACAGATGCCAGGGGGTTACAGTCCGTGAAATACCTGGGGGTTACTCTAACTGCTGATATTGACCTAATATTAGAGAGAAACCTGACCCCGTTGGCTACTTTTAAGTGCACGTTCGGCTGAAACCGAACGTGCACTTAAACGACTAAATAACTTGCATCTAACCATCATAGGGAGATGCAATGTTATCAAAATTACCAATTTTCCTATGCTATTGTATTTCTTTAGGGCCATCCCCCTGGAGATGAGCAAAGCATTGTTACAGAAATTTGATCTTATTTTTTCCCAATTTATCTGGGCATATTCTCGGCCAAGGCGAGCTTTTAAACTGCTTTCTCTTCCCCGAGAGAGGGGCGACTGGGCGCTACCTAACCTGAGATTTCATTACTGGGCCTCGGCTATGCAATATAGCGCAGAACTGCTTCAAGAACACTTATTTACCTCAATTATAGGCCTACCATCACCCTATCAATTGCTTCTGGGGAAGAGACCCATGGGTGCCTCTGGAGGCAGCTCTCCTTCGGATACTACAAACTGGCAAGATTTAAGACCTTATTGAGCGTCTAAAAAATCTTCTCCAACATACGGAAAACTTTTGGACTGGGTAACCTAAACTATTACTCCCCTCTTAATGATAACCCTAATCTACCATCGATATTTGGGACTTCTTATATACACGAATGGCACCAAGCAGGTATACTAAAAATGAGAGACTTGATAACCACTGATGGTATTAAATCCTTCTATGCATTAAAAACTGAATTTCTTCTGGGGGAACATCAGTCCTTTAAATATATGGCTATGAGAGACTTTTTGACCCGTAAGACCAGAGGGACAGCTGGCTTTTCTAGGGTAGACCTGATTGATAAATTAAACTCCACCCTGCCCAGGATCGGATACATATATACTAAATTAGTCAGTTTAATGCCTGACGATATGCTTGACTTTTGAATGCAATGGCTCAGTATAACCATTAACAAGGGTGAATGCCTATATATGCATAAGAAGGGAAAAATATTGAAATTCGGAAATTAATTTGAAAAATCATGTTTACTTGTGGCAAGTAACTTTCTCCACTTCAGGACAAGGCTTGACCCCTAAAATGTAATGATTGTTACAAGAAAGCTTTGGAAGGAGGATGTGCCTTAACAGTCCTTACTGCTAAAAGGGGGGAACGTTCGTCAACCATTAATCTGACATGAAAATTTCAAAAAACAGAAATGACATTTTAGTCTTTTACATAACCAAATCAACCCAAAGCAAATAAATATAATTAGAAAAAAACAAGGAAGTAGAGATTTTGCATTTATTTAGCACCTCAAATCAATATAATACATGGAAAGACACTGAAAAAAGGATAGGAAGAAGGGGGAACAGGGAGAAGAGAAGACAATGAGAAAAATTGGGCATAATCGACAAAGCAAAGCATACATCCTGTGGTTTGAAACATTTTCAGTCACAGTTCTAATTCTGATCCATGGTTCTTGAGAAAATGTCCTCACGGCCTACTAGACACAAATGTAACTTACTAACTGCCCATCCCCAGGGGCAAAACACCATGCTTTTCCAGGTTAACCTAAACCAACTCTTGCAACTCCATGTTAAGGAAATAGTTCCACTAAAAGCAAAAGATGCACTTTAAAAATGAAAACATATGTGCAGATAAGCCCACCAAGGCCTGGATTACCTAAAGTGCACATTTTCCTCATTTGCACCACGGTGCACCTTTAAACAGGTGCGCCTGACACAAATTGAGAAAATGCAGATTACTTTGAAGAATGAACCCAGCTGCAAACATACGCTGCACCATCCAAGTAAAATACTGTTTAAAAGCTGCTTCGTATTTCACAGTACGATCCACTTGCAAGCGTGTGCTGTGTGACTGCACCCGCTGCAGGAGGATGTCTGGGGGCTTCTTGGGACCCCCGTTCACTCCTCAAGAGGGCTGCCCTCAGAGGGCGCACTTACTTTTTCAGTACATCTCCTAAGGACATGTTCCCCTCTGCACCTGTGTCTGTAATATGGCCTCAGTGCAGAGTCAAAGTGATTCTCTCATTTGCATGGGGCCACACATCCATTCAAATGAGGGAACACCTTCTGACAATAGCACTGATGCTACATGTGCACCAGCCCTATCAGTGTTACAGAAGAGGCCGCACAAGCATCTGCGGCTCCTTTATTAATGGAGTGCCTCGGGGTGCACATATCTGTTGTTTCCCCAGGGGCACTTTCTGTAATACGTCCACAGAAAGTAGACTCGTTGGCTAGTTTAAGGAATTCTTTCCTGGTGTATCCTCACTAAATGAATCAAAGGGTTTTAAGGTGATATCTTTTGGGGAACCTCTGTTTTTCTTTTATCACTGTGGTGGTATTGGACTTGTTTCCTCCCGCGCCAATCACATTTCTCTGGCGTGGAGTGGATCCTCATTTTCCACACCTTATTGAAGGTCATTCCATCCAAAGTTTTGCAGTATTTGTTGGTTGTATGAAGATGTATCACACACAATTACATAACCTAGATTGACATAAGCAGATATTGAGTACAGGAAATGTTGGCAATAATGTATTACATGATCTTTATCCTTCAGCATCCTAAACTGTGTTGTGTTTTAAAAAGACTGATGCGCAGCTGAAGACTGAACCAGTTCAAGAAGATTCTGATCTTGATCGTAAACGGCGCGAGACAGAGGCCCTGCTGCAGAGCATTGGCATATCACCAGAACCACCACTAGGTACTAGACATTTATACCACATATTTATCTCTAGCATGTAACTATCATATAAGCCGTATTTAATAGTATTTAATTGTTATATGCTTCTTGTTTCACTAGTGATATCACTACACAGTATGGAAGGATGCTAATACACAAGTAATTGCATATATGTCAATAGTTACAGTGATGTCTACAAAGTTCATCTTTTTGGTGTTGTGAGTTGGATATGTGACAACTTTGTTCTAATGGTTGAGCTTTATAGGTTAAGATGGACAGTCTCGTGCTGTGATCTAAGGAGAGGTGCAGGGTTTGGAAGAATAATTAAAAAGGTAGATTTCCAGATTTTTACTAGATGCTAGAATGATTCAACTCTTGGCCTCAGTTGATGGTGAATTGCCCTGTAGTGTAGTTGAATGCTGGATGCTGATGCATGCAGTGATCTTCGAGCAATGAATTCCAATCCTGGTACGATCAAATGATCCTTTCAATATTGGTAAATTGAGTGCCATTAAAAAATGGGTACTAGTAGCACCTTTTATTTACAGCACTCAAACACAGGAGAAGTATGGTAAGAAGCACTATGTCAGAAGCCAGCTATTGATAGTAAATTAAGCTGTTTTGTGCAGAGGAGTAGGCGTACATGTGAGCTGATTTTTGTTCAGTAGCATCTGCTTGTGAGTATATGGCTTCGCAGACTATAGGGTATTTAATTGGTAAGCCATGTGGTTGACACATTTCATGGGAGCATAGACTGTTTCATACCCGCTATGTCAAATCGTGCCGTGATTAGAACAACTTTTGACACAAACCCGACAGTTACAAGATTTACATTTTATTTTATCACACTTAGGGTGCAATAATCGTGGAAAACAATGAAAATCATATTAAAACCCATCAAAAGAAAAAAAAAATATTGTTAGTGTCACATTCTCTGGGCTAGATAATGGGGGAAAAAACACCAAAGCTAATAACAGGAATGAAGGGATACGATAGTGTGGCATTGAAACCACTTCAATGGCAATGTATTTTGTCACCACATGGGGCTAAGGTGATAAATCTGAACATTGGGTGATATCCATGACAAAGTTGCTTGCTGATTCTTTATGTCCCATTACTTAATAAAAACTGATATGTTCTTGTTCAAGTCCAAGTCATGTGAACACACTTCTCTGGGATTTCCCTCTCTATGAGAGCATCAATTACTATCATTATTATTAACACAGTTTATAAAGTGTGCAGCTACCCACTTGGGGTTTCCTGGCGCTAGAACCAAATTTATTTCTGAAAGATTCAGATTTCAAAGTCTTTGTATATTAGGGTATATTTATAGTCCGAATGGTGCAATGGTCTTGTACTTGTCTATTTACTGTGCCACCAAAAGAAGCAATTAATGTTCCAGTGTCGCAATGGAGGTTATGTTGTAGCCAATGCAAGCCAGGAGTCCACAAACTTGAATTTTGGTTTAGAGATTGAAAATTCTAGCCTAACCTAAGCTGTTGTATTTTTTTCAGGACTTCCAAAAGAGCAGCAGGGCTAAGGCAGGCATAAGGGATTTTTGACATTGTCGCTACAGGTTCTATGGATCTGGAAGGTTAAAAGATAGTTTGTTTTGAACTAGATTGCTGCTTAGATGTTTTCTTTAGGTGTGAGCCACAAAAATTGGGTCTCCTCTGCAGTACCAGGTGTAGATTGGCAATCTACTACACTTGATCTGCTGTGAGAGACCCACCAGAAGTCCCAGACGATATATCTCTCACCTGGCCTGTCGGTGGGAGTGTGGGAGCAGCCATGCAGTGGAGTGTAGCTGCCATGATAGTGGCAGCGTGGGACATCGAGCCCGGTGGAGGCCCAATGTTAAGAGTGTTGAAGCTGCCGCCTTTGAGGTAGGTGGGCCCAGGGTGCCTCCTGAGTTGGAGGACATGGCCAAAGAAGAGGCCTTCCACTGATATACGGCTGCTGCTGGGTGGTGCCAGCTGTTCTTGGATGCCTCGTGGATGTGAGGAGCTGTGCTGATCTATATGAAGTGGCAGCTGGCGGCCATCTATAGCTCTTGCACATACCTGGTTCACGCTTAGATCAAAGCTCCCAACAGCTACCTGCAGCCCCCATGCAGGGATCATAAGGGGACCACTTATACTGGTCTATTTGTACACTCCTGCCCTGGGTGCACCCCGATGCCCAGACATCTGACCTGCAGCTGCTGTCTCTCACTTACCTCCTGAAGAGAGGCTGAACAGCACTCACTATGTGCTTCCCTACCCCTGGATGACAAATTTCTCACCCTGTGGTGAGTCTTGGGGCACACCTTCGCATTAGGGGGACACTTTTTGAAGTTGTGCACTGTCTAGGCTTTACATCGAGCTCCCTTCAACTGGGGCCATGTGACGACCTTCATTGGATCGAGAGAATTAAGGTAATGAACCCCTTCAAGGTGCACACACTTCCTCGTAAGACCCCAGCATGCATTCACCAGCAACAAAAGCAGTCATCCAGGAACTTCTCCAGGAGTTCTACAAAGACGTGATGGCCTGGCGTAAGGATATCAACAAAGTGATCTCAGACCTGGACCTCTGCATGCAGAAGATGAACACCCGCGCTGATCAATGGACACCGATGTGGCAATTGCATCCCATGATCAAGTGAATCAGGCCCAGTGAATGGCTAAGATGGAAGCTCGTCATTGAGAATTCAAGGACAAAATGGAATATCTCAAAAACCGTTCACGGCAAAACATAAGAATCAGAGGCATCCCCAAAGAAATCTTCTCTAAAGACCTATAGGAGTATGTCCAAGCCCTGTTCCAGCATATCCTGCCGAGCACACGACCCAATCCAATTTGCCAGTATTGCATCCATAAGGTGTTATCATTTAAAAAGTTTGGCATTGTCATGGCGTAAGACAAAGGAGGATTGCTAACTGAATAACATTGTAGTGTTGAAATATTTGGCAGAAAATGAGCATAAGATCTCCCCAACAAAAATGCAGTATTGTGGGAGGAAAGTTATTTAGTCAAGTCAAGTCAAAAGTATGCTTTATTCGAATATCATTCATAAAAGCAAAAATACAATAAATAGATTCATACAATGGTTAAAAATAAAATTAATTTATGATCAACGATCAAATTCAAAGCATACATGTCATGACCCTATAAAACGTACTGTTCTTTTGGCGGTAAGTGATTTAAGTTTAAAAAGACACAAAATAAATAGTTGGAAAAAAATGCTTTTAAGACCATAATACAAAAATGGAAATGCAGAGAAAAATGACATAGGAGAGAATAATCAAAAGACTAGCAGTCTCTCCCTAATCATGAGAATAGTCAAACGACTAGCAGTCTCTGTCTAATCGACCACGCCCAGCCTAGATATTTTGCAGTGGCTACTGAAATCCATGGCAGAGTGCTGGTACATATAATGCGCAGGGCCACTTTACCACTGGTTGTTCCTAGATTTTTACACATCGGGGACAACCAGTTACGCCTTGGGACCACGTAGAACTTACAGGCAAATAGAAAATGACCAATAGTTTCTTTACTGATACCACAAGCAGGGCATCCGTTACAAGATCCCCCTTCCCATTTTGATGTCAAGAATTTGAGGGGAAGTGCACCTGCTCTCAGTTGGAAAAGAAGCTTTCTTTCCATGGGCCTTGTTATAATGTCCCAATATGGTTCTAGACTAGGATACATCTTGGCCTCTAGGAAGTCTCCAGTCATAGAGCCGGCGCTCGAGCTGTTCCAATACCGGCGAGCAACCATCTCCCAATAAATATTCTTTAAAGTGCTTTTGGATGGGAAACTGGCTCTCGCCGGATCATCCCAAAGTGAACACAGGCCGAGCTCAGACAGGGATTTCCTAAGTGATTTTAACCATCCTATTTTGTGAAAAACATCGGACCTTATAATGTCTAAAAAACCATCTACATAATGAGAAAGGACAGGAGTCGTCCATAACCTGCGCCAATACAGGATGGGGCGAAGTTGTACCAGGTCTGAGATTGCTTTTCTACCCAGATCATATTTAAGGGGCAACAATGGGGTACTTTTAGGGACGCCTGTTATTGCCCTAAAAAATTTGTTCTCTGAGGATTGAAGAGCATCAACCTTTTCAAAGCCCCAGAGCTCGGCACCGTATAGAGCGGAGCCTAGAGCTCTTGCTTCATACACCTGAAAAGCAGGTTTTACAGGTTTGGTCAATGATTTTCTATGCTCTGTACAAATAGCACCTGCCAATTGCCTATGTCTAAGTGTAGCAATGTCAACATGATGCCGCCAGTTCTTCTCGCTAGATATATGCATACCCAAATATGTAAAGGTATTCACTACTTCTAGCGGGCGATCATTTAAAATAATTTTAGATTTAAAGCTACGGTGGGGGTTGAATATCATAAGCTTTGTTTTGGCGATATTAACCTCTAGTCCATACTCCCCACAAAATTGGTAAAAGATAGACAAGGCACACTGCAAACCACTGGGGGTTTTAGATAGGATGAGCGTGTCATCTGCAAACATTAAAATAGGGATTTTAGTCCCAGCTAAAAAAGGAGCGTCCACTTGTGCAGAAGTCATGCGAGCAACAACATCATTGATGTATAAGGTAAAAAGGACAGGAGCCATCGAACATCCCTGCCGGACTCCCCTCTCTACAGGGAAGTCCGAGGTTACCGAACCGAGTCCTCCCCACTGAATTCTAGCATAGTTAGATTCGTGTAGCCTCATTATCAAGGATAATAAATCGCTAGGAAGACCCTGCTTGTTTAGGGCCGTCCAAAGCTTAGATCGGGGGACAAGGTCGAAAGCGGCCCGTAGATCGACAAAGGCCGCATACAAGCTTCCTTTGCCCAGCACCACCGTCTTCCATTGTAACAGGGTGAAACGGAAAACCTGATCCACCGTGCTTGTGGACCGTCGAAAGCCAGCCTGGAATGGTGAAAGAGCATTAGTCTCATCCACCCAATCCAGGAGCCTATTGACGATCACACGTCCCACGACCTTTTGAATGGTGTCTATGAGGCTTATTGGCCTGTAATTACCCGGAAGAGATCGATCGCCTTTCTTAAAGATGGGAATGATAACTGCATGTTTACCACAAGAAGCCGCTCCTAGTGTGATAACCCAAACGAGTTACAGGAACGTCGTAAGTGTGGGCATCTCACAAAAAGTTGCGGACTGGTCTCACACACCACCTGGTGTCATGCTTCATCATTGACCAGTCCTCGCCCTCTAAAACCTTCGTTTGATAGAGGGCGGGCATACACTTGACGACAAGGATGCACTTTCTAAATGGTTAAGTGGGGGCCCGTGAGATTGTGAGTGGGGTTAAAAATCATTATAGTGGTCAAGAGTGATTTTAATGTGATTGACAACTATATGATATTAAAAATAATGTGTGACGGTGTATAGGGTATTTAGTGTCCCCTAACCGTCCTATGTGTGGTCAACATGTTTCTGCCATAATGGCCCTGTTGGGTCCGCGGCATTCATCAGGACCAAAGTATGAATGAGGGCTCCGTTCTTACCAGGTGTTGGTAAGATACTACCACTGCGTGAGTGTAGCATAGGCCACACTTCACTTCCTATGGTGCTTCCAAAGGTGAAGCCTATGAAACAAAGTGAGAAAACAGGATTTATTTAAAACTTGTTGATTCGAACGTACCTGTAAACGAAAAGAGAAAAAGAATACAATGCATGCATTGAACTCTAAGAGTGAATAAAGTGTTTGTGACTTTGTGACACTCTATTTGTGTACACTTTTGTGAGCAATTTCAGCCTGGGAGCAGTGGATACTGCTACCAAACTTACCCTAATTGGTTGGACACCTTGTCCCAAGGGGGGAAGAGGGACGGGGGAAATCCACCGTTATGTTACTTCTGCAGAAAGAAAAGCACATAGCCTAGTTCTTAATCCAAGCTTCAGGAAAAAATGACACACAGACAGAGAAATGGTCTATCATTAGAGCGAATCCTCAACAGAATTGAGGGGAACATTAAAAGTAGCCTGCATGTCTAGTGAAAGGTAATCATTACTACACACGCATACTACTTAGTCATTCACATCATCCACACTCTTACTGTAACACGGAGCAGAATATGCCTGTGTCCTATGCGTCCGCTCGAACCTCCCGAGTACGAGGACTGGAGGGAGCGGGCGCCGTCTTATATACGCGGTGTAATTGTATTAATTAAACCGGGACCAGAAAACCGGTGCGGGGTTCCCGGTGTCAGTAGAGCACCAAGCCTGTAGTCAAGATGGCGGAGGCCGCGTGGGAGAGAGAAGGGAGAAGGGGGCTCATTGGTGAAGAGCCTGGGGGTGTGTGAGTGTGTCGTCCTATGGGGAACGGAGGAACGGAAAAGGACGCCGTTCATAGGGCGCGCTAAAGCCTGTCTGGCGAGGTGCACGAGATAGAGGCAATTTCATTGGAGATGAGGCTGGCTTGGTGAAGAGCCTGGGGGTGTGAGTATGTCGTCCTGTGAGGAACGAAGGATCGAAAAAGGGGGCCGTTCATAGGGCGCGCTAAGGCCTGTCTTGTGAGGTGCACGAGATAGAGGCAATTTCATTGGAGATGAGGCTAGCTCGGCGAGGGGTGTCGTAACCTTGTGTTTATTAAAACGAAGATACTCTAGGTATATGAAAAATGCGTCATATATTGACATTGCGACGCCATAAATGCTTAAGTGATCTTAATTACTTAGTTGCCCTTATATTGAATACAGCTTGATAACAATTAGTAAACGAGAACATTCATTAGTGCCCCGATTTTCAAAAAAAGTGGTGGCACAAACGGGTAAATAAAAAGGTGTATGTTATAAACCGGGCTCAAGCACTGGAGAGTTTAAAAGTTTTTGGGACCCGTTTTTCTACCTCAGCGTGCAGTAGAGCTATGCATAGTGTCTGTTGATTACTAGATCGCTCGTGTATTAAATCTGGGTAGATAGTAAATTATTTAGAGAGTGCACACGGTAGTGTCCTGATTTTATAAAAAGGGACAGTTGGTGGCACAAACAGGTTGATACAGAAGTGTATGTTATTAAAAGGGGCTCTAGCACTGAGGAGATCAAAAGTTTCATCTTTTTGAGACATGTCTTGCTTTCTACTTCAACGTGTGGAAAAAACTGTGTACAGTGTCTGTTGACGTAGCGGCAGCGTTGCTACATATGGCTATCTCCAGCCGCTTTTGAACCTATGTATGGTGATGTATCGTGATACTACAAGGCTATAGTATCCAGATGAACTTATATATCCAAAAATGCAGTTAGTATTAAAACCGGGTCAAGAAAGGAAATGGAGAAAGGGAAACATTGTGTATGGTTGTTCTACTGTCTGAATTATATCTCCTTTCATCAATTGGTTAACTGCAGCCATGGAATGTCATCGTTGAGACCTTTTTCATGAGAGCGTAGGCGGTACACCCAACGTTGTTCCCTCACATGGAGAGCCTTTGTGAGATCAAATTTCTTTTTCTTCATGACCTCCAGGATAGTCCACTGTAGGTCTGTGTCTGTGTGGTTTTTCTCAGTGAAGTGTCGTGTTAACTTGGTGTTCATTTTTTTGCACCTAATTGTGCTACGGTGCTCATTGATACGAATTCTTACTTTCCTTGTAGTCATCCCCACGTATTGAAGTTGGCAAGGACATGTTAGTAGATATATCACATTATCCGTGTTACAGTTGCTGAACGATTTGAGTTGCCACGGTCTGTTGGTTCCAATGTCCACTGACTTAGTGTTCTTTGTAAGATTACATGATTGGCATCCGCCGCAGGAAAAATGGCCAACCACGGGTGGTTGATCCCAGAGTCTAAGTTGTTCTGTGTTCTCATTTGTGGTCATCTGGGCATGTACTAGTTCATCTCTGAGATTTTTATTCCGTTTGTACGCGAACAGTGGCGGTTCCCAATGTTTACCAGCGCTGTTGAGTATGTGCCATCTTTTTTGAATGATTTTCTGAACTGAGTTTGAAATTGGGGTGAAAGTGGTGACGCAGACTGGTCTGTTGGTTTTGTCTTTTTCCACGTTTTCCAAAAGTGCCTCCCTTGGGTTGTTTCTGGCTCTTTTGTTAGCCTTCTTCACCAGTTTCCTCGGATAATGGCGTTCAATCAGTTTCTTCTCGAGTTGTTCTGCCTGCTCTGTGTAAGTCTCTTTCTCGGAACAGTTTCTCCTGATACGGAGGAACTGACCAACTGGTAAGTTCTGTTTGAGGGCTTTTGGATGATAACTCTCATACAAGAGTAGGCTATTTTTGTCGGTGGGTTTGTTATGAACCTTAGTTGTTATCCCCTCACTTGTGAGTGTTATATCCAGGTCCAGAAAGATTGTGTGGTTTTTATTGATGGTGTGAGTGAATTTAAGATGGCTATCTTGAAGATTCACCCACTGGACGAAGGCTGTGGCATTCTCTTCTGTTCCATTCCATACAATCAAGACGTCATCTATGTAACGTTTCCAGATCTTTATGTGGTTTTGAAATGGGTTCACTGCATTATTGATGAAATCATCTTCAAACTGTTGGACGTATAGACAGGCCAGGCTGGGAGCAAATGTGCTCCCCATCGAAGTGCCTGTTATTTGGTGGTAGATGACCTGTTCGAATTCAAAGAAGTTTTCTGTAAGGGCCAGTTCAGCGCATTCCATGATAAAGTGTTGGGGGGTAACAAAATCCCACTCCCTGCGCAAGATGATGTTTTCTACAACCTCCAAAGTTCGTCGTTGCGGAATACTGGTGTACAGGGCTTCAATGTCCATCGTTATAAGCCAGTCATTTGTGGTATCAACCTCCAGATCTCTTAGGAGGCATAGGACGTCTTTTGTGTCCTTAAGGTATGATTGTGTTTCCTTGACAATGGGCCGTAGGAACCAATCGCAAAATTGGGACAAAGGTTCTAGCACCGATCCGATGCCTGAGACGATTGGTCTTCCTGGCGGTGGCATGCGTCCCTTGTGGATCTTGGGTAGGATGTAGAAGCGCGGCAGCCTAGGTTCCTCGTTAATTAAGAACTCCGCTTCTTGCTTCGTTATCCAGTTGTTACCTAGGGCTTCTTCCACCATGTTCTTGATTTTGATCTTTATTGGGCCCGTGGGGTCCCTCTGGTGTATTGCATAGCTGTTCGTATCTGCTAGTAGTCTCATACACTCATCTCGGTACGTCGTAAGGTCCATCAGGACAGTCGCGCCCCCCTTATCTGCTGGTTTGATAACGATATCCTGGTTGTTTTTAAGTGCCAGTAGAGCCATCCGTTCCTTCCCTGAGAGGTTATTAAATCCTTTGGTGTTAAGGTAGTCAATATTTTCTATGTCACTGAGCACTGCTTGTTCGAATGTCAGTATTTGGCATGAAATGTTCTGGTTTGGTGGTTGGAGGTAGACTTTTTGCGCAACCCGGTAGATTTCCTCTTATCTTCATCAGTTTCTGTCGTGTCTCCGAAGAAGTCTCGAAGCTTAAGTTTTCGAAAAAACTGGGCCAATTCCATATTAAGAGTGAAGGGGTCATTTTTAGGAGTAGGGACGAAACCTAAACCTTTGTTAAGAATGGTTTCTTCATCAGGAGTTAGGGTGTGTGTGCTGATGTTAACGATATTGGTTAATCCCTGCTTGTTGAGGGCATCTCCGTTCTCCCTCTGCTCCTGGTTGTTACTCCTTGCGGTGGTTGTTGGTCTTCCCACTGGACCCTTGTGTTTCTTCTTTTTTGTCTGCCCCGCCCTCTGCCTCTGCCCTGGAATAAAAAAGGCGGTGGGCCTGGATGATAACCAAAGCCCGGTGGAAAATAAGGCTGTTGCCAAAAGCCGAAGGGGGGAGGTTGGGGTGGTTGTTGTTGAGGTGCCTGCATCAGGGGTTGGTACCCAGACGATTTTCCATAATGTGGTCCCGAGCCTTCATCACTGATAACTGCACCCTGCCAAGATTTTGGTACCGCGGCACCCAAAGCAATAGCATTAATAATAAGATGGATATACTGGCACCAGCGCTCCTTGTCATTTACAAATAGATCAGCTGGCACACCATCAAGACCAGGGGCACGTCCACAGGCAACCGTGTTCAAGGCCAACATAATTTCAGCTATACCAAAGAGGTTCACTTTGGGAAGGTCTACACTGATTTCCTGGGCCATGTTATCATTATTTGGTGCAGCACACTGGTTTTTAAAGAATTTTATCCATTCTTCTTCAGGCACGTTATGTGGGGACTCGGGCAAACCAAATTTTCCCCATCTAACAATGTGCCAAAATAACCGGCAGTCCCTACTGTCACTAGCTGCCTTTAACTCGGTCCAGTGGTGTTCGTCCCAAGCTTTTTTAGCCTTAAATATACTAGTTTTATAGTTCTTTCTAGCGGCTTGAATTGAAGTGGATTGCCCCCCCTTGATAGCTTCACCTAAGGCTAGTCGTGTTTCCCTACATTGTTCATTATACCACTTAGCAGGCTTAGGGGCTCTATTACCTTTGTTTTTCACGGGTTTGAGGAAGTACTCCTTGATTGCACAAAAGAGGGAATTATGTAATCCTTCAACCTTATCTAAGCCAGTGCTAAGTGGGTTAAGGTGCTCTATAGCTGATATTGCTATGTCCACCTGACCATTGATCTCAGCAATGGCCTGGTGGTTAATTGCTACGTTTTCCCACCTTAGTCTCCGCATATCATTTGTGGGAACAATCCGGGGAGGAACAGTCGCAGAAGAACATGGAGGTACGATGGTATAGGACCACCATTTGTGGATAGTGCACAGGGAATTGTGGTCACTCTCGATCCTTCCTACAACCTCCATGTCACAAATCGGAGGCCATAATTTCAAACTACATAACACATAATCAATTCTACTGTTATGTCGGCCATTGTCAAATGTACTTGACCCATTCCTGTCGCCACTAGTCCTACCATTTAGGGCTCTTAAGCCTCTTTCATAACATAAAGTATTTAGGCCAATAACATCGGGAGTCCACCGCACAACCGGTGGAAGCTCTAGTTTAGGAACACCCCATTGTCGATCCTCCTCATCACCAAATAAGTCATCCTCGTTAATTAAGGGTTCAAATGTTCTATTAAAATCACCCGCAATGACAATATTGTTGTTTAGGGAATAGGTGTCGAGAAGACTAGTTAAAGCAACTAGAACATCAGACCTCCCCCCCCTTGTTACTCCGGACATAAACATTATAGATATCCAATCTACCTAATTTGTCTAGATCTAATCTGATTAATTGGATATCTTGGTTTTTGGTATCAACAACTTTAATAACCAGCTTTAAACACTGGCGAACCCATATTGTTCGGCCTCCCATGGGTCTTCCCCTAGGGCCCTTTGAAGCCGGCACGGAGTAATTCAGATATCCCTGAACAAAACAGGGTTCACATGACCAAGTCTCCTGGAATATGCATAGATCATAGTTATTAACAAAACAGATCCAGTCTACGGATTCCAATTTGGAAGTCAGCCCGGCAATATTCCAGGAGAATAAACTCCCCATAATGATCGGGCAATTAGCTGTTAATAGAAGATCGGGGACAGTTGAGTGCTTAGAACAGATGTCTGTGATTACTTCCTGTTGTGGGTTTCTTATCTCATTGATAAAAGGAAATGGGTCAGACGATGGCTCTGCAGGGCTCGCTATCATGACCTCGTTGTTATTAAGTCAATCCACATCTTCAAGGTTAGCTAACACCTCAAAACGATTTCTCGTCGAAATCGAAGCATTAGATTGAGTACAAGGTGAAGCCCCAAGATTAAAGGTGGAGACTGGCCTAGTTCTAGGAAAAAAGTAAGTTAATTCCCAGGTAGTAATAGAAGAGCTCCTGTGGTTTATGTGCCAGTTTAAGATGTGATTAACAGCTCTGGGGTCCCTAAAGTTGATCAAGATAATGTCCCCATTTATGTTTTTTGGTATATTACCCAGCCATGGTAAACGCCTGACGTGTAAAATTTCCCCGTTAATGTACGAGGGGAGGGGGCGGTTTTGTCCTAACCAATTAATAACCTTATTTTTTAGTTGTGAATATCCCTCTATAGCATCATCCTTCAGAGTGGGGACACCCGCAAGCACCACTACAAGAGGAACAGCTTCTGGTGGAAGATTGATAGAGAAAGATCCACGCATCTTAGCCGTAGGAATCAAGTAGCGACTCTTTCTATCGGGCAATGCATCCCCTTGTGGTGGAGTGTTTCCTCCCCAGCAAGCTCTATCCTTTTTTAACTGAATTGACTTGGGGATGTTAGATCTTCCTGCGTGATTATTCGTTGTATTATTTGTACTACAGTCACCTTGACTAACTGTCTGATGTGGAGGCAGAGTAGAAGGTGATACCGCAGGAACAGAAACAGTAGGAAGCGGCATTGTTGGCTTTACAAGATTAATACATGGGTCCCCTTTGCCACCCATTAAAGATTCTTCTTTCGCCAGCCTTTTTTCAATGCTTTTCAAACTGTCGACAATGGGTAGCATGTGAGTTTTAAATAATTTGTCTATGTTGCCCATTAATTCCACAATAGTAATGTCATTTACAGAACAAGACACCGAGGTACCAGGGAGGGATGAATTATTAGTGCCGTGGATAAGGCCTTTGTCAGTGTGAGCCAAAATAGATTTATTGCTGGATTTATTTTTATTTTTATGAGCCTCAGAATCCAGCTTCCTCCTTTTCCTAGGTAATGGGCCTGATGATTTAGGTGCTCCAAGGGAAATAACATTTTGGGATAAGGGTGCCATTACTTGTAATTCATTCACTACATCTGGTTCACTAGTTACATCAATAGGAGAAAATAAAATAGAAGAGGACAGGTCTTTAGATGAATCGACCATATTTGGGTTACCAGGGAGTATTAAAATGTCGTTGTTGTCCGGAAGATATGGAATATCATGGTGAGAAAGGGCACTTTTGTCAGGTGAAGTTACTTCATGAGGAGAGGTTAAAGTTAAAGACATATTTTTTATATGCTCTATGGAACTACGACGCCTCGCCCTTAGTTCGGCAAGGGTAATTTTGCGGTCTAACCCAGAATTAACTTTCAGTAAATAACCGTCGAGAGTACCCTTATTGGAGTTGTTGGTCATGATGATAAAAGTAGTAATACACAACCCCTATATATCAGGTGTAAGAAAGCTTGGACGCGACAATAAAATAACAGTAAAAAGCACAAAACATACAATAGCCACTAATAGTAGTAACTGCACAAAAACAGTACCAGCAAGAGTCAAGGGGGTGAGCCCAGCCCGGCCTCCATCGGCTCCTGAGGGCCCGCCCTTTGCCCGGGCTTAGCCCAGCGTCGCCCGCGCGCGTCCCGCGACGCGGAGGGAGCCTCAGCCTTTTATGCGCCTCTGGGCGCGAAGAGGAACGGAAGTTGCCCGCAAGGCAGCCTGGGAGCTGTAGTCTCCCTCTGTCGCGGGCGCGAAAGACCTGGCGCCAACAGAGGAGACCAACAGCGTCAGCACCCCAGGAGCGGCGAGGACAGGAGAACACTTGCAGCAGTTCCGCAGGTAAGTGATAATGAGCTTCCAAAAGTCACCCCCGCTCCACCGAGGGAGCCTCAGCCTTTTATGCGCCTCCGGGCGCGAAGAGGAACGGAAGTTGCCCGCAAGGCAGCCTGGGAGCTGTAGTCTCCCTCTGTCGCGGGCGCGATAGACCTGGCGCCGACAGAGGAGACCCACAGCGTCAGCACACCAGGAGCGGCAAGGACAGGAGAACACTTGCAGCAGTTCCGCAGGTAAGTGATAATGAGCTTCCAAAAGTCACCCCCGCTCCACCGAGGGAGCCTCAGCCTTTTATGCGCCTCCGGGCGCGAAGAGGAACGGAAGTTGCCCGCAAGGCAGCCTGGGAGCTGTAGTCTCCCTCTGTCGCGGGCGCGAAAGACCTTGCCCCGACAGAGGAGACCCACAGCGTCAGCACCCCAGGAGCGGCGAGGACAGAAGAACACTTGCAGCAGTTCTGCAGGTAAGTGATAATGAGCTTCCAAAAGTCACCCCCGCTCCACCGAGGGAGCCTCAGCCTTTTATGCGCCTCCGGGCGCGAAGAGGAACGGAAGTTGCCCGCAAGGCAGCCTGGGAGCTGTAGTCTCCCTCTGTCGCGAGCGCGAAAGACCTGGCGCCGACAGAGGAGACCCACAGCGTCAGCACCCCAGGAGGGCGAGGACAGGAGAACACTTGCAGCAGTTCCGCAGGTAAGTGATAATGAGCTTCCAAAAGTCACCCCCGCTCCACCGAGGGAGCCTCAGCCTTTTATGCGCCTCCGTGCGCGAAGAGGAACGGAAGTTGCCCGCAAGGCAGCCTGGGAGCTGTAGTCTCCCTCTGTCGCGGGCGCGAAAGACCTGGCGCCGACAGAGGAGACCCACAGCGTCAGCACCCCAGGAGCAGCGAGGACAGGAGAACACTTGCAGCAGTTCCGCAGGTAAGTGATAATGAGCTTCCAAAAGTCACCCCCGCTCCACCGAGGGAGCCTCAGCCTTTTATGCGCCTCCGGGCGCGAAGAGGAACGGAAGTTGCCCGCAAGGCAGCCTGGGAGCTGTAGTCTCCCTCTGTCGCGGGCGCGAAAGACCTGGCGCCGACAGAGGAGACCCACAGCGTCAGCACCCCAGGAGCGGCGAGGACAGGAGAACACTTGCAGCAGTTCCGCAGGTAAGTGATAATGAGCTTCCAAAAGTCACCCCCGCTCCACCGAGGGAGCCTCAGCCTTTTATGCGCCTCCGGGCGCGAAGAGGAATGGAAGTTGCCCGCAAGGCAGCCTGGGAGCTGTAGTCTCCCTCTGTCGCGGGCGCGAAAGACCTGGCGCCGACAGAGGAGACCCACAGCGTCAGCACCCCAGGAGCGGCGAGGACAGGAGAACACTTGCAGCAGTTCCGCAGGTAAGTGATAATGAGCTTCCAAAAGTCACCCCCCATACACCATATTAAGAAGGGTGTGCAAAAAGTCTCAAAAGAACATGTTTCTGCAATTTTTAAATTGAATCCCTTGACCACCTGGACTGAGTTCCGGATGTTTCTGGAAATTGTTGGTTATTGTCGCCAGTGGATTACAAATTTTTCCCAGATTGCAAAGACATTAGTAAGGCTAACATGTAACGATGAGCAGGATCCAGTTCCATTTGATGATAAATGCCATGAATCATTTAAAAAACTGAAAAAGTTTGTCACGCACCTGCACTCAAAGGCCCCAACTACACTGATTTTACATTCTGTCATGAAAAAGATAGATGTGCACCTTCAATTCTTTTTCATAAACGAGGAAGACTCATCTATACAATTAATTATCTTTCAGGGTTTTGGATCTCGTTGCTGTAAGTCTTCCAGGATGTTTAAATTGTTTGCGGCAGCTTGTTGGCAATAGAGCAAAGTGAAGGAATTGTGCTGGGCCATACTTTGATTGTCTATGTTCCCCACTCATTGAATCTTTTTAACTAGAACAAAAACACAACACATTACATACAGTAGGTTGAACCCGATATGAGCAGGTAATAATTGGAGCAGAGACCATTTCAATTTTAAGGTGCAATGTTCTGAACCCAACAACACTGCTTCCGGTTTCAGACAAATGTGAAGGCAGGGAAAATATTCTTGATGACAAATTGGAACATTGTGACCAAGTTTGCACAAAGCCAAGACCATATATTAAAGAATTCCCATTTGAGGATTCACATTTGACACTGTTTGTTGATGATTCCTGTTTGAGGGATCTATATGGAGGATTGAAAGTTACTTATAGAGTGTGTTCTGTTTCAGAAACATTGGAGGCATCCTGCTTATTAAATGTGACTTCAGCATAAGCAGCAGATTTAATTGTTCTAACGAGTGCTTGCTGCTTCCCAGAAAATTTGAATGTGACTATCTATATAGATAGCCAGTATGGTTTTGTTGTTGTGCATCACTATGGTCTGTTATGGTCACAAAGAGTTCATGGCATCCTTAGATGATCCATTTAAAAATAGCATGTACATATTGGATTTGCTGGATACAATTCAATCAGTAAATCAGTATTTGTATAGCGCAGCACTGTCATCCCTAGGGTTATCTGGGTGCTGAAGGTGCTGCATCTCTGGTGAACAGATAGGTCTTGATTTGCTTTCTGAAGTCCGCCAGGGATAGTACTGTTCTGAGGTGGAGTGGCAGGTCGTTCAGGTCTTGGCAATGATATAGGAGAAGGTGCACCCCAAAATGTGGTTGTGATGGAGCCGGGGATGGGGGGTGTAGGAGAGCGAGTAAGGCATCTTGTGGGCAGGTGGAATTTCAGCCGATTGATAATGTAGGAACGTTGTGTAGAGCCTTGTATGAATGTGTGAGGACCTTAAATTACTCTCTTCTGGATGGGAAGCCTGTGGAGGTCTCTGAGGCGAGTGGTGATGTTGATCCGTTTGAGGAGGTCCAGGGTGAGTCTTGCTGCAGAATTCTGCATGGTCTGGAGTCTCTTGAGGAGTTAGGTGGAAATTCAGGTATAGCGAGTGTTGCCATAGTTGAGGCTGCTGGTGACTAGAGCCTGTGTCATGGTCTTTCTGGTGTTGATTAGGATCAATCTGAAGATTCTGCGGATCATGCTCAGAGTATGGAAACATGGGAAGGTGACTGCATTAACTTGACATTTCATGGTTAGTTGGCTGTCGAGGACGATGCAGAGGTTGAATGCATGGTCCATTGTTATGGGTGTTGGTCCGAGTTCTGCTGGCCATCAACTGTGGTCCATGTGGAGGTGCCTTTTCCAGAGATCAGTACTTCTGTTTTGTCGGAGTAGAGTTTGAGGTAGCTGTCAATCATCCATTTAGCTATCTCCTTTAGGAGGTCTTTGACCTCTGCATGTTTCCATCCACCTGGGAAGGTTGCTGTGGAGATGGAAGCATTGAGGATGCTGGTGAGATTGTTTCAAAATAAGTGTCAGTGGTAAAGTGTCAGTCCCACAAGGCTGGCAAGGATTTGGTCACATTAGGAACTATATATGCTGACCAAATGGCAAGGCATTGTGTCTTGAAAGGAAGGGAGCATGATTGAAATTGGGTTCTAAAAAGAATCATCATGCATGGTATGTAAATAAAAATCAGAATTATATTCTACCTAATTCGATGTTACAGCCCAGGTGTAAATATTTGCATAATCAAGCTCACGCAGGAAGAGCTAGTCTAATAACAATATTAATAAAGTATTGGAAGAATACAGGATTTTGACATGTTGCTGAAGATGTATGTGACCGATGTTTAGTTTGTCACCTGAATAATCAAGGGAAAAAGACGTTTAGAGTTCTGAATCACATTGCTGAATCCGAAGGTCCATTTACGAGATTACAAACAGACTTTCTTGAGATGCCACTTTGCAATGGCCTTAAGTATATCTTGGAAGTAGTTTCTTTGTTTTTTAAATGGGTTGATACATTTCCCATTAGGAGAGCAGGTGATCTTACATTACACAAATGCTGTTGAGAGAGTTGATTCAACAATTTGGCCTCCTAACTTCTGTTTAGACTGATCGTGGCACTCATTTTAAGAATGAAGTGCTATAGATAATTTGTACAGCTTTTGAAATGAAAGCAAGGGAATATTCCACTGCACCAATGACAATCCTGCTTTGTGGTAGAGAAAACAAATGGTACACTCAAGTACAAACTGACAAAAGTCTGTGCCTCAACAGCCTTGAAATGGGCTGATTCACTTCCTATTGTGTTGATGAATATGAATAGTACTCTGAAAAAGAATGCAGGCTTTTCATCCCATAAAATCATTGAGATAAATGAATCTTGCACATGTGTCTTCACCTACATTCGTTTCAATAACTGGTATTGCTCTGGACTATTGCAAAGGGCCGGCTGATGTGGTAAAGTCTGTCTCTCACCAGGTGGCCATCACAGAAGACTATAGAGATTCTCCTTGTCACAGCCTGAATGCAGGGGATTCTCATCCGTAAACCTTTCTGTAAGGGATGTTTAAACAAACACTGGAATGGCCCTTATCAAGTTATCCAGAGCACCAATAGTGCAGTCAAGTATGTAGGAGTGCCTCAGTGGATCCACACGCCTCAAACAAAGAGGTTTATAGAGTCTGAAACCATGGAGAAGGCAGACGCTGATTATCAAGATACACAGGCTGCCGAACAACGTGACAATTCAAGTCAAAGTTTAGGCCAAGTTTGCAGCGTGTATCCAAAGGGGGTCATGAAATTCCCTTTGTAACTGGTGAAGATCAAATAAACACTTCAAAGAAAAATCGAAAGAGACAATTCCAAGTGAGTGAGAGTTCAGATGTAGAGCTTGAAACTCTAGAAGTCCAGTTACAAAATGATCCGAGTAAAGGGCTAATGCCATGCAAAAGAGCAAAACATGGGTGGCAGCAAAAAGAAGTAGACTCTGATCAAAATGTAAATAAATTGCAGCTGAATATCAGAGTTTAGAAGACCCCTTCTGAAATAAGATAATTTGCTTTAGAAAGAACAGACAAAAGAAAGTCTGAACAATATGCGAGATCAGATTAGAGCCAAAGTTGTGAATGAAGCAGAGAACGTGAGACTGTCACTGAAGAAATAAGGGATGAAGAAATTCCCAGGAAAAGAAAGCAGAAACATTGTGAACTAGAGTTAAAGGAAGGAAAATAGTTTGCATGTGAGACAAATAACAGCAAATATCAACTGATAAAAGAACAACCAGAAGGAGCGTCCATAATCGGAAGTACGCTTTACAAGAGTGGGTATCTCTGCCGGCAGTATCAGAGTATGACACGGGTGAAGATGATTACTTCATGCCATAATTAATTGGAGAAGGACAAAGATCTAGATTCGGATGCTGATGTAGAAGAAAAATCACCTTGAGGGTAAACTAGAGACTTTAAAGTATTATATTCTGATGAAATTTAAGAGACAAGGGAATGCTGTTTAAAGTTGTAATAGTACCGAAAACTATTACATACAGAGAATCTTATGAACTGACTTTTGGAACTGATTTTTGATTTAAATTAAAAAAAATTCACAATAATAAGAAATGAGATTTAGAGCTGAGAGAGGATGAAAAAGGAAAAAGTTTGAGCAAGATATTTGTGCTTTATTTTTCCCGTCTATGCTATAAGAGAAGAAGATGAAGATTTTCAATTTTACTAGAAGAATTTGTTTTTGCTATTGGTTTTGTTTTTTAAAATGAAGATGGAATGCAGCACGTGCTGTAAAATATTAGGTATGACATTATTATATTTAATATTAGTGATATTAGTTAGCCTGTTGGTGTGGTTACTGATTCCTGTGGGAAATGTTTCAAAACATATAACTAGTGATGCTGCAATTAGAAGTAGCCATAAGGAATTGATGCACGAAATACCAGTACATGACATTTAGTGGTTACAGGGACAAAAAATATATTCAAGAAGAATCAGAGAATATGTTGGTATTTAACAAGTTAATGACAGTTTTTTGTGTACTTTTCTTCACGAGTCAGTAGGGGAAGGGGCAATTGGAGCTTTCTTTCTCACTGTTCTCCAATGTGTTTTTGCTATCTTCAATTATGAGGAGTATCTTTCTCCATATTTGACTAATTTTATTGTGATACTGGAAAATATATTTATTAGTGAAAATGATAAAGAGATCAAATATGAAAGATTGTACAAATCAGTGCTGAGACAAATGTGGATACTGCTTATTCATGGTTATTAAGTAAGGAAGAGCGTTATTTTTATTTTCAAATTTAATGAGAGATGTATAAAAGTAGTAAGAACTTTAGAAGAACATGAGACTGCTATGGAAGAGATCAGGCAAGAAGAAGAATTTACGTTTTAGAGTTTACACCCAAGTTTGGAAATGGAGCAAGAAAAGAGGGGTGAAATGTGTGTGGTAGGGAGTTGTTCTATGGAAACAGGTAAGGTAGAATTTGTTAGTAAAAGCACATGTAATAAAGCCTATGAAGTTAGTGGGAGTTCCTAACTGGGTGAAAATCTGTAATGAGGGGAATTTATTATGTTTGTGGCAAGATTGCTTTTTTTAAATTTGCTAAAGAATTGGGAGGGGCTATTGTTATTTAGCTTTAGTGTTCCCTAGAATTCATCATGTGGAAGAATTGAACGAGGAACATAATTTGAGAAGAATGAAGAGAAGTTGCAGGCAATTGGTTATGGTCATATTGGGGGTTACTATTCTTCCAATGGGAGTAGCCGAGAATGATGTGAAGATTAGACTATTGTCTGGAATTGTAGGTAGACTTGCCATGGATACAGCAACATCTTTTAAGTTGGTGAATGTAGAGATTTGGCAGTGAGAACAATAGAACTGTCTCACATTAGATATTATCATGGCAAAGGAGGACAGAGTCTGTAAGGTAATTGGGGCAAAGAAGTATTGTACCTATGTCTCTGATTATATTGATGAATTCCTACATTACTACCATAACTAATCAGCCATATGAAATAAAATCATTAGAGACAGGTCTTTGGGAAACAGTAGGGTCCTGGATGAAAAATGTTGTGAATGAATTTTGGAGTATAGGTGAATAGTTGACTAGGATTGGTGATGGAGCTGTTTTAGCACTGATGTTTATTTGTGCAATTTCGTATTTGTTCTTAGTAAAACTCATAAAGTATATGGTGAAAGATTAGGATAATAAAGCAACAGTGATATCAAGTCTAAAAAAGGAGATCAGAGGTCTATTTTGATTTTAATAATCATCTGGATTGGATGGACGAGAATGCTCAGAGAACTAAAAAGCTGAAGAACTCCGACTAATGCTTGAATTAATAAAGTTATTAATGGGGTGTTTAGTGATTATTAAAAAAATAAGAGAGGGTAATTTATAGTGTTTATCAAAATATGCAAAATGTGCGAATATCCTGTGAATTATTTTATGTTTCGCAATTCTTTATTTAAAGTGTACATGGGGAACAGTAACAAGATACCACAAGCAATACAATGCTACAGACCGGCCGCCCAAAGCAGTTAGAAAGTACAAGGGCTCATATGGTACAGAAATAGTGCAAAATTCAGCAGGCAGGGCAGTACTGGAACAGTCAAAGGATGGGCAAGCCGGGGGGGGGTGGGGCGGGGGGGAAAAGGGAGACGGAACAGAGGGCACGAGGGAGGAAGAGACAGGAGGTGGCAAGGAGGGAGAGAGAAAGAGGGAATGGACGAGGGAGAGGGAGGAGGAAGGGAAGAAAAAGAAAGGAAAGGAAGAGAAAAGAAGAAAAGAATAGAAAACAGAGAAAAAGAAAGTGCGTGCTGGAAAAGCGATGTGGGACCAGAACGTGGGAAGATAAGTGGGGAAACTGGGAATATAGAGGAAGTGTGGGTGGGGGTAGAGGTAGATGCTGATGTGGGGTTAATGGAGGTGGAGGAACCCGAACGAGGCAAGAGGAAGGAGAAGGAGAGGAGGCCCAAGACACTGCACCAAAACCCGGGCATCCCCGGCAGGGCTGCCAGGGCATCTGCCATGGTGGTAGCGTAGGGCCCCCCGCCTGTTCATTCCCCATCCCTTGTAGGAAAAGAGCCCAGTTGCAAAGAAAGGTCTCAGCAAGGTGTAAAGTGATTGAATCTAACCTGATATTTTTCAGAGTTAGTTCTATTTTCAGACAGCAGAACTCTTGACAAATTTTGACCACTGTTTAGACTTACATTATCTGAAAATAAAGTACCAAGTTGGAGAAATATTCAGGTGAAAGAATTTACTCTGCCATTCAGACGCATAAAAAAAGCCCATCCTGAAATGTCCCAGATGTATATAAAAAGAATATTGTTTTCCATAAATGCTTGAAATCCCGTCCCGCTTCTCACAGTCTTCATGTAGGTTTCTGTGCAAACTGTAAACATAAATGGAATCTAATTTATCAGACATAAAAAAAGGTAAATGTGGGGTAAAGTTGCTGCCTCAAGTCATTCCTTATATTTTCAAGATGATTTTAAATTTATCTTAAATGTAAGTTTATTCTGGACCTAATGCCACACTGGAAAGGTATTTCTGATCATGGAATGCTATTACTGAACGTATTATAACTCTGATCTCACATGGCAACCTGAATGAGCACTTTGGTGCCATTAATTCGTGAATGTAAGGCCATTTAACATTTTTATAATGATGTAATATCATGTGAGAGAATTGAGAGCATTAATCCGTGGGGAAATGGTGAAGGAACTAGCATTAAGCTTTAGTCCTAGCATTGTGAATTTCTGCTGGATCCGATCAGATTGGAATGGATTTGGCAATGTGGGTGTATCATGAGAAGTACTCGTCTAGTGAGACAGCCGTGTTGAGGTGAGATGTAGGGAATTATAGCAATTCTTCGAGCAAGCTGTTTTTATTTTAATCTGTCTGTTGCATATATTATTTCATCCATTAGCGCTTAGCATGTGGAGTTTTGTCATTTCAATCCCAACCATTGCTTTACTCCTCCACTGCATTTTAGCCTTGCAGCAGTGGACTAGTGTCAGAGAACCACACTGCTATCCCCTGTTGTGTATGATCACTATGTAACCATATTATGACCCTCATGCCATCTCACTCTTACTCCCACAGCACTACTGTCCTCAGACTGCACTGCTATCATGCAGCACCACACTGCCACCCTCAGCATCTCTTGCATTTCCACCCTTCCATTCTGCACTGCCAAAGAAGCACCACATTTTCACCCTCGGACCACTTCCCTCTACACCACTGTACTGTTGCTAAGCGCCACCATATTTGCATTTCATGCCACTGAGCTACTACCCACATCATCGCTCTGGACTGCCCACCATTTCAGTATCGAACCACACCACTTTAATACTACCCGCACACACCATACTATGATTATCCATGATAGCACTGGTACCACAAGTACTGTTCTTGCCCTCTCTCTCTGCTGCCACCATACACTGCCACTGCCACTGCCACTGCACTACAAACCCTAACCACTGCAAAATCTCTGCATCTTTCAGCATGGTACTGCCGCCATTATATCACCACATGACATCATTGCATTATCATTCCTACCCCAAAATCCACACTACCATTATGACATAATCACCAATTAATCCACACTAGAAACCCAGCACCCCCTCACCACTCTAATTCCTTCTCCTACAGCTGCACTACCATCACCACCTCAAAATTCCATCACCACCGTCAAATTTGCATACAGTCTCCCAGTACTGCAACTGCAACACCGCTTGATCCCCACACCACAGCACTTCGTCACACACCATTGCACTCACACACCACAGTTTTACCAACCCAGTAACCACACTACCATCTAGAGAACTGCTCCACTGCACCAAACCTAGCATTGCCACACCCACTCTACAATGCTGCTACCCCTGCCACCTACACCACCAAAATGTTAACCCATGCTACACTCCCCACACTATCTCTCTACTACTCTCTGCCACCCAGTGTTTAATTTTAAAAAAAGGTGCTAGGGAGCAAGGTATCGCCTAGGAAACCACTGCAGCTTGCAATACTCACTCCCCCCTGCCAGTGCTGCAAAATGCCAGTACTAATGGTCTGGACAAGCTGCTAACATTATAATTTAGTGCATATTGAAGTGCTAAGCTAATGTCCTCTGCTGAAAATAGACAGACAGCGCAACCATGTCATGGACTGTAAGCAAAAAGTGCTGGTGTTAAAAATTTCCTACTGTTTTGAGGTAAACCCCAGCACAAATTAAGCACTGCTGCCACCCCTACATCACAACACTAGGACCCTCCAACACTCAACTATCATCCTAAGCGCTGGTTCACTACCCATAACATGACTATTCTCATCAGAGTACTAACAACCTCATTAAAGCACTGCTACTGTCTGAGCAACCCCATAGTACCACTGAATAACCATGACATAACTTCACTGTCATCCGAACCACAATGCCACTTCACAATACCATAGTACCACACTTCAGCATGACATTAGCATTTCCTAATGCTGCAATGCCATTTCACAAATTTGCATTTTCAACCACCAACACCACCCAGCACCACTATTTAACCCATCGCTGTAATGATACTCCAGAATTATGCAATAATTCCTGAATACTGAAATACTATTGTCCAGTACTACACACCACCCGCTGGCATCCAGATCTATGCTGTAATGCCCCACCACTACTGCATTATTACCCACATATCACTGTGATAGCAGCTCCAATCAGCATGCTACTTTACTACCATTGCAATACCTCCTGCCTACCACCTCTTAGCACTAGGCCTTCCACACACTAGCCACCCCCACACTTCCATCCTCTACACCAGAGAACTCCACAGCTCTACCGTAACAGGTCTGAACATTACACTTCTTCTTACCAGCATAGCATTACAACACACCAGCACAACACTCTACTACTGTATCCAAGCACCAAATTCTTACATACAAACCATTGCATTGCCATATTCTAGGACCACAACACCCAAACCAAAAACCGATTGCTCTACCACCAGTATACCAGCACTAACACTGTATTGTACTACATCCTCCAGCACTGCTCCCCCATTGGCAGTCCCTGTTTCTCCTCTCAGCTTTATCTGTGTCTTGAAAGACGTCCACAACTGCTGCTGGATAGTTGTTCTGTGATATGCCCGCATTTTAGTAAACAGGGATCCCTAATTTTTTGATCAGTTTAAATGTAACTATTCTTAACGGATCAGCCTCCTTCAGATGCAGGCATGACCTACACATGGCCTATCCTGGCAATTATTCCTTGCACCAATTAATGGGAAAACCTTTGGGTAATTGTGAGAACCTGGTTTACTGGTTGAGGGGGTTGAAACCCTACTCAAGCAGCAACCACAGTTCCTGTCAGGTTGAGGCACAAACAAACCCCACACTAACCTGTGCCTAACCCTCTGGTAGTTTCGTATGAAAGCAGTCACTCTTAACTTAGAGACAATGTGTAAAGTATTCATGCAGCACACAAACAATACTAAAGACACAACACAACACAGGAAAATTGTTACACCAATTTATAAAAATTGAGTACTATTTAATAATGACAAAAATCCGATTAGTAGAACTGACAATATGCAATTCTAAAGATTTAGGTAAAAATAGTGCTTAAATGCACAAAGCGTCAACTATGGTTATTTGGTCAACGACCCCTCGCCGGTTATTGAGGTATGTGAAAGACACTGAAGCTGAAACTCGTAAACTGCACACCATGTTGCTCCAGTTAGCTAAACGCAGAGTATTAATACACTGGGAAGAAAAGAAAGCCCCCACGATAAAAGCATGGATATAAGATGTCGCCTTTAGCCATTACCAACTGTCCACACTCTGGGAATTAATGCTTATGGTCTCTAGCCGAAAGACACTTCCTGGACTGGCTGAAAACGATCCATGCAGAGAACACTCCCTCCCCGGTCCGCACTGATCAACATGGATCACAGTCACCAGGCTCACAGCCTCTAGAACAGACCCAAAAACATCCCCCTTGAACTGAAACAATGATTACTCACCTGTTTGTCACCATAAGCGGGCTCAACATGGGAAGTCCAATTGCACAATGTCACTGCACAAACTCAATGCACGCTAGTAATACTGTCGAAGTTCTAGTCTGGTATTCAACAGATTACGTGATGTTCTCTGACTGTTATGTTACATTTGAAGTATGCACATTTGTGTTGAAATTTACATCTGACCAACTTGGATTATTCATTGTATGGAAGAATGTGTATCTATGAAAATGTTAATAAACACCTTTAAAAAAAAAAAAAAAACTGGTTATTTGGTCACGCTAGACTGGGGGAAAGTCAGAAGTTCAGGCCGACCACGATGGAGCATGGGCCGGATACAGGGGACAAGTTAGTCCTGCTGAGTAATGTACTTTACATCCTGGTTGAGGAGCATTGCACAGCTGCAGTCCTGAGGTCCACGTCAAGGATGTCAGTGGCAGCTACAATGAGTTGCGATGCAGGCTTGCATTGAGGCTAAGTTGTGCTTTGTCGGTTCCGTTGAGGAGCTGTGAGGTTTGCGTAGCAGATGCATCACTGCGTCACGCAACAGCTATTCCAACGAGCTGTGAAGACTACGATGCATGCATGCGTCGTGGCTGTGTCTCACTGCACCAGTTCTGTTGTGCTGGGTTGGTTCTCTAGAAACCATGTTGGACTGATGGAAAACATTTAGTCCCAGTTCCAAGAGTCCAGGACTGGAGGGGCTCTGCTTCAGGGGCTCAGTCCATGTGCAGGGGTCAAGGTGGTTGGAGTCTTTTCTGTCCCTGAGGTTCTGATCAGGAGGCCATCCAACTAACCCTTGAAGTTACACAGGTGGTTTTGGGTTCAAGTTGCTGGTCCAAGACGAGAGCAGCAGAGCAGCACATCACTTCCTCTGAGTCTTCCACAGGTCCAGAAATGTACTAAAGAGTGGGTCTAAGTGTCCCCTTTTTGTTCCTAGACCCACTTCGAAATGGGAAAAGCTTCTGGACTTCCCCTACAGAGTTATTTGGTATTTCCAGCCTTCCTGCCCTGGTCCCAGTCTGTGGAGGGGCACAATAGGCAAGTGTAAAGTCTTCCTGCACCCATTTGGGTCCAGAAATGGTCCACAGTGGCACCAGTGAGGCTTAGTCATGCCGTGAGCAATCTTAAGCTGCGCCTGGGCCATAATGTGAACCAGGCCAGCACTCAACTGGCTAGGTGGCTAAGAGAAGTTCTGGACCAGGTTGCTCCTTTGGTCAAACAGATTCTGCATAGACAAAAACCCTCAGCTGGGTGGTTTAATGGTGAACACTTGGCTGCAAAAAAGAAGTGCAAGAGGCTGGAGCGTCTCTGCCTAAAAAGCTATGACCTCGGCTGTAAGTTGAAGTACAGGACGGCGCTTAAAGTGTACCATCGGCTTAACCCTCAGTCTAAGCACGCGTACTTTGCACAGAAGATTTCAGCTGCCAATACCTCTTCATGTGAAATCTTTCAGGTAGTAGAAAGTCTCAAGTCACAATCCACGTTTTCGTCTGCTTCATTGCCCTTTGAAGAGAGCTTTAACGCAATGCCATCCTTTCTCGCTGTAAAAGTAGAAGAAATCTATAGGACTTTCCCCATAGACTCAAGATGTCACTCACCGGGACAGCTGAGGTCTGATGTGGCTGCCACCAATATGAAGCTACAGCAATTTGATCCAATTACTGCTACTGAGTTGACCTCTGTGTGCTCTAGGGTGAAATCAGGCTCTCTAGCAGATATAGTCTCTCCCTTTTTAGTTTTGGAGTAGGCCTCAAGATTATTCAACAAGCTGTTGGCAAAGTAATCTATCTCTCCCTGTCCTCCGGTTGTGTTCCTCAACAATGGAAACATGATGTTGTGCTTCTCTTGCTCAAAAAAATAGCTTCTTGATTCATCAAGGCCCGAAAACAATTGGCCTGTATCATTGTTGCCTCTTTTTGGCAAGTTAGCAGAAAAACACGTAAACAAACAGCTCTCTAATTGTTTAGAGGAGAATGAGCTCCTACAATCGGGCGTCCTCCCTTCTCATAGCACAGAGTCTGCCTTGTGTCTCGCCCTGAATGAGCCAGGAGGATATGGATGAGGGCAATACCACTGCCATTCTTGTACTTTATCTCAGTGCCACATTTACACTGTGTCCCACAATATCTTGGTCAAGCGACTCTGGGAGTAGTGGCATCGGTGGTAGTGGTATGTGATGGTTAGCCTCATTCCTGCAGGGGTGACCTTTTCAGGTATCACAAACCTTTCCTGTCGTCTATTCATCCCTTACAAGGAGGAGTGCCTTAGGGCCCGTCCCCTAGACCAACTCTTTTTAATATTTATGTGAGCCCTTTGGCTGGAATCATTGACCAGTTTGGTTTTGCTGTCCTCTCATACACTGATGACACTCAGCTTGTCATCACACTGCCTCATAACAATGAGCAGATGCCACTTACTTCATGGGCGTGTCATCTGAATTTGCTGTTTTGAAGGATCTTAACTGTCTAAAATGGAATACTGAGAAAACCCATGTCCTGGTATTGGGCAGACACCTGAACATGTGGTCTAATGCATGGTGGCCAGACTTTGGCTCCCTACCATACACTAAGCCCAAAATGAAGAATCTGGGCATCTGGTTTGATGAAAAGATTTTGTTTGATGCCCAGATTAATGCTCTCTCATGAAAGTGTTTTGGGATTATGAGCTCCCTAAAAATAATCCTTCACCTTCTTCCTGAGGCTGCCCAAAAGACTGTAGCTCAGGACATGGTTATTTCCAGATTTGATTAACTGCAATATTTTGTATCCAGGTGTCACCCAATGGCGTCTGAATAGACTCCAATGCGTGCAGAACGCGGCAGCCCTGATACTGCTCAGGCTCTTGAGGCGTAAACTTCACTGGTTGCCAGTTAAATAGAGAATCATATGTAAGGCTCTCTGCTACTGTTACAAAACACTTTCCAGCCAAGGCCCCACCGTTCTATGGGACATAATCACTCCCTACGTAACAAGTAGAACACTGAGATTGGCGGTGGCGAAACTGACCTCCAGGGTTAGAAAAGCCAGACTTGTTGGCTGCGCCTTTAGACACTTGGCTCCTAAAATCTGGAACTCTTTACTAGTGGAACTTCGGCTGGCTTCCTCTTAATTTATTTTCAGAAAAAAACTGAAAACATGGTTGCTCTGCTTCCTCTAACTTCTTCCAGTGAGCTTAAGTTGCGGCACTTAGCTTCCTAGCGCTGTGACACGTCAGAAAAAGTAAACACACTCTTTACAAATTAGGCCTTTCAATACTAAAAAACAAATATAGGAGGTTTTCATTACGAGAACATGCCCAAGTTTATTTTGCTAGGTCGAAATGGCAGTTTAAAACTGTACACAGAGGCTGAAATGGCAGGCCTGACACATGTTTCAAAAGGCTACTTAAGTGGTTCACACAATCGGTGCTGCAGGCACTAGCAGCATTTAATGTACATGCCCTGGGCACAAGGAGTACCACTTCACTAGGAAATTCTAACTAAATAATGTGCCAATTGGGTGGGAGCCAATTTTACCATGTTTAATTGAGAAAGCACACACACTTTAGCGCTGGTTAGCAGTAGTAAAGTGCAAAGAATCATAAAGCCAAGAAAAGCGTGTACCAAAAATGGTAGAGGTTCAAGGCAAAAAAGGTTGGGGATGATCCTGCAGAGAGGGCTTAATCCAACTATGGTGGACTGGAGCACACACCGCTTCTTTACCTCACCTCAGCTGTTATTGGAATATCTTTGTTAGACGGACCGGGAGGGTCGGCCGAGGACAAGGGGAGAGGTCTCCGGGGAGAGCCGTCTCCAGCGATCGTACAGACGAGTAACTTCCCCCCCCACAGATGTACACCACACCAAGATAAGGTTTAACGTTCTTTATAAGCAATCTTTAGGTACGATAGAATGGTACAAGGAGGTCAGGACTCAGGGGTCCCCTCGATTCTAGTCTCTTGGTTGGGAAAGGGGGTAGCGGGACAGTCTTGTTACCAATCTGGTAGATGCGATGATATGATGGATAGCTCACAATACTCGAGCTCGGTGTTCTAGCTGGACGGGCCGCGGCAGCGCCAGCAGGTCCCGGTGAAGGTGGTCGTTACACGGTCCGCGGCAGCGCCAGCAGGTCCCGATGAAGGTGGTGGTTACAACGGTCCGCGGCAGCGCCAGCGGGTCCCAATGAAGGTGGTAGGTACAACGGTCCGCGGCAGCGCCAGCAGGTCCCGACGAGGATGGAGGATGCAGAAGGCCGCGGCAGCGCCAGCAGGCAGGACGATAGTTCCCAAGGCAGGGCTACGGCAGCGCCGGTAGTCCGTCAAGGATGAGTTCTTCTCGGTGTCTCTCGACTCCAGGATACAACTGCCTTCCTGCTCTGGAGCTGCCCCAGTTATAGGTCTGGCGCCCTTTGATGTCCGGACCCTCGCACTTGGAGGTCGGGAGGTCCGGGATGAGGGAGTCCAGACACCCAGCAGGGGGGTGGAGCCAGCGCCCGGGGGAGCTGGGGGGCGATCGGCACCTGGCGGGGGAGAGCCATCGACACTTCTTTCTCCCATCGACCTGCCAAGTAGTCCGTTCACCTCCTGGGTGGATGGTGGTGCCGGGATGTCGGGGCCTGGCCAGGCCCAGGGTTAGGGTCGAGCTGAGGCCACGCGGCCTCGTGGTGCAGTGTGCAAGATGGCGGCCGGGCCGGGCGAGGGAGCCGGTAGTGGTTCGGCCCCATGATACAGAGATGTCCGGGGGCAGGAGTCCCGGCTGGAGACGGGGTGTGGGTTGTTTCTGTGGGTAACACCTGGAGGGCCGGGGCTCGGGCCCTGTCATGCGGGGAGGGAGCGAGCTCTTCATGTGGCCTGTCCAACATGCGTCCCCCCCAGCTGAAGGCGGGGAGAGTCACCCATCCTCTTGGGGACTCTCCTCGTCGAGGCGGAAAAAGCGTGACAGGCCATCTGCGTTGGCGTGGTCTTGGCCCGGTCAATGTTCCACAGTGAAGTCCATCCCCTGCAGGGAGATGGACCAACGCAATAGTTTGGGGTTTTCCCCCCGCATCTGCAATAGCCACTGCAGGGGTCGATGATCTGTTTGCACCCGGAAGTGGGTACCGAAGAGATAGGGCCGGAGCTTTTTGAGGGCCCACACCACTGCGAAGGCCTCCCTCTCGATGGTGCTCCAGCGCTGTTCTCGGGCCAGGAGGCGTCTGCTGATGAAGGCCACCGGTTGGTCACGTCCCTTGGAGTTCAACTGGGAGAGGACCGCCCCGATGCCGTGGTCGGAGGCATCTGTTTGTACGATGAACTCCCGACTGTAGTCGGGGGCCTGGAGCACAGGGGCCGTGCACATGGCGGCTTTCAGCTTCTCGAAGGCCGCTTGACAGTCTGGGGTCCAGTTGACCTTCTTCAGGTGGTTTTTGGATGTGAGTCCCGTGAGGGGCCCCACAATGCTGCCATAGTCCCTCACGAACCGCCGGTAGTAGCCGGTGAGCCCCAAGAAGGCTCGGACCTCGGTCTGCGTGACTGGAGGCTGCCAGGACTGGATGGCAGCGATTTTGAGTTGCAGAGGGGCCACCAGACCGCTTCCCACCTGGTGTCCGAGATAGGTCACGGACCCCTGACCAATTTGACACTTGCTGGCCTTGATTGTGAGGCCGGCCCGTTGGAGGGCCTGCAGGACCTCTCGGAGGTGGTGGAGGTGGTCGGACCAGTGGCGGCTGTACACAGCGATATCGTCCAGGTAGGCGGCGCTGAACTCCTCGAGCCCCGCCAAGACCTGGTTCACCAGTCGCTGAAAGGTAGCTGGGGCATTCTTCATGCCGAAGGGCATGACTTTGAAGTGGTAGTGGCCATCGGGGGTAGAAAAGGCGGATCGTTCTTGGGCCCGGGGTGTGAGACCGATCTGCCAGTAGCCCGCTGTCAGGTCGAAGATGCTGAGGTAGCGGGCAGCCCCCATGCGGTCGATCAGTTCATCCGCTCGGGGGATGGGATGAGCGTCGGTTCTGGTGACAGCATTCAAGCCCCGATAGTCGACGCAGAATCGGAGCTCAGGAGTGGTGCCGGGGGCAGTAGCTTTGGGGACCAGCACGACCGGGCTGGCTCAGGGGCTATCCGAGGGCTCGATGACCCCGAGCGTGAGCATCTTTGATACCTCCTCTTGGATGCAGGCCCGTACCCGATCTGGTACGCGGTACGCCCGGTGTCTGATAGGGGGACTGTCCCCAGTGTCCACGTCGTGCAAGCACCAGGGGGTGACCCCTGGGGTGAGGGAAAACAAGGTAGCAACTGCAGCAGGAGGTCCCGGCAGCCTTGGCGCTGTTCCGGGGGGAGGGCATCGGAGAGCCGGACCCCGTCCACGGAACCATCTTTCTCACGAGTCTTCAGGAGATCAGGGAGAGGCTCGGAGTCTTCTTCCGCTCCACTGTCTGTAGCCATCAGGAGGCTGAGCTCCGAGCGCACAAAGTGGGGTTTGAGTCTGTTGGTGTGGAGGACCCGGAGGGGGTTCCGGGGATATTCCATATCGATGAGATAGGTGACGGGGCTCTTGCGTTCGACCACTTTGAAGGGCCCCGTCCACTTGTCCTGCAAGGCACATGGTTCGGTGGGGGACATCACCCACACTTGTTGGCCAGGTTCGAATTCGATGGAGGAGGCATTTTGATCGTACCATTTTTTCATGTCCTCCTGACTGGCCTCAAGGTTCGCTTTCGCCATTTCTCTGAATCGCCTGGTCTGATTGCGTAGGGTCAGGAGGTACTTGAAGACGTCTGGAGGGGTCTTTAGGGGGGCCATCTCCCAACCTTCTTTGACTAGGCTGAGGGGCCCTCGCACAGGGTGCCCGTACAAGTGTTCGAAAGGGCTAAAGCCGAGGGACTTCTGGGGAACTTCTCGATAGGCGAAGAGGAGGCACGGAAGTAGTACATCCCACTGGCGACGGAGGGGCTCTTCCAATCCCCCAATCATTCCCTTGAGCGTGCGGTTGAACCGCTCGACTAGTCAGTTTCCTTGAGGGTGATAGGGGGTCGTGAACCGGTAGGTGACCCCGCACTGTTGCCAGAGGGACTTCATATACTTCGAAATAAAGTTGGTGCCTCTGTCGCTGACGACTTCTCGGGGGAAGCCCACCCGGGAGAAGATCCCCATTAAGGCCCGGCCGACCACCAGGGCTGTTACAGTTCGCAGGGGCACAGCCTCGGGGTAGCGGGTGGCGTGGTCCACCAGTACCAGGATGAACCGATGTCCTTGTGCTGTACGGGGGTCCAGGGGCCCCACAATGTCTATTCCCACCCTCTCGAACGGGGTGGTGACAACTGGGAAGGGTTGCAGAGGTGCTTTGAGTTTGCGGCCGCTCTTCCCGCTGGCCTGGCACGTGGGGCAGGACCGGCAGTGGTTGAGGACGTAGTTTCTCATCTTCGGCCAGAAAAAGTGGGTCACCAGGCGACTGTAGGTTTTGTCCTGGCCCAGGTGTCCAGCCAGAGGGACATCGTGGGCCAAATTTAACAGGAAGTCTCTAAAACGGAGGGGCACCACCAGCACTCGACTGGCCCCTAACTCCGCGATTCTCTGCTCACTGTACAATAGGTCGTTGTCCCAATAGATCCAATGGGCTCCGGTGGTGTCCCCTGCGCTCTGGGCGAGGGCTTGCTGGCGGAGTCCCTCAAGGGAGGGACAGGTCTTCTGTTCTTGACGGAACTGTACCTGGGTGGGCCCCCCTCCTTGATGCCACTGAGCCAGGTTGGGAAGGTCCTGGGGCTGAGCGAGCCCTTCGGGGGTTTGCTCTGGGGGGTTGGTATGGTCGGTGTCCTCTACTGGAGCGATCGGGGGAGGAGGTGCTGGCCATTCTGGTTCTTCTGGTCGGGGGATGGCACGGGCGGCCATGGACCGGGTGGTTACGCACGCCCAGTCCGGGAGGCCCAACATCCCCAGGTGCTCTTTCCTTTCTACGGCGGCCCACGGGGAACTCTCAAGATCATTCCCCAGGAGACAGTCCACGGGGGCATCATCTCGGACCGTCACCTTCAACATGCCGGAGACTCCTCCCCATTCGAAGGGGACGCAGGCCATCCGACATAGACTCTCCGAATTGTCGGCTGAACGGACAGGGCAGAGAATGTTCGGCAGGATCTGCTCTGGTTTTACCAGGTGACAGCGGACGGCCGTCACACTGGCCCCCGTGTCACGTAGGGCTTCGGCCCGGCGTCCATTAATGTTCACCCACTGACTATATTTTCTGGTGTTGGCGGGTAGGGGAGCCCGCGGGACCATGTCTCTTCCCCCTAGGCACGCTAGAACCATGGCGGCCGGTTCCCACTCTTGTTGCCCCTGCTCGTATTCTTCCTGTTCTTCGGAGATTTGTTCTCCCCCCAGGGCGGCGGCAGCTACCTGGCGGTGTCTCGGAGTTTGGTTCTGTGGACAGTTCGGGTCATTGGCGTAGTGGCCGACTCGCTGGCATCGGTGACACGTGACATTGGCTCGGAACCCCGGCCGCATCGGGGGGTTGCCCCGGCTGGCCGGGGGCGGGGTGCTGGCAGCCGGAGCGGCCGGGACGGTGTCTCTTCCTTGTCCCTGGCCTCCTCCTCCTCCTCGGGGACGGTGCTGACCTTGGTTGTTCTGGTTCTGTTCGTGCGGCCCTCTCCGGCCCACTCGGGTGCTTTCCCACCGGTCAGCTTCGGCGGCGAGTTGCCGTGGGTCAGTCAATTTACTGTCGAGGAGGTGCTGCCTGAGCTCGACGAAGCAGTTGTTAGAGAGGTGCTCCCACACCATGAGATTAAAAAGTTGCTCGTAGGTCGTTACGTGGCTTCCCTTGATCCAACCCTCGAAGGCTCGGCTGAAATAGTTGACATATTCCACCCAAGTTGTACCCGGGATTCGGGTGCAGTCTCGGAACTTCTGGCGGTACATTTCGGGTGTGAGCCCATATCGGGTGAGGAGGGCAGCCTTCATGTGGTCATAGGATGACATCAGATGGTCTGGGAGCTGTAGCATTGGCGTTCATTGACGAACCTCCCCCATAGACCGGCTCCCCAGTCACTTCGATCGATCCGGTGGGAGGTCATGGCGATCTCGTAGGCCTTGAACCACTGTTGTATGTCGTCCTCTCGGACATACTCTCGAACGACATCCTTGGGGATGTGGACTTTCTTTTCTGTCGCTCCCGGGGTGCGCGGTCGCTCGGGCACCTCCAGTTCTTTGTTCTGCTTCCGTAGGTCTATTTCTGCCAGTTTGCGCTCGTGTTCGTACGCTAATCTCTTTTCTTCGAGCTCTCTCTGCCTCTGTTTTTCTTCCCGTTCTTCTCGGAGCCGCAGATGTTCTAGGTTCAGTTTTTGTTCGGCTAATTTTAGTTCACCGTCCATTTTGAGCCGTGCCATTTCTAGCTCATGTAGTCTGCTTTTTTCTCTCTCTTGGATCTCTTCCTGCGAGAGACCCGTTCTTCGCTCCTCGGGAGCCGTGGTGTTCCTCTCTGATGCTGCAATGTTTTGGTCCGGGGATCTCGCGGCCCCGGTTTCTGCCCACGACTCAATGGCGTGCTTGAAATCGTCTTTGGTACTCAGGCCGGTGGTAGCAATGCCTAGTTCAATGCAGAATTGTTTCAATTCACGATGGCTGTACTCTTCCAATTTCTCCATCTGGAATTTCTCGGTGGATCCGCCCTCTTTGGTTGACATTGTGGTTTCGTCGTGGGGTGAGCTACTCTGTACGATTACGCGTTGATTCGGATCGCGCCGCTGGCCACCAATGTTAGACGGACCGGGAGGGTCGGCCGAGGACAAGGGGAGAGGTCTCCGGGGAGAGCCGTCTCCAGCGATCGTACAGACGAGTAACTTCCCCCCCCACAGATGTACACCACACCAAGATAAGGTTTAACGTTCTTTATAAGCAATCTTTAGGTACGATAGAATGGTACAAGGAGGTCAGGACTCAGGGGTCCCCTCGATTCTAGTCTCTTGGTTGGGAAAGGGGGTAGCGGGACAGTCTTGTTACCAATCTGGTAGATGCGATGATATGATGGATAGCTCACAATCCTCGAGCTCGGTGTTCTAGCTGGACGGGCCGCGGCAGCGCCAGCAGGTCCCGGTGAAGGTGGTCGTTACACGGTCCGCGGCAGCGCCAGCAGGTCCCGATGAAGGTGGTGGTTACAACGGTCCGCGGCAGCGCCAGCGGGTCCCAATGAAGGTGGTAGGTACAACGGTCCGCGGCAGCGCCAGCAGGTCCCGACGAGGATGGAGGATGCAGAAGGCCGCGGCAGCGCCAGCAGGCAGGACGATAGTTCACAAGGCAGGGCTACGGCAGCGCCGGTAGTCCGTCAAGGATGAGTTCTTCTCGGTGTCTCTCGACTCCAGGATACAACTGCCTTCCTGCTCTGGAGCTGCCCCAGTTATAGGTCTGGCGCCCTTTGATGTCCGGACCCTCGCACTTTGAGGTCGGGAGGTCCGGGATGAGGGAGTCCAGACACCCAGCAGGGGGGTGGAGCCAGCGCCCGGGGGAGCTGGGGGGCGATCGGCACCTGGCGGAGGAGAGCCATCGACACTTCTTTCTCCCATCGACCTGCCAAGTAGTCCGTTCACCTCCTGGGTGGATGGTGGTGCCGGGATGTCGGGGCCTGGCCAGGCCCAGGGTTAGGGTCGAGCTGAGGCCACGCGGCCTCATGGTGCAGTGTCCAAGATGGCGGCCGGGCCGGGCGAGGGAGCCGGTAGTGGTTCGGCCCCATGATACAGAGATGTCCGGGGGCAGGAGTCCCGGCTGGAGACGGGGTGTGGGTTGTTTCTGTGGGTAACACCTGGAGGGCCGGGGCTCGGGCCCTGTCATGCGGGGAGGGAGCGAGCCCTTCATGTGGCCTGTCCAACAATCTTCCACTGAAGTAAGGCAGTGTTGATATTTTTACATCAAAGACCATGCTGGTATCATTGGCACTGATTCTAGAACCTACCTGAGCCACTCAACTCCAGCAGCTGGTAGTAGTAGCAGCAGCTTTCCGAGGAATAACTCAACTTACCAATGGCTTCTCCATATGAAATAGCGATATATGGAAAGTAAAGTCTTGTCCTTTTCCAGAAGTCCCTCTCTAAATGAATTTTTCCATGAATATTTCTAGAGTAGAATGATCCCTGAACCCTCCCTGGTCAGGGTTCCCACCAAAATCCACTTGGTACTTTGTCGAGAGCCTCCCGGAACAGTCCATGGCTACCACCATTAGCACAAGTACTACTTGACATTCTACCGATTGGTGGTGGGGCGAGGTGCACAGTTACTCATTGGAATGTGATACGTTTTTATTTGTGTCTTATGATCACCTGCCAGCTAGAGGAAACTTTTAAACGCATATGTTTCTGAAACCAGAGTCTTGAGAAGATCTAAGGAGGTGTGATTTGAATGGATAGTAAAAACCCTCATTACACATATGGCTCTGCGAATATCAATTAATGTTGGAAAAGCACCTGCTACCACATAGAAATTACATAGCACTGAAAATTAGAATTCAATGCAAATGGTGAATGCTTACCATATCATAGTCCCATGCTCCACCTGATTAAAACGGTACCTAGTGTGTGAGGATGGCCATGCCACATAGCAGGGGAACAGATCAATAACAAGGATGCATGAAGTGCTTTTGGGGTCCTTTTTTTTTTTACTGAAAATAGGCTAGTGGGAGGGCTCTACATTTTGGCTTTAGGTTTACCTACCAACCTAAACCTAATAACCCTACATATCCAAAAATGAGAGATCTTGGGAAATTAAAGGTGGCGTGCTGTGTTTGAGTCAAACAAGCTGTCCTTAGTCAGGCAATCAATCAATCAAAAGGTACTTTATTCGGCCACTGAAAGCCATAAAAGCATACATGATAAAAGAGTACATGTCATCAGCATAAGTGCAATTTATAAAACCTGGGTCACATACAAAGATAAAATATAAACATTGTTTTGTATCACTAAAAAGGCCAATGTTCAGGTTTTGGGGTTACAATGTATTCATTATATAAAGTGCTAAGAAACAACCCAAGTGCAATGGGCAATGTATCATAAAGTGCATGTGTTTACATGATGAGATCCCTAAGCCCTAAACAAGAAAAGGTAAGCATGGCTACTATAGAGACAACTTTTCCCTATATCTGATGGTGTTGCAGGGATTCTGCTTATGCACAGAACTATGCACAGGAAACCAGGACCTCAGTGAATTGTGGTGTACCAAAAACTCACCTCAGAACCCAGAACCCCTTATCCGACCAGCATCAGTGTCCCATTCGTTATCCGAGTTTTAGCTCGGCGGTCCCAATGTATAGACAACCCAGAACAAGTGACTTAGGGTATTCTCAGGAATGGTGGGAATCAGAAATACCTGTTCGTAATTATTCTCATATCAGTCCACAACAGAATAAACAGAGACACGGTAAAGTTTAAAGAGTTTATTTTATAAACCTCGTGTCCTAAGATGCAGTACTTTGGCTAACATAAGCAGACAAATGATTTAGATCAAAACCATCAGCATAGTTACAATACCATAGAAAATGAAAGGAGTAATCATACTAAAATGACAGTGGATATCAGCCACCTTCCTTTCGCTAGTAAACTAATATTATTATTATTAGACTAATAAAAGGTCTCTAGGCTTGAATGGGGAACCCCATACCATAAAAGATCAGCTCAGTGAGATCACATCACAGGATCAGCTAGACTCTGCTCCTGGGAAAGCTCTTCTTCCGAATGTAATGAAAAACATGCAACACTGCAATATTAAAAGCACCCGACTTTCAGGTATTTGCAGCTGCGTGCGTGTTATGGCTAAATAGTGGGCCGATCAACCTGAACCCAACAACATGCACCGTCTAGTGACCCAGACTGTTTCTTTACACAATGTTCAGACCAAGGTCGCTGCTCACTGTTCAGGATGTGAACAACAGACAGTTCTTATGTGAAGCAAAGTCGAGCAAGCATTTCTCAATTAATAACATGTAACTACAGTGTCGTGTGCAAAAGCGGCAAGATGGCTTTCTAACATCTAACGCGGTTGTGCTAACTTAGCATTGTATGTATATAGATAGCAATCTTCACTACACCCCCCCTTGATCGGACCACTAACCAGTAGGGGCGCACTTGCAAGAACGCAGAGTTCAAGTTTGATAGAACGGAACCAAGGGCATGAACTATAAGTCCATATAAGGTAAGTGAAAAAGTTCGAAGAGAAAAACAAAGAAAAAAAATAAAAAGGATTGAAAAAAACAATTTAAAGGATAAAAAATACATCATTGAAGGACGTATGACGAAATGAAGGTGCAAAAAAGTCAATCCATCAATGTATAAGCAGAATGAGTTGCAACAGCTTCCAAGAGGAAATCATTGGAACGTTCTGCAAAATTATCTGCCATCCAGTTCAGCACGGGGAAGGAACACACATGTTCCTCGACAACCGGAGCCTCCAGCACCATTCGAGGACCACTGGCGTGTTCTTCAAGATAACTTCTCGCTAAGAATTCAGTTGCAGCCGTTCCGATGTCCCAATTCCCAAGGACTCCATGTGCTGCTCCACAGGCCATATTCCTGACGCCAGAACAGTCCAACTCATGAGTCACTAAGGGGCTCATTAGCCGATCATAATCCGGGGCAGGAGACACCGAGTTCAACAGGCACAAATCCAGAGCCCATTGGAAAGGACAATCTAGGCAATGAAAGACAGGCTGCACACAAGTAAAGTAAGGAAACCGGAAGGACAATCCATAGGCTATGCTTAAGGTCGCCAGTGGTAAAGTGCCATAGTATTCAAGCATCCGGTTACGAAGATGGAGCAGCCGGGACCTGCTGTCGTGTGACGCAAGTTGTGCATCTGTAGCGTAGTACGCAGATCAACAAAAGCACCCCAGCTACGAGGGCGAGAAGCAAAAGGAGACCTCCGAAGACGCTGGAAAAAATAGAATGAAAAAATGCCGGGATCACACCAAAAATAGTTTGAAAGGAGGTCACGAGGCTGGAGCCCACAATTTAAAAAAAATGAGCCAGGCCACTTGTTGACGAGGCATTAAAGATAGTCTGAATCAGGGCCCCAAAATTAAGTGGGAGATCAGTATTCAAGAGCGCTTGCACCACTGTGCGCGTATTTGCTACGTGATGGACAAATGTTTCCCTGGACGAAGTCAACGCGACTTCTTTTTGAGACAATAGAGCCCTTATTCTGCTCATCTTATTGAACTCTGCTTTCAAGGTTGGAATGGTAGGCCAGATGGATACATCGAGCCGTCCATGCGGGGGTGGGAAAAGGACGTTATTGCAGCAAACTACCCTCTGTGATACAGTCACTATGTAGGGAATTCCCACTAACATCCCACAGCAAGCTTCATTACACAACAGCAAATAACTACCGTTAGCAAGCAGCGTAAAAGATGGTGTTCTAACTGGCACCGGGATCCCTTTCAGGACACAAGCTAAATTAGGAGCGTGCACATTACATGCACCATGCAATTGAATGTGCCTACACACCACAGAGTGATCTGGAGTGGAAGTGCACTCTTCACCTTTTAAGTATACCTCTTTTCCGTCCCTCACACTTCTATACGTGAATGGGCGTGACCAAACTTCATGCAGGAAGGCAGTACCAAGTGTTTCATATCTGCCAAGGGCATAATGTTTCATGCACGAACTGAACTTAAACAGGGGAAATGGTAACGTGATCAATCCGTGGATAAGCCACACAGCGGAGTTTAATTCGGCAACAGAGAAAGGTAAATGCTCTAACTTTTCAATGTGCAGCAATGAATATGTCTCATCTTTCATGGACATAAATTGTTGTTTCGCAGTTAAATTAAAAGGGAGGAACAAAGACGAAGTATTCATGTAATCCCAAGGGACTTTCCCAGCCTTTAACGTTTGCAATGTCCATGCAAACTGCATAATGGAATGCAATTGATTCTGACCATAATACAAAACAGACAAATCATCCTGCACAATGTCTACCACAGATGAAACAATATTGTCTAAGGTATAAATTCTGGAAGACAGGGTGTTAATGCTATTATCTATTACAGCCAATACCTTTTCCATATTGGCTTGATCAATAGCCCGTAATCTGGATGCAGCTTCAATCTGTGATAGCTTCCAAACTTCGTTGTAAATAACATATACCCATCTTTTGGACCTGCCAACCGCAGGACCCTTAACAAAATCATTCAAATCTATTTTGTCGTTCAATTGTGATAAATGAAGTTTAACAGATGCTAAGGTGGAATGTTGCAACCAAGATTGGCATAACTTCCCTACTGAGTAGTTACAGTGTGAGAAGACTCAAAACGGGCGTCTACACGAACTTGTGTATACTCCGGTGCTAAATCCAGAAACCGATGTTGACAGGAATCTGAACTCGTTTGCTACACCTACCACCCTTCCGAATTCAATTCAGAAATATTGAAGGATGTGTTGGAAATGTATGACTGCAACGTAGCAAGGGACAGATTCGTATGATTTCCCCAATTAGGATAAGCACCCAGACCCGGAATGGAGGGAGAATTAAATTTTTTAGAAGTAGCCAATCCAAAACAGGTGGTCTGAAAAATTGACGAATTTAAAAACAACATGTAGTTCGGGATGAGGCAGGCACGATGCAAAGCTTCTGTTCCCTGTACCTGCCACGGTTTAGAACCCCAAACCCATTTAAGATCGATAGTAGCTTTCCACAGATCATATCCTCCAATTGCCAACTTGTCCATAAAGGACTTGGAATACAACAATTTGGTGTGTGTCAGTCTAACTTTAGAAGCAGACTCAGCTGCAACCTTAAAATAAAAGGAGGCCGGATTTGACACACTGAAATCTGAAAAATATGTGAATTTGTCCACTAACGTGGTGGAGCTGCCCAGCCTAGGGGCGGGACAGTGTTCCCATTGTGTATAATTTACAACATTTCTAAACGTATTTGCTTTGTGTAGGAAATGTGTGCGATAATGTTAATAGCAGAATTGCTCATCATAATTAGCAGTATCTATATACAAATCTTCAGCATCAAATGCAGCATAATATTTCAAATCAGAAAACAGTGCTTCTATTGCTTGTACAGCCCAATCATCTGAGTGGATGTTCTGCTTGACTACATTACCCATAGAAACACAAAATACATTTGGCACATTGATTACTTCCGTGGGGCCATGAATTTGAAATTTTACAGCATCCCAAGCGATCCCATCACGTACAGGCCAGGCAGTAATGTTCACAAAAGTCTGGTCCCTTTTCATGATATGTGATGAGGAGTGGGGGGCCAAAGTTCCATCAATTAGTCGAATTGTAGATCTTTCTTTCAGGTACTGTCCATTGATAAGTCTAAAAAACACTACCACAAAGCCATTGGACATAAACAAAAAAATACATGTGAGCACCAGCCAAATGTAAGTCCAAGGGGGAATTAAAAAATGTCTTTTGAACCAGGCCACAAAAATCGAAACTTTGGACGGGGCAATGGAAGTCATTGAATTAGAGTCAAAAGAGTATCGTGACTGGGTAACTGTGGTGGATTGTAAAACAGGCAATGGAACATCCGCAGGATAAGCATACTCAATATCTTCAGGTAGACCACCAGGTGTCGGTGGCAATAAAGGACCAGTAACTGTATGCATCTCGACGGCAACATCAGGCAAGGTGTTAGAAGGTGGGGCCACAACAGAATTTCTCAGCATCAAAGGGCAAGAAACTGCCGGTGTCCTACTAAGAAGAATCGGCCACTCGCTGTAGCTTGACATTGTCAATAGAGATGTACCTGTTATCCTTTCGACCAGGCAGTGTAGGTAAAATGACTGTACGTGTACCCTGTACTCCAAGCACCGGAACTGGTGCACGATAAGAGGGGCTGAACTCCTTCTTGTTCTCCACCTTCTCACGGACCATATCACCAACTCGAGGTAGCCAGTCGACTACCGGAATCTGAAGCGCAGCATCAGATGTGGAGGGTACGTGTTCCTTCGCTAGACTGTCTCTGGCTTCTTGAAGATTCTGCAATACAGCACAGTGATCATCTACGTCAAAGGGTGCGGCCGACGCCGCCATGTCTAGACCATCAAGGTCTGGGACAAACATTCGTATGCCAAAGAGCATCATGTATGGGGTCCGCCCACCCAGAGACCTTCTAGGGAGATTGTTAAGTGCACGTTGCACGTCATATAAGTGGGCTAGCCAGTTCCGGCCAGTACCTAAAACCCTGGCTGTCAAAGATTGCTTTAAGTCACGGTTCATTCGCTCCACTACACTATTACCCTCAGGTCGGTATGGAGACGAAAATTTGACTTGAACCCCCAAATTTCTCATGGCTTCTTTGTACGCCTTAGAGGCGAACGCAGGACCCTGATCAGAATGAAAGGTACCACATGCAAAACTTCCAACAAAGACTCGCAAATCCTTGATGACAGTACGGGCATCAGCACTCCTTTGTGGCCACACCCACAGAAAACGTGTGCACGAATCCACTGCAACCAAGATGTATTTGTACGCAGTATCAGAGGTAAATAGACCGCAATGATCTAAATAAACACAACCCAGTGGTTTATTAGATATGTACAACTGAGTTTGTGGTGGGCGCGCCACAGTTGAAGGTTATATCTGCTGGCAAATGTCACAATTAAGAACATAAGCTCTGGCTTGTTTCTATAAACCGCACCACCAGTAACGTTGTTGTAACAGAGATACAGTAGCTGCTACGCCGGCATGCGCGGACGCCATGCCCTTGTGAGCTGCTAATATCAAAGATGGTCGGCAGTCCGCGTTGGGAATCAATCTGTCACCAACGTCATTAATCCTTACTAATGGGACGTTATCAGGACTTAAGCGATAATGGTAACGAGAAGGGAAACCTCTTGGATATTTTGTTCCCTTCTCTGTAGCAGCAATAGCTGCCAAGATGTCATCATTGATCTTATAACTGCTGCTACTAAGAATGTCGCCACTGCTGTTTTTGCTGCCTCGTCAGCTAGGCTGTTGCCGACAGCATGGACATCAACTCGTTGGTGACCAAGAGTGTGAATAACATTCACGAGAGGCAGATGTTCTTTAAGTTCTGCCACTCGAACCCAAAGCATTTTATGCTTAATCGTGCTACCTTTGGAATCATGGTAGTCCTTCTGAGACCAAAAATGTAGATTGTCGTTGTATGATTTGACACAATAAAATGAGTCAGTCACTATAAGAGTAGTGACTCGGGGATCAGCAAACTCTAGTGCAAGCACCAGAGCACGAAGCTCCGCCAACTGTGCGGTACAATCACGCAATGACTGCGTATGTACGACATCAGATTGGAATTCACCATTCACGAAAGTACCGACCACTATTGCGCAAGCCGCTGAATAAGCATGCTTCGATCCAGTAGCCGGTTGCGCAGAACCGTCAGTGTAAATGACACAATGGTAATCCTCGAGCGGGCGCAAATACAGAGGAGCTGGATGAACGAATTCATACTGTAAAAACTCCTGAGTCTGAAGAGCTGCGTCAAAGATATATGTGACGTCAGGCGATGTCAAGGAAGTGGCCCATTGTATCCACCTTGGATGCAAAGCCTTAGAATTAACTTGCTTTCGTCACCGCCTCAAGGGCAGGATATGGTGTTACCACCAACATGCGTTTGCCTTTCGATAGCGCTCGCTCTTTCAGAATCGCCATCTGTACTGCCGTCAGAACTTTCTCGACAGCGGAAAATCGCAGTTCAGCCGAAGTGTACAAGTGTGATTTGTAGGCAATGGGGACGGTGTCTCCCTCATTGAACGTTAAGAATGTGAAACCCACTGCGCCTGGCACAATTCTTATTACCAGGTTAGTGTGGTTATCACGCGTTAGTAAGTATTTTGAAGCAAGAAGGTCAGCTTGCAATGATGCAATATAGCTGAATGCTCCGGCAGCCAACATGATTTGGAAAAAGTAGGTTGTACCAAGGCATAAAGCGGCTTGATACGCTGGGCATAATCTGGAATGTAAATTCGACCGAAATTCAGAAAACCCAGCAGAGATTGTAATTTCTTCAGTGTCGTGGGAGCACGTAGGCATGCGCATTTCTCCAGGAAGTGCGGAGCCAATCCTCGACCTTCATTGTTGAGTTCGTATCCCAAGAACAACACTGTATATTCCGCAATGTGAGACTTCGCAAAGTTGAATTTGTAACCGAAGTCTCCAAACAAAACAATAATGCGATCAACGCGACGGCGATGCGGTCCCAACTCGTCATCTGTGAGATAAATATCATCCACATAACAGAGAGACCACGCGAGCGGCGAAGACACCAGGGGTGTTTTTATAGCCCATCGGTAATCTTTTGAAATGTTTTTGTTTGTCACCCGAGGTAAATGCCGTCCACTCACTACTAAGAGAGGACAGGTTATGGCTGTAAAAGCCATTGGAAATGTCAAGTGTGGTTTTAAACCGTTTTCTCACGAGACTATTGACGAGAGCCGAACTGTGGGTATTTTGTACTGCGCATGTCCGGCAATGAGAGTTTAAATGCCGGTAATCCAAAACTAGGCGGTACGACCCGTCAGGCTTCGTCACAGTGAATAAAGGATTATTCATTGGTGACACACAAGTTTCAATTACACCTTGATATTCCAATTGTTCAAGGATAGCCGCGACGTGAGGTCTTGCTTCGCGACGCATGGGATATTGGGGTTGTGGCTAGGGTGTGGACTGCAACGGAATTTCATGGCTGGGGGACAATTTATCGCAGCCTACCGGATTACGATACAGCGCAGGTGCAAGCACCAGAGCCCACTCCTCGGCGAACTTTTTAGCTTGGTCATTTGGCACTGTGTGCGCAAAGGATGGGAGGATTACCTCCTCCCCTCTAGGAGCATCCAAAACGAAAGCCGGGGGCCAATCTGCCTCTGCCAATAGAATATCATATGAAGTGGTCAGATGATCCCAAAAAATCCCTTTAATCGTGCGTTGTATGTCACCTTCAATTAAAAGGACTATGTTATATAGTCTGTCAGGGGGAGCCACTCTAGTGTCAGCAGTTTCTACAGTTATGAACGTATCAGTTGCTGTCGGCACCAGATATGGACGCAGTGCTTATCGCACTACTGTAACTTCCACCGCGCTGTCGAGCAGTGTTAGTGCCCATGTCAGGTTCTGAAGCTGCGTCCGCAACATCTGTGGTATACCTCGCTGTTAGCGCAGCAACTTTCTTCTTCTGAAACGGGGGTCGTTGACGTGCAGACTCGTCCTGCTTGCCTTTACCGTCAGTCTGGCGGGGTTGCTCACGACTTAGGGCACCCCTTCCTTACACATGGTCTCCGCCACCGGATTGTGAAGCCGATGTTTCCTGTGAAGAACGAGGAGAGCGTTGTTCAGAAACCTGAAATCTATCAGGTGACTTAATACGAGATCGATCGCGCAGATCATATGTGCGTTCGCTGGACGACTGCACGGGCGAGGCTGGACGAGACCCCTGTTTCTGTTGCTGCTTCCCCTGTTTCTTCGCTCGCCAACTTTGTTTAGGGAAATTTGGGCGTTCGTCTTTAGTTGACGAGCTCACCTTAGTTTGCTGTACAATATCAGGAATTATTACGGCTGGTTTAACACCCAATGCACTACGGCCCACTTGCCTGTAGGCTTGCGCAAATATTTTTGCGAACTCCTTGGGCTTGTCGAGTTCATCCACGCTGTCCAGCTTATTTAGTACTTGGAACTGCATGGCATCGCCTTTGAGGTTGCCCATTACAATGGAAGCCACCACATCGAACACTCCGACAAGCCTCATTCCTAATTCAACAGCAGCCTCCGCACCGTGATTCTCTTGAACACGTTTGATGACGGAGGTTAGTACAGACATAGACGGAGTGCCGAAGCATTTCGAGTAGGTCGCGGCAAAGACCTTGCCCCAGTTTGTGCAATCAGCCATATCTGGGACTAAGTCTTTCGGCAAACTAATGGTGAGTATCCTGTGTTTCTCCACAGGAGTGGTATGCGGAAAAACCGACTCCAGTTGGTCAAATTTCTCAGCAAGCCAATAAGGAAAATCATCCTTACTCTGTGGGCGCTTGCCCATTACCGAATTAACCATAACAGGACTAATAACCACCGCGTGGTGGTCCGTTGGTTGTCCCGCAACAGCAGGTGTCCCCACCTGCACGTTGTGCGACAAGTACTGCACTAAAGCCCTATGAATTGTAATCAGGGCTGTGTGTAGTACCCGCAACTCAGCCACCGCCACCGTGAGATAGCGGGGATGAGGCGTATAGCCGGCCAGCACCGGCCATGTGGCCCCTGCAATAGACAACGGGCCCATTCTTGCCGGTGCAACCGCATGGGGAAGGGCGCCATTAAACCAAATGGTATGCTGCCAGGCAGAGATTGGAATTTCTTGTGTGCTATACGGGGTATAGACCGCAGGTAGCTGTGTGGCAGGAAAGGAATGAAACGTATCATCGTTATCCACTGCCGGAAAAGTCACCCAAGAGTAAAACAACTCATACGGGTAAGACGCATCAGCGCTCACCACAAAAATAACAGCCATCCCATCATCTGGCACCCCATACGTCGTCAAATGACGGCGTAGAGGTGCACGGCTATACGCGGCTATCTCGACCGCCATTAGGACACACTAAAGAGTATCAACGATATCAACAGTAGCACTGGGGTTCAGTAAAAATAACCTTTTTAATAATCAAGCTTGAATGAACCTATTAGTCGAAACACAGGTAGGTTAAACCGTCACTCCCGTCAACCGGAAACCAGAGTGAGGGTGTTGTGGACTAATACAAGCACTACTAAGGCGTTTCAAATCAATAGACCAAACGTTAGGTGCGCCATGTTGCAGGGATTCTGCTTATGCACAGAACTATGCACAGGAAACCAGGACCTCAGTGAATTGTGGTGTACCAAAAACTCACCTCAGAACTCAGAACCCCTTATCCGACCAGCATCAGTGTCCCATTCGTTATCAGAGTTTTAGCTCGGCGGTCCCAATGTATAGACAACCCAGAACAAGCGACTTAGGGTATTCTCGGGAATGGTGGGATTCCGAAATACCTGTTCGTAATTATTCTCATATCAGTCCACAACAGAATAAACAGATACACGGTAAAGTTTAAAGAGTTTATTTTATAAACCTCGTGTCCTAAGATGCAGTACTTTGGCTAACATAAGCAGACAAATGATTAAGATCAAATCCATCAGCATAGTTACAATACCATAGAAAATGAAAGGAGTAATCATACTAAAATGACATTGGATATCAGCCACCTTACTTTCGCTAGTAAACTAATATTATTATTATTAGACTAATAAAAGGTCTCTAGGCTTGAATGGTGAACCCCATACCGTAAAATATCAGCTCAGTGAGATCACATCACAGGATCAGCTAGACTCTGCTCCTGGGAAAGCTCTTCTTCCGAATGTAATGAAAAACATGCAACACTGCAATATTAAAAGCACCCGACTTTCAGGTATTTGCAGCTGCGTGCGTGTTATGGCTAAATAGTGGGCCGATCAACCTGAACCCAACAACATGCACCGTCTAGCGACCCAGACTGTTTCTTTACACGATGTTCAGACCAAGGTCGCTGCTCACTGTTCGGGATATGAACAACAGACAGTTCTCATTTGAAGCAAAGTCGAGCAAGCATTTCTCAATTAATAACATGTAACTACAGTGTCGTGTGCAAAAGCAGCAAAAACGGCAAGATGGCTTTCTAACATCTAACGCGGTTGTGCTAACTTAGCATTTTACGTAAATAGATAGCAATCTTCACTACAATGACCCCTGTTAGAAAACCTGCAACCCCAAAACAGACCATAGGAGAAGACAACATTTGAAGGTACAAAAGTGCAGGCCTAACTTGAGTAAAATGGCGATCTCTGAGCAACTGGAATATAAACTTTCTACTCAATGAATAATAGAAATCACAGAAAAAAATAAAATGTGCAATATCTTGCTCAGAGAAGTTGTCACAGGGACAAGGTTTTAGAGTGCCTGGTTTCATAAATCCTTGCGGAAAGGCCAATAGCCAAGAGGCCAGATCCAGATGAAATCTAGCCAACGCAAAACGATGGAACCCGTTACTGACAAAGTAAATACGGTTGGACTTGTTTACACAGACTCAATATGATATACCTTCTCACAGTGGGCTTTGCTAACTCCCTGCCGTTTGTCCAGGAACTGCTGTTTGATGTTTCTAACAGCTGCTTTACCCAGCGGCTTGGGGCTCCCGTATAGGTCAGGGCAACCAAGACATTTTGTCTGTTCCATTACATATTTTAGCCAGGGAATATGTCTAGCCCCCTCCAGTGCTGTGCAATCAGTAAATATAAGCTGACTTAAGTTAGTAATGAGACAGGCCCAAATTCTCAGCCAACGCAAAAGGGGAGCTACCGCTTTCAAATCTGAGATGTACCCTACCTCTAATTCTTCGTGTAAGATATATGCCTGGGTAGCAGGCGGGACTACAAGGAGCTTACGCATGAATTTATTTTCAGCCTCCTGTATATCCTTTACGACCTTGTAACCCCAGACATCACATCCATAGATTGCCATGAGGATGCACTTTTCTTTATAAATCTTCAGCAAGGCGGGAAAGGGTTTTGACCCTAATCTTTTAGCAAAATTCAAAGTGGGCCCGCCGCTCTAGCTAAGGTGTTTTATATTTGCATAATTTGTGCACACCAGGACCCTCGGTCGTCAAAAGGTACCCCTAGATAGGGAAAGGTAGGGACTTTGGTTAACTCAGCCCCCATGCAATAAAATTTGGCCTTAGCATCCTTTTGGGGACCTATGGACATAGTGTGAGGTTTGTGGTCAGATATAATGAGTCCATAAAATCTATAAAACCATTTAAAAGTTGTTGGAGGCCCACAGCGGTTCGGGCAAGTAGGACTGCGTCATCTGCATACAGGAGTGCAGGGTTCATCTTGGTACCAGCCCTGGGGATATCTTTACAGCTCAATATTTAAAAATCACCTAGCTTATTAACATAGAGTGTGAACAGCGGCGGGGAGCCAAGATGCATCCCTGTTGAATCCCTCTCTTTACTGGCCAGGTGTCCATCAGACAGCCATCCCCGTTATATCTGACTGCGGCCGTGGTGTTTTCATGGGTAGTATGTATAAAATCTACCAACTCTGTGTCTTAGCCCATGTTACTTAAAAACAACCATCGTTTAGATCTATTTACACAATCAAAGGCTTGATTCAAATCCATAAAAGCCAAATGTTTAAAATTCCCTTCTTGGCAATGGCGTATTTCCCAATCACTAAATGCAAGTTAAGACATTGATCCAGCTTCCCTTTACCCTGCCTAAAACATACTGTAAGTCAGAAATAACATTAAAATGATCGAGCCATACTGTTAGACGGTCCAATATCACTTTGCCCATAATTTTAGCAGCAGAATCTAAAAGCAAGATCGGTCTATAACATACAGGATCATCCTGTGCGCCCTTTTTAAAAATGGGGATAATGACTGCCATTGTCCATGAGCGGGGAAATCCACAAGAACTGGCTGCATTAAAAATGTGAGCCAAAATATTAGCCCAAACCTTAGGGTCAGCCTTATATAGGTCTGCAGGTACCCCATCTGGCCCGGGGACCTTCCCCCGGGATGTTGAGATGATTGCTTTACGGACCTCATCTATGCTAAAGTGAAGGGGTGCACTAGCTGGCTCGCCGACCATATGTGCCTCAGCTTCTCCTAAGATGGTATCGCTGTAGATTTTGCTAAAATGCTGTACCCATTGTTCAGCAGGAATTGTACAGTCGGTGGTGGAGTTTGGCACATCAGAGAAGACGGGGCTATTCACAGGCCAGAATTTGGAACTATCTGCCGGAACGCTTGCTTGCCCAAGAGCCTCCCAAGCCTGCTTTCTTATAAGCTTCTTCCTCTCAAGCACTGCAACCTTATATGCCTTTCTTCTACTCCTGACCACTGCTTCATCCCTTGGATTATGCTTAAGTGCCTGCAGTAACTCCCTATGAGCCACAGAGCAGGTGCCATCGAACCACCTCTTGGCCTTAGGGCATCTTGTCCTGCTCACTGTAGTTAGGTTAGACGATATCTGCTTAGTTATTTTGTAGAAGGCCTCTAAAATGGCTCTGTCATGTGTAGTGCGATCCATGCATACTTGGACCTCTGTAGCGCAAACGGCATACAGATTGTCTAAAAAGCTTTCCGGGATAATCCTTTCCCACTTCAGCCTGCGTTTGATCTTTGGTACTAATATTTTTATTTGAGATGCAAGTGGTTACCTCCCTGTAAGAATGGCAGAAAAGGGCAGCACAAGTATGAGCGGATTGTGATCGCTGTGACAATTCCAGGAAACGCTCAGGTTCTCCACCACCGAAACTGATGGCGCAGACAGCATAATGTAATCAATAATACTAGGGCTTCCTTTTCCTGCATAAGTAGGATCCGAAGCTGACATATCTGTTTGCTGAAGGCAAAGTAGATTGTGGGCTGAGAGAAAACCTTCTAGGAAGATGCCTGGCGGTGTGTGCTCAAAATGATTTATCGAAGGCAAGGGATCCCCCTGCTCCATTGTTAAGATACAATTAGAATAGCATTGGTGAATGGTAAAATCCACTAGAATTATCAGGTCATTATAGGCTGATTTGCCTTCCTCATAGTGTTCCAAAAGTTCCTCTAGAGCTAGAAGGTATTCTAGCTCGTGGCTTCTGGAGTAGGAGTTGTAAAAATTAACCACTAGCAGGGTGGGAAGAGTCTTGAAAGACAACTCTACTGCTACCACATGGGGTCATCTGCATTCTATCATTCTGGTCTTGCAGGAGAGTTTGAGTGAGAACATTAAAAGCAGACCCCCTCTCGCTCTTCCCCTGTTTGAAGGGTTAGCATATTTACAAAATGAAATAAAGCCATCTAAATGAAATTTCATTTGCCTCCCAGGTTTCTTGTGGGGCAATGATATTGTGTGTTGAAAGAATTTTCCCAAGATGTGTTGCCCCTTTTTGACCTAAGACCCGCTATGTTCCACTAGAGTGCCTTCACACTTGGAGAAACAGAAATGACGAATGTGGGGATAGTGCTAGAAGATTTATCGCACATTGAGTCGGGCATAGATGCTGTTGGAATTTGGTTATTAGAGACCATGGGCCTCATGTACGTAGCCCAATACCGGTCGGTAACGGCCGATTTTCGGTAATTATACCGTTACCGACCGGTATTTAGGCTGTTGACATGTAGGGGGCTCATTTCTGTATTCGGTAATTTACCGAATCGGTAATTTTACCGATTCGGTAAATACCGAATACAGTAATGAGATGTAGGGGGACTGTGTGGTGGGTGTGGGGATTCGTTATTTACCACCAACTAATAGTTGGTGGTAAATGACGAATAGGTGTGATAATGCATTTTTGTGCACTGTGAAGTGTGCAATGTGGCAGACATACATGCCCCTAGGGCATGTATGTGCGCCACATGTGCACACATGGAAGAATCAGGGGTGCAACAGGGTGTCAATGTGACACCCTGCCACCCTTGAATGTGCTCCCCCCATTACCGAATCGGTATTTACCGATTCGGTAATGAGGCATACCTTCCCATTGATTCAATCAATGGGAAGGTATGCCTCATTACCGAATCGGTAAATACCGATTCGGTAATTACCGACTTACTCCGATTCGGTAACATTTACCGAATTCTTACCTACATACACTTTACCGATTCTTAAATACCGAATCGGTAAGATTCGGTATTTAAGAATCGGTAAAGTGTATGCCACCTACATATGGCCCCATATGAGGTAATTTGTTGCCTTAGATCTCTGCATTCTCCAGCTTTAGTCAGTTATTTTCATCCAAACCCTGAAGACTGGCTAGCGTTGGAAGCGGTTTCTCATAGGTAAAATTGTGTCCATATTTCTTATATGGCCATGCCTAACTGATTTTAAGGGTAGCTGCCATTGGGGATTGGCCAGGGGCTGCTTGGAGGGATAGAAAAACTGTAGGGGGACAATTCGAACTGTAGAGGTAGACCTATTTTTATAACGACATCCCACTAACGCCTCAGCCTACACAGGGTGCTTGAAATTGATGACTATACAATCCCCCTCTACATTATCTTTGTCCTGCAACCAATCCATGCCACTCTTCTGGCCATAATAATATCAGAGGACATATTCTGGCAATTTCCCACATTCCTATTACAACAGTGAATAAGGTCCAGGGAGGTTTCATTGGAACCTTGTGAAAGTGGGGGAACCCCCATTAACACTGCTACTAGGGGAGCAGATGCAGGTGGCAGATCTAGGATGCAATGATCTTCATCCTTAGACATTAAAGGTTGGGGCAAGATACATATGGATGATGGGCCTTCCTTAGATGTCAGTGGGATACCCGTTGAGCTACCCGGGCTACAGGAATCAATACTCTAGGTATACAGTTGTTTTTGGATCTACTGAGCAATTCCTCATTATATGGATCTTTAGTACATCTTGCCTTACAGATTTGATTCGTTTGGTCAGACACAGAGCATGATTCCCCTGCCCCCATCCACTGATTTTGACTTTGTAAGCCAGTTGTTGCACATGGGAATAGTAGTATTAAGTCTCCTCTGAACCACTTCTAGCTTTAATATTATTGGTGCTAGGAAAACTTTAGTCATTGACTCCAGTCTTTCAAAGAGAGTGTCCAACAACTGTTCAAGATTAGGGCTGGCTGGTGATTGAGATTTTGGCCGTGGTGACTTCCTCATGTCCTTATTACAGCCTGTTCGCTTTCGCTTAGTTGGGGGACAGTCCAAAATTAAATCATCACCCGCTGTTAGTTTGACTGTTGAGAAGCCTAGGGATGCTACCGACTCACCAGGATGGGCCGCCAAGGATGTAGACACAGATCCCGGAGGGCTTAGAGTCCCCACTGAGATTCCCCACTGTAGCCCCCGCGATGCCCCCTGTCGACTCCTGCGCCTCAACATTCATGGCCATAACAGAACCCAGGGCAAACTTCTCTGTCTCCGAGAGCTTTCTCTCAGTCAGAGCTATCTTCTGCGTTATCACATGTGCTGCTCTGGTTAAAAAGGAATCAATGGTCGCTACCGTGTTGCTTCCTGGGGGGCCTCCTTGGCCAACAGTCATTTTCCTTTTGCCCATGCCTATCTGAGCTGAATTCACCCGGCTTATGTATAACAGTATGAACCGCTTGAAAGGCCTGGGGGAAATGGTTAACACTCTCCTTGATAAAGATTTGTTGGAAGGACTTGATGGTGGGGGATGCTAAAAAGTCAATGCGAGTCAATGCAGAAATAGCACTTCCAAATATAATATACAAAGTACCTTATTGATGACCCGGGAACCACATCCTGGTAGCCTCCGGCACCAGAAAATTCCAAATTGAAAATCAAGGGACCTGGCCCAGCACAGCCTTCTCCAGCCAGACTGGCCCGCCCTTGGCCCGGGCTTTCCTCAGGCACGCCTGCGGCCGTCCCACGCCGCGGGAGCCCCAAGCAGCTTTTAAGCACCTCCGGACGCGATGGGAGGGCATGGAGGCTCCTGTTGTGATGCCTGATGGGGGCTGTAGTCCCCCCCCACGACCAGAAAGTGCTGTGTGCGGCGATGACGGGCTCCTTAGTCATAATGCACTGCAAACATTGACGATTGCTGTGAAGAACTAGTTTCTTACATTTAATTAGTAAACACTGGAATCCACTGCCAATGGCAAATGTACTGTCATCCTGCATTTGCACATAACCTATTATAAAAATGGTACCCTGCTTATATGGAAGAGAGTACTGCGCAGTAGAGGAACAGACCTATAACTTGCGTATGTCATCTTCTCTCAGAGGTTTGTTCACTTTTACATAATTTGGCCACTCGATCAATTGATTAATCTTTTGGAAGTAGTATCCAACCCCTGGTCAAGCAAACTGCTACCTTCTTTCTTTATAATTTTGCATTGGAAAAAGTAAATGAGTTGAGGCTAGCCAGTGCCTGTATTTCTAATAGGGAGCACTTTCTCTGTTTGCGCCATGGTGCACCTTTTAACAGGTGTGCCAGATGCAAAAAGGGAAAATGAGCATTATTATGATGACTGTGCTGCCCTGAGGGCAGGGCATTCACTGATATATGGATATGGACAGCTGCCTCAAAGCCGCACCATGTATCGCAGTGCAGGCGACACCTGCCTGCACTTTGAAAAGGGATTAGAGATCCCCTTGCAGGCAGTGCAGTGAGTAACTGCACCCACCAGCAGGTGGATCTCTGAGGCGTCCATGGGACACCTTTTCGTTTCTCGAGAGGGCTGCCTTCAAGAGGCACACTGATAGTGGGCCTCCGAAGGGCATGTTTGCCTCTGCGCATGCATTTGTTATACGACACAGGCACAGAGGCAAAGTGATTCTCTCATTTGCATGGGGCCACGCCCCCATAAGCCATCTCAGGTTAGCGCTGCTGCTACATGTGCACCAGCACTCTCAGTATCACAGAAGGAGCTTCACAAGTGTCTGCGGCCCCTTCTATAATACCAATGTGCCCCGGAGGTGCATAAAGTGGGCGCACGCCTTTTGCACCCCCAGGGCACTTTCTGTAATACTGCCCCAAGTATCAAAGGTAGGGTAAGATGCAGGAAGCCATTCCCTCAATCCATAGGTGGTAACGTTGTATGCACATATAATCATGGTGTTAATAATTTTGTTTCTGTTGTTTCGTTTTAGATGGTTTTATTGTACTGGTAGCATTATTGTAGGTACGCAGACTGGTTTAAAGTATTTCATTGCACTGATTTATTTTTTGCCAAGTGAAAGCCAAATAAAGCATCACGGTCAAATAAGGTGTCGAAAATGCGCAGGGCCGTTTCTAGGTGTTTTGCCGCCCTAGGCGAGAACTGAAAAACGCCGCCCCCACTCTCAGCTGATGTACAGTTCTCAGTGCAGAACAGGTCATGGTGGTACTGCTATGCATGTATGAGAGAGGTGTGCGTACCCTAAACACCACCTGCTCAGCCTCTACTCCCGGACTCAGAGCAGGTGTTCATGAGTTTTATTGTTGTCAGGAGACAGAAACAATTACTGGGGGCCCAGGCTGGGGCACAGGTTGAGGGTGGCGGATATCCTGTGCTATACATAAGCTATAATGCACTTTTGTGAAGGGCCAGAGAGCCTTTCAAGTTCAACAGAATAGTATTATGTCTGTTTATCTAGGAGAAGTGTTTCCAACCAAAGTTTGCAATATATTAATTCAAACATGCATAGTTTAAAGTTGTTACCAGTTATTTCATCGTAATTTGCACAACACTGTGTTTGGCTCGATGATCAGAATGGCTTAAAAACATGAAGCTTTATTTTTTAAGCACATGCTCGCAAAAAACACAGCAACATTGTATGCAAGGAAGCGAGAGAAAATGAAGCTGTGAAACACCCTATCATGCGGGGAAGCGAAAGGCTGCTTCACAATAGCTTAAAAGCGCATCACAATTAACACCGACCTCTGCAAACACGGTTCCACTTCAACAATTCAGCTGTCATAATTTACAAGCCAGGAACGAGAACCTTCCGTTTTTGGACAAAGGAAGCACTAAGCACGCATTCATTTCTATTGCTGCAGATTGATAAGCATCACTCTAACGGACTTTGAAACGCAAATGTTTTCAAAATGCACGCCACAAGCTAGGGAACCCGGGGTCAAGTGTGCTGCCACCTGCTATTATTAATGACTTGCGCGGGACCCTACATACCCGGAACCTACTGCGCAGTCAAAAATCGGGTCCTCCCGAGAACTCACTGGCAACTTTCGTTTCCAGCGACTCCATCAGATGAGCTGGGGAAAACCACGGGGAAAGGAGAGGGCCAGGGGACAGCAGCACAGCGGGAGGGAGGAGCAGGGCACAAGCACCCCTGCGGCTCCTCCTGCTTATTGCTACCGCCGAATTGCAAGGCAAACTTGCCAAAAACTGCTACTTCAATTACTTTTGGATAAATATGGTCTGCTGCTCACTCTGGCACTTACTGATGATCATGCAGGCTCGGCGGCCCTGTCAGCTGCAGTCAAGTCGTGTGGACAGGGCAGGATCCCATCCACATCGTTCCAAATGCCGGCCGCGGCAGTGATGAGAAGCTGGCTCTCAGCCTAAATCCGTTACCCCTTCCCCCCCGCCGCATTTGACTCTCACCCCCCACTGACCTTATACTATAACACCTCAACAAGCAATGATTGGCCGGTCAAAGACTGACTTCAGCTACGCTCGTGTATCGGGCCGGGGGGAGGGGGGGGGAGGGGTTGTCTAACATGGATACATTGTTGTAGCGAAGAGAACAGTGCTCGAGAGCTACGGGATGCCAGCCCTTTAGCCTGCCAGAAACAGCGCTGCATTGACAGCTGAGCAGCGCTATATTGCGTGACTAATGCATTCAGTGCGGTGATGCTGATCACCACACTGAAATGCGCTAGACTAACTCCCAGGGGCCCTGATGCATGGTACTTTCAGGACTGTTTGCCGCCCTCCCCCTTTTGCCGCCCTAGGCAGCCGCCTAGTCTTGCTTAATGGTAGAAACGGCCCTGAAAATGCGAGATTTCAAATGTATTGCCATACTAAAACTGCAAGACTATTTTCTAATTGAATTCGCATGTATTCTCGAATAATGCTACTTACACGAAAGAAGAATGAAGATTGCTCTAAGCAAGTGCAAAACACTACACTGCACACAAGAAATGAACGAAAGAGTTACCATTGCTGAAAACAATGAGCACTTAAAATAAAATTGCACGCTTGTTTCTAATGGATTTTTTTTTTATATCATGTGTATTGTAATATATGAAAGGTAAATTATAGCCCTACAAATCATATTTTTCACAATAAATGAATGGTTCATCATGTGAGCCAATTTCCATTTGATGCTTTGAAATGTGTTTGTAGTTTGTGATTGTACTAAATAGGACGCGCATTTGCTTTTCACAAACAAAATGCATTACGAATATGTGTTGTTTGTTACTTGTTATCAAAATATTTGATATGCATGCACTACGTTATTTGACAACCTGCACTTACATTATATAGAACTACAGCTGGCTTTGTGTTTTTTTTGCCTGTCTGAATTCATTTTTCATTTTATTCCAGAAATATTTAAAATTCACTTGCTTCTCTCCTTTTCTTTTTCCCATTCCTTATTTTGGTTTTATCTTTACAATATTCCTCACTATCACCCTTCCCCTTTTTGTTTTTGTTCGCTAATTTGATTTTGTCTGAGACTGCTCTTTCTCAGTGCAGCCACTGCATTTTTTAACATGGGATACCTGTTATTTTCATTATTTAGTCCCAACCCCTATGTCTCCCTCCTCGAAATCAGTGAGCACACCAAGTGAAGCAAGCAGCCAGGATGAGCTGGGACCTATGGGAAGGTATGAACTGCTATATGTGAAGACCTTGGCTTTAGTAAGTCCACGGCATGCTTGTGTTTCATTACTGTGTTGTCTATGATCATCTGTAATCAATGAAACGTTATCAAGCAATGATGCAGTGCATTGCTATGATTGAAGCTTAGTAATTAGTAGACCTCAAGCCTTCTTGTCAACTAGCCTACCTTCTGGATAATTGAAGGAAGGTTGTAAATTATAACGTACAATTTAAGCAAATGTATACAATGCCTACTGTAGTACATGTGGGGGGGGGTGGTTAGCATGTGCCGGATACGATGCTCTGCCACAAACATAGCGGAGTACTTGTCTGCCAAACAAATGTTCCACACACTCTAGTATGAGTTTGACAAACCACAGAGTTTCTTCCCTTAGACCCAGGGTCATTAGGTCATCAGTCTATCAGTCTTGGTGCCTCGGTTTGTCTTCCGAATGTAGGGCGGGTCTTCTGACACTGTTTTCTTCCTGTTCAGGACTGTCAGGAAAAGACTTGTGGTCCAGAACAGATCAAAATAAAAATTACTCCACTCCTTGGGAGAAAACCTCTCGGTGTTATGGCATTCGTTTTTCACATGAGGCATAGTGGCCACTAAGCAAAATGACTGTGCCTTCAGAGGAGCCAACATGATGTGCTCCTCTGAAGGCACAGAGATCTCTGTCAGGCCAATGTGGCAGGTAGTTATCAGCCAGGGGGGTGGAGGATATTAACTCTTCAGGATAACCTGAACAGCGCCCATTGTTAGTGCAGCACAAGACACTAACACATTGCATTTTCACAGTACACTAGTTCTTTCCTACTGCAGTTATTTGGCATTGTCTGCCTTGCCACTTACTAGATGATTCGGTGTTAAGGGCTCTTTGCTAACGCCAGATAGTATTATTACAGGGCAGCCGTTCACAGCGAGGTTCTTTCACAATGAAGTGCTACAAATGGCATAAAGACAACGAGCGGGAAGTTCGTTGTCTGTGATGTCACTTAGAGCGCTCAGTTGTAAGAATCCAATTATTGTTTACGTTGTATGTCTGATACCCATAGGAAATACCATGAATCCTCGTGAAAACAGTCCCCATGGATCGGCTGAGCCACCGAAAAGGAATCAAAGGGTAGCCATTTACTTTCCATCATATTCCTCACCCCTTCCTATACTTAGTACATATTTATTCACCAGTACCATGACGCCCTCCCACACCCTCCTCTGACCAGCCCACTCTAATTCCATAAGTAGTTTAAAAAGTAATACTTGTATTCTTGCCACCTTTCCCCACCAACCTAAGTAGGGTCTATAACCCCTCCTCCCCCCCCCAAAAACATTAAAGACAGGAATCCTGCTACTTTCCTCTAAAAATATTTAAGTCTTACCTGGCATCCTGCCACCTCACCATCTGATGTAATTGGTGTTTACTCACCAATCGACCCCAAAGGCTGCGCGCTCATCACTCCATCCATGAGCAAGTGACATGGGTGTGATGATTCTTTCAGAGCTGCTGATAGCATGAAGGGCACCATGTTGGTTGAGGCTCTGATTTAGCGGTTGACAGTGAGTGTGTGGCAGTTCCTAAGAGACCTTCAGCTGCTGGAAGAAGCAGTGTTTGGTAGTGCCAGGGCTAAACCCGCCATCCCCCACCAGCCTCGGGCCTGTAGAGACCCGAGAGTGGTGGGTAGAGGAGACAAGTGGAACGCCAAATGCCATTCCCCGTGTTGGGTGTCTAGTGACCGGAGTGGCAGATCGCGTGCCCTAGCACTGTGCCCCATTACAGAATAATGGGGTAACCCAATATTCGTCACCAGACCTGGGTACAATGCGGGAATGAAAAATTGGTCCGTGACTGCTTTAAAGGAGGAATAAATTGCAATATATCTAACGTGTGTTGCCTTAACAGTAAAACACTAATAATTAATACCATGTAGAGAAACAACTACGTACCAGAGTAGGAGTTTTAAAGTATACAGTTAATGTAAAACTAGAAGATGCACCAAAGGTTATTTCAGTTAAAGTATATTTATTCCATATACTTGAAATAAATCACAATTTATTATGCATTTCAAAAAGGTACAAAGGTTGCTCGAAAAGGGGGGTTGAGGGATGGGTGTGCTCGTGATGGATAGGTAGAAGTCACTGGTTTAAGAATACACACTTTTTCAAAAATTCCAAAGGCAGACTGGTAAAAAAGACCAGTACAGAAAGACCTGTCCTAGCGAAAATATTTACATCGTATTATACAATTTATATAATGCATCAATGCAACATCAGAAGATGGGGGAGAAATGCGGTACAGGCTACGTATGGGTGGGGAGCGTCGACGTTTTGACTCGACTAGTACCTTAAACCTCCGCTGTGAGTCTTCTTCAGGACTTAAAGTGGGCAACCTAATCCTGGTGCCGCATAGGCATCACAGGTATGTCAAGGAAGAGTGAAAGGTCCCAACCAGGTTGGTAATTTCTGTGGAAAACCGTACCAAAAGTTAGTGTATTAAAGACCAAGATGGTACTAAAGTACGTAGTGTGGTTAATAGGACACTCACCCCCTGGGTAAAGGTAAATTCCACTTATGAGGACCAATCTTGTGAAGTCGTCATCGATAATATAGATCGTAATGGTATGCATCCATAGTTGTACAATATCCGAATTAATCGGAGAGTATCTTAAGATGAAAGTAACCGGGAGTCGCACGCCTCGTGAAAGCCGTCCTGCCAAATTCAAGTGCAATTTTCTCACTTCTAAAGTGTAGGACAACTCCAATGTGAAACTTGTTTTTCAATACTCCTACATCAGAAGAAGTATTACCCATATCTTAAAATTAGAGCATTATTAAAAAGTACAAAACGTGACTTGCAACCTGAAATCCTTCCTAAACAATATACTGTAATGTTAGAAGAGGCACCATTAAGAATGTTAGAATATTATGAGATGCTCATGTACTGGATCAGCTATACATTTGGGCAGTTTGGGCAAAATGGGCAGAATGGCTATCTATTGAGCTTATCAAGAGCAAGTTACTGAATCAATAGAAAGATCAATTCATCTGTGGCGGCCGCAGCCAATCTAAAGTGAAGGGGTGGTGCGTGGTGTGGGGTTAGGGGAATAATAATACATTTTAGAAAAAGACTTACCTGATGCAGCCCGCAGCCTCGGTGCGCCTCTCCAGCTCTTCTCCCAGCAGTACACGGGCCACAGCACAGACTCCCCACCCAGTGCAGACGCTGCTCTTGTGCTATACCTAGTATGAGAGAAGTGCCTGGATTGACCTGAGTGGGCTGGTTTGATGCCTGCTCAGGCACAGGAAGCCTGTGGCTTTTCTCCAACTCGGCTGTGCAACACAGCTGTGTTGGAGAAATATAAGTGCGCATATCTGTTTGGTCGGACTAAGACAGCTGGTCAAACTGACCCACCACTCTTCCTCCCTGTCACGGCCCAGCCCGCCCAATACTCCATGGCTCAGTCAGGCTGCTTAGGCAGTGATGAATAAAATGCTAATCAACTTGTTTTTTTATCATTTTATTTTTCATCTGTTAGCAGTGGTTCGATGCCCCTCCGCTATTATGGAGTGGCCGGGCCTGCAATTCAGTCAACTCTAATTGCCAAACTACTCTTACAGCTCTATCGGAATGTGTTTGATTTCTTTATTACATCAGTCAAACAGCATAAATGGTATTCTCAGCAAAATATAAAGTGTCCTTGAAGTAAATCAGAGGAAGCGGATAGGTTACACATGTTTACAATCTGTCCAGGTATTAAGCAATATTTGGATAAAATACTAATAGAAATATTAAGTGCAATCCAGTATTGATAATGGTTGGATTCAACAATAATTGCTTGACTACCAATTGAATGCTCATTGGAAAATCATGCATCACGCAACTCAGCTCTCTGGACTCAGAAAGTCACAGATATCTGCTATCTTGAAAAGTTTAGATATGAATGCATAGCTTCTAAAAGGTTCTTATATGTGTGAGGTCATAGCGAGATCAATTAATATTACTATATAATGAAAGTCGCCCTTTAGGATCAATTTACATCTGATATGCAATGGAATATGCATGAAATTGGGTTGTTGGTTGACTAGAGAATGAGCCCTGGTCAAGTAACAACCACAATCCTTTGCACGGTGAACCACAAAAAGTCACTAAATTAACCTGTGCTTAATCCTGGGTAGCTTGGCACAAAAAGCAGGCAGGCATAACTTAGAGGCAATGTGTAAGGTATTTATGCAGCACACAAACAGTAATAGTTAAATCCCAACACAAGAAAAATTCCAAGCCAATTTAGAAAAATAGAGTACAATGTAATAAATTAATTGACAGCAAAATGGCAAACATCCAATCAGTAGAACCGGAGTTATGAATTTTTAAAGAATAAAATGTAAAGTGGCGCTTAGAAGATTAAAGCGTCAACAGAGGCTATCTGGTCACGCTAGACCGGGGCAAAGTCAAGGTTGACCACATGGGTCAGACATAAGAAGTGGATTGGGCTCGGTCAGTGCTTACTTTCAGACTTAGAAACTTTTTGAAGAAAAAGTGTCTGAGAAGGTAGTAGTTCTTCAGGGCAAGGCTGCAGAATTGTCCAAGGAGAGAGCGTCGTTGTTGGATAGCCGTGGACGAAGCTACAGTGAATATTTTCACCTTCGAACTTAGCTGTTGAGATGAAAGTGGAAAATCTCCAGTGTGACAAAGGAGGCTGTCGCTGAAGAGGTTCAGCTAATTCCACTACTGGGTAACTGTCTGGAGGGAATTCACAAAGTCTGTCAGCTACATCCATTTATGTGACGCAAGGCAGGCTGCAGGCACAAGGGGCTGAGGGCAGTTAAATGCCAACTTTCTAAAAGTGCAAAAGAAGCAAAAGAAGCAATTGATGGACGGAATGCTGGAAAATGTAAACATTCACCCCCAGTCACAAGGATCTGGATTTAACCCATCATTCTTTTGTTCACCACACCACCCCAGTTTGGACCCAGCCATATGCAAATCAGTGTTGACCCTGTTCTTTGTGGGAACAGTCCAGCCCGAACTGCTAAGCCAGGTCCTCCCTGGACCGGAAACAAGTATCCTGGGACCGGGTTCAGGGCATCACCCTTCATCCGCCAGGCCAGCTTGAATTCAGAACTTTTCTAAAAGTGGCATTTTCTAATAGGTAATGATAAATTTGACTTCAGATTAAAGATGGTTTATCATTGCAAGTTCATAGGTACCACAAATGATGCATCTACCTGCTCTCATGTAGGAATTACAGCTTATCAAAGATAATAACAAATTCTCAATGTTATCCTATGGGAGGTGCAAAAGGAATGCAAAACAAGCATAAGCAATGCAATCGGTCTCGCATTTGTGAGAGTTTGAGCTATTGGCATTGTAAATCCCACACAATATATGCAGCTAAATTAATCCAATAAAGAATGGTGAAAAAGTGCAAACTAAAAGTAGCCGCCACATTCATTGCATGGGATTGTAGGAAAAGTGATTTCTCCAGTTTAAAAAAAAATGCATTTGCTACTAAAGCAGTGGCAAACCTTTGATTTTAGGGTAAGTGGGGCATACTTCTGGCAAATATGGGTGTCTGTCTGTGAGGCGGTTTCTTCTCTCCTTGTATCAAGAGCCACGGTGTCTACTCAGCGCTAGTGGGACGCGCTCCATCAACTCACCTTGGGGTTCCCTGCCGCCGCCGTATTCAGCAGTTAAACGGCCGCTGTGTGCAGGGGAACTACAGCTCCCGGCGGCCCCTGCGGGACGAGCCCGCCAACGTCAGCGGAAGCGCGCCTGAAGCGCATAAAGTGATCGAGAGCCCTCGGCAGAGCGGGGGTGTCTGTCTGTGAGGCGGTTTCTTCGCTCCTTGTATCAAGAGCCACGGTGTCTACTCAGCGCTAGTGGGACGCGCTCCATCAACTCACCTTGGGGTTCCCTGCTGCCGCCGTATTCAGCAGTTAAACGGCCGCTGTGTGCAGGGGAACTACAGCTCCCGGCGGCCCCTGCGGGACGAGCCCACCAACGTCAGCGGAAGCGCGCCTGAAGCGCATAAAGTGATCGAGAGCCCTCGGCAGAGCGGGGGTGTCTGTCTGTGAGGCGGTTTCTTCGCTCCTTGTATCAAGAGCCACGGTGTCTACTCAGCGCTAGTGGGACGCGCTCCATCAACTCACCTTGGGGTTCCCTGCCGCCGCTGTATTCAGCAGTTAAACGGCCGCTGTGTGCAGGGGAACTACAGCTCCCGGCGGCCCCTGCGGGACGAGCCCGCCAACGCCAGCGGAAGCGCGCCTGAAGCGCATAAAGTGATCGAGAGCCCTCGGCAGAGCGGGGGTGTCTGTCTGTGAGGCGGTTTCTTCGCTCCTTGTATCAAGAGCCACGGTGTCTACTCAGCGCTAGTGGGACGCGCTCCATCAACTCACCTTGGGGTTCCCTGCCGCCGCCGTATTCAGCAGTAAAACGGCCGCTGTGTGCAGGGGAACTACAGCTCCCGGCGGCCCCTGCGGGACGAGCCCGCCAACGTCAGCGGAAGCGCGCCTGAAGCGCATAAAGTGATCGAGAGCCCCCGAGTCGCGGGACGCGTGCGGGCGCTCACCGGACGAAGCCCGGACAAAGGGCGGACCGTCTGAGGCCGTCAGAGGTCGAAAGAGGTTGGGTTGGGACTATCCCCTTTACATCTGGCCTGATCCTTAATTCCATAATCCCTTATTGACTGCTGTTCTGCTGTGGTGAGTCGCACAATCCATTGTTACGTATTCTGTTACGACCGGCGTGAGCCATGCAACGAGGGAACGCAAAACTAAGTACGAGGGTGGCAGGCATGGGGACTTTGGACAATTATTTAAAACAGGCTGAAACAGCCGTAGTCAATGAAATTGCTTTGGTTGAACGGCGACTTTCTCTTGAGCCTATTGGCCACCTAAGTATCTCGCAACCCACAGCTGATATTCCCTCCTCGAATGTCATACCGGCAGTTGTGTATCCCCGTGTTATCCCTAATGAGTTGATGGTGGATGACTCTACTCCCATTTCCACTAGTATTACTCCTTTAAGTACAGATAGCAGTGTCCCCTCACCCGTGGCTATCCATACTAGACAGTCCAAGTCGAAAAATGGTACTAAGTGTAATGGGGGAAACTATGTGAGTGGTAAAAGGAAAGCCATAAATAACCCTGCGGGGCATCGAAAGCAGGCTAAGCAACCAAGGATTACCACTCCTCTTCCTAGGCAGGAGAAACTGAACTCTAGCTCTCTTCACTTGGTCAGGGCAGATTCTGGCGAGAATAGACGAACTAGTTTAAATGTAGAGCTGGACCAGAATAGGGAGACATTTATGGCTAGTATTATTACAACTATGGAAGCACATCTTACCTCATTAATACAGCCTATAATAGCTACCCTAAAAAGAATAGAGGACCGTATCTGTATCATGGAATCTCACCTCAGAAGCAAAGAACCCCAAACAGGTCTAAATAACGTTGTAGGAGATACATTAAGTACAATCACGGCTTCGGTAGATAACTTGTTGAGCTCCATGATCACTTCCACACAACAACCAGCACCCTCGGTAGCGCCCATCTGCCCAGGATCTACGACGTCGCAACCAGCCTTAGATAACTTGGGTAAGACCTTAGGAACGGCAGGGCAAACGCAGACTAAGGAGGGGGGCTCACATCTTCCTGCTCCTCAGCAAGGAGGGGATTTTTCCTTACACTTACCAGCTGAGGCATGCCCCTACACTATCATTCTAGCCAATGTGCCTAAACTAGAGCAAAATAAAAAGGAACATTGGTCTTCCTTGAGAAATAAGGCCCTTCATTATCTGACAAATAAAACAGTTCTGGGCCATCATCTTAATAAGCATTTTATGATGATTAGAAGGGTACCATGGGTAGGCAAGACTGTTAAACATCTAGAGGGTGACTGTATAGTTATAAGTTTTAGATCCCCAGGGCTAGTAACTGACATCCTAAGACAGGCAGGGTCTGTGAGAATCCATAAAGATTATGTGAATATTCTTCCCTTGGGTTTCTTTTATCCTCCATCTCACTTTGGCTCATCATTTTCCTCTCAACCATTTGGACTCGGTACTAGATTTAGCTCCAATAATAATTTTGCTGTCCCTGTCTCCAACAGATTTGAGGTCTTCTCCAATTTGGATGACATTGAGTGACTAAAGACCAGCGATCAAGTCACCTCCCCTGATATACAAGTCCCTGTCTTTCCAATTGTGAATCCCTCAATTTGCGGTTCCATTTCATTAGGTTTAATTCAGGAGCCATTGGGTTCTTCTTTTAAATTGATTTCTTGGAATGTAGCCGGTCTTAGAAGTAAAGTAGATGATCCCACCTGGAGAGATCTAATTAGATCAGGTTACATTATTGGTCTACAAGAGACATGGGACACTGAGGACACGCTGCACATGGATGGGTACGAGAGTTTTTTTGTATCCGCCACTCCATCTAGCTCAGGGAGGGCGAAGGGAGGGCTGGCAATGTTAATTTCAGCATCTATACCTGGCTCATCCTCTCAAATAGAAACAGGCTCGCCAAATTTTATGGCTATTTTTATCCAGATAAATGAGGGACCTGATTTTTTGGTTATGAATTTTTATAACTCTTATGATAGAGTTGCCACGACCGACCATCTTGCCGCATTAAATAGTTTTTTTAGCTGACCGCATAGAGACCAATAATCTCAACAGTAAGAATTGCCTTACTATAGTGATGGGTGATTTTAACATCCATGGCTGTCCACATCTTTGTCTCTCCTCGGATCCTCTGGGACCGATTGATTCAAGTGCTGTACACTTTGAACACTCGGCGGCGGGACTTCTCCTTGAATCCATCTTGGCAGACCACGGTCTGTTCCTCCCGTCTATGGAGGGAGAAATTATTCCCACTTTTAAAGGAACTGGGAAAGACTCGGTTATTGATTACATCTTTGTTAGTTCTATTTTGGGGGCCAATATTAAAAAATATGAGACGACCTGGTCCCATTTAAGTGATCATAACCCTGTGAACCTAATACTCTGTAACATTTTCGAAAAACTGGCTAAACCTCCAACAAGAGTGGATAAATCCGATATTTGCCCATTAGATCAGGCGCGCAGAATCAGATGGTGCAAAGTAATCCCTGGCGACTTCTATAACAACTTGAATAGTAAGGTTGGCTCTGAGTTAAAAACCTGCCTGGACCCCGAAGCAGGGGATAATGAGGTCCTTCTGGCTTACTCAGCCATCTGTAGTCAGATCTTTGCCGACTTGAGTCGTCCCGGGAAACACACAGATAAGGCAGAGCCAGGTTGGTTTGACAAAAGCTGTTCATCCGCCAACAGAAAGCTAATGGCCGCCCTGAAATCTAAGCCAGTGAATAGGACTTTGGTTGCGGAGCTGAGAAAAGAATACAAGAAAACTCTGGATGCCAGGAAAAAGGTGATTAGGGAGGAAGCCTGGGAAGAACTTTCCAGCGTGGACGTAATTAGAAATAGTGCAAAGTTTTGGTCTGTGGTCAATAAACCCTTTTTTTCGGATATAGGAAACGATCAACTAGACTGCGGCATCGGGAAACAATCGTGGCACTCACATTTTAAAACAGTCTATGAAATGGGATCTAGCGGTGAATTGAGTATATCTCCCACCACTGCGAACCCTTATACTTTATTAGTCTCTAAGCAAGAGGTGGTCGAGGCCATCAGCAAGATGACAAGTAATAAGGCCCCTGGCCCTGATGGCGTACCAGCGGACCTCTTTAAATCTGATCCTGAGACATGGTCCATAGTATTAACCAATGTTTTTAACCGGGTATGTGTTGCTGGGATTCCTGACACCTGGTCCAAATCAGTAATCATACCCATTTTTAAAAAAGGGAACAGGGGGGATCCCAGTTGCTACCGACCGATCTCCCTTATTGATTCAGCTGTTAAGGTTCTGGGGCGTGTGGTCCTGGGCAGACTAACTGATTGGTTAGAAGACACAGCCACTCTCTCGTGTCTACAATATGGGTTTCGAAAAGGCCGCGGGACCATAGACCAGAGCCTGAACCTCCAACTTTTAATAGGCAAGTATACCATTGCTAAAAAAGGGGCCTTGTATTTGGCCTTTATGGACTTGTCTTCGGCGTTTGACCGAGTGAATCGTTCAAAATTGTGGGGGTTACTATTAAACTGTGGAATAGATGCTAACATCGTTTATTTTCTAGCGGATCTGCATAGAGACCTCACCGCCACGGTCAGATATGACCGGCAGGGCAATTCCACGGATAAAATTGGAATCACTAACGGCGTTAGGCAAGGATGCATTTTAGCCCCCCTGCTTTTTACTTTATATATTAATGAATTGGGCCCCACACTAATTAAGTCATGCAAGGATATTCCTAGGGCAGGCAAACTTGAGATTCCAGCATTATTGTATGCTGATGATGCCGCTCTCTTAGCACGTACGGCTGTAGGGCTCCAAAAGCTTTTAGATTCTTTTGCTAAATTTATGATTGCACTTGATCTTGGAGTGAACTACTCCAAATCCCATGTGATGTTTGTGGGCTCTATCCCAAAGAGAGTTAAAACCATGTCTTGTGAAGGTCATGTTCTATCTCGGGTCTCAAGATTCCCTTATTTAGGTGTCATTTTTGATGACAAGTCTACTTGGGCCCCACAATTGGCTGCCAAACGCAATGCATTTGCTAGGGCCACACTTGCTGTCCTTGAATTTGGACGCAAATTGGGGGTGAAGCCCATGCAAGCCATGTTGAAGGTCTACGTAGCAAAATGCACCTCCATTGCATTATACGGGGCAGACCTGTGGGGTTTTAAAAATATTTCTGATCTACAAGTTGTAGAAAATAGATTCCTAAAATCACTATTATCCCTCCCATGTTCTACATCAAGCTATATAGTGCATCAAGAGTGTGGGATTGACTACTTAACTGACCGTATAGCCATTGCCCCACTTTTGAAATGGCTCTCGATTTGGCTAAATCCTGAACTAGAATTGAACCATGCAATTTTAAAAGATTGCCTATCCTTAGAGTATGGCAAAACTATACCGTGGTTGAATCAAATTAAAACTCTAGCAAGGTATTTGGGCCGACCTGAGTTATTTGAGAATCCAAGCACTATAGTAAGGGGGGATCTAAAATGGGCTAAAGACACACATAAACAGAGGGCTATGTTAACAAGGGAGGAAAGAGAATTACTCAAACCCACTGTAAAGGCACATCAGCTGATCACTACATCTAACAGTTTAGAGCCTTACTTGGGTATTGTCAATAAGATGGACCATCGTTTCTTATTAATTAAGTTCAGATTGAACAAATTCCATCTCTTATTGACTGACTCCCCTGGTTGGACTAAGGAGAAGGATTTGGGGATCTGTTCGTGCGACAGATTCTCAATAAAAGACACTATGCACTTTATCTTTTTCTGTGAACACCTGTCTTTAATCCGCAAAAAATACATCATTCCTCTTTTAAAAAACAAAGGCTTTAGACAGGCGAAACCAGCTCTCATGTATCTTCAGATGTTGGGTTCTCCTTGGGAAATATTTAATATTGCCACTTTTTTAGTAATTTCAATGAGATTGAGGAAAAAGATGACATGGTTATAGTGTATATCTTTTTATTGTCGGAGTAAATATTTATTGTAATTTTATGTCTAATGTTTTTTTAAATGGTTGTACTGTTTTATGTTCAATGTACTTTTATGGTTTTTGCTATGAACCGAATAAAGTAATTTTGACTGACTGACTGTGTACATTCGTCCCACTATTGATGTGTTTGAAATTTCATTTCTGGACCAGAATAAAGCAAAACATGATTCTTTGCCTAAGGTTTGCAATTGCAAACCTGATCAACTTCAGGCTGTAAAACACATCATCAGCTAATGATGGGTGAGTGGAGTTCTGAAACAACGTGACCCACACTATTGTGTAGTTTTTTAACTTTGCATGTTTCACAAAACTCAAAGCTTGAAAAGTTAAAAAAGGCATTGGCAAAGCCAATAAGTCATCGGATGCTGGCCTTTTGTCTTTGTCAATGTTTGTTTTTTCATGGTGATTGTAAAATGTTACTTGTGGGGAAGCTGTCAGGCCCTTATTAGTTAAAGAAGAAACTGGGTAAAATCAAGAATGTTTTTTTGGTCTCAAAACGCACACATTGACATAGTAGTCCCTGGCACTTAAGGGAAGTACTTTGAATGCGGATGCGCTCCTTGTGAAAGGGCATAATGCCATCACTCAAAGTGAAGTTAGCTAATGGCTGAAGTGGGCCCCATACTTTATGCTGTAGTGGGCTGAAGAAAAATGTGAATGCACGATAACTGGCTAGTATATTAAGCAGTATATTTTTAGTGTAATCAAAAAGCCTTGGCTTATGCCAGACCTTTCAAAAAAAGGACAACTGTAATTGAACTTTGCAGCAGCAGGAAACCATTTCCACTGCTATGAAGGCAAAAGGTGGCCATGTCCTTGCACTGTGCCCTGAACTTTGATTTCCTCTGTCTGCAGCAAAGTCATTTTCACCTCGACCCATCACCCACTGCATCATCCTTTAGCTCCAGACATCCATGGCCCACCATGCCACACTTGCTGCCAAATTCCTCCTCGAAGCCCCAAGTGTCAACTGCTGCTTTGGTGCCAGGCCTCTAAGGCGCAGGCTCAACCACCCTCAAACTCAAAATGGATGGACTCAGTGTTCAGAGCCAAGATACGGCACCCAAAGTATTCAGAGCTGACAGACATTGCCCAAAGCATTCTGAGTTGAAGGACATCAATCCAAGCTTGTTGCCTTCTGTAAATAAACCGTCATCGGCTCCCTCCACACTGCCTTCTATTGCTGCATCCTCCACTGCCTCTGAGGAATTCGACCAACCAATCCTCCAGTGGCTGCAGAAACAACTTGACATGAAGCAAATCCACATCCTGCACACAGTTGCTTGCCGAAGGTATCAGTTCCTCACAAGAGGAATTTGATATTTGAGGAGGCCCTCAACCCTCCTGTGCATCTCACTCCCAAAATACCTAAAAAGAACAGGGCTACCTCCCCACTGCCTCCTGCTCAATCTTCTCTTCCACTCCTTCATCCCTGTTCTCCACCTTCTCCTACTTCTCCTTTACTACATCGGCTGGGGTGTACATCTCAATCACCTCTCCATTCAGGGAAGCGGATGTCTACCCAGCAATCCCTCCACATCAACCACCTGGAGCTGCTGGCAATCCAGCTTGCTCTTTGGGCATTTCATCCCCTCATACAGGACAAGACAGTCCTGAAATGCAAAGACAACTTGACTGACTTGTTTCATTTACAAAAACAAGGGAGTACACTCACCACATCTGTCCAATGTAGCCCTGAGTATCTGGGGGTGGGCAATACATCAGAGTACATCTGCTTATCCAACACATTCCCGGGGTCGACAACTATCTGGCAGACCTGATCAGCAGGATACATGGAGTCCAAAAGTGGAAACTCCGCCCCCAGATCCTACTTCTGTACCTCCAACATTGGGGTTTCCATTAATAGACGTGTTCCTCACTGCAGAAGACACAAAATGTCTGAGGTCTTGGAGTTTGGCTACCTCAACCTTTGGAGGAGTGTATGTATATTCTCAAAGAGGTATGCAGACCCACTACCAGGGCCTGGTACACAGCTAAATGGAACCGTTTTGTGCACTACTTTCTACCCAAACATATCAATCCTATCACAGCATCGGTACACAACATTGTGTGCTATCTCCTGCCTTGTCTATACTTCCATTCAGTTACATCTGCCTTCTGTAGCTGCCTACTTGAAGAATAGGCAACATGCTTAATTGTTTAGAATACCAGTCATTAAAGCTTCTATGGAATGTCTCAAAAAGGTATACCCACCTCAGAAACTTGGTGCTCCTTAGTGGAACCTTAATGTAGTCCTTAAAAGACTCATGGGCCATCCTTTTGAACCTCTTCACTCTTGCCATCTGTAATTTCTCTCCTGGAGGGTGGCTTTCCTAGTAGCCAGCACCTCCCTCAGGAGGGTTAGTAAAATACAAACTTTTCTTGAAGAGCTTTTCTTCCTGATCCTTCACAATAGGGTGTCATTAGGACAATCCGAAATTCCTCCCTAAGGTAGTCACCAATTTTCACATTAACCAGACAATCAAGCTCCCAGGCTTTTTTCCACCCTAGAAGGCAGCAGAACGCGGTCTACATACTCTAGATGTCAAGAAAGCTCTGATGTACTACATTAACAGAACGAAATCCTTTCGTAAAACACTACAGCTTTTTGTGTCATACTCCAAGTCACACGAGGGGCGTGCCATTTCCAAGGCAGTTGTTGCACATTGGTTGGTCAAATGCATACAGACTTGTTATCTGAAAGCTAAAAGAACCATGACTGTCTCAACCAGGCCTCATTCTACTCGTAAGAAATGGGCTTCAATGGCTTTCTTAGGTAATTTACCATTAGCGAACATCTGTAAAGGAGTAACTTAATTCACCCCTCATACATTTACCAAACACTACTGTGTGGATGTTACAGCCACCCAAAAAACTAGAGTTGACCAGGTTGTCTTATGTACACGTTTACGGTCCGCTGCAACATCCATCCTCGGGCTAAGCCACTGCTTTAGGGAGGACTGCTTTACCATCCATGCACAGCATGTTTATCTACAGCCACACATGTCAAGAACGGAAAATGTTACCCTGTAAACATCTGTTCATGGCACGTAGTACTGTAGATTCTCATGTGTTGCAGATATTTTTTCCTTTCGTTATCTTTAATTCTTTGTTTTGCTAAGGTATCTTTACTGGCTTTGTAGGCTGCATCTCCACTCTCACCCTCCGTGTGGGAAAAACGCTGTCTAATAGTGGACGCTCATGCGCAATACCACTAATAGGTGGAGTCACTAGGGCCCAGGACTTGAAAAGACTTACTTCAAAGAAAAACATGGTGTACTCTTCCTAGCCCAACACTTGATGGCTGCAGTATGCACAGCATGTGAATCTACAGCACTACATGCCACAAACAGGTGCTTACAGGGTAGGAATACTTTCCTTTTAATATTTATAAAAATACATTTCATTGTTGAAGTCACATTTTTAGTAAAGATTTAGGAAAAGTGATGTTTAAAAAGTTACACTTTATCTCTTGCGCCTCAGTCGGAGGGTGCAGAGTGGCTCAAATTGAGTCGTCGCACCATGAAGAAAGTTTCACTATAGGGTGATGTTCCCACTATGCCCTGGGTTTGAAACAGCAATAATGAGGCTCGGGTACCCTTCAAGAGTGTGTCTACCAAAGACAAGTATTGCCGTATATCTATCCCTACCGCTTGGTTTAGTTGACTAGGAGGGATTAGGTCTTTACCAAGGCATCTGTATCCTGAAGAAAGCCGATGACCCATTAGGGCGATAGGAAAAGGTCGAAACATGTTGATACTAGCATGCAGGGTGATGGCGATATAGTCTTTCCAATACACCTAATTAATAATTTCTTAATCCTGTCAAGGGGGGGGCAGAATAAATAATAAGGGGGGGCACCTGCTTAGACAGTTTTAATACTCTTTTCTTTCTGCAATTGCGATCCTTTCATGTAATATTTTTTCTAAAGAAAATATATATGCGCTCCACCCTGAGTGTTGGTCTGCGCCAGGGTGTAGAAGCAGCCCTATGATGAAGCATTCTACTATTTAGTGGGTGAGGGCAATATTAACAATCCTATGAGTTATCCTTCTAGATTTTCTGTATGTCGCATATTCCCAGGTCCCAACTGGGGCAACAGGGAGACTAATTAGTATCAGCCTGCTGGCAGATTGCCCTGCCTGTTCTTCCCCTTAATGATGTATGGAAACTTCTTCCAGAGAAGAAGCAATAGCGTAGGCCTTTTGGCAGGCAGACGTTCAGGAAAGGCAGCTGGGGAGGGTTCAGGAACTTCAATACCTTCAAAGGGACCGGGGGAGGCCTGCCAATTCATATACATATTTCTTTTAACCTTGTACAAAAGCTTTTTGTTCAATAGGCCCTCTGAAGCTAATTTGGCACCAGCTCATTGGGAGCTAAATCTGGTTCTAGAACCAGTTTGGTGTAACTGAGGAGGAGGGAAATGCTCATTTCTCTGAACATACACCTGGCTGGCATACAAGCTCCCATTTGGGGGCAGAAAGAGTTTGCCATGTTGAATTTGCCTCAAGATAATGCACTGTCAGTTTGCAGTAAGGAAAACAAGATGTACTGCAAAAGTGGGAAGGGTTTCCCCTGCAAACTCTTTTCTCAGTAATTAGGGTGTGTCCAGGTGTACCCCCCCCCCCCCCTACTGGCTAGTGAAACCTAAAAGGCTGGCACCTCACCAGGAGCTCCTCAGAACACTCTAGATCTGAGGAAGAACAGAAGAGGACTGGACATTCGGTCTGAGACTTGTAGGGAGATTCAAAGAGCTTGACCTGCTTCCCTTGTTTTCAGGACTAAGACGCGGACTCTAAGGGTCAGTTGGCTGAACTCCTCTGTGGTTACAGAGTCATAACCAACTGCAAGAAGTCTTTTTCCTAAAGCGCTTGGTGCCCAGTTGCGACTGGATCTGGACTGGACCCAACTAATGGCCTCTTCTGGAGTCCGTCTTTTTCCATAAGTGCGGTCTCTGAGGTCCTGGGAGTCTTAGAAGTGACTGACAGCTGCTCCAGAAACTCTGAAAGGTTGTGACTAAGAAGGTTTTTGGACTTCCAAGACCTCTGGTGCTTCAGCAGGACCTTGCAGCAACAGTGGCTGATTTCAAGAGAGATTTGTCGGGTACAGCTCCAGGCTTGCCCTGGTGAAGTATTTTGAGCTCCACAAAAAACTATTAAGTCCGAGGGTAGAAATCTTAACCAGGTGAAGGATTCAAATATATGTCTGAGTGGACCGTGGCGGTCAAAAAATTTTAATTTCTGCCGCTGTGTGCTTTTCCCACCAAAAACTATGGTTTCTTAGAGACATCATCCAGCAGCTATCTGACTTTGAAAAGACTTCACCAGATACATCCTGCAACCTTGTCTCGCTGGAAGAATTTTGACTTCCAGTTCAGAGACTATGCCAGAAGACAAAATCTTTGACTAGGATGAACCTGCTTAGTGTATCTGACACTCATTCCATCGTGTCCACACTGAAATCATACCCACGTTCCTGTGCAGTGCCGACAGTGACTTCTGATTGGCGCTTTGCTCTTTTTTAGCGGCTGTGGCCAGGTGTAAATGATTGAAATTGTGTTTACACTGACAGGTTTGTGTCCTTTTTCCTTGTAGTGGAATCACATTCACCCAAATTATTAACGCACTTTCTTAAAGTGGACATAGAGAGGAAACAGATGCAACCAAATGTGATAGCACTGTTTTTTTCAAATTACACTTTCTCTCTTTGATCTTTAGCAAACTTTGCAACAGCATTCCATTGTGAAAAGTCAAAATTATTAGAAAAGCAGAAAGGATTCAATCACATTGGACATGTATCTTTTTTTATTATTTGGAAAGCACCTCGTAAAAAACAAAGTCCTTTTGGATGTACTTTGCTGTCTTAGTCCAGTGTGCCCATGGAGCATCCAAATCAATTTCCCACGTTATTTTATTTGTTTCGTATTTATCCTTTGGCGTAATTACCTTTCATGTACCATATTATATCTGTTATACCTGGCCCTTTATGTAGGGTCATCCCCAAACCTTTTGCCTTCCACCTCTGACTTTTTTTGCTGAAGTCATTTTTGTTGGCCTTAGGACTCTGTGCACTTTACCACTACTAAGCAGTGATAAAGTGCATGTGCTTCCTACTCTAAACATAGTAACATTGGCTAATACCCAATTGGCATATTTACTTGTAAGTCCCTAGTAAAGTGGCACTAAATGCTAGTTTTGTCCCCGTGAAACATATAGATTTTGCTCGAATAAAGGCAGAGGCTCTAGCATTCTGCTGAAAGATACGATTTAAAAGCCTATTTTTTTAACCACCCATCCCAACAATCACAGGAACCATAAGGCTTAAAAAACAAGTCAACTTTTTGCCCACTGCTGAATCTAATTCCAGAGGAGGTACTGGTTTTTGACTGGAATTCAACTTTTTGAATTGCTGTGACTCTCCCACTGCCTGGCATGTGTCGGGGGCTGTCTGTGCTCTGCTTGCCGCTCTGAGTTCGGAGGCCACCCCCCCCCCTGCATGGACATCTCCATCGGTCTGTGGAACGCTCCCACCCTCTAAGGCAACCCCATATACACTGAGGCACTATGCTTCTGCTTGTATGCCTCTCCTGCCAAACTCAGTCTGAAATTCTGTCCTTATGCCTACAAATCCATATTCCAGGACTCACATCTCCTGTCCTCTGCATCTTGCCAGCCCTACTATCAACGGCTATCCTCTGCATACAGTGTCTTCTTACCTGTGGCTCCCATCATCACCATGGGATGTGGCAATCCCAAACAGAAAAAGCTTTCCTTCAGTCAATCAAAAGTCATGGTGCGCCAACAATAACTCTCGGACTCCAAGTATGCCCACCTGATGATAGTGCGTTGGCACCCCAGGATGGCGCAGCAGCTATTATAGTGAAACTACATGCTGGATTTAGATCCCTCGCTGGTCACTTTGGTGCAGAGAGGTGAATATCCAAAGTGGGGGATTATGCCATCAATGTTAAGTTTCTGGAGAGAGTGGAAAAACTGCTAACAGTGACAATGGCCAAGAATGAAGACCCTAAGGCGCGATCCCGCCGGAATAATATACGTATCATGGGGATTGAACATGGGCCGACCCAACACCTTAGTTGAACGTCTCCTCACTAAACTTTTTATCAGGTAGGCTTTCACCGACACCTTATTGTGGAGAGCCCACAGATCACTCAACACCGGACCACCACCCGCAGCACCACCTCACCCAATCATAGCCCGCCACTTGAACAATAAAGACGGGGATACTGTGTTGCGCTTAGCTCATGAACAGGACCCCCTGCAACATCAAGGCTCCTCCATCTCGATTTCCTGATTTTATGATCACTGCGCAGGAGGCGAGATACAAGTTCTCAGACAACAAAAACACTCTAAAGAAATCAATCAATCATGGATTTATAGAGCGCACTACTCACCCGTAATGGTCTCAAGGTGCTGGAGGGGGTGTTCAGGCAGCTCCGAGGTCATTCGAAGAGCCGGGTCTTGCAGTCTTTTCTGAAGACTTGCAGGGTAGGGCTTCATCTGATGCTGAAGAAGGGGAGTTTTTTCCAGGTCTTGGCCACGATGTAGGAGAAGAATCTACCCCCCATTCTGGCTCTGTGGATGCGTGTGACTTCGGCAAGGTCGGCGGAGCGGAGGTTTCTCTTCGGGGCGTGGAAGGAAATTTTAATTGAGGTATTGGGGTCTGGTGTTATGGAGTGCTTTGTAGGCATGTGTGAGCAGTTTGAAGGTTACTTTCTTTTCGATGGGGAGCCAGTGGTCCTAGCGGCAGAGATCTCCTGTATCTCCTGGAAAATATGTGGTCTTAACCCGCAGAAGGGCAAACAAGTGCTTTCCTATCTGACTTGCCATGGTGTTAAACTGGTGTTCCTGCAAGAGATCCATCTTTCATGCACTTTTGCTTCCATGTGGGGAAATAAGCGATACTTTGCCTATTTCAGTTCATATCCTGTAGAGAATGCACCCCGATACACAAACCTATCCCCTTTACATGCTGTACTAATCTTGCCAATTGAGAAAAGAGATACATACTCAGGTCCGGTACATTCGCTAGCAAGTCTGTCCTTTTAGTTAAAGTCTACGCTCCCAATCTCGACTCATTCTTCCATGACCCTTCAGCTCTTATGGGCTGACGGGAGGCCGTTTTGATACTCTTTCGTGGCGATCTCAATATGACTTATAACCCCCCGATAGGCTCCACTGGCTCAAACATCAGTGGCAAGGCTCACAAGCTGTGTGCATTTCAGGACATTGTTGACACTTACTACTTGACTGAGGCGCGGCGGTCCCGTAATGCTAACAGCCCAGCCTACACCTTTTATTCTGCAGCACATGCTGTCTGGACTTGTATTGATTACTGGTTCATAACCAGGGACATGACTTACTGGCTGACTGATGTTACAGATCTCCCCCGCACCTTGTCTTACCATGCACCGGTTAAGATGGTCTTGCACATTCCGTATGTGGGAGGGTAGTTGCAACAATGGAGATCCCACAATATGATCTTTCGCTTTGAGCTACATTACTCCATTACGGAATACTACTCCCTTAACTCTGGATCGGTCAACAAGCAGGCTACTCTTTGGGAAGTCTTTAAGGCCTACATGCGTGGTGTCTGCATCGCTAAATATGCAGGGATACTGAAAAGCCTCAGAGCTGATCTAGGCCGAATAGAACTCAAACTGCTTGGCATTGTCTTTGAATCTGTTGCACAGGGGCTCAACACCCACCTTCACCGAAGGTCCAGTCCTTTTGGCTGAGTTCCGAGAACTTGCGGAGCAACAACTGTCTTACTTGGGGAAATATGCATTGGCATGTAGATGAAAGGTGAGCGACCGGGACATACACTTGCATGCCTACCACGCCCTAAGCCACATAGTAATCATGTCGCTGAACTCCTGAGTGCCGATGAGTCTATGTTGGTCAGTAGCAACAGTATCACAGAGACGTTTCTGCATTGCTACCAGTGGTTACACACAACACACACAGTAGAAGATACCTTGAGGATCTCAGACTACCTTTCTGAGGTGCCAATGGTCTGGCTGATGGATGGCCAGCAACAATTTCTGGCAACGCCCATCACCACTGAAGAAAATTATTTAGGCGATCAACATGCTTGATGGCTCTAAGACTCCAGGACTGGATGGCCTAGCTGCCAGTTTTTATAAAGCTTACAAACATATCCTTGTCCCTCACCTCCTAGAGGTTTATGCAGAATCCCTCAAAACTGACTCCCTTCCTCCCACTCTTGGAAAGGCTGTAATATCAGTTATGTTAACCCGATAAAGCCCCTAATCTCAACATTTCCTATAGACTACTTTCTCTCCTCAAACATGACAGTAACATCCTAACCAAAGTGATTGCCATGCTCCTTGCAGTTTTGATGGTGCATATCATCTCGCAAATACAAACTGGCTTTGTTCCACGTAGATCCACTACCCTCAAACTCCAGACCATCTTTGCTGTCCTGAACCATATCTCTCCCAACCTCCTTGCTGCAGTCGCACTCCTGGACGCTGCGAAGGCATTTGATTCCATAGAATGGCCCTTTTTGAACGTGTAGCTGCTCAAGTTGGGTCTTCCACAGGAATTTATTGACCTGATTATATTATATTCCAGCCCTGTAGCCCGATTGTGCATCAATGATGACATCACAGACCTGTTGCCAGTGTCTAGGGGCACCCCTTGTCACCTCTCCTTTTCATAATTGCCCCTACCCACTTTTCTGACAGCTGCAAGTGAAATGTTTCCACCATTGCCTGAGGTTTTGCGGTGGACCCTTTTTGGTTTCCATGTAAATCAATTACATTTTATTGTTTGTGCAGGAGAAGTCGAAGCTCTTTCCTCTTATGGAATCCGTAGTATGCAGTACCTTGGAATATCCCTTGACCTGTTGTGAAGACTCCACCAAATTATTGGGTGTCCCACTACCCCGCTAAAAGGAGATGGTGATTTGACTGAATTATGGCCCAGTGAATGATCAGCTTACTACAGAAATTGAACATTGGATTAAATTAACACTGTCCATGGCGGGCCGCATAGCTATTATTAAATGATGGTCTTACCTTGTTTTTATATTTCTTTATGAACATACCGATCCCCCTGACCAATGGGTTTTTTACAACACTGGGTAGCCTCCTGCTTCTCCTGATATGGGCGGGCCGCCATCCTAGAATTAAATGGGATGTCCTTGCACTTCCGTATGAAGGGTGGTTTGGGGAAACCAGATTTTCAACTGTTTTTTGGCTGTGCAATGTTACTTCTCATATTACTGGTACCATCCCAATGATTCCTTACATTAGCTGAGACCGGAACAAGACCAGGCTGCCCGGCTCCCACTGTCCGATGTATCACCATAGTGTCTCCTGTGTGATCCTTTCTGGCAGTTCTTCTTCATCCATGCCAAGATGTCTTTTAGGGATGCCTTAAAATTGTGAAAAAGCCTCCACTGAGTGTTCTTTTTTTTTTTTTTTTTTTTGAAACCGTTTATTACAAGTCTCAAGAGTATACAAGTATGGGCCTACAACCTTCCGGCCGGCCGCTAGCAATGACAGGAACATACGACATACATTTATGGAACACGTGGCGTTGCAGAGGAGCGTGCTCAGGAGGTAACAACGTCAAAAGCCACATCATCCAGACCCCACTATACGGTTTCATTTTAAATTAAGAACAACAAAAAAAACCACACCCACAAGGCAACCTACAATCGGAAATAGCAGCACGTGCTCCCCTAAAGGGGGGATCCCAACTATCCACAAAAGTCTAAAGAGGGGGAAGAGAGCAGAGCGAGGACTGGGGGAACCCAATGCCCGGCAGCTGGGGAACGAGTCGGCTAGGGGGATGGGGCTGGCGAGGTATCAGGCAGCAACGGTGGTGCACAGATACCCCCGCGGTAGGCGTTCCAGGGGCCCCATACTTTCACCCATGTCCCAGGCTTACCCCTCGCCACATACACCACTTTTTCTCGAAACATGCACCAGTCCATGTGTTCTTTCCAGGCCGAGACCGTCGGGGGCCTCTGGGATCCCCACAGTTGAGCAATATCACGCTTGGCTATCATATATCCCAGAGTCACCCACCACGTCTGCGGCGCCGAGTAATCAGTTGGTTCCCACACATTCAACAGGCATCTCCTCGCTTCAGGCAACAGCGCCACATGCGTAACCAGTCGCAGCACCTCATGTACACCACGCCAGAACCCCTCCACCTCCGGGCACTCCCACAAAATATGCAAAAAGGTCCCCAAAGCACCACACCCACGCTTACACAACCCATCTCCAGCATAGCCCATACGCAGAAGCTTTGGCCCCGTCATGTAGACCCTGTGGAGTATCTTGAGCTGGACGGAGCGAAGGCGAGCCGGTATGGCCACCTCCTTCGGGGAGGCCACCGCGGAGGTCCAGTCCTCGTCGTCCAACTCCAGCCCATCGGCAACCCAAGCCGCGCGAAGGGCAGTCAACAGGCCCGAGCGGTCATTTATCAGCTTTTTGTATATCAGTGAGATCGTGCTGTCCGGGACGTGCCCATCCAGCATTCTATCCTCCAGGGGGGAATATTCTGGGATGGAGGCAACGTCCGAGAAGACGGAGCCCAGCGCATGACGGACCTGCAAATACCGAAAGTATTCACTGCCCTGCAACTGAAATTCCGTCTGCAGCATATCGAACGTTTTAAATCCTCCCCTCGTCCAGAGATCCCCCACTTTGCTGATACCTATTATGTCCCACTTCTCAAAGCCCTTAGAGGTCCACAGAGAGCCTAACCGCTCAGACGCGTATAGTGGTGACGCCCGGGTCAAACGGTCCTTCCACCCCATAGCTGCATTGGCTGCGTGCCACACTTGCACCATGACACGCGTGGGGCCCGTCAGGCGAGCGTCGGGCGCGCTAGAATAGAGCGCTCGATTGTAGTCGCCACCTGGCAGGAGCATCTTGTCCATTTCGAATGCCGGGTTTAAGGCGGGCCCGTATAGGCCATGGTTAATTGCAGCGAGCTGGGAGGCCCAATAGTACCGTTTAATATCCGGGAGGGCAATCCCCCCGTCATACCATGGGAGCGTCAACTTCGCCAGGGCAATACGCGGCCGCCCGTCCCAGAACAGGCGGCGTTGCAGACTCTCCACCTCACGGAAGTAGCGCGCCGGGACTAAGTCCATAGTGTTCTGCAAAGCATACAGGAAACGCGGCAGAGACATCATCTTGAACAATGCCGCCCGGCCGAGCGGCGAAAGCGACAGGCGCCGCCAGCGTGCGACATCTACCTGCAGGCGCTGGAGGGGGGGAAGCAGGTTGCGTTCATACCGGGCCTCCGGGTCCAGAGTAATGAAGACACCCAGGTACCGAAATCCCTGCGGGGCGATCTGGATCGGACAGCCCCGCGGGAGAATAGGAGCCTCCCCAGAGAGAACATACACGCACGATTTAGCCCAGTTGATGACGAGACCAGAGTTACGACCAAATGAGTGTAAAACATCAACCAGCACTATAAGTGATTTACGTGGGGAGGCTAGGTACAGAAGGATGTCATCAGCGTATAGAGATACGCTGTCCTCATACTCGGGGGTCCAACGGAGACCACGGATGGAAGGCTCCCACCGCAGCCACTCCGCCAGGGGCTCCAAGGCAAGCGCAAAAAGAAGCGGCGATAAGGGACAGCCCTGTCGCGTGCCCCGGCCCAGCTCAAACGGGGCCGATACCCTTCCGTTCACCACCACCTGCGCCAATGGGCCCGAATACAACAATTTGGCCCAGCTGATGAATCCTGGGCCAAATCCAAACTTCGCAAGCATCGCCCAGATGTATGGCCACTCAAGCGTATCAAACGCCATGGTGGCGTCCAAGGACGCCAAAATGGCCGGTTCCCGTATAAATGGGACGCGCGCGAGCACCCCATGCAAACGCCGCAGGTTAAGGGCTGTGTTGCGGTGGGGAATAAAGCCGGACTGGTCCTGATGAACAAGATCTCCCACCACCCCGACCAGCCGATTAGCCAGTACCTTGGCGAGAATTTTGGGCTCCGCATTCAGTAGTGAGATAGGCCGATAGGAAGTAACCCGGTCCCGAGGTCTCCCCTCCTTGTGGATCACCACGATTGTAGCCAGACGTTGGTCAAGCGGGAGGGAGCCCAGCGAGTGGGCCGCAAGGAACATTGCGCGGAGGTGGGGCGCCAGTGTATCCGGTCGCAACTTATACAACTCGATAGGGATACCATTCGGGCCCATGGCCTTGCCAGAAGCGACCGAGCGTATGACGAGGGCGATTTCGTCGGAGGTGGGAGCGGCGTCCAGCGACACCCTGTCCTCCCCGGAAAGGGACGGCAGCGCGATATCCCTGAGCAGGGCACGGGAATCTTCTTCAGAGCAAGAAGAGACCGGGGAATACACCTCGCGGAAATAAACCGCGAAACAGGAGACAATTTCTTCTGGCTCAGTTACACACACACCATTCGTTTTCTCAATCAGCGGGACCACACGATTCGCTCTCTCCTTTTTATCCAACCACGCTATCAGTTTACCAGCCTTATCACCCACATCATACAGTCGCCCCTGTTGCTCTCTACTAAGGCCCCTGGCCGCCTCCGTGACGAGGGCCCTATAGGCCGCCTGCTTGAGTTGGAGGACATGTAGTGCAGCATCCGTCACCCCATCTTCTAGATTACCCTCCAACTCGGCTATTTCAGCCTCCACCCGGGTCACCTCCTCCCGCTCGCGCTTACGGGCGTGGGAAATAAGGGACAGGGCCTCCCCTCTGAGTACTGTTTTGAAGGCCTCCCACAGGGAGATAGCCGAAGGCACTGACCCCACATTCTCATCAAAATATCGCTGGAGGGATTTAATCAAGTTAGCGCGAATGGTGGGGTCGAGCAGGTACCAGGAATTGATTGGGACCACCCTGCCCTCACCCCTCGGAAAGACATCGAAATGTAACAGGAGCGGGGAGTGGTCCGAGATACCCCGTGCCAAATGGCGCACCTCCCCCACCCTCCCGACATAGGCCGCCGGGACAAGGACATAATCAAGCCGGGAGAGACTACCATGGGCCCCCGAGTGGAAAGTGTACTGCAGCTGCGTGGGATGTTTTAAGCGCCAGCAGTCCACCAATCCCAGTGTGTCCAAGAGGCCGGATAGCCACGCCTGTGCCCGGGGGAGGTCCCTAGGGGGGTGACGATCCACAGTCCCAGAAACCACCGCATTGAAATCCCCCCCCACCACCAGAAGCCCCCCCGGAAGGCCAAGGAGGAGGCGCCCCAGGTCTGCAAAGGTGGTCGACTGCAGCCCCGGTGGGACGTACACTGACACAAAGACAACCACTTTGCCCTCCATTCTCCCCACCAAGACAGTGTAACGTCCCCTATCATCGTGGAGCACCTCATCAATTTCTAACGGGAGCGAGTTCTTTACCATGATACCCACACCCCTTGAGCCTGACGTGAAGCCCGAGTGGGCCACGAGGCGGTAGCCACGCCGATTCATGGCACAGAAGGAATTGCCAATAAGGTGTGTCTCCTGCAGAAAGACTACATCGGGCGAGAGTCGCTTCAAGAACTGCAGGACCACACCTCGTTTGATCCTGTCCCCCAGTCCATTAACATTCCAAGACAACAAAGTTAATTCCCTACCCCCCATCATACACAGAAACCATCAGTCGTCCCCCCGAGAGCACCTTAGAACCAACACAAAAATAAGTTTGCCTTGTGATAATAACGAACAACACCCCATCCCTGCCCACCCACCCCAACAGAACTCCCCCCTCCCTGCACCCCTGCATGAGCCCAAACAGCCCCCCCAACGTGCAGTGTGCCTGTCGCCCCATAGATAGTTAAACTAACTAGACCCCCAGAGGAGGAGGGAGAACCCCCAAGAAACCCCACACAACCTCCATAGGAGGGGAACTTAAGCGAACAGACGTATGGTCAAAAGTGGCATCATTTTTGTCCCGAGCGAGGCCTAATATTAGTCCCTCAGTCCTGATCGGGCGAGCCCTCTCCCCCCGCCGCTCCCCCCCGCCCCCCCGATCCCGATCCCCAGACAGAGTATCCAGCCAGTCCCCGGCCGCTTCGGGACGATCAAAAAAGTGCGTGCGACCATCCACCTCCACTCGCAGCTTAGCTTGGAAAAGCATGGCGTATTTGAGGTTTAGGTCCCGGAGACGGCGTTTGACACCGAGGAAGCTCAGTCTCTGCTTCTGGACCGCTGGGGTGAAATCAGGATAAAAATTAATGTCCATATTGTCAAGTCTAATCGGTCCCTGTAGTCTGGAGGATTGCAGGATAGCGTCTCTGTCCCGAAAATTAAAAATCCGGGCAATGAGAGGTCTCGGAGCGGCTCCGACCTTAGGCCTTCCCCCGGGAACCCTGTGGGCCCTCTCCACAGCAAAGAATTTACTCAGCCCCCGTGGCTGGAGATGAGTAACAATCAGGTCCTCCACGAAAAGGTCCGCCGCCGCCTCCTCACGTCCCTCAGGCACCCCGATGATACGAATGTTGTTCCTCCGGGCCCGACTCTCGGAGTCCTCCAGGCGGCGATCCATCAGCGCACTCGCCCGAGCAAGCCGGCGCACCTCCGTTTGTAGGGCCGCCACATCTGTCGTAAGGCCCGATGCGGTGTGGGCCAAAGAATCGACTCGGTCGTTGGTCTTGGAGAGATCGGCCCTTACCAGGCCAACATCCACGAGGACCGAGTCGATCTTCTGCGCCAGTGTATCGAAACGCTGGCCCACCGAGGCCTTCATTTCGGCGATGGCGCCCATGACATCCCGCAGAGTCAGATCCGTGGGCAGATCGGGGGCATCAGTAGGGCCCTCAGGGGACCTGCGCGGCACCTCGGGAGATCCCTTCTGGAGGGTATATCGGTCCATGCTGTTGGACTGATGGACTGCGCCACGCCGGGTCGATTTTATCTTTGCACGGTCACCATCTTGTTTCGTGGCCATGGTCCCAATCTCCCGGTCGCACCAGCCACGTCGTGAAGGGCAGTCAAGCCGGTCCACGGGCTCCGGGGGGGGGGCCACCTCAGATCTGCGGGGCGGATCACAGCCGGCGGGCAGGCAGGGTCTCCGGCGAGGCCACACCAACACACAAAGCCCCGCGACCCAACCTCGCAGAGACAGCAAGGGGGGTGCGAAAGCGAAAGTGAAAGTGCGGGATACGCGAGCCACCAAGCCCTGCCCGCCGCTGTTGTTCACTTTGTCACTGGATCGCCCCACAGCGCAAATCCGGGGTTCGGCAGGAGAAGGCCGCAAACCTCGATCGGTGCTCAAGCCGGTGTCCGAGGTCCGATTTGGAAGCGGAAAACGGGTGCCACCTCAGCTCAGGCTCACCAACACAGTCCCCTCATCTGGGACAGGATATGTTCAGGATAATCGTAGGAGGTCGCGGAGGTCCTCGGGAGCCTCGCACCTACGCGGCCATCTTGGTTGCGCGCTAGGCTCCTCCCCCTCCACTGAGTGTTCTTAAAGGAGAACACCAATTGCGTGTCATCCTCTACTAACTAGTGTTCAAATTAATAGTCCTAATCTACTGAAAGGACTTTAAGCCTCAATACATTGGTTTTCAGGAAAGATGTGTTGGCTGGTGAGATGTGTGGAATAGTGGATTATGGCTGATAAAGAAGTGAAGAAAAATGTGATTATGCGATTATTAAGAAAGTGATTGGACGCCTATTATATGCTCAATATATGGGGTAATATCATTTTGTCATCAACAATTAACATATATTGAGCTTGAAAAATCTGGGAATGTTAAATGTTATGGTTAGAATAAATAAAAATTCAAGGAAAATAAAGTGTCAACTGATTTTGAATTGTATTCTCCCTGGAATAAGGCTAAAGCCTATGTATAATTGTTCGGTGTTGTGTGAGGTGCTTGAAACGGGAATATTAATTGGAACACTAGTTAGTAGCTGTTGTAGGTGAAAGAACCAGCTACACAGATCCGAGCTATGTGCAAATGACCCGAACCCTGATTAAAAACACATCGCGTTCGAATAATGTAACATTCTGCATGCAAATACACGTTCACATTAAACATTTACCAAAAAATGAAATAAAAACCCAGCAGAACTACAGAGAGCCACACACTGCATGCAATCCTATGCGCGAGCTCTTCTCTTTGTAAACATTACACGTAAGGCGTGTGGATTCACAGGACAGAAAAATAAGACTTTGTGTTATGTGATCAACTAAATATGCCATTGCAAAGAATGGTGTGGAACCGGAATGTCACCGTCCCATTAGAGTTTATCAATAGAAAATGTACACGCAGTAGAACAATATCTTTGCAAATAATATTTAGGATATAATATTTCTGCCCACAGAGAGCTCATCATGAGTCAAAGACATATATGCCACTGCTTTTCAGCTGTTGTTTAAGGATGGACAAAGATTAAAGAGGAAGCAAACATGACTACATGTGCCAGTATGTTTGGTGCTCTGTCATGAATCTGCATGAAATTTGGCAGACTCTTAGTACATTAAACTCAGTGCATTGGCAAAGTTACATGCACGGATTTAAAGATCATTGATTTTCTAATAGCTTTGGTGCAGTTTCACAGATCTATTAACACTTCGAAAACACTTATGTTTAATTTTTTTGTGATATATTGATCAAGGAGGTTGCACTTAGAGTTGGTAAAAAAAAAAAAAGAAGTTCCCATTTTAACTCGTTTAGGAATCTATGCTCTATGCTACAGAAAGAAACCTTGATGGGAATTATATCACTTTTGAAATGTAAGTAATCCTTTAATTGAGGAAGTATGGCTGCTTGGTCTGGAGTAAATCCATTTAATAGTTTTAAAGAAATCAGAATTCCAGTAATGGGTCAGTGGGATTAAATGGGTTAGCACATAGTGAAAGCTAGGCCATTAGCATGCGGACAGTACTCAGACCCTGGCTTTCAGACTTTCCATTAATCTACATTTACAAATAAAAGCACCCATTAGCCCCTGTTGTCCATTTCAAGACTGCAGTACCAAAATTTAGTCTGCGAACTAGGCCAGGCTACAGACTTGGCCCGAAGCCCAACCCGTGGTACGCGTGTTTAAAAGCTGTGCACATTGCGTGTGGAAGGGGCAGATTAGCAGATAAAACATTTTATGCATCCTCTCGAACTGTCTTATGTTGATGGATTTGCATAAACCCCATATACCAGTGTGAGGTAAACTTGCTAAGATCCTAGTAAATTTCACACTAGTCCATGATACACCACCAAAGATATTAGCAAATAAAATAATTTTTGGCCCCAGCTTTAACTTTGCCTTCAATTGTTCAGCCTGAAAACTGAGATTTCTGCTCTAGGCCAACTTGCTAACAGCCGATGTGTTAACTAGTGGCAACATTATTTGAGATTGGGTCTACCATAAAAAAACTTCACATTCTCTGAAAAAGAAGCAAAGGTTACAGCGGAATTATGTATGGCTTTCTGATGTTTAAAAACAACCTCAGAAATGTACAGTAAAAACACAGTTACAGTGCAGTTATGGTTTCAAATTAAAACCAAGAAGCCAGTGAAATTCACAAGCTTATGGTTAGGACCACAATTCACAGTTTGCACAACAGCTATGCAAGTCAAAACTCTCACACCAAATGCAATGCTTATGACCGCACTGTCGGCCTGATTCACAAAGGTAAAATTACACGTGTGTAAGTTTACGATTGCAATAAGCAAAGCAATTTTGCGGGTAATATCTTTACAACTGTGGAGTCGCTACACTTGTGGAGGAGATTCGGCACATTAAAAGATAGGCAGTCGGAAAGATATTGCTTGTAAAATTGCATAGTGAATTGCAAGTAATCGTAAAATATCACAAAAGTGAATCAGTCCCAGTATTTCTACCATTTCATACACCTAAAAGAAAAATGTCATTAAGTACAAACACATACTTAAACCAATAAATATTACATTTATAGTCATCCCTATCTTATTTGTAAGTGTAGTGTAAATTGTAATTTAATATGAAAGCTTATTTGTAACTTTTGTAATGATGTCTGTCACATTAAAAGTGAGGACATGATCACTGCAGAGTTATGAGAGTTATGGTGAATTGCAAGTAATCGTAAAATATCACAAAAGTGAATCAGTCCCAGTATTTCTACCATTTCATACACCTAAAAGAAAAATGTCATTAAGTACAAACACATACTTAAACCAATAAATATTACATTTATAGTCATCCCTATCTAATTTGTAAGTGTAGTGTAAATTGTAATTTAATATGAAAGCTTATTTGTAGCTTTTGTAATGATGTCTGTCACATTAAAAGTGAGGACATGTTTACTGCAGAGTTATGAGAGATGGTTTGCATGGCCGCTCTGCGAGTTACTTATTGTGATCCTATACGATACCCTGTGAATTTCAATGTTTTTAATTTGAAACCTTCTCTGCACTTTATTTTTAGGTAAAGAAAAATAAATATATACACACACACTTACATATACATAAACTGATAGATAGGTGTATATGAAAGTGCAATCTAAGGAGAGCATGTGCTATAGCCTTTTTACCTATTTTCCCACTGAATTGGTTATATTTTTACTCAAACTTTTAAATTGTACAACAAAGTTGCGTTGTTATATTGAGCTGTGAGCTGTATTGTTTTTTTTATAATTAAATTTGACTTGATGTGCTGATTGCATTTCTTGAACCATTTTACATGTTGTCATTACGTATGTGCTTTACCTTTGTTTTACATTACTCTTTGTCATCAAAGGACCCTCCAGTGGGACACTGACCCATCGGCGCTGCAACTCCATTCGGACTCAGAACTCGGGTATGTACACTTCTAACATTTGAGATTTGCTTTGTGAGAGACACCTTCCAATGTTGTCTGCTTCGCCTGAGTAAAAGGAATTTGCTGATCAGGCTTAAATACAAGTAGCTGGACAGCACAAAATAGAAATCTTCATTGAGACTAGCTATTTTCTGCAGTACTCCTATAGTCTGTATGTATTTATTCTAACATCCACTCAGCTTTTAATATTTGGGGACTTTAGAATTTCTAGCATTTACTTTTTGACAACTCCTAACATTTCATTTTGATTTTCAAAGCCCGTAGTTTCGAATCAAACATTGATTGATTATATTGAAGGGCTGAATATTTAATAAAATGCCTTTTACAAGTATCAATGTATCCGTCTGTACCGCAACTAGTGGTCATGTAAAGCGTTCTGATACCTTCGGATCTAGTTCGCGCTATATAAAACTCAAAGATAAAAAAGTACACACTACTTATCCTTCGTGGTTTTGCTATGGAACTGCTGCTAGTAAATACAGTTCACGCCTGCCATGTATGTCCTCTAAGCACTTCTGGCTGTCCTGTAGTGCACAGCCTGTCTTGTTCTAGGCCTTCCATGCTATGGAGCAGTTTGCGTGTGTAAAACTGCTGAGTGTGCGTTGCCCGCAGGACTGCTTCCACGAAGGCGTCTTACCGTCTACTGATATTTTGACATTATGCATTTTTTATGAGCTATGTTGCATCTTTGAGAACTTTGATATCAAAACTGCTGAAATAAAGTATGACTTGCAATGGACAATATGTAACAAATATCTCCAATATTAATCCTATCATCTATTTATATACTGTGTCTATATGTACCAGATTGCTGTGGGCCATAGGTCTAAAATATATATATTTTTTTCAGCATCAGAAAAATCCAAACAAGTTTGATTGGTTGAGCACAGTGTTACCCCTTCCTCTATTTAGACTCCTTGCCTATCTGATTATGTACTGCTCAGATGAGTTACTAGCGATTATCAGAATGTACTTACTAAAGTTGTTCTGTCATATTACACTGAAGAGAATAAGGGCCATGGTGTTGGACTGTAAAATCCGGTATTCAAATGTACTAATCCCATTATGCAATTCTGAAAAGATTTTCTAAATCTCAAAATGAGGTTACCTACCTTACCGATTCGCAATTGGAAAAGGTATGTTTTGAGCAGTGTTTCCAAATACTGATTCAGTATGCTATGAATTAATGATTTGCGACTGCAATTCCAGCTGCAAACCATTAACGAGTTACTGATTCCCACTGATTCCCAAGTTAGGGTGGTAACTGATTCTCAAAGAGGAAGGTGTCCCTTCTGGACCCCTTCCACCTTGGGAATTAGGGTGGCAACTTCAGGAGGAGTAGGCAGTGGTTCAGCTGACCACTTCCAATTCTCACTCTTTGAAAGCAGATCAGATTCCTTTCTGTGTAAAAAAAAAAAAAAAAAAAAAAATCTCTTTTCAAATACAATCACCGAGATGGTGGTCTGCTGTACCTTACAAGCCACCATGCCTGTATTTGTAGCCAGTCACACGTGGTTGCAAATTGTGACCTACCTAATGAATATTAATTAGGCATATCGTCCAGGGACCTTATTTTGTGAACCGCCCTATTACCTGATAAGTCAGTATGCCACATTTGATTGTGTTTGCAAAAGATTAGTGCACAATTTGAGGCTACTTTTGCTGTGTCATTGCTTCGTCCCCCTGCCATCCTGTGGAGCAGCGGATTGCGCGTGGCAGTCTTTAAGCCACGGCTGATCTATGCAGTTCTTCACCACCCGGTATTTATGTCATTCACTTGGTTGCTAGTTGCTGTGGTCTCGCCAGCAGCCACAGGTGCCCCAAAATCGGTACAGAGAAACTCTGTTGCATCTGTTATCGATGGCGGCCTCCTGCCTTACAATTTAGTGCCCCCCTTGGTATTATTTGGGCACCAGGTGTGCTTCATAGAAGAGTCCAAAGTTGGTGAAGAAAGAACACAAGTATCCATGTCAGGTAGGGTAATCGGAGACAACAGGTTCTACCACTGGCTTCCTCTATGGAGCTCCTGACCCTGCCTCGCTACACATAGCCTTAGCAGTGATCAAAGCACCAGAGGGACAAGAAAGTAAACGAAGCACTTGAACACGAGTTGGTTTTTGCAGACTTTGCGCTTATCCTAGACCCTCCCCCATAAATAGGTGTCTGTTGATGGGATAACCATCAGACAGGGGTTGATCTTTGATGTCATTGTGGCAACGAGGGTGACTTCCTCTTCCTCTAACACATTGTTGAGCACAACACACACTGTAGCCTGTAGAAGAGGTGAAGGGCACAGAACCTTCCAAGAATTCCCACTGAAAACGAAAATGGAGCAAGGTGATGTCATTATTCCAGTGTTTGATAAGGTCATGATCAATTTCCCATCTCACCTCTATACCCACGTCTTGCGTTACCCCAGAGGAGCTGATTGACAATGAGAAACGCCTGAGCTTGGCAACGCTGCACCAATGTCCTTTTCGTGCTCAATTCCTCATCAAGGGCCTCATGTAGGTAAATAGATTTTACCGGTTCTTAAATACCGAGCCGTACCGAATCGGTAAATTAGAATCGGTAAGTTATATGTAGGTAAAAATTCTGTAACAGTTACCGATTCGGTAACATTCGGTAAATACGAATCGGAATTCACCGATTCGGTAAATACCGAGGTGATAATTACCGAATCGGAAAATACCGAGGTGGTATCTACCGATTCGGAAAATACCGAGGTGGTATCTACCGAATCGGAAAATACCGAATCGGTATGTACGGATTCGGTAAATAACATCACATGACTTGACGAAACAGCTAATCCTGTGCAACGACAGCCCACCCAACCAGGAACTGCCCACACCCAGGCAGGTGTACACAATTAGCCGACGTGGCCACACCCAGGCAGGTGTACATAATTAGCCGACCCTGGAGAGGCTTGGAGTGCAGAGGAGAGGCAGGGAGCAGTTGCATGTGCGAGCGGGAAACGAACAGCATGTCCAGCCAGAGAACACAGAAAGACGGAGTTGGAAAGGAGGAGGAAGCTCAAATTCAGCCCCAAGGAACTCCAGGTGCTGGTGGAGGAGGTGGTGAAGCAGCACCAGAAGCTGTTTGGGAGGCAATCCCTGCAAGTGCCTGAGGCCGAAAAGCGCAACATATGGCTGGCCATCCAGGCGCATGTCAATGCTGTGGGAGTGACCCACAGGGACATTGAGGTCCTCAAAAAGCGCTGGTATGACCTGAGGATTGTGACCAAGAGGAAGATGGGCGACATCCAGAAGGAGGCCAGCCAGACCGGAGGTGGAACCAACAGGGCACCTGCCCTCACCGAACTGGAGGAGCTGGTGGCGGCCACAATCGAGCAAGAGAGCGTCGTGGGTCTTGGGGACGCCGACAGCTCTGCCAGAGCCGCAACACACCAAGGTAAGACGAAAGCACAGCAATGTAGCCTCCCCTACCCCTATCCCACATCCCCCATTGTGAAACGAGAATCACACTGCAGTCCACACGTGTCAGTGCAGACAGGCAATGCATTCCGGGAGATGTAGTCAGGGCAACACTAACCATGACGTAAATGTCACAGGGCAACAAGGCATGTCACGCACTCGAGGCACAAGGAGACAGAGGACAGATTGGAATGTGAAATGATTTATTGTGACGCTTGCAATGCAGCCCTTCGGGGACACTGAGCCAATGTTGTTTTTCTGTCCACAGATGTGACATCATGCAGTACAGGGCATGCTGCAGGGGAGACGGCACACCGGCCACAAAAATCACCTCTAGCCAGCACGAGTTCAGACCAGGGAGCAGGCCCACTGGCAGCCGAACCACCAACACAGCCAGCCTCGCCGCACACAGAGCCAGCATCACCTCACCGAGAGCCAGCATCACCACAACCACAGCCAGCATCGCCACTCATGTTCGAATCACCGGCCACATCTCCGCTTGCAGGTGTGAGAATGAGGAGGCGTCCAGCAGCCAGGCTACGAGCCTTCGACACCTCGTCAGACGACAGCATGGGCCCAGAAGACCGCACCGGGCACCAGGAAGGGAGCCATCCCACTGTGCCCCACACCTCACAGGCAGCACAGACGGGAGCAAGAGGGCGCCGCAGGTCGCGTGTCCAGAGTCCACCAGCACCCACTGACGGCCATGGTGTCTTCTTGGGGCTCGAGGGCCAAATGTTGAAGCAACAGCGCCTGCAATCAAAGGCAGTTATGTCAGTCCAGAGGCACATGCGGGTGATGAAGACAAGCTTAGTCAACATGGACACAAACATTGGCGGCATGGCTGCGGGCATTCGGGACATGTCCCAGTCAATCCAGCAGTTGTGCAGCAAATTAGATGCTGACATCGAAGCACGGCGCCGGGAACGCCAGAGAAGGGACACTACCAGCAGGGCACTCAACCGTCTGGCAACTGCGACTTCCCTACTTTGCCGGCGCTCTGTGACGATGCAGGAGGGCCTAACACAGTGCTGCAGCGACCTGTCTCGGGGGATGGTGCAGGTGACAAGTGCACTAGGGGTGCTATTGACTAGTCAGGCGTCGACAACTGCTGCAGGGGATGCTGCGGAGAGCATCGACACCAGCAGCAGCATCACACCCCCCGTCCCCGAAGCACGCAGGAGCAGCAGGCGGCTTGGGGTTGGCTCTAGTGAGGATGCACAGGCCGTGCAATCCACCACTGCAGCGCGTATGCGCAAACATTGATGTGGCCCTGCTTAGCCACTTCCCATTGGGTGACGTAACCCTGGACATACTCCTTGTATAGATGGTATATTGCCAGATTGGCCTGTTCATGTGTTCATGGCGTGGTGCCACATTAAACTACGTCATGACTTCTCACAACTCGCTGTGTCCCCTCACTTACTCAGAAATAGTTGCATGTGATCTCTGCCCGTCTCTCTCTCCCATCGATTGCAGTTGGCACTCTAGCTGCGCTGCCCTCTGGCTGGCCTGACTCATCCTCGTTGTCCTCAAAATATGTTAGTTCCACATCTGTACCTTTTTTCGTGGCAAGGTTGTGCAGCATTGCACAAGTGGCAATAATCTTGCAGCAGGTGATGGGTTTGTACTGGCGTGCGCCTCCGCTCTTGTGGAGGCAGCGGAACCTGCTCTTCAGTAGTCCAAACGTGCGCTCCACCACATTGCGTGTTGTTTTGTGGGCCACGTTGTATCGTCTCTCACTCTGGGTTGCTGGGTGTAGGTAGGGAGTGAGGATGAATGAACGGCATGCATATGCACTGTCGCCTGGATGAGTAAAAGGGAACCATCAGTTACATGCCTCTATACACTCTGATTTGCAGGTTGCAAGGGGCGTCACTGTTACTTACCCAGCAGGTATCCCTCTCCGAATTCGCCGGCACTCAGTCGTGTGTAGATCCCACTATTCTGGAAGATGTAAGAGTCGTGGGTGCTCCCAGGAAACTTTGCAACAATATCTGTGATGATGTTCCCTGCATCACAGATCACCTGCACATTGATGGAGTGGGTGGACTTCCTGTTCCTGTAGATGTGCTCTGTATCAGCTGGTGGACAGATTGGGATGTGTGTACCATCAATACAGCCGATGACATGGGGGAACTGTGCCATGTGATAAAAGTCTGTTTTTGTTTTCTGCAGTGCAGCCTGTGTGTTTGGGAAGCTTATGTAGTGGTGCATTCTCTGCATCATGGCATCCAGGAACTTCCTGAAGAAACGGGACAGGCAACTCTGGGATACACCACCCACCGCAGCTATCACCACCTGATAACTGCCGGATGCCAGTAGATGTAGGCTGCAGAGCACCTGCACATGTGGTGGTATGGCGTGCGCCCTTCTTGTTGGCTGGTCCAGGAGTGGGTGCAGGTCCCTTATCAGGTCCATGATGGTTTCGGGGTGTAGCCTGTACCTCTCATGTATCTCTGCATCAGTCAGCTGTAATAGTGTGATGCGCTGTCTGTAGATTTGTTCCTCCCGTCGCCACACCCTCAGTCCTGCTGCCTGTAGACGTAGGCGCCTTGCAATGACGTACATGGCAGCCATGTTGTCCACGCTGTTGCATTTTGGGATTGCTTATGTGCATTGTTGATGGTTACCACCTGCTTTCAATCCGTGTTAATTACCGACTCTTATTTACCGATTTTCCTGGATTTCTTAATTACCGACTGCTCCTACATGTCATTTTACATTTTTACCACTTCATATTTACCACTTCATATTTACCGATTCGTTAATTATGTATTCGGTAAATATGAATCGGTATTTTAGAATTCGGTAACTATGAATCGGTATTTACCGCTTCATATTTACCGAAAAGTGGTTTTTGGACTCCTACATCTCACTTGTCTGAATACCGGTCGGTAACGGCATATTTACCGAAAATCGGCCGTTACCGACCGGTATTTCGCTACCTACATGAGGCCCCAAAAGTGGGGCATCATTTGTACTCCAGAACCACAGCCTCCCACACCGAGGTGAATCGACTCAATCTCTTATCCCTACTAGGAACACATTCGAGAAAAGGCACTAATACTGGTTTTTACTAATTAGTTGCAGAGTTGTTGCTTCTACCCCATTTTTAGAGTTATTTATAAAGTATTTATTCACTTAATGTTATCCAGATGTGTTTTGATAGCACTCTTTACAGGACTTTTCATAGCCATTTTACCTAAAAAGTTTACAGAATGCAATTATTGCTCTGTATTGCTGAGCTGTGCTGTCTGCAGCCCAGGCACTAAATCGGAGATTTTCTGAGTTCATGTATGCACTGCAGACAGGGCAATTTCAGGAAAAACAAACATGAACACCGCAGGATTATTAACAAGCCCCTTATGCCACCTTGCGCCGCCATTGCATCCCTTTTTTACCTGCATCGGAATCGGTTGCACCAAGTTAGATTTTCGTTTATGCAAAGTAGAGGTTCTGCCACAGTGGTATTTACCTTTTTCTTTTTTGCCGCTGTGCTGCCAATACGTCACAATCCATATGCCTGCTAAACCCAGACATAGGGATGACACATTGACTGTATCCAAGGGACCACACCAGCTGTAGTGACTTGATGGTAATCAAGTCACAAAGTAATGGGCCACAGACATTATGTGCTGATCTCACACATGCAAGTGGGCACTATGCCCACGTGTATGCATCGCATCCAAGACCAATATGTTTGAGTGCAAGGTGACTTTGTCACCTCTTCACGCTCTAACACATTGGTGCCCATTAGGAGATGCGTCAGTGAAAATTGACGCATCTCCTCTGTATTGTGACACATTGCTGGAATTGCGTCGGTTTAGCCCTCTACTCCAGCAATACATCAAAAAACCCGGAGCCATGGGGTGGCGTATTGTAAATACATCACATTTATGATGGTGCAAGGTTTTCTGCCACAGGCTCAGGTAAACTGACGCATCGCAGCTTTAATGCAGCAATGTGTACGTTTCTTGTAAATTAAGCTCCCCCATCTGTATCGGTGCTCCACATTGAACGGCATCATGATATGGCCCTGGAAGCCCAAAAACGTGTAGTTGCCAAAGGCAGTATCTTGAATGTATGTGCTCCAAGTTAATGCATGATGTGTAGAGAGCACTAAATGCAAGCACTGTCAACAGTGCATCAGCTTAAAAAAGGGCTCACATTCATGATATGGCCCCAGTTTGAATTTAACACGGAAATTGGGTCTTTCTGGCTCCCAGGAGGGTGGCACTATATAGACGTCATGAGGGAGAAGTAGGTCCCTCAAACCACTGGGCCCGGTGTCACAGCACCTGCTGCACTAGTGGAGGATTGATAGCTGCACCCCCGATGTCCAGAGATTATCACCTCATTGGTAAAGTTATCTGATGCCTCCAGGTAAACATGGATGCCATGTCCCAGTCCTGGGCTTTCCTTTAAAAACCTCAGGAAGTTCTGAGATTTTCCTGTCATGTCGGCTGAACCAATGGGACTTGCACACCGCAGAACAATGATTTTAAGAGGTTATGACGAGGGCTGGAGCATTCTGTCCCTGATGGACGGAGCCGTCGGTTAACATTAGCCATTTGCTTAATTCCCCTCAGCAGTGTGCAGAGTAGTTATAATTTCAAAAGGTGAACAAAGTTCACGTATGATGCCTCTTTCATAATATATACAATTCTTTAAATATTTTCAATGCCATTTTGTGTTGCAATTTTAAAGGAAAAAAGTAACCATTGAATCCTGTTTGAACTGTGCAGAAACATTAAATTATGTTCTACTTTCGGCTATCCATCGGCGCGGTTCCTAATACCAGTCATTTTCCAAGCATATAAATAGGATTACTGCATTTAAATTCATCCATTACATTTCACTGTCAAAACCTCGGCCTAAGGAAACGTGAGCCTCTTATAACTGGCTTCTGCTTCCTTGAGGAGAACTCTTATCAGAGAGCTGCAGGAAGGGATCATGGCGAGGACATCACTAATCCCCTACTTGGAAGGCATGTGTTACTGAATATGAAGGGGCACCTGCCTCTTCGGCCTCTTTTATAGCCACCCTTTCTTCACTTTATCAATGGTACTTTTAAGTTTCCATAGCGTGGCTAATGTATTTTAGACATGCCTCTAAGGTATCTTTCCTCGTTGTTTTCCGTATCTCTGGTCTACTCGCTGAGTGCGCGTTATTTCAGAATGATATCTAAATTCGGCAACTCCACAGCAGACAGCGGGATACATTGTGCTAGGTTCCTTGTTGCCAATCCATTGCCATGATGGCTTTTGACATCTGCATTCTCCTGATATTTCGTATTGCCACTGGTAATATTTTTGATATTCCAAAGTGTGATTAAATATAATATCTTGTTTTGCATATAGCACTTCATATCATACTTCTTATGTTTCTAAGCACTGTAAATAAAAAGTGTTACTGTTAGCCAAATTAATGGCATTCAATTTACCAACCTCGAAGGATGGAAGGCTGAGTTGGCTTTGCTGGGATATGAATTTATGTCTTGCAGATGTCAGCAAATCTCTGTGGCAAGCAATCAACTCACTGAGAACCCTATCATTTATACTCGCTGAAAAGGACTTTGAATCGCACATATTTCTTCCGAATAGGGCTGTCACAAGAGCTTGGGGGTAAGAGGGAATTACCCCAGAATGTATGCTTTCCATGGTCCAGCTCTCCTTAAGCAACATTTATTTATAGAATTAAAATTTGCAAGTGAACCGTTGTCTGGCGTAATATTGACATGTGAGGCTAGAGGCCATGTTTCCTCTTTCCCTGGAGGAGATATTTATAGTCATTAGAAAGGGCGTCTTTTGGAACCTGGAAAAAATGGAACAAACCTTCAGATGGCCACGCATTAGGTTTGGATCTCTGACAAACCTGCTTCGATATAATTTGGGCTCCAGGAAGTAGAAAACTACAATGTACTCTTCACTGTAAATAGCCCTAGAGCTATTTGCCATTCATTGGGCTCAGCGCCTTGTTACAGACGGGGGTCATAATTTGCCTTAAGTAATAATGAATGCAAACTTTTTGTTCAGTTGCTTGACATTTGCATGTGTTTTCATGCAAGAAAGGTAGTCCGCAATGCCCCTGATTATTTTCCAAGGACTAAAGCATGCATAGAGACAAACAGGCCTCCAATGGACACAATGAGTATTGGTTATACAATGTATCCCCTGTGAGAGGCATTTAGAAGGTGGCGTGGCGGTACTCCGCATCACTTTGAACTACCGCCTGTGGGCCCTTGTAACAATTTTAAGGATGAGCAGGGAAAGTTATACACCGGGGTACCAAGGTCCTAAATATTGATCTACAAGAATATCGAATGCAGAATATCAACTATCACAATATTCAGGTAAGTATATTAGATCGGTGGTGCTAGCACCAGTGTAGTTATAGGTAGGTCAGATTTTCCATAGGAAAGGTATATTTTTATTTTCTTAACTTTGATGCTGTTTTATGAATCTGCATCAAATAAAATTTAAAAAAAGTTTGTCCAATTCGGTCCTTCATGGTAAGTTTTGTGTTGATCCAACAAGTAAGGTGCAAGAAAAAAGGGGGTTCCCAAATGTGCGATTTCCCATAGTAAAGTTTGCTCACCAATACCGACAAGCATCAGTAATGGCATTGTCAATTTCAATGACCTAGGCATGCTAAATAGCAGCATGGGTGCTGTCCGGCATGGCTGAAAGTTATGTTAAAAAGCTCAATTGATGCCTTGAGTGTTACTACTTTAACTCGATTTTATATTATGCTTCATGTACTTCCATACCTGTTCCAATCTTGTCACTCAAAAATTGAAACTGGTAAAGCTGATAATTCTCATGTAAAGTTCCATTTCTATCATAAAGCTCTGTAACACCAGAAGTATATTAAAGAAAATAAATAAACCAGAAAAAAACTGCCCTCCTCTCCTTCAGAGCTCCGCAGCTCTGACACAGTTCAGCTGATGCCTCGTAGAGCTAAAAACAAGGAAATGCGCATGTCCAGTGGAAAGAGAAAAAAAAAATCGAACTAGTGGGGCAGAATATACATTAGGGTGGAAAGGGGCTTATTTTTTCCTACAAAGAAAGACCTGTGTGCAGGCAGGGTGATGACTGACAAGGAGGGGCCAAAAACTTTAATCAGAATTTGGAACAGACGCTGGCAGATCACAGAAGCACTGTCTGAAAAAGTAGGCATGACTGTGATATGTATATAGACTGGTTTACCTTCTTTTTGGAAAGGAAAATAAGCGTTCTTGTTATTAATAATGGAATTGGGAACAATGGAAAACATGTCAATAAAACATTGTTGGCAATAATTAACCTAGAAGAGTATTTTAATTATAAAGGATATTCTCTTCCTGAAGTTTTTTGCCGCTTGGCTCACCCCTGAGTGTTTTTAAAAGGCATGCATTGTCTTACCGAGAGCTCTGCTTTCTTTGCGCATGAAATCTGTGGCAAGAGAAAACCCTTTCATGATGGCCACTGAAAAGTGCACGCCCATCTCTAGACATCTCATCGGACTTTTCCATTTCTCAGTAGAATATTTTAAATAATGGGGAAACACTATACCTGGGAAGGAAAAAATAGACTAGCTCTTCTCTCAGGGAAAGAAAAGTAAACGTCCCTCAGTAAACAGCATCTGGTATTGTACCTCGTTTTTTTTTTAATGCATCTAGAAATGGTGCTAGGAGTCAGCGCTTGTTCAAAGTGCTAAAAATCCATTAAGTAAGTAGTCCTAAGAACAGTTGCTTTAATGGGATCTGTGGATGAATAGTAGTAATTGGTCCCTGATCTTGGGGACAGCTAAACAGACGAAGAGGCATAACACATGCATGCAATGTACAAATGGGGATAATGAATTGAAGAGCAATGATGGTGCCAGCAGATGGGAAGCCTATGGGCGGGCTGAAGCCCATAAAGTACATACAACAGGTATCTTTTTGAGACAGCACATGCACGCTGTCTGGAGCCGAGACCCAAAAAAACACAGCTGAACAGAAGCACACCAAATCTGGCAAAAAGTATGAATTTTACTCCTAAACTGATTTTTTTCGTGATTTGGTATAAATCCATTTAGGCATTTTCTAGAAAATAACATTGAAAGAGGGGCTCTGGTTCGTTATGGCATGATTAACTCTCAGAAAAAGTTAGAGGTATTTAAAATGTGGTTCAAATTCTAAAGGATCTTGATCATGTCAGAAAGCAAGACCCTGACACTCCACAAGTTGAAATCAGTGTTGCTTTATTCTAAACACCCCTCATCCAAGTCGATTTATTTCAGCTATAAGAAATTTCTCTTGGTCACAACAAAATAAATTATTTCGTTTAGGTTTTCTATATCATCCCTGACCAAGAATGTGCAAATGTGAGTAATAGACAATAAAGAAAACTACTCTCTGGCATAATTACATTCCAGAGGTGGCAATTTATACGATGTGCCCCTATAGGACATGTATCAAATATCCTTCAATAACTAGTTAAAAAAATGAAATGCAAGAAAATGTTTTGATCAAAGTTTTCAATCAGTGTCAATATTCACTTAATTAGGAAAATACTGCAAAATATCAATGTTGTGCAGTAATCCATGGTGAGTCCATAATCACGCTCCAGTAGACAAAGTAGTTCTCAATTGACTTCCAAGATATTAAGCAGCTAGTGGGCATTCCAATAAATCCAATGAATTCTGTCAGGATCCATCACTTTCTTCTAGACCTCATTAGGCATTCCTCCATTCACTAATCATACCCAACTCCTCACAAATAATCTATTTCATCAAACAGCAATGATACATTCTGAAATGGGGTGTGGGTGGCTCATATCTTTCAAACATCATTATACTGCCTTCTATTTTGAGAAAACAAAATATGTCAGAAAAAGAGGACTCACTGAAGATCTCAAGGACTCATAACTTATGCTGGTGCCCAGGGACAGTAAGGTTCCTCCAAGGGTGACGTGATAGGCTTCCTGATTTAGAGACACAAAAAGAGAAAGACTTCAGACTCCTAGAGACCCAGCTGACAACAGAACTAAACTCTTCAGGGAACTTGGCTGTAGAGAAAGCTTTTGCCTAGAAGCCTGCCCTGAGGAGCTAGGAACTTCAGGATTGACCAGAAGTGACTTTCACTACAGTTGGAGAAATGTTGACTTAGTCAAGAGAAGAAAACTAGATTTGTCCAACTCTCAGCTTTTTCTCGCACTGAAAACAGATCCAGCTGAGTGTCGTGCTAAAGGTATCTGGCTTCATGAAGCCCTGCTCCACTAAAGCATCCAGCCTTGCCCCACTGGATGTTACTTTTTTACATCAATAAAGGAAAAACCTGTGACATAGTTGTGACAGCAAATCTAACTGATTAACCCTTGGTGGCCATGAAATGCAGCTTTTTCCCCTCTGTGCGCTTCAGGCACCAAACCTAGTGGATTCTTCAGCAGGAGCCTGATGATAATGTATGCACCTTTGTGGTGACCTTGCTGCCCACAGGTTTGGTCCTTTCCACACTGGGAATTTTTTACTTCCATTTCAGAGACCAAGGGCAAATTTAGTTACACTCTTTACCAGTGCTAAGTCATAAAAAAAAACTGTGCAAAGTGTTGATATTGTATTTACTTTCCAATGCAAAATATTTTTTGTGAAGAAACGCAGCCTGAACAGCAAAGCAAATAGTGCTTTGAACTACTTTATATCAAGGGGGCACTTCATGGGGGGTACATGCGTGCTACCATGCTGACACATTTTTGATGCAAAGCCTTGTCTACTGATAATGGTAGACACAGGTTTATACCAAAAACTAATGCCTTTTGTAGACAGGAGCTAATAAGGAGAAGTGTTGTAATTTCTCCCTACGTTTCACACATTGCATATGTGCTGCACTGATTGAAACAATGTTATCGAAGCATTTATTTTAATTTGAGGAAAACATATTAACAACATTGCTCTGCTCTAATCATTTGTTAAATAATGTGTACACCCTTGGTGTATTGTTGTTTTTGGGGAATTTATGGAGAACCACCCCCTCAGAATTCCAAAATAAGCTAGCAAAAGCTTAAGCCATCATTATGAGTATGGCAGAGTGTTACCTCTGGGAGACACTGGTCCTTCATACTATGAGTGGTCAGATGTTTTCCTGAAACCAAATTACTTGGTCTGGAAATACAAGACTGGTTTGACTGGTTGCAGATCCTCATTTGGTAAAACTAGGCATAGAGAGGGGCAGGGGTTGCAGTTAGAGACACAGCCTGACTCTAGCCCACCCCTTTCAGCACCACAGTGGATCAGACAATGCTCCCAGAGCCTCACATACCTTCTCTTGCCCATCCCACGCTTGCCCTATCTCATATCCTCTGCAGCAATCACTGATCCCATTGGGCCCAATGATGGGATTGTAATTGAGATTTACATGAGGAAAAAGACCAAGTTATATGGAATCCCGCTATTATTCCTGATTCCGGATTTAATAACCTGTAATGCCTGTTATTTGGGGCAGAAATACTGTCCAGAAACAGAGATTATATTCCCTGTGTTGGGGGAAAACTGGAACAAAGAGAGACAAGACTTCTCTGTCAAGGCAAAAGTAGGCTTAATCACAACGTCCGTGAGGCCAGCCATCTCCGTAGAGCTGAAAAACTGATCTCACTTTTAGTTACTCGCAGGCAGCTGCTTATATAGTTGAAAAAGCGATGACCTAAACACAATTGTCTAAAATAGCCAATCACAGGTCAAAGAATACATGAGTTAATATAATGCTTTTACATAAATATCATATTACCTGTGTCAGACAAACTTGTAACCTTTTCTCTGCATTGTCTTTATCATAGTTATAACAAAGCTTTAATGAAACATTAACCTACTTTTTCCAAGTGTGTTCATTTTTATTACTCTGTTCCCAGGACTTCTTACCTGTCTGTATGCTTAAGACTTAAGTCACATTTTCTGCACCACATCTCAATTAACAACGAGAATGGACTCTGCTTATGTGCTGTGATTTTAATCTTTTCAAGGCTTGTAAACATGTTTTTCTATTTAACTGAAAACCTGCTGAACTTGTCTGTCTGGTGAAATTTAACCTACATTGCATCTTTTTGAAACCAGGACATATATTGCTCATTAACCACATATTGCTCTGCATTGCTCTCTACTAATATCTGCAGTATTGCGATTTCCTCACATTTTATTTTCTCCTTAGCATTCCCCCTTTAGTTGATATTTCATTTACTTCCTCTAATCATGGCTCTGCACTTGGTATCAAATGATATATATTACCCTGTGCATCTACCACTTGTGTAGGTGGCCTGATCATGAACATCCCTACCAACTATATACTCATCCTCCTACAGCAAGCTGTAACTAATTGGAAAACACAGCATATCAAAAACAATAATACAATAAGTGGTAATCAAGCTTTAAACCATTTTGACATTCAGAATGGTAGCCAATCAAACCAACCCTCAAAACATTCATCTGGTACATCTTTCAACCACCGTTTTCCTTTGTAAATTGTACAAAGTTTGTATGGCCTCCGACAATGTTCCACTGTCCGCATCATTTGCAGGGACATCAGTACAACAATACTCCTTCATACTCATCCTTCGATGCCCGTCATAAGATCAAATACATAACAGTGCTGCAGATCATCATTCTCATGGAACGCAGCTCTTCCTTTAAGGCATTGAATCTGTCTTTTGTGACATTTATCGCCTTCATTAGTTCCTGTCTAGTTATTTGCAGCCATCGAGCAGTTGCAATTGCCTGAATGAACCGTGCAATGGGTTTGTGTCCTAAAGGACATTTTTTGTGAGGACAGCTGTCATCACTTGACCACTGCAGTGGAAGAAGAGGTAGAACTATTTGGTGCAGTCAGGGGTCCTTAAAACTGGGGTGTTTGTTATCTCTGTTTTTAATCTTTGGAACTTTTTCCTCATTTCTGGTGTCCATGTTGTTTTATTGTATCTGTCTTTTGCTAATTTAATAGAGGTCAGCAAGCCTACTATTAAAGTGCTGTAGTCAAAGACCCACTGCCTCACATAATTGCAGAGGCCAAGGAACTTCTGCATTCCCTTAACAGTCTCTGGTTTGGTGATTTGCCATGTAGATGCTGCTCTCTCAGGGGTCACTCGACGACCAGAAGCTGACAGTAATTGCCCTAGATAGTGGACTACCTCCTGATAATACTGATCTTTGTCTTTCGCGAGTTAATATCCTCTCTGTGCGAGAGTGACCCGAAGATATATAGTATTTTTTTCTACACTGTTCTGTGGGGCTACAGACTGATATATTGTCTACATATTGCAAGAGAGTACTGTCACACTGAAAGTTTGATCGGTCATTTTTCACCACTCTTTTGAAAATACTTGGGTTTTCACAATACCCTTGAGGCAAACGAAAATACAAATACTGAGAGGTGTGATAGTAAAATGCTGTTAAATAATGAATCACTGGGGGGGAAAACATGGCAGCCAGCTAGGGAGACTGGTCGGGAGTGCCGGGAGGGTGGCGTGCTGGATGAGTGGTTAGACCCGTGTGCGGTGTGATTTGTGAGAACCGCGGAGCACCCGATTATTCCTCGTAACGCTTCTTGCTATTTTCGGCCGATTTCGTGAGTTTTGTGGCGGTGTATGGCGGCGGACGACACGGTGGAAAAAACTTCACTTCAGAAGGCGGCGGCTGCGGAGGAGGGGCCTCCAGAGAAGCCGTCGGAGGAGTTCACTGCAGCGGCAGGAGCAGCATGATCGGAGCGCTAAAGCCGGGCTGCTGCTGAGCGAGGTAGAGGGAGGCGGGCGGCTTCCAGGATACAGTTTAGTGCGGGTGGGGCAGTGGGGAGGGGAACCGCCAGTAAGCAAGAAACTAAATCTACGTCTCTCCCCATAAGCCAAGTGGTTTTGCAGGATTCCGGGGGCATTTCTGTTGGCTGTTTAGAGACAAAAGATAGAGAGGTGGATACTCGCTCTAAAATTAAAGTGAAAACATCCCAAAAAATAAACAAAGGATATGCGCTGAGAAGTGTAGGTATTTCCATGCTAATGAAGGGTTGGAATCATCTTCCACTAACTATTTTCGGTCGAGTTAATTTGATCAAGATGATGGTGCTGCCGAAGTTAACTTTTGTATTTGATTCTATTCCTTTTATGTTTGAGAAAAATGAGTTGGCAAAACTGCAGAGCGAGATAGGATCATTCATCTGGTCTTCAAAGGGATCTAGATTATCGTGGAAAACAATTAGGAGAAAGTATATTAAGGGGGGTTTGGCAGCCCCGGATTTTCAGATTTATTCCTGGGCATTTTTGCTTAAAAACTGCAGAATGCTTTTGGGTAGTCCAGGGAACTCAGTTAATGGGGAACTATTTTCTGCTTTGTTGAAAATTGAGGGGGTCAAACAGGCTGGCTTTATGTATACATTTTCGGACCCAAAATACTTCAAAAAAGTAAGCTTGAAGATTTTGAGAGACTTGGCTATGGTTTGGTATCGGGTCAGAAGGGCCACAAGAATTCCTTACTTCAGTGCTGGAGCACCAATCTGGGAAACTCCGGGCGCCCCAAGCTGGACGGAAGATGCATTGGCGAAGGCTTTAAAAACAGAAGGTCCCCAGAAATGGGGTGATTTATTTGTTGATGGAAGTCTACTGCCGTGGTCTGTTTGTGACTTATACTGGGGTGCTAAGTTTTCTAAATTTAAATATGTTCAGATTCAAAGCTGGGCAACTGGGAAAGAACATCTTATTGGACGGCACAACGACTTTGAGGAAAAGTTGGCATCGGATGTTTGCATTAAAAAAGAGGTGGCGATGTGGTATTGGGCTATCGTTGAGTTGGAAGATGGCCCTTTTCTACTGCCGGAGACCCTTTGGAGAGAGTGCTTGCCGAGGATTGCGACAGAAGAACAATGGCAAGTAACTATGTTGATTCTATATAAGGTGGTAAAGCCTGCGAATTTAAGAAGGAATCACTTGTTCACTCTCCACAGGGCATACTGGACTCCAAAGAGGTTGGCCAAATTTAAAGATGGTGGTAATGTAAGATGCCCCAAATGCAACAGCCTAAATGAGGATGACATTCATATGTTTGTTACTTGTTCGGCGATCAAGATTTTTTGGGATGCTGTAAGTAATTGTTTGTCAGTGATCCTAAAGCAAAGAATTAAGGTAAGCCCTGAAACCATCATTACAGGAAGATTGGATTTACAAGGTAAGGGCTTGGATGATAAAACGAAGTTGGTGTTCTATGCTATTTTGTTGGCCCGCAGGGAAATTTGTAGACTTTGGGTTTCTCCTGACCCCCCGACAGACTTGACCTGGATTAGAGCTATGGGAGCTATAGGTAAATTGGACATGGCAGCTCCCCATAAAAAGAAGTACAGATTTTAGACTTTATTTTTTGAGCACTATGGGTGATGGATAGGGTTATAAGACGTTTAAATCTTGGTTATTGTAAAGATGGAAAATAATGGTCCTATGATTAAGTTGCTTCGAATCTCTTGGAGGATACTTGCTTTGGAAGGCTTGGGTTACGATATGGCATCCCCCTCCCTTCCGCCTTCTAGAAAACAAGAATCTTTCGTATATGAGACGAATAACACCCTAGGGCGCTACAAAGAGAGAAAGGGTGAGAAGTGGCATATGAGGACTAAAAAAAAAAAATATGACTCACTGGATGAAGAGGGATGCTCAAGAAAGCGTTGTTAAGATCTATGACAGAGAAAAACTTGTAATCCTGAGTAATGTTTGTCAAAATAATTGAAGGGTCTGGAACAATTGGGAATCCTGGTACCACTACATCCTTCAGGGGGTGCAGGTCTTGAACCAAAAGCCAAGTATTACCCTTAGATTTCTTAATGGGGTAAATTGGGGTGTTACAAGAGCTACTCTAGGATAAATTACTCCTTGCACTAGTAGCGCCTATATGGTGGGGGCAATGCCCTCCTCTGCTTCTTTGGATAGGGGATAAGATAGCACCCTCTTTTAACGTTATTCTGAATGGGGTGATGGTGCAGAGTATCTAGTATTTGGGAAAGATCTGCATCTCTGACAGAATCAAAAGCTCTACCTGATGTGGGCATCCTTAATCCAATACCATCCTTAACAGTATGTCACCCTGAAAAACTATAATCGTTTTCTTGGGATCATCATCAACTAGCTGGTCATACGGTATTTCTTTGACTGTTACCTCGCTCAATGAATATAACACATGCCCATAGGATGTGGTTATGATCACAAGCTATCAGAGTGCCATAGGTTGGTGTTGTTTCTAAGGTCTCTATTTGTAGTATCAACTCGCTGCTAAATATCCAAGAATCTAGTCCCGGTCATCGGAAAAGGAACTCCTTAGTTAACTAAACCTCTCTTCCCAATAGCGCTGGTGTTTCTGCTACTGTTTTGTATATCACTGTGGTAAATGTCTCTATATCAATGGGTCAAGCTCTGATTTGATCTCCAGTAAAAGAATATACTGTTACAGCCAGGATCCTGGAAGTAAGAATTCTAAGGGTGGAACAGATCATAATACTATCAGTCTCAAAATGGATAGTCGTGTTTAGTTTAGCCATAAGATCTCTTCCCAATTAATTAGCTGAGGCAGTCGGAGAAAATAATACGCTGCCATCTACATCACTTTTCTCCTATCTCCATCTCCTTAGTGAATAGAACGCTCATTACCACCAAAGAGAATCCGTGTGTCCATTAATCTATTAGAATTGGGAAAGATCTGCCACTCGGATACAAGATCGAGTTGCTCCTGTATATATAAGGAATGCATGTCTCCTATTATTGATAGCTATTCTCACGGTGGGCTCCTCATCTGGCCTATGCGTCACTAACAATAAGGACACAGTGGTCTACTCTATAGGCATCTTCATTGTGTACATTCTCAAATTTTGATTGGAGGGGAATTCCACCTCTCACTATTAAACCTCCTTGTCCACCTTGGGGTGGAATCCCCATTGGGGGGTGCTTGATAGCTTTGCTGTGGCGGTACTTGTTGCATCTGAGGCATTACAGGGTGCAGTGTATTTTGTTGTGGTGGCTGGGGTACATATATTATTTGTGGGTTTGCCTGTGATTGCATTACTGCATTACCTAGCTGATTGCAAACTCCGATCTTTCCATTTTGTTCATGTCATTTCTTGCATCTGCAGCCTCTGACCAAATGTCCATATCTATGACAATAATGGCATGTCTGATTCATCCTCTGGGGGCCTATAATTCCCTTTCCTATAACTCCTCATCCTCCTCTGCTACTTCCTTGTGTCCTTGCACTATTTTGCTGTTTGACGGTCTCTGGAACCAATCCCACAGGTATCGCAGACATTTTAGTTGTTGCTGCTACTACAGCCCCTTCTGTTGCTTACTTATTTGCCTGTTTTTGCTGCACTCATTTGGCTTCTGCTGTCTCCGTTACCTCCTACTTGTTCTCTCTATTGTTTCTTTTTTTACAAATATATATTATGTGTGCCTGTATCTCCATCCAAGGTTTGGCTTCCAATGCCATTATTTTGTCTAAATTATCCTGCACATCAGAAGGTAAACCCTTCTTTATGACATTGTAAAACAACCCAGCATTTCCTCCTGTTCCTTCCCAGCCTTGGACTACTTCTTGAATCCATTTCTCTTTCATCCTGCTGAGGAAATCAGTGGGGTCCTGATTTGGGTGCATTGATTGAGCCATGAGAGACCAAATGTCTGGCCTATCAGGATACATTTTACTCAGCTGATCCCAGACTACTGTCCTAACCAAGTTAAATGGGAACCCATTGCATATTGTTTCAGTAAGGGTGATAATGTTCACTCCAGCTTTGCGGAAGACATTGTCTGTTTCATCTACTATAAGGGAGATAAGTAGACACTTTATGTCCCCTATTGCCAGGATGGCGCCTGCAGTTTGTTTTTCAAAGGTCCTAATCCATTTCCCTGCTCCCTCTGTAAGTAGTGGTAACAGTTGTTTGAGGTTTTCACTGTCCATTTGTGGCCAGGGAACATAATGAGATGCCCCAGGTCCTTCACATATCAGGTGCCTCTGGTGTACGGGGTAAAGGGGTGTTGGGGATTATACTGTCTGGCAACCTTTTGCCACACGTGCAAACTGTTGCATATACAGATAATCCCTGTCTGGATCTCCCTCACCATAGAGGATGCAATCCTCAGCACTTGCTGTGTCATGTGGATCAAAGAACCCTTCTCTTGGCCATGGGCTCATCTGCAGGGCTAGGCCTTCAGTCCACCCTGATAAATTATCTGTATAGGGTATGACAGTATACCAACTGTTTCCTCCTTGGGAAACTATCTTATTGGGAGTGAGATCATTGCTGTGTGAAGACGATTGAACATTCAGCTGTTGTATTGGTCTGTCACATAGTATTAATCCCCCTGTAACCGCACAAGATCCTTTTCTGTAATATGACTGACTATGCGTTCCCTGAAACTAAAACTGCTCGAGCTCTGTCACTCAGGGTTTCCAGATATTAGAGAAAGTGCCCTGCTCTCCTTCTCACAGTTGTCTTTATAAACATATCAGGGTGACTGGGTGGCCCCATTGATCTATCCCTATGATCAAGCATGATCAGGGGACTTTCTCAGGTGCTAATGTTGTAGGTAGGGCATCAGGCCTCCTGAGATTGAAGTATTTCACCCATGTCATCTGCGCACCTATTTACTAATTCTATTATGTCTGCCATCCTCCCAAACTTTCCCTGAAATAGTTATGGTATATTATCACAATGTCCTTCTCTCCCTGCATCTCTCTCATCTTTTCTATCTTCACTTCATGACAACGATTCCTGAATGTTCTTTGGTGTAATTATAACACTTCTTTCCCCCTTTTGCCAAAGTGGCAAATCATCCTCAGTCTTTTCTAAAGTCATCTTTTTCTCGAGTTAATCACCATTGGGCCACACCAACAGCCCTTTCTACATAATCATCCCATCTTGCATTATCTGTGTTGGAAGGCGGACCCCGAGGAGTCGGTGAGACCACCAAGGGGGGGCCCTCTCACTGCACGAAGTAGCCGAGCGCTGCCGAGAAGTCTCCTGAGAGATCCTTCTCCTATCACGTACTAGCACAGTAACACCACCACACAGGACTCAAGGAGGTTGTCTTGTGACAAGCAATTCTTTATCAGCAATAAAAAGGTTACGAGGTCAATATTTACACGAAGGGATCGAGGGATCCACCAAAAGTCTCAGTGTCTCTTTGGAAGGGTCGGGGTAGCGGGACAGTCTTTGGCAGGAATGCGGTACGAGGGTACCTGGGGCCCAGTTCTTATCCTCAAGCTGGAGGACCTCCGGATCTCGGATGGGTCGAGCCGCGACGGCGTCAGCAGGGCTCTGGCGTACAGTTCGTGGAGAGCCGCGATTCAATCAGCAGGGCTCTCAAGATGGTTTCTGCTCAGCTCGAGCCGCGACGTCGTCAGCAGGGCTCCGAGGAAGGTTTCAGCGAGGTTGGGCCGCGACAGCGTCAGCAGGGCTCCGATGTTCCAGGTGGTTCAGAAAGGGTTCACAAGAAGGAGCCGCGACGCAGTCAGCAGGGCTCGTGATGGTTCCGACAAGAGTTCTTCTCCGTAGGGTCAGCCGCGATTCAATCAGCAGGGCTCTCGACTCCGGGATACAACTCCCGAGCTGTGGTGGGGTCGCCCCAGATATAGGTCTGGAGCCCTTTGATGTCCGGACCTATGCGCCCGAGGGGGCGGAGTGGCCGGGTGGAGGTGGCCAGACGCCCAGCAGGAGAGGCGCCAGGCCCATGGGAGTTGCAGGGCGATCACACCTCGAGAGGGGAGGACAGTTGGGGGTCCCATCGATACTGTCCTCCGCCGGGGGCGATGAATGGTTCCTGCGGCACCCCCTGGCTAGTTCGTGGTGCCTCGATGTCGGGGCTTCGCTGGGGTCGAGGCCGGGTTGAGCGGGGTCGCGCCGGCTGGTGCACGGTGTGACGTGGATGCCAACAAGATGGCGGAGCCACGAGGAGTATGCGACCACGTGCAGCTCCGGGTGAAGGGCCTTGGTGCAGTTCAGACGGGTGGCCCGTGAAGGCCGGGGCGGGGAACGGGCACAATCCAGGGGGTTAAGGACCACGCCACGAGGCCGGGTCGACCAATCTGCATCTCTCTGTTGTGGGGTGGGCACCAGCTGTTTGACTATCCTTCCTGTTATGTCTCATTTTTTTGTAACAAATGTGATGTTGTTGATGAGATATGACTGATCATCTTTGTCTTTTGGACCCCGCCCTTATTGTCTAACCTCTTGGGGTGAGACCCAATCTAAATGAAACGTGAACTGTGCTTCCAATTGTCCTGAGAATCACCCACACTTGTTTGTTGTTTGGGAGCAATTGTGTGCTTTGGCCTTAATGTCTGTAGGGAAAAACTAGGGGATAGCTTTGGAGATAATGGAGGGGTCACAACCTCTGGATTCTCAAATCCCGATGCAGCTTCCTGTAACTGCACTAATGGATAAATACCGGGCACCTTGGGAGAGTTACTTGTAGGGTCATGTGAGGGTGAGGGAGCAGACAAGGTACAAGGTGTGTCAGTATTTAAAGAGTTGTTTGGCTTCTCACAAAAGACTCGTCACAAGGCTAAGGTAGATTCTCACTTCTGTAACTTGAATCCTGTATATTACTTTTAATGTAATAATGTTTTGTCATCAAATGTCTCTTCTTTTGTCCAGGGGTGCGTGTGTTACTGGGTAGCCTTAAACCACTCTTTACAATATTTCTGTAACCTTTTCTGATCTTCAATAAACTTTTTTTTACATATGTTTTAGGGGAGTCTCCATAGTCCCTGTGGTTTTTAGCAACTTCTTAATAATAATATTCTAGCTTTTTATCTATTCACTTGATATTTTACCTATATAAAACTTTCTTTCCTGAAGTTTTACACTATCCTCCACAAGATAGGGAATCAATCAATGTATTTCCTAGTTATACATTATTTATCATAGCATTATAAAACAACATTTACCCTCTGGCCACATTTTATTTTTATTTTTGATTTTATTTTTTACTCAAAACCATATACTATGCCGATAGCCATTGGTCACTTCCTTTCAATATCAAGAGAGAACAACCCTCAAACTAGGCACCTCATAGGCCATGGAGTGACTTCCAGACATTTGAGTGTTCAGTTTGCACTTGAGGTACATTTTAGCGACATCAGCCTTTTAGCCGTCCCGCTATGTCAAAATATTGGAACATATATTGGACTCCCAACTTCGATTCACCCACACTTGAGCACTTCCAACTTTTTAAGTTTCAAAAATGCTTTATTGAAGAAAATTAAGAAACATATGGCAATTACATCTAATAAAAATAGACATCTGAAGGACAATCCAAGCAAATTTATGAACTTGCAAAATGAATAATTTAACTTTCTGATAATAGAAGGAAGATAATAAATGTATAAGAGTATAACAAATTAAACATATCCTATAGCAATGGATTATGAACATAAGAAACTTGAATTGAAATGCATAGCTGTAATGCAGTGCATTTTAATCATTTTATAAAAGTGAAAGGAAAGAAAAAAGAGAAAGGGAAGAAAGAAACAGGACAAAGATGATGGGGAAGAAGGAAAGAAGAGGTGAAAATATAATGTACTGTAAGGTTGAACAAGCGAATAGCTAATAACTATGTGGTACTATGAATGGATAATAAACCATTCTAATTTTAAAGAGGCTCGTAATTACAAACTTTAGATATGGAGCGGGTCGTGAATCTAGATAGAAATTAAGTAAGGAGTGACCATAATAAATCCTTTTTAATTTTTGAAGGAAGAGAGGTAGCATGGGCTCGATCTAAACGATGATGATGACACAACAGGTTCCACTATGCCATATATGAAATTTTAGATGCATCTTTCCAATTAGATGTGATTATTTGAAATGGTAAAAAAAACATCAAGTCAACAACGAAAGCCCCATACATTTTTCACCGGGGCTGAAACATGTAGACCGACCTTGACAACTGAGAGTCAAATCACTCCACTACTTGTCCACTTTTATATTTTTGATATACCCTGGGCCGCCACGAATAAACTTACCCGGCAAGGATCCCTAGAGGTATTTTTAACCAGCACTTCACTTCATCACACTCTTATTCCACACCAGATCCGCTGTAATCGGGCGTAGTAGCACAACCGGGCGGTACTCGGCCACCCGGTTGGGACCCCAATGATGAAGCATGACACCAACCAGGTTGGTGTGTGAGGGGTCATTTATAATAACCGAATGGTTCTCTGGCACTGTAATTACCCACAGTGAGTCAAATAGTTCTCTACTCAGGTTCTGGGTACGTTCACATTGTTTACTGATATTTTCTTTATATCTCAGAAAAATCCAGCAAAGAGCCCTTAGAGAATAACTGACCGATGACAATAATACCCTTATTAATCCACTCTGAGCACACCCAACTTTATATTGGGAAAAACTCTCCACCGACTACGTAGTGTCCTAAACTAATATTGTGCAATGTTCATACACAATCTTGCATACCATAACCCATTTAAATTTCATCCACGTTTACCATTTCCAAAGAAACAGGTCATATAATGTGCAAACATGGAACAGAGTCCGCGTTGTCCTCACCTTAAAGATGGCAATCTCTTGACCCTACCTGTCCCCCATGAATAGGCAGCACTTTTAGGTAACACGGTGTCTGCATACCTTGTCATAACTGCACAGTATTCTATGCAGCAGGGGGGGAGGTGGGTTTCCCGTTACAGGGCAAATGAGACTCCTGGCTGGCTCACCAAATGTTGGGGGAAAACTGAAATAAAGAGAGTCAAGGCTTCTCTGGCAAGCCAAAAGTAGGTTTAATCACAACGACCGGGAGACCAGTCACCTCTGTGGAGCTGAAAAGCTGATCTCAATTTGATGCTCACTGGCAGTTGCTTATATAGTTGGAAAAGTGAGTACCTAAATACAATTGACTAAAAAAAACAATAACGGGTCAGAGAATACATGAGTTAATAATATACTTTTACATAAACATCACATCATTTGTTTCCTTTAAACTCATAACGTTTTCTCTACATTCTCTTTATCAAAGTTCCAACAAAGCTTTAATGAAACATTAATCTTCTTTCCCTGAATGTGTAAATTTGTATTATTCTATTTCCAGGACTTCTATCTGACTTAGTATGATTTAGACTAAAGTCACCTTTGACCAACATTTTCTGAACCATGTCTCAATTAACAATGAGAAGGGACTCTGCTAGTGTACTGAGATTATAATCTTTTCAAGGCTTGTAAACATGTTTTTCTAATTCACTGCAAACCTGCTGAACTCATGGTTCTGCTTTCTGGTGAACTTTAACCTACAATTCATCTTCATGAAAACAAGGCATATACGCTTTTTAATCACATATCATTTTGCAATGCTCTCTGCTGATGTCTGCGGTATCGAGATTTCCTCGCATTTCAGTTTCTCCTTAACACCTGTTGTCACTGAATCGCATAGCAGGCAACTCACAATATCCCTTTCTTGTAACCGGAGATGGCACAGTGATATCAGGTGTTTTTAATCTGTCCTGAGGTCTAAAACTTCGATATGGTGCATTTTTATCCCCACATAAATTCCTTCACTTTTACCTGTTTGAAATTCATGCAGGGGAACCCACAGTTGCAATAATTACTGCACATCAATGTGTGCTTGAATCCAGGGTCGTAGCGGTACAAAAGGGGGTGGTGATGGACAGAGCATCAGAACCAATCAAACACTCACACCCAGTCAACAGATCTGGGTTTGATCCATCACCGTTCTTTAGCCCACTCTGCCACCCCAGTTCAGACATGGCCATATGCAAATCAGTCTGACCCTGTGCCTCATGGGAACAGTCCAGCCCGAACTGCCAAGCCATGCCTTCCCTGGACTGGAAACAAGCTTCCTAGGACCGGTTTCTGGCATTTCAGCCGTCTTCAGCCAGGCTTGCTTGAATCCAGTGGCAAAGTGAGCAAGGGACTCACGTCTGAGCATACCCTGTCAACTTCTGGCAAACAAAGCGGTTCAAAAGGGGGTGGTGATGGACGGAGCATCAGAACGAATCAAACCCTCACACCCAGTCAACAGATCTGGGTTTGAATCCAGGGTCGTAGCCTGGATCAAGAATTTATAGGACACGGAAAAAAGACCTATATCATTTGTGTCAAATGTATTCCTCAGCTGCAGGGGATACTATTGGCATCCACCTTTAAAACCTTAATAGAGAATTCGAATAATGGGAAGTTCAAAAAATGTAGCAGCTGGGCAGATGTTGCAGCAACATGGCCAGGCAAGAGTTGCTAGTGTTAAGCCACATTTCACCAAAACAGCCCATGTTGACCATGGTTAGGTGTCTGATCCAAATGTGACTGCCTGCAACAGTAGAGCCCAATGTATGTCTAGGAAGGCCAGATCATTGCCACATTTTTCAGGATATTCAGGATATTCACATTAGTTAACATGTACATGCAATTAAAGAAGTCATTTGTATTGTCACTGGGTATTCTGAGAATTTGACATAAATCTGACCCTCCTGAACTTACATTAAGCATCCACTTTAAAGTAAAGTGGAAGTGTGGGCTCTTGGGGGGCAAGCCAGAGTAAATCTGTATATGCTATTTTGTGAGAGTATGATGGTACAGCTTAAAAAAATGAAGCAGTTGCTGTCTGTTTTTTCTCCAGACGCAGGGTACAGAAACTCGGAATTTCAAAAGTTGCCCAGGTAGATTTCTTGCCACGAGAAGTGGTGGCCTACTCAAAGGAGACACAGACACCAGTAACTACTCACCAAATTGAAGGTACCCGTGATATTGTAAAATTGTTACGATGTGTTTGTCTACTGTTGTGTTTTGCACTAGAAACTTTTTGTTGAATCATTTCAGGTGACCATTGTGTCAACTCAGTGATTTGCAGGCATTCTGATGCAAAAGCAAGACGTACTTTGAGAGGATTACCTTAGAGGAAATAGATTGTAAAAATAATGATGCATATTTTTATTGAGCTAAAATAACTCAACTGGGAGTACTACACACATGTCTGATGAGATAATATATGCAGGACAGTGAATGATTAGATATATTTACTGCTTACTGAGTGTTATAACTCACAAGTTGTTCACTGTCCATGTTAGGACCTCCCATAATGTTCAAAGTTGTAAAACAAGATGGTGGCCAAATGTATTTTTCTATATATCAAATATGTGAGCCTGTGGTGATTACATATAGGAACCGATGTGTTGCACCTTTAATATAAATTAAGCTAGGCATATGTATATAGCTCACAATCTGCCACTAGTATGACTTTACAGTGCTATCATCCCAGTGACTTGGTGTCCTGATTTCGATTATCCTGATGCAGACTGGAGTATGGTTGGGTTTATGCGCCGTGCCATCATTTGTGTACTTGCAGTTGTGTTGCTGCTCACAAAAGATGTGTTTAATGATTGTTTGGCCGGAGATGTTAGATCTTGTCTGTATGATTTGTCTTGTCCATTGCACAGCATGTTGTTAGCTAGAGATGATAGTGGTGGAAATGACAATGGTGGGCATCCTTATTTTGGTATTTTATGTTGTTGTTCTGTTGTGAGGAGAGTGATTACACTGACCCATCTCATTTTACATTCACATGACTCACTAGTGTATTTATTAACAATCATTCAATATTCTGCTTTGCTCTAGAAGTATTTCTTCAGACACTTTTATTAGCACACTCTTAAGACTTTACTTAGAACACCTAGGACAGATTTAAACCGACAATACAGCTCATGTTGTTGTGCAGAACATGGAACTTTTATTCTTTTTTATGTGGTTTTACCTAAGAGAATTTCAGTTTGAGCTGAACGCAACTGCTTCTTCAAGTTCTTCTTAATTAGAAGGATACATAAAATAAAGCTATATTCTTCAAAGGTCTAATTTTCTTGCATTTACCTTTTTCATATCTGAATTATGAGTCACTGTAATTTATTGACATGATTGGTCTGTTCATATGTTTTCTGTTTGGGGCAAATGGAAGTTCACAGAAAAAACATTGGTTTTGGCGCAATGTACAATCTACTTAAGTAACAGAAGCTGGGTTAAATCCTAACGGCAAGTGCAAACCGTTGCAAGAAATGGGCCAGGTTGCGACATTCTGATATACCTATGTTTAACGTGTGCTTTACCCTAAAGCTCACATATTTCAAGTTTGGTCCCTGTGCTGTTGTCTACCTGTAAAAATGTGTTACTAGAAAGTGTACCTCGAGTACAAATCCTACATTAGACACTTCTGTCTGGCCGTCGCTCCACTGTCATTTTAAGTGCGAGTGCTACTAACAATGTTATCCCCACCCGACATGCTAAATCTGGTGCTGTGGTTCTTTCTGTGCGTTGCACAGCACTTTGTTGCCTCAAAGATAGTTTATTTGGTCAAAAGAATTATTAACCATGCTTGTTTGTTTTACCTGTGAACAAGCCCTCCTCTTACATAAAGACCACTGCTCCCATCTTCCATATGAATGGATGAGCAAAAATGTCCTCCTCTGAAGTTGTAGACCATCCAAGGCCCAGTCCTGAGTTGAAAGGTCGCTCTTTACATGGCCCATTACTACTGCTGTTGTCAGCTCTTCTTTGGTTTTCAGAGACCCATCTGCTCTGTTTATTATTTTACCCTTCATTAACAACTCTTTGAAAATTGTGCACTGGGCTTGATGGTTGGCACTTAATGTGGGTAATAACAAGGATAATTGTTATTTAAACTACCAAGTCAGTTTTCAGAACTGTATTTATACTTGGGTCGATCATAATCCATATGTTGTGTATTGAAGCCAGACTGCGAAAGCAGAATTTGGTGTGTTTTATAAAAAGTCAATACCATTTAATGCAAGTCTAATTAAAGTCTACAAGGCAAAAAGAAGCATGTTTGTTGTACTGGAATGTGTCTTCTGGAGAGAAACTTTTGGGGCAAAACACTCCTCTCCAGGACATTTGTTTGAATCTGAAATGGCTGCAAGTTATTGCTTGCCATTCTGTGCTTCTTGTAAGTACCACAAGCTCACTGTTGTTTCTAATTTGACAGGTTTTAATACTAATGTGAAAGCTTACAAGGGTATATCCATAACCTGTAAAGTTTGGAAATTTAGTCCCTGATTACGGTCTTGGCGGATCGGATAAACCATCAAAAATGTGACGTATATCCTGTCCACCATATTCTAATTCCATTATATCCTATGGAACTATTAATGTGGCAGACAGGATATCCGTCACGTTTGTGACCGAGTATCCCATCCACGAAGATCATAATCAGACCCTTAAATATTAGTGTAAGCCTGGTTGATAGGTCAATGTTTAGTTCTCTGTTCAAAGCTGTTATTAAAAATATTTATGTGATATCGAGCAAAATATGGAGGCTTTAGTGCTTAAAATCTCATCTGAACATTATCTTAAGAACTGGGAACCTGTTAGTTATCAGAGAAACTTTATCAAGATATCTGGGGGGAGAGGTGTGGCACAGTGGCCAGAGTGGCTGACTCCAGAGTGCGGGGCTCACAGTTCACTCGCTGGCGGCAGCTTAGCTCAACATCATGTGACTCTGGGCAATAGCTCACTTAATCTCCCCAATGGCCCCCCAGCACTTGGATCCCCTATTAGGGTGATACATTTATGCTTTACACATGTGGAATTATTAAGATATCATTTTGAAATTTAAGGTAGTTGTTTCTAGCTGTTTTGCCTTCATAATCTTCAATTCTTGTAGGAATATATGCTTCTAGCAGAGGTTAACCTAATCGGAAACATAAACTGTGTAGGTGGGGGGCTCACATGTTCTGTTAGACAATCATTTTTTGTATGTATACTGTGGTGAGTAATTCCAGAGTTTCCATTAAGTGAATGCATAATTAATAATGAGAACTTTTTTTTATTTAAACGGTTTTGTATGTATCTGAGTACTCTGGGGAAGGGTACAAGAAGAGAAATTTTAGAAACACCACCTGGAACAAATACATGGACAGTGGAAAGTCTGAGGTGTAGAAGGGAAAGCAAATGAAATCATGAAAGATGGTCAAGGCTTGATAAGGATCCCAAATTGTAAGGGCCGATCCTGGGCATGTGGATGACAGCTTGGCAGGTCCTGATGGTAGGTGCTCAGAGTCTTAGAATAAGAAGGCGATGAAATGTTGACACTGGGGCAACACAGCCATACGGTGAGTGGAGAAATAGGTGCTCATACTTCTCCCAATCTTTAAGAAGTTATCTTCAATTGTCAAGGGGAGCAAGATGGTTTCCTGCCCTGCGGATCCATGGGCAAGGAGATATCTGTCTCTAAAACCTTTGAGTCTGGTTATGCAGCTGACTTTCAGCTTCAGAACAGATGATGTCCAGTGCCTTGATTGTAGGTAAGACTGGAAGACTTTGTGTAGCCTTGAGTGTAGACTGGAGAAACTTGTGGACTGTAAGCCAAATTTTATTTTTAAAAGTGATTTCCTTATTTGGGAGCCAGCGCAATGATTTAAGGGTGGGTATGATACCTATATAGTGTTTAAGCCAAGAAATAGTCAGGCAATGTGATTATGAGCCTTCTGCGGAAGCTTATGGAGTGTAGAGGTATGTCACCCAGAGTGGAGTTTACTACGGTAATCATGCTAAGAGGATTTTGCCAGTCGGGACATGTGTGCAAACACAAGCATTTTAGAAGACCTTGCTTCTTGTGGGAACAATATTGGAGTTCTCATCTGAAAAGAATATTGTCTTCCCCTTGGCCCAATCCACTCCCTCCACAGCAAACAGTGAATGATTGCTCCGGCATTGTGTCAAATACAATATTCCAGATATTACACCAGCTGAAACACACCAGACAGATGATATTGTGCATTGACTTCTGTGTAGTACTTTGAGACTGTGAAATTCCCTTCTGTCCTTCTTCCAAGCATGAGTGAGGCAAGGAAATTTGCCAACCCGTCTTAACATGGGTAATTGCAATAGCCCTGATTTTTAATGTAGCACCGGGTTTGGAAATAAATTGATGAGGCCATCTCTTTGTGCTATTTGAGAGAATATTTTTGATGTCCTGACTTCTGTTATCTCTGTAAGTATTGTCAGTCATGTTTTCTATATTCAATTTGCAATAGTAATCATAAAAGCACAGTATAAATAATTAAACTGTTGAAAATCTTTGGTCAATACATAGGCTATCCAGAGGCTACAAATTCATATATAAGCCTAAAGAAACCCCTTCTGAAAATCTAGATGGATATCAACATACATTACAATTATCTAAAAATGGCAAAATAAGAAACATCTAATAATAAGACCCAGTTGGTCGTGAATGATTTGTAAAGAGGCTCATCCTAATAGAAACTTACAAAAAAGAACTCAATGTTAGGGTCTGCTATGTTGGTAGGAAATAAAGTGGGCCACCTAGATCTGTTAATCTAATCATAATCTGTAAGTATTGTGTTTGATGGATAAACTGCTACATCCCAGGGATAGCAGTAGGTATATTTGCCTCTATAAAGCAGTGCCTTACCATTCCCCCCTCGCGAGGGACAGCACGGAGCCGGTCGTTGTGGGGTCCGTTGCCTCCCCTATCACTAGTTCACTCTGCTGGTACCAACTTAAATGGGTAACTCCCTTGGTTGCTCTTGACCTAGCGGCGTCTCTTTTTATTTTCACTTCTTTAGGAAAGAAAACAGGTAGTGACACTTGAATGCTTTATTATTGCCATAGTAGGGAGTTTTGACCCCTTAAAACACTGTGCTTATACTCCCCACCCCTTAAATTCAAGAGGATAACCACACATACTCACTAAGCTAACATTACTATGCTCCTACACAGGTACAAAGTGCAGAACACTTTGCAAAACTTTATTTTTGGGGAAGTAGCCTCTGCATCATCGATCTAAACAAAAACTATGGCTAACAGACATTTTTATGGTCTCAAATAAGTAGATATTAGTTTAGTGGTTCCTGGCAATAAAGGGAACACATTTTTGTGGGACTTGGCTCCTCTTTGATTTACAACATGATGCCCTTTCACAAGAAGTCAGCCAATGTGAATAACACAACAATGAATTCTGGCTGAAACCCTCTTTAAGTAACTAAGCTATACACAATGTTTTAGTAAAATCAAATGGTATTGACTAACAGCAGATGTTTTTTTTTTTTAAAGAGAGAAACTATTTAGCACAGGCACTCACATGGTGCAAAGCAACATAAAGGCTTGGGCATTGACCTCATGTTCTAATTTTCAGGGCTATTCACCTGAGGAAAGTAAGGTATTTAGTTCTGTCATGTTAGGAACGTGTGGCATTGTACAAAATGTAAAAGACACACAATTGATGGACAGAATGCAGAACTCAAAACATTCACTCCCAGTCAAGAGATCTGGGTTAAATCCATCATTCTTTTGCTCACAATGCCACCCCAGTCTTGACCCTGTGCGTCATGGGAACAGTCCAGCCAGAACTGCCTAGCCAGGTCCTCCCTGGTCTAGAAACAAACATCCTATGACCAGTTTCCACCCTTCTTCAGCCAGGATAGTTTGATTCCAGTGTCATCTTGAGCCCAGGACCCACATCTGGGCATACCTGGCGCACTTAGGGCGAGAAAGCAAAAGACACACAATTGATGGATGGATGCAGAACAAATCAAAACATTCACCCCAAGTCAAGAGATCTGGGTTATATCCATCATTCTTTTGCTCCCCATGCCACCCCAGTTTAGACCTGGCCATATGCAAATCAGTCTTGACCCTGTGCCTCATGGGAACACTCCAGCCGAACTGCCTAGCACAAAATGTGTCACTGCAAAAAAAAAAAGAAGAAAAAAAACACGCAACTCTGTGCGTCCCCAGGCTGTGTTCCTTGCATGATTGTAGATTTATTGTTATTGTGCAGGATTACCTATATGGTTTCTGGAGGCAGCCAGCACTAAGAACAGAAATATCTGTTCACGATTGTTCATTGCGGTAATGTCGTGGAAGTGATGGATCTATCCGGCTGTAAAGTGGTATTGACATAACGGAATGAGGCTGCTGATCCGTTCCCTGCACAAGCGATGCAGAAAAAAGCGTTCTAAAATGAAGAACAGTTACAAGCCGTTGATTGGTGATAAAGAAAGGATACTGGGGCATCCTGGGAAATTGATTTTTCTGAGGTTTTTTTTTTTTACTTTATTAATTATTTTATTGGACTAATTCATATAAAGAAGTATACGTTATTGTGCATTTCTGTATTATTTATACGTGTACAACAATTGTACAAGTGTTTAGCCCAACATTTTCTTGAACGCTTTCTTTTTGGTCTGCGTTTTCCGTTTGCGTAAAAAAAAGTATGAAAATGGACTCATGTAAATGCTTAAGGCTTCTATGATGTTTTGAAGTGCGGTTGTTTTGGGTGCTAATGCAACAATAGTTTATAAAAGTTTGTTTTCCTTCGTGCTTTTTTCAGCAGTTTGCGTTAATAATATCCACGATACTTACTAAGGCAAACAATTATCCTAGCAAATAAAATATAGATTTAAGGTCTTTAGTGTTACAACATCAATATTGTTATGACCTAGAGAATTGGGAAAACTACATTGGAAACAAAGTATTTATTAGGTCTACCTCACAGGACAAAGCATTCTCTGTTGACAATATGCATAACATATAGCAGTGTATGTGTACAACATATTCACATGTGCGTACATTAATCTATTTCTCCAGCATTAAGCTTTTATTATTAAAGAACTTTCTTGTGTTGCAGTTTGCTTTGACATTTATGTGCAAATGCTGCCCTCTAGAGGATATAGGTGTAATGTACAACAGTTGGCAATAAGTCATTCCTGTACCTTTTACAGCATTTGAGATCGCGACGGTAAGTGGTGTAAATCAGGAACATTTGAAAGATTTTGGGGTCCCTGGGTCAAAAGTATTTTGGGGGCCCCTGTTCACTTTATGGCATTGTCCCCAGATTAACACCGACCTCTAAATGAGAACTCTGCTGCGGCTATACATAATCATTTGTCATAGATATACACTGGGGGTCTGAATAATTACATACGTTTTTTTTTTTTTTTTTGCATTATACCCTCAATTACTAGTGTACGCCTTTAGTCATTTTCCATTATGCGTCTCATGTCACGTACCTTTAGTGTAATGCACAAAGCTTGAATGGCTGATCGTAGTGCTTGTCAAATACAAATGTGACGTAGAATGAAACATTCGCAAAGCTGCTCTGTGATCCGATAAGATTTGCGTTGTGCCCACGGCTAAGACACCAACAGATTTATCTGCCACTGGCCAACGATTATTTCGACCCAGCAACATTTTTACATATAACTAAAGGATTCGTGTACTCCCATTAAAAAGAAACCAAATGGCACACAAGGCCTTTCGGCCTGAGTCCCTCCAGAGAATGCCTCCCAAATAGAGATAAAAGGGGGTTTCTTCACCTCATGATATCTAGATGAACAATTTAGCAGCACTGAATGGTGCTCACCGGGAGGAGCCCGTTGTTTGGTGTGATATGTATCACACACGATAAATAATAACACCCTATTAATTCGGTGTACTAAATTTCTCCGTTTGTGAGTTTCCCACTAATTTTGGTGGCTTATGCACAAAAATCCCTGTGACTCGGAAATTAGCGAACATTCCACCCCCCCCCCCCCCCCTCCCCCGTGAATTTCGTCAGGTTTCTTCTGCCAAAAGTGACGTGGATAAAAATTGCGAGGGTGTTCGCCTCTTACATTACTCTCGGCATCACTTATAATTCATATTTGTGTGGTGATGTGAGTCACCACATATTTTGCAATGCACCTGACGTCTCATAATGAGGACCTAGGAGTCCTGGTCTTAGTGTTGTGGTATTGAGATAGGAGCAATGATGTACTATTTAATGGTCATTGTACATATCTAGTCCGAAGGCCAGGAGAATTATATTTGCAAAAATCTGGGACATTTTCGTTTTACATTAACAAATCTACCTGACATCTCTGACCCCAGCATGAATGAGTTTGGTCTGTCCAGAATAGAGCAAATACCTGAAGCAACATGTCACCAAGACTGATCATCCCTTTCTACAAGAAGAAATGCATCTATGTGACCTCCCTCTCTTTATAGCATTAAAACATTGAAATTCCCATCCACCAATGACAAGACAAATCCATGACCATCTTTAATTCAGGATGGCAGTAAAACTATTTCTTCTCCAAGAGGTGATGTGGGGTCCGAACAACCCACCAACCAACATTTAGAGCCACCTGCCATCATGATAAGGACATGGATGCAACCGAACTGAGGATCATACCCACCCTAGAATAGGAACAAATCTCCCATAAAGATAGTAGACACAAGCAAACGCACAACTCACTCTCCTTCTATACATTCAAGGTATCGTAGGATTTATGCAGCAATGCTGAATAATCGGGGCCCGCTAAACATGCACAGCATCAAAACACTCCGCAAGCAGGCCACACTGGATTCCCAACGCCCTTCCTTCCAAGCACAACAATGCTTTATAAGATGTGCATCTTCCTATTGTTTTGGCTCAACTGTGTGCCAGGGCACAGTCGAGGATAACACGATAAGAGCACAAACCTTTTCATCACATACATACTCACTGCCTATCGAAGGTCACACTACGAAGCAATACCCTTTCATTCAATCACACCCAGCACAGTAGTGTATTATTCACACCCAATGTTGTTAATTGTAACTCAGTCATTAGAAATTCTTGGTAAATGCATCCACTATAGACTATAATGACATACAATACAATGACTGTATATCCTATTTCCAGTGTCAAATGCTAACAAATCTAGATGATATATAAAGATTCAGGTTCTTTTATATAGCAACGGTGTTTTATTTTGCCCAGGTAATGTAACGCAAAATGCCACATGTGGTAGATGCCATCAGTTAATAAACTGTTCCTATGATTACAAGTAGCTTTCCAAAAAAGGGTCTTTCTGTGAATACCTTACCTGCGAATACTTCATCCAAATGATATACACTCTTGCCTTCAAATCAAAATGGTTGTCAACTAATTTGTCGATAATATCTACCTACAATATTATTACATCCAGTACAACACCTACTACAATATTGTGAAGGCAATTATATTATTATTACCTCCACATTTATAATTATCTTTACCTACTTTGAGATATAGGTATGAAGTCGATGGAGAGGATGCAATATAACACATCCAGTATCGTTTGTTTTTATTTTTTCTGTTCAAAATATTTTATTGAATTTAGGATAAAGCAATAGACCAAACAAAAAAGAGCACTGAAAGGGTACATAGAAATTTACAGTGCCAACGATTAGGCGAAATAAATAGTTTTGCATTCTACATTTTTAGCGGAGTCTATAAACAATTAAATAATATGAAAGAATTAGTTTGATATCAGGATGGTGGTAACCATCCAGAGACACTGTTAAACCATAAGGTATACTGGTTTCTGACACCACAGGTTAAGGTGCGCCTTAGCGAGCGCATACCGCCGGGGTGCTTTTTGATTTTTTTGGTCCTGACGAAAGCCTCGCAATCAGCGAATAGAGGCAGAAACATGTTGACCACTTCTTTTTCTTTGCAACATGGGTGTGTCTGGTCAATATAGCCAGTCTTTGTATCATCCACTACACTGTTTTTAGTAGTGCTCAGTTCACCGCAAATAAAGTTCGTTTATGGTTGAACTGGTCGCTTTTTAAGTCACATTTCACCTAATCATACTTGGATTACACCAAAACCTGCTCCGCTGTAACCAGGCATCGTAGCACACCAGGGAGGCACTCGGCCTCTCTGGTGGGAACCCAATGATGAAGCATGTCGCCAACAAGGTTTGGTGAGTGAGGGTTGTTTTAATCCACAAGAGTGATTCTTTTGTGCTGTTTTTTCTTAACTTTTCCTTTGTGTTTTGGCCTCACTCTTCTGTTGTTTAAAAGGCTGTCTAAGAGTGACTCGGTATCCCTCGCTCTCCCGTTGATTATATATAAACCACATTTTCCTCCATACGTCTTGAGAAAAAGATAGATTGAGTTCATTATTCCAAAAAGAAGAAATAAAATCAATGTTATTTTTGTCAAAATTATTCAACTTTTTATAATACAATGACACAGCGTGTGAGGAAGTAGCTGTTGTTTGAATATACTTCTCTAAATCCAACACGTTTTCAATTGGAAAATTGCTGAGAAATGAATCCAGAATAGAATTACATAAACATTTGTATTTAGAAATATCTGATGGAAGTAATATACATTTGTGTTGCAGTTATACAAAAGATAAAAAGTATTATTACAATATATATCTTTTAAATAAAAAATACCTGCCTTTATCCAAGATTGCCAAAATTGTATATTTCGATTAAGTTTAATAACAGGACTATACTATAAGGATATATGTAAGGTATGAGAAATAGGTGTTTGATAGAGAACCTAAATCCTGCAATATTAATTTTGTAGATTTTAGTATTGCCGATCTTCATATTAAAGAGTTAGAAGAGGACATGGTATTTAACGTAGGCAACGAAAACGGTGAAATCAAACTTTTTCCAATGAGAAGCGATGATGGTGTATTGTTAAACTCTTTATTAGTGAACTAAAGGAGTTTAAAAAAATCTGATAAACCAAAACCCCCATTACATATTGCAATTTTAATTTTTTTATAGCTTATAAGTCGTGTCTTAAATGAATTTCGATATTTGAGTGTCTAAAGATTCATAAAACTTAAGAGGAAGTTCAGTATGTATCATAGATAACAGATAACATATTTTTAGAGCAATAACCATTTTAACAGTCAATTTTCCCCCACCAAGATAAGTGTAAAGCAGACCATTTATGAATTTTGTCATTAATATGGTTAAGAATATATTCACAATTCAATGTAATCAATTGTTTAATGGTATGAGAGATAAGGATACCAAGATATTTAAGTTTGTCCTTTTGCCATGTTATATCGTAATTGGGGAGCATATCAGGGGTACAAAGCACATTTAAGGGGAAAAAATCAGTCTTGTTAGTATTTAGAGTATAACCGGAAATCTGGGAATATGTTTGAATTAGATTTAATAGGGAAAGAATGGAAGAATCCGGATTACTAATATATAATACATCATCCACGTAAGCTGAAGTTTTTACAGTATCATCATTGATAGTAATACCTTTTATTTCTATGCAGTGTCTGATGGTGATAAGTACAGTTTTGATCGCAAGCAGAAAGAGTAAAGGTGACATGTGACAACCTTGCCGAGTGCCTCTAAAAAGGAAAACAGTTTTAGACAATTGACCATAAATGAAAAGGCTAGCAGATGGACCTGGGTAGAGTGCAGAAATCATACTAAGAAAGGAATGGCCAAAATTAAATGCAGATAAAATATGAAAAAGATACTGCCAATGTACTTTGTCAAATGCTATTTCAGCATCTAATGCAAGAACACCAGCAGGAAGATGCAAAGATGACACCGCTTCAATACCATGAAATAATAATTTAGTGTTATTTACAGAATGTCTATATTTCATGAAACCAGTTTGATCAATGTGAACAATAGCATCAAGTACAGAAGCCAATCTGATTGCAAGAATTTTTTCCATAAAGCTTACAATCTTGGTTAATTAAAGAAATGGGGCTATAATTTAAAACAATCGTGGGGTCTTTATTAAGTTTTGGAAGCCCTACAATCAAAGTTTCAGTAAAGGATCCTGAAGTAGATCCTGAATTACTAAAGTGAGAAAATAATTTAAGTAAATGAGGTAGTAGGTGCAAATAAAATTCTTTATAATCTTCAGCAGGAATACCATCTGGCCCAGGTGATTTACCCAGTTTAAGGGATTTAATAGCTGAATTAGTTTCTTCTAATGAATTTGGAACATCCAATTTTTCTTTCACAGACTGAGCAATTTTAGGCAAACCACAAGATTGCAAAAAATCATCAATACTGGACATATCTGAAGCTCTGGGATTACTGTATAAATTTGAATAGTAAATCAAAAATTCATTAACAATTTCATTATGGGAAAATGCAAATATACCATTGAAGTGATGAATTGCATTAATTTGGAGTTTATCTTTTTTAATACGTAAATAATTTGCCAAAAGCCATCCAGATCTATTAGCTTTAAAATGAAATTTACCCTTATTATTTGAAATTTGTTTACCAGCTCTCTTACTTAACAATGAGTTTAACTCATATCTAAATTTTTGCAACTGCATTTTGTATTTTCATTCGAAAAAAAATGAAAGAGCTATTCGTATTTTATGTGTTTTTATCTAATTCTAGAAGTTTAGCTTTAAAAGCTTATGTGCCATAATTGATATTGTTGCCCCTCTGACATATGCATTAAATGCATCCCAACGATTTACAAGTGAAGTAGATCCTTCTGGGATGAAAGAAAAATAATCATGAAATGCTGACAAAAGTTTTGATTTATTTATTTTCATTAAGAACAATATTTATATTCATACACCGGCGAGAGTGGGCTTGTCGAAGGGAACTAATTTGTAAAACACCTGAAATTGATGCATGATCTGAAATATCAATATTATGAACTATAGGATCAGAAATTTATTGAATTAATGAGTGGGGAATTAACAAATAGTCGATTCAAGAGTGAGAATTATATGTGTTAGAGAAAAATGTAAACTGTTTCTCTTTTGGGTGATGCAGACACTAAATATCTACCAATGCAGTTGATTTAAAAAAGCATTTTAAAGTGAAATAAGCGTTAGGGGGACAATATTTAGTTTGAGAGTGTCTATCCAATAGGGGGTCACATATTAAGTTAAAATCCCCACCAATAATAATTGGAACACTCCCTATTTTAATCACCTCAGAAGTAAAGCTGGACCAAAATTTAGAATTATAATTTGTTGGACAATAAACGTTAATTATATGAAAAATGGTGGTATCATTTTTATTTTTCCTATGATATAACTACCTTCTGTATCGGTAAATTTGGATAGTATTTGAACATTTAACTTTTTTGTAAAAATGATAGCAACACCATTCGTTTTATTGACTGCAGGAGACTAAATAATATTACCAACCCAACGTTTATTCATGTATGATAAAACTGTATCATCAATATGAGTTTCTTGAAGTAGACATATGTCTGCCTTATGCCTGGCTAAATAATCTAAAACTTTAGTTCTTTTAACAGGGTGTCTTAATCCTTTAACATTAAATGAAACCACTTTAATTCTATTAATATTATCCATAATCAACAAAGAAAGGAAGTAGAAAAGAGAACGAAAACATATAGCTCAAGAGATTAAAGAGTAGCTCTAGAGACAAAAGATGGGGGGAAAAAGGAAGGGCAAGGATAAACATAAAAAGATAACATAGAAACATAAATAACGATTCAGAACCGCACACACGCATATGCAAGAATGACCTGCCTAAACAGTACCCTCATAGAAAAATCGACAAATAGGGTTAGAATAATCCTATTCAAATACATAAATTTAAGTAGAAGTGTCACTCATTTAGATGGAGAGCAGAGAATGTGGATTAAAAAAAGCACAAAGATCATTGGGCGTTGAAAAGAATTTGAGTAACCATCCTTCCATAGTCTCATAATAGATGGATCAAAAAGGCCATATTTAAAACTACAGTTTCTTAGTCCAAGACTAAGCTCAGTTAATTCTCTGCGAATTTTAACAGTTTTCTTGGCGAAGTGTTGATGTATAAAAATGTTATTTCCATTAACCATGAGAGTTGGGATCTCTCTAGCTGCTTTCGGGATCAAAACCAGATGTGGTGACTCAAGACTTTAAAAAATCACCTGGCGCAGTTTGACATTGCTTGGATTACGATGAGCATCAATTTCGGATTTTTCCAGGAATTTTAAATGTAAAAGACCAGGCATCAAGGTTTCCAAAAATCATCTACAGTCATTACCTTCAGCACCCTCTGGTAAATTAAAAATACACAAATTATACTGTCTATTACGATTTTCCAATTCAAGTAATAGAGTATTCATAGGCTCAATTTTTTCAGTGAGAGGCTCCATGCTGTCAATTTTTGCCTTATTATCCTGAATTTTTATTGTATTGTTAGAGACTTTCATTGACAGGCTAGCCATATCTTTGCAAATATTTTTAAGTTCTACAACAATGTTGTCGATATTAGAACGCACTGTTTGTAACTCTTCCAATAAAGTAACTAACGAAGGCTCAGTGGAATCCACAATTTTTGACTTTACTGATGGATGAGAAATTGTTTGTTTGTTGGTTGTAGTATGCACATTTTTTTTCTTCCATATTAATAACTTCCTTGCCAAATATATATAATGAATTCAAATAAACTACGATCGCAAAGAAAATAACATTAAATAGGATATCACCAGAGCAGGAGACTGTGCAGCAGCTAGAACCAGCTGTGGGTGTGATTAAGGCCACAGCCTCACCCTTTTCTTGATATGTCTCTACCCTCCTGACAGGAAACTCCGGCAGCACTCCACAGGAACAGCTCGATGAATGCACAGCACAACCAAAAGCTTTCCAAAATGCCCAAAAGGTCACCAAAATGAGGTTTCCAGCAAGCGCTGGCCACAGGAACAAAGCAGTACTTATTTAAAAGGGAAAAGCCTGAAAATGGCTTAAAATCGTTGAAAATGGGAGCTTAATGCAGAGACTCATCAGGCGACGACCATCTTGTTAAGCTCGCTCGCCAAACCTCATAAACCAAGGTGGCTTGAGCTTGAGGCAAACAAGAGATGTGTGGGGAAGTAAATTCTGGCCTGTGAAGAATCACATGTTTTTTTGCTTTGTAATCTATGGTTTTTGGACTCCCGCTGTGAGTGATCACCATAATGGTATCTCATCCCACTGTAAGCTTCTGTCGAAAAATGGATTTGGTCTATGACCTCCCATGGGAACTTTTTAAAATGTCTGTCTGTGTAGTGGGGCTTTGAAGCTCTGCAGAAGTTATGCTCAGAAAGTATGTACACATGCGTGAAACATGTATTCAAACTAAATGAGGTAAACTGTTGTCTGGCTCAGCTTGGAATCTCTGCTCAGCTGGCACTGTAGCAGGTGGTACCTAGAATTAATCAGCCTGGAATCTGTGCTCAGGTTGCACTGTAGCACGTGGTGCCTAGAATTAATTGATTGTCTTGTAACACCTTAAGATTTTATTTAAATCCAAGAAAAAATGTCTCCTTTCTTCTTGAGTGAAATGTAAAATTTTGACTTTTTACACAGTATTTACGCACTGGATAAAGTATGCTTAAAATCTTTTGATTAACATCAGGTAGGAAAGTCAATGATATGTCCTATCCTAACAAAGTCTGGGTAATAAACACATATCCAGAGTCGGTTTTATTCTATGTGCATTTGTTTATGTCCTTTTAAAACTAGGCATATTTCCCTGAACCGGCTTCAATGGAATTAATGTTTAAGCTACAATGATGGGCCAGTTTATTACTATTGTGTCAAGCTGACAGTTTATAGGTCCCCTAGAACAATAGACCCATTCTGTGAGATTAGACATCTCTTGGCGGATGAAGTTGACAAGCACCTACCGTATGTTTCTACCTGTGACAAAGGGAAGCAGGCAGACCTTTGGCTCCATTCACCAATGTGGGGGGTGCTCCTTGAAGTTTGGAGGGAAGAAACCATGCCTGGGTATGTAGAGCTTCAATCAATGAGAGGGATCTGTCCCAGGTCCTTTCAAGTCACCATTTTGATTCTTCCAGAATGCTGTGTGATGAAGGATTGAACAGCTAGTGGGCTACCCCCTGGAAATACCAGTGAAGAGGAGTGATGATGCATCACTGGATTGGGTATTGACTCCCACCTTCTTGCATTCTCGACCTCTATTTTTAAACCCCTGCAAAGGTAAGAAACTTAAAGAAGAAGAGGAGGAATAGGAGAAGGGCGGACCCACATTGTGGATGAAGCCCTGTCTAGACTGGATGAAAATTCTAGACATGCACTTCTGGGACTTTTGCAGACCTGATTGTTCTAGTTCCTTGTCTCCACTTGTGAAAGTAGATAATGGACTTACTGGTTAACCTGAAGGAAATAGGTCTCCTTAAACCACTGTTAACTGCTCTTGGGTCTACGTACCCTAGAAGTGGGTACTGCAGGGTTCTGCTGGACACACAGTTACCCAGAAAATGTTGTAAGGGCCTTAGGGCTTGGTAAGTGCAGGCAGGGAGACCAGTCTGCCTGAGAATCCGAAGGTGCTGCTGCCAGAAATAAAACAGGCCACAAGACCATTAATGATTGGACAAGAGATTAGGTTAAGGCCAATAATGCCACATTACTGGCCAGATGGAGAAGCAATAGCACAGAAGGTATGGCAAGGGGTCTGTACTTCTTAGGAAACATTTTTTAATGTACCATCCAAATTTTGGAGTCCGAGGCTCTAAAGCTCTCCCAGTGCTGGAGTGCACAACTAGGAGCAAAATGAGCCAAACCCTATCTAATTTGGCCCAAAAGTGCAAGAGCTATACAAAAATAAGAAGCTGCTCATATGCTGCATTGTTGGACCAGCGATAGGTGCCCTGAGGGCTGTGTGTATCTTCTGCAAAGAGTCAATCCCAAGCAGGGGTACATTTTTCCCTGGTGAAGTTCCTTTGGCATTGGGCCCCCCTGAAATACTATGGTGTCAGCCCGCACACATTACAAATTGCACCCTTTGTCATGTTGGACTCTGAAACAGCCACACCACCTCCCCTGGCTGCAGCCTTCCAGCTGTTACTAGATGGCCTTCAAAGAAGAGGGACCCCCAGCATGGAGTGTGAGACTGGTGCATGCCTCTGCCACCATGCACATAGAGGACAGAACAGAACTCAGTGAGGTAACAAATATCTGAAGCCACTACTCTTTATGCAACTATAAACTACTTTTGACTTTTAACGTCTCGGAGGCACATATTGGCACTAATAATGTGAAAATGTTGCTTTTGAACTGTTGCTCTCTGGCTATACATTCAGAGGAAATCTGTCTACTGTTGGATGAAGAAAGACCTGACCTGCTTTTCTTGACAGAAACGTGGCTGAATGAAGAGGGGGTCCAGGGATTATTCAAGCATTGCCTTCAGGCTATACCATATCCAGGCTTGATAGGACCATAGGCAGAGGTGGGGGCTTAGCCATTATTTATAAGGACAGCTTTAAATGTCGCACTACACCCAACCCATTACTTAACTGTGAAAGCATCTTTTTTACGATTAGCGTATCACAGACTAATACGTTTTCAGGCATTTTAGTTTATCGCCCACCTGGCCCGGCAGGCAATTTTTGTAAACATCTTTTGGACAATGTTGCAAGTCTGGCCAGTTCACTTCCTAATTTCACACTTCTTGGAGATTTTAATCTTCATTTTGATGAGGTCTCCCTCCCCTTAGTAGTAGAGATTACTGAAGGTCTTGTAATATTTGATTTAAAACAAATAAGTAATAATCCCACACACATTAAAGGACATACTCTTGATTCCATCTTTTCTAACGTTTCTAGCCTAACGGTGGCTGACCCGATTCCCCTTCCTTGGTCAGACCACTTTTTGATCTCCTTCTCATGGACAATTCAAGAGACCGATCCATGGGTAAAGAAAAGTACCAGGTTGGCACGACCTTGGGAAAACTGTCGTATGACTCCTGGATGAGGCATTTAGAAGAATCAGCCCCCATAGTAGATTCTAATCCAGCAATCGCTAACGATCAGCTCAATACATGGTTAGAATCATCACTGGACATGGTTTTACCCAAAAAACATATGCATAAAAAACGAGGGGGTCACCATAATCTATAGTATACACCCAAGTTGCGCACTCTCAGACAAACCTCCAAGCAGCTAGAACGGCGCTGGAGGAAAGCTCCGACAGTTGACAAGAAAGCGGACTATAGAACCACAATCAGAAGTTATAAGGATGAAATAAAATTAGCTAAATCCGCTTTTTATGAAAGAGAAATTCTCTTGGCAGAAAATCGCCCCCATGAAATTTTTAAAATTGCCAAGTCTCTTTTTATCCCCCCCCCCTAGCATTGATAAGGACATTCTCCGACACTGTAATCTAGTTGCTAAATTTTTTTATGAAAAAATCCAAGCTATTTATCAAGCATTCTCTGTGGTCTCAGAACCACCAGTAAAGACTCCTATACGCTTTGCTATTAATCAACTAGAGATTATACCCCCTATAAATCTGGCTATTCTTCAGAATATTTTTAACCAAGTTAAATCTGGGGCTCCTTCAGACGCTGCCCCCCCCACTATCCTAAACCGAGTCTTTGAAACTGTCGCCCCGATAGTTCTTAAAGTAATTAACACCTTCTTAGGATCAGGTTCTGTGCCCCTTTTGTGGAAACAAGCTATGGTTAGAGCCTTATTAAAGAAACCTAACCTGGATCCTGAGACATTGTCGAACTATCGTCCTATTTCACTATTGCCGGGCATTGGCAAACTGGCAGAGAAATATGTTAACACCACGATTTCATCCTTCTTGGAAAATAACAACTGCCTTCACCCGACTCAGACGGGTTTTAGTGCTCAACAAAGCACGGAAACAGCTTTGTTAGTTGTGACGGAAATCCTAAGAAAAATTATGGATAATGGAGGTTGTGCGGCATTGATTTTGCTCGATCTCAGCGCAGCCTTTGATACCGTGAACCACCAGCTTCTAATTCATAGGCTTAAGGGCCTTGGAATTACTGGTTTGGCAATAAAGTGGCTACAGTCCTATCTCGAGGACCGCTCATTTGTGGTCTTTGATGGAAATTTTTCTCTGAGCCATTGCCTCTTGGTTGTGGGGTTCCTCAGGGTTCGTCCCTGAGCCCCACCCTTTTTAATGTGTACATGAGTCCCCTAGCAGAACTGGTAATCCCTCATGGCATCCAGATCATTACATATGCAGACGATACCCAGCTAGTAGTATCATTTAGTCAAGAAAATAGGTCTGCTTCTCATCTTTTGCTGTGTTTGCAAGAAGTGTCCAGATGGATGGATGCCTCTTACTTAAAACTCAACGGGGACAAGACGGAACTCCTGTTTCTGGGAAATTGCTCCCCATCCACCATAGCTCCCTTCTGGCCTAACTGTCTTGGCCCCCCTCCAATTCGAAAAACAGAAATTAAGAGTTTGGGAGTTTGGATAGACCATGATTTGAACTTCATGAAGCAAGCGAGTAAGGTGGCTGCTGGCTGCTATGGATTGCTCAGAATACTGAGGAAAATTCTTCATTTACTCCCACTCACTGTTAGAAGAACAGTAGTCCAGGCACTTATTCTGTCGCGCCTGGACTATGCAAATGTTCTTTATTTGGGAGCCCCTATGGTGGCCATTAAAAGACTCCAGGTCGTCCAGAACTGTGCAGCACGACTTCTTACCAATTCTGCTAGGTGGATGTCTGCCAAACCTTCTCTTGCACTAATTCACTGGCTGCCGGTTCCCCAAAGGATTCATTTCAAAGCCTTATGTATTGCTCACAAGGCTCTCTCCAACAATGGCCCCCCTGTCGTCAGATCTCTTATTCAACCCTATCGTTCGGCTAGATCATTGAGATCAGAAAATAAACATTTTGTCCTAGTCCCCGCTATAAAACGGATGCGTAGTGGAGGACGCTGTTTTGGTTACAATGCTGCGAAGCTTTGGAATAGCCTACCATTGACCATTCGGTCTGAATCCAACTATATTTTGTTTCGTAAACGTTTAAAGACTTTCCTGTTTCCGTAATTCTTGTACTTGTTCTGGGAGTTGCTATAGCGCTGGGATGCTCTAGGGTAGCCATGCGCTTTATAAATGCCCTTTCAATTCAATTCAATTCACTACTATGTACTGAGGAATATGTGGCAGGTGGATGGTGGAATCAGAAAGACCCCACAGATCTTGAGGTCTGCCGCGTTGGTGGTGTGTGAAGTACATGTGGGAGCCCAGGTGGGCAAGAGCAACTGTGCTTTAAGTTGCTAGGGAATGCGATAAACAATGACGCGGGAAATAGGAAACATTTACCAATCCGAGGTGGCTTCATGAAAGGTTAAAGTAGAGGAAACCCTTAGGGACAAAGACTGACCTATAATCCCTTGTGAGTGCTGGAAAAATTGCGTTTTGATTTGTGGTACTTCAAAAGGGTGGGGCGGCAAAAAAGTATTGAAATGTGTTCTGGGTTGCTTGGAGTTGCAGAAGACTCTCACTGAGCCCCACCTCATTTTCTTTGGAAAGGCACTACCTAGGTCTCCCGGGTCAAATTGTTGGTGACCACAGGAGATATTTATTTTATTCTTGATTGAGGAACTCCCATGGCAGAGCTTTTGTGATGCTTAACAATGTGTGGGACCCATTGCGTTTCTGCATCCTCAGAAGCACTAGGTAACCTAGGGCCAGCTGTACCAAACGTTCTAGCTGTTGCAAACCCTGCAATTAGCTAAATGTGGGGGTTTTCAAGCCCTAAAGGATTTAGAGCTATATACCAAACCCATTTTTGAACTCTGTAACGTTTTACCGACTCTTAAAATGAGTTAGACATGAATTATGAATCACACTTTGGAAGGACTGCATTGCAGGTGTCTCTTCCAAACTGCAACTTCTCTCCATGTGTATCATTGTTTTGCAACTGTAATACCAGTTACTAACCACTGAAAAGTTACCATTCCCCAAGTTGGGGTGGTAACTGATTCTCAAAAGGAAATGAATCATCTTTGGGCCCCCTTTCCATTTTTGAATTGGGGTAAAAGATTCAAGGAGGAGTAAGCAGTGAGCAAGCTGACCATTGCCAACTTCACATTTGCTTTATTTAAAAGCAATCACAGGCAAGGTGGTTCGCCAACCCTGGCAGGTCATCACCTCTGTGATTGTAATGAATCGAAGTGAGTTGCAATTTGCGACCTGCGTAATAAATATGAATTCGGTAGGTTTGGTTGCGGCCCATCTAATTCCTCATTTTGCAAACCCACCCATCAGTACATAGGTTTACAAAATAAGTTACTGGTCACCAAACGTCTGTGCACAACTTGAGCCGCTTTTGGCAATCCGTACTGGCCCCGTGTTCCGTGTTAGAGATATAGATTTGCTTTGAAATGTTCCGTCTTTTGTAGCGCTTACTTTGAAAATGTGCCATAGCTAATCCATACAGCTTTTCAGTGATGAAAGAAAGAATAGATTCATATTTGTGATAGTCATGTTTTTGTACAGTGAGGACCATTTTTGTTATATTGAACGTATGGTGCACACCCTATTCCCAAATCCGTGGGTTATTTTATTTTTTTATAATTGCAAACTGCATGATTTGCTTCAGTTATATGTGAGGTTATTTGTGTTTTAGGGGCTGGGGTTACGGAGTGATGCACAAAAAACAATAAATATTCCTCAAGCCTAAAAGGACTAGTCTGCATTTAGCGAGCTCTGTCTTCTCTCTATAGTCCACACCACCTTTGCAGTGCCCCATAAAGGGTGTTCCCATTGATGATTTTACCTCCTGCCATTTTGTATATATTTGTAATTTAGAGTGTAGGATTCAGATTTGCATGTACTAAAGTACTTTTATTGTTTAGAAGAAAATGCACTAATTGGACATTGATTTAATGAGTATTATTTGTTACATTGTGACTCCTAAGTTTCAGGCCCACACAGCTTCATGAATTAGCCTTGCTGCTCTGCCTCGCTACTCAAGAAGCCATGTTCAGAAATGGGTAGTTGGCCACTAGTTGAAGTGTCTGTAGTACTGGCAACCCAGGACTCCAGGGTCTGTATTACAGATGGGGTTCTCTGTCCCTGTTTGAATCACAGCCCACCTTTCAAATGAGCAAACCGAGACAGCTTACCCTATTATGATGAATGCACTGCCCTCAGGACACCAGCAAACTTGCGCTACCGAGGAGGCAGCTCATTGTCTGTGCCTGCGCTCCTGCAGAGGTATTGTTTTTTTAATTGTAATCATAGTGCATTGTTTTGAAAGCTGTCTCTTCTGCTGACCTCACTTGCCATCATTATTGCTTGTCCCATCCCCACCACCTCCCTCACAATCGATGCTTGCTCCCTTCCATCTCTGGCTGCTTTCCCCATCCCCCTCACTGCTTTTCCCATCGTTTCTTGCTTTCTTGAACTGCAGACGCCTCCAACTGTTCTGGCTTGCTCTTCCCCCGTACACCCTGTTTATTGTATTGCCCCTTCCCCGCCGCCACCTGTATGGTTAAAGATTTTGGAGGAGCAGGTCATGTTGTAATCCACCTGAATAATAGGGAGATGTCATGCTCCCTGCAGACACAGTCCTGAATGGATGCCTCATTGAGGAAGACTACACATTCTATTGAACAGAAGATTAGTAAATCCGCTACAGTGGAGATGTGTAGATAGTAAACAGTACAATTATGAGTCTGTCCTTATAGTAAGAATACCTTATTCAAGATAGATCTTTAAAAAAATAGCTTTAAGATATAGGTAATTGTGAAGAACTTAAAGAAAATTACAAGAAACTTGAACCGAAAAGCATAGTCAACACCGGGAGCTATTGGGATGTTGCCGGATTGAAGAAAGACTCCAAACAACACCTTCAAGTTAACCTATGAACTATTTCTAGAAAATTCAATACATTTCCTGAGAGCTCTGAAAAGTGTAAGAGATCAGAACAACCATGCTATAAAACAAACCTGGACTGAATCACACTCCAGCATTAGAGATGAATAAAGGCTAAAGAAAAAGATGATGCACCTTGGGCTGCCTATTGAATCGGTACCATGTCACTTGGAAGATGCCAGAATCTCCCAACCTCAGAACAGAGGAAGACAAGTGAGGGCAGAAGGGAAATACAATGAAGAAGAGAAAGACTTCCTAAAGAAGAGAAGCCTTGTTGTGAAAAATTACCATAACTGTGAGGTGGTGTTAGCCTTAAAGAAGGAATAAGATGCCATTCATGATGTAGCATGGCAAGAGAATGCCAAGTAAGAGTACAGAAGAAGATCTGTTTAAATCATTTAGAGGCACAGTTAGATGAAAATGCAAACAGAAACACTGCTATATTTGAGATGTCAGAATACAACACTTGAGTCTTGCACCACTTCCTGTAGGTGGACTGCCTTTTTGGATTTCACCTTCATAGAACTTCCCTGATGCTTGTGAAATCTCTTGTAAAAAAAAAAAATAGTTTACAACTGGCTTAGAGCCCACCAATTACCTACAATTAGTTGCCTTCCTTGTCACTCATTTTATTGCTTCTTATTGGTCAGCGTCTCCTCCTATGGCTTTGTGCGTGTCTCTGCTGTGGAGCATGAACCAATTACAGTTCCTGTATGCCTGCAGAGATACTTTTTTTTATTTCCAAATGTAGTACTCCATCAGATTGCATCAGTTTGAAGACTGCATCTACCTGCCCCTCTGACCCCGCCCGCATTTTTTTAGTCCCGTCCCTCCGCTCTCCTTACCATCTCTGGTTGCTCCTTCCCACCATCTACTGCTTTTTTCCTGTCCCCCTTCCCCATGTCCCTTATAACTTTTCCCATCGTGAATTGCTTCCACCATAACAGCTTGAACTATAGCTTCCTCCAACTGTCATTATTTGCTCGTCATCCCTCACACTCTGTTTATTGATTGTCCCTTCCCCGCCACCAGCACTTATTAGGAACATGTTGCAGTACAACACGACTGAAAGTAAAGAAGGTAAAGAAAAAAGCGCTATGAAGCAGTCTACACTGGCTGCGTCTTAGCGCTTTTATTCTCTTTACTTTCAGCAATGTTGTACAGCAGCACAGCTGTGGTACGATATGACAAAGTAAGGCTCAATCCCCCAAAAGTCAATTTTTTTCAATTTATTTTCCCTGTGTATCTTTGATTTTACACAAAATATACTGGGCCAAGAATAGGATTTAGCAGTGCCCCACAGCCTGAAAATGATCCTGGTCCCTGGCACCACAAATTGTGTTAAAGGTGTGAGATGGTTGGATGCCATCCGATATTAAAGATATTCAGTGTAGTCAGCCTCCACGTGAACGAGTGACTGCACTTCAACGTCCAATCTGTGCACAATATGATAAGGAAATGGACATAAAACCACCCACACTGCAGTATTTAAACAGAATAAAAAAGTAAGACTGGAGGAAATATTAAGCAAGGAAACCACACACTTCAATAGATCAACAAGTCGGTTTTTCTGAATTAGTAGATGACTTATGCTCTCTTTAATTGACCAGCGAATGGACCTCAGTGGTAGAGCGCATGCTTTGTATTTTTGAGGCCCTGGTTTAAACCACGGTATCTACAGTGCGCTAACACTTTTTGATACTAAATTGTTTCATGAAGATAATTGAAAATATTGTATAGATAATATTTGTTCTGTGCCTGCACGAGAGAAGCAATCACCCCTCGTGTCACACGCAGCAGCGGCCGGCACAGGTAAACGTGGTGAGGCCGGTAGGGTAGGGTGGGGCGGGGGCAGTGTAGGGTGGGGGGGGTAGTCGACATACGACAGAATAGGTATAATTAAATAAATAAATAAAACCTCTTCCCTGTTCTATCGGCTTCGCGCCCTGCCCTACCGCGCTTACCTGTGCCGGCCGCCGCTCTGTCGGTCTGTAGTCTGACATCAAAGTGCCAGACACAGGTGCTGCGTATTCACCGTACATTCCTGCCAACCGAGTTATGTCAGGCAATAGGGATCAACCCAAACTTGGGTTCAGTAGCACGACCCCTAGCTACTGTGCAGTAGTGAATTCTGGCTTTAATGCAAATACAGAACTGAACCTCTCTTTGGTTGATTGCTAGAATTACCAGATGACTCAGACCTCCACTTGAGGGCTATAAATGAATACCCCGCTGAATTCTGGGAGTTGCAGTGTGGTGCACTTCAGTTTACTGAGAATTAACACACCTGAAATCAATCATTGGAAATAACATAGGACCGGAGCATTGTGCCTTTAGTTCCATGGAGTCATCTAGTAACTTTATTCATGTACAGATAGCCCTCCATGCCACTACAACTCAACTTCCATCACAGAGTACACATTATAGGGCTTGTTGGAAAAATAAACCAGGACTGGCAAACCCAATAGATTTTGCCTATGTGATGTATGTTGGCTTTGTCAAGTTTGTTTTTTTACATGTTGCAAAGCAGCACAACAGCTGGGCAACATGACTTAAAGTAAACAAATAAATAAAAAGCACTGACGCAGCCATGGACCTCATTATAGTACTTTTTTATTTTTTACTTTAATCCATGGCGCACAGCAGCTTGTGCTGCTGTGAAACATCTGGGGGGGGAAATGACAATAGATCTTGCATAGGCTAAACCTATTAGCTTTGCCAATGCTTGTTGATGCTTGGTGCTAGGATGTTCACTGGTCCTCTCTGCAAAAGTACCAACCCCTAACATTGGGTCCAGAAGAGGGGTGGGTGGAGTTTCATTCACTGGAATTATATTAAAATTCCACAGAATTCAGCGGAATCCCAAAAAGGGGCAGAATGGGCTCTGCAATGTCCAGTGCATACCCCTCGGTGCCCTTACATCAGTGTGTACATTTTTCTCGCACCTGGGGTTCGCATCAGTGTCCAGACAATCGTATCCGGTTGTATTTAGAGTTCGGTACTATGGACAGATCTACTATAGGGCTAGGAAGGCGGCCTTAAGAGGGATTTCAGAGTGTAGTTTTCAAATCTCCTCGATAGCTTGCCTGGCTTTCCTGTGCTATAAAATGCTAAATTGTTAGCAAAAGCCCGATTAAAATCTGTGAGGTGATCCCATGTTTAGTACAAACTTCTGCTGGCAGAAAAAACAGGCCTACAGCTTGGACACGAACTGAGCGTTTTTTGCCTGGACGATTTTCAGCAGGACAATCCTGGTGCACATGAGAGAAAGAAATGACGCACCCAGATTACGGCCTGCAAATAGCGACTGCTATACCAATTACGTCAACAATTTTATGATACAGAATCATGCTTCGTTTTTAATTGTTCACATAAGGATTCTGCTTTTTGCTTTTAGGATAAAATAGTAACTTTAAAAAAAAAAACATTTTAATGTCTGTGAATTGTCGAACCTCTTTATCTATCATGATATTGTAACGGTTTTTATAAACTTATACAAAGTATTGAATTGAATTGACTGGTATACACTAACGACACATTAATAACCATTCTGTCATGCGCAGGGGAGTCGGACACAAACTGCGCACGCACGCGGTAAAAACCAAACCCCGAGCAATCAAGTGCTTGCCAAGTGCACAATTTGCGATTCCTAAGTGATCAAGGCACACATCTTAATATTTTCCAGTCAAAACGTTCGCCTATACAAAGGGAAACGGAGAAAAAAATGTTGAAAGAACAGAAAATCAATTGCCCTTTCCAAGTTCGTATTTTTAAACATTTATTTTTGTTATACGAGGACCACAATCGTGGGCGAGGAACAATATATTTCTGTAAACATATAATTTGTTCGTTCCTTACATTTCAGCCCGAAAATATTTATTTTGCACAAAGGCATATTGTTGCCGCCTGTGCATGGAGCGTGGTTTCTGTGTTCCAAACTTAGCATCTTGCAGTGATTTTTCTAGTGTTACCTATATTAATAAAACACATGGGCGACAGAGCTTTTCAAAATGCCATGTAAGAAACCTCATCTGTGCCATGATTAGCTTTGACAGGCTGGATTACGTCTTGGCACTTGTGCGCGTCTTCTAACTGCATAAAAAACCCTTTTGGTGCCACAGAATATATAATGAATTTAATTAAAACTCGATGTGTGTTACGGAGTTGGTCTGGAGCGAGTATGCCAGTCTTTCCAGCTTGAATGAAATTTCCATTAAAATATAATGATGTTAAACCTCCCACTTTTACAGCCTGGGGGTACTTCCTGTGGCCTGACACAGTGGCAAAATACAAAGAACACATCCTTTTCTACACCCTGTAGGGCCCTAGTACAAGATGTGAGAAGCAAAAATGAAATTAAACTTGGCACGCAGGACGTTTATTAATATTAATAGGCTTTGAGCTGTAGGTGCCTGCAAGTTTTGTTTTGGAGGGGCATTCTTACCCTGTCCAAAAAATAGTAATTACAAAAGAATGTATTTGCTCTTGAAAATTTGGATTTATGGGCTCATTTGTCCAACATTTTTTGCACACATGCACAATGGCGAAAACCCTTTGATAATTTTGGCTCCTGTCACATTGCATATTTTGAGATGTCAACGGTGTTATTGCTACTGGAATAGCTTTGCATGTGGAACCATATGGAGTATTACTGCAAAGGACACCAGTGCCCCCCAAAGACTGTTGAAACTAACTGCGATGAAATTACAGCCTAGATCTCCTACAGGTTTGTGCTGGCGCTCAAGTGACGTAAAGCGCCAAATGTTAATCCATTGCACAGCATCCAACACTTTGTGCGCCAACCAGATAGGAATGCATTGAAAGGGGGCGTTTATGTGGTTGGACAGCACAAAAACAGAGGTTCTAGCACAAAGCCAGATGAACTTAAGTAGCATGATATGGTTTTGCCACAAATCTTAATGCCAGATGTAAGCAGCTGCAAGTAAGAGGTCAAGCGGTAAAACTCTGAAATATCAATGTGTAATATGTGCTTGAGACTGAAGCACTCATCTCATGCAACTGATCCCATTGCGGTGTAACAAGAAGAAAAGCAAGGAACAGAAGGGGGAAAAGAGCGAAGACGTGAAAACATTTAAGAGACGAGAGAAAGCAAAAAGGACAGTAAAAACAAAAGTATATATTAAAAGCGGAAGCAGCAAGCAGGGCCTGTAGGACACACCAAACATGGAAATGGAACAGCCTCCTTATCACCCAGTCCAGGAGAGAAGTTTGTGAATGCTGACAAGCAACCCTTTTTGTCTGCATTTACAACCTTCGCCGGCTCCCAACACCTTGGAACGCCCATTTATCCACTCCTTGAGTGGAATTTACTTGTGTGAAACACATGAATGGTCATATCTGCCAGAAATCTCTTTGTGAATTCCTGGCAGGTGCCACATGGCTAAATTTACTTCTGAGCTTATTTTGCCAGTGTGAATTGGTTCCAAAATCTTGCTAGGTCAAAAAACCTGGCCTTTACCCCCCTCCCGGAGCTGAAGCTAAAAGCAGTGGACTTTTACCCACAGAAATGTGTTTTAGGAATTTAGGCAGGACCAACACAACAGTAAAGTCATGAAACAACAATTAAATTCACAAACCAATATCATAAAAAGGTCAAAACATGAATATGAAAAATGGAAATAAATGGGATTAAGTCAACAAGAAAAGAACATTTTAAAGTTTCAAAAACAGCCAACAAAACAGAAATCACCACAATAACTTAATGGTTATACTTGACCAGGACCTAGTCACAATTTGAGGCTGATTGTGATGGAGGAGGAGTCAGAAGTACAAGTAGCTTTCACCAATATATAGTTTCACAATTGAACCTAATTGTTTTTCTGACAGTTAACAAGATGGTGTACCTAATGAGATCTTTGATTTTGCCACCAAAAGTTCTGAGTGAGAGAAACATGCCTAGATTGTTTCCACTTGAGTAAGTTTGTAACCTTGTCCTTGTTCCAGGTTTTGCCATCCAACGTTTTTTAAACTCAAAATATTGAACCAGAATGACTGGTCAAGGCTGGCTACCTTCTCTTGCCTTTATCTTTGAGACAAAAAGTCCCAAGTGGGACAAACATGGGACAACCTTTGCACCGTGTCCAAGTCCTCAAGTGGTCCAGAAACTACTACATTTCCAACTTTCTGCATGTGCTGGAAAAAGTCCTCCTGGTAACATCTAGGCTCACAGACTTCCAGGAGGTTATCCGTGAACTAGGTCTCATTCCAGCAAGGGCTCCAGTAGGAATCAGTGCAGTTCATACACCACTGTTCTGGAGTCTTCTACTGCATTCCATGTCTCCCTTGAGGCCAGGGGTAGGTCAAATGGCAGTTTGACCTTCTGTTAACTAAACTGCTTTTTAACTTGCTGCAGTGTCAAGTCATCAGCACCAGAAGTGTGACTTGCATTAATAGCAGCATTAGCAAATCGCAAAATTGAAATTCCTCAATGATTCTTGAGTTACCTAGTGCCTATGCGCCTGTATCTCAAATTGTCAGTCTTGCAACTCACTAAAAATCAGTATTTATGGGGAATTGCAAAAATATTTGACCATCAGTCCCTACACTATTTTCACGTGGTTAAACCCCTGTTAGACCCGGTATCCTTAGGGTGGGTTTCCCCTGTGATTTTTGCCTTTGCCTTTGCCTCCTATGTTTTTACTGTATGTTGGAATTTGTTTTTGCTGGTCTATTGTAGCGTGGATTCTGCACATACACAGAACTATGCGCAGGAAAACAGGACCTCGGTGTATAGGGGCTGAACCTTCCTACCAACTTAGTACCCAAAATCCCAAAACCGACTAGCTATAGTGTCTCATTTGTTCTCCTACACAATCACAAAGCTACAAATGTTAAGACAACCCAGAACACAACACTCCCAACTCTTTCAGGATCGCCGTAGCAAGACATACCCTTTTGCTCACTCACTCATACTTGTCCACAATGAGAATTGTCAGAGTCACTGTTATAGTTCAAAATGTTTATTTTAACTTTCGTGCTCTATAATGCAGTATACGAGCCACTACCAGCAGGGAAATGCAAAAACATAAAATTACAATTACATAGAATATAAAGGGGAATGTCCTCATATACAGACAGTGGAAAAAGGACTATAAGGCCTAACCACCATCTCCTCGGTAAGGTTAAGTTTTATTATATAGAGGAAGATCTCTGGGCTTTATCAGCAGACCCCATGCCTTGGTGCAGAGATGGAAGTTTTACATCATAGGAATGGCATAGCTCTTCTCCCTGGAAAGGTCCCTCTCCAAGTGTGTGTATTGAACAACATGCATTCCTCTAATATCAAAGCATGAGTTTCCAGCAGCGCAGCTGTGTTAGCATGTTTTGTCTAGGTGCTGGGGACTTACAAGAGCAGAATAATAAGTGGCATTGTTTATCGACTTTGCACATCATGTTCAGACTAAACTCCAGGAACGGGCAGAGAACGCAGAAAGCAGACAGTTCTCATGTGAAAGGCACAAACAGAGTCTTGAAAAATAAAGTCATATAGCAACATGCACAAAAGCAGCATCATGGCAGGAGAGCTCAGGCTAACTTAGCAATGTCGACAATTACCCTAATGGCTATATAGCACCCTCCCCTTGGTAAGATCATAGTATATAGACAAAAGAACAAAACAGAGTTGAAAGGTAAGCAGAGTTCAGAAGCGCTTGAAAAAACTAAATTGGAAAAATTCAAAAACAGAATAAAAAAAATTGTATGTCGGTTAAAAAAAATTGGTTTCACGGAAAACGTGATTAAGAAGGAGGAGGCAAATCCATCAAAGTACGTGAACTTAAGAATGCAATTCGTTCCAAAAGCCCATCCCTATCATTAGTAGAAAAAAGGGATGCCATCCAATCAAGAAAGCCAAAGGAATAGAGGTGATCCCCGTAATCTGATGCTTTCAAGAGCATTTCTGGACAACTTCGTGATATTCGATGAAACTGCATCGCAAGAGGTTCTGTGCAGCCGTACAGATAACCAATTCAGCCAAGACTCCAAGTGCAGCCGCTCGTGCCATACGGCCATTCCCAGAACAGGCCTACTCATGGGCCACTAACAGACCCATTGACTGGTCATAATCTGGGTCTGAACATGACGTATTGGAGAGGCATAAATCCAAAGCCCAATAGAAGGGGAACCGCTGACAGTAGACCATAGGTTGCACGTAAGTGAAGTATGCAACGCGAAAAGTTAGTCCATAACTCACGCTAAGGGTTACTAATGGCAAGCATCCAAAAAGTTGTTGCATTCTGTCATGGTATAGTTACAATTGGCCTGGTATGTGCATTAGCACAAGATGAGCAGCCGTTGCGTAGCAGGAGCAGAAGAATCAGGATTCCACCAGCTAGGGCCAGTAATAATGGGAACCCTCTGAAGACGCTAGAAAAAATAGAATGAATAAAGGCCAGTATTACTCCAAATCTTATCTGAAAAGAAGCCACAAGGCCGGATCCCACACGTTTAAATAAATGAGCAAGGCCTTTGGTGTCAGACGCATTAAATATTTGTGGTATAATCTCCCCAAAGTGAAGTGGAAGGTTCGTGTTCAGAAGTGACTGAATCTCGCTAGATGTTCTAGCCACCTGCAATTCGAAGGTCTCTCGAGCTGAAGTGAGAGCCACTTCTTGTTGAAACAATAGCGCTTTGAGTCTGCTTAATTTGTTGAAATCGGTTTTTAGGTCGGAATGGAAGGCCAAATGGAACTATCTACTTTCCCAGGTGGAAGCGGAAAAAGCACATTGCTACAAGTAACTTGTTGTGAAACTGTTACTATATACGGGATTCCTGCCCCTAAAAAACACAGTTGTGGTTATTCAAAATTAGACAACTGCCATTAGTAAGCAATGTAAAAGTGGGAATTATTGCTTCGATGGGAGTTCCTTTAAAAAAACAAGCAAGATTAGGCACGGACACATTACAAGCGCCATGCAAATTAACGTGTTTACAAACTAGGGAATGTCCTACTGTGGAATCGGAGTCCTCCCCTGTCAGGAAAACTTTTTTATCCTCCTGTTGACATCTGTAAGTGAAAGGTAGGGCCAATAATTCATGGAGAAAGGCACTACCCAGGGGTTCAAAGTGGCCAATTGGGAAATGTTTCATGCAAGATTTAAACTGAAACAGCGAAAATGAGAGAGAAATAAGCCCATGAATTAACCATACAGCCGAATCTGCCTCAGCCACAGAAAAGGGCAAGTGTTCTAATTGTTCAATGTGTAATAGTGTGTATGTAGCATCTTTCATGGACATAAATCTCTGTTTATCAGTTCGATTAAATGGTAAAAACAAAGCAGAAGCATTCAAATAAACCCAAGGGACTTTTCCCATTTTGAGAGTCTGTAACGTCCATGCAAACTGCATCACTGATCGTAATTGATTTTGACCATGATATAACACAGATACATCATTCTGAACAATATCAATAACAGATGAAACTATTATCCAAGGTATATATGTGTGAAGACAGTGTATTAATCGAATTGTCAACCACTGCAATGACTTTTTCTAAATTTGCCTTGTCAATTTGGCGCAAATGAAGCGCTGCCTCAATCTGCGAAAGTTTCCATTCTTCATTGTAAGCTGCATAGATAAACTTCTTCATTCTAGGAATCCTAGGATAAAATCAGCCAAATTGATATCGCTCGACAAGAGTGACAAATGTTGTTTTACTGACGACAAAGTAGAGTGTTCCAACCATTGTTGGCACAATTTACCCACCAAATACGTAGTGACCGAACGTGACTGTGGAAAACGAGGATCTAGTTTGGTCTGTGTGAAACCAGGGGTAGCATAATAAAAATGCATTTGACATGCATTTGAAGTTGTTTGCCATACCAATCATCCAGACGGATCAACATCAGAGACATTGAAAGTGTCATTTCGAAACAAAGCTTGTAATACATCGATCATATAATTTATTTGTGCACGCCAATTGTCATATTCCGCAAAAGACAGAATGGATGGGATATTTGAAATGTTGGCAGTTGCCAGGCCAAAGCAAGTAGTTTGGTGCACTGTATCATTTAAAAATAATATTTGAGTCTGGATTAAGCAGGCACGATGCAAAGCTTCAGTTCCCTGAACCTGCCAAGCCTTAGTGCCCCAAATTGATTTTAAATCAATGGTATCTCTCCAGTGATCATAACCCTGTGTGGCCAATTCAGTTCTAAAGGAATTGGAATAGATTAATTTAGTGTGGGTTAGAATACATTTGGGCTGAGATGACAATTGCAATTTAAAGAAATGGGATTCTGGATTGGACGTGTTATAATCTGTGAATTAAGTGAATTTATCCCTTAGGGTTTTAGAACTCTCCTGTATGGGAGTTGGACAATGTTCCCATTGAGTGTAATTAAAAACAGGTCTTAACGTGTTTGTTTTGTGTAAGAAATGGTGCACGTAGTGTTAACAGAATAAATCTGCAGAATTGGCAGAATTTAAATATAAATCTTCAGCATCAAAAGCAGCATAATACTTTAGATCAGAAAATAATGAATGCACTGCTTGTATATCCCAATCATCAGAATGTATGTCCTGTGTTACCACATCTCCTAATGAAATGTGAAACACTTATGGTATCTTGAGGATGTCCGTCGGGCCGTGAATTTCGAACGCTACTTTATCCCAAACTATGCCATCTGCAACCAGGAAAGCTGAAATGTTCACAAGTGTTTGATCACGTTTCATGATATGGTACCTTATATGAGGTGCCAGAATTCCATCGAACAATTTCACAGCAGAGCATTCTGGCACATAATGACCATTGATGAGCAACAAAAATACTGTCACAAATACAATCGACATGAAGAGGAAAATCAGGATAAGTACCAACCAGATTTAGGTCCATGGGGGAACCAGGTAAGTCTTTTTGAACCAAGAGATGTAAATACTTATTCTTGTCAGTGGAAGTGCCAAACTGGAAGACGAGGAGGAAGAGTCACAAGAGAAGCTCGCACGTTCCCCAAAATAACCCCTTGCACCTATGTTCATTAAAGGTGGTAGGGCAGCATCAGCTTGATGTTGTTGAGGACTGTTCTGCGGGACTCATCCGAAGGGTAAGCCTACTCGTCTTCCCTGCTGGAAGAGGATGGAGGCAGAACAGGCAAAAGGTCAAAAGTAGTTTCCATCTCAGCCTCAGCGATAAGGGGATTAGTCGAAGAGGAGGAATTCACTGCGTTCAAAGAGACAGCGTTGCATGAAATTGCAGGAGTTACACTATTCAGAATCAGCCAGACGGTGTAGTTTGACATTGTCCACTGAAATGTATCTGTTGTTTTTGCGACCAGGCAAACGTGGTAGAATTACTGTACGAGTACCCTTCAATCCAAGTACTGGAACCGGCGTACAATAAGAGGGACCAAATTCTTTTTTGTTCTCCAGCTTTTCTCATACCAGATCTCCAATCTTAGGAAGCCAGCCAGCGACCGGAATCAGCAGTGCCGTATCATTGTAAGAGGGCAAATGTTCATTTGCGTAGCTGTCACGGGTCTTTTGTAGGTCCTGTAACATAGTAGAATGATTATCTGCGTGAAAGGATGCGGCAGCTGCCACAGCGTCTAGACCATCAAGGTTCTGGCTCAAACATTTTAACGCCATAGAGCATTTCGTATGGGGTACGCCCATCCAGAGATCTTCTAGGGAGATTGAGTGCACGTTGAACTCCATACAAATGGGCCAGACAGTTCCTGTTCCTGCCAGTACCTACGACCCTAGCTGTCAAAGTCATGGTTCTTTCACTCCAGTATAGAATTGCCCTCAGGCCTGTATGTAGACGAAAACTGCACTCCCATCGACTTCATCGTGTCTTTGTATGCCTTAGAGGCGAATGCTGGACCGTGGTCAGAATGGAAGGTGCCACAGTAAAACATCCCGACAAAGACACGCAAATCTCTAATGACATTTTGAGCGTCAGCACTGTGTTGTGGCCAAACCCAAAGGAATCTAGTGCACGAATCAACTGCAACAAAAATTTATTTTTATGCAGTATCAGAAGACAATGGACCGCAGTGATCAATATAAACACAGCCAAATGGCTGATTGGAAATACATAGCTGTGTTTGTGGTGGGCGTGAGACCGTAGACCGTTTGATTTGCTGACAAAGGTCTCATGAAAGTACATATTTACGGGTCTGTTTATATAAAGCAAGCCACCAGTAACGTTGCTGTAAGATAGACTGTCGCAGACACCCCGGCATGTGCAGAAGCCATGCCTTTGTGTGCGGCAATGATCAAAGCAAGTCTGCGGTCCATGTTGGGAATCAGCTGATCCCCAACTGACCGTATTTTAGCATAAGGAACTTGTTCGGGATATAAATGATAAGAATACTTCCAGGGGAAGCCCTGCGGATAAGCAGTTCCATCCCTTGTAGCAGCTACAGCTGCCAAATGTCATTATCTATCTTAGTCATGGACATTGTAACTGCTGCAATGGAACACGTGGCTACTGCAGATTTGGCTGCCTCGTCAGCCAAAGAATTACCAACAGCATGTGCTCCCACACGCTGATGGCCAAGAGTATGTATAACCTGTGTGAGTGGCAGACGTCTTTTAAGCTTCGCCACTCGAACCCAAATTGTTTCATGCTTTACTGCTTTGCCTTTAGAGTCTCGATAGTCATTTTGAGACTACAAGAATACGTTGTCATTAAAAGACTGAACACAGTAGTAAGAATCGCTCACAATAAGTCTGTTCACATTAGGATCTGCGAACTCTAGAGCTAAAACAAGAGCACGCGCCTCCGCCAGTTGTGCTGTACAGTCCCCAAGTGCCTGTGTATGCACTATGGAAGACTTAAATTCTCCATTTACAATTGAACCAGACACATTAGCGCAAGCCGCTGAATAAGCGTGTTTGGAACCGATGGCCGGTTGAGCCGAGCCATCAGTATAAATGATACATTTGTCCTCATCCAAAGGAAGCAACGACAACGTAGGAGGATGAAAATGTTCATACTGTAAAAACTACTGTGTCAGAAGAGCAGGATCAAACAAAATGTGACATCTACCGATGTCAAAGAAGTAGCCCATTGTATCCAACTGGGATGTAGTGCCTTAGAGTTGGGTACACTTGCCTTAGTCACTGCTTCTAAAGCAGGGAGAGGCGTGACCATAAGAATGCATTTTCCCTGCGCCAGCGAGTGTTCATTAAGAATCGCCATTTGGACCACCGTCAACTTTTTCAACATTCGAAAATTGCATTTCAGCCCATGTGTACAAATCCGTCAACAAGTAGTTTGTTGCAAGCAGATCTGATTGCAAAGATTGCAGAATAGAGGTATATTCCGGAAACCAGCTGGCAGAAGAATATGTTGGTTGTATCAACGCATAAAGCGATTTGATAAGCTGGACAGAATCAGGGATGCAAGTCCTCCCGAAATGTAAAAATCCCTGCTAAGACTGAAGCTTCTTTAGTGTAGATGGAGGTTGCAACTGTGCACATTTCTCCAGAAAGTGGGGGCTAAGCCCCTACCTTCATTATTGAGCTCGTAGCCCAAAAAGAGTACCGCAAAACAAGCAACGTGTGACTTTGCAAAATTGAATTTGTATCCATAGTCAGCAAGTCGACTCAGACAAGATGCGGCATCAGTTTATCATCCGTCAGCTAAATATCATCAACGTACGAGAACACATCAGAGTGCATGCTGTGTAACAAAGACACAACTAGTCTAGCGAAAGCCCCGGGGCGAGTCTTATACCCCATAGGCAAACGCGTATTTTTATTTTATTTCCAACGGCGGTAAATGTGGTCAAGTCACGGCTCTCAGGAGATGGTTGCGACTATAGAAACCATTGAATATATCCAATGTTGTCTTACATTTTTTATGAACAGTGCTGTTCACTAGCGCAGAGCGGTGTGTGTTCTGTAGCGCAAACCTACGACAATGACTATTCAAATTTTGATTATCCAGTACAATGCGGTATGAACCATCCGGTTTCAACACCGGAAAGAGGATTATTCATCGGTGATACACAGGATTCAATCACTCCTTGATACTCCAACTGAATTAGAATGTCACAAACAGGAGCCTACGCCCCTCGTAAGACTAGATATTGCAGCTGTGGCATAGACCGTAACGTTATTTCATGTGCCGGGGAATCTCTATCCCAGCCCACCTGATTACGGTACACCGCTGGGGCAAGGGCCAAAGTCCACTCAGATGCATAAGCCTTTGCATGTTCCTCAGGGACGTAACTCGAAAAACTCAGAAGTATCACGTCCTCCCCTCTGGAAGCGGCTAGCACAAATGGTCGAGGCCAATCTGCCTCTGCCAACAAAATGTCGTATGAGGAGATGATATTTTCCCAGAAAACCACAGTGATTGTACGCTGTATATCCCTTTCAATTTGAAAGACCATTTCATAGAGCCTGTCCAGGGGGCAACTCGTGTATCTGCTGTTTCCACTGTGATAAATGTATCAGTTGCTCTCGCCTCCAGACAGGGACGCAGTGCCTCCCGCAATATGGTAACCCATGTCCAATCGAGAAGCCATGTTCTCACCGTCTGAGGCATGTTTCGTTGTTAAAGCGGCAACCTTTTTCCTCTGATATGGGGGTTTAAAACGAGGTAGCTCCTCTTGTTTGCCCTTAACGTCAAACTGTCGAGGTTGATACCGTCCCTGTTGTGTGGTCGGACCTTTGCCACGATCCTTGCGTTCCCCACCGCTGACTTGCGAGTCCGATGTGTCCTTAAAAGAACGTGGAGAGCGTTGATCAGGGACTTGAAATCTATTGGGCGTCTTATTGTTTGCGCGGTCGCGCAAGTCATAAGTACGCTCAGAAGACTCAAGTGTTGGTGAACCAGCACGCAAAGCCTGCTTCTGTTGTTGCTGCCCCTGTTTTTTATTTTTCCAGTTCTTTTTAGGAAAGAACGGGTGCCCATCCTTCTCAGCCTGGCCTTTTTGCTGAATTTGAGCTTGAGTTTGCGTTTGATTAAAAGGCTTAATTCCCAGACTATTGCACCCTAAGGTTTTATAAGCTTTAGCAATCATCTTTGGCAATTCACGTTGTTTGTCTGCGTCAGCCACAGCCTCGAAGCGTTGTGCTACTTGTAAGCTCACAGTATCACTCTTAACATTAGCAAGGATCATATCTCAAACAATGTCGAACACACCCACCAGTCTCATTCCCAGCTCTAGGCTGCCTCGGTTCCATGTTCATCTTGAACACGTTTAATCACGGAGGGGAGAAAGGTCATTGAGGGGGTGCCGAAACACATCGAATAAACCACTGCAAACACTAGTGTTACAATCAGCTAATTCGGGAACTAGGCCTTTAAGTAGACTCATGGTCAGGATCCTGTGTTTCTCCACAGGCGTGGTATTTGGAAAAACAGCTTCGAGTTTCCCAAACTTTTCAGCGAACCAATAAGGACGTTTGTCTTTATTTTGTGGGCTCTTGCCTACCACTGAATTAATCATTACAGGACTGAGGATTACACCACCAGGTCCAATTGGTTGCACAGCAACGCCAGGTGGTCGCACCTGGAAGCTGCGCGACATGAACTGAATAACAGCTATATGTATATGTATGAACGAAGTATGCAATACACGAAGCTCAGCGACTGTAGCAGTAAGATCATTTGGGTGCAGGGTATACTCAGCCAAAACGGGCTACATGGCCCTATCTATCGATAAGGGGCCTAAACGGACCGGTGTCATTGGGTGAGGAAGGGCGCCATTAAACCATATTGTATGATGCCTAAGCCGTTAGCGGAACTTCAATAGATCAATAAGGCTGATAATTCTGCGGAAGGACCGTGGCAGTATATTTGTGAAACAAATTATCTGTCCCATCGACTGCCGGAAAGGTGATCCAAGAATAAAACCCCTCGAATCGGTAAGCCGCATCCGCTTCAACAACAATAAGCACAACACCATCAGCAGAGACTCCATATTGAGTCAAATAAGTTGTTACCGGTGCACGGTTAGGAGGTGCTATAGCAACTGCCATAATCAATAGTAGAGAATAACAACCTAGTGTGGCAGCGCAATAACGGGTAATAAGAAAGTGAAACACCTTTTAAAATTCAAACTTGAAAAACCTATAAAATATCACAATATAGGAGGCTACACCGTCACAACCGTCTCTGGAAACAGAAGTAATGGGACTGTGGACAAGCACAAGCACTACTCAGGAGTCTCGCAGATAAGTACCAGACCTAAAGCTGGGCGCCATGTTGCAGGAATTCTGCACATACACAGAACTATGCGCAGGAAAACTGGACCTCTGTGTAAAGGGGCTGAACCTTCCTACCACCTTAGTACACAAAATCCCCAAACCAACTAGCTATAGTGTCTCATTCATTCTCCTACATAATCACAAAGCTACAAATGATTAGACAACCCAGAACACTAACACTCCCTACTCTCTCAGAAATCGCGGTAGCAAGACATACCCTTTCGCTCACTCACTCATACATGTCCACAATAAGAATTGTCAGAGTCACTGTTATAGTTCAAAATGTTTAACTATCGTGCTCGATAATGCAGTATATGAGCCACTACCAGCAGCAAAATGCATAAACCTAAAACAGTCATTGTTACAATTCCATAGAATATAAAGGGGGATGTCATCATATACAGACAGTGGAAAAAGGAATATAAGGCCTAACCGCCCTCCCGTTGGTAAGGTTATGTTTTATTATATACAGGAAGATCTCTGGGCTTTATCAGCAGACCATATACCTTAGTGCCTAGATGGAAGTTTTACATCATAGAAACGGCATAGCTCTTCTCCCTGGAAAGATCCCTCTCCCAGTGTGTGTATTGAACTACATGCATCCCTGTAACATCAAAGCACGAGTTTCCAGCAGTACAGCTGTGTTAGCATGTTTTGTCTAGATGCTAGGAACTGACCAGAACAGAATAACAAGGGGCATTGTTTATCGACCTTGCACATCGTGTTCAGACTAAATTCCAGGAACAGGCAGAGAACGCAGAAAGCAGACAGTTCTCATGTGAAAGGCACAAACAGTCTTGCAAAATAGTCATGTAGTAACGTGCGCAAAAGCAGCATCATGGCAGCAGACCTCAGGCTAACTTAGCAATGTCGACAATGACCCTTATGGCCATATAACACTAGATGCTTTGGGCAATTTGCTACTGCTGTTCAGTGCCAAAGTGCAAGTGCTCTCTCTCTAAGTTGTTGTCATGGATTCGTGTTTCCATAATTGGCTTATTTGATTTACTGATAAGTCCCTAAAACGGTGCACCATGTGTGCCCAGGGCATGCAACTCAAATGCTGCTAGTGGGCCTGCAGCACTGATTGTGCCACCCACACAAGCAGCCTTGCAAAAGGGTCTCAAGCCTGCCATTGCAGTGCCTGTGTGCAGTTCATACTGCCATGTCGACCTGATAAGTGCACCCACTTGGCAGGCCCTAACCTTACCTTACATGTAAGACACCCCTAAAGTAAACTCAAGGTAGTCCCATGGGCAGGGTGCTGTGTATGTGAAAGGTAGGGCATGTACTCAGGTGTGTGACATGTCCTGATAGTGAAATACAGTGTATTTTGTTTTTCACTATTGAAAGGCTATCTGTCCCGTAGGATAGAAGGGGAGTTGTATTTATAACATATTATAAATATAACTTTCCATGGGGACAAGATAGGAAGGAAATGTTTAGTATGCCTGAATTCTGCATCTAAAGATATATCTTTTAGTAAAGATGATTTTTACATTCTGGGTTTGAAAATAACACTTTTAGAAAGTAGGTATGTTCTTGCTTAGCCATCCAGTGTGCCTCTGCTAGGTTTGTGAATTGACTGTCTGACTTCGGAGTGACAGGGGCTGGGGATGTGCATTCTATTCAGATAGCCACTTGGGGAGGGGCGAGGCGTGTCCAACCTTTCCAGAGTGAATCAGGGCTGGGCTGAATAGACCTGGGCTGCATTCAGAGTAGGGGTAGGAGATTTCTTTCACACCTGAATGAACCTAGTCTGCCTTGGACCATGCTGTCTCCACCTCCTGCGGGGAAGCTGCACCAGAGAGGACAGAACTTGTTTTGGCTGGGCAAAGAGTTTCCCTGCCACCAGACAACAGGAACCTCTGCCAAGGAGAAGAGCTGGAACAAGCTGGAGGAGGAGTACTGCCCCTTTGCTGGGTGCTGTCTGGGGTTGGCCTGCAGTAGCTGTTTCTACCAAAGAGAGGAACTGTGTGTGTATCCTGCTTGACAAAGTATCTCCAAGGGCTTGAGGTAGAGCCTGCCCCCTGTTCAAGAAGTCTCAGGAACAGCAAAAACGTCACCATCCTTCTTGGCAACGTCTGCCGTTGCTTGCACCGCATCCTGTGGGCACTGCACTCCGCACCGCCTCGCTTCACTTTGCCCAGACGTCACCGACACCGTCGCTGCCCAACCCGAATGGCTCAGTCGCCTGCACCGTGGCATGCCAGCACCGCATCACTCCCATCGTAACCTTGGTCTCACTGATGCCGTTGGACGGCCGTCACCAAGCCGCTGCCTGCATCGCTCCGTGGCCTTCCTGATCTCATGGACCAGAGGGCATTGCCTTCACCCACTGTCAAACACAGTCTACTCCAAAGTATAGTCCTCCTGTCTCCAAAGTCTGCAGGACATGGACTTCTGCCTTCCCCTCCACCAAGTACACCTGCTCCTATGGCCTGGTTATGTCTAGTGAAGTCACTGTGCATGGTGTGACCTTAGGCCGTGTGATGGACCCAATCCTCAAGACCCCTTTGTTGCAGTTCTCTGAACCCCTGGCAAAAAGGTATGGTCATCTCCATGTCAAGCATCCATTGCCCCTCCCCAAGTAAACACTGCGTCTACTGGGTCTGGAATGTAGCCATTCTTCCAGTCCCCTGCCACTAATCTCACTGGGCATGGCCTTAGATCATGCCCAGAAGGCAATGGGCACAACCTGTGGCCTTCGCCCACATTCTGCTGACATTTCCCTGCTCCTGGTTGCCGCCAGTGCTGTGAGGTCCACCCCCTGACCCCCAACGGAATTCCATGAGTTCAAAGCCTAGTGTTACAGTTGTGAGTACTAAAGACTCAAGCTTTCCTTATTCCTACAATACGCATGTAAAACACTTCTCTTGCTATATTTTATATTTGTATGCAGTTTTAGCTGCCGATGCTCGCCTCTCGGAAGCCCGTCCATTGCCGTCATGCCACGTCGTGTGGTGAGGGCAGGGCAATAGTTGCTTCTCCCACTGGCTTCAGAGCCCCTCCCTCCGAAGCTGTGCCGCAGCTCAGAGTACATTAATGCACCATTTCTAAATTTTAATAATGAAGGTAGTACTCTGCTTGCATGCAGAACTCTGTGGAATATAATAGTTTTTTTTCATTACGTGGAATTCCGCGGAGTGTAACTCCACAAGCTCCAGCCACACCAATGTGGAGTCGGGTCTCTTAAGAAAATGTATAGGTAAGTAGTTAGTACCTGGGGCAATTTCTTCAACAGAAGGTGGTGAACAATATTTAGCTGTTATGAAAGAATCAGCATGGAGTGCGCATAACCATCTTGTTGATAAGTTTGAATCTGCTTCCCTTACGAATAATAACAGGGGCTTCGGAGGTTCTTCCTAGGCAGGATAGACGTTGTCACCTATGTGGAAACTGGGTGCAGGATTTAAATCCTGCTTTATTTGTCTGTTCCCTACTACAACCCTCACAACGTCGTTTTTTGAGACCGCTGTTCCCAAAATACAACATTGCTACAGCTGGGGTGGCCAGAAATTGTCTCTTGCCCTCCCTCCCCCTCTGAGCCTGCTTGCTTCAAATCTTTTGTTTTTAACTATATTTTAGAGAAGGACCATGCTGTTCTGCTTTGCTATAGTTGGTTGCATAGAGTGCTTTTCGGACAAAATCCAATGCATCTTATAAGTATAATTATAGAGTTCTTTTTTCCTGCTACAATTGCTAGAGTACTTAATAGTATGATATGTTTTGTACCGACTAAGTTATGATGGCACCCTAAAAGATTTGATGAAATTGGTACTGTAGTCGGGCTTTTGCACTTTCAAACTCCTTGTATGCTAGTAATGTCGTGTACAATGGAACATGGACTTTTGAATTTATTATGTTTGAGCACTTGCATCCTCTTTTATGCTGCTATTCATCTTGTACTGTATAACGCAATTTTGGACCGTTAAATCTTTTTGAAACATAACCATCGCTGAGCAAAATGCATTTTTATTAATATATTTTAGGATATTCATATCAGATAAAAGAAGTAGTCAAAAGAATCTAATGGCACAACTCATTTTGCACTGTCCTAGTTAGTCTTTTATTTTAAAGGGACCTATGCAATTGATTGTGTTCGTAATCTGTAATTTTTTGTCTCCTGTATGCACTTATGAACTTTGTATTGTTTTATGAAAACTGTAATTTGTGATGTCTTATGTCTTTTTTTTTTTTGTCTTTTTTTAAGTGCTGGTTGATCTGGTAAATTGGAATTGTCTGTGTCTATTTTTATGTGGAAATCCTCAGAGTTTCAAATCCTAATAAAATTTTATTGAATTGAAAGGATCAGCTTTATTGCAGAAAATAGCTCAGCTTTAAGTTGTGTTTGCAAGTCAGTGAGATGGTGGTAATTGTATTGGGTGAAGTGAGTCAGAGACGCATGTCGGCAGAGTGCAAGATCTTTGGAATTAGATGTCCACTCGCTTAGCCATCATCAGGCCTTAACAAGGGAAATTCTTAAGTTAGTCCACATTTTTTCTGGACACGTGGACAAGGATGAAATCCGCTTTTGGTAGTGTGTGTATTAATTTAATAATTTTTGAAAAAGTTGATTTGTTAATATGAAGGTTATTCATATTTTGTACCATTCCCTTTTATGTACAAATCTCACCTGTCCAGATAATATTTTTTTTATTTAAAAATATTGTCTTAGTTGTTAGGGGTATAAAATGAAAAAGGGAGGTGATATAGAGGGGTAATGCACATTCATAATGAGGGAAATGCTTGTAGTCTATGATACATATATGAGTAGGGCAAAATATAATCAAATGGATAAACAGATCTATAGCACAGATGTGGGTTATGAGTTATTATTGTTTGTATAGCCTGAATGAGTAAGATGGGGAAAAAGGGATTACAGGGGGAAGAAAATGACATAAGGAAGCCCCACAATGAGGTGTATAGGGGACAGGGATAGGAGAAGAGAGTGATGTCAAGGATAGTGTAATGATAATGATGTGGTGGTAGGTATTATTATCAAAACTTGAAAAGAGGTGTATTTGCCCCACACGTTGTGAGTGGGGGACTATTGTGTTATAGCTTACAGAGGCAAAATCTTTGTATTTATAGGTCTAGTTTATTCCATAGCTTCTGTGATGTCTGGCAGTTAAAGTTGTTGTTAGAAAGTGTATTGTCTGCCTTTCTTGTAAAGCTGACCCACACCCTCCACGTTTGGTGTGACAGGTATTGGAGTGATTTCTAATCGCAAAGGATGTTTTTTATTCCTGTCATTTGTAGGAGGTCCATGAGACTCATGTCTGATGGGTATAGTTTCAGGGTAGGGGTATGAGACCAAGGACCTAAGGTCACTGTGTGGAAATTCAAGGATATCTCAATGTTGTAAATACTGTTATTACATTTGAATCTTGTTGCAGAAAGAGTGAAGCTTTCTGCAGTGGAATAGCATGTGGCTGAAGGTGCCTGGTAAACCTTGGCAGTTCCAGCATTTGTGTGAATCCAAAAGCGCTGATATGGAGAGTTTCCCAGAGATCCAGTACACTTTATGCAGTGTCAAATATTTGCATTGTGAGAGGATGGGAGAGTTGTTGTTTTTGAGGGCATAAGTCCAAATCTTTTTGAAAAGTTTCATCATTTAGGGGTGAGAGAGTGGAATTCGGGGCAGGTTCTATCCATTTGTTTTGAATTTCTGAAGTGATTCTCTTGTTGCTATTGGAGGAGTTTAGAGGTTTTTTTTGTGGCTGCTGCGTGAGGCAGGTTGAGTAATTTAAAGAGAAGGGGAACTAAGGTCAAATGTGTGTGGGGTAAAATTATTTTTCATTTCGACCTTTACATTAAGAAAGTTGAAGAATGTAATGTTTCCTAAGTTGTAGGAGGTTTGTAATTCTGCAAATGTTTTTGGGTAGCTTTATAGGCCAAGGTCTTTTAGAAATAAGATATTTTTTGATGACCAAGATGTCCGTGATGGGGGAGTGCGTTCAATTTCCTTCAATTTCCATTCAAATGACCCCACACTGTGCTGGGATGCGGTGGTGACACAGGTAGGCACCCTCTATACGGATGGTGCCCTATGATTGTTCCATGAATTGCAAACTGTGTATGACTTGGGAGTGGGCCTATTCTTGGAGCACACTGCACTTGTTCTAGAGGCGCATAATGCTTGGGGAGTAGGCCAAGAGGAGCCACATCTGCACCATGGACTGCAGTGTGCCCTGACTCATGGGCTGGGCAGGAGGGTGGTCACAATGCTGTACGCTGCCCTACAGGCATCAGACAGGATCATACCCTGCTTACTAAGCCCAAGTGGGATGTATGCCTTGGGGTGGTCCTGACTGACAAGCAATGGGTATGGCCCCTGAGCATGTCAAGCGGCTTTCGCTTAGCAAAAGCCAGAAATTCACTCAGTTTAATCATATCCATTAGATGTACCTCACGCCACACTGACTCAATAACATTTTCCCTGGAGTAACCCCAGTGTGCCCACCCTGCAGTCATGCGAACGCAACATTCCTACACATGGTCTGGGACTGCATGGTTCTGGCACAGGTGTGAAAACGAAGGATGGAACATATTTCAGAGGTGATAGATGTGCAATTGTACCCAGATCCTCTGTGCTTACTGAGGATCATAAAGTGGACAAAGCATACTGAACATTATCTGAAACAAGCAGACATGGCTGTGGTCCTCTTTGAACTACAGATAGCAATGGTGTGGAAGGTAGCGCATCTTTCATCTGAGGCAGGCTGACTCTGGGTGATGCATGGGTGGGCAGTGGTGGAATCGGACACTATGGCCTAGGATACAAGGCAATGGGGAGAGGCTGGAGTTGCCATGCTCTGGGACACATATGTGCTCACATTGGCTGACAAAATAGAGGACTCCATGGAACACGGACCACTACTAGAGACTAAGAGGGTACCCCTGATGGAGACACACCCAGAGGGGGGCATGTTGGGGCTGCCACTCTGACCAGTTCTAATCGCCCCCGTCTGCCATCAACCACAAGTTTCCCTCCCCTGCCCAAACATCTGCACTGCAAAGCCCCCCACTACTTAGTGATTTATTTATTATCTCCTTACATACTGCTGCCACCCCTACAACTGAACTTGTTTTTTTGTTTGTTTTCGTTATATGCGCTATTGTTACACTTGTAGTGATATGCCTTTGTCGACACATAAGTGAAACAGGTTGACGTATTTTTCATTTACTGTGCTCGTATTTTTCATTTACTGACCCTGATTATTTCTCCGTTTGTGCATTTGTCTCCCTCTTGTTAATTGCTTAATTTGCCAGTTCCTCAGCCCGGTTTCCTGCCGCTGCTGCCCCTCCCACCCCGTCACAGCCTCCGCTCCTTCCTCCCACCTCGTATCCTGCCCCCTCCCCTACTTATGGCGACCGCGCGCAGCAGGCGCGCCGAAGGCAAGCCTGTCTGCGACCAGCACCAGGAACCCTGGTACTCCCAGACCCCACTGATACGACTCATCCACCATCCACGCACTCAATCCCGGAAGACACGCTGGTTGCGCAGTATCCTCGCCGAACACCACCCATGGACAATTCTCATGCAGACCCTGCCACAGATCGTTCACCATCGACAAAGCTCCCACAACCTCAAAAGGCCCGCCTGAGGCCCGCTCTGCAGGAAGCCTGTCTTGCATCCTCCTCAACGTTCGCTCCCTGCATCGACATGCCGTAGAAATCTGGGACCTAATCGACACCCTCCCGCCCAATGTTGCCTTCTTCATGGAAACCTGGACCAACGCCTCCTCCGGCCCATACATTGCCACGGCCATCCCCGACGGCTACAAGATCCAGAGAAAGGCCCGCCCCCACCGCCCAGGAAGAGGACTCTAAATCGCACACAAGGACCTCCTCCTACTCTCCACATCCAGCACGAGTGACTCCCACTCCAACACAGAACACCTCCATTTCCAGATCGGACAAGTCCCAGGACCAGGCTATGCGGCACCCTCATCTACAGACCTCCAGGACCCCGCACCCAGCCCGCAACCACCATCGCTGAGCTCGTCGCACCCCATGCCATCACCTCCACGGACTACATGCTACTTGGGGACCTGAACTTCCACCTCGACAACGGCAACGACCCACACTCCACCACTCTCCTCGACAACCTCAGACTGAAGCAGCTGGTCATCACGCCCACCCACAGAGCTGGACACAATCTCGACCCCATCTTCGTGGGAGGAACATCCACTTCAGCCACACCACCGAGCCCCTCTGGACAGACCACCATTGCGTCCATTTCACCTTCAACACCACCATCGCACCCGGGCCCTCCCCGTGCCCGCCACGATGAAACTGGAGCAAGGTCACTGAGGAACTCCTCAACACCACACTCTTCCCAACTTCCCCCCCCACACCCTCCTCCCCCCTGGCGCCACCACCAACACCAACGCCGCAGCCATAGGATTTCACCGCTGAATCTCCTGCTGCACCGACAAGCTTGCTCCCCTCTGCCACCCCGCCAAACAACGTCCTCTGAAGGCCGCCTGGTTTACCACAGAACAACACGAAGCCAGATAGACCTGCAGATGCCTAGAGAATACCTGGTGAAACCAGTAAAAAATTGAAGCAAGGAACAACCACAGGAGTGTCCTGAAGGAATACCACCAATGCATTAGAGACACCAAACGGACCTTCATAAGAGACAAAGTCCAGACCAAGACAACCAACACCAAGGAACTGTTCCACGTCATACAGCAGTTTGCTAAGCCCGCTAGCGAAGCCGCGGACATTGCACCTTCCCAGGAACTCTGCGACAAACTCAGCTTCTTCTTCCATCTGAAGTTCAAGGCCCTCTATGACAACTTCAGCGAACCAGCGCCGGACACCAAAACCCCCCACCCACCGCCGCCGATAAACCTACCATCATGACCTGGGACCCCGCCACCATCAAACACATCACCGCGACCATGAAGAAAACCTACTCAGGAACCCCAATAGACCCCTGCCCACCGCACGTATTCCACAGAGTCTCTGCCGCCATCGCACCCGAACTAGGGCGGACCATCAATGCCTCCTTCAGATCCGGAATCTGCCCTGACGACTGGAAGCAGGCGGAGGTAAAACCCCTGCTCAAGAAACCAACAGCCGACCCTACAGACCTGAAGAACTACCGGCCCATCTCTCTCCTCCCCTTCGTGGCAAAAGTCACAGAGACTTGTAAACGCCCAGCTGACCGCCTTCATCAAAGAGAACTCCATCCTAGACACGTCCCAGTCTGGATTCCGCAGCAACCACAGCACCAAGACCGCCCTCCTTGCCGCCACTGACTATATCCGCCTTATTCTCGACCAGGGACACACCCCGGCCCTCATCCTTCTAGACCTATCCGCAGTCTTCGACACCGTCTTGCATCGCACACTCGTAGCCAGATTTCACAACGCAGGGATACAAGGAACCGCCCTCGACTGGATCCAATCCTTCCTCTCCGGGAGAACTCAGTGGATCAGACTCCCTCCCTTCCTCTCCAAACCAATCGAGATCAACTGCGGAGTACCCCAGGGATCATCACTCAGCCTCACCATCTTCAACATCTACATGGCCCCCCTCGCAGCCATTGTCAGACAGCACGGACTCCGCATTGTATCCTACGCCGACGACACCCAGCTCATCCTCACTCACGAAGAACCCCGAAGACACCAGACTCTGCTTCCAGGAAGGAATGAAGAACGTGGCAGCATGGATGAAAGACAGCTGCTTGAAGCTCAACTCGGAGAAGACAGAGGTCCTCATCCTTGGATCCTGCACCTCCGCCTGGGACAACACTTGGTGGACCCCTACCCTCGGGAACCCACCCACCCCTACGGACCACGCACAAAACCTCAGCATCATCCTTGATTTCTCCCTTTCCATGAACCGCCAGATTAACGCTGTGGCCTCTACTAGCTTCAACGGCCAGCGCAGCCGCCACAAGACCTTCAAATGGATCCCCCCTGACTGCAGAAGGACCGTCACCCACACGCTCATTACCAGCAGACTGGACTACGGCAACGCCCTCTATGCCGAAATCAACAAGACTCATCTACACAAACTTCAAACCATCCAGAACGCCGCAGCCAGACTCGTCCTCAGTACACCGCACCACAAACACATGACCCAACACCTACGAGGCCTCCACTGGCTCCCCGTCGAGAAGAGGGTCACTTGCTGACCCTATGTGACCCTCAGCCACATGGATACACTGAACTGTATGTACATTAATGGATCAATAATTGAAGTAAGAACTTCAGTGCTGTTACTTATTTGTATACATTTGTGGTTCGTTTACTGTACTATATATATAAAATGCTAATAAAGACATATTGGACCTGGCTTTTCCATTGGGTTTATTCCCAGACTTTTTGCTTTTTGGCCTCCTGTTTTGGAGCCTGTTTTTGTTGGTTTAAACTCTGGGCACTTTACAACTGCTGATCAGTGCTAATGTACATAAGCTCTACCTGTACATTGTGTTTATTGATTGGTGATTACATGATTGGGATATTTGATTTACTGGGAAGTCCCTAGTATACTTCAGTACAAGTCAGATGTTGCTAGTGGGCCTGCAGCACTGATTTTGTGCCACCCACATGAGCAGCCTGTGAATGTAACTCAGACCTGCAACCAGTGTCTGTGCGCAGTTTGGTACTGCCATGTTGACATGGCAAGTGCACCCACTTGCCAGGCCCTAACCTTCCATTTTCTTACATGTAAGCACCCTTAAAGTAGGCCCAAGGTACCCCGGTAGGCAGGGTACAGTGTATGTGAAAGATAGGACATGCCCTGGTGTGTGTGGCATGTCCTGATAGTGAAATAGTGCCAATTTCACTTTTTTCACCATTGAAAGGCTATCAGTCTCATAGGATAGAATGGGAGGTTATTTATAACATCTTATAAATATAACTTCGCATTGGGACAAGATAGAAAGGTGGAGTTTAGCATGCCTGAACTCAGAATATAGAAATGCATCTTTTTGAAAGGATGATTTTTATATTGTGTGTTTGAAAATACCACTTTTAGAAAGTGGATATCTTCTTGCTGAGCCATCTTGTGTCCCTCTGCTGGTTTGTGTATTGACGGTCTGACTTTGGAGTGACAGGGTCTGGGGATGTGCATTCTCTCAGACAGCCATGGGGGGGATGATGTATGTCCTGCCTTTCCTGAATGAGTCAGGGCTGGGCTGAATAGACCTGGGCTGCATTCAGAATAAGGGGAGAAGTTCTCACTAGCACCTGAATAGGCCCAGTTTGCATTTAGTGGTTGGAGGAGATTTCCCTTGCACCTGAATAGGCCCTGTCTGCCTTACGCAATGCTGTCTCCACCTCCTGCCAGGACAGAACTGGTTTTGGCAGGGAAAATGCCACCAGAGAAAAAAGGAATTTGTGTGTAAAAAGAGGGACCCAGACCCCTGAACTTTAGACTGCTGCTGATCTAAGGAACCTGCCAGGAAGAAGAACTAGGAAAGCTGGAGTAGGAGTACTGCCCCTGTGCTGTGTGCTGTTGGGGGGTGGCCTGCAGTGGCTGCTTCTGTCTTGGGCAGGAAAAGGACTGGACTGTGCTTTCATCATCCTGCTGTTAGAGGTTTCTCCAAGGGCTTGAAGTGGAGCTTGCCTCCTGTTGAAGTCTCAGTGATAGAAAAGACTTCAGAGATTACTTCTGGGAATCAAGAGGAACCTTTGCCAAGGAGAAGAGCGGGAGAAACTGAGGAGGAATACTGCCCCTCTGTTGTGTGCTGTCTGAGGTTGGCCTGCAGTGGCTACTTTCTGCCAAGGAAAGGAGACTGACTTTGCTGTGTACTGTGTCCTCTGCTTGAGGAAGATCTCCAAGGGCTTGAAATAGAGCTTACCTCTTGTTCTAAAGTCTCAGGGACACAAAGACTTCACCCAGAGTCCCCCTGAACCTCTTTGCTGGTTGTTCTGACCTGCTGAGAGGTGCCAGCCAGTGTTCTGGACCCCTGGAGGTTGTTTTTGGGACTGGAAACTGCAAGAATTGTGAAAATCGATGAATCGCCTGGTTCCAACGCATCGCAGCAATACAAGAATTTTCCAATGCATCGCTGCCACCGAAGAATCGACAAAACGCCTGCTCACGGCTGAAGTGTCTGCCGTACGACGAATCCTGTGCACCGATCTCCAACATCCGAGATCACTACACCGATTCTGATGCAGGCCCTGTTGGGGAAGCACCAACAAATCGAGGGGACGCAGCTGAAATCATTGCAGCACATCCCAGATCTTCATGCATCGCACAGGATTGTCACTCCTCTCATCAAAGCGTCGAGTCTGTCGCATAGTTGGGGGATGCAGTAAGAAATCGACGCATCACTTCCCCAGGCAGTAAGAAACTGACACATCACCTCATCTCCGGTAAGGAACGAACGCATCACCTCCCCTGCGCAGCAGTAAGGAATGGACGCATCACCTCTCCCGGAGCAAGGAATTGATGCATCACCTTTATTATGTGTAAGGAACCGACGCATTACCTTCCCTGCGACTCTTTTTGTTTGCATTTTTTTACAATTCCAAGGTACTTTGTGTAAATTGTTGCAGCTCATATTTTCTTTGGACAGAACTGTTTCTACTTTTTAAGAATCATACTTTTAGTACTGTATTGTGGATTTTTGTCATTTTGGTCGTCTTTTGGTTTAGATAAAGATTACTTATTTTTCTAAACTGGTGTGGTGTCCATTTGTAGTGTTTTCACTGTTTTACTGTATGTGTTCACAAAGGCTTTATGCACAGCCTCTGAGATAAGCCTGTCTGTTCGTGCCAGGCTACCAAGGGGGTGAGCCGGGGTTATTTTAAAAGTGTATCTCCCTTACCCTGACTAGGAAGAAGGGTCCCTACTTGGACAATGGTGCAAACCATTGCCAACTAGAGATCTCATTTCTAACAAGACATATAAATAAAATAATAATGGGGTTATGCGTCCGCTCACTTTACCCATTGGCTATCTTCACTAAGAGTGATGCATTCTGGTCTTTCGCAATGAACATATCTTCATGCAAAGTAGTTCCGTTTAGTGCCAAGGCCTATTATGGCAATGTGTGTTTTTACAGACCAAACCCTATTTTTGCTTTTAGTCCATATGTTTTTTACTTTGTAGAGGGCAAGTCAAAGAAGCCAGCAGCAGACGTATTGACTTTGCCAATGCTGGTTTCCCTAAGCCTCGTAAAAACGTCTGACACCCTCCACTACTGGCGCATGCGTTCGTTACATGTAAAAAATATTTTTTTGCTACTCGGGAATGCAGACTGTGCTGGGTGCATCCTAAGCTCACACACACATGTGGTGGCTGTGTGGTTGTTTGTTTGAACCTGGACAGAATAGGGAATGCACACCTATTGAAATTGTAATCCAAAATTAATCCTTATGATGCCTTATTGCGTGCTCCTTGGAAAAGTGCCTTGCCCGTGGCACTTGAAATAACATACCAACAAATTGGGGCGACATACGCCCAAAGCCAAAGGCACAGCGTTGAGCCCTTAAATCCTCCATTATTGTAAAGACCTCTTAATCCTTATGTTTTGCATGTAATCACTTGCTTGCACAAACTTTTCTTTTAACTCCCGTTTGTTCCACAGGTGCGGTAACATGCCAATTTTCCAGGTTTCTCATGCCATTGATGTGCCCATCCGGACCTCTTTGCAATAACACGTACAAACACATTTATTTCATCCAAAGGCAGCTTTTATTAAAATACCCAATGCATTTCGGGCCACTGGGGCCCTTCATCAGGGGTCACTACAAGTAATAATAAAGGCACAAATTAGTTCCTAGAACATTCACTAATGCACAATACTCTGCTTCAATTGTAGAAAATAAATGCTTTAAACTCAGCCCGCGCTGATCGCTCCCTGTTTGATGTCTTAACAGTATCCAAACACTGAATAATACGGTCCCCAACTTTAGCTGCAAAACCTCTAGCACCCCTCATTTTTTAACAATTCCGCAAGCCCAATGCATTGTTGTGACATTGACTCATTGTTGGAATACGTCTTTCTTAAAGACACAACCCTCTTTCTAATTCATATGCACAATATTGCCTCCCCAACTTTCATTCAGATGTTATTCAGCAAGTGATACTCAAATGTTCTCTCTCCCTCCTTACTCGCGCTGCCTGTGTCTCGATCTCCACCTCCTTTAAACCATCCTGTCTATCGCCCTGTGCTGCGCGCCTTCATGGTATGTTTGTTTGAACCGCCATCTTGCGTGGAAAGCAGTTAGGGTCACTGGCCTGGGAGTTCCTGACTGGATCCGAATCGTGGGGGCCTCCTCCATGCACTTTGCAAGGGGGTCCCTCAAGTTTTGTTACGCCATTTGCGGATAGGTGCATTTGCTGTTTAATGGGATTGAGTAATGTCTGAATGCAGGCTCCCATCGGTGTAGGGATTAAACCCCACTTCCAACATTCATATACACGTTTTAAAAACGTTGGCGTCGGCGTTTGAGTTTAGTGGCTTAACCCTACCTATCCTAATTCTCCTGCTCGCCTTTTCAATTGCCTTAAAATCTTCACCCACTGCCCTGACCCAATTCCGACTTCTTCTCATTCTATGCGGTTGTAACGGGTGGGGCCAGGGGAGTGTGCGTGTGTGCACGGGAAGTGTCGGCGGAGCCTGTCATGTTCTGCAGCAGGTTCTGCCTGCACAGCTGCGAGGGGAGTGTGCGTGTGTGCACGTGAAGTGTCGGCGGAGCCTGTCATGTTCTGCAGCAGGTTCTGCCTGCACAGCTGCGAGGGGAGTGTGCGTGTGTGCACGTGAAGTGTCGGCGGAGCCTGTCATGTTCTGCAGCAGGTTCTGCCTGCACAGCTGCTAGGCAATGAGAGCGGGACCACCTGGCTGGCAGCTTTCCAGTTCATTGCATGTCTTTTGTGGACGTTGAAACGACTTCCGTGGCTGTTTTGCTTTAAAGTATTATTTTGGATTAATAAAACGGGTACTTTCCATTTCAACGTTTATTTAGTTAGTATTTAATCTCGAATCTTATACATGCAGCATTAAGTACATTTTTTAAATTCATTATTTCTTCAAGGTATGGCTCAGTTGCATTTTGCTGGAACTGTGCGTTTTTTTTTGCTGATTTCCCATTCCGCAGCTTGCAGAAAATATATAGTTAGGAAGTGCTGTTGGTTTAGAAATATATGCTGCAAAACGTGCGCCACAAAAACACTGTTCAGTTACAAGACGTTTTAAGACATGTTTTGGCCAGCAGATGCTTGCCATGTGATTTAAAACTTCCTGTCACTTTAATGGATGTGTTTTTATTCTCTCCACTTCCTGAAGCCTGACCAGAATTAAAATTGCTGAAGGAATTTCCGGTCGAGGCAGCTCATTTATTCACCAAGAGGTCCTTTGATTGGACACTGCCTTCTAGCTATGCCTGGGCAATTGGTTGCTGTGAGTTATTTCTTGCACACGTCTGACTTCCTTGCACAGCACATCTGCAAATATATATAGGTTGTCCATCATTGACAAAGGCTGTCTTAATGGAAACTCGACGTGCAACATGTTAAGGATTCTAGTAACAAACTTGACCACCTGCTGAGGGGCTGGCATTTGTGTTTACAATTTCCTGAAGATTTTTAAAGGACTGCCTCACTGAAGTATTCAAGTTACTTTTCGCACATGTTTTTGGACCTCTGAAATAATTTTACGAGTACTCCTTGAAATCAACGACTGTCGCAGTGATGTGCCAGTAGTTACATGTGTAACTACATCCACATGTCAGCATGTAACAGATGGACATTTTTCACATGAGGAAATATGATGCATAAGTCCATTTGCATGTTGAAACTTTTTTCATGCTTCTCCAGAAATAAAATAATATTCCCCTTGGATATTCCTCTCCCTCCTACACCCCGTCAATTTTGGTGTTCTCGCCTATTCCCAACGTGTAAATGCATTATTCTTTACCCAAGTGTATTCTTAACTTTCGCTTGGGTAAATCTGCAATTATTTGGGAGGATAGGAAACCACCTGCAAATTGTTGATACGTTTTCACCAATTTATAAGTTTCTCGTTGCTCGTTAACCTTAACAGGTGGACCCATCATAGCCAGATCAAAAACCTTCATCTAGACAAATATTTGCTCCATAAAAAAATCCATCAGAATGATGAGTAAATGCCAGTTTGAGGATAAAATTCCTGATTCTGTCAATCAAGAAAGAATTTGCCCTTGAGCATAGCACTTTCTGTGCACCGAGGTGGAATTAATGTGTGTAAAAACTTTTACAATCATGTTCCCTAGAGCAATGCTTGAAATTGTTGTAGGGATTCTGCTTAGAAACATAACTATGCCTGGGATCACGGAACGTCAGCATGTAGGGACTCAGTCACCATACCACATCAGTACCTATGGGCCCAAATGCAGACTAATTCCCAGTGCTTTTTTCTGCCCTCCTATCCTTTCAGAGAGACAAGTAAGTTAGCACCCCAGTTCACAACACTCTGAACTCTCTCAGAGTTGAGTAACAGGTCACTTTCGTTCTCTCACTCACACCTGTCCACAATAAAAGGAAAGAGTTACAAAGAACGCTTATAATATTTATTGAAACTAACGTGCTCTATCACAAAAAAACTATGCTGCAATTAGGAGACATATGCAATTCACTAAGGTGATTGGCACAATTAATAAACTGTATACAATTAAAAGCCTTGTCATAGCGGATGACAACTTTGCCTAAGCCTACCATTAATATGAAAGCACAGTATTATACTAAGGATCTCTATGATGAATGCAGGACCCCATACTAGAGGGTCATAATCAGTTAGTCTACATCTCAGGCACGTAGCTCTTTTGTCTCAGTACCTTTTCTCACCAAGCCTTGTTTCGCTCTGTTTTTAAAATAAGTCTCTGCATATATGATGAGACTTGTTCTGTTTGAAAAACGGCAGCTGGATCTCTTTGTTATGTCTAGGTGTTAGTGTCCGACCACAGAGAAAAACGGGGCACAATGTTGTCTGGCCTTGCACTATGTACATACAAAATCCCAGCAGAAAAGCAAACTAACAAAAAATGTGCAGTATATTTCGAAAATAACAGCGTGACATCAAAACAAGTGTGTTACTGTGTAATGTGTGCAGAGCAACAGCGGCCTATTATGTTTGTAGTCAGGATAACGTGAGGAAAAACTACTGAGGTCCCTATAGAGGACTCACGGCAAATGTAAGAACAATTTAAAGGAGTGCTCCATTTGCAAAAGAAAGATGAGACATCTTGTAATCTAGAAGACAGCCAAGATGACAGAGTTCATCGCAGGGATGAGAGATGTGGCACTGTCGATCAGTGATATATGGAGACAGTGCCCGGAGGACAAAGGGACACTCATATAAAGATCTACTACTATGCCAAGGCGTAACACATTTTTTTGCTATTTACAATTCCCCAGTGGAAGGTTACACCTAAGTGTAGAAGTGCGGCTCCACCCCCTTAATTGAAGAAGTGGAGACTCCTACAGCTGATTTTACAAGTGTTTAGTTGCTGTTGGTAGCTTTCACTATAGCAAATAAAAGTCATGTTATAAAGTTTATTTTTTATTTAGGAAATAAAAAAGCAATTTAATGTAAAATATAAATGTACAATGTATTTTAATCAAAACATTGGCAAAGGACTTTTTACAAAGAAAATAAAGCACACCAACTCCTCAAATTAACTTTGTTTTAATCTGTAATTGATTTCCATATTTTTAATTTGTTTAAATATTATTTTTGAACCACACTTTACAATTAAAATCACCCAACCTTACAAACATGCACACACATAGATATATATTGGTCCAGTAGAAGGCAGAGAGTTGAAACGCGGAGACCGTCAATACTTTTTGTTTTTGCACTATGGTGTGCTGAATAAACACTTTACTTAAAGAAAATTACCTGTAGAGTGCCCTCTTTATGGTGACGTGAAATTCTCGCTGTTTGAAGGTGTGAAGATTGTTGGAAATAGATATATATTATATATATTATCCAGTAGCAGTCGCCACAAGGTTGTTATAGTTAGGATCATGTTTGCATTGGAAATGTTTTTTTGTATTTCTAATAACTTTAGCGCTGTTTGACAAATCTTCACTGAACTTTCCAAAAAAGTGATACTTTTTGATTAGTTTGAGCATGGGACGTTTTGGGGTGATCTGTGAAGCGGGAGCTAGGAAAAAGGAGTAGCCCGATGTCAAGAATTCCTGTCATGCGAGGGGAGGAAAACGGTAACCAGCGAAAACGGACTACATCTCCCAGGATGCTTAGCGGTTGAGAGGTTATGTAAACAGGAGAGCTGTTACATAACTCAAGGAAAACACGCCCTTATGTAAACAGGAGAGCTGTTACATAACTCAAGGAAAACACGCCCTTATGTAAACAGGAGAGCTGTTACATAACTCAAGGAAAACACGCCCTTATGTAAACAGGAGAGCTGTTACATAACTCAAGGAAAACACGCCCTTATGTAAACAGGAGAGCTGTTACATAACTCAAGGAAAAGACGCCTTATAAAGGGAGGAACCGGGAGGTACAACGCTGTCGGATATTGTGTTTACACCGACGTACCTGCTTAGTGAAGAGCAGTGTTCCGGAGTGGTGCTCCAGTAAGGCAAGAACGGAGGTAGGTCGAGTCGTTACTCCCTGGGCCGTGTCTTGCCCCATCGTCACCTGTGAAAGACCCGGAAGCTCTACCGGATAACCATTGAGCTTCGCTTTTTGACTCGGCTGAGTCAAAGCGCAGTGGCGCTTTTGCTGGTTGGAGTCGTAACTCCCAGCCCGACCAGAGATACAGAGACTGCCAGCTGTAACGCACACCAGGAGGTGTTTGCCGCGTTACAGACTCGGAAGTCCACAGGATCGATCGAGCGGCTGCTCTCGGTTCAGTCTTCTTTGCTTGTGATTGGGGTATCGGTGACGCATCACCAGGAGGTGACTCCGCGTCCCGGTGCAGTCTGAGGAAGAGGTTGAGCGGCTGCTCCCTTCAGGTAGAGACCCCGGCTGGGTGTTTCCCTGACTCCTCGATTCTCCCCAACACTCTTCGTGCCCCTCGCAGCCTACCGATTGGCATTGTCGGCCATTTCATTTCTGCCCTCTGTTGGCATACGCCGGGATCGGCGTATATGCAGAGGACGGTTAGGACCATCCGTGCTGTGGGCTGGTAACGTACTTAGCCTGGAGAATTCCAGTGACTATAACCTTTGTTTATTCCTTGTATTATTTTTGCCTTCATTAAAATAACTAAACCTTCACAAGTGGTTGCGTTCTCATTATCGTGTCTGTTAAACGATCCTGATACGTTCAGGGCGTTACAAAATATCCGACCTTAATAACACTAACTGTCTCCCGGTCGATAACAGACATGGCAACACTTGATGATGTGCTGGCTGCTTTAGCGACCGTGCAAATTGAATTGGCTGCCTCCAGGCAAGAAACAGCCGATGTAAAAGCCAGACTGGATGCTATCCAATTGGACCCGCTCACGCCCAGCACCTCCCTCACGAACCAGACCCCTGCGGTAGTAGTGGAAATGCCGGTAGCTGTCCCCTTGGCAACACCAGAGAGGTACAGTGGGGATCCTAACACAGTGCAGGTATTCCTCACACAAGTGGCGCTACATTTATCGTGCAAACCAAAGGCGTTCCCCACGAGTCAGGCTCGTGTGGCTTTCCTTATATCCTATTTGGCTGGGAACGCGGCACAATGGGCCGTACCTCTGGTGAGCAGGGACGACCCCATCTTATGTGATTGGGGTGCTTTTCGCGAGGAATTCCTGAAAGTCTTCGACAGAAGGGCTGACTCGTACACGGCGGACCGTGAAATGCTTGAGTTGAGACAGGGATCCAACGACCTGGTGCAGTATCTCAACGCGTTCCGAAGGCTGGTTGCGGAAACCAAGTGGCCTGTTGCTAAACAGACGGCGCTCTTCCATCACGGGCTGTGCGATGAGCTCAAGGACGCCGTGGCTCATATTGACCCACAACCCAAGACATGTGAGGGCCTTATCAACCTGGTATTACGGCTGGAACATAGGCTAAGTGAAAGAAAGGGGGATCATGGGAGAAAAGGAAACTCCCTTCCATCCTATGTGACAGTGGGAAGTCCTGAAACTTCCACCGCATCCAAGGGAGAACCCATGGACCTCGGCGCAATACGAGCGAGCCTCACAGCCATGGAGAAAGAGTCACGCCGTAAACAAGGATTGTGCCTATATTGTGGCAAAAAAGGCCACTACGTACGTGAATGCCCTGCCAAACCGAAGACGTCACGTTATCGGGCCAACCGGTCGGTAACAGCCGTGGTGGACGTACCGGCGGAAAACTAGAGGACTCCCAGACCAAAGAAGGGGCATCTCGGAGTCACTCATCCATCCCTTCACTTTCCAACTCGGTCACTAAGGGACAACGACACCTGTTTCTCACGGTGCACGTGGGAGTGCATGACCAGTGGATACCCGTTGTGGCCATGGTGGATTCAGGGGCCACTGGCATGTTTATGGACCACAACGAGGCATGCAGGCTAGGGCTAGTGCTTCTTCCCAAAGCTGTACCCGAAGACGTCTATGCTGTAGACGGAAGGCGATTGGTGACGGGGCCCATCGGGCAGCACACGGGGGTCCTTCCGATGAGATGTGGGAGGAACCATTTGGAACAAATCGATTTTAACATCATCCGAGCGCCCCAATATGGCGTCATATTGGGATTGCCGTGGCTACAGAAACACAACCCCTCTGTGGATTGGCCAACACATCGCATCGAACTGACGTCACCGTATTGCATCCTGCATTGTGAAATAAGAACGGAATCCCTTGACGCAAATGAGAGCGGGAGTCAGACGGTGGCTACAGCGGCAGAAAAAGATGTGGCTCTCCCCCAGGCTTATCACAGTTTTGAGGATGTATTTGATGAGGTGAAGGCGGAAGTGCTACCACCACATAGACAGTTTGACTGCCAGATCCACCTGGTGCCAGGGGCCAGCGTTCCCAGCGGCAGGCTGTATGCCCTGACGGAGCCTGAAAACGTGCATCTCCGGGGGTACCTGGATAAACTCCTCAAGCTAGGATTCATCCGCCCGTCCAAGTCTCCGGCCGCCTCGCCACTCTTCTTCATCCCGAAGGCTAATGGGGAGCTGAGAGCCTGTGTGGACTTTAGGGCATTGAATGCGATAACCGTAAAGAATCGGTACCCCTTGCCTCTCATCAGTGTACTTCTGGAACAGGTCAAGAAAGCTCGTATCTACACCAAGTTGGATTTGAAAGGGGCATACCATCTGGTGCGCATGAGGGACGGAGACGAGTGGAAGACCGCCTTTAAGACCAGGTTCGGCCTTTTTGAGTACCTCGTCATGCCGTTCGGTCTGTGCAACGCCCCGGCAGCCTTTCAGTACTTTTTGAATGAGGTATTCAGAGAGGAGTTGGATATCTACGTGGTCGTATATATCGACGACATCCTCATCTATTCGTCCAGTGTGGAGGAGCATGTACACCACGTCAAAGCTGTGCTCCAAAAGCTGAGGGAAAACATGCTGTTTTGTAAACTCAGCAAGTGTGACTTCCACGTCACATCCGTGGAATTCCTCGGAGTGATGCTGAGTCCAGAGGGACAGGAGATGGCAGAACGAAAGATCAAGGCGGTGAAAGAATGGCCGGTGCCCCAAAGCGTGAAGGACGTCCAAAGTTTCATTGGCTTCGCCAACTTTTACAGGCGGTTTATAGATGGATTTTCAGGATTGGTGGCCCCAATCACACAGCTACTGAGGAAGTCCAAGGAGTTTGTCTGGTCCCCTGAAGCGAACAAAGCCTTTGAGGCCCTGAAAAGCGCCTTTGGTAAGGCGCCGGTGTTGGCTCACCCCGATCCGGATCTCCCCTACGTGGTGGAAGCGGACGCATCGGATGTGGCGCTGGGGGCTATCTTGTCCCAACGCAACCACGACACAGGGGTGCTTCATCCCGTTGCGTACATGTCCCGCAAACTCAACGACGCCGAACGCAACTACCATATTGCGGAGAAGGAGCTTCTCGCAATCAAGGACGCCTTCACCGAATGGAGGCATTGGTTGATGGGGGCAAGACATGTGGTATCGGTGTACACGGACCATCGGAACCTACAGTTCATGACGGCCACAAGACACCTTTCTCCCAGACAGCTGCGGTGGATGATCTTCTTTGCGGGGTTCAACTTCCGCATCACATATCGGCCGGGGACGGAAAACCGGAAGGCGGACGCCCTGTCCCGTCAATCTGCAGTTAAGGAACCATTGTCTGCGACCGAGCATTCCATCATTTCCCCGAGGATGGTATTGGGGGTTATCCAACCGGATACTTTCCTGAGGGGAATAAAGAGAGAGATCAGGTCATTCGCATGGCGGAGGTGGCTCCTCAGTCACAGAGAATGGCAGCTGAAGGACGGGATACCCCTGAAGGGCAGGTGCCTATTGATACCCACGCCTAGGCTAAGGAAACAAGCATTCATCTGGTGCCATGAATCTCCATGCGCAGGTCATTTGGGCTTTGAAAAAACGGTGGCTAGCATGGGACGGCATTTCTGGTGGCCAACCATGAGAGTGGATGTCAGGAGGTGGGGACAGGAGTGTCCTACGTGTGCTACCATGAAGGCCGACCATGGCCGAACCCAAGGGCTCTTACATCCACTTCCGACCCCGGATAGACCATGGGATAGCATATCACTGGACTTCGTGGTGGGCCTACCGGTAGACCAGGGGATGACGGCAATACTGGTGGTGGTGGATTACTTGACGAAAATGGGGCACTTCATCCCCTGCAAGAGAGTCCCTACGGCCGGGGAATTGGCGTCACTACTCCTAAAGAATGTGGTACGACTGCATGGATTACCTGGGGTGATCGTGTCGGACCGGGGGTCGCAGTTTACTGCGCAATTCTGGAAGACTTGGTGCACTGCGCTGCATGTTAAGACCGCCCTGTCCACCAGCTACCACCCTCAAACGGACGGCCAAACCGAGCGCCTGAACCAAACACTCAAACAGTATCTGCGATGTTTTGTGGACCAGGGCAGGGAAGAATGGGTCGACTTGCTATGGGTTGCAGAGATAGCCTATAACAACGCCACTCACAGCTCCACACAGTCATCTCCGTTCTATAGCAACTATGGCCAACATCCCAGGTTCTTGCCATTTCTACATCCGTTCAGAGAGGACAGGATTCCCGCCACAGCGGACAGGGTGGCACACATAAAAGACACGTTGATGCGCTCAAGGGCTGTCCTAATAGAGGCCAAGAGAAGATACAAGGCTGCGGCAGACAGGAAGAGAAGGCCCGGGCCACTGTACCGCACTGGAGACTACGTCTGGATATCCACAAGAAACATGAGGTTTCGAAAGAACAGTGTGTTCCATCCCAAGTACATGGGCCCCTATCGAATTACCAAGTGTATGGGTCCCGTGAACGTGAAGGTGTGCTTGCCCCAGTCATTGCGGATACACCCTGTCTTTCATGTATCATTGCTCAAACCAGCACCCTCCAAGCCGTCTGGGACACCTAGGCCGGTATGCGTGGAGTCGGAGGTGGAGTATGAAGTGTCGGGAATACGGGCGTCCAAATGGCGCAGGGGGAAGCTGTGGTACCTGGTTGCGTGGAAAGGCTATGGCCCGGAGGAGCAGTCATGAGAACCGGCTGAAGGGGTTCATGCTCCGCGCTTGGTCTCCTTGTTCCATCGGCGTTTTCCTGCCAGCGCTGGACCCGTGGGGAGCCGCTGAGAGGGAGGATGTACTGTCAAGAATTCCTGTCATGCGAGGGGAGGAAAACGGTAACCAGCGAAAACGGACTACATCTCCCAGGATGCTTAGCGGTTGAGAGGTTATGTAAACAGGAGAGCTGTTACATAACTCAAGGAAAACACGCCCTTATGTAAACAGGAGAGCTGTTACATAACTCAAGGAAAACACGCCCTTATGTAAACAGGAGAGCTGTTACATAACTCAAGGAAAACACGCCCTTATGTAAACAGGAGAGCTGTTACATAACTCAAGGAAAACACGCCCTTATGTAAACAGGAGAGCTGTTACATAACTCAAGGAAAACACGCCCTATAAAGGGAGGAACCGGGAGGTACAACGCTGTCGGATATTGTGTTTACACCGACGTACCTGCTTAGTGAAGAGCAGTGTTCCGGAGTGGTGCTCCAGTAAGGCAAGAACGGAGGTAGGTCGAGTCGTTACTCCCTGGGCCGTGTCTTGCCCCATCGTCACCTGTGAAGGACCCGGAAGCTCTACCGGATAACCATTGAGCTTCGCTTTTTGACTCGGCTGAGTCAAAGCGCAGTGGCGCTTTTGCTGGTTGGAGTCGTAACTCCCAGCCCGACCAGAGATACAGGGACTGCCAGCTGTAACGCACACCAGGAGGTGTTTGCCGCGTTACAGACTCGGAAGTCCACAGGATCGATCGAGCGGCTGCTCTCGGTTCAGTCTTCTTTGCTTGTGATTGGGGTATCGGTGACGCATCACCAGGAGATGACTCCGCGTCCCGGTGCAGTCTGAGGAAGAGGTTGAGCGGCTGCTCCCTTCAGGTAGAGACCCCGGCTGGGTGTTTCCCTGACTCCTTGATTCTCCCCAACACTCTTCGTGCCCCTCGCAGCCTACCGATTGGCATTGTCGGCCATTTCATTTCTGCCCTCTGTTGGCATACGCCGGGATCGGCGTATATGCAGAGGACGGTTAGGACCATCCGTGCTGTGGGCTGGTAATGTACTTAGCCTGGAGAATTCCAGTGACTATAACCTTTGTTTATTCCTTGTATTATTTTTGCCTTCATTAAAATAACTAAACCTTCACAAGTGGTTGCGTTCTCATTATCGTGTCTGTTAAACGATCCTGAGACGTTCAGGGCGTTACACCCGAAGAGCATTTCCCTCTTCATTTTTCCATAGGAACTTTAGACACAGCTACAGCTCAAACCGCTGCACTGTTTTACCCCAAATTTGACAGAAAGCTAGATCTTGATCCAGAAAGAGTGCTTTTTGTGTTTTAGTGAATAGCCATTGTTAGTTCTGGAAAAATTAAGGTTAAAAAAATGTGTCTATATTACACTGTGGAGGATCCTGAGATCTGATTGGCAGCCACCATCTCAACCAGGAAGTCGTGGCAAGCATCTCTGGACTCAAACTCATCCCTGAGCTCTAAATAAGACAAAAAAAGACATAGGGGGCAGGGTAGGGATATCTTTACCCACTAGGCCTGGTGGTGGGGCCACCAGATGGGCCCAGCATGGGTCCAAAAACGATTTCTTTAAATGTTGCCAGAAATTCACAGAGAAGCCCGTTGTACAAAATAAATATATACCACTTAGGGTGGGCCAGGGGCCAGATGGCAGCAGATATATAAGTCAGTGCAAAGGGGGTGCATGCCCCCCCCCTCCAAGCCTCTAAAAGGCTCCGGGGACCCCATCCTTTGGGACAGTAGCTTAAATTAAGTGTAGAAGGTCTGCATTGCCCCCCTCTGAGCTTCTCAGGGGCCCCGGAGACCCCATCATACAGAGCTGAGAAGTTAATAAAGGGGCGGGGACAGTGTGAATCTTCCCCGAGCCTCAAAGGCCCAGGGTACCCTCTCCCATGGGGCAGTAAACTATGAATTGGGGAAAGAGCCACCCCTGGGGCCTGCTCAGGGATATTGTCCCAGGGGACCCCAAGCCCCAGCACTCAATTTTTTCCCTGCATGAGAGTGCTGGCAGGGAAAGATGCTCCCAACCATTAGGAAAACATACCTTTACCCTGCCCACACACTTGGACGGAGAAAATACACTTAATTGCCCCCAATCCCGCAGGGGCAAAAGAAAACTTCTCCCCTGGATGGGTGCAAAGCCAGCTCCTGCTGCACCCATGATGGGGGAGTGGGTGTGCCTCCCCCGCACCACCCAATGAAAAAGCAGCTGTAGCATGACGTGGGTGGGTACTGGGGCATGCCACTTTAAAAAGAAAAACCTGGCTACTGTAGGGAGCCAGGGGATTGTGGGATTGAGGGCCTGTTAGGGGGTAGATGAGTGTTTGAGTGGGTCTGTGAGAGCGTGCGAGAGTCTGAGTGAGTCTGTCTGTGTGTGGGTGCATGAGTGCATGTCTCTCAGTGGGTCTGTGAGTGGATGCGTGAGTGTATGAGTGGGCCTGTCAACAGGTGTGTGGTTAAAAAAAGTAATGGGCACACTGTAGCAAGTCCCCCCTGTGATGGTCCTCCTATCCAGCTTGGCTGCAGTCCACTACCCTTATTATGCCTGTTTCTGCTTGTTTTGCCCATTATTCTGCTTATTTCTGCTCACTCCTGACCTTAATTCTGCCGCTTGCTGCTCGTTTCTGACTTCTTTTATGCCCTTTGCTGCTGGTTTCGGACCTCTATTTTGCCTGTTTCTGCTAATTTCTAATCTTTATTTTGCCTATTTCTGCTCACTCCTAACCTTTATTTTGCCTTTTCTGCTTGTTTCTGACCTCTAGTCTGTCTTTCTGCTCATTTCTGTCCTTTAGTCAGCTTTTTCTGCTCGTTTCTTGCCTTTCTTTTGCTTCTTTCTGCTTGTTGCTAACCTTTAATCTGCCTCTTTCTGACCTTTATTCTCCCTCTTTCTGCTTGTTTCCCACCTTTCTTTTGCCTCTTTTCCCCTGGGACCCCCACTGTCATCAGTGATGTCACTGACCATGTTGTGAGTTATGTAATATGTGAGGTCATAAGCAGTGCATTGCAGGGGCACAAGTTATAGTAAACTCAGGTAACTATAATGCCTGAATTTCTCTGGTTTTGTATGAGTAAAATCTGACCCTAACTATAACGTTTCTGTAACCTTTGGTTTTTTTGGGTGATTTTCTGAGTTTTTTTTAATTTCTATCTGTCAACTATAACATCCTTGTAACCTTAGTTTTTTTCAGTGAATTGCTAAGGTTTTTTTAAATGCTAATACCTATTTATAAAATCCCTTTAACCTTTGTTTTTTTAAGTGAACTTCTAAGGGATTTTAAACTAGCAGTCATATTTGCAGAGAGGTGGAGAAAGCGGGCTGGGCCTCCAACCAGCTCTCAGAAATTCCGCTGTGTAGGATATACAGGAGGTACTAGGAAGGCTTCTTCGCCCCTAAAGTCCCTCTGAAGCCAAGGGGACTTTATCCCCCCAACTAGTAGTGCACCAGGAAGCACGTTTGCAGAGTGGTGGAGAAAGAGGACGTGGCCTCCGACAACTTCTCAGCAATCCTGCTGTGTGGGACCTACTGGAGGTAACAGGAGGGGTGGTTGGCCCTCAAGGACATCCTAGGGGCCAACTACCCCTCGTATTTCCTCCAGTAAGTCCTACAGTACACCGCACACAGCAGGATTGCTGAGATCTGATAACAGGCCACCTCCCTTTTCTCCACCACTCTGCAAACACACCACCTGACACACTACTAGTAGGGGGATGAAGTCCCCTTGGCTATTGAGGGTCCTTGGGGGCCACCTACCCCTCCTGTTACCTCCAGGAAGTCCCACACAGTGGGTTTACTGAGATGGTTTCAGTGACCATGCCCTCTTACTCCACCACTCTGCAAACGCACCTCCTGGCACACTGCTGTTTGGCGGATGAAGTCCACTTTAGTCCTGAGGCCCTCAGGAGGCAAGGGGACCCCATTCCCCCACCAGCAGTGTGACGAGAGGCAAGTTTGCAGAGTGGTGGAGAAAGGGAAGTGGCCTGCGACCACCTCTCAGTAATACCACTGTGTGGTGCTTACTGGAGGTAACAGGTGGGCTAGTTGGCCACTAAGGACCCTCAGCAGCGAAGGGGACTTTATCTCCCAGCCATGAGTGTGCCAGGAGGCACATTTGCAGAGTGGTAGAGAAAGAGGGCAGGGCCTCTGGCGAGTTGAAGGCTTTAGATTTTTTTTCTTGTAAGGAAGTGGGGCTGCATAGCCCCCCTTCCCTTGACCCTTTTGGGCCCCAGGGACCTCATCCCCCGGGGCTTGACCCATTTTTTTTACATTTTGATTAAATAAAGTGGGAGAGGGGCCACGCCGCCCCCCTCCCTGGCCAATTTCGGCTCCGAGGACCCCACCACCCGGGGCCTGGCCATTTCTTATTTTTTTCTTCACAGGAAGGGAGCCCCCTCCCCGGCCATTTTTGGCCCCAGAGACTCCATCCCTCGGGGCATGGCCCCTCGTTGGGGACCGCAGAGGGAGCCTTAAGGCATTTTAATTTACATATAGCCCCAGGGAGGTGTCGGTCCCCAGGGTTGTGGAGAGGCTGCGTGGCCCCCGCAATTCAGTGATTCAGTCCCGGGAGGTGGCAGTCCCCGGGGTCCGCCCATCATTATTATTTATTGTGCCCCTGGCCCACCCGGGGGCGTAATGAAACGAAGCGCGGCAACCCGCGCTTTTTTTGTTTTTTACATTTGTGTTGGGATTCGCGGATCCAACCTGACTCCTGCCAAAGTTTAAAAAAATATATATTTATTTGGCCCTGGGGGTCCCTTTGGGACCACCTGAACAGGCCTAGGGTGTCAGGGTGTTTCTACCCTTCCCTCTTTTCCTTTTTTCACGTTTTTGCTTGTGACTCGGTTCAACCGAGTCACAAGATGGCTGCCAACACTTTCTGGTTTGAAGTGTTGGCAGCCAGTCAGATCTCAGGCATGAGATCGACAGGGGTCGCGAATCCACCATGGCCACAGTTGTATATCTGAGAAACCTTTACATTTCTCAGGGACTACTGAACGGATTTTCACCATTTAACAGAAAGTGCTTTCTGGACCAAGAGCTTCCTTTTTGCCAAATTTGGTGTAATTCCGTTCAGCAGTTTGGGCTGTAGCCGTGTCTAAAGATTCCTATGGAAATTAACATGAAGAAAAAGCATTTCGGGACCCCCCCCCCCCTTTGGCTCAGCCCTTGGTGGATCACCCCGAAATTTTCGAGATGGGCTGAAGTGAGGATCAAATTTGTTTTGAACATTTTGTGACGATTCGTCAAACGATGCCAAAGTTATTGGTAAACCAAAAAAAACATATTTTTAATTGATATCAGGTCTTAACTATAACTACCTCATGGCAACCGCCAGTAGGTAATATATAGTGCACATTTAAGGCTGTTTTGTCACTATTAGGGCTGTATTAGCATGAGATATGTATTTTGTGATTTGCAATTATCTTACTCCTATGAGAGTGTGTTTTGAATTAGGCTTTCCATCTGTAAAATCCCTCCCATTTAGTAGGACTTATTCCCCTTATTATCATCACTCACCCTTGTCCCTTTGACATTTGCTACTAAAATGTATAGCTATGAGTGTGGAGATCTCCGCCACCAAGTGGGGATCCCTACACAGAGGCAGTAGTGGAGATCTCTGGCCATAGGTTTGAGAATTGCATTTCTAATTCATCAAGTAATAATACTTTAAATGCTCCAAAAAGCCTTTTGTGAATCGGGCCCACAGTGTGGAAAACTGCCTGCACTGGTGTATTTTCAGTCTTTGTAAGTAAGCTTTCAGATTGCAAATTTCAACATATCCTGAGACTGAGATTCAGGATGTGAAATTTGTGGAATACTTCCTCTTTCTGGTCTCCCATTGGACTCTGGACCTAGAAGTTGTATATTTCTCTGTGCACAATTTGCAGCAGAAATACGCGTTTCTTTAGCACACAAATTCATGTTACTGTGCTTTATGGTCATTTTAGTTTATATAATAAATGTGGCAAGAGGTTTATCCTACAGACAACTGACTTCTGCCCTGAGTGATAAGGTGTCTTCTTACAGACTGTCTTCATTCTTGATGCTTTATTATATTTTGAGGTATGTTGGTCTTTTCTGTACTCTTAAATATATCAAATACTACTTCCATGTGGATTTTATGTATCACCTGCTACTGCAGAGTTTCCAGTTTATACCAACATAAATATGTGTTGCTACTGCCTAAAATAATGGTGCATCTATTGTTGAACTTGGAGGTATGAAAAGATCAATGTGCCCACCTTGGGTATAAGCATGTGACCTGCTGGTCTCAAACATATGTTATCAGCACGGTGAAGTATTCTCAGGTTTGCTTTTACTGTTGTAGTGATTCCTTAACATAATTTAGTAGCTGTTAATGATGCTGTAAAGCAGCAATTCATGTTTTAAATGCCATGCTTTATTAATGCCGGAGAGTCTAACTATTCTGATAAAAACCTGTTGAATAACTCAAAGGGTAATCCATTGCCAGGGCAGCACTTTATGAAACTGAAAATGTTCTTGGCCCACCAAGAACTCTCTAGTAATGGCATCTGAAGGAAATGGCAACCTGCCCACCTCCATGCATTTCGAGGTGGTTGGGGAGTAAATACAGCTAATATTTTATTCTGTTATGCTTTTTGTACTGCCAGATAGCTCTCCAGGTCTGGCATCTCAAACTCAGTGTGTGCTCTGAAAAGCTGCTGATATAGGATCTCCAGCGCTTTCATTTGTCTCATGCTAGAAATTATACTGGCTTCTGTAAGCGGAGATGCTTGGAAGCAGCAGGACCATGTTTAGCGGTAATCCTGAATGGTGCGCTGCCACAGAGAAATCATTGAGAAGAGTGGAGTGTAAAAAGAGCACAGCACCCTATGCAGCTCAAACTGCACAAGCCTTGAAGTGACCACATTGTATATTAAGAGAAATTGATAGACTAAAGCAAGTGGGTTGATGATCATCAAGGGAACTGCGTAAATAGCTTGTGGCTATGTATGGATGTATTATTTGCATGTGTGGCAGCACAGGTGTTGCTGGCTGTAGCCCGATGGCATTTCCATTATGATTGGTAGGTAGGAGTTTATGGTCTGCTAAAAACTTGACTGTGTATAGAACAGGCTTTGAGAACTGACTTGGAAGTATGGCCCTGTTGTGTGCAGTGCAATGTGTAGCCATCACGGTCTTAGGAATGAGATGTGGGTGATTTTCACCGTGATTAAGTGATGACTAGTTGCATGGACAGATGATTTTATTATGGTAGTTGGCCTTGCGTTTGATGATTGCCTGTTGTGGCAATGAGTTTGGTTGAGGGCTAAGGGAGTGTAGCTCTTAAAGGGCGGTTTCCCTCACCCACCCAAATCTGGCATGCTTCCATAGGGTAACCTCCTCATTGTGAACCTAGTCATAATGCAGGCTACAAACCCCTCTCTGAGAGGGAGGGGCACAGGGATGTTGTCGTTGGTAAAGATAGGTATACTAAATACCTTAGGTGAGTAGGGTGTGATGAGGGGTGCAAAAACAAGAATGGGTGTGAAGTAAAACTAGTTCCAAGGTACACAACAGACTTTAATAGGGTGTCCCTAGACCAGGATTAATAGCAGGCTATAACAGGAGGGGATCAAATCTGTCAGAGTGCAGAGTATGTCATAAAGCACTCAACCACACTGTGAAGACCCAGGGCTCCTTTTGTGGTTTTGATTTCGAAGTTGGGGAGTCAACCTCTCCAGGTCTATAAATCTCGTCGGCCCGCTTTTGTGTTTTGCAATGGGCTTGGTGCCTGCATCTGTGGTGTATTCTGATATTCATGTGCACAAATCAATAAACATGAGAGGGCAGCAGCGATGACTGGATTGTTGGCATTGAAATTCATAAACTTCTATTCACATTCATTAACCTAGAGGTTTAATAAAAAGGGTGCTGTTATGCAATTCTAGTTATCACCCACAGTGACAGATTATGATATATAGAGTAACAGTCTTAAATTTCATAAGACAAGGATCGAGTATGTTGACCTAAATGTACAACAGGAAGATATAGTGGAACATGTTTTAAGGGCTAAGGCATTGCCAGGCTAGGGCCCAGATTGGATTCTTGTGGCAGCATGCCAAGCAGCTCTGGATATCTGGGTGTTGGGTTTAGAGGTGATTGGAGCTTCAACGCATTATATGGAATGTGGAAGGCATCGGTTCCGTGGATTGTGATGGGTGACAGTAGCTTTCAAGTGATGGTGCCAGCAGTCACTTACCTGATGTACTTCTGTGCCATTAAAGAGTTGTACTCCACCAACTGGTTTGTCAATTATTAATGTGTCGGGCTGGTTTCTTTTGAATCTATAAATAACACTTGCAGCACAAGTGACGGGCCCCCTGAAATGCGAGACCTCAGGCACCATGAATCCCAATACCGTTTGCTAATTCATTATGTTAAAGAAAAATAATGATATTGTGGGAGCATTAGGTGTGCGAGTTATGGTTTGTTTCCTAGCCATAACTTGTGAATTTCAATATTTTTTTGTTTTTCATTTTTAACCATAAATGCACTTTAATTGCAGCTTGTCTAGGGGAATTTCGGAGTTTTTTTTTTTAAATGCATTCAGGTGCTTTAACCAAAACTAACCAGTCTCTCCTCTAAATGTGGTGATAACAGCCTATCCCCAATGTGCATATTTAATTTACTTATAAGCCACAGTAAGGTGGCACTGCCTGGGGCCTGTAAATTAAATTATACCGTTGAGTCTGCAGCTCTGACTGTGCCACCCACTTAAGTAGCCTTTGAAACATATCCCAGGTCTGTCATTGCAGAGCCTTGTGTGTGCAGCATGAAACTGCTGTTTTGACCTGGCATTAGAAACCGTTTGCCAGGTGCAAATCTTTCTTCAAAAAAAAAAAGTCACCTATAGGGAAGGCCCTGGACAGCCGAGAGGGCAGGGTGCAATGTATTTAAAAACTAGTACATGTACTTTTAAGTTTTGCATGTCCTGATAGTAAACTTTTATATTTGTTTTTCGCTACTGCAAGACCTATCTCACCCATAGGATAACATTGGAGATGCCCTTATTATATTTTATAAGTGTAATTTCCAAATGGGAAGAGATAACCGGTTTATGTTTGGTATCTCTGGAATCCTAACTTATGGTGAAGTCCGCTTTAAATTGCAAATCTGAAAATTGTCACTTTTAGAAAGTTAGACTCACAGATGATGGACGGGATGCAGAGCAAATCAAACATTCACCCCCAGTCAATAGATCTGGATTAAATCCATTGTTCTATTGCTCACTATGCCACCCCAGTTTAGACCCAGCCATATGCAAATCAGACTTGACCGTGTGCCTCATGGGAACAGTCCAGCCCGAACTGCCAAGACAGGTCCTCCCTGGACCAGAAACAAGCCTTTGGGACCAGTTTCAGGGCATCACCCCTCATTAGCCAGGCTAGCTTGAATCCTGTGACACAGTGAGCCTAGGTCCCACGTCTGGGCATACCCGGCACATTTAGGGCAAGAAAGCAAAAGACACACAGATGAAGGACGGAATGCAGAGCAAATCAAACATTCACCCTCAGTCAATAGATCTGGGTTGAATCCACCGTTCTTTGCTCACCATGCCACCCCAGTTTAGACCCAGCCATATGCAAACCAGTCGTCGCCCTGTGCCTCGTCCAGCCCGAACTGCCACATTCCTAAAACCCATCAAGAAACCAATCAGGAACTTAACTTTCTCGTGGTTCAAAGATCTGAACATGAGGGAGAAAGAGGGGGAACTTTCTGAGGGATTTGTTTGGCTTCATCTGGTTTTCTCTACCTAACATTGCAAAGGGGCACATAGCCACTTCAAATGAAAGTTCAGAGAAAGTTCCTAAAAGAGTCAGTGACCCAACGGAAAGAAAAGAAGGCAACAAGATGGAAAGGTGGAAGAAGGGATTGGTGGAAGAAGGATTTCGCACTGTTTACAGGAGACACACACACTGACTGGTTTAGCAAATGTTTTATATTACGTGCTGTCTCTGGTAAAACAACAAAACAAAATCAGGCCTATTCACCTAGGCATTTTGGAGTACATGAAATAGTACCTCTGTAATTTTCCGTTTACATAACTTTGTAACTTAGCCCAAAATCTTATAAAATGGGAATAATAGTAATATTAATAGTAATAGTAATAGTAATAGTAATATTCAGGGGATATTCATATACAGGTAGTACTTATAGAATGGGGTTGTGCCCTCTTTTACCAATAGGGTGTTCAATGTTTGGCGGCCCATTCACAAAGGCATGTAAGAGTGAGTAAAAGAGTACTCCTGCAGTCCTGTACTCATCAGTACTTTTGTGAAACCCTCCTATAATACTTCGCTGTATATACGTTTATGAATGCCACCAGCTCAGCTTGCATATGAGTACTAGAGGTTGTGTTGCCTTTACAGCAAAGACCAGTATACCAGCACTCCTACCTGAATGGGTGATAGATACTCTCACTGTGCAAAATGATCCCAAAAAACTGAAAATAAGTTTTGTAATGAAACAGTGACGGGTGGAACTCTTACCGACATTAAAATGGCACAGAAGGAGCATGATTAACATTGGTGCACGTATTTGCATCACTGGCAGAACTGTTATCTATACTAGTCCAGCTTTCGGGCTGTGAGATTTTTCTGCAAAGATCAGTGATGCTTTTTACCCCAGAACATTCGATAATTGTGCATATGCAAGTGAAAAATGTCTGGATTCTGCGTTGTCTCGTGCAAGCGCACCTCCAGACAAGATATGCAATCCTCCTGTTGCAAATTCCCAAGGGCCATTCCATCTCCTCTGCTAGGAGATCGTTACATTGGCTCCCGGTCCAACAGAGAGTTGAGTTTAAGGCATTATGCCTTGTCCATAAGGCACATTATGGGGGTGGTTCTATCTACTGCCATAACCTTTTCAAGCCTTATGTTCCACGTCGTGATCTACGTTCTGCCAATCTTGGCCTTATGTGCATCACCAGACATAGACGCGCCAGATGGGGTGGTCGCACATTTTCCATCTGTGCCTCGCAATTATGGGACAGGCTTCCAGCCTCTCTTCACTGGAGCCAGATCTTCTTTCCTTTAGGAAAGCGTTGACGTCCAGGCTGTTTAATGTCCTCTAGGTTTCTCAGTCCGTTCTGCCTTTTTCACCTTCTCACACCTCAGCGCCAAGACGCCGCTGGCATTAGAGCGCTATATAAGCCTTTTTATACTTTTTTTTTATACTTATAAAAAAAGGCAGACAAATATAATGGCTGTCAAAAAGTAACTGACACATACACAGAACAAAGTGCAAGTAAAAATGGAAACTCGTTTGTCAAGTGTCTAACTGCTAGCATGTGATTGCAGGGGAAATGTACCCTTTGAACTTTCTAATTACTGGAAGGCTTGACATTACTTCCAGTACAAAATAAAAACAGCTTAACTCTGTGACTGCAGTACATCTTCGGTTCACTGCCGATAATTACAGCTGTAATACTGTTACTGTAGCTAACGGGTCCCAGGGCTCGGCAGACTAAACACATGGAGCTATTTGTCCTCCTGACTGCAGCCTTCTAATGGCGTCCCAGGCTCCAGCACCGGGGCCTAATCTTCACTTGCAAGCGCTTCAAGCTTTCCTGAGCCGGAGTCAGAGGAGCATGGGTCCACCCCGGCTGGGGAGTGGGTAATTGCATGAGAATATTATTTAGAGCTGGAACTGATATATATCTTGTGCCTCGGAATCCGCTGTGTACAAGGACTTTAAAGGCTGCTCCGTCCCCTCGAGCGTTGCAGATTTCCCAGGTTCTAAACTCGTATACCCCACCGAGTTCTGCACACTTTAGATTTCACTAAGCAATAGGCGATGTTTTTTATTCATCCCCCGAAAGAAAACGAATTTAGGAAATACAAATGACTTGGAAATCAGATTTGCACATTAACAATTACAAAAAAATGTTCTATGCAAACACATGTTGTAATGATGTTTCTATTTTTAGAATGTATGTGCCATAATTGCAGTTTTGTACATCTTTTGGGTCATATCTTAATGCTGTGCGATACGTTTGATTTAAATCTCGTGCTCGGTTATAGATCTACCCATGCAACTCGACACACATTTTGATCCCTAAAGTATTAATTTGATATTGTACATGAAGCTGTAAAGTGAAATAGAATTGTTCTGAAGCTACATCATTAAACAAGTGTTGGTAAAGCCAATAGGCCTGATGCTGTTCACCAGCTTTTTGGAAATTCTTGTTTTGACGTTGTTTTTACGAATGTTTATTGTTCAGGGCGTTGCCGGTTGTTTGTCAAAGTACAAAACACGTTGGCTAAAGGCAAACATTATTTTTTGATCTAAAAAAAAAGGCAGCATGCCATCACTCATAGTGAAGTTAGCCAGTGTCTGAAGTGGCCCGATGCATTGCTGCTTGATGCATGCTTGAGTGGGAATGACAGAGCCACACACAAATAGATGAAGTGTGGCTGAAAACCTCTATAAGTAACTGCCAGGAACATCATGTTAGTAGTCAAAAGGTCTTGGCTAACACAAACCTAAAACAGCCAGTTGTTCTCTAATTAGCAGCCAGCCTCTTGCCTTTGAGAAGGAAGGAAGGAAAGTAAAAAAAGGCAAAATAGGCTGCAAGACAAGAAAGAAGGAAAGCAAGATAGCATGAAAAAGGATGGAAAGATGCAAAGAAGAAGGGAAAGGAAAGAAGGGAATGCAGAATGGAAGGAAGGAAGAGGGGAAAAATAATGAAACAAAGGAAATTAATGAGAAAAAAGGAAAGAATATAGAAAGGAAGTAAGAAAACAAAAGAAACAAAGAAGGGACAAAAGAAAAATGGAAAGGATAGACAGAAAAGGACAAAAGGAAATAAAGTGAGATTGAAAGGAAGGATAAATGAAAAGAGAAGAAAGAAGAAAAGAAAAAAGGAAAGGGAAAAACAAAGAAAGGATCACGAAGGAAAGAAAGGAGGGAAGAAAAATAAGAGAAAGTAAAAAAGTAAGGTAGGGAAGATAGGGAAAAAAAGGAAGCAGAAGAGAAATGAAAGACAGCAAGTAAGATGGAAAGAAAGCAAGTAAGATGGAAAGAATAGAACAAAGTATGGAAAGGCAAAAGGAAGGAAAGAAAGAAAGGACAGGAGGAAGGAATAAAGGAAGACTAGAAGGAAAGAAAGATGAAAGATGGAGATAGAAGAGAAAATAAAATCCTTGCCTTGTGGAAAAGTACCTGATGAGGACAGTTTTCTGAGTTACTTCTACAAATTTACATCCAAATTTACTGTCCCTCTTCTAGCACAGTCCTTCAAAATAGCTTCATATGAAGGCAAACCCCACCCTAAATTTAACAAGACAAACGTAGTGCTACTCCCAAAACAGAATCCAATAAATTTATGAAACTACAGATCTATCTCACTCTTAAATTGGGATTTCAAAATTCTTGAGAAACTGCTCGTTTACCAGTTGGAGAGGGATCCCTGGTCTAATACACAAAAACTAGATATACTTCATGCCAGGTAGAGCGTCACAAAAGTTACTTCATCATTTGTGGGAGCCCTATTGCTGATGAGAAGGTGGCCCTCCCTCTCAATGAATAAAATCCCTTTGATTGGGTGGGGTGGGGTTACCTGTTTGGAATGATGTCCCAAATGGGCTTCTTTATTTATGAAGATGATTCAGGCTCTTTACTTGAGCCTACCGGCATGGGCTCGGTAAACATTCCATTCCTTTTCTCACAAATTAAAATACTGAAGAATTCCCATCAGTGGCAACATAAAGCATATGGTTCATGACAATATTTCACCCTTAACTGATCAGATGCAGTGGGATTTCCACACATGGAAGAGTCTCCAGGTATCACTCTGGAACATGGCTCAAATGATCAAAATGACAGTAACGCCACGTATGAATTATGTGTATGCTCCCTCTGTGCACACCACGAAACAGCCTCATCAAGGCATAAATGTAGGGCAAAGTCAGACCCGGGATTGCAATACCAAATGCAGACACCGACTCAAGTGGCTTAAGGCTTCCAAAGTCCGGGCGATACTACCTAGCTCACCAGCTGTCCCAACTCACATATCACTTTCTGGAAGAACTGGGGGTTCTGGAATGGGTCATTATAGAACAAAATAATGCCAAAGGCCCGTTGGTCATATACCAGACATTCATGTCATCAAGGACCCTTACAACTTGATCATAAAACGTCTGATCCACTTGTGGAAAGTATAACTTAACAGTTTTAAAGAGAATCCTCTTTTCCATCTTAATGCACCTGTTTCGAACAACTCAGCATTAAGGATTGGTAATTCCACGTTTTTTTGGGTAACATAGGCTTCTAAAGGCATCCAGACGATCCACCAAATCTTTCACTATGGACAGTTTAAAAGTGTCTCTGACTTCCAGGTGGAATTCTGCCTTCCTGATAACCAAGACTTGAAGTACATGCCATTGTATAGCTGTCATGCTGCCTCCGTCCTCCATTCTTCATGATTGTTTAGTGATAAACCTTCAAAAAATTTATATCTGGCATTTACACAGTGATTGTCACAGAACTGGATACCCTAAGTGGGCCAAGACATTCTTACAAATGGTGTGGTCCAGGAAATGCCAGAAGGCTTATGAAGCCTGGGACTGAGCCGAATTGTTGTCCCTTCATGACAAGTCTTTGGGAGGCATGCCTAAAGTTTAGCTATTTCAAAATACAGTATGACTTGTAGAGGTACTCATATAAAGTGTATCAAGACAACATCACTACTCATTCCAATATTTGGAGCTGAGGACAACCTGGAGTGAATACACTTCACATCCACTATAGTGTCCTGGTAGTGTAGATTTCTGAAAGGCGGTATGGAGCACTCTTCAAAGTGCCCAGAATTTATAGTTTTGCCCTCTCTTGAACAGCCACTGTTGCATGATACTGAATCTATCAGAGGTCTCAGATCTCCTGGTCGCAGATGCTCCCATCCTTAAATGAAATTGTTTAAATTGCATTTATGTAGCGCTTACTACCACTGATGAGGTGTCCAAGTGCTTTACGGGGGGTAGCAGGCTTCCCGGAGGCCTAAATCAATTAGTTTTTGGGGTTAGTTTTGCATGCACATTCCATACATTTAAACCAGTTTTTTTGTGGTACATTTTTGACAAAGGTGTGGTCATTAGAGGGAGCTATGTGAGAAGTAATTGCTTGCTGGAATTAATAAGATGGTATGATTTCCAAAAGAGCTAAAGATGGATAGGCATGATATTTAGAGAACCTGTATACAAGAGAGGCAGGCAGAAGGAAGAAGGGAAACAGTGGTTCACTTAAAAAAAATCATTTGCAATACAATAGGTCTCACATTATTGAAAGTTTGAGCTATTGGCATTGCATTATTATTTGCAGTGACAATAGCTCAAACTTTCAGTAATGCAAGACCATTGCATTGCAAATGGTCATTTTTAAAGCGATCCTAAGTATCTAGAAATCTATTAGCGAAAGGATTTTTAGCCACAATTGTGAATGCTGCAGATGAGGTAGTAGAAATTAATCCTAAAACAGGCGTGTCCACATCTGGTGAAGTTTTTTTTCTGACTGCCAGGGAGGTGTCACTGCAAGGAACAATTTGGCAAAACGACAGATTTACTTCCCTGTCAAAAAGTTGTAAAGTCGGTTGTGAGAAATGGGGGTCTCTAGTTGGCAGAGGTAGGCATCTTTGTCCAAATAGGGACCCTTGCTTCTAGTCAGGGTAAAAACCACATTTGATAATCCATATTTGTAAAGCGCGAACAATCACCCGTAAGGGTCTCTAGGCGCTGGGGGCCGTCGGGAAGATTAAGCAAGCTTATTAAGCAGGCTAATCTGCCGCCGGCGCTGGGGATCGAACCGTGATCCCCAGATTCCGGAGTCAGTCGTCCTGGCCTCGGCGCCACACCTCTTCCAGGGTAACACACATTTTAGATAACACCTGCTCACCCCCTGGGTAGCTCGGCACGAGCAGGCAGACTTATTCCAAAGGCAATGTGTACAGTGTTTGTACTCAAAACACACAGTAATACAGTGATAACACCACAAATGGACACCACACCAGTTTAGAAAAATAAAATCTCTTTATCTAAACTCATGACAAAAAAAAAATCCAACATACATGTCATAAGATTATAACTTTTAAAGGTTTCAAACAACTTAGTCCATAGAAAACTATGGATGCGTAATTTCTCTCAAAGTACCTATAGTTGCGACAAAATTCACAAGGCCAAACAGCCACAGAGATGGGAAGAGTTGAAAAACAAAGAGATGCGTCAGTTCCTGAGACCCTGGGGAGGCGATGCAACAGTTCTTCTGCATGCAGGAGAAGTGATTTAGCGAATCCGGTCTGTAAGGGGAAGTGATGCGTCGATTCCGATACGGTTCTGGTCCGCAGGTGATGCGTCGGGAAAACTTGCCGCACAGGTATGATGCGTTGAAATCCGTGATGCGGTGGCAAACGATGCAGCGGCGTTGAACGGCGCTGCATTGGTTTCTTCAAACGCGATCCCTCAATGCGTTGGTCCTTGCAGCGGCAACAGGCGCTGTGTTGGTTTGGGCAGCGGCACGGCGATGCATGGATATTCATATCACACATCGGTGCTGCGTCTGGAAAACAGCCGCAAGAAGAGCGATGTGTCGATATTCTTGTAGTTGCGTTGCTTTTACAGCTCCGAACAGCAGGAACAACCTCCATAGGCCCAACACAGTCACAGGCACCTCTTGGCAGGTCAGAACACTAAGCAAGGAAGTTCAGGGGAGCTGGGGGGAGCTGGGGGTGAAGTCTTTGTATTCCTGAGACTTCAGAAGAGGAGGCAAACTCTACTTCAAGCCCTTGTAGATCTTCCTCATGCAGGAGGACACAGCACAGAGCAAAGTCCTTCTACTTTCCTAGGCAGAAACAGCTACTGCAGGCCAACCCCAGACAGCACACATCAAAGGGGCAGTACTTCTCAGTTTCTCCAGCTTTTCTCCTTGGCAAAGGTTCCTCTGGATTCCAGAAGTAGTCTAAAGTTCTGGGGTTTTAGGTCTAATACTTATACCTTAAAATGTCTGTTATCTTTGTGCAAGGGTTTCTGAGCCCAGTCCAAACCAGTTCTGTCCTCACTGGTGCAGTATGACCACAGGGGGGTGGAGACAGCATTGTGAAAGGGAGAGAGGCCCTATTCAGGTGCAAGGAAAATCTCCTCCCACCACTCTAAATGCAGACCAGGCCTATTCAGGTGCTACTGAAAACTCCTTCCACTACTCTGAATACAGCCCAGGTCTATGCAGCCCAGCCCTGACTCATTCAGGAAAGGCAAGACACACATCAACCCCCCAACCCCACGGTGGCTGTCTGAGAGAATGCACATCTCCAGCCTGTCGCTCCAAAACCAGACAGTCAATACACAAACGGGCAGAGGCACACAGAATGGTTAAACAAGAAAAGGCCTACTTTCTAATAGTGGCATTTTCAAACACCCAATTTAAACACCATCTTTACTAAAAGATGTGTTATTAAATTCAGAGAGCCTCAACTTTATTTATCTATCTTGTACCAATGGGAATTTATGCTTGTAAGATGTTTCAAAGCATTTTCCATGCTATCCTATAGGCAAGATAGCCTTTCAATAGTGAAAAATAGTGAAAAATGAAATTGGCAGTATTTCACAATCGGCACATGCCACACACAACAGTACATGTCCTACCTTTCACACACACTGCACCCTGTCCAGGGTAGTACCTTTGGCTTACCATAGAGGTGCCTTACACGTAAGACAAGGGAAGGTTAGGGCCTGCCAAATGGGTGTACTTGCCAAGTCGACATGGCAGTTAGCAAACTGCGCACAGACACTGCAGTGGCAGGTCTGAGTTATCTTTTCAGAGCTACTCAGGTGGTTGGCACAATCAGTGCTGCAGGCCCACTAGTAACATTTGATTTACTGGCCCTGGCACACTTAGTGCACTTTACTAGGGGATTACCAGTGAATCAAATATGCCAATCGTGGATAACCAATTAAGATAGCAATTTACATAGATAGCATATTCACATTAGTACTGAATAGCAATGGTAAAGTACCCAGAGTCCTATAGCCTACAAACACAGGTCAGGAAAAAATAGGAGCAAGAAGCAAAAAGTTTGCGGATAACCTTGAAAAAATGGCCAAGTTCCACAGCTGTAATTTGAGGATGCCGGCAGTAGCACTCTGACTTGGCACTCAGCTGGAGAGGATTGTGTTTTCAAAAATGACAACTATAAAAAAAAAAGTGCCGGGTTCTAGGCGTGATAAACATTATTTATTTTCTTTGAGGGGCGTTTGGGTGCTGTATAAATGAGGGGCAACTAGACAACATATACTTAATACCATCCCCTCATGGAGTGCTTCAGGGCACTGTTCAAAACAAGATCTACACCTCATCTTCAGGAAGAAAAGGGTCAGTTTCATGCTGGTTCAAAGCATTCTGGGGACAGTTCTAGATGAACTAATGTAACAAGGATTAACACCCCATGCCGTGCCAGTTTATATTTCCCAGGGCTCATACGCGATTGCTAGCGAACCAAATGCCTTGGTTTTTTGCACACACACTCGTGTGACTGGTGTCTCATCTTGTTCCAATTCATGAGCTTCTGTATCGTGGAAAAAAAATGAGAGCCTAAAATGTAGCTTCTAAATTACAAGTGGTGACAAGTGGTACATATGTTATGCTGGACTCTGCTCCATCGCAATCTGGGCTGCTTTAATGTGCAGGAGGCGTCTTGAGAGAGTGGCCCCGCTAGGAGGGGAGGGATGGAGATTTCAATCTTCCAGGGACTTTCTCAGGCAGGCTTCCCTCCCCCTTTACCATTTTAAGAATCCCACAGTGAAAAATGTGTTAAATATAGCGCGGCCATATTGAAGCTGTGTTCACGGCACAGGACTAATTCAGTGGAACAAAAAAGAGTGCACCAAACAATCAAAAATTACATCAGCTTGCAAGGGGGCATGTAAAAGAGGCAGTTGCCACAAAGTGAAAAACACAACCAAAGGCTGGCCACAGAGTAGCGCTTTACCAACGAGAGGAAAGGAATTCAGAAAGGCACAAGAAGGAACAATTGGAAAGTGGTGGGCGTGGCCTAAGCACACTGACCAGATACAGCATTCCTCGCAGAGCAGTACATGTGCGCTTCTAGCATCGACCTAAAAAGGGTATGGATGTAAGAAACACTAACAAAAGTTTAATAGAATGTCAATTCTTAATGCAGGATTTTAGGGACTATGGCAGCTGGAGATTGTTTGCATGCAATTTGTGGATGTTAACCAGTTGGCCACACCAAAAATGTGTATTCTTCTAAAATGGAAATTAAGCAGTTGACATCTAATAGCAGACTGTTATGAAGCAACCTCTTGACAGCTTTTGAAAAATCAGTCTATAAGGTGAATGATCATATGTTGGAATATCACTCTATTTGGAGCCCTTTTTTTGAGAACTTAGCTGGCAATTCTTGTTGAAAATGTGAATTCTTTGATGTTGCTATAAACAGGACCCAGTCCACAATCATCCTATGTTTAAAATGGGCTATGCCCTAAGGCACCTGCCACCTCTGAGGAGCATGATATTGTTGATAATGCCCTCTTTAGTCATACTAAGGTTAACTGCGTTCACAACAGTAGGGACCTGGATATGGGATGTATCTCTGTTTTCACTGTTCTTTTAGTGAGAGTCTGCTTCTTTTGTACATTTCTTTCTCCTCTGAAACCGCTGCAAAGAAACTTCTTTCCTTACCATCTCTGAAGAGCCAGTTATATGATTGTCATCATTCAATCATTCAAAAAAGACTTTATTTCGGTCAAAATGGCCTAAAAAGTGCAACAACAGCAAACATTTACGTCTGAAATTACATCATGCTGTCAGTCATGATTAAAAAAAATAATAAAAACAATGGTAATTGTACTCACATTTTCATATTAGAGTACATTGGATTTTTGAGATATAAGAATAGGCAAAGCTTACACAATTAATTTCGAAAAGTGCGTGGTGCAATAAATACATAAATTAGCTAAAAAAAAGTGTAGAAAAAAAGCAAAAGCTCTTGAATTTAAAACTATACATGATATACTAAATAATTAGGGAGTTTTACTATACTATCACAATTGCCACACCACAGGGCAGGGCAATCGATGCAACATTTTAAAATCTCAGGTAAACCCTTCTAGTGCACCACATTGAAAACAGGAAACCTGCGACCGAATATACTATTGGGATGCTAGAATCAGATTTCAATATCCTGAAAACTTCGAGACAGCGCCTGTTGCTAAGATTCCTACAAATCTGGACCAACTAACGTCGCCTTGCCTTCTGATAGCCTGGACAGCTAAAAAAAACATTGAGCTCAGTTTCCTCAGGGTGGTCACATGCCAGGCACTGAATCATTTGTTGGTCTCTCCACTTAGATGTAAAGCAGCGAAGTGGAAGCACCCCATATCTGTATTGTAAATAGAGCTTTCTAGCCGCTGATGGAGTTATGAGCTCTATTGCCGGCTCAAAGCAAGGAAAATCTTTTATTTCTAGAAAACCACTGGTGAGTTTCCCAGTTCTGGAAAAGGTATGAAGTTGAGTCAGTCTGTACTCTTTATAACATACCTTCATGTAATCCTTAGATGTTAGCAAACAGGCTGACTCAGGTTCAGACCGACAATCCCCTAAACCCATGCTAATTAGCAGAGATTTAATGTGGTCAAACTACGGTATCTTTGCAGCACCCCGTGCCCTCAATACCTCTAGTAATTCCTCCCTGTAGGGTATGAGTTCGGGGGTGGTCCACAGGCGACGCCAGTACATTATAGGTTTAAGACTCGCTACTTCAGCTATTGGAATTGTACCCATATCAAGACGTAGCGGGACCAACGGGGTGCTACGTGGTAGTCTAAATAACTGTCTTAAGTATTGGTTCTCCACCTGTGTTAGTTTCTTCAAGTTTAGGTGGCCCCATAGCTCTGCGCCATATAGAGCCCCGCCTCCCGCCTGAGCCCTATAGATTTTTATTGCTGGGCTGACAATTCTTTTGCTAGATTTATTAAAGACCTTAATGATGCCACCTGAAGATTGTGCTAATTTTAGCGTAGATTTTGTGATGTGCGCCCCCCATTCCATAGACTCTGAGATTGTAATGCCTAAATAAACGAAGGATGACACTCTCTCAAGGGGTTTACCATTTAAAGACGGGTTAGGGCGTGTACTTTTTGGGCAATTGAATGCCATAAATTTGGTTTTCTGTAGGGTTATTTTTAGGCCTCTATCTCTACAGAACATCTCAAATTTATCCAAAACCCTTTGCATCCCCATAGGCGATTTAGCTACCAGTAGGGTGTCGTCGGCAAACATCATTGCCGAGATTCTGCGGGAGGCTAACTTGGGGGCATCAAGGTCTTTTTCTGCAAGCAAGACGTCAATCAGGCCATTAATATAGAGGCTAAATAAGGTTGGCGCAAGCACACACCCCTGGCGTACGCCACGGTTAATGGGTATAGGGGCTGTGAGATTACCGTCCTTACCATACCTAATTTGCGTATAATTGCATTCATGTAAACGTTTAAAAAGTCAGATTAAATATTCGGGGACCCCCATCTCACCCAAAACTAACCATAATTTCTCCCTAGGTACTAAATCAAATGCAGATCTCAAATCTACAAAGATTAAGAAGAGACTACCCCCCTGCACGCTTACAGTCTTCCAGTACAGCAAATGTAGTCTTAGTACTTGGTCCAGGGTCGACAACTTTTTCCTGAACCCGGCCTGCAGGGCGGACAGGACCTTCCTCTCTTCCATCCACGACTGCAATCTAAGGAGTAAGACTCGCGCAAAAAGTTTCTGAGAAATGTCTATTAAACTTATGGGTCTGTAGTTAGTTTGGAGGAGTGGGGAGCCCTTTTTAAAAATCGGAATTATTTCCGCACCAAGCCAGCTTGGAGGAATCTTCATACCTTGCATAATTGAATTAAAAAGCAACCAAAGATATGGAGCCCAAATAGCGGGTTCACTCTTAGAGGTCTCCAGGTATCTTGTCCAGACCTGGGGCTTTGCCCGGAGCTATTCTTGCTAGTGCGACCTTTATTTCTTTTATGCTGTTACTCAGGCCCACATCTCCATCAGTCAAGGGGATTGAATCCCAATTAACTGCAGGACAAACTGATGGGTCACAGCCATAAACAAAATCATCACCGGGCAATCGCTCCTTAGCATACAGGGTTTCGAAGTGCTCCCGCCAAACCTGTTCGTCTAGGTTTGGTTCAATCGCACTTCGAGGGGTGGTTGTACCAGAATTAGCAAGTCCCCAAAATGTCCTCATGTCTCTATCCCCTAAAGCAGTTTTCATTGTGGCTCAATTTTCTTCTTCCCACCTTTGCTTAGCTTCTTGTGTAACTGCTTTATAGTTTGCTCTTGCCGACCGTATTGAGAGGCTATCTTTGGCTTTGATGGATGTTACTAGTGCCTTTTTAGCCTTACAGCAAGAAGTATTATACCAAGGGTGGGAGGGCAACTTGTCCTGTTTCAAGATTTTATTTGGATAAAAAAATTCAAAAGTGACTTTTCCTAATTTGACATGATTCAATTGGGCCTGCTGTAAATCTATACCCTCCTTACTCAGCCTACATAAATTGGACGCATCTGTAAGAACCGGTAACAAGGCATCGTATAAGCTGCCCAATCTGTCTTCGGATTGGCTAAAATTTGACCATTTCACTCTCTTCCTGCAGTTCGAAACCACCACCCTAGAATCAATAGGGTTATCTGTAACTGACAGACTACCCGTGTTCAATGCTTTAAGTTCTACTACTAGTGCAGAATGGTCGCTATCTAGACGTGGGATTACTTTAAAATCCATCATCCTATCCCAGAAGTGTGAATTAATAAAAATATAGTCTAATATAAACCCACGATTTTTGCTGTAGAACGTATAACCATTCGATGATTCGGATAGGGATCTCCCATTACAAGCTCAAAGGGACTGTCTCAAAGTGAGACAGCTCATCTGAATCACCAGTGGGGACCATTTTTTGACTTTTGGACATCCTGACTCTGGGATTTTCAAAAAGTGGTCCTCATCGAATAAGCTATCAGGAGGTAACCCCTCTAGCGGCTCAAACTGACAATTGAAGTCCCCACCTACTATAATCATCTGATTAGTATCAATAGAACCTAGGAAAGTAGTTAACTCTTCCACTGTATTGTATTCATTGCCATTAAGAGTGTGTCGTGAATATACATTTATTAAGACAACAGGGGGCTTTAAAGGAAAGACGCTTAAAATGTCACTTGACCCTGTGTCAATTTGAACCGCTGTACACCCCAGATGTGATCCCACCGAGGTTGAAAGGCCCCCGGATGGTCTCCCTATTCCCCCCGAGGTTGCTGGAGTATTAAAACTAGCATAGCCTAATTTGGAAACCTCTCTTCTTGCCCAGGTTTCTTGGAACATGCAGATCTCAAAATAATCAATAAAAGTTCCCCATTCGGGGTCATCTAGTTTACTATTGAAACCTGCAATTTTCCATGACAAAACCCTTGTTACCTGGGTGTTCAATAGGTTCGTATTTAGGGGCACCACTATTGGCTGTTTTGGGGAGACATTTATTAATCCAATAGCATCTGGGGGCTTTGGCTCTAGATCCAATATTTGTTCAGAGTTTTCGGAATGGTTAAACCCAGAGAGAGGGCGGTTTGGATTTCGGGAGCCGCTCATGCTCCCTCTAGCCAATCCATCCTCAAACTCAAGATTTGGCCCTATAGGGCTACCCTGACTCTCTAGGTCTAGTGTTATTGAGGCTATTCCCTCATTATTAGTTGTATTGGGTCCCTCCAGTCAGTCCACTCCCTCAAGGGGACTGAACCTATTACCAGTTGAAATATTAAAAATTGGAAGATTATGCAGCAGCTGGCCTGGGTTTGGAAATACCGCTCTTTTAGGGGGAAATCTCCTTCTCAACTGATGGGAATAATCTTGCTGGTAAGGCCTTGTTGGGGGATAAAAATATCCTAAAGGGAGTAGCATAATACTACCCCTGTTCCTCCCATATTCTGTGGCAAAGATTTGTTCAATAATGCTTGGGTTTCTAAAATTAATTATTACGCAATCTCCATAAATATCCTTGTGGTGCTCGCCTATCCATCCTACCCTTCTTGTAGTTAGTATCTCGTGGGTATTCTCATAACCGAAATCACTATGATTTGCTAACCAATGAATGGTTTTGGGTTTTAGCTCTTGATGTGTTTCCATTAATCCCTTTCTTAATTCTGGGGCCCCTGCAAGTACCAATACGTATGGGGCTGACTCCGGCGGTAGATTTATTATTGGGGGGGCAGTATGTTTGATTTTTACGATCTAAATCGCTACAGTCCTGATTTGGGGATATATAAATCGCCCCCTGCCTGGGGATGTTCTCTAGTACCCCTCTCCCTGCCAGCCGAGGGCGGGCCTGATGAGACAAATTTGTAGTTACTGGGCATTGCCCCGCAGAGATCATTTTTTCCCCTATCATGCAAGGATCCTACTTGAATTATCAGGTTGCAAGATTCATTTGTAATTATGGGGGGACCACTTTCCACGATGCTCATGGTGGCCTGAGCACATGGCATTCTGACTATATTAGTTATATCTTTAGATGTCTCTTTATTTTTTGCCCATTCGTTCCACTTTGCTGACAGCCCATCTAGCATTGCCAATACAGGAGTTAATTCTTCTTTAACGATAGTTCTTATTTGCTGCTAGAGATTCATCACCAGCAGTGAAACCCACATGGGCTGGTCATTGGTGGATTCTGACCTGGCCTCAGTGTGATTCCCCCTGTAGTAGTCAGGGTTCCTAACGGGCAGTGGACCAACTAAAGAAACTCTCTGAGTTCAACAGGTGCAGGTATCGGACTTTTATTTGTTTTATTCTTCCTATACCAGTTCTTGGGGATAGGCGTAATGCAACAAAATGAAATAGCCTCAGTACAACAAACAGTTCCTTCACTGTCTCTGGGTTCTTCCTTGCGGGTTCGGGTCTGTGATGTCCAGGGGGGGGTCTTGCTTCTTGGTGCTCGGCAGGTGAGAGGAGGAAAAACAACAAAAGGAACCAGGTTTTAGTCAGGGATACTTATGCAGGTTTATGTTTGTGCTACCACCACCTTCGACGTGTGTGTGAGGATAGGGAAGTGAGGGAGTTAGGTCTGGTCGCACACGGGTTCTAGTGCCGGCCCACTCCCCTTAATACCTCCACCGACCCCACCCGAAAGGTCCCCTAAGATTCACTCGCCTTGAGCCACGGCCCGTTACACGGACCGCGGCGCTGGGACCCGGGGCGTCTTCTCCTCTCCTCTGCCCACCGGGTTTGTTCGCAGTATATACCCCTCTCCTGGGTTCGTCGTCTCTCGTCTCGCCTTCCGCCTCCGGTGCTTCTTCCCGTCGTCACTTGCCTTTGTCCTTGTTCTCTCCGTCGTCCTCGCGCCTTCTCTCCCTCTTCTCTCCGGTCTCGTTCTCCTCTCTTCTTCTCTCCCCTCGCGTCTGTCTCCGTGCGTTTTCTTCCGTTTCTTACCCCGCCCCCAAGGCCGAGTCGGACACTAGACCGCGTCCTGCTTCCGGAGCGGCTTCCGGAGTGGCATTCAGCGGCTCCGACCTGCCCCACTTCCGGTCCGCTCCGTCGTCTTCCTCAGATGGATAGAGTCCTTCCTTGCTGGGCGCACGTTCCAGGTTTGGGACGGCAACCATCGCTCGTCCACTCTTCTCCTCATGAGCGGGGTCCCTCAGGGATCTTCCCTGAGCCCAACGCTTTTTAATGCTTACATGGCCCCCCTTGAAGACGTGGTGATTCCATTCGGTATAAAAATAGTGAGCTACGCTGATGATACACAGCTGGTCGTCTCCCTATCCCAACTAGACGACCACCCAGACAAGCTGGCAAACTGCCTTACGGAAATCCACGGTTGGATGTGTGAGTCATCACTAAAACTAAATGGGTCAAAGACCGAAGTAATGCTCATGGGAAAGCAATGGGTGACCATCCCCCCAGCGGTCTGGCCAGACGTGTTCAGAGAAATTCCTACCCCGAAACATGAAATTAAGACCCTAGGAGTATGGTTAGAACCCGAGCTCTCCATGAAAACGCAAGCGGCCAAAACTGCAGGTACCTGTTTTGGGCTTATGCGTACTACCCGCAGGATTCTCCCCTACTCCCCCCCGCATCCAGGAAACTACTGGTCCAAGGGCTCATACTATCACGTTTGGACTATAGTAACATGATCTACCTGGGAGCCTCTGAGGCCACTCTGGCGAAACTGCAACGAACACAGAATGCAGCTGCCCGTCTACTCATGAACCTTCCCTCCAGAGTGTCAGCGAAACCTGCTATCAAGGCCCTGCACTGGCTCCCTGTGCGCCAAAGAGTGGAATTCAAAGCCATGTGCACGGCATACAAATTGATCAATGGAGGTGGTCCTTCGATCCTCAGCGACCTGGTTACTCCATATAAAACGTCCAGATCCCTGCGGTCTGAGAGTGAGCACCTAGCCAACATCCCCAAATTTAAAAAGACACGCACTGGAGGTCGACGCTTCTCAGTGAAAGCTTCCACTGGATGGAACTCCCTCCCACGTACCCTTAGACTGGAATCCAATTATCTGATTTTTAGAAAAAAATTGAAAACACTTTTATTCCCTAAATAACGTCATCCCCCTTCTTCCTCCCTCTCATCTGGACAGCAAATTTTATAGCGCGGGGATGCCCTTGGGTCACCAGGCGCTTTACAAGTCGCTTAATAATAATATCTCTCCCCCTAGGAATGGACGTTGGGGCCATTCAGTTGAGGGATTCCTGGATAAGTAGTCTGCACAGCCCTGTCTGGCACCTGGTATATGCAATGTCTGGAAAGAGAAAGGTTGTAGGGACATGAACCACCTGAGTATGCATTGGTTGGAATCCTTATGCTTCACGAGCCATGTTAAGGGCGCATGATCAGTGAGGATAGTGAAGCGCCGTCCTAGCAGGTAGTATTGGAGAGCTTCCACTGCCCATTTAATAGCCAGGCACTCTTTTTCGATTGTTGAATAATGGGATTCTCTGGGAAATAATTTTCTACTAATGTAGAGAATAGGTTTGAGCTCCCCCTCAGAGTCAGGTTGTTGTAGTACTGCACCTAACCCAAGACCGGACGCATCTGTCTGGAGGACAAACGGCTTATTGAAGTCTGGGCAATGTAATACGGGAGCCTTACAGATGGCCTCTTTGAGTGCTTGGTAGCTTTGTTCGTGCTCTTCTGTCCACGAGCGTATCCGAGATGGATATGTTTTGGTTAGAAGATCGGTGAGGGGGCTCGCCAAGGAAGAAAAATTAGGGACGAATCTCCTATAGTACCCTATGAACCCCAGAAAAGAGCGTATATCTCGTTTGGTTGTAGGGTTGGGAAGGGATTTGATGGCCTCCACTTTAGTCAGCTGTGGTTTTATAAGACCTCTTTGTATGGTGTAGCCAAGGTATTGTATGGTATCTGTGACTAGAAGGGACTTTTTCGGGTTTATTTTTAGGCCTGCTTCTTGAATGGCAGTAAATACAGCTGCGAGGTGTCTGAGATGGTCTGTCCAAGTTGGGCTGAAAACGACTATGTCGTCCAAATATGCCGCTGCATAGGTGGCATGGGGTTTCAGTATGCGATCCATAAGGCGTTGAAATGTCGCTGGGGCCCCGTGGAGGCCGAAAGGGAGCACCCGGAATTGATAAAGCCCGGATGGGGTGGCAAAGGCTGTTTTCTCTTTGGCTTGAGGGGTTAGGGGGATCTGCCAATAACCTTTTGTAAGGTCGAGAGTTGTTAAGTATCTGGCACTGCCTAACTTCTCTATTAATTCATCTATGCGGGGCATAGGATAGGAGTCAAATTTGGTGACGCTGTTTACCTGACGGAAGTCCATACAGAAACGCAGACTTCCGTCGGGTTTCGGTACTAACACTATGGGTGAACACCAGTTGCTTGTGGAGGGTTCTATTATATTGGCCTGTAACATATCAGTAACTTCTTTTTCTACCGCTTCTCTTCTAGCTTCAGGGATACGATACGGTTTCAACTTCACTATGCTGTTATCCAATGAAGTAATGTCATGGTGAGTGAGGGACGTCAGTCCCGGGGTGGTCGAGAACAGACCAGGGAAGCGGTCCAATAGGGAGGATAATTGCGTCTGCTGGATATCGGACATGTTGTTCCCAACGGGGGCTTTCTCCCCTGTTGCTTCCTGTGTGTTGGCCGTTGTTATTTCTAGGGATCTCTCTGTGTTTATCGTCAGTATCCCTTGCCCTGGCTCATCGGGTGTAGTGGGTTCTACCCATTGTTTTAGCAGATTAACGTGGTATATCTGCTTGCCTCCAGACCTGAGAGGTTGGAGGATGCTATAGGTGACTGGGGTGACTTTTTTCTCAATGATGTAGGGTCCTTGCCATTTGGACAACAATTTGTTCTCGGTCGTTGGTAGGAGAAGGAGAACTTTGTCTCCGGGGGCGAACTCTCTTACTTGGCTATTTCTATCGTAATACGCCTTCTGGGAGTCTTGGGCTTTTTCCATGTTTTCATGAACTAAACCCCAGATCTTGGTCACAGCGGACTTTAAATCGGCGGCGTATTTGGGTAGTGTTTGTCCCTCCTCTTCCTCTGCCTCCCATTGTTCGGCTGCCATGTCTAACAGGGTTCGGGGTTTTCTTCCGAATAACAACTCATACGGGGAGAAACCAGTAGATTTCTGATCGTGTGTTAGGATTGCAAAAAGGACCAGGGGTAACTGTTGATCCCAGTCCCTCCCAGTTTCAGAGATAGCCTTGCGGAGCATACCTTTGATGGTTTTGTTGTAGCGTTCCACAAGGCCATCTGTTTGGGGGTGGTAAACCGATGTTCGAATTTGGTGGATACCCAGGATCTTACAAACTTGGGACATTAACCGTGACATAAACGGGGTTCCCTGGTCCGTCAGTATTTCGGGGGGAAAACCTACCCTAGTAAAGAAAGAAATCATGGCTCTAGCCACAGCAGGGGAAGTCATTGTGGTCAAAGGAAATGCCTCGGGATATCTGCTGGCGTAGTCTATTATGACTAGGATGTATCTATGTCCTCTAGCAGATGGGGTGAGGGGGCCTACCAAGTCCATGCCAACACGCTTAAAGGGGACATCAATTATCGGTAATGGACACAGAGGCTCTTTTTTTATTCCTGCGGGGTTGGAGTATTGACACCTCACACAGGAGGTACAATGTTTTGCCACATCCCTATATACCCCTGGCCAGTAAAACCTGCCTAAGAGATACTTCAATGTATTCTCCTTCCCATAGTGTCCACCCCCTATGTGATTGTGGGCCAACTGTAACACATGTGCACGAAATGAAAGGGGCACTAAGAGCTGGGTTTTTACCTGTTCCCCCTCCTTTACAGCGCGGTACAGCAACCCTTTAATAAGAACGAAATAGGGTCCTACCTTGTCTGGATCTTGCTCCTGTGCTTGTTCCCAGGCATGTACCAGGGTTTGATCATCCCTCTGGGCTGAGCGGAAGCTAATCGGAACTGCCTCAACGGGGTCGGTAAGGGAGATAGGAAAAGCGAGGTTTGAGTTGTGGGTCTCCATGAACAAGTGCTTTGCTTTCCTTCTTTCTGACTTGCTTTTCCTTTCCTTGCCTGTCCCCTTCTCCAGAACACATTCGTGATAGGGAGCCTCCTGTAGCCATTTTAGTGCTTCTTGCTTGGTCTCGTTTAAGTATTGTTCGAACTTGGGGTGATCTGTGCCTATAATTACAGCTTCAGGCAAGGACGGGATAACCCCCACTCTCCGTATTTGGGGATCGCTAGAGACATCAAGGAGTACCTCTGCGACGGGGTATGATTTTGTATCCCCGTGTACGCATGTGACTTGTACTCGTTCTGTTCCTTGGAGTTGGGTTTGGGGAACCAGTGCTCTATCCACTACAGATACGTGACACCCCGTGTCCAGTAATGCCTGTTGCTTTTTCCCATTCAGGAGTATGTCCTTTTTGTATCGAGGGGACCCCTGGCCTCCCACGCATATCCTTCCTCTAGAATACCCAACCTCCATGGGTTCCACTGTCGGGGTTTTATGGGGGCATTGTCGAGCTATGTGTCCCCACTCAGAGCAATGATAGCATTGGGGTCCTTGACTACCTGTACTCATAAGTGGAGGAAGAGGCCTAGGCTGTGTCCGAGGGATTAAGGCGTGTCGGGGCATGTTTCTCGGTGGTACAGAAGAAGTACGGGCTACTCCGGCTTTAAACTCCGGTGACCGGTGGAAAGCACACGCTAAATCGACCGCTGTTGCGGTTGTAAGGTGAGGGTGTTGTTTCAACCAAGAACGGGTTGTTGGGGGAAGGGCCTCAAGATACTGTTCCAAGTATACTCTTTCTGTCACTTCCTCTACTGTAGATGTATGGGGTGTTAACCATCGACTTCCCATGTCTCTGACCCGGTTATATAGGGCTCGTGGATTATCTCCTGTGTTCCACCTTTCTTTCCTAAATTTGGCCCTGTAATATTCTTGATCACAGCCTAGTCGTTCTAAAATCGCTCTTTTTACGTCCTCATAGGCTGTCGTTCCAGCGGGGTTGGCGGCCTGATAGGCGGCTTGCAGTTCTCCCGCTAGGAGAGGCGCAATGTACTGACTCCACCTTTCCTGGGGCCATGCGGCTGTAGTCGCTACCCTTTCAAAGTTAACAAAAAAATAATCAGGGTCGTCCCCTTCTTGAAATTTTTGTAAGCCCGACCCAGGGACATTCGGACGGATTCTCGCACTGACGATAGCGTCTGTCAGTCTAAGTATTGCGGTGTCTTGTACTTGTTGGTTGGAGGTGAGTATGGCAGCTTGATCCCGTAAGGCCCCATGCAACACTTCTCTATCCTTTTGGGCGACTTGGGCCTGTTCCTCCAGTGCCAATTGGAGATGTCTCTGTCCCTCAGCCAACTGGTTGATGATACTTTCCACCGTAATAGGCACGGGCTGTGTCATGTCGACACCCTAAGATCCCACTTCTGACACCAAAGCTGTGGTAGTCGGGGTTCCTAACGGGCAGTGGACCAACTAAAGAAACTCTGAGTTCAACAGGTGCAGGTATCGGACTTTTATTTGTTTTATTCTTCCTATACCAGTTCTTGGGGATAGGCGTAATGCAACGAAATTAAATAGCCTCAGTACAACAAACAGTTCCTTCACTGTCTCTGGGTTCTTCCTTGCGGGTTCGGGTCTGTGATGTCCAGGGGGGGGTCTTGCTTCTTGGTGCTCGGCAGGTGAGAGGAGGAAAAACAACAAAAGGAACCAGGTTTTAGTCAGGGATACTTATGCAGGTTTATGTTTGTGCTACCACCACCTTCGACGTGTGTGTGAGGATAAGGAAGTGAGGGAGTTAGGTCTGGTCGCACACGGGTTCTAGTGCCGGCCCACTCCCCTTAATACCTCCACCGACCCCACCCGAAAGGTCCCCTAAGATTCACTCGCCTTGAGCCACGGCCCGTTACACGGACCACGGCGCTGGGACCCGGGGCGTCTTCTCCTCTCCTCTGCCCACCGGGTTTGTTCGCAGTATATACCCCTCTCCTGGGTTCGTCGTCTCTCGTCTCGCCTTCCGCCTCCGGTGCTTCTTCCCGTCGTCGCTTGCCTTTGTCCTTGTTCTCTCCGTCGTCCTCGTGCCTTCTCTCCCTCTTCTCTCCGGTCTCTTTCTCCTCTCTTCTTCTCTCCCCTCGCGTCTGTCTCCGTGCGTTTTCTTCTGTTTCTGGCCCCGCCCCCAAGGCCGAGTCGGAGACTAGACCGCGTCCTGCTTCCGGAGCGGCATTCAGCGGCTCCGACCTGCCCCACTTCCGGTCCGCTCCGTCGTCTTCCTCACACCCCCCTTGGTTGCCCTTTTCCATGTCCACTTCCTACCCCTTTTTTTCCTTCTTATGGGTGGTTTAACATTGTGTTTTAGTTTTTCTTTGCATTTTCTACCAGGGGACCTGGGGGTAACAATCTTACGAGGGTTCTAGGGTCTGTGGCTCCTCAATTATGGATTGGTCTTTGGTGGACTCTAAGCCTGTTGCCTTTGTCAATTAACGAGTCGCAAACTCGGGGGCTCAGCTCAAAATTTGGGGTAATCGATAGGCGCCTCTCTGTGCGTTCTATTTCTGTGGCCACTGCTCCCAATGCTTTCTCTACCACTCTGTCTATGGATGTAGGTTTAGAATTACTTTTTGGGGGAGCAAGATTTTGTTGCTTCACAGTACAGGCCCGCTTCCCCATCTTAATTGTACACTTATTTACTGAGGAGCGAGGGATGGAAGGAGCCTATGGTATGCTGTTATAATCCCAGGCTACAACAGAATCACAAAGGGATTAAACTAAAAACACATTTATATCACTAGCATTGTAACACAACTCTGATTCAATGTCTGTACAATGACCGTTTATTGTATTAAGTCATCAGTACCTCATAGTCCAGTCAATAACTGTAGATGTTAGGGATGTTGCCCAGCCTACTCCGGCCTCTGATTTAAATACCGCCTCCAGGCGGGAAACGCGTTGGTGGCGTGTACTGGCCACAGGGATTCTGGGAGCTCTAGTCCTTGTTCCGCTCCCCCCTCCTGGCGTGCAACAGCAGTGATGCCCACAGAACGGACTTCCCGCACTGCGGGAGTCTGCGAAGATTTAAATACCGCCTCCAGGCGGGAAATGCGTTGGTGGCGTGTACTGGCCACAGGGATCCTGGGACCTCTAGTCCTTGGTCCACTCCCCCTTCCTGGCGTGCAACAGCAGTGATGCCCACAGAACGGACTTCCCGCACTGCGGGAGTCCGCGAAGATTTAAATACCGCTTCCGGGCGGGAAACGCGTTGGTGGCGTGTACTGGCCACAGGGATGCCTGGGACCTCTAGTCCTTGGTCCGCTCCCCCCTCCTGGCGTGCAACAGCAGTGATGCCCACAGAACGGACTTCCCGCGCTGCGGGAGTCCGCGAAGATTTAAATACCGCCTCTGGGCAGGAAACGCGTTGATGGCGTGTACTAGCCACAGGGAGCCTGGGACCTGTAGTCCTTGGTCCGCTCCCCCCTCGTGGCGTGCAACAGCAGTGATGCCCACAGAATAGGCTTCCCCTATTTGAGAATCAGTTCTGTGGCTCTGCCACACTCTTTCTTTCCTGGGACAACACAGTCGTACTGGATCGAGCAGGCTGCAGGTTCCAGGACCCAGGTTTTCCAGGTTTCTGTGCACTTTCGGGTCCTTGTGCGGTTCGAGACGACGTGGTGCCTGGACGCCGATCACCTTCCTGCAGTCTCCCGCTGCCCACCGAGTGCTTTGCACAAATTAAGTACTGATTGAGGCTTGCTTCTGCTCCCTCGACTCTGAATGGCTTCCACGAGAGAGCACAGGCATTCCTCCGCTGTCGCCTTCAGTGGATCTCGACGTGTCTCACTCCTGGTCGGCCCGACAGCCCTCCGAGGCCCCTCTCTTGTTAGGGGGGTTCCTCACAGCCGCTCCGGTAGTCGCGGACTTGGGGTGCAAGTCGCCTCCGGCCACGAGCGCCTCACCGCGGGATCCCTGTCGCTGCGGGTCTTCAAAGTGCGCCGCTGCGGCTCAGCGCGATTTCTCACTCACATCCACCCATTGTAGTATCACTTTTCTCATAATAAGGATTAGATTATAAGTGGCAGTGTTAGCTCTTTCAATGGATAACCCAAGACTGGATGAAGGACACTCTCAAGACATGGGACCAGTAAGTTCACTTGACTGCTAGGTACAGCTCGAGGTGGTACGGTTTTAGATGCCGGATTCCTGGGCCCAATGTTACATGATTGTATTATTGTTCAACTAAAAATGGATAAAAATACTCAAACACAGAAGAGCGGAAAAAAGGATGGAAAGAGAGATGTAAAGGAAAGAAGTAAAAAAGCGAAAGAAGGGAAAGAAGGAAAGAAGCCAAAGTTAGAATGAAGGACTAAAAGGGAAAACGAAAACGAAACGAGAAAGAGAAGAGGAAGGAAATATGTAAATAAAGAAAAAAGAAAGGAAAAAACAAAAAAGGAATTAAACTAGTAAAAATGAAAGAAAGCAAGAAGGAAATAAGGAGTCAAGGAAAGACAGCTAGTAGAACAGAAATCAAGGCAAAAAGAAAGAGGAAGGAAAGAAGGCTAGAGAGAAAGAAAGCAAGAGGACAGAAACGAGGAGAAAAGGAAGGAGATACATTTTTTTTAAAGTACATGTGCTGCAAATTAAACATGATAGAGGCTTCTTTTCTTCTTAAGCAAAGTATATTAAAGAACCATTGGTGAAATTGAGTCTAAAATAAATGTATTATGAAGAATTGTCCACTTATGAATTCACATGTATAATATTAAAACTTTTGGTTTGTGCTCTGCATGCATAGTAAAAAAGTGGGTAACTTAAAGGCGAATAGTTTCAAATGGACGTAATCTGTTATAATGTGAAATAGATAAAGGCGCTTCAAAAGGAATTTACAATACCTTAGGTAGGAGACAGGAACTGATAAAGCTGGAATGCCGCCTGTGCTCTCATCTGGTAGAAAGGGTCCTGCTTTCACCTCAGGTTCTAAACACAAAGGCAACGCTAAAGTAACTATGAAGTAAAAATAAAAACACTTGCACTGTGGCAAAATGTAGTCACTCAAAGTTAACCAGTCGCTGAAGTGGGCTGACCGATTGAAGCAAAAATTTAATGATACAGCAACAGACAAATGGATGAAGAGATGTGGCTGAAAGCCCCTTTAAGTAAGTATAATTATAGTAAAATAAAAAGGTATTGGCTAACAACAGACCTTAAAAGTGCTGGCTTTCTCAGATTTTGATGTGACATGAATACATAGCCCAATTTGGAAAATGTACCAAAAAGAATCGGAGTGTAAATAATCTACTATTATCATGCACAGACTAGGAGATTCCAAATTGCTTAAACGTGGATTTTCATTCCAGATGAATCCATAATCTATTTGAAATATACAGGGTGCTTAATGTGCTTTGGGGTGCATGTAGGGCAGTGTTGCCTCTAACCGGTGGTTGTTTGCTAGTGGTTATCTCCAAAAGGTACTGCATGGGGAGGTGTTCGCTGGTGCAAGTAAGAGTTGTGTTCACAAGAGTAACGAAGAAGTAAGCACAAACATGCACTGGAAAGATGGTCCTCAATAGGAGCCTAGATACTTTTTTCAGGATTTCAGGGGTTGAGTCAAAGCTGTTACTGAAGGCTTTAATTGTTTAATAAAGGTTTCCAACTTGTTCACTAATGTTTCCTACTACAGGTAGGAATGGACAAATAAAGAGGAATTAGAGAAGGAAATACCTCTTCAGAGGAATAGATAGCTTCAAAGTTCGAGTGCTGCTTTATACCACCCTACCAGTGATTTCTACCAGGTCATGCAAGCAGAAATATTTACAGAGGCAAATAAAGAGTTGTCATTCTGAGAACCTCCCCGCAAGGGGACTTTTATATGCCTTTCATGAGAGAAGGATGGAATTCCTGCAACCACTACTCAGTGGTGTAACGCAGGCCCCACAAGTCCCCGCGGCGTGGGGGGCCCCAAGATCCAGGGGTGCCCCTCAGCACAATACTCTGGCTGGAGAGCTCTTGATTGAGTCCACAGGAGCCCCCCTCAAGTTTTGTCACTCCAGTGCCACTATTCATAACCACCAAACACGCTACCCAAGTGGAGACCAGCTAAATGTTGGCCTAGGATAAGATAGTGTTTACCATAAACAGGCTATGGCTCATGTCATAACGTAATGGTAGGATTCCTGGATAGAAATAGTGTAATTATGCTATTTTTAGGTCAAACACAAGGTAACTTTGGCTATGGTATCTTTTATAAAAGGATGCTCCACCCTTAACCACAAAGATGGAATTCTTCATCAATGGGATTGCACCTCACTCCGATATGTAGTCCTGGTTAATCAGCATGGGCTTGCCAATGGGAATACTTATGAGGAAACTCGGAAATGGTAAGGGAAATTTGCATCATATTTTTCCTACCAGGACGTTTTGCCGCCTGCGCTGCCGCACCTCATTAAACAGCACTGCAGTTTTAGGTGATGAAATGCCCATCAGCAGTGTGGGAATGGGAACGTGGATACAGCCCCCCTCAGAAAAAAAGTCAATTACCGTGGAGCAAACACCGATGTTGAGTGTGAGTTGGTGTTTGCCACGCAGTGATACGACCTCAAATCGTTAAACAAGGACTTCAGTTTTCAGCATTAGAATATTGCCAAATATTTGGTACACTATCCTAAGGCATCCATAAATATGAGGAAGAGGGGGCATTGACGTTGTAAAAATGACCTCAAGGGTGGATGGCATCATTTTATTCAGGTTCTCCTGTTGGTTGGAATAAAAAGAGACACAAGAGTCTGAGTTATCCTTGGGAGGTTAGGTCAACATGTTTTAGCCACTGCAGCCCAAGGAAAGAGATTAGGGGGTTTCATCAGGATAAGATCCCTGTTGTTGCACCAGCAAATGACTAACTAGATTCTACTGTGTCCATGTGAAGTTTAATGAGAAGGAGTGAAGAAAGTTTGGTGTAGGAAATTCTAGTATACTAGACCATTCAAAGACTTATGATCTAATAGATGGTTTTGCATGATCATCAGCATAATACCTTAAAAGAGCACCTGACTGCCTTAATGGAGGAACACACACTATAATGTGTAGCTACTTCGCAAATGTGCATGTTGCAATCTAGACATAATGTTTTGGCCTAGTGTTGCGGGAGTCCTTTTTAAAAAAGACCCCATACTCAGTCACCTATTGTGTATCTTAAATTTAGAGCAATTATACTGTTTCATTTGAGGAATCCTGTTATGTTTTTTTATGATACTGGCCGTATATTTAGATTTTGGCAGTCATGCTAGGAGGATATGAGGCCTGTTTAAAAAATAAAATAAGCAGCCTCTTGCGCTCCAATATTTGTGCTCCTATTCAGTGCTTAACAATAGATCCCAATCAGACTCTGATGCAAGTGAGGCACCACTACCCGTACATTAGTGGAAGGGATCTCCGACCGGTGGTGTTGCTGCTATCTCCAATATTTATCTTGGGTACATTACTGATATAATTCAGCAAATACGCCCCTTTAGTTCAGGTGGCAATGGGGTTTCACAGATGTTTTTTTGACTTGCTAATAACTTTGCCCTTACTTGACCAGTTGGCACCAAACTCCAAAAACTAGTTGACCACACCCTACTTTTGGCAAGTTTACCAAAGAATGATTAGAGAAGGGGGATATCAAAAATACTGTTTTCATGGAAGCACCTCTATGGAATGATCCTCCTAAAATGTTTGGTATTTCCTAGGTACTTATTTCTTGGCTTCCTCCGGAGCTTCAGGTACATTTATAGCATTTTGCTCGGCTGGCTGGAGTTATTAGGGTAAACGCCACTGTCCCATGCCATGCATTCGTTTTATAGATATAGACCTTAGATGATCACAATTGCCTTAAAAATCAAAGTTACAGAAATGTTCTTTCTGATTTTTTTTTTTAATACTGCTCATGAATATCACATTGCACACGTCAACCAGAGTATTGAGACCTGTGATTGGTTGATGAGTCATAATATTTTCTAAACACTGCCCTTTTGTCAGCTTCCACATGAATTTGTGTTCATCAGAATTAGAGTGAAACCATGCTGGCGAGCAGAAACAGGCAAAAAAAACTGTTCAAATCCACTACTTGTCCATATGTGGCCAATATACAAAAAGCCTTGTTAATGAGACGTTTCTTATGTAAATAATCCTGATCGTTGTATTGCCACTATTTTTAATTAGTGATCACTATCATGAGCATGTATTTTTAACAAGCAGCGGAAATAGGAATGGCTTGTGCTGCCCTAAGCCTGTAAATACCTTCTCCATATTAGGCTTATTATTAAATGGTTTGCATTAACATCTACCACAGCCATTGTATTACTACCACCTCCTAATAGCGATCACAAGCATTAATGTGGCTACAAAATCTCATCCAGGTTAATGAGTGGTATATCATCACAAAATCCTTGAAAGCCCATGAAAAACCTCAGTAGTGATGTAGCTGGTAGTGGATAGAATACAACTCCAAACAAGCACAGACAAAGCCAATAGATCTGGTGTTAGCTGCCAGCATTTTATTAATTCTTCCTTTTTTGTCATGGTTTTTGCCAGGTTTGTGAGACAAAGGCAATAAAGAAATTGGAAGATGCAAAAGAAAGAAACAAACAAAGAAGAAAGTGTGAAAGAAATAAAGTGAATGGCAAGAAAAAAATAAAGGAAGGCCAGAAAGATGGATATAGGTAAGAAAGAAAGATAGATTAAGACATGAAAGAAAGATAGATGAACGCAAGGAAGAAGGAAGGAAAAATGAATGGAAAAAAGATGAGTGCAAGAAATAAAGAAAAAAGAGAGAAAGGAGGAAAGAAGGAAAGAAAGAAAAAGAAAGAAGGAAAAAGAGGAAGGAAGAAAAGGGAAAGAACAAAGAGGGGAAAATGAAAGAAAGAAGCAAAGAAGGATTGAAGGAAAGAAAGAAGGAAAGAGGTAGAGAAAGCACAGTAAGGAAGAAATAACAATGAGATGGATGTGCAAAGATAGAGCACCCCAATGAGCTTATATTCAGAGTTCATGTGAGCTGCTGGTATCATGTAAAAAGTCATCAGTCAGATGAACAATGGCCACCTCAAAAGGAATTTTCAACAGCATTGGCAGGAGACACAAACTGATAAAGCTGAAATATGCCCTATACTCACTTCTGGAGAAAGTGTCCTGCTTTGACATCAGGCTCTACAAACAAAGGAGGCAACAATGATTAAGTAAAGCAAAACATTGGCACCTTGTGTGCGGATATGCTCCTTGTGAGAGGGCTAAATGCAGTCACCTAAAGTAAAATTAGCCAGTTGCTGAAGTAGAACGACCCATTGACCCATGCTGTTGTGTGTGGAAACAAAATGTGAATGACACAAGAACAGATAAATGGATGAAGAGTCTATTATACATATAATTTAGTAGAATCAAAAGGTCTGGGCTAATGCCAGACTTATAAACACTAGGAATTCCCACAGAAATCTGTAGGAAGTTGTGGTTTTTACTACTGGAGCCAGTTGATTGAGTAGAAATGCTTTATTTAGGTAGTACCTACATCAACATGCTGCGGACTGTGACTCAGGCTCACGAGCGTGTAGGCCTGTGATGAGCCATGAGCCACACCACTATATAATACATTGCCTACCCCTTAACTAAACAAAACAAAACACACATACAAATATAAACAATATAGTTTTCACCAGAAGAAGTGTGAAGAAAACCGAACAATGCTATAAACAAAACATTTGAAGAGAACGAAAGAAGATATAAAGAGGGAACACTAGTACATTACATAGTCTTTGAATTTCCCAGGTCTCCTAACCTCACAAGACCTAGTGCATGTCGTTGTAAGTGGATCACCAATGAGGTGTGAGCACTTTCATCTGCACTGGTGACAAACCCAATACCTGGGGGTGGTAACTGCATTACCACCCCCAGGTGGTAGCAGGTTGTATCCACTGAGTCCAATCTAAATTTAGGCCAGAACTTTTCTTTTGATTGATGCTGTTGGCCTGCTAATGAGATAGTCTCACTAGATCCCATACATTGCACCAGCCTTTTATTTCCACTAATGCAGAACCTTTACTAACTCTGGCAACTTTAACTGGGGAGGAAAAAATTGACTCTCCTTCCCTTGCCATGACTGGTTTTCTAATCAGACCATACTCTCCAACCTTGGGATATGAAGAGGTACGATTGTGAGTGTTGCTCTCACCCTGTGCCATTTTGGCCTGTTTCACCTCAACCCTTGGGATGACTTTCTCCATAACCATCACACCAACATCAGTTACCTCGATGTCCAGTTGATCCTTCAACCAAGTCGGAAAACAAACAGAATGAACTTTCCTCTCTTTCAACATTATGAATGGAGTATCACCTGTGGTACAATCCCTTGTTGTGGTATACTCCCAGACTTTCTGTTTGAGAAGCTGTTTCAAGTCCAATCCTGCTGCAATGGCTGTTTGCACACCTTCCTTTATTACCGTGCTCCCTCTCTCTACTAGACCATAGAAAGATGGTGAGTAGAGTGCGACCCGTAGGTGCTTGACATCATGTTTGTCCAAAAATTGGAGCATTTGCTCTGACACAAAATGTGACCCATTGTCTGTGACTAAAGATCTGAGTGGCCCTTCTATGGAGAATACCTGCTCCAAACAATTGATTGCTGTGTCTGTAAGAGCTAGAGTTCACAAAAGAAAAATATAACCACTTTGAAAAGTAATCAACCAAACCAGTAAAATGGCTTTTCTCATTCCCCCTGGTAAGGTGACATAAGGTCCTGAAAAGTGAAAACCTAGTTTGTCCCAGGGCGAGTTGGGAAATGGAACACAATGCAAAGGTGCCTTGTTCAACTTCCAGTGTTTATCTGAAAGTAAGAACTGAGGACACTTGTGCACTGTCAGCTTCACCTGGCTATCTAAGGCAGGCCACCAGTAGTGTTCCTTGATACACGTCTTAGTGGTCCCTAGATGACCTTGATGTGCCTTGGAAATGATGAAGGGGTGCATTTTGGATCGAGAAACATGTAAATCACTTCTAAAAATCAGCCCATTGACAAGTGACAGCTCACTCGCTTCCTGTGCAAATGTTTAGATCACCCTGTAAACATCTGACAACATGAATGTGGCGACTTGTTTCAGCACCTCATCCTCTTTTTTTTTTTTTTATAACAAATTTTATTGGGTTTCTCAAAGTGCATCATTCCATGTAATAACAAACATATACACTATCAATGAGTACATTGGGTCACATTTGGTAACAACGTGCTGTGGAATTAGTGAGAGTCAGCATCTAATGCAGCAGTAACAACATTGTGACAGCTACCATGTTGGTACAGTCATGGTTGCCTGTAATAGTTCAACCCGGTTTTGGGAAGATAACAATTAACCGAGTCTAATACTACATGAAACTCCCCTCTCCCCAAGGTATGGGTGTGCCCAGTAGACTCTGATTCCATTAAAGACCCGCTTAGGTGATAGTGTTTAGTAGTGGGGGAGTGGCTTAGGTACCCATCTGTTCGGGTTCGTGGGATGGCAGACATTGGTAATACATTATTGAAACCTACCGGGTTCTTAACTTCGTGTGTAGTAGTGAGAAGGGTGAGGGGGCAAGATGGACAAGCCAACAAGAATTAGCCAATTCATAACCCACACAGTTCAGAGCATGTCACCAGGTGTCAAAGGTGTCGGAAGCCTTGAAGGGCTCTAGTACAATATCTCAGCTTATTGCTATAGGTCTTTTCCCTAGGCCCCGGCGCTCTTCCCGGCAAACAGCACTACTCTCTGCTAGTCCCCAATACTCTACTTGTACGTTCCGTTACAATACCCTGGGTGGGGCAGCAGATTTCCACTGCCTGCTGATGCAATGTTTGGCCAAAAAAGGCACTATGTCTGCAACTTTGGCCTCGACTCTGTGACCCTTTCACCATGGGTAGAGACCTAGGAGGCAACTTTCCACCATGTGCAAAGATGTGTTCAGTACCTCATCCTCTTGACATGCTTTAAACACTTATCAGCTGTAAATGTGGACTCCCACCTTGGAAAGCATGAACAGCATCAATATAAACAATACTTTAATTGTCATCATTGTCATTACTTTCATCAAACTCTGGCAATGGTATCCAGAAAAGGCAGTCAGCCCTACAGTTCTTTCCCCCGGACACACGGCTAATAGTGAAAGTGTATTTGTGTACTTTTGACACAAGTCTAGTCAATCTTGCTGATACATTGTTATGAATACCCCTATAAAGATGAAAACAAAGGGTTTATGATCCATATGAACTTAATATCACCTGCCCCAGATGTACATCTTGAACTTCTGTACTGCCCAGATGCATGCACGCGCCTCCCGTTCCATATCGTGATAGACTGTTTCTCAAATATCCTGAGGGTTTTCGAAACAAAAGCGATAGTCAGGTTTTTTTTGTCCCCTACTTTCTGGCTCAAAATAGCACCTAGCCTCTGCAGACTGCCATTTAGTGTGATTATTGAAGTGCAGCCTACCCTGAATGCAGAGGGTGCTGGTGCTTCTACAATTAAGTCTTTTACCATAGCGACGGTGGTTTGTATCTCCTCAGACCAAATAAACTTCTTCCCTTTCCTATTTAAAAAAACTGAGGGGGATCTACTGCTAGGGCATATACTGAAACTAAATGTGCATAGTATTGGCAAGACCTAAAAAGGAGCAAAGCGCATCACGGTCTGTGGGTGCGCTTGCCTCCTTAATGGCCTTCATCAAAGAAAATGTGGGTTTGATGCCAGATTCTGATATGGTGTGCCCCATATATTTCAATTCTTTGATGGCAAATTTACACTTGTCCTTCCTAACTGTCATGCGACTGTGCATTAGAATGGACAGCACCCCGTCAAGAATGATATTGTGTTCATCTATAGATTCAGCACATAAAAGGATATCATCCTAGTAGGCCTGTACCCCTTTTATTTCAGCAAAAATAAAAAATCCATAAGCCTCTGAAAGATGCTGACAGCTGATGCCAGCCCGAAAGGTAACCTTCGATATTTGTAGGCACCAAAGGATGTGACAAATGCTGTCAGCTCCTGACAGGCCTTGTCTAGGGCAATTTGATGATAGGCAGACCGCAAATCAATGATTGAAAATCACCTGCCACTACTTCAGTTAGCCAGCATCTCCTGTGTCCTAGGTAGGGGATGGCAGTCTACTAAAATGTTAGCATTCAGAGTTCTCAAGTTAGCACAGAGCCTGATCTCATCTGATTTTATTTGTGTGACTACGACCGGAGCCACCCACTGTGATGACTCTACAGGAGCTATAATGCCTTGGGTGCAAAGATAGTTTGGCAACACAGACAAGCACTACTGGGTTTAGAGTGAAAAAGGAGTGCGGGGAGATCCCTTTTAAAGGATGGTTTCCCTCATCCACTCGTGGGTGGCATGCTTCCTCATTGGGTAACCTCCTCACAAGGCAATCCTAGTCGCAGTACGTGCTACAACCCCCTCACTGTGAGGGAGGAACTCAGGAATGTTTTAGGAAATGTTCAAGAGGTATTATAAAAGAAGGCTTGTTTTATTGCCAGGCTCCTACGAGCTCCTTGACTTCTACAGGTAGCCTTCGGCCCCCTCACAGCAGAACACGTTACTCACCCTGCTTCCATGCTTCACGTCTTGGTTTACCCTGCCTCTGCCACCTCATTAGTGGCTGATTGGAGAAAGGACACTGGGTGCGTAGCCCGTTTTGCAAGAAATGCAACGTTTGCCCACTGCAGGACACCCATTAAAGTTGCAAACATGGTTCTTCGATCCGCATTGGAAACAGTACGTCAAAGCTTTCTATTTCTTCTCTTTGCAAAAGGTTTTGCTTTACTGAAAAATACACGCAAGGCATCACTTTCCTGTTCGGGAACTGTGGTTGAAACAGAATTAACTATAGAAGTAGGATTCAAAACTTTTGAGGAGATTAAAGACCTCTCTATACTCTTGACCAAGTCTAGCACTTCTTTATGGGTGGAGTTGCGTCAACTGAGTAGCCACTCTTAAATCTTCCTGGGAGTACAGTTAAAAATGAACTAGTCGCGAATGTGTGTCCACACTGGTACCAAGCTGACATGTGACTTCCAAAATTCAGAGTGCTGCAACATACTCCTCAAACCCTTCTTCAGGAAGTTGTTTGCGTTTGATGAAATTGTCTTTTCAAGATGATACTGGGTTTCTCAGCAAATTTTTTATGCAATCTTTCAATAGCTTCCAAATAAATATTCCATGGATAATCCCCAGACTGGCCATGGGGCCTTGATACGGGTGGCAAGTTGTCAACAATTTGCTGAACTCTCACCCCCAAACTATCATACAAAAGTATGACATTACGTTCAGGACGGTAATTGCCCGCATCAATTGCCACTAAGTGGTTTTCGAACAAATGAAACCAATGTGTCCATTTTAAGGTAGGCTTGCCCGGTTAAGACAAAAAGGGAGGAGGCTGAGTAATTTGAGGTGGTGTCACCACATTGCCTGCCATGTGCTGGGCAGCTGTTGCTATCAATGGATGCCTTCTACAAATACTGCCTTAGAGGTTGCTGGGCTGCTCTCCAGAGCTTGTAGCAGGGCTCACTGGGAAGTGCAGGCATACCACCTGGAAACAGACACAAGAGGAGGCGCAATGAACACTGCAAGAGCGGAAGCTCTAGGCTGAAAGATGATACAGAACCAAGAGGCCACAGGCTGGAAAACTCCCAAAATCAGTAAATGTGAGAATTAGATGTCAAGGAGCTTTGGTGGATGAGGATGAATCATCGCCAAATGTGGTAAGTCCTACTGGAGCCAGTTGATTGAGTAGAAATGCTTTATTCAGGTAGTACTTCACCGATGAGGGGCAGTGACCGGCTGGCTCAGATCCCAGGTGAAACTGCCCAGTGAGCTGGAATCTTCGTTTCCGCTTACATGTAAAGACATGCACTTTTGAACATCAACATGCCACGGTGTGACTCTGGCTCATGAGTGTGTAGGCGTGTGACGGGCCTGAGCCTCTCCACCCTATTCTACAGAAGAGTGAATATTAGAGTGAGTGTGAGGTTGACTGCATGAGTTTCAATGACTGTTTGATACGTTTGAGTCATTCAGACATTGAGTCAAAGGTGAAGTGAGTAGATAACTAAATAATAGTTTCACTGTCAGTAGAACTAATGTTACTAGGTTAATAAACATTTTATTGCGACAGGACATGTTATTTGACATATTGAAGATCTGTTATCATGGATCAGTAAAGAAGGATCATTCATATGGGTCTTACATTGCCCTTGATATATGCTGGTTTTGTATTTTATGCTGCGCCACTTGCCTTGCGTCTTCAAGCTTAATACCATCTAAAAAAGTCTGTGTCTATTAGTTAGTGCTTAGTGCATATGCTCAGTAAGTGTTTCAACATTAGTGGTCTTCTCGATGTGGTCACTAGTGATGTCATTGATGATACAATTTATTAGGTAATCTGTGATGTCATCTATGGGTTAAGGAGGAGAGCATGGTGGAGCTGGGAGTTTATATTGTGGTGGTACCTTTAATGGTAAATGTCAGGTATTTTTAGGATTTTTCCCTAATCTGTATGCATTTAAATAAGATTCTAGGTGCCACTGACCGACAGTTCGTAATCAGTAGGTCACATACCGACTTTTTTTAGCAATCATCACATGACGCACATGGTAATCTGTAGTAAAAATGGTACACATTTCCCACAGGCCTCATAACACTATCCACAAATTGCCTGATTTATTTACCCTGTTCAGGGATATTCAGCTTACAATGTTGAAGCTATTAATAACACACCCTTCAAAGTCATAAGCTGAAGCATTGTCCTGTGACGAGCCATACTAACACTAACAAGGCTGTTAGCAGAAAGATGGGTAAGCCATTTTTTAAACAGCAAAAGAGCTTTGAATTCTGTTAAGGGGTCGTCCACACAGCAGAGGTAAAAAGGGAGTCTCTAACAATAATGAATATCAGTGGATGAATGTTGGATCCTCAAAGTGAAAATCGTTGATATTCACTTGTCTTACATTTATAAATGCAAATAAATCAGCATTTGATTAGATAGGAAATTGGGTCTACTCAATAAGAAGGTTGTTTAGCAAATTCCGGTTTTGCCTTGAAATTGTGTACTTTTCTGGATGTTTTCTATCCCTGCTTTTAGATAGGAGTGCCCCCTTACTCCACATAATTGTTGAATCACCGCTCTTTTAGCGGGTCCGGGCTCCCGGGTGGTTTGGGCACAGCAGCGCTCCGACTTTGGGCACCATTTTGGGATGGTCAGCGGCGCTCTGGCAGCGCCATCTTTAGCGTCCTTGTGGGGCAGGTAAGACCTCATCTGGAGGACCTATTTAAGGCGGTCCTCGTGTGTGCTCGCCCTCTTTGGAAACATTTGCCTGGAGGGGCGGCTCTCTAGTCACGCTCGCGCAGCTTGTCAGTGCGTTTTATTTGTACTTACCGCTTTTTGATTAAGTGTGTTTGCTGGATGTTTTCTATCCCTGCTTTTAGATAGGAGTGCCCCCTTACTCCACATAATTGTTGAATCACCGCTCTTTTAGCGGGTCCGGGCTCCCGGGTGGTTTGGGCACAGCAGCGCTCCGACTTTGGGCGCCATTTTGGGATGGTCAGCGGCGCTCTGGCAGCGCCATCTTTAGCGTCCTTGTGGGGCAGGTAAGACCTCATCTGGAGGACCTATTTAAACCGCTCCTTTTAGCGCAGCGGGATCGCGCAGCGGGGTTGCCTTCGCTTTTGCCGGAGTCTTGCCAGAGTCCTGCCCGTCTGCGCCCGTCAGCGTCCCGGAGGCGGTGGAGCGGCGGGAGTGCCTGGCTGTAATTCTTTTTATTGGGTAAGATGGTCTGCTATACTGCTAGGGAACTACGTGCTTTGCAAAGCTTTTCTTGCGCTTGCCGATCCGTGTTCCCGGGCCGTTACAGGGGTAAACGGTTGTGTCCTGGCTGCGGTTGGACGTCCGGTTATGCCCCGGCCGCTTCATCTCGGAGAGACGAGGTTTGTGTCAAACACCTCTGCTTAATGCTTAATACGAGATCGGTAGGTAAGCACGCCTTGGAGATCTTTGATCTCCTTGTCAGAGAAAAACCACTTTGTCTCCTGCTGACAGAAACTTGGTTGGAAGAGACGTCCAATCCGGACATTATGGCGGCAATTCCTTCAGATTATAACATCTTTCGTCAAGATAGAGCGAAAGGCAGGGGAGGAGGGGTGGCGGTAGTAGTGAAAAAGTCAGCTACTTGCTCTATTTCTTCTTTGGATACCATTGCAGGATCCGAATCCCTTGCCTTCACTATCAGACTGACCCCGCATCAACCCTTGAAAGGGCTGTTGGTATATAGATCTCCTGGACTAGCGGGCTCATTTTTTGACGACCTCCAGGGGGCCATTTCTGGCATGGCTTTGAGTGCGCAGCACTGTCTTCTGGCGGGAGATTTTAATTTTCATATGGATGTCGGCGATGATCCGGATGTGAAAAAACTGCTTGACATTACGGCCTCTCTTGGTCTCGTCCCTTTTCTTGTTGGTTCCACACACGACAAGGGACATACTTTAGATCAGGTTTTTTCCTCGGTCCCTCTCGTCGACGTTGAGCTCCTTCCGGTGCTTTGGACTGACCACAGGCTGGCCAGATTCTGTGTACTGGGTAGCGAAAAATTACCCAACAGCGCCCCTAGACAGCATGGCTCAGCTCGAAGGGCTCTGCATAGAGTCACTCCTGAGTTGCTGGCTCAGGCCGCTATGGACCATCCTTGCCCTTTTTCAGGGGATTTAGAGCAGGATGTGGAGTCCTTGCAGGGGTGGTTGCTGGAGAGGTTGAATGATCTGGCCCCCGCAATGGCCCCTCGGGACACGGCTAAGAGGGTTTCAGCTCCGTGGTTCACTGAGACATTGTGTGCCACCCGTGCCCAGTGTAAGGTGGCGGAGAGGGCATGGCGCCTCCACTATGATCCGGAGGCCAGACTGGCTTACAGGACAATGATTAAATCCTATCATCAGGATATTCTCCGTGAGAAAAAGGATTATCTGGCCAGGAGGATTGAGGCTGCCTCTAACTCTTGTAAAGAGATCTTCACTGTGGTGAGGGAGTTTACGGCTCCCAGATCCAACGTGTCCCATAGTGTTCCATCGGAGCTTTGGGTCTGTGATCTTGCCAAATTTTTCACGGATAAGATAAAGTCTATCCAGGACTCTTTCCCAGTGAGGTCTGCGGAAGTGTGTTCTAGTTTGAAGGCCGGATTGTCTTCACCGTCCACGCAGGGTGCGGTTCTTGCTGAGTTTCCATCCGTCTCCGCTGATGTCTCCCTAGCTCTTTTGGCCAATCTTAAATCGGGTTCGCCATTAGATTCCTGTCCAGCCAAATTTTTGTCCAAGATGGCGGCCGTGGTTAACCCATTGGTCAACTCTTTGGTGAATCTGTCTTTGAGGGAGGGGAGGGTCCCGCTGCCCTGGAAAAGGGCTATGGTGATCCCCCTCCTCAAAAAGCCTGGGTTGGACTCTGAGGTTTTGGCTAACTACAGGCCGATTTCCCTTCTGCCGGCCTTGGCTAAGATCACGGAGAAGCATGTGCATGGCGTTCTCTCTAGCTTTTTCGAATCCAATGACCTGTTTCACCCATCGCAGTCCGGCTTTCGCCCTAACTTAAGTACGGAGACGGCACTTCTGGAAGTGTCAGAGATCATCAGGGAGACACTGGATTCTGGAGGAAGAGCCATGCTTGTCATGCTGGATCTGTCGGCGGCCTTTGACACCGTCCCCCATGAGGTGCTCCTCTCCAGACTTTATGACATCGGTCTGAGGGGGACGGTGTTCAATTGGTTTACATCTTTTCTCGAGGGCCGCCGACAAACGGTCTGGGCCTCCCCGAGCTTCGCCGAGATGCCGCCACTGAGAGTCGGTGTTCCACAGGGTTCTGTGTTGAGCCCGACTCTGTTCAACATCTTTATGACACCTTTGGCGACACTGGTGGAGTCCTTTGGGGCCCAGATCGTATCCTACGCGGATGATACTCAATTGCTCTTCACGTGTGGGAAAGATCAGGCTTTTGATGGAGAGAACATCTGGGGTTGCCTGGAGATGGTCTTCAGCTGGTTCCAGCGGTACAGCCTTAAAGCAAACTCCAACAAATCGGAGGTGCTGTTCTTCGGCTGCTCTCTTGACCCTGATTGGCAGGCCTGGTGGCCAATAGATATGTGTCCCCCTGCCCAGGCATCGCTTGTGGCAAAAAATCTGGGAGTGAAGGTTGATAAAAATCTGTCGCTGAGATCACATATTCTTGGCCTGGCGGGCACCTGCTTTGGCATACTTAAGATGCTCCGGAAGTTCCTGCCTCTGCTAACAGAAGAGCATAGAAAGATCACTGTTCAAGCCTTAATAGGCTCTAGACTGGACTATGCGAACGTCCTCTATGTAGGTCTTCCGGACTATCTTGTTCAGCGGCTGCAGGTTGTGCAGAACTCCGCGGCCCGTGCTATTTTTGGTCTCCATAGGCGAGCGAGAGCCTCTGGTCTGGTGCGATCGCTTCATTGGTTGCCCATCCGGAAGAGGATTATGTTTAAAGCACTGAGCTTGGCGCATAAAGCGCTATTTGGCGCCGGAGCAAAGTACCTACAACGGAGATTGGCTTTCTACCGCCCAGTTAGATCACTGCGGTCGGAATCTTTGTTTTTGGCTTTGGTTCCTCAAGTGAGGAAGGCTCGCACTGGGGGACGCTCTTTTAGTTTGAGAGCCCCTCAGTTATGGAACTCCTTGCCTTTGGACCTACGGTCTTCCTCTAATCTCCTTCTGTTTAGGAAGAGCCTTAAGACTTGGCTTTTTAACCTTTAGGATGTTTCTTTTTCTTTTGTTCGCTGTCTGTTTTATGATGTCATGTTTTTTACTGAGCTGCCCCGATAAAGCGCCGGGACACTCCTCTGGAGTAGCCGTGCGCTATAGAAATAAAATTTTAACATAACATAACATAACTTCACATTTTGATGATGAATAGTTTACATTATTGTGGCCCCTTTCTTTAAGCCTAAACGACACATGCCAGCAACATAGAGCTTAGATTTTATATCACAAGCAAATAAGTACTTTTATCAAGAGAAAAGTAACAAACATGACAAAAATGTGCATTTACATAGCAGTATAAGGGAAAGAGCTCTCATGCCAACAAGCTTTTGGACATGGTACTCACAGATCTTGGTCACTAAGCAGTTGCTTTGTTTGCATAGTGACTAATTGGGGACCGTGGAAAATGTTACCCTACTTTGCATGTACCATAGCGCAAAATTGACGTTTGTTATAAGTTATTGGTTATATTAATAAGGCAATAAATGTTAATCCTACAAAAAAGCCATAGAGTGCAAGACCGAAATCTGCTAGAGAGAGCAGCCCCCCATTTGTGCATTGAAAACATGAAATTGCTATTTTTTATTGCATCCTTTGTCCATTAAAGGCACAGTGGCTGGGACAGGGGTTGCAATCACACAAAAAATGGTTTGATATAATAGACATTCGGAGGAGCATTCATCCATACTCAGGACTAAAGCATTCTCTTCTAATCTCCACAGCTGTCTTGGGCAACGTCCGTACTCCAGATTGATAAAACCCATTTCCAGGTGTCCGAATCCAGTCAATGCAAACCATTGATATATTTTAAGGTAAATTATTAGGAAGGGGATACCCATTTCATGCTCTCTTTTTGTAATGATTCACAATGAATTGCAAAAAGTACATGGCAATCACACATACTTCTGAGAACCACAATGGCCAGTTGATGCATTGTGCTTTGAATTTTGCAACTATAAGCCTTTTGATATTGCAAATCGTATGATTTGTGATCACAGAATCCATGATACATTAGACTCCATATTATGAACAATCCTTATGAGATTATGTACACTTATTAAAAAAAAGTTACACTGAAATAGATTCGAATTTGCAATTCTCTGATATATTCAAAAGTTTGACATCAATTGTTTAAAAAAAAACTTAAAATTAATAATTAATTGGATGCAGTGCAGCAATCAGTTAGATGGCTCAGTTCTGCGTAGTAAAAAAGATATACAGGTATCACAGCATGCATTATTTATAGGTATTAAAAACCTGTTAAGTACCATTGGAGGTAAGATACTACTTTGCATGGATCAGTTCTTTTTCCGTTGGGAAGATATGTGGGATAAGATCAATTTTGGTGTCCACCTTCCCTCACTGAGGATGTTTTTGTTGTCATGAGACTTCTGCCTTGATATGCACCACCTGCAGCCATGGAGCACTGAAAACTAAATCCCCCCCATTGCAGGCTCACTGCAAACAGGCAAAAGCGCATCCCAACTTCAGATGTTTGTAGCTGCTGGCTATATACTTCTGACCTTTCGGTAATAGGGTCTGAAATGTGTGGTATCTTTTTTTGATAATTGTTCAAATACTTTCTATTTTTGCATCTAAGGCCAGAGAATACAAGAAATGAAATAGCCAATACGTTTGGCTTTTGTATAGTGCACCCACACGAGAAACAGCATTTTTCCACACCTACACACTTTGATGACATATGTATACTTGCAACAGAGTAGCCACTTTAACAGCACCAACTCACACAGACCTCTCTCTTATATATATATATATATGAACAAGAGCACGGAGGTGCTCGAAACGCGTCATAACGGCTTGAAAATAAATAAATAACCTACTCTGCCACGCATTCTGGAGACCGGGTCTCTCTCATCGCCGGAGTGGAGGTTGGGAGATCGAGCACTATTTCATATATATATTCACTTAAAAAACAAAGGTTACAGGGACGTTATAGTTTGGAAATAGAATTGGAAAACCTTAGAAATTCATAGAAATACCAAAGGTTATAGGGATGTTATAGTGTCATTTCCTTTAGGATATTCGCATAAAAATGTCCTAACACAGATGACCTTTTACCTAGTAGCTTACTTTTGTCTCTCCAACATCAGGCTCTTAGTACCCCTTCTTAATCCATGCACCTGACGTACATAAACATGTCCCCAGGCACAGCAGATTTATTCGGTATATGGGTCACTACTTTTTTTTCATCCATGGCCAACAGCAGCTGTGCATGACCCTGTTTGTTTAGGAAAGGATGAGCAAAAGATTGGTGAATGTTTTCAAAACATATAGATTCTAGAAGAAACCCTGGAGTGACCACTTTAGTATAAAAGACCCTCACTCCCCCTTACAGAAAGTGAGAATTCCTTCCAGGCTGGACCGAGACTCTGCAAGCTGATCCTTCGACAGGCAGAGACCTGACATCCCTTACTGGGTGCCATCCTCGATACAGAGACTGGGTCCTTCAATCAGAACCATCAGGTGAAAGGTTAGCACTCCCCCAGGGGTTTCTTGGCTCCATTAGGATCTATCCTGACAATTCACATGCACATGCTTCCCCTAGGCTAGGTGCATTTAGGTAGGATACACATCGTAGGAGTACGTCAATGCTATTGTTTTACATACTCTGTTTATATTTATCTTACTAGCACTATGGTAGAAATGTATTTACTATTTACAACATTGGTGCTAGCGATCACATTTGTCTGCTCCTATCTTTTGATTTTCGCAGCTAATATGTTTCCCACTAGACAGACGCTGAACTTGTGGGCACTGCTGTAATTTGACTAGTACGGCTATCTTACTGTTTAAGGAACACATGATAATGGACATGTACATACATGTGTTTTACTATTGGTTTCATATTTGCTATTGTGGTAATATCTATAGCATTGAGGCAAAACACGCTGTCCAAATTTTGATGAATGTAATACTTTGTCAAAATGTCAGCAACTAATACGTTGTTTACACCGTTACAAGATGGCCGCCGTAGAAACAGTACCTTACTGGGGCATTTATGCCCGTCATTTGTTTTTGCTTTGTTTTGGTACGGCGGAAGTGACGTTAATGAATTAGTCTTTTAAAAATGTCCGCGCGCAGCGCTTTCAATTAGACACTGAAGAAGGAATTTCCGAAACGCGTCTGTTTGCTGTTTGGTCTATCTGCTGATTAAAGACTAACTGATACGAATCTCCCCGTGAGTGCTGAACTTTGTTGCAAGGACTTTGTTGGAAGCGTTTGTATTGACAGCGCGGGACACCGCCGCGTGGTAGCACCTGGTGTAACTTGGGGTATATATATATATATATATATACATATATCTATATATATCTCCATCCTTCCTTTCTTTCTTTCTTTCTTTCTTTCTTTCTTTCTTTCTTTCTTTCTTTCTGCGGTCGCCAGTAGCTAGTTATAGTTAGGACCGTGTTTCCATAGGAAATCTGAAAATTCTATTTTGAATAACTTTGGCGCCGGTTGACGAATCTTCGCGAAATTTTCCAAACTAATGGGGCTCTCCGCTCAGCTCCTACCCTGAAAGTTTTGGGGTGATTCGTCAAGCGGGGGCGAGAAAAAAGGGGGGTCCCAAAACGCGTTTTCCCCATGCATTTTTCCATAGGGACTTTAGTCGCAGCTACAGCCCGAACGGCTGAACAGAATTATGTGAAATTTGGCAGAGAGGTAGCCATAAGGTCCATGAAGTGCCTTTTGCAGGTTTGGTGTAAATCTGTTCAGTATTTCCTGAGAAATTAGCATTTAAATCAATATATATATCTATACGCGCGCAGCGTGCGCGCACTGAGCAAGTCCTGTGCGCGCACCCTGCCGTGCGCGAGCGCACTTCTGACTGGTTGTTAGATGTCAGTAAACATTCGAATCGGTGGAAATCAGGAAGCGGCGGCCGCCATTTTGTCTCGCATAAAGAGGGGGTGATAAACAAAGGGGAGAACGTGAAAAGGGGGCAGAGTGGGGAGATATTGACCCACTAGGCATTGTAAGGGGGTCACAGTAGGACCTTGTAGGGCAAAAAAAAAGATTTATATTTTGAAAAAAAATATCGCCGAGGGCGCGCACCCGAAAAATTTTTAAAAACAAAAAAATAAAAAAAATACGCAATTAAGTAAAAAGATATAAGGTGGCTCTAAAAAGAGCCCTTGTGTTTGTGTGTTTTTTGGTACCTACAAGTAAGTTCCGATGCAGAGTCTAAAGTTCAAGAGGAAGACTCTGTTCCCTTCATCATTGAAATGTACACCGTCTCCTCTATAAATGTCTTGCATGTTGTAACGCAAGTTGTTGTGGTATATAGAACCCATACCATAGTCTCTGAGGAAAGCAGAAATAGATTTGTTGACGTGCTTCCTTGCTCTGTCAATCTGCGGACAAAATTGGTTGGACCAGTTCCACTTTTGCCTTTGGCATATGTTAGAATATACAAAGGCAGTTTGTGGAAAAAGCGACATCAATTGCACAAAGGTGTCCTTAATAAGCATTTCCAGACCTACCCCAGTTAAAGTGCCTAGGTCATTACCACCACAGTGCACAATAATAAGGTTAGGCTGTGGGAGATGTAGAAAGGTTTTCACCAAAGGCATTAATTGGTGCCACTTTAACCCTCTCTGACCAATCCATTTAATGTCTACATTTGGCAAAGCAAGGTCTCTCACCATACCTCTTTTTTCTGCAAATTTTTCACTCCAGAAGACATAGCTGTGACCTACAATCCACACTGTGAACATCTTCCAAGGAGATCTGGATGCACTCAGGAGGTGTCTTTCAGTAGAAAGGCAATATGAAATGAAAGACAGTTGAAAAATGGGGGCACACATATTTTTTTTTATAAAAAGAACTCATTGGCTGTTTCAAACCATTCTACACTAAAAACTAGGCTGTATGTTTAAATTTTAAAAAGCATGTTTTGTATTGGTACAGAAAAATGTGTTACCAAAGAACATTACTATGGATTGGCTGTTAGGTTTGAAAAGTCAAGCACTCTTGCTCTTTGGATTAGAAACATTGTGTGCTGAACTTCTGACCTCTCTCCTCACAACAGTGTTCCATGACCTGTTGCTATGGTAGCAGGCAGAAGTCATGTTGGGGGTAGGGATCATTTGGAAAGGGTTGAAATTTGCAACCACTAGAAATGTGTGTTTCCATTTGAAAAAATGTGGGAAGCACTGAGATTTGGAGTTAACATGTATATGTGTGAAAAAAGAGAGGGAAACATTGCCATTTACTGGTTCTGGTGAGAGGAGAGATATATTACCCAATTCTTACTTAATTTTTCTGAAACCTAAATTTTGAAAACTAAAAACTACATCTGAACAAAGCATTTTTTGTAATTTTAAAGGATTATAATTGAAGATATCACTTAAAAAGGATTTTGAAATTACTATTTGGCCTAAAGGAAAAGTAATAAAAACAATTGTGGACTCTTTTGACAGAAATTATTTTGGCATGTGTGCTTTTGCGACAAGGTTTAAAGACGGTTTGTCTAGAAAATTTTTATTCATCTAGAAAAGTACTTGTAATATATATGTAATATTTCTAACAAGGTATATTTTAGTGAGGAAAGTTTTAGGGCTTTTTTTAAACAATCTTTCTTTTTTTGCCCGCTGTTAAATGATGAATACAATTGTTTTCACTATTTTAAGTGAAAAATAAAAAATTCTGAAAACAGCAAAAAAGGGCAAAAAATAGCTTTGTAAAATATGTAAAAACATGTAATGCTTTTTGTAATGTATGATTGAATATTAATACTTTTTTTCTTTTTTTGCAGAACTGGAAAGAAAAAAAAAAAAAATCTGTTCCCTTGCAAAATACTTAAAAAAAATTTTTTCAAATAATTTCTTTTTTTTAAAAAATAAGTGAAAAATATTTGTATTTCTCAATCCTCCCTTTTCATGCTTCCATCTCTTCACCTCTTTTTGTACATTAAATGAAAAAAAAAAAAAAAAATTTTAAAAACATCCTTGGGTGCGCGCAGGGTGCGCGCACCCCCCAAAAAAAAAAAATAAATAAATCCCCCCCCCCAAAAATTTTTTGGGGTTTAGTTTTTAAGTGGCACTTAAAAGAGCCCTTGAGTTAATGGAGGGAAACAGGAAGAGAAAAACGAAAAAAAAGAAAAAACATCTATGGCCTACTGCACTCATGCGCATCAAATTTTCTCTGAATGAGATCAAGACTGGTCTCACACACAGAAATAAGTTGACCGCAATCAGTGCAGCGTGTGGACAACCTCGCAAAACAAGGTGGTCCAAAACGAGGTGTGGAAGAAGGCAAAGGCACCACTGCAGAAGAAGTGCTCGCCTGAGCTGCCGAAGATGTGCTCGGCTGAGCTGCTGCAGATGTCGTCGGTTGAGCAGGTGGAGGGTTTGCTCCAGAAGCTCGACAAAGTCACTGGATGCATTTTGTCAACATGCCTCAACATAGTGTGAATGCTAAAAGAATACTTCTTGTTAGGATTACCACGTGACAAGACTTTTTGACAAAGTACACAAGTAACTTTAGGTGCATTTACCTTTTTTTGTCCCTCTGGAAAAGTGAAAAACTGCCATATAAAGCTGTCTTTCTGCATCCTGCTCCTCTGCCTCTCAAGAGTGTCCTGGTCACTGTCTGAAGATGGTTGCTGTTCAGCCATTGTCTCTCAACAACAGAATAGCTCCTTCTCCAAAGGAATCAGAACTAATAATGAGGGGAGTAGGTGTGGTTTGGGAAGAATCTGGAACTGAAAGTACTTCAAACCAATCAAAAGTGATGATTCTTGATCACATGACTTGCCATGAGGGGATTGGGTGTGGTGTTGAAACAATCAGAAACTGAAAGTAATGATAACCAATAAGAAGTGTTGTTTTATTAAGCATATAACCCGAGGTGCGCGCTCTGCGCAAGCTCCGAGCGCGCACCTCGTGATTACGCATGCGCAAACGCGTAGGAGCGCATGTGCATACGTCATATGCGCATACGTAGCGCGCATACGTTGAACACGCGTATACGCGAACGTTATTGCGCGTAATTTAAGCGTATGCGGAAGTGAACCGCGTGGAGCGCGTAGGACGCACGCACGCATGCGTACGTACGTCCCCATACATACTGGGTGCGCGCTCCCAGTGCGCACTATGACGTATATATGCGTACGTAAATAACGCACAACGGTATTCATAAAAAACTTACGAAATTGTACTTTTGTGATGTCATGAGTGATGTCACTGACCATGTCATGAGTGATGTAATATGTGACGTCATCAGCAGTGCATTGCGGGGGCGCGAGTTATAGTTAGCTGAACTAACTATAACGGGGGAATTTCATTGGTTTTGTATGAGAGAAATGTCCAGCTAACTATAACATGTGTGAAACCTATGGTTTTTTCAGTGAATATATATATAGATATAGATATAGATAGATAAAGATATAGATAGATAGATAGATAGATATATCTCCTCCTGGTGGTCGCCAGTAGGTAGTTGTAGTTAGGACCTTGTTTCTATTCAAAAAGCATTTTTTCTTTGCCAATATCTTTGGCGCCGTTTGACATTTTCAAAACGAATGGTTCACTCAGGTCAGCTCCTGTCTTGAAAGTTTCGAGATGATTCGTCAAGTGGGGGCCGAGAAAAAAGGATCCCAAAACGCGTTTTCCCCATTTTAATTTCCATAGGAATTTTTGGAACAGGCTACAGCCCAAACTGCTGAATGGATTTACACCAAATTTGGCAAAAAGGTAGCTCATGGTTCAGAATGCGACCTTTTTTTTATTTTAAATGGTGTAAATCCGTTCAGTAGTTCCTGAGAATTATTATTTTTTTTAAAGTATATATCTGAGCACCAAGGAGGAGCCGCGAATCCTCCCGAGCACGAGCTTCATTCTTCTTGGCTGCCAACACTTCAAACCAGAGTGTGTTGGCAGCCATTTTGAGACTCGGTAGAACCGAGTGATATCAAAAAGGTTGTAAATGTAGGAAAGGGGTCAGGGTAGAAACACCCTGACCCCTAAGGTTGGTCAGGGGGTTGCATAGGGATCCCCAGGGCTCAAAAAAGCATTTTTTGGGTGGAAGTCGCACTGGGTGCACCAATCCCACTGAGAAAATGTTTAAAAAAAGAAGTGCAATGTCCTGCGCTTCGTTTTCCTTAAGCCCCCAGGTGGGCCAGATCCCAGGGGGCAATGTGTAATTATATAAGCCCCCGCATAATGTGCGGGGGCACGCAGCCTCCCCCTGCAGCCCCGGGGACCGCCACCTCCCCGGGGCTTAATTAAAATAGGGTGGGGGCCTCGCAGGCCCCCACAAGCCCTGGGGACAGCAACCTCCCCAGGGCATTGAATATGTAAATACGGGGGTCTGTTGCAGGCCCCGGGGATCACCACCTCCCCGGGGCTTTCCATACGAAGTGAGGGGGGCCATGCGGCCCCCTCCTGGAGCACTCGATGGCCCTGGGGACCGCCACCCCCCAAGGATGGCTCCTACAATGTCCTGGGGTGCCCACCCCTGGGACATTGCTGTTTGCTATGGCCCTGCCATAGAAAACACTGCTTTGCTTCATTGAAGCGAGGGCAGGGAACCTGCTCTTGCTTCAGTGAAGCAAAGCAGAATTGTTTTTTGGCAATGGGAGCTGCATGCTAGTAGCTTCCCTTGTCCAAAAGCAATGCTGGCTCCTGCAGGAGGTGGGGAGCTGGCTGGGACCATGCGGGCATTGGGGCTCCACCCACGGTCCCCAGCTCTGATGCAAGGCTGCGGGGGATGGGGTCCCCGGGGCCATTATTGGCCTGAGGGGGGCCATGTGGTCCCCCTCATTATTTTTTTGTTTTTTATAGGGTGGCTGGCCCCGGGGGATGGGGTCCCCGGGCCATTATTGGCCTGAGGGGGACCACGCGGTCCCCCGCCTAATTATTTTTTTAAAAATAAATGTTGGCAGGCCTTGGGGATGGGGTCCCCAGGGCGAATAGTGAATAATAGAAGTGGGGCGCTTTTTTTTCTTTCGAATTTGGAGTCCCGGCCCCAGCGCAGCTCTCAGCGCGGCCCCTGTGTGTAACGTCGCATTGGATTCGCAAATTCACTTTAAATTATTAATTAAGTTGTTTATAATTTGAAGGTAGTGTTGTATTTGCGAATTTGTTTTAAATAGTTACTGTGATTGAAGTTAATAACAAGATTACAATTGATAGAGTTGTTAAAAATGTCAAATTAAAAATGAATAGTTAAACTTGAAAAGTGTACTGTGTTGTAGTACATTGATTTCATGCATTTGCAGATTCGCGTCGGGTGCGCGAATCCACAAAAAAATTAAAAAGAATATGTATGTGTACATTTTTTTTATATATTTACTATTATGTTATAAGGTGGCTCTAAAAAGAGCCCTTGTTTTCATTATGAACTTGTTGTTGATATATGTATGTGCGAATGCACAGCTTTAGTTTGTTGAGAGACTGTTTCCTTGATCTGTGAAGTGTACTTCATTACTTCTGTAGATATCATCCATATCAAAAGGTAGATTTATTTTATGGATGGAGCCCATCCTATGGTCTCTGAGGTAAGCAGAAACGGCTTTATTGACATTTTCTAGCTTTCTCAATCTGTGGGCAGAATTGATTTGACCATTTCCATTTCTGTCTTTGGCATATATTAGAGTATACAAAGACAGTTTGAGGTAAAAGCAACATCAATTGTGCATAGGTATCCTTCATTAGCATTTCCAGACCTACCCAGTCAATGTGCCTAGGTCATTACCACCACAGTACACAATCGTGAGGTCAGGGTGTTGGAAATGCAAAAAGGTTTTAACCAAAGGCATCAATTGGTTCCACTTTAATCCTCTCTGTGCAATCCATTTAATATCCACATTTTGCAAAGCTAGGTCTTTGTCAATACCTCTGCGTTCAGCATACCTTTTGCACCAGAAAACATAGCTGTGTCCAACAATCCGTACTGTAAGCATCTTGAAGGGATGTCTGGAAGTAATGAAAAGATGTCTGTAGCTGAGGTAGTCAGTTGGTAGAATGCGAGGTATCTAAAATGGTGGACAAGATGCTGTTTTTAAAAAAAGTAGAGAATTGATTGGCTGTTTAAGAACTGTGTACACTGAAAAATAGGATGCATGTTACTGTCTTTAAAAAGCATAATCGTTATTGGTTAGTAAAGTTTTTGAAAGGTACAGTAGATAGGATAAGCTCATATTTTGCAAAAGTCAACCACACCTGCTGTTTGCATTTGTAACCTTGAGTGCTGAACTTGAAAATATGGTGAACTTGTGACTTGTTTGTTCAGTTGAATGTTCCATGAACTGTTACTATGAAAACTGACATTAAGCAGAATGGGGGAGGGGTTGAAACTTAACTGTGGACTTAAAATGTGTGAAATTGTAATTTATATATAGGTGATATGTTATTAAAGTATAATTTCCCAAGTCAGTACTATGTTTAGAAGTGGTGTGGTGTTAAAAAATAGTGGTATTTTAATTTGTTATATATTTTTGAACTCTCGTATGGATTCGCAGCTCCGTCGCGTTGGGGCGCGGTGGAGTCGCGACTCCACAAAATTCCAGAACCAGTTTGGGCACTTTTAGAAGTCAATTGGTAAGGGGAAATGTGTTTTATAATTTGAAATAATGTAGGAAGCAATGTGATTTGTTACTTACATGTATTTGTGTGGAGAAAGAGAGGAACAGTTTGCCATTACTGGTTTTACTTTGCTGAGAGTGGTGCGTTACATTGATTGTGTGCATAAGAAAATCTTTTATGAGTTTGTGATATTTAAAATTCTACAAATCAATTTGCAATGTGAGTTATACATTTTTGAGGTGTATTATGTATTAGGTTTATTTTTAATCTTTAAAAAAATGATTGATGAACAGTGATGTTTGAAATATATAAATAATGTAGAGATGTGTATTGTAGTTTGTTTTATTGTAGTTAAACGTTGTATAAAATAGATTTTGTATAGTAATATGTGTATATTGGAAGAATGATTAGTGATTATGGTAGTTTGTTTCAGTGTGTGGATATGTACATTTGCAGTATACCGCATAATTTTAGGAGTTGCTTTAAAATTGCAAGTGGAGTCTGTCAATTTTTAAGGTGTGCATGGACTTCTGTCTTAAGTGTGTCTCTACTTGTATATGTATTTTCATATGTCTTATAAAGTGGAAGGTGCATGATGTATAATAAAGAGGTGTTGATGCTTTTTATGTGGTAGGCTCAAGACTGTCAGTAGTGGAATGGTGAAGATACAGCTTAATAGTGTGGTTTAAAAGATGTTGAGATCAGTTATTATTGATTAGGCTTCTTTTTTTAAAGTTTCTTGCGAGGTACAGTTGAAATATCCCACATAATTGTTGGTGTTTGTTTGAAATTGGAAGTTGTTCTGTGAATTTTAAAGGTTTGGATAGGGTTATGGTACAGACGTATTCATGTATGCTTTTAGGAATATGGTGAGACTATTAGTAAAGACATGTGAAGGGTTCCTGCTTTGTATTTGGGTAGGTGTAACATTATAAGTAGTTGTAGAATGGTAAAGGAGCAGCCCGAAAGTGAGGTTTGAAATGTTTGTAGAGGTGCTATTTATTAGAGTAATTTGTATGATGTGTGGAAAGTTATATTTTATATATACCGCATAATTTTCAGTGTCTGTTTGAAAATTGAAATGTAGTCTCTGAAGTTTCGAGCTGTGGATGGTGGTGTTACTGAGATATGTGTCTACTTGCACATATATTATGGTATGTGTTATGCGTCTGAAGATGATAGATATATAAAACACAGGTATACATTTATCTGTGTATTACTTTTATATATATGATGCTGCTAGCAAAAGGTACAGACATATGCATACATGGTTTTAGAAATATGGGGAGACTTTCATGAAAGATAAGTGAAGTGTTGCTTTGCTGTTAGCAATGCTCTATACCTGATTAGTACTAGAATAGTGAAGCAGTAGTAGTAGAAAAGTGATGTTTAATATATGTTGGTAGAGGAATTATTAATTATGGTACTTTATAGTCTGTGTAAAAGTTCACTTGAAAATTGCCGTATATATCTAGGTTTGTTTGAAATGTAAAGGGTAGTCTGTCAAGTTTTAAGGCCTTTATGGTCTTGTGAGTGTAGTTATGTTTCTACTTGCACATGTATTCTAATATGTGTAATTTTTTGGAAATAGGTATAGATAGAAGTATGCATGCTTTTAGGAATATGGTTAGAGTTATGGTAGAGACATGTGATAGGTTGCTGCTTTGTTTGACTAGGCCCAATATTCATAGATCGGTGAAGCAGCAGCACAAAAGTGAGTTTTAAGACATGTTAGCAGAAGGGATTACTGATTAGGCTACTTTCTAGGAGTCTGGGCAAAGGTACACTTGAAATACACTGCAGAAATGTAGATGTGTCAATGAAATGTAAAGTACAGTCTGCTTGTTTATTTCTGTTATATATGATGATGATTTCAAAAGGTAGACCTATATGCATGTATAGTTTCAGGAATATGGTCAGATTTATAACAGACTCATGTTTAGCTTTTTTTTTTTTTTGAGTATGCCCAATACCCTGAGTAGTTACAGAATGTTGAAGCTGCAGCACAAAAGTGTACACCATTTCTATAGACCTGACGTTTGTGCTGCAGTTTCAGTATTCTGCTACTACTCAGGATGTTGCACTCCTCCAATCACTCAGGTACTACTGCAGTACTACTCCAATCACCCAGGCAATACACATGCTCTTATAAAATCACCCAGGCACTTTCCTATGTACTCCTGTAATCTCCCAGATATTACTCCTGCAATCATGGAATCACCAGTGTGTTAGCTATACACTGCTTTGATCACGCAGGCACTACCCTTGCACTCCTCCAATCACCCTGTCAGGATCTATGCACTCCTCCAGTCACTTAGCCAGTACACATGCACTTATAAAATCACACAGGCATTACCTTTACACTCCTTCAATCACTGAGGCACTACCACAATAGTACTGTAATCAGCTAGGCAGTATCGATGCAGTTATCAAATCACCCAGGCACTTCCTATGTACTCTTATAATCCCCCAGATATTATCCCTTAACTCATGCAATCACGCAGACTTTACCTATGTACTCCTCTAATCACCCAGACATTACCTCTGCAGTCATGCAATCACCAATGCATTAGCTATACACTGGTTCAATTACCCAGGCAAAACCTTTGCACTCCTCAAATCACCGTGTCAGGATCAATACACTCCTCCAATCCTTTAGCCGGTGCCCATGCACTTATAAAATCACCCAGGCACTATCTTTGAACTCCTCTAATCACTCAGGTATTCCCTCAGTACTCCTGCAATCACCCAGGCAGTACTCATGCAGTTATAAAATCACCCACTCACTTGCTATGCACTGCAGTAAACCCCCAAATATTACCCCTGTAGTCATGGCATTACCCAGGGACTAGTTATGTACTACTCCTGCAGTCATAGAATCATGCAGTGTCTACCTATGAAGTCATGTAATAACCCACACACTACCCTTGCAGTCATAGAATCACACAGTCCCTACTATTGCACTCATCTATTGACCTAGGCACTTCTTAGTGACTCATCCATGCCTTCAGGTGCTATTTATACATTTATCCATGCACTCAACCTTTATGTGTGCACTCATGCAATTAGCCAGTCACAAACCATCTTCTCATGCAATTACCCAGCGACTATCTTTGGAGTCGTACAATCACTCAAGCACTACCCATGGAGTTTTGTAGATCAATTATGTCTCACTTTCTAAGTTTCATTATATTTCAGAAATATTGTATACATATTTCTTTTAGATATGATGATGATTTGAAAAGGTAGAGACATATGTATGCATGCTTTTAACAATATGGAAAGACTTATGGTTGAGTCATGTAATAGTGTGGTGCTTTATATTTTGCTAGGCCCAACACTCATGCAGTTATAACAAGCATTTGCAATGCAATAAGTCTCGCATTTATACGAGTTTGAGCTATTGGCATTGTAAATGACTGCTTTTTTTTTTTTTTTTTTTAAACAGAAATAAAAGGCACTGTCATTTACAATGCTAAGAGCTCCAACTCTCGCAAATGCTAGACCTATTGCATTGCAAATGCTTGATTCCGTAGGCATGTGGGTTGCAGCTGGTGCTATTTCTTTGCAAACATAATGGTCTGCTTCTGTAATGTATTTTCTCTTTTCAGAAATCTGACTTCATTCTTGTTTAAAGGATAAGATTTCATTGCACCTAAAGGATGGAGACATGCATTTAGGTGTTATGGGCCAGTTTTGTAGATAACTTGTTTCTAACTGTACATATTTGCTGGATAAGGGACGTAGGCATGGGTGATATGGTGATGTGCAAAGGATCACACACTTTTCAAAAATTGGAAGCTGTAGGTTAAATGCGGATATTCTGATTCTTCAGATAATTAATTACACAATCACCACTTTTTTAAAGTTGACCATAAGCCATAGCATTGTACTACATTGCTAGCAAACTGCATTACATCACATAAATGCCATCAACATATCTATCATGAAAAGGAGACGGTTGGAATACATACTGTAAGACAGCTCAGTGGAATGTGCACCCGCCACATAGGTTTTTGTTCATCTCCAGCTTTAAACGAAACCCCGCATGGAAGACTTGGCCTTTCACTTTGGGGAAACGGCTTTCATTGGTAAAAAGCGACACGAGGTAGCTCAGAGTGTGGTACGGCGCTATATAAATTCTCATGGCTGTTGGAAATATAAAACACAGCAGCGGTGTGGCCAAACATAAACACTCTCAGCCGCCTCCCCCAGCAGGAAACTGCTGTGGCCCCCGACCCTCTGTGCTACAGCTAGACCACCGTCGCGGCCACCGACAAAGTTGGCGCGTTCCCTCGAGCGGCGTCCCCCCTCCCGGGAGGTTGCGACCCGCGCGCACAGAGGCGCCTCAGCTCCGGCGGCGAAAAGGCGCGAAGCGAGCGAGAAAAGCAGCTGCTCTCGCCGCTCGTGCCAACCACGCGCCCCGCAAGCGTGCACTTAACACGAAAAACGGAAAAAGCACGCACCAACACAATAACAAACAGAAGCCTCTGACTGAGAGGCGCCAAACTTCGGAGGACCGCATTTTACACCTCCCCTGTCGCGTTGTCCACACTCCGTGGTGCCGTCTCACAACCTCGTGTCACAACACCTCACATGTCTGACGAGATTGTCATGTACCGAGCAAGTGCAGTAACTGCCGCGCTGCTACACTAATGCAGTTGTGTATGTGTGTAAGGGAGGTGAGTGTCTTTAAACGGAATAAAGAGATAGGGAGAACTGTATTTGTGTTTAAGAGCGGTGTATACCTAAGGGATGTGCAAATGTAAGGGAAATGTTTGCTTTTTGAAGCAGTGTGTGCTTGTGAGTGAGATGTGCGTGCATGTGTGTGTTTGTGTGTGTCTGTTGTGTAAGGATGTTATGTGGTAAGGAGATGCCTGTTTACTAGCGGTCTGAGTGCAACGGGGGTCTGTGCAAGTGAGATATATATGTGTTTAAGAGTAATGTGAGCCACTAAGCGCTACACATCTAAATGGAGACTATGTAAGAGAGCGTTGTGTCGGAAATAGATGTATGTGTGTATGTTGTGTGGATATACAATGCGTGGTAGAAAATGTGTAAAGAAGATATGTGGCCGGGTAAGCTGTTTGTAAATGAAGTGTGCGAGTGAGGGAGAGGTGCCTACGGCGGAGTGACCCATAAGTGCATTTTAGGGGTTGTGTTTCTTAGGGCAAGACTTGACATGCACTTGTAAGAGAGATCGTGTGGTTCTGTATGTGTGTTTCAAGAGAGAGAGTGAGTGCGGTGTAGGGGGCGTGTTGGTGTAGCTGTGATAGGTGGGTGTTTAAAGAGATGTACGAACGTTAAAGAGTGACGTAGGATAGAAGTTAAGAGGGGCGCCAGAGGGGAGGGGTGTGTTTGTGAGATAGAAAGAGAAAAGTGGCCAGGAGAGGGAGTTGTGAAGAATAAGAAAAGTGAAGCACTTGAGTTAAAATGGAAAGGAACAGAAATAGAGAGACGATAGAGTAAAGGGTAAATGTGGGGAAAAGGTCACCAAAAGGAGAACAAGACACAAAGAAAACGAGAGAGTGTAAATCAAGAGTGTGTGTGGTTGCGAGTGGACGGGAGATAAAGGGATGGGGCGGATAGATGGATTGGGACACAGAACGCGGGAATGAGTTTAGACAATGATATGGAGAAAGAGAGGAAGAAAGAGTAGCGGAAGACGACGGAGGAGAATAGTGGGCAAGAGAAGGCACGGAAGAAAGAGTGAACGGAAATGAAAGGACGGGGAGGTGTGAAATCAGGAAAGCGAAAGAGGCTCGAGAGGGATAATGTAAGGACGAATGAGAAGGATGGATACGCAAATAAAGAAAAAGTGAAAGCAAATTTGTGACGCGGCGGAGCGTGGTGCGCGCGCTTGGCGGGGGAGCGCATTCCAGGCGGGGGACCGGACCCTTTGAAGTTTGATGCCGAGGGCGCCAGTGGGCTGAAGCACTTCCCCAAACGGATTGCATGGCGGCACGATGCACGTGATTGTGCGCGTGCTCGCCATGCAATCCACTTTTGGGAGCACTTTGAAATGCCCCTTTACTAGAGTCTCGCATAGCGATTGCGTAAATGCAATAGCTAGGCGAGAACTAAAAAACACCCAAGTACTACCCGTGCAGTCTTCCAATGATCCAGGCACTACATATGCACTGCCACAATTACACAAGTTATTACCCCTGCACTCATGAAATCACACAGGTACTTACCCATGCACTCTTTCAATCAACCAGCCACTACCCATGAAGTTATATAATCTCTCAGGTACTACCCACACTCCTTCAATCATGCAGGTACTACCCTTGTACTTATGTAATCACTCAGCCAGTACTCATACACTTATAAAATCACCCAGGCACTACCTTTGCACTCCTCCAATCACTCTGACATTCCCTTAGTACTCCTGCAATAATGTAGGCAGTACTCATGTAGTTATAAAATCACCCACTGATTTGCTATGTACTCCAGTTATCCTCCAGATATTACCCCTTTAGTCATGTAATTACCCAGACAATAGTTATGTGCTACCCTTGCAGTTGTATAATCATCCAGGTCCTACCTAGGCTCTACTCAATGTATTTCTTTATTTATAGAAGTCAATATTTGTATATAATTATTTTAATAATATTAAATATGTTTTAGAAAGATAATAAACTTTTTTTTTTTAATTCTCTATAATTAAGAAATATTCAGTATGACAAAAAAAAGTTCAAAAGAAAACAGAACTAATTAAAGGATAGAGAAAAGCAGAAAGTAAATGAAGTACAACATGTGACGTTAAAGAAAAACTCTTCTGGTAAGAGAATGGAAGAATTTGTTAAGTCTTTTAAACATTGTAATCGATTTTCAAAATGGGGAAAAGAGAAAGAAAAGCAATCAGAAGGAAAAGAAAAAAGGAGAAATTAATGCAAAATCAGGCTATAAGAAAACAATCCATGTAGAAAAAAAGGATGAAAGAATATAAAGACATATTGGAAGAGAATGTATAAAGGTAGAGTACTACAAAATGTATTAATAGATTGCAAAAAATATAAAAGAGCAGCATTTTACAAGAAGAAAAAACTGATTCAAAGTGTAGTCGAAAAAGCTTTTGAATTGAAAAGAAAATTGTTTATATTAGTATTGAAGAGAATGGAAACATTGAATAAAACAATTCATTTATTAAGGAGAAAAGTAAAAGAAAAAGACTGGTTATTAGAAGTAACTTTTGTAAAACTTTTTCTGGTGAATGGAAGCACACTTCTAGTACTGAACCTTTTTAATGAAGAAAGCTATTTTCAACAAAATACATTAGTTCATACAGTTGATACCAGGGGTCGTTGTTATGAGGTTAAAAACAGTTGTCCAATTGAAAAAGAAAAGATGGTTCCTAGAAATGTGGAAGAAGTAATAGCTTAAGAAGTTCAAGGGAGACGTATACAAGCTCCAGTGTATAAGTGGGATTGTAGTAGTATTTGTTGTATACAACAGGAATCTATTGATACATTACAATATTTCTTATGAGATTATGGTGAAAAAAAGTGTTAAACAGAAGATTAAGTTGTTGCAAGGACCAGATCCTTGTAAAGTGTGAACATATACTAACTTGCAGGGTCATTCTCTAGCTTGTCTTTCTAGAAAAGTGTGTTGAAGTACATTTTGTCATTTACGAATGTCAGCAATACATCATTCAGAAAGGCGGAAGTTAGTAAGAAGATTGTACTATGTAAAAAGTCCTGCATTATCTCTAAGTGAAATAAACACTGCTCTTTTGCATGGTTCAGTATTGGATGTAAGAAAAGTTTCTGATGATATATAGTTTTGTTTCTTTGGTCCTGAAGAGGAGTGTAGAGAAAGTGAGAGTTTGATAAGTGTAGGTGTTGAAGAGGTAGAAGTTAGTACTACTGAGAAGTTTGCAGAAGAAATTACAACGTTTCTTTTTTGTGAAAAACCAAACTGTTTGTATTTGTTGTTGATGTACTCACTATAAAAGTCAAACTAGGACTGTTGATGTGTATTTAAAAAGTGAAAATGAAAACAATGATTGGTGGGAGCAATTTGGTGCTTATTTGTTGGTGGAAGGTCATTTTGAGTTGGGTAGTGATCAACGTATTTGTAAATACTGATGCACTCCTCAATGCATCTAGGCATGCACTCCTCTAATCAGCTATGCACTATCCATGTACTCCTTCAATCACCCAGTCACTACCCTTTCACTCTTCCAATAACCCAGGCAGTAGCGCTGTACTCGTAAAATTACCCAGGCAGTACTCATACACTTATAAAAACATACAGACACTACCTATGCAATTGTGCAATCACACAGGCACTACTGATGCACCCCTTGTTGCACCTAGGCATTACCTATGCACTTCTCCAATCATCCAGCCAGTACTCATGCACATAAAAAATCACCCAGACACTACCAGTACAGTCATGTAACAACATGGACATTACTCTTGCACTCGTGCAATCAGTCACACATTTGTCATGCACTCCTTCAATTACCTACACATAACTCCTGCAGTCATTCAATCACCTAGGCATTACCTATCCACTCTTTCAATGACCCAGACATTACCCCTGCACTCATGAAATGACTTGGGCATTACCTATCCACTCCTCCAATGACCCGGGCATTACCTCTGCACTTATGCAATCACCCAGGTACTACCCATGCACTCATATAATCACCCAGTCACTATCCGTGCACTTATGCAATCACCCAGGCACTACATATGCACTCATGCAATAACCCAGACACTATCCTTGTACTCCTCCAATCACCAAGGTACTACCCATGCACTTCTCCATTCACACAGACTACCCCTGCATTCATGCAATCAACCAGGCATTACCCATGCACTCCTTCAATCACTCAGGCAGTGCCCATGCACCCTTCCAATCATCCGGGCATTACTCCAGCACTTATGCAATTACCCAGACATTACCCATGCACTCCTTCAATCACTCAGGCAGTTCCCATGCACTCCTCTAATCATGCAGACATTACCCCTGCACTTATGCAATCATCCAATAATTACACATGCACTCCTTTAATCACTCAGGCAGTACTAATGCACTTATAAAAGCATTCAGGCACTATCTATGTAGTTATGCAATAACACAAGCACTACTGATGCACTCCTTGATGCACCTACAGATTACTCATGCACTCTTACAATCACTGATGCATTACATATGTATTCATGCAATCACTCAGGTAGTACACATGCACTTCTCTAGTCACACATGCACTACCCATACACTTCTCCATATATTCAACTTTGCACAATTCACACAACACTTACAAATTTGTCTATTTTGAACCAGATAGGGGGTTCTGAAAAGAACCATTTTTTTCTTTTTTGTTGTTTTATATACATTTTTTAGTTTGCGTAACTCTTTTTTGAATTTGTTTGGTGTTTTTCTTGTTAAAAAAAATGAAAAAACAAACAGAACCAACAAGAGAACATTGAAAAAATTATGCAATTAAGTCATTGCATAAACGTTTTTTTTTTTTTTAACATTTGTGGTTCTTAATGGCAACCAGGATAGCATTCACTGATTGCTCACCAACACATAAGGTCTTCGTACATTTTAAACAACGCTGTTCCACTCTAGCTAAGTCAGGGAAGATATTGGTTGGAGCACTTGTTGTGCCAGCAGATGAGGTGCTCGGTCCAGCAGTGTTGTCGGCAGTTGTTGTTCTTCATGACGTAGTTGTTCTCTTGCGAGACGCTGAGGGTGCATAGTCTGTAAATGCTCCAGCATAGATGTCCCGCAAGAATATATTTTTCTGACCCTCATGAGAGGACCTTTTCACAAACGGTACATGTTGCCTTACGGGCATTCACCATTCCCCAGGTGGTATGGAGAAAAATGCCCACACAACACTCTCATACCGGACTTTGACGGGTTCCTCCAAATCTTCTTCCTCTTCAGGTGGAAGCTTCTGTGGTGGATTTCCAGGTGCCATTTTTTGATGGAACAAAATAAACACCAAAAAAAAAGAAAGAAGAGATGCTCTTGAAAGAATGAAAAAAATGGGTGTGGTCCTTCAAGTTCTAGAATAGAAAGCTTCTAAACCAATAAAATTGTTTTTTTTGAAGTCACATGGGATTCGTGCAGCCGTCGAGCACCTGGCGTGATTCCAGAAAAATATATTTTACAATAATATATCTTTATTACAATTACAAATATGATATTTACAGTTATATTAAGTAATCTCTTGGTATAATATATATAATAAAGTTATATACATATACTTTTAAAACTTAAAGATTTGGCGATGGATTGGCTCACCCAACGTGATTCCCGGAAATACGTATGTGACGTTATGCGGGGCAGGGAACCGCTCACCCTTCGCATATCATACACACATTGTACACGACTTAAGTAATATGGCGGCAAAATTCTTGGATTCGCACAACCACCATGACTGGTAAACGATCGGTACGCAAATCCACTTTATTCTTTGGAAAAAAAAGGTAAATGCATATTTTAAAAAGGAGAAAACATCACACTATTTTTTTAAAGTTTAAAAACCTTGAAAAAGCATTCTTTGGACATTACAATTAGAAATTAGCATTTAAAAAACCTTTGAAATTCACTGAAAAAACATATGTTTCAGGGATATAATAGTTAGGAATTAGCATTTAAATAACCTTAGAAATTCACTGAAAAAACCATAGGTTTCAGGGATGTTCTAGTTAGAAATTAGCATTTAAAAAACCTTTAAAATTCACTGAAAAAAACATGGTCAGTGTCTTCACTGATGACATCTCAAATGACATCACTGATCACAACATCCAGTGACTGTGTTTCTGTAAAGTTTAAATATATATGGCAAGGTGTATTGAGGAATGAGTGGGTGTATAAGAGTCTGAATGGATGATTTAAAAGGTGCGTGACTGACTGTATAAGTGAGTGATTGAATGTGTCCTTCTGAATGCATGGGTTAGTGACTAAACTGTGTGAATGTCTGTATCAGTTTGTCAGTTGGTATGTAAGCAGCTGCATGGGTTGGTGAGTAGCTACATGAGTGTCTATCTTGGTTATTGATTGGTTGTCTGAGTATCTGTATGGGTGCCTGAGTGTCTGTGTGGGTGGGTGGGCGGTGGGTGACTAGATGTGCATAGATGTGTAAGTGGGTGATTCACTGGGTGTATGGGTTCAAGAGTGCATCTTTGAAGGGCTGTATGGTTGGGGGAGTGTGTGTATGGGTGTATTAGCGAGTGAATGGATGTCTCAGTGGTACATGTGTGAGTAACTATGTATGTGAAAGGCAGTATATGTGAGTGTTGGAGTATATAAATGACTATGTGATTATGATTGTGAGATTGGCTGTATGGATGAGTGTGTGCTTGTAGCCGTGATTGTATAAGAGAGTAAGTATGTGTTAGTATCTGTGTGAATAATTGAGGTGGTGTGTGTATAACTGTATAGGTGAGTAAATGGGAGTGTGATTGATTATTTGCATGACTGACTAGGGTGTGTGAATAACTCTATGGATGAGTGGCAGTGTGTGCGTGTCTGTATAGGTGTATGAGTGCATATGATAGTGCTGTATTGATGAGTGACTGCATGTATGAGTGACTGTATGGGTGGATGTGTGTGTAGACCTAGGAATCAGTGAGTGAGTATGTAGTAACTGTGATTGGTGTGTCTATGGTTTTGAAAATGGTAGTATGGATCAGTGATGTCATTTGAGATGTCATCTGTGATGGCATCAGTGATGTCACTGACCATGTCATGAATGATGTAATATGTCACATCATCAGCAGTGCATTGCGGGGGCACAAGTTATAGTTAGCTCAACTAATTATAACGGCTGAATTTCTTTGGTTTTCTATGAGTGAAATGTCCAACTAACTAAAACGGCCCAGAAACCTGTTTTTTTTTCAGTGAATTTCAAAGGTTTTTTAAATGCTAATTTCGAAATATAACGTCCCTGAAACCTATGTTTTTTAAAATTTTTATATATATATGTGTGTGTGTGTGTAAGTATGTGTGTGTGTGTATATATATATATATTCACTGAAAAAACCATAGGTTTCAGGGGTGTTATAGTTAGCTGGACTTTTCACTTGTACAAAACCATTGAAATTCCCCCGTTATAGTTAGTTCAGCTAACTATAACTCGGGCGCCCGCAATGCACTGCTGATGACGTCACATATTACATCACTCATGACATGGTCAGTGACATCACTCATGACATCACTGATGACATCTCAAATGACATCACTGATGACATCACTGATGACATCATCCAGTGAATGTGTGTTTTTCTGAAAATTAAATATGTTTTATATATGTATATCTCAAGGTCGATGGAAGAATAAATGGGTATATAAGTGTCTAAATGGATGATTTGTTTTTGAAAAATTGATTGTGTAACTGACTGATTAAGTGTATCATAGTGAATACATGGCTTAGTGAGTAATGTTTAAATATGTAAATATCTGTATCAGTCTCTCACTTTGTGTATAAGTGGCTGCATGGGTTGGTGAGTAGCTACATGGGTGTCTATATAGGTTATTAGTTGGTTTTTTGAGTATCAGTCTGAGTGTCTGCATGGTTCGGTGGGGGGTATTACGTAGTGCATAGGTGCATGAATGAGTGACTCACTGTTTGTATGTGTTGAACACAGCATGTGTGCAGGACTGTATGGGTGGATGAGTGTGTGTATGGGTGTGTTAGTGAGTGAATGACTGTCTCAATAGTGTCTTTATGAGTAACTACATATGTTTTAGACTAGTATATGTGACTATTGGTGTATATATGTGAGTATATGTGAGAGTGAGAGATTGAAAGAGTTCCTGTATGAATAAGTATGTGTTTCTATAAGTGATTGTTTAAAAGACTAAGTATGTGTAAGTTTCCGTAGAAGTAAGTATGGTGGTGTGTGTATAACTGTATATGCAAGTAAATGTATGTTTGATTCTTTATTAGCATGAGTGACTATGTGTGTGAGTAACTCTATGGATGAGTGGCATTGTGTAACAGGATGTATAGGTGTATGAGTACATATGATGAGTGAGTACATGTATGAGTGACTGTATAGGACTGTTGGTGAATGAGTGGATGTGTATGTGGATCTTAGAATTACTGAAGAGGTTGTTGTAACTGGTATTGGAATGTCCATTGTTTTGAAAATTTTAGTCTCTATTTTTGAATGTGTGTATCAAAGGTTATATTAGGGTGAGAGGAGGTCTGCCACTCTATCACAAGGATGATGTCATCAGTGATGTCATCAGTGATGTCATTTGAGATGTCATCAGTGATGTCATGAGTGATGTCACTGACCATGTCATGAGTGATGTAATATGTGACGTCATCAGCAGTGCATTGCGGGCGCCCGAGTTATAGTTAGCTGAACTAACTATAACGGGGGAATTTCAATGGTTTTGTACAAGTGAAAAGTCCAGCTAACTATAACACCCCTGAAACCTATGGTTTTTTCAGTGAATTTCTGAGGTTTTTTAAATGCTAATTCCTAACTATAACGTGCCTGAAACCTATGGTTTTTTCTGTGAATTTCAAAGGTTTTTTAAATGCTAATTTCTAACTATGCCTACAGAGATAGGACATGTGAAGAAAGAAGAAAAAATGCACAGAAAGAAACAAAAGAAAAAATGCACAGAAAGAAACAAAAGAAGTGCAGAAAGAAGCAACAGAAGTCCTCAAATACGAAGATAAGTGCAGGAAGAAGGATAACGTGCAGAAAGAACAAAAAGAAGAGCAGAAAGAAGCCTTGTTGCAAAATCATCCTGTACCCTCAACTTTTTCAGACGGATACTGGTGGTAACTGAGCCTGACTAACCAGTCCTAGAGCCAGTGCTATGTTAAAAGACACTTAGAATACAGTGAAAACACCTACATACACTAGGGAACATTATGCGTTGGGGTCCCCCTGTGATTAGCATGACCTCCTCTGTAAGCCCCTAGTATATAAGAGGGCATGGGGATTAAAACTACCTCTTAAACAGGCCACAGGGCGTTTTTGCACACGTTAACTCAGGCCCCGTCCCCTCCCTTCACCACTGTGTAAACACGCCCTGTGTCCATTTTTAGTTGGGAGATTAAGTTCATTTGAATCCTGAGGGTCCCTGGGGTCCAACTAGCCCACTAGGTACCTCCAGTAAGTGCCACAGAGCTGCGTTGCAGAGAGGTGTAAAAAGTGGCACGGCCTGGACCACCTCTCTGCAATGCAGCTCAGTGGCGCTTACTGGAAGCACTTGGTGGGCTAGTTAGCCCCCAGGGGCCCTCAGTATTGAAGGGAAATTATATCCCCAATTTAAAACGTGCCATAGTGCGTGTTTGCACACGTCACCTCAGGCCCCGTCCCCTCCTTTCACCACTGTGTAAACGCGCCCTGTGGCTGTTCTAAGTTGAGAGATTAAGTCCCCTTGAATCCTAAGGGTCCCTAGGGTCAAACTAGACCACTAGGTACCTCCAGTAAGCGCCACAGAGCTGCGTTGCAGAGAGGTGTAAAAAGGGGCTTGGCCTCAGAACACCTGGCTGCAGCGCAGCTCCCTGGCGCATACTGGAGATACCTGTTGGGGGCGCGTTTGCAGAGTGCTGCACGGAGGGGGCATGGCCTCCGGCACGATGCCAGTCTTTTATTTATTTTAGTTTTTTAAGAAGGGGGGCTGTTTGGTTCCCCTTCTTATTCTAATTTATTGGCCCTGATGACCCCATCCCCCAGGGCCAGTCTCCTAATTATATTTTTTTGACCCCAATCCCCAGGGCTGGCCACTGTTTTTTATTATTTTTAAAAAATATATATTTATAGACACACCTAGGACATGCTGGACAAACCGTACGTACCTATCACCATGACGATTTGCGTGATATTCATTAAAAGGCGACTATGCATGCAATGAATCCACGTGGAATGTATTTACACCACTAGTGAAGCTCTGACATGTCTGATGCCCTACCGTGCCTAATCCCGGTAGACACCCTTGTCGTTTATTTATACAAACTTGGGTAGCTATTGACGGGCACATTTAATACACATGCACACCAAGCCATTCAAAGGGGATTCGACAAAAATTCGACCAAAACTATGCAAGAAACCCCCCTCACGGTTAATAAAACACACATCCACTGCCGGATGTGTAATACTTTTTATTTTACTCTCTGGAAAGGGGACGAACATCACTTGAGAGTCACAGCGCGCTCCTGACAGAGCCCAATGCTGTGTTACACCCACCATTGCCTGCCGTGTGCCACACACCTCTGTGTTGTATTCCACTAGCTAGTGCATATGCTATGACACTCTCTAGCCCATGTGCACTGTAACACCACCCCGTGAATATGTCATGCCACACTTGTCTTCGCACGGGTTATATTGCCCCATCTAACGTGCCTTTCTCGATGCCTATGTTATAACGCACAGTGCTATGCCATACATATTACAATCTGGGATCCATATCTTTGTCACAGTGCATATGCAACCTTACACTCCCCAGCACATATTTTATATTACAACTTTAGAGACTAGTTAGGTTACACAACACTGCCCTGTGCATATTACACTCCAAGGCGCATATCGCATAGCACGCGCTAGTGCCTGTGCTATCTCGCGCTCTCCAATGAATCTGTCATTGCGCACAATGTATTGCATATTATATTTCACGCCCGGTTCATCTTATATCACACTTTTTGGTGCATAGTTTATACCATACACTATATCTAGTTTTCATTTTCAATCGTGCTCTCAGGACTATGTTCTATATAACACTGTGTTCACCTACCCTTTTCACGGGCATTACATTTTGCGATAGGGGGTGGAGGGTCAGGGGGTGTTTCTGCCAAGTGAGCCCGGAGTCACAGTCACAAACGTCCTCTTCTTCCTGAATAAAAGTGAGATTATGCTGCATACTTGTTCATATTTTAAGTAGTTCGCACAGACACAATGTTTTAAAAACAATAAAGTTCCTAATACCCGCCTTCTCTGAACAGTTAGCTTGCTGCCCCATCCCCTTCCTCCCTATCCTCTGTTGTGTGAATCCATGGACTAGCCTCCTCCCTCCTGCCATGCATGGTCTGATGTGCTGCCACTGCCCTCAGTATGATGTACCAGTCCACTCCTTCTGCCCTCCATTGCCCAATTCTATGCCCCATCATTGACCTCCTGCTTAAACTCTGTGCTTAGCTTGCTGCCCCTATTCTCCTTCCCCCTGCCCTCCGATGTCTTTGTGCATGCCCCTGCTCCATCCTTTTTGCCCACCATGTCCCATGGACCTGCCACTCCTATCTACTCTGAGTGTTCTGTTGAGCTGCCACTCCCCTCCCACCTGCCTAGCATTGTCAGATGACTGTAACCTGTCCCTGTCACCTCCACCCTGCCTGTCCACATGCCATGCCCCTATCCTCTTCCTCCTGTCCTACATGGTCCATTGTACTGCCACACCCTTCTGCCCTCCCTGGTCTGTTGTGCTGCAGCTGCTCCTCCTGCCTGCCCCGTGTGGTCTGTTGTGAGGTCCCTTCCCCTGAACTTTCTTGTCTGTGCGCAGGTCCTGACCCTCCCTTCTATCCTCCATCGTCCTTTGTGCATGCCCCTCCACCCTCCTTCTTGCCCATCATAGCCATTGTGCTGCCACTAACCCTCCCACTTGCCATGCATGGTCTTCTGTGCTGCCATGGCCCCTCCCACCTTCCCTGTGTGGTCAGTTAGCTGCCCCTGACCCCCTCCCACCTTCCCTCCATGGTCTGTGTGTCTGCCATCACAGTCTCACTGTTGCTCTTCATGGTGTGTCTTGCTTCTAGTGCCCATCCTGCCTGACCTCCATGGCTATCTTGCTGCTCCTGCCCTGCCCCCTTGCCCCCAGCCCTACTCCCTCCCTCCTGGCTTGTCTGTTCCATTGTAATGCCCATGATCCGTCCCTCCTGCCCTTTATGGTCTGTTATGCTGCAGCTTTCTCTCCTGTCTGTCCATTATGGTCAGCTAGCTACCATAGCCTCTTGCCCCTCTGTTCTCTGTTGTCCATGTGCATGGTCCTGTCCCCTCCCTCTTGCTTTCTATGGATTGTTGTGCTGCACTCCCGTGTGGTGTATTGTGCTGCTGCAAACCCTGATGCCTGCCCTGCAGGGTCAGTTTGGTGCACCTCTCCATGTCCCTCCTGTCCTCTGTTATCCAAGTCCATGTCCCTATCCCATTTCCTTCCATGATCCAATGTACCATACTTGCGAACATTTTGAACTTGGTAAGAGGGAGATTTTGAAAAAAAACTGGGGTATTGATTTTCCCCTTTGAGTTACATTGAAAAAGAGGATATTGTAGACAGGAGACAGATCAAATAAAGCCCATTTGAGCTTAAAAACATTGGACGTTTCCTGGCTGAATCGGGTCTGTTGGCATGTATGGTTGTACTACCATTGCCTCTTCCTTCTGCCCACAATGGTCTATTACATTGCCACAGGCTTGAAGGAGGGTAGATTTTGTATCACAGGGGGCCCCTGGCCCGTTCTGTCCACACCTGAAGTATGAGACCCTTGTCCTTGCCCTGCCAGCTGCATTTGTAGGCCGTATTAAATTGACCAGCGGGTCCTGTGTTGCTATATAATTATCCTGAGACATCCTTACCACTCAGCCAGTATAAAACCCCTGTGTAGGCCCTTCTGTTCAATATGTAGGCCTCTTTGTTAAATTGACCATAGCTCTGCAATTTTAGTGTATAGCAGTCTGAAGGCAGGTCTGCGAGGCCTTCTGCTCCAAACCAGTAGCCCCCACCCTACCCGAGTGCTCCGTGCTCGGTATCAAAGTTCAACATCCCCCTGAAGCTGTCGACATACAGTAGGCTGCATCCTGGACTGGTACTTGCTTCCTGGGCAGGTTTCCCGCTTTTAAGGAAGTGGCAACCGCAGAGCGTCACGTTAGGAGAACTGAGGAGATTTTATACATGAATATATTGAATTCCCGTACAATACCCATTATTTTCTGCTTGCTCTATGGAACTTACGATAAGCGATTGGCCTGAGAGACTGACCTTTTCACCCAGTCCATTGTCAGCATTAAGTGGGTAAATGACTAAATGTCTGGTAAAATCTGCAGACGAAGCTTTTGGGTAGCATACGTAGGTAGATGTAGCGTGCAAAGGAGCCCACAAAATGATATAAAAAGGGAGCACCCACAGATATCGACGGACTACCTCGCCGTCTGTATGTAGGTTAACAGGCAGTGCAGGTTTTCCCCAAGAGCTGGGAGCTCTTGTCTTCCTTTGCTTAAAATGTCTTGCTCTGCTTTGCTTGAAGTATCTTATTCTATTTTACCTATATGAAATGTCATGTTATGTTTAACCATTGTTCTCTTTACTTTTGCATTTAAAAGATTTTGTATTGTAATTGCAGGAATGCTTGCTCTAAGAGTAAACGTGAGTGTTCCTAGGTAACATTTTCCTTGGTGTAACTTGTTTCTCATGATGCATTTATAGATGTGTTTTCTCTCTCTCTCTGTCAGTACATTAATTGAGATACAGAGAATATCATGACAGCTGTATGATTATCTGGATTCTGTATTTTGTACTTTATGTCTCTATTCTGCGGTTTCTTTGAAGTTGCATCTTCTCATTAAACTGCCATTGTATTCTGCCTCCAATTCCATGTCTCATATGTCTGTTTTCTTCATTTTTGGAGCAAGCGTTCCTAGGCACCCCGGCTCAAATTAAGGTGCCCCTTTTGTCCCTGACTCACTCTCCTGCTCAGTTCTGTGGTGGCTCCCGGGGATCTGGGGACCGCCCCTAGCTTCCTTGACCCGTAATAGATCTTGCCTCCAACAGCCTCTCTTGCAAGTCCTGTATTGTTGGTTTGTTGCCCCTGCCCCCCTTTCCACTGCCCTCCATAGTCTGTTGTGCTTCCACGGCCCTTCCTGCCTGCTCAGTGTGGTTAAATTGTTGCCTTTGCACCCTCCTACCTGCCTTCAATTTTCAGAGTCCGTGCCCCTGGCCTCTGCCTCTCAACAGTATCCTAATGAACAACTAGATTGCTAAAATTCTATATTTATTACAAAAGTGTGGAACGCCTGACATCATCTTGATGTAATCAAAACTGTAATACCTAGAGCATTTCCTTTAGAAATTACATATATGAGAGGGTCTTATTGGCATCAAAATTATGGTTAGTGCTCTAAAAGGCTAAAATAAGGACATATTTTCTGAGTTTTCAAATAGCGACAAAGCACTTTTAAATTATTTGTTATCTTTATGTTTTTTTATCCAGTTGACCACTTGATTAAATGTTGCACTTAGGGGAGATGATGTGGTGTTACTTCCAGAACTGCAGACTTTGCAACTGGGGAACCAGGTTGAAGTTTCTGCTTCAGCTCGACATTCTGTGATTCTGGTCAAATCACTTAGTCTCCCCATGTCTACAACCAAAATGAATGTGTTCTTGTGTGATGTAACCAATGCTCATGTAAAGCACTCCAATACCTGACAAGTCTTCACTATATAACACTGCAAAAACACAAAATAATAAGTGTTTTGCACACTTCTGTCATTGGGCTATATTTGGGCTACATCTGGGTGATTTTGGGCTACATTTGGGCTCTTTTGTCTCCGGTGGCCATCTTGGGAGATTTATTTGTTATGAAGTTTCCTAATTTCCTCATGTACTGCAGTCTCCTCAGTAGGAAATGCTTTCAGTTTTTTACTTTGATTCCATCATGAAGGTATTCAGATATGTCACACATTTGCCATAAATTCTGAATGTTAGCACTCTAGTTGCTCATTAGATCATTGTAGTAAAACTACTGCACCATGGAAGTCTGCTCCTGGTATTAAAAGTGCATGTTTCAGTCTGCATGTCAGAATTTTTTTAATGAAATAGAAGAGGATTTGAGAAGTCACTCAAAATGTGCCCTCATTTTCTTTCTTCAGCATTAATCATAATTTCTATGGCAAAATGAACCTCCTCATTGTGTTCCTTTTTAAATTAAATGTTTTAAGTGTTACCAGTTTATTCCAATCAAGATGGCTTCAGGTTTGCCATACTTTTGTCATAATGAAGACAGTAAGCGCTCTAGTTGTTTTTAAGAACATTCTGGGACATTCTGTCATTGGGCTATACTTGGGCTACATCTGGGTGATATTTGGGCTACATTTGGGCTCTTTTGTCTCTGGTGGCCATCTTGGGAGACTTATTTGTTATGAAGTTTCCTAATTTCCTCATTTACTGCAGTCTCCTCAGTAGGAAATACTTTCAGTTTTTTACTTTGATTCCATCAAGAAGGCATTCAGATGTGTCACACATTTGCCATAAATTCAGAATGTTAGCACTCTTTTTGCTCATTAGATCACTGTAGTAAAGCTACTGCTCACCAGGGAAAACTGCTGCTGGTATTGAAAGTGCATGTTTTAGTCTGCATGTCAGAATTTTTTAATGAAATAGAAGAGGATTTGAGAAGTCACTCAAAATGTGCCCTAATTTTTCTTTCTGCAGCACTAATCATACTTTTTATTGAAAAATGAACCCCCTCATTTTGTTCCTTTTTAAATTAAATGTTTTAAGAGTTACCACTTTAATCCAAGCAAGATGGCTTCAGGTGTGCCATACGTTTATCATAAGTAGGACTGTTAGCGCTCTAGTAGTTCTTTGGAACACTCTGGGAAGCTGCAGTAGAACACAAAGGAATCAACTGACAGTCTCTGCCCTTGTTGGATGTACATGTTTTACTGAGAATGTCAGACTTCATTCTCACATGACTGAGAAAGATAATGTGAATTTACAGAAAATAAGCTCTCAGTTTAGCCTATAGATCACCTTCCAAACCTCTGTGGTAAAAGCATGAGAAAATATTTTTCTCTCAATCATGATATCCCAGCAGAAGGCTTTTTCACATGGTGAAATCACCTTAGAACATACCACAATTCCTAAAATGAGTATGGTACCATCAACAAATGATTTATAATGTAACTAAAGTCTTAAAACCTTCTATTAACTGCAATGCTTTTTAATGAGGTGCTATCATGTATATTGGTCCCAAGATGGCTGCCAACACTTCTTGGATGAAGTGCTGACAGCCAATCAGATCTCAGGATGAGATGTGTGGTTAGGCTCCGCCCACATATATATATGCATTTAAATGCTATTTTCTCAGAATCTACTGAACAGATTTACACCAAACCTACAAAAGGCACTTCCTTGACCTGAGGACTACCTCTCTGCCAAATTTCAAGTAATTCTGTTCAGCCGTTCGGGCTGTAGCTGTGTCTAAAGGTCCTATGGAAAAATGCATGGGAAAAACGCGTTTTGGGACCCCCCTTTTATCTCAGCCCCCGCTTGACGAATCCCCCCGAGACTTTCAGGGTAGGAGCGGAGCGTAGCGCCCCACCTATTTTGAAACATTCGCGAGGATTCGTCAACCGGCGCCAAAGTTATTCAAAATAGAATGTTGCGGATTTCCTATGGAAACGTGGTCCTAACTATAACTACCTACTGGCGACCGCCAGTAGGTAATATACACACACACACACATACATATATTATCTATGATATAAACATACAATATCTGGATTTACGCAATTGCACTTTAGATATTGGAATTGGCAGCTATATATACATATAAAAATATATATATTTTCATGAAGGAAAAACAACATACATCTAGACCAATAACAATACAGGATGTTCCATACTTAATATTCTTTTTATACAATATAAGGTTATATATGTGAAGGATAACGAGGGTGATCCGCATGATATGATTTTATCTATTTTGGATTTTATATATTGTGATTTGTTGATATACTCTGATAAAATGAAAAATGAATAAGAGATATGTGAGCTTAACTCTTGACGTAAAGGTGAATTCAAGATGAACAACCACTATGGTTTAATGTGATATGTCTCTGACATTTAATATCCTTTCTATGTCTATGACAACCTAAAGTGTAAACTTGAAATCTCACTGTTCAATATGCCACTATGTCATTGGTTCATATATGAAGGAGGAGTCAACATTTTACTATATGTACTATGAATGGTTGATTTGGTGTCATGTGATCAAGGCCGTGGCAACGCGGCCGAAACGCGTCATACTGATGGACTAAGAAAATAAACCTGCCTTAAAACCTTATTTAGCGTGTGGTGGTCTGTACCTGCTCCAGTTATCTGCTGGAACCTGGGAACTCTTCACGATATATATATATATATATATATATATGTATGTAAAACACTCAAACATTTAAAAAAACATTCACAGTCACTGGATGATGTCATCGGTGATGTCTTATGTCTTCAGTGATTTCACTGACCATGTCATGAGTGACGTAATATGGGAGGTCATAAGCAGTGCATTGTGGAGGTGTGAGGTATAGTTAGGTCAGCTAACTATAACTGCTGAATTTCTATGGTTTTGTATGAGTGAAACCTGCCCCTAACTAGAACATCCCTGTAACCTTTGTTTTTTTCAGTCAATTTCTAAGTTTTTCCAATTTTATTTCTTAAGTATAATGTCCCTATAACCTTTGTTTTTTTAAGTGAATTTCTGTGTTTTTTTTAAAACTAGTACTCACGTTTGCTGAGTGGTGGAGAAAGGGGGCATGGCCTCTGACCAGCTCTCAGGAATCCTGCTGTATGGGATTTACTGGAGGTAACAGGAAGGCTTCTGGGCCACCAAGGTCCCTCAGCCTCAAAATACAAAATTCGATATTCAGAATAATAGAGGGGATCATCATGGTTTAAGAGGCTGCAAGCAATAGAAGTATTGACAGGAACTTGGGTTTCGCTAATGAGACATTAATTTGATTGGGCAGAGGATTAAAGTATCATCAGATGCTGCCTTTGGTTAAAAGCATTGTAGATTTACCAGCCCCTGACCTCATGATTGTGCACTGTGGTGGCTATGGCCTAGGTACATTGACTGGGGTAGGACTGTAAATCCTAATAAAGGATCCCTTTACTGAATTGATGATGTTTTTTCCCTCAGACTGTCTTGGTGTACTCTAACATATGCCAAAAGCAAAAATGGACGTGGTCTAATCAATTCCGTCCACAGATTGACAAAGCCAGGAAACATGTCAATAAAACAGTTTTTGCATTCCTCAGAGACCATAACTTGGGCTCAATCTATAACAACATCCTGCTTTATGACATGCATGGAATTTATAGAAATAATGGAGTGCACTTTACAGTTGCAGGCAACAGGGTGTTTCTAAATAACCTGAAACTCTGCATCCGGTCTTATGTGTAGCTGTCATATACACACAATCAACACAAAGGCTTTTGTCAAAGCCACCCTAGTATCCGAAATATTGTTAATTTGTTTTATGAATATCATTTAAAAAAGATCCTTTTTAAAAAAAATTCAGAATCTTCGCAATTACATCGCAGTCATTGCCATCATGTTGCAAAATCACAAAACAAAAGCAGACATCATATCTGTAAAACCTATTTCTGTTTTCACAGTGACATCGGGAGTCACGATGATGTTGGTACCCACGACGATAGCCGATATGTCGCAAAAACACAAAGCAACAGCAGGAATTCAAAAGCCACCACCACATTAATAAATTATAACTATAGAATTCATTCTAACCATCAGACTAGATAAATCACTATCTAAATATCTCTATAAAAACATTTATCACTCTCTTAATATCTCTAACTGTGGGTATTAATGATTCACTGGGTTATGTGAGGGGGTGCATAAGTCTCCGAGTGGATCTGTGAGTGGGTATATAAGTGTATGAGTGGGTATGTGAGTAGACTCATAAGTCTTTGAGTCTGTGAGTGGGTGTAAGTGTTTGAGTGTGTAAATAAGTGGGGGTATGAGTGTCTGGGTTGGTATGTGAATGGGTGTATAAGTGTCTGAGTGGGTATGTCAATGAGTATATGAGTATGTGACTAAATTTGTGACTGGATGCTTAAGTGTCTGAGTGGGTCTGTGAGTGGAAGTATGAGTCTGACTAAGTCTGGCAGTGGGTGCATAAGTCTATAAGAGGGAGTGTAAATGGGTGCAGGAGTGTTTCAGTGGGTCTGTGAGTGGCTGTAATAGCCTCTGAGTGTCTGTGACTGGGTGCATAAGTCTCTGAGTGAGTATGTGAATGGGTGCATCAATGTCTCAATGGGTATACAAGTGAGTGCATGAGTCTCTGTATGGATATACAAGTAGGTGCATGAGTCTCTGAGTGGGTATGTAAGTTGGCACTCACTGGGTGTACAAGTCTTTGAGTGAGTATATGAGTAGGCACATGAGTCTCTTACTAATTTATGAGTGGGTGCAACAGTGTCTGAGTGGGTATGTGACTGGGTGTATGAGTGTCTGAGTTGGTATGTGAGTGGATGTACGAGTCTTAAAGTGGGTATGTGAGTGGGTACAGGTTTTTGAGTAGGACTGTCCGTGGGTGTGTGTCTGATTACATATGTGATCAGGTAAATATGTTTCTCAGTGAGTCTCTGACTGGGTGCAGAAGTGTCAGAGTTGTAATGTGAATGTGTGTATGACTGAGTGGGTATGTGAGTGGATATATCAGTTTGTGACAGGATCTATGAGTGGGTGAATACGTGTTTGAGTGGGTCTATGGGAGGGTGTATGAGTCTTTCACTGGGTCTCTGACTGGGTGTATAACTCTCAGAGTAACTCAGTGGGTTCATGAGTGCATGAGTGGGTATGTGACTAGGAGCATAAGTCTTTGAGTGGGTATGTGAGTGGGTGCATAAGTCTCTTAGTGGGTATACGACTGTTCACATGAGTTTTTTTTGTGGGTTAGCAAGTCGGTGCATGAGTATTTGAGTAGAAATGTGAGTGGGCATATAAGTCTCTGAGTGGGTCTGTGACTGGCTGCATGAGCCTAGGAACCTGTTGGTCGTGCAGGGGGTAGCTGCACCCCAGGTATTTGCACATTATTGTTTGGTCACTGAATTTGGACCTTGAGACATGCCCCCCTCCCACATGGGGGAGTACTTAATTCAAGCTAAAGCGCATACACACTGGCGGCGCACCAAAGGCAAGCCCATCTGCGCCTATCCATTTTCGAACCATGCTCAGCACCAACCCTGCTGCCCGTTTTTGCCTACATAAGGACAACTTGATATGATATTCAAGAAGCTAAATACTGGCATTAAACACTGGAGGTAAGAGAGTCCATAATTGCCCAATGATTGATTTTGATTTAAAAAACTGCCTACCCAATTGTTTCTCTTGCCAGGCCGTATATCCCACTTTGATTTTCCAGGGATCAATAACATGACTGCCACTAAGTTCACCGTCTCTAACATAGCCAAAGGGGGGAGAGATTAGCCCCTACATTGTGCATTGCTAAATGCAAGATCTATGGTAAAGCACAGTCTAGAGTGCACCAAGTTTATAGATAACTATCAAGGGGACATAGTATTTGTTACGGAGGCCTGGACTGATGCGGCCCCGGGTTTTGGAGTCTTTACCTTGTCTAGAACAGATAGGAGGGAAGGAGGCCTTGCTATTTTATATAGGAATTCAGTTTCAGCTACCTTTTCAACAGTACTTTCACAGGATTGCGAAGCACTCTCATTCAGCATCCAACCTACAACACAAAGCAGCTTCAAAGAAATTCTGGTATATCGGGCACCGGGCCCTGGAGCATGTTCATTGGTAATGTCAGCTGCCTCTTAGAAGACAGACTAGCCTTGTCCAACATGACCATGCTGGGCGATTTTAACTTCCAAATGGAAGTAGACTCAGAGACATAGTCAGCGCATCTTACGGACATCATAAATAGTTTGGGCCTGCCTCAACTAGTGAAAGGACCCACACACATTGCTGGCCATACGCTTGAAGGGATCTTCTCAAACAACCCCCATCTTTCGTTTGAGTATATTCAGCCTATGACATGGTATGATCACTCTGCAGTTCTTTTGAGCATCGCTATGGTAGGTGGTACTAGTGTGCCAAAGGCTAAACATAACACTAGGAAAATGCGCAGCAGGAAAAAAGTCAACAAGCAGCATTTTCAAAATCTTCTTACCGCCGCTCAACCAGTATATTACAATGATGCTGATAGGAATGCCAGTAACTACGCTAATTGGTTAGATGCGACAGTTATTTTAGTAGCCCCAGAATATATCATCAAAGTAGCGCATGTTCGCCCTTCTGCCCCCAGTACACCAAAACGTAATCTGTAAAAAACAAGAACGCCTATGGACATCAGACTATGATAGCAGGGAGAAGGAAAAGTATAAATCCTGCCTTAACAGGTACAAAGCCCTGATAGCTTCTGCAAAGACAAAGTATATCACCCAGAAAATCGAGAGCGCCAACAAATCCTCTAAAGAACGGTTTAAAATACTCCTGACACCAGAATTTGTTTGCACACAGCAACTGTGCGATAAGATCGCTAAACACTTTCTGAGTAAAGTAGAAAATATCTTCAATGATGTTTACTAATCTAGGATATCACAGGAGGGTGTTGCCACACAAGATTGAGGACAGCTTATAGCCAATCAAGAACGGCTTCATTTTTCTAAATCTGCGGACTTCAATGTCAGACAAGTGGGACATCTCATTTCCAAGGCAAAATTGGGTTCATCTTTGGAATCCTGCCCTATGGCAGTTTTAAAACTGGCACGGGACGTCGTTGCCAAAAACTTGTCTCAGTCTTCATTTCCGTTCTCAGTTCCTGCAGCTTTCCAAAGATATGGAAAGTTGCTTCGAGTCTGCCTATTTTAAAGAAACCCAACCCTGACCACAATGACACCAACAATTTCCACCCTATTACCCATCTTTCGTTGCCTGCAAAACATTTTGAGAAGGCCATGAACTGTCAACTCTTGGAGTACATTACCAAGCGTAGCTTGCTGGACGACATGCAACATGGTTTTAGAGGTGGCTATAGCACTGAATCAGCACTGATTAAATCTCTGAAGGAAACCAGAGTAGCATTAGACATAGAAGGTAAGGTTGCCCTGATCCTGTTGGACCTGTCTGCGGATTTCGACACTATCCACCACACAATCCTGGGGGAATGGTTAGCAGCTATAGGTGTTTCGGGGCCAGCCCTCAATCTTATGAGATCCTTCTTAGAAGATAGGAAGCGAATTGTAGCCTTAGAACCTTTCAAGTTGGAAACTTTTCATGTTCCGTGCAGAGTCCCCCAGGGTTCTTCCATCAGCCCTACTTTTTTTTTAATGTTTACGTAGCAGCCCTGGCACAGTAATTAATTCTTTTTGCTTTGCTCTAACTTCATATGCTGATGATACTCGGATTATTTGTGAAGGTTACAAATCAGTTGAGTACCATCAGAAAAATAATTAATGACAGTTTGGCTGCGGTCAGCATCTGGATGAGCAGTAACTGCCTAAAGCTTAATTCCAATAAAACCAAGATAGTACTGTTCAGAAATGATCCCTCTTTCTGGTTTCCAAGTTGGTGGCCGGAAGAGTTGGGCTGCTTACCTAGGCCAATTGATAAAGCTAAAAATCTGGGAATGATTGTAGGTAATAAACTCTCCTTTTCTAGTGAGGTAAACACTTAACATCATCTACCTTCTTTATCTCAGAAAGATCAAGAGGGTCCTAAATTTCATTCCTACTAATTCCCCAAAATGTTTTATATCGGCCTTAGTTATGGCCAGACTAGACTATTGCAACAGCCTATACCTGAATCTACACCAACAACACCTAAAAAACTGCAGGTGTTGCAAAATGCAGCTGCAAGATTACTTTCACGCACACCCAAGCTTACCTCGGTAATAAAGGTCATCCCAAACCTGCACTGGTTGCAGTGAAAAGCAGGGTAAAATTTAAATCACTATGCATTACTTACAAAGCTCTACATGACCTTGGACCGTCCTTCACTCACAAGTTCAAGTAGTATGTACCGAACAGGACACTTAGATCTTCCAACTCTAATTCCTTGGTAGTACCCAGCTTTAAAAAAATGACATGGGGTGGCAGACATTTCTTCACAGGAACTATCGCGGTTTGGAATGAAGTACCTATGAATATTAGAACCGCCCCAAATTTGCTGGCTTTAGAAGGGCTTTGAAAACCTGGCTTTTCAGGAAACAAATGCCAGTTGGGTCATTAATAAAAAGTCCAGATCAGGGAGCTAGCGCCATGACACCTTAGGGTAACCGTGTTCCACTAACATTAACATGAGTCCTTCAGTGGGTCTATATGTGGGTGCTTAAGTCTCTGAGGGGGTATATGAATGGGTGCATCAGTCTTCTACTGAGTTTGTGAGTGGGTGTTTAAGTCTCTGAATGGGTATGTGAATGGGTCTATGAGTGTCTGAGTGGATATGTGAGTAGGTACATGAGTCTGTGACTGTGACCAACTAGGGTGTGTATATAGATACTTTTTGTTTTATATTTCCACAAATTTTCCCGACATCCCCATGACGGTACATGGGGGGGGGGTCACGCTGGCGGCATCATCGCGAATGGCGTGTGTGATTAAAAAAAATCTTATTTTGGACACAACTTGCGTCACAAGCACCCCCATTTCTCAAACTTCCACCCTGACCCCTTATGTGAGCTTTCACAGAAATTCAGCCCCAGGAACCGTTCCCGATCGATAAAATTGCAGCCGCAACTATCTGTTTAGGCTGCATCCAGCCAATCACAGCATTCCCGTTGGCATGCGCATTCGCAAGTAATCACAAAATCATCGCAAAATAACCGCGGCCAGAGATACCACTATACTTTTATTCTTAAATTTCTCCAAAACTACTCAACGGATTTGCACCAAATAACAAAAAGAACACTACATAACAGCACCTACCTTTCTGTCAAATTTGATGTCATTCCATTCAGTCGTTTGGGCTGTAGTCATGTTGACAGTATCCTATAAGAATTAACATTGCAAACGCACCCTTTCTTCAACCCCATTTTTCTCAGCCCCTGCTTCACAAATCTCCCCAAAACTTTCCATGTGCAACAATAATCACCAGAGCACTTTGTTTGGAAACGTTTGTGAAGAATCGTCAAATGGCGCGAAAGTTATAGGCAAGTCGAAAAACGCTTTGCCTATGGGAACATGGTCCTAACTATAACTACCTGCTGGCGACCGCCAGTAGATAATACATGTATGTACATGACCAAGACCTGTGTAGGTTGAAAAGTGTTATTTTTATGGTGCAGAATAAAACACCTTGATACTTTATTGCCTTACCAGTCAGACGAGGGGAGAGTGACTATATATATCCTGCTCCACTCCAAAAACATTTGTTGCAATTACACTTTTCGCCTTAACTGGGACGGGTATGCCCAGAAGTGGGTCCCTTGCTCACTGTGCCACTGGATTCAAGCTAGCCTGGCTGATGAAGGGTGACATACCCCGAAACTGGTCCCAGGATGCTTGTTTCCGGTTCAGGGAGGACCTGGCTTGGCAGTTCAGTCTGGACTTTTCCCATGAGGCACAGGGTCAAGACCGATTTTCATATGGCTAGGTCCAAACTGGGGTGGTGTAGTGGGCAGAAGAATGATGGATTAAACCCAGATCTCTTGGCTGGGGGAGAATGTTTGAATCATTCAGCATTCCGTCCATTATTTGTTGCAGTTACACCACTCCAAAAACAGACACCAACACCACTGGGGATCGCTTTTCAAATATCCAACTTTATTGCAACACAATATGGCATGTATGGCATGATGCATTTCGGAAGTCTTAGCTGCCTTGTTCACAATACTCAGACGATCACATGATTACTATTTAAATACCAGTCACTGTTTGGTTCACAGCGAATCCTTTTTACTCTCAGGTTTTCCCCACATGGGATACTTCTTTTCAGGCTGAGAGCAAAGTATAGAACAGACTCAGTGAAAAGAGAAAAAAATGCCCCTAATGTAAAGAGGTGCATTACAGATTATAGAGCACAATGGCAAAAGAAGAGGAGCATCATAAGGCATCACTGCATTTAGTGTAGGGTAACGCCATAAGAGGAGAGTAAATCCTGAAAAGAGTACTAATTACTTATAGAAAAGGCAAATCAATGTGAGATGCCTTAGTAACCACCAATCCTGGTATTGTTGTGTTTCGATTTGGATGTCCGTATATAGGTTTTCCTGAATCATGTCCTTATATAGGCACAATTCGCTTTGCCCTTATTTAGGCACAAGATCCCAGTCCTTATTTAGGCATTAGCCATGCTATCCAAATACAGGCATGGTCACCTACATCCGTCCACCCCAATGTCACAACGAGTTTTTAGAAACCAGACCCTTAAGCCATTGGGACTTTCCCTAGCCGAGGATGATTGATTGCTCCAAGAACTTGTTTATTATGCATGAACCGCTATGCCTTAAGGGTTCATTCATGACGTCTTCCTCTGCCCAACTTTACGTCAATGCTAACATTCCAAGGCACCTACCAGGTATAAATATACCTTCCCTTACCAAGGCAAACGACGTCTCGGCTACACAGCTCGATACGGCTCGCCTCGGCAAGTTCGGAAGAGACTACCACTTAGAAGAATTCGTGTCCCAGCCTGACGCACTGACCAGACGCTGTCATCCTTGCTCGCAGAGAATCCAGCTTCCAGTGTTCTGACTCCCTTTGTGGGGTGTTAGAGTTTGAGACCCGGAAAGAGATTCCCACCTCTCTCATTCCAAGGTATGGAGCAGACTAGAACCTAGAGGGACTCTTGGCATACCAAACTATAGCGTACCATATTATAGAATACAGCACCTACTTCTTACCTTGTACTACACTTAGGTTAGGTACACTGGGGTAGAACTAGTTAGAAGCATCAGACGAATATCCACTTTTTAGCCGGTGTTATTTATGTATATGTATATGAATGTGTCATAGCTAAAAGAGAATGCTATTGCAGTATTATTTCTTTCTACTGCTTACTCTGTACATAATATATCTCGCATACTGTCTTGCAATTGTAACAGCTCATATCTCTTACACAAGAGACAAGACTGTTCAATAAATCCTTTTATTGAAACGCCCGTCTATCTCTTTCTGTGAAACTCTGAAGAAACTAAGTATGCACGATTGACTGAGTGAAACTGTTATCGATTATTTCCACGATTCTGAGACATCTTCTGATTCTAAAGGGAAACAAAGTTGTCAAGTTTATGCGGTTGCCAGAAACTACTCCATTCTTGTTTTTCAGGGAGTTTCTAGTGGTCTCTGAGTGAGCTGGCAAACAAATTAGTTAAGTTTAATATACTCGATAAAGGCATACTGACCATAGTCCTATGCCAAAACTATAGTGTATATTAGTCCAATGCGCAGAGCCTATTAGGGAAATGGGAACTACACTACATGGCGCCCAACGGTTTGGTAAGGCACTAATGTAACGCTAGATACTGAGTAACTCAGTTGTGCTTTTCTCAGAGACCCCTACTCATAGTACTCCATAAGACCTCTGGAGTGCGTAGGGTTTATATCCGGCATAGCGGAGTAGGACGAAAATTCTATGTATTAGCTGTTTGGTTTGTTCAACGTTGAAGGATACAGTGTTCTAAAATATTGTGCACCTTATATTTGTTTCCTTGAAACTTGTTATACATTTTTCAAAAACAATGTCCCAGAATGGGGATAGTAATACCGTGACTGGTGACTCTGCGACTGACCAAGTCGTAACAGCTTTTAATTTTACAGGTTTAAATGAAACCAATGAGGATGTTATAAACATCCCTCCAAATTTAAGGAGAGCCATCACTCTAAAACTTATAAAACATGGCCTAACACCAAGAGGTGGTAGAGCAGTTTTCATGATAGAGGCACACAAATCTTTTCAGACAGAGGTATTCTATTCATGGATAGTATTCTTAGAATCAAATCCAGTAACAAAAGTGTTTCACTTCTATAAAGAAGATGAACCACCTGAGGAATATATTCTTTTCGAGGATGTTGAAATTCCACTCACATACCAGGAGCATAATCTCAGGTTTAAAGGCGCCCTAAAACATTACAATCGCATTACCAGGCTCGGTCCACTAAGTAGACCAGGAGCAACATGGCCAATTTTAGCCGGCTACACACCTCATCCTGGCATTGAAACAATGTCAGACAAGGAATTACTCACTCAACTCGAAGAGTTAATAAAAATTTACAGACAATTGGTCCAATATGTCCACCATTAACCATTCCAAATCAAACCCCTCGACAGGGGAATACACTAAAAATGACTCCACAGACTTTACACACAGTCATGGGTAAAATGCCCACAAAATGTGAACAAATTCCATTCTGGATAGCTCAAAAAATTACTCATATCGTAGCAGTATTTCCTAATACTAGCCCTTATGAGAAACACAGAATTCTAACAATCTGTTTACCAATGGGGATCACACCACATCTGGAAGACTGCACCACTTGGGGCACAGTCTTTGCTGCCATCATTATTAAAACACATGGTGTTCCGTCAATTGCGGTAATACCTGATGTCCTGAAACAAATTCAAAATGAATGCGGTGCAGAGCCTGCTCTGAATTTAGGTATGAAATTACTGAAAAACTTCGACCAGGTCTCAACAATAATATTATCTAATATTGAAGGGAAGCAGCATCAGTGGCGATCCGCCAACGCTTAAGGGAATTTGATGTAACAGAACATCAACAAGAACTACCCAGAATAATAGAAAAATCCTATGAAGAATTAGGCAGAGACAGTTTGGGTGGAAAACCAGTTAAACCACAACTTTCTGGAGTTCCTGAGAAGGACTCTATTCAACACAACCCTACATCTTCTAAAAAGAAGTGGGAAAATAACAAACAACATTCAAAAGAGAAACGTTCTCAATCCCGAGGTAGGTCTCCTCAAAAGGAGCCCTCTGAAAGGAGGTATAACCTCAGGAATAGGGATAATTTGAAAAAACCTGATCGGTATCAAGATACTGATACTCGTTCCTCTCGTACCTATCAGATATATTCACAGACATCCGAAATAAGAGGACGGTCAGATCACAAAGAACGCGTGAAGTCCAAAGACGATCAACACGTTCAGAAAAACAAATCAAAACCTCAATTCACCAAGAAGAAGGTAGCAGGTCTGAAGATCAGACATGCCGAGAATACTGAGAACACAACTCAAGAATGGAGAATGAGCTCAGACAATGCTGGACAGTACAGCAGAAGTAACAATAGTTCACCAGAACCTGAAGGAACTTCTGGAGATAGTGGACTTGAATGAGTACATCACAGTTGAGACTGTAGACACCAGTGTTAGTACTCCACAAAGGTTATATGAAATAACACTCCGAATGGAGGGAGACATACCAAGAAAAGTGAAAGCACTCTTTTGGGAGAAGCTTTCAAGGGGTTATGATATACATCTAGCAGAACAGGACTGGCCACCAAAATGTGTTAGGGAGTGCCCACATGGCGAAGACATCATTATGCCAGCCTTCTCCAACCATGTTCCAATACATTTAAAATATACTTATGCCAGGAAATGGGCAGTTGCCAAGGCCCCAGTATTATATAAAATCATGTAGGATGGGATGAGGACTCACCTCACCACAAACTAAATTTAAAAAATCAACCTACTGCACAACGGCAGTACCCAATTAAGCAAGAAGCTACAAAAAACAGGTCAGGGAGATCTTAGATCAACTTGAATACCAAGGGGTGATTGAAACATACACCTCATCAATGAAGAATTATTTGTTTCCTGTTTCCAAACCAGACAATTCATAGTGTCTAGTTTCGGATTACAGACACCAGGGGCCATATGTAGAAAGCAAAATTGCGATCGCAAACGCCGAAATTCGCCGAATTTCGGCGTTTGCGATCGCAATTTTGCTAAGTGGTATGTAGGAAGGCAAATCTGCGTGCAAAATAAGGAATCGCTAAATTTGCGATTCCTTATTTTGCAATTGCATTTAAGGAATCGCAAATTTTGCGATTCCTTAAATGCAATGTAAGAAGCACTAAAAAAGTGCAATTTGGCCTTAAGGAATCGCAAATCACCACCAACTACAGGTTGGTGGTAATTTGCGATTTCTTTCAAAAATGCATATTTTTGCATTTTTCAAAGTGGCATGTGGTGCACACACATGTCCTTAGGGCATGTATGTGTGCCACATGTGCACCCATGCTCATTTCAGGGGTGCAACAGGGTGTCCTTTTGACACCCTGGCACACTTGAAATTGCAATCTCAATTTGCGATTGTCTAATTGAGAATCGCAAATTGAGAATGTCTTCCCATTCATTCCTATGGGCCTCTAGGCCCATAGGAATGAATGGGGAGGTATTCCTTAATTGCGAATTGCAATCTGCAATTCGCAATTAAGGAATATGTAGGATTCGCAAAATTATTTGCTAATCCTACCTACATTCCGTTTTGCAATTCTCTAATTGCGATTCCCTAAAAATTGCAATTAGAGAATCGCAAAACACGTTCTACCTACATATGGCCCCAGAACACTTGTTCTAAGACATTTGCAGTGCAAAATGCACATAGTACAGCATTAATGAATAACATTGTGCGTAAAAAATATAAAACCACATTAGGCATTTCAAATGGTTTCTTTTGTCAAAACATAGCACCTGAAAGCAGGTACTTAACAGCTTTCTTAATAATGGGGACTCAGCGTCAATTTTGTCTACTCCCTCAAGGGTTCAAGAACAGCCTGGGGTTATTCTCAGCAAAAGTAACAGAGTTATTACAAATTTATGATGATGAGGCATTGTCATATGGCGATGATATCTATCTGACAGACGATGCCCTAGATAGGCACTTTAACAGGGTGAATACCATTATACTGGGATTCGCCTCTGAGGGCTATAAATTCAACTTTAAAAAATCAAAAGTGCCCATGTCGATGTCCTTTTCCTAGGATATGAGCTTTCAAGTGAAGGCAAAAGTCTGGCAGCTAACTTTTTAGAAAAGTGTGCGCTGCTCCAACCTCCAAAAATGCTGAAAAATGTACTGTCTATTCTAGGTTTCCTAAATTTTGGAAGAACTTACATTCTAAATTACGCAAAAAGGGTTATACCTCTCTGTGAATTAATCAAACCTGATTTCTCAATCAAAAATTGGACACAGGAGAACACAGATATCCAGCGTTCACTTCAAGCTGACATGTTAGCAACAAATCACTTACAAACACGCATAAATACACGCAATTTAGTGATCCGAATAATCTCGAGTCAATGCGGATTCACCTACTTAAATTGTAATGAAGGTGAAAAAGTACCAATTGCATACAAATCACATTTGTATACACAAGCGGGAATGCGCTTCACTTTGACAGAAAAAATTCTGACAGCAGTTCAAACCGCTGTAGCAAAAGAAAGAGCTCTAGCTCAGGGGAGACGCATTATTGTCGTACTCCAGTACCAGCCTTAGAGGCAGTTACAAAAGCGAGCATTCCAAATGCAAAAGCTTTACATCCAAGATGGATACAATGGGTTAATTCTCTTGCTGCAACAGATGTTGAATATGTTTTTGATCCTGATTTAAAAACACAAGCATTCCTGCAATATGAACATGAATGTCCTCTGCCTATCGAGATTCTCCCTCTTGATCAATACGAATTTATAATTTATACTGACGGATCAGCACAACCCGCTACGGAAAGTAAGCAAGCTTATAGTGCAGCGTGCGCAATTGTTAAAGGTCGCATGCGCAATGGTAAATTCCGACCAATGGTCACTAAAACACAATCTCTAGGAGATTGTACAGCTCAGCGAGCTGAACAACAAGCATTCAAATTGGCACTTGAAAATACGGATCGCGAATTCCCCACACTTATAGTGTGCAATTCTTTTTACTGTGTTCAATCATATAATAAATATCTACAGAATTGGCTTCAAAATGGTTTAAAAGATGCAAAAGGTGGCACAATCAAGCATAAAACGCTTTGGGAACAAGTAGTTCAGTTGAAAAACGAACTACAAAAAGCTCATGTGTTACACACGCTGACTCATCAACGTGATGGCATTCACGTTGCAGGGAATTCATTGGCTGACGAAGTCGCGAAGGGGGCTGTGCAAACGGCATTTGCAGCTGCGATCACTCGTTCAAAAACAAGAATAGACAATGAGATATTGTTGGCTGTCAATGCTTCAAGCAAAGGCAGTGGTGCAGCGTTACCTAAAGAATTTCCACTCAAATACTCGTATATAATTGATGCGAACAACGTTCCGTTTGCTCGAATCCCTGGAGAGGGGATAGGGTAATTCCAAACATGGAACGTAGATCCTAGCAGCACATGAAGTGATAGCTTCTGCCCATGCAGGTGTTTCTGCAACACTATCTTTACTAAAACAAAGACATTGGTGGCCTGGCATTAGGAAGCAGACCAAAAACTATGTTTTGGAATGTGAAATATGCCAACAGATGAAAGTCTCTACAGTGAAACGTCCTGCGCATACGCCCATGTTGTTTTCTGACAAACCATTAGCTAGTGTTTATCTGGACCACTGCGGTCCCTTGCAAAGGGATGGTAACTATAAATATACCATGGTCGCAGTGGATTCCTGTTCAAGGCTCCTATGGATGTGGCCTCAGCGCTCGGCTGACACTCGAACTGTTATAAAAGACTTGCGAGTCTTTATCGGCACATACGCAATATGCACACTACATTCTGACCAGGGCCCTGCGTTTAGCTCTCAGGCTTACAAAGAAGCCATGGCCAGTTTGGGCATTGCATTGCGGTACTCCTCTCCGTTTCATTCTGAGGGAAATTCTAGCTAGGGTATTAGGTTCGGGTGATGGGTGGGTCAAAAATCTTTATGGGGTCCAACGCTCATTGAACAATTTGCCAAGAAGTTCTCTGGGGGGGGGGGGGGGGGGGTCACTCCATATGAGGTCCTATTTGGGACAAGAATGTGGGGACTGGATCTCGAATGTAAAGGTACAGTGGTGGAAAATAAACCGTTTGATATCCAAGATCGTTTGGCTATTTTACAGGACTTAAATGAACTAAGATCTAAACAAATCAACGTGTTCCTGAAGCCAACCACCACTGGGGAGATTCCAGCCCTCCCAGCAAGGCCTGACTGGATCCCAAAGCTTGGGATCTAGTCAGAGAGAAGATTATGGACACGAAGGAATTTGGGCCTTCTTACAGACAACCAGTACCTGTCCTAGCAATCCACAGAACAAGAACAGTACTTCTGCCGCCCCTTTCTGGAAAAAAGGAGAAAAGATTTGTGTCAATCGACCTCATCAAACCACACTATGTGGCCAATACTAAGCAAGTAGGCCTTGTCGACTCCGACCAAGTAGCAGACGCACTCCTCTAGTTACTATCCAAGAGGTTCAAACTGAAAGACTCCTCACCATTGAGAATTCAGCAGTAAGAAATAAAGGGCTGAGCAACAATGCTATGGAACTCATTCCTCTTGAAACCCAAATAACGGTTCGTCCTGATTCACCTGTCAACACCAACGTAACAAGTGATCAACTAGTGCCAGCGATTTCAACGAATCCTGATGCAATTCCAACCATTGACAGAACTGCCTCTGGCTATTTCATTAACGTTGATGCATTTTCTGAGGATCCAAGCGTACCTGAAACAACGCCAGCACATAGAGCTTTCAAAGAACATGCACAAGACTTTTTTCATCTCCTTAACTGGTTTCACCATGGATTGAACTATGGATTATTTCTGGAATATTTTTCTTTCTGCTTTGGCTAGCTTTAGTAATGACTCTTAGCGTTCTGATAAGTGGAAGATATATGTGAACTTACTTTTGAAACCACACAAATCATCCCATCATGAAGCAAGAGACTTGTTAGCAGTGAACATCACAGCCGTTCCTATACAAGATGGTATAGTTTGGGACAAAACGTATTATGATATATTTGGCCTGTCGGAACTTTTGAAGATTCCACACTTATTTAAAATTTCATTAAGTGACTTTATTGCCTCTAGTACCTATTCTGATGATTGGGACTTTGAGACTGTTAATAACATGGTGTCTGATCTAGAAAAATCAGCTGCATTCTCTAACCATGAAAACTTAGAGGGTTCATCAGACTATGAACAGCTTTATTGTTATAACCACTATGGTCATCATTTCATGCATAAATCTGCAACACTTAGAAATGTATTTATGTATAACCAATGGGAACATTGTCCTACACCACCAAAGGGTAGCTCAAACACATTTGCAATGAAGTTTCCATATTTTTAAGGGTATAATACATCCAATCCAGAAGCGTTTTACTTTAGAAATGTGAACAAAATAGGAACGAAAAATATGGTAACTAATACAAAACAGATTTATTCTGCAGCCTTTATTGCCCAACTGTCTAGACAAGGGTTCGACTTTTGGAAAGACACAATTGACACAAAATCTGTCTGGGGCTCAAAAGATTGGCAAGTGCACGGGATAGAAGCTTTGTTTAGAGACTGTATCATCCCACAGCAGATAATGTTTTTGAATGACACTGTCCAACAAATGTCTTGCCTTGGATTAGCCAAGATCAAAGATATGAACACACCTTCTGTGCCAAAACCTGCATGCAATAGCACTACACAGGAAGCGGTCACAGTAGACACAATTTTACAAAACATCAGATCCTGAATGAGAAAAATGGTTGCTCTGGCCCACAGACACACACATCTGCCAAGAAAGATTCCTGAACAGAATACAGGGTTTTAGTATCAATAGTCCAGACCCACGTTATGTTCAAAGACAGCATCCAGGGGTAGTAACAACATACAGTGTGGGAAAATTATGCCTTGATTGGCTACAGAAATCTACACTTGAGGATGTGAAACAACACTTATCTTTACTTAAATAGGGTGCAGACCTTAGGGATTTCTTGCTAGGACCAAGAAAACCGCTACAAAAAGTTTCATATATGCCGGCATCTATCCTGCTTATCATGAAATATGGAAGGTTACCCAAGCAGACGCCGCAGAAAGAATACGAGAAATTGATCGTATTAATTTAGAGAAATCTCTCGCTGTGGTTGGCAATGGGTTAACAACTCTGTCATCCATGATATATTCACTGGGGAACATTGTATCCTCTGCTATAGACATACTGGAACAAGATTTGGTCATGCTGCGACAAGGCCAGTCTCAATTACGTTCAATTATGTTATTAGGCTGGACGCTACAAAACTTGCGTGCAGGCTATGTGTCTTGGCGTTTCATCAACACATCGTCTCTGTTTACAGAATACAATCTCACTGATAAAAAGAACAAACTGCCACAAAGGGGAGCAAAGTATACAGTGCTGAGCATTGAAAAACTGGAAAAATTGCCATTTACGGTAGCAGAAAAACCAGCTACAGAATGGATCATTCATGGCAAAATAACTCTGCCTGTTACAGCTTTCCATTTTTAGTATTGCCTCAAACAAATGCAGGCAGGCAAATATGAAAGGTTGGGTAAAGAATACATTAAGACATCCTGGGATTTACCTTACACACACACATGTTGGAGTGGGGGGCGTGAAGTGTTTCTTAGCGGTACACACTGTGAAAATGCACTGAGTGGCTCACTCGTATGTCGGGATATTAGTTTACACGGGGCTTGTAACGGTTCTGTGGCAAACCTATCTTGCCATCTGCAAGGTCCACCGGCTGCTGTGATTAATCCAACATTTGGACAACTTTCAAATGGGAGTTACCTCATGTTGAATGATCAGAGTTGCTGTGGCATGTTGCCAGGCATCCCGTATCTGGTAACGGTTAGCTCCAGGGTCACTTGCTGTATGCAAGTTATGTTCCCCCAAATACACAGTCAGGGAGTTGCCTTTATGGCCTTCACTGAACGTTTCTTCTATACGAATTGATACTTTAGGCAGAATGAAAGCCATTCTTTTACAACAAACCGTGCCTTTGACCTTGGCCAAAGAAACCTATGATCTACAAATTGCAAGGACTTCGGCTGAGATACAGGCTTTAATAAGTACAAACTGCCCTATACATTTCACAGAAATGATGGGACGTACCTTAAGCATGTCTGATGCGAGCGGTATTGTGCATGTATTTAAGACCATATGTTCAGGACTGTTAACACCTTTTCAGGCAGTCCTCAGAATCATTCCAAACATCGTGCACTCGGTGTTTGGTGGTCTGCCACTAATTCTAGCACTCGTTGCAGGAATCCTGGTTTTATTCCTACTACTACAATATGGCAAGCCAATCCACCGGCGTCACTCCCAGCAACTTGGAGAAAGCTCTCCTAGAACGAAAGTGTCGTGAGCACATAGTACAACTTTTGGGCTTACCTCGTCTACGAGAATTAAATATAACATGGTTTCTCTCATTCAAGACTAATCTGGCAAGATTACATCTTACCTGTTCTACGCTGCCTGCTTTGCGGTGAAGAATGCGTGCTAGACATCTGTCTAACACTCCCATCAGTCATGCCAACGGATATCGATACTCTGCTGGACCCGATAATGGCCCATGCTCTGTGTTGTCCCCAGAGGCTACCAATCCTGATGACGGCATTCGTTGAGATCTCACAGACGCAAAATGCTACTGCTGAGGTACGAGATGGATCAACAGGCACAAAGGTAACATCGGAAACAAACATTGCTACTGGCAATGCTTCACATCTATGTGCAGTTAATCTTCTAAACGAGGTATTCCAACTGTCACCGACATCGGTAGACGATCTTTTGTCTACAGGAATAGAGGATTTCATGTTTTCACCAGCCCCTTACACTGACTTTTGATTCGGCTCACAGTGTACCGGGAAAGCTATGAATTTGGCCTTCATTTTTTCAATATCAAAGACAAAACCTTGGAACTTTTTCCTGCAATTATTTTTTTCTAAATTTGAATTTTTCTTTTTATGGCAAAGTAATCTGCTTACGGTAGAACTATTCCTAGAGAACAGACTGTTTTTGAACACTTCCAGGGACACATTGTTACCTTTATTCACCACGATTTCATTTATGTACCATGACATGAAATGGCTTTGAACTTTTCTCATGTAATTGTGCACCATTTCATCATATTTACATATTTATGTTCATTCATTTGGCATTTACTGTAAAAATATGCTCAGAATGAAACATTGCTTTAATATGTACATTACCTTTGCATTTCATGTCTAGCAAAAGTTTTTAAACGAAGACTTATTTTAGTATGCTTTTACAAATGTTTTTTAGCAAACATGATTCTCAATTTTATATATTTAGCATTTTATTGTTTAGCATTTAGTAGTCTCGTTCATTCGTTAGTGGAGTGGGTGTTGTGTTTCGATTTAGATGTCCGTAGTTAGGTTTTCCTGAATCATGTCCTTTTATAGGCACAATTCGCATTGCCCTTATTTAGGCACAAGATCCCAGTCCTTATTTAGGCTTTAGCCATGCTATCCAAATACAGGCATGGTCACCTACATCCGTCCACCCCAACGTCACAACGAGTTCTTAGAAACCAGACCCTTAAGCCATTGGGACTTTCCCTAGCCGAGGATTATTGATTTCTCAAGGAATACATTTATTATGCATGAACCGCTATGCCTTAAGGGTTCATTCATGATGTCTTCCTCTGCCCGATTTTATGTCAATGCTAACATTCCAAGGCACCTACTAGGTATAAATATACCTTCCCTTACCAAGGCAAACAACGGCTCCGCTACACAGCTCGATACGGCTCGCCTCGGCAAGTTCGAAAGAGACCACGACTTAGGGGAATTCGTGTCCCAGCCTGACTCACTGACCAGATGCTGTCATCCCTGCTCACAGAGAATCCAGCTTCCAGTGTTCTGACTCCATTCGCGGTGTATTAGAGTTTGAGACCCGGAAAGAGATTCCCACCTCTCATTCTAAGGTATGGAGCAGACTAGAACCTAGAGGGACTCTTGGCACACCAAACTATAGCTTACCATACTAAACAATACCCCACCTACTTCTTACCTTGTACTACACTTAGGTTAGGAACACTGGGGTAGAACTAGTTAGAAGCATCAGATGAGTACCCACTTTTTAGCCTGTGTTATTTATGTATATGTACATGATTATGTGTCATAGCTAAAAGACAATGCTATTGCAGAATTATTTATTTCTACTGCTTTCCACGATTCTCAGACCTGTTCCGCTTCTAAAGGGAAACAAAGTTGTCATGTTTGTGCGGTTGCCAGAAACTACTCCCTTCTTGTTTTTCAAGGAGTTTCTAGGGGCCTCTGAGTTAGCTGGCACACAAAGTAATTAAGTTTAATGTACTCGATAAAGGCATACTGACCTCAGTCCCATGCCAAATCCATAGTATATATTATTCCAATGTGCAGAGACTATTAGGGAAATAGGAACTACACTACAGTATAGTTGGAATTAGAATTGGTTAATGAGGAGCAAAGTATTTAGAAAGTGAGTTAAGTGCAAGGCGTGTCAGTTTGGCACAAATAGAACTGAATACTACACTCCATTTCTCAAGAATCCCACAAAGATTAGGAGAGCACGGTCCTGAAGGAGTGAATATGCAATCTATGTGCTATCTTGCCCGTGTCCCCTTAAATATGTAGGGAGTATGGTACATCCGGTCCATAAACAGATCCTACAACACATTAGGACAATAAGAAATTGTGATAAAACATACCCAGTGGCCCGACATTTCAATTCAGTACACAAGGGAGAAATACTTTATCAACTGTGTTTCCAGTGACCTTTGGGGTGAAACCAGAGAAATAAAGCTACATCAACTTGAATCGAGATATATTCTTGAGTTGGACAGTAATATCCCAATGGGCCTGAAAATGGAAGAAGACTTACATACGTTCTTATAAAGTCCTCAGCTTCAGGTTTTGAGAAAATATACTCTTTTATTATAGATATTTACACTTTCGATAAATGTTATATATTTGAGGGGTTTGCACACACATCTTTTAATAGTTTGTTTAATCCCATATATAATTTTTGAGTGAACATCCCTGGGCCCACTTGGGATTATGCAACCTTTTTCCCTGCCCCTAGGGGTTGGTACTCTGTTTACGCCCGCAGTAAAGTTATTTTCTCCACTTGGGGTTTACACTTTGTGAAAGTAACTTCTCCTGAATGTGTAAGCTTGCAATGGATTTAATGTCCACACCCACGGAGTCTTTGCCGTTGGATGCCCAAAAATCTGCAGGTCTCATATGGAGCGATTTATTGCTTATAATTAGTGGGTTAATATATTTCAGTGTATGGTTATTCATATAATGAATTACAGTGTGATATGCAGTAACAATGGGCACATCTACCCATGAAATATGAAATGAAATACAAATACTTGTAATGCGCATAGGCAGAATTTATTTTGCTGATGATAAATGTATGTTAACTCATTTTTAGCAGCACTTGAAATGCGCAGCGAACTTTTGGTACATGTTAGCATGGCTATACAGTGTAATGAATGCCTGATTGCTTTCATTTTGAGTGATCAGGTTATCCAGATAATGTATGGTTTATATGAAATTCACATTTGTTTTTATACTGATATGTGCTTTAAGTATCACTTTAATGTCTATTACACTGCGAAGAGTCACGTGTATCTGAATGTTGAAAAAATTCAATTTTTGGATGTGAACAAGGCAGATGCAAGCGGCCAAAATGTGTCAAGCGGCTTTTCTCAAATTAAGGAATAATTATATATATCTATATATATATCTCACACAAACTGGTACCATGCGGTGCACTTTCCCAGACTGGTGCCAGCGTCGGAGACAGACCAGTCTTTTATTATGTATTTAATCTTGCTTACGGTAAGTGAGTACCTCTTTACTTTCGACTTATATATACTGTGGCCCTCTTTAGCCATTAGGAAGCAGTATGGGAACTGTAGTTGGACAACCCAAATAACATTGAACAACTTAAAACAAATCAATTTTTCAACATGTAAGCAATGTTTTCTTCAATTTGTACATCATTTACGTTTAGTAGTATAATTTCAATTGTAGAGATTTTAGCAATTACATTAGCATTTTTACATTTGAGGTGAACCTGGTTTTATTTACTTTTGGATACATTTCCTCAATAGAAATATATGGTTCGTTTGATGGATTTAGGGGCTGCTCTTCCAGTTATATCACCCTTGCAGGGTATTTATTTTCTCACAGTATTCCCCCAGCTTGAACCAGCTCCTTCTTACTTTGTTTATAAGCCTAAGTGTGACTCATTTGTGGCATTAATTACTTGGTACACATCATGGTGGCCATGGACTGTGATCTTGAACTCAACAAAACATTCCTATTCATTATCCCTACTCAGTGTAGGTTATATGTGGTTAGTGCCCCTGGCAACCATTTCTCGGTGCATCTCATGGTGATGGTAAGTGGCAACCTAGTGTTCTCCTCCTCATACCTACTAGAGTATTGTTGGGTGTTTTAGTGGATACTTTCCCTTCCTTCCCCTACCAGTTTGGTGCTCTCTTTCCCTTTCATTCGTATTCAGGATATATTGTGGAGGTTCTTGTCCATCTCGTATATCCCTTTACTATTCCTGCTCAGTACCCCTATCCTCCTCATGCTACTGGCTAAGTGCCCAAGTGCATGCATGTTTCATGTGAGAGCACTCAATTATTGATAGCGTATTGTTTGTGTCGAGTTAAATTCTTGACTACGTTTCATGGTCCCCACTGATTATTTGAACTATCCTGTGTTTATCTTCCTTATAATCACCTCCCACGAGGGAACTTTCTGTTCGTCACATCAACAGCAGATGACCCCTATGGACTGTTCCTTCTCCTCTCTCATCTTTCCGCACACAAGCTATGCCATCGTATCGCAGACTCTTTCAATCCCGATCTTAATGCCCTTCCAAGTGTTTTGCCAGAGCATAATTGTGATCTTTATTCATGATTGCTCTGATGTGTTCCAAGATGCGCTTCTTCAGTGGATATATCATGCTGCCCACGTACTTTAATCCAGAGGGGCACTAAATCGTACCACATAGTTGTTTACTCATGTTGACGCACACGCTAAATATTAAAGACACAGTATAACAGTAAATCAGAAAGAACAATAATGTTTTGGGCTTCTGTTTTTCTTTAATTTTCATTAAAATCTTCCACTCCCAACGCGTTTCGTCACTATAGGGATTAACCCAAACGACTTCCTCAGGGCTGGAAGTAACACAAATAACGAAATTGGAATACATAATATTTGTATACAAAATAATATAAATAAGCCCAGATTACAACCTCATGCAGAGGAAAACTTTTGTGCATACAAATCAGGTAATCATTATACAGTGTGCTCAGCGATTATGCAAATTGTTAACATATCAACCGCAGGTAACGGCTGGAAACACTAATATACATTGTGGAATCTTGTAGGAGTGCTAGAATTTCCCTTACACTCAATCTGTATATTACACCACATAGTTGGTTTCACAAGTAATCCTGTTGCTTATGGCAACATGCTTTCCTTTGAGATCTTGAAATTGTATCATATTGTTCCAATTTGACATGTTTTCCATACACCTGGTGAAACCATTCTTTTTGTTTTTCCAGCCATGTTTAGGGTTTCTTTATCATAAAATGGCTTCTCACTAATTTGTCTTTTATTGATGGCACATGCTTATCACATTCGTTGATTCACCTACTTTTTGCCCAATGTCAGGATCCTTACTAAGCAGATTCCAGTACTTGTATAGAATACTATAGATTGGTTGGTTCTCCTTGCTACATGTAATAATAACCAGGATGTCCTCATATCTACTGGCCATCTTCGTTTACCTTCTCCTTGTTCACCAATGTTTGTGTGTGAGTTATCATTTTAGCATGTTCCTTTCCTTCTTTCACGTCTCTGATTGGTTCTCACCTTCTCCGGAACCTCTGTTCAGTTGTTTTAAGTTGCTCCTCCATCTCCTTTCCATTCTAGCAATTCCATTTAATCCTTATGAACTCCCCATATTGTATATTTTTCTTAAGTGATTTGGGATAGAAACTTGGCCATTGTAGGATGCTATTTGTGTCCTTGGGCTTGTGGTACAAGGTTGTTTGTATGGTGCTTTCTTCAATATATACTTTCAAGTCCAGGGATTTCATTTGTTAAATTCCCACATTACATGTGAATCATAATCTTTATTCATTGTCATTCAAGATACAAAAGCAAGTGTTGAATTCTGATTTTATTCCATTCCAGATGAAGAAGAGATCATCGATTAATCTTAACCACAGTTCAATTTTCTCTGTGTAGGTTTCATTCCTCTCTCTCCAAGCCATGTTCTTTTCCCACCAACCCATGGTCAAATTGGCATAGTTTGTTGATAACGAGACTTGCTGTCCCATGCACCTGAGAGTACAGCTGGTGGCTGAAATGGAACACATTTTCTTGAGATACTGGTCAAGCATGCTCAGCAACATCCCTGAATGTGTCAATTATTTGATGTTTCTCTGTTTAAGAATCCTAAATCATGACTGATTAATGTGTACAGGGATACCACGTCAATTGTTACTAGCAGGTATCCATCGTGCCAGCAAATATTTTTCAGGATTCTGTGGAAGTGCCCTGTGTCCTTTATATATGAACTCATGGTTGCTACTATGGGGGGGGCCAAGAAGTAATCCACATATGTCGAGATGTCCTCATACAGTGCACCACAACTTGAAATGATGGGTCGTCCCGATGGTTTGTTAAGAGTTTTGTATACTTTCAACAAAAAATATATAGTAGAGGAATCAGGGCTGTCGTTAGTCAGAAAGAGCAGTTCCTCATCATTCAACGGGCATCATTGTGCTATAACTTCAGTTTCTTAGTCGGCTCTAATTAAAGATTGTTAAGTGAATGTTGCCCTATTTTTTTTGTAGTTGTTTGTATCATTAAATTTGGTGGTGTGCTTCTTCCATATAATCATTTTTTTTCAGGATGACTATGTTCCAGCCTTTGTCTGCTGGTTTGATTTCCAGTGTGTCATTATGCAGCAATTGTTTAAAGTCACCCTCAACTTTTGTTAAATTCTTGTCTGTGTGTTTCACATTTTCCATTTTGTCCCAAAAAGTGATCACCAACTCATAGAATGTATCTATCTTGTGTCCTGGGATTAGGACTGGGCTGAAATTGCATGTTACCTTAAAGGTTGTGTTTGCATAGTTATCTATATCGATTCCCAGTTGATCCAATATTTGTGTTTGATAGGGCTTCATCCTCTAGGATTTTTTTCCAATTGTTAGGCCTGTATCTTGGTCCCATTGTTTCAATTTTGGTTTACCTTTTTTGTCAATCTTTGCCAAGTATTTGGCCCAACTTCACCTTGCGTGCAAGCTTGTATATATCTATTTTGGTATCTACTAATTTTTTTCTCTTCCTCCTTCAGATGATAGAGAGGTTGATTACCAAATTCACCTATTCCTTCTCTGATTGATTGGCATTGTGGAGGGCCTGTCCCTCTGCCTCTTCCTCCGCCCTTTGATGTTCTCTGGTCTATATACATTAGTCTCATTTTGTCTAAGAAAGTGGTGTTAGAAGGTACCTTAACTGACTTCAGTATCAAATTCACTTATTGTATCCACCGGTGATTTACTGATCATTACTAGTCCTGTAGAGAACTGCTTTTTCAAGAGATGAAACCTCTTGGTGAATGTGAATATCATTCCATCCCTTTAATCTTCTTTATCCCTTAGAAGCTTTCTTATTTTTTTCCTTCTACCTGTGGGGTGGAAGGTGTGGGGCGAGAGCATATGGAATAAAGTGATTAGAAAATGCAGTGCAGAATTTTTGCTTGTTTAAAGCTATATATATGCAGTTATAGGAGCTACTTACTATAAGAAATAGATTTTTATTTTGCTAATAACCCTTCACAAAAGTTTCTAATTAAAATTTCATCCACCTCAGCTCCTTCCTGGAAAGTTTCGAGGTGAGCTGTCAAGCAGTTGCCGAGAAAAAAGGGGGGTTACAAAACACAATTTCCCCATGCAATTATAGGGATTTCTAAACAGTGGTACAGCCAAAACAGCTGAATGGAATTACACCAAATTTGCCAGAACGCTAAAACTTTACTCAGAAAGCCTAATAAGGTTAAAAATGTAGAAATGACTGAACAGTTGGATTTGCAGGACACTCGCCGGAGTCTTGTGAGCACGCAGCTTCAAATAGTAGAGAGATTTAATGACCAAAGGGGCATTTTTCCCCTTGTCTGCCTTCTTGCTCCTGCAAGTCCTACAGGAACTTGCTCTGTGACTGGCCGGAGGCAACATGAAGAGAAATGTTGTGACCATCCTTTAAAGGACATGTGGTTCTGAACATGAAAAAAATAAGGTATAAGGGGGCAGGGTAGGGGTACCCTGACCCCTTACCTTGTGGGGGGGGGGGTCCTAGAGAGACCCTCCACCCCCTCCGGTCAAATTATTTTTGAAACATTTGTTTGGGTAGCCATGACCAAACGGGGCTCTCATGGGAGATTGATAATCAATTTACTAAATAAGTGGGGTTTGGCGCAGGCCAGACTCTGCTGCTAAATTCATATGGCATACGGTGTGCAGCTGTGCTTGAAGGGGGATTGGTTGGTGGTCAGCTCCAAGGCCTGCTCATCAGGGGTGTTGGCCACCTGTGGGGGGTGGGCATTGAGACATGCAAATCGTAACACTCTTCTTTACCCATGGTGATCAGTGAACCTATCCGCCATGATTTTTTGTTTTTGATTTCTGTTTTTTGTAGTTCTTATAGTTTTTCTATTAGTAATTGTGGAGTACAAATGCCAAAGTGCAAATGAAAAACAGCACTAATGCATCAAAATGGAAAGCTGCTAATAGCAAATGAAATTTATGCATTTGTGTTTCTTTAGTACTGAACAACTGTTGTGCATTATAAGGCAAGGGACACAGGAAGCAGGCCAGATAAAATTAGAACAGTCACATAGGTGGCCCTGTAGATAGCACTGTAGATAGCAGTTTTCTACACCAGGCATATATTTACATACAAATTAAAACATTAGCTGCCACATTGACATATATAAATAAACATATGTGTAGATGTTGAAACTATGTTTGTTGTATGTTTTCTATAAAGCGCAGGGGTCATACGGAGGACCAAAAGACTTTATTTAGGATGTGCAGATGATGGAAATATATGGGTTGTTTTGGTGTCCATACAGCCCAGGACAGTGAATTAAATACAGATAGCCTGTAAAGGAATTTTTGCTTTCAGTTGCATTTTAAATTTCCCAAATGCCCTGTGCCAGGTTAATCATTGTGAGCACCCCAAACTAATAAAAAAAAACGTACATGTCTATTACCTCATACTCAAATTCACTGGAAGACAGATGTGGGTCGAGGTTTGGCTAAGACATGCTCCTGCCTGAGGAAAACACCCGGTAAATAACATGTTTTGGAAAGAAATGCTAAAAACCTGACCAAAAGCACCATTCAGGGTGATCTCCTGGCCAGCCAATCAAGGGGAGAGAAAGCAGCATTTCCCTTTCAGTTGCTTTATCAATCCCTCAAATGCTCTGCACCCGGTTTACCTCACGTGGGCACACCAAACAGACAGAAATCGATATGTGTCTGGTGCCCCCACAGCCAGGGGACCTAGAAAAACACAGAAGTGGCTCATTCGTGGCAGAGCTGTCTTGTTGAGTAGACTGAAAGAATTACCGGTTTATGGGAAAATATGCTGAAAATCTGAAAAATGTTGTTTTCAATCCATTCTTCCGGCAAACTAGTCAGAGCAGTGGAGGTCTGGCTTGCACCAATAGATCCCTTAGTAAGTACGGAATTAGAAAATGCATAATTCTTATGGTTTCCATACTAATATGAAATTAAGTGAGCACTGTAAACATTGTTTCTGCACAACGGAATGTTCTATGCTAAATATTTCATAATAGATTGTGCAGGCTAAGTTTCAAAAGAACCCCACACAGATTTGCTATTTCCAGACGTTCAGGGCAATATTTATTTGTTCAGCTTTTTGATGTTTATTTTTAGCCCTATGTGAAATGGATCAAAATATTGAGCAAACTTGTAAAAAAAATATGCATATATATGTATGTATGTGTATATAATATATATATATATATATTCACTGAAAAAAACATAGGTTTCAGGGGCGTTATAGTTAGCTGCACATTTCACTCGTACTAAACCATAGAAATTCCCCTGTTATAGTTAGTTCAGCTAACTATAACTCGCGCGCCTGCAATGCACTGCTGACGACGTCACATATTACATCACTCATGACATGGTCAGTGACATCACTCATGACATCACTGATGACATCTCAAATTACATCACTGATGACATCATCCAGTGACTGTGTGTTTTTCTGAAAATTAAATATGTTTTATATATGTATATCTCAAGGTCGATGGAAGAATACATGGGTATATAAGTGTCTAAATGGATGATTTTTTAAATGAAAAAATGATTGTATAACTGACGGATTAAGTGTATCATAGTGAATACATGGGTTAGTGAGTAATGTTTAAATATATAAATATCTGTATCAGTCTCTCACTTTGTGTATAAGTGGCTGCATGGGTTGGTGAGTAGCTACACGAGTGTCTATGTGGGTTATTACTTGGTTTTTCGAGTATCAGTATTAGTGTCTGAGCGTCTGTATGGTTCAGTGGGGGTATTACTTAGTGCATAGATGCATGAATGAGTGAGTCACTATTTGTATGTGTTGAAGACAGTATGTGTGCAGGACTGTATGGGTGGATGAGTGTGTGTATGGGTGTGTTAGTGAGTGAATGACTGTCTCAATAGTGTCTTTATAAGTAACTACATATATTTTAAACTAGTATATGTGAGTATTGGTGTATATAAGTGAGTATATGTGAGAGTGAGAGATTGGAAGAGTTCCTGTATGAATAAGTATGTGTTTCTATAAGTGATTCTTCAAAAGAGTAAGTATGTGTAAGTTTCTGTAGAAGTAAGTGTGGTGGTGTGTGTATAACTGTATACGCAAGTAAATGGATGTTTGATTCTTTATTAGCATGAGTGACTGTGTGTGAGTAACTCTATGGATGAGTGGTGGTGTTTAACAGGATGTATAGGTGTATGAGAACATATGATGAGTGAGTACATGATTGAGTGACTATATAGGACTGTTGGTGAATGAGTGGATGTGTATGTAGATCTTAGAATTACTGAATAGGTTGTTGTAACTGGTATTGGTATGTCCATTGTTTTGAAAATGTTTGTTTCTATTTTTGAATGTGTGTATCAAAGGTTATATTAGGGTGAGAGGAGGTCTGCCACTCTATCACAAGGATGATGTCATCAGTGATGTCATGAGTAATGTCACTGACCATGTCAGGTGACAGGTTATTAATATGTCGCTATCCACTGCTATTGTGCCCAAGGCATGGAAACATGCCAAAGTGCTACCTTTATTAAAAAAACCTTTGTTGGACCCGGCTAAGCCCGAAAATTATCGCCCCATCTCACTACTCCAATGGGTAGCTACGATTATGGAGGTGCATGTTAATTCACTCCTCTCAGTCTTCCTGACAGAGAACGGCACGCTGGACCCCTCCCAGAATGGTTTTCGACCTGGTCACAGCACAGAGTCTGCTCTCTTGGCAGTGACAGAACATCTCTGGTCGGCGCTGATCCTGCTGGATCTCAGCGCAGTGTTTGACACATTGTGTCCCATGCCATTCTGCTACAACGCTTGGAGGAGGCGGGGATTATCGGCTCTGCCTTGAAGTGCTTCAACTCGTTCCTTAGTGAGAGGTCATTTAGGGTTTCTGTCCCTCCTTTTGCCTCAGGCATTCACCCGATCAAACACGGTGTTCCACAGGGTTCCTCCCTCAGTCCCCTCTTATTCAATCTCTATGTCCAACCGCTGACCGCGGTGGCTAGAAACAGGGGACTGACCATGGTCTCCTACGCCGACGACACTCAGCTGGTGATAGCACTCTCTAGCGACACCAAGAGGGACCCCTGAAATCTTGGGGCGACCTTGCGGTGGTCACCCACAATCCACCAGCTTCACTGGTTGCCGGTGGGCAGGAGAATTGAATTTAAGGCCCTTTGTATTACTTTTAAAGCCCTGAAATTCAACACTCCTGGCATTCTAGCCAACCTGGTTGCTCCCTATGTTCCTACACGCCAGCTCCGCTCACTTGGACAGCATTTGGTGAGGGTCCCTAGGTTCCAGAGAGTGCTAGCAGGAGGCCGTTGCTTCCGCAACAGGGCAGCCCTCCTTTGGAACTCACTGCCCACTCAGATTCGAAGCCATACTAACTATTTGACGTTCAGGAAGGCCATAAAAACACACTTATTTCCCATCGTGTAGCTCCTGTCTCCCTCCGTGTTAGTTGCCTTGCTGGGGCAGCTGTTGCGCTATACAAATGGCAGTAACATAACATGTCATGAGTGATGTAATATGTGACATCATCAGCAGTGCATTGTGGGCGCGCAAGTTATAGTTAGCTGAACTAACTATTACGGGGGAATTTCAATGGTTTTGTACGAGTGAAATGTCCAGCTAAGTATAAACCTATGGTTTTTTCAGTGAATTTCTAAGGTTTTTTAAATGCTAATTTCTAACTATGACTTCAGAGATAGGACATGTGAAGAAAGAAGAAAAAATGCACAGAAAGAAAAAAAAGAAATACAGAAAGAAGCAACAGAAGTCCTCAAAGACGAAGAAAAGTGCAGGAAGAAGGAAAACGTGCAGAAAGAACAAACAGAAGAGCAGAGAGAAGCCTTATTGCAAAATCATCCTGTACCCTCAACTTTTTCAGACAGATACTGGTGGTAACTGAGTCTGACTAACCAGTCCTAGAGCCAGTGCTATGTTAAAAGACACTTAGAATACAGTGAAAACACCTATATACACTAGGGAACACTATGCTTTGGGGTCCCCCTGTGATTAGCATGACCGCCTCTGTAAGCCCCTAGTATATAATAGGGCAGGGGGATTAAAACTACCTCTTAAAACGGGCGTGTTTGCACATGTCACCTCAGGCCCCGTCCCCTCCCTTCCCCATCGTGTAAACACGCCCTGTGGCCATTTTAAGTTGGGTGATTAAGTCCCCTTGAATCCTGAGGGTCCCTAGGGGCATATTAGCCCAATAGGTATGTCCAGTAAGCGACATTGGATAGAGGTGTAAAAAGGGGCATGGCCTGCACCACCTCTCTGCAACGCAGCACAGTGGCGCTTACTGGAAGCACCTGGTGGGCTAGTTGGCCCCCAGGGCCCCTCAGGATTGAAGGGGAATTATTTCCCCAACTTAAAACGCGCCACAGGGTGTGTTTGCACACGTCACCTCAGGCCCTGTCCCCTCCCTTCACAACTGTGTAAATGCGCCCTGTGGCCGTTATAAGTTGAGAGAGTAAGTCCCCTTGAATCCTAAGGGTTCCTAGGGTCAAACTAGCTCACTAGGTACCTCCAGTAAGCGCCACAGAGCTGCGCTGCAGAGAGGTGTAAAAAGGGGCGTGGCCTCAGAACACCTGTCTGCAACACCGCTCCCTGGCGCATACTGGAGATACCTGTTGGGCTAGTTGGCCCTCAGGGACCCTCAGTATTGAAGGGGAATTAATTCCCCAACTTACAACTCGCCAGGGGGCGCGTTTGCACAATGGTGAAGGAAGGGGGCGTGGCCTTAGGTGACATGTCTGCAAACACGCCCTGTGGCGCGTTTTAAGTTGGATAATTAATTCCTCGTCAATCCTGAGGGTCCCTGGGGGCCAACTAGCCTACCAGGTACCTCCAGTATGCGCCAGAGAGCTGCGTTGGAGAGAGGTGTTCAGAGGCCACGCCCCTTTTTACAACACTGCAACCCAGCTCCGTGGCGCTTACTGGAGATACCTGGTGGGCTAGTATTCAAGGGGAATTCGTTCCCCATCTGCAAACGCGCCAGAGGGCGCGTTTTCAGAGTGCTGCAAGGAGGGGGCGTGGCCTCTGGCGCCATGCCGGTCTTTTATTTATTTATTTTAAGAAGGGGAGAGGTGTGGTCCCCCTTCTTTTTCTAATTTATTGGCCCTGGGGGACCCCTGCCCCCTACTTTTTATTTTTTTTAATTTGGAATGGGCCGCGTTGGCCCCCTCCTCTGGCCATCTATGGCCCTGGGGACCCCATCCCCCGGGGCCGGCCTTTGATTTTTATTTATTTTATTTTTTTATAAAATTTTGGGGAGGGGGGCCACGCGGCCCTCCTCCCGGGCCACTTGTAGCCCCGGGGACCCCATCCCCCGGGGCTGGCCCTCTCCATTGGGGACCGTGGGGGTCCCTAATCCCTCCATGGTCCCGCCGGCTCCCCGCATCCCTTGGGAGCCGGCATTGCTTTTCCACATGGGGAGCTGCTAAGATGCAGCTCCCCCTGTGGAAAAGCAATTTGGTTTGCATGTTGAAAGAGAGAGCAGGTTTCTCTGCTCTCTCTTTCAAAATCCAACCAAGTTTGCTATGGCAGGGTGGGGGCACCCCGGGACCCTGCAGGAGCCGGCCCTGGGGGGTGGGAGTCCCCAGGGCCATGACAGGGCTCCAGGAGGGAGGCCACGCTGCCCCCCTCCCACAATTTACAAAGCCCCGGCGGGTGGTGGTCCCCGGGGCTGGGGGGGCTTGAGCCCCCCCCCCCCCCCCACACAGGGTATTTTTTTTTTAAAAGCCCCGGGGGGTGGCGGTCCCCAGGGCTGCGGGGGGGCAGTGTGCCCCCCCCCACAATAGCTATTAAGTAGAGCCCCAAAGTGGAACTGGACACTTCTAAACATTATGTTAAGTTCAAATGCCGTTTGGTGAGATTTGTCGGACATAAGCCTCAGAGACTCACTAGTGCTGTGTGGTTTGTCTGTGTCGCAGCTGTTTTCCTGGTCCCAGCATAGCACCTGTATTAAACTAAAATCAGATCTCTGAATGAGCAGGTACTGAATATCTGCACTTTTTCTTTTGCAAGAGATAGCTCTTTACTTCTCAACAGAGGTGCAATGCTTTTAATTGGAGAGTACCAGTTCTTCTCAGTAGCAAACAGGTGCTTTTGGAGTAGTTAATACTAACACTTCTAAATTTCCGTTTCAAGCACTGACTAATATGCTCTCCCAAGTGAACGTCTGTAGTACCATGCAGTCTGCTTTTACAGAGTGGGCAGAGAGCTATCTGAAGGTGAATGCGGTGTGTGATTGCACCTGCCTGTAGGAGGATGCCACGTGGACCTTGTAATCATGAACCCATTCTCAAAGTTGCCCTCAGGTGGGCTCCCTCAGGGTACTCTATTTTCTATGCAGTTCTCAGTCGGTGCTCCTCATAAAAGCTTTGTTGCCCCTATGCCCATGTTTGAAATACAACACTGGCTCATAGGCTAGGCATTCCCTCATTCGCATGGCGTCACACACACACATAAATGCAGGAATGCTTTCTTCAGTATTTGTCACTTAAAATGTGTACCTCGACGACCACTGTTACTGAAGCTGTTGCAGATGCTTGTAATAAAGAAATGATATGGGTACCAACAATGGACACAACCATCCATTGCACCCCAGGGACTCTTTGTAATATGGCCCTTGGTGTCTGTGTACATTCTGAGTTCCCTTATAATAAAAGGTTCACAAGATGGTTCAGTGAGTTAGTTGGGGAAGCCCAGCTTGAAATGAACATTTTTTTTATAAAGTGCACTAATACCCAGAGGTGTCTAGGCACTAGCCCAAAAGAGGGAGACTACCCATTGGAAAAGAAGGGCTAAAACCTGATATATTATTGTTAGTGATTAAAAAGCCACGTTTTTAAGAACTTTCTAAAAGCAAGCAGATCAGACGACTTCTTAAGATTAAGAGGCATGTGTGTCAACAGCATGGCGGTGCAGGTCACAAAGCTCCTGGCACCCCAGTTTGATCTTTTAAATTAAGGAACCACTAAGTTAAAAGCAGAAGATGACCAAAGAGGTCTGGCAGGGATAAATCACTGAAAACGCTGTGTGAGATATTCAGGACCGAGTTTCTGCCAGGATTTAAAAGTGATGCAAAGGGCCTTGATGTTGATGTGCCTCCTAATGGGAAACCAGGGAAGCTGAACCAAGGCTTGTGATGCAGGCGTGTGCTTAGGTAAACCTAGAAGCAGGCATATAGCAGTATTCTGCAGAATCTGTAGCTTATTTAGGAACCTTTTCTGAATATTAGTGAAGAGCACATTACAGTAGTCCAATTTAGAGAGAATAAGAGCAGAAATCACAGTTTTTGACAGTTCCTTTGGGATGAAAGGGAGGATTTTCCTGAGTAGCTTCAGAAGAAAGAAGGAAGTAGAAGTAATTAAATTGATCTGACCGTCAAAAGACAGCTTACTTTCAAAAGGAACCCTGGGGTTTTTAACCTTCGAGACCGGGGTGGGGAGAGTAACGAGTTCCTGAGGCCACACACTCAGGGACCAGAAGGATGAGTTTCTGCTACATAAGAGAACCTATATTTTGATAGAGTTCAATTTCAAACCATTACCATTCATCCATCTCCTAATGTGAAGCATACAATTGTGAAATCTAGGAGTGGTGACCTCTGGGTAACTAGCTACAGACACCACAATCTGGGTGTCATTGGCGTAGGACACCATTGAGGAGCCAAAAGATTTGATCAAACTAGCCAGTGGGTTAAGTAAAGGTTAAAAAGAGTGGGATTCAAAGATGATCCTTGTGGAACCCCACATGGCAGAGAATAAGGAGGTGAAATTAAGTCCTCTAAGGCAACAGCTTGCTCTCGTCCTGTAAGGACGGATTTTTAAAAGGGCGAGAGCTCTGTCCCTAATACCCATGGAGGCAAGATCATGATTGACCGTGTCAAATGCTGCAGAGAGGTCTAATAAAATGAAAGCAGCATTTCCTCTAGCATCAAGAGTCTGTCTGATTTCTTCTGTGGTGGTAATCAAAGCCAATTCCGGACTATTATGGCTTCTGAAGCCAAACTGAGCTGGGTCTAAAAGATGGTTATCGTTGATAAATGAAATCCGTTCCAAGTTAATGGCTTTCTCAGCAATTTTTGCCTGGAACGGTGGACCTGAAATTGGCCAATAGTGGTTAGGGTCGAAGACATCTAAGTTGGGCTTTTTGAGAAGAGGAAGGATGAAGTCTTTTTTCCGCCCTATAGGAACATCTTATTGAAAATATCCATATGATGTGCCGCCGTGATGTCTGGTACCAAATGCATGATTTTAGGAGGGCAGGGGCCCCTAGGGGAACCTGAAATTATTGTGTTTATTAAACCCATTGTTTGATCCAAGGTTAGGGGCGAGAAGGAAGTCAGAACAGTAGAACTGTCCATTTGTGGGGAACAAACTGAAGAATTGGGGTGGGGATCAGCTGGAGAGTCTAGAAGGGATCTCCATAAACAAAGCTTTTCGACCGTTCTGCTGAAACTATATTGCCCATTTAGGCACCGCCAACCAGAAGATGAGGAGGCTCATTACTGGCTCAGAAGGTGTTATAGACTGATTCTTTCTTGGAAAAAGGAGGCCAAGTTATTGCAGTAAAGCTGATTGAACATGCTATTTTTATTTTTTGGGAGCTTTGACAGTTTTTTGACTGTTACGAACAGTTCTTTAGAGGAGTTATTTGTGGATTCAATTTTAAGGGTGAAATAGCTGACTTTTTCCTTGTGAATCATTTCTTTATAGACTTGGATGGTATGTTTATAGATTTCTTTTTCTTTAGGGTCATAGTTAATTCTTCACTTTCTTTTGAACCTAGGGCACTTTTTGTTTTTGAAGCCTAAGATTTTCAGTGAACCAGGGCTCGAAAGGGGTGGCTCTGTGACTCTATAATAGACTTTAGGTGGGACCAGTTGGTTAAGAGTAGAGTCTAACTATAGATGTTAGTTGCTGGCTTCAGGGTCCAAGTCTTCAGAAGCCCCAGGCAAGGTCCGAGCTAGAGCTGTGTTTAACATATTGACATTGAGCTTGTGATAAGGATGCCAGATCCTATTGGGTTGAGGTTGATTAATATTTGGATCTCTGGTCATCCATTTAAGCTCAAACATGACCACCAGGTGATCTGACCAACCAAGCGGAAGTGAAGGCATCATTTGAAGGCGGAGGTTATCTGAGAAAATTCCATCGAGTTAATGGCCTGCCACATGGGTATGTCCATCAACCAGTTGAGCTCGGCCTAAGGTGGCCATTAAATCGATGAGGTGAGCCGAGTCATTATCGGGAGGATTTTCTAAATGGAAATTAAAATCCCCGAGGATCGTACGGTCTGAAGAGTCCACCTTGGTTTCCAATAGTTGACTGACATTATTAATGAAAGCAGCTCTAGGGCCAGGAGGCCAGTATATCAGCAGTCAGTTAAATGAGTGATATTTGTTAGGTTCTGTTTTAAAAGGCAGTGCTTCACAATCCTGAGTTACAGGAGACTTTAAAGTTTTCACGATAAATGATGGCAGTTCCATTCCATATATGATTGGCATTCCATATCACAGAATGCTTACATCAATCCCTGTGAAATGCCAGATGCTTGTGTGATGGGCTGTTAAACGTGTGTTTTTTTGTTATTATTTTTATTCTCATTATTATTAATAATAAGAATAAGAATAATAAGATTACAGAGATTACATGTTGGTGTAAAAAAATATACCATTTATTTATCTGCACCATAAGCAGCTCTTAGTCACCATCACAAAAATGAGGATGGCTCTTTTAGTTCAAACCGAAGGCCTAGACATTACAATACATCAAAATACACAAACTTGCGAAGTCGGAAAATACCGAACAATGTAATGCGAAACGTCTGTCCAGATATTTATTTTCCCTGCTTAGCTAAATGCTGCTCATACTTGAATGTCCCTGTGTTGATGCATGTTGTAATGCCTCATTTGGCACATTGGCTTGAGCTTCTTGTTAGCATCACATCTTGTTAGTTTGATATTTCACAGCCCAGAGCAGCTGGGAGCGTGCAGCACAGGTTCAAGTATTTATGCAGTCACTTTCGACTTTTTCATTATGGATAGAACAATATTGTGTGGTTATCTCAATGGTAGTTTTAAGCTGCGTCACAGGTCTGCATTGTGTTTACGTATCTATTTTGTGCTGTGTCACTTGGATTAATTGTGGCATTTTTCAAACTGGAACGTATTTTTGCTTTTTATTTGCATCAGGTGCATTAATGACATGCTTTACAGTTAAAATCCCTTATCTGTTGCACAGCAACCATGGGGCTGATTGATTTACGATGTTTTGCTAAGAGCAAAAACTTCACTTGTTAAAGTAAAATGCAACTCCTGGGACTTAAATGGCATATTGTGGAGCCAAGCCCCTGTTTTTTGTGCCTGCAGTGCACAAAGTGAATTCGTTCAGGGTCACATGCACAAACTTTTTTGTCTGTCGCAAACGGGTGGATTAGCAGAATTGGCCCATTTGCAAACGCGAAACAGGTTTTTAGGAATGTGCAAAGCTCAAATAGTGATTCAGTAACTTGTTACCGAATCACAATATGGGTTTTGGGTTTCGGTATTAGGAATGGGCGTGTTAGGGCTTCCCTTCCTAATAGCGACTTACAGAGTCACGTACGAAGGTTTTGTGGCCAAAATGTGGTAGCAAAAAATTTGCATTTTACCATAGCCCAATCACAAACGGGAAGGGGTCCCCAGGGGACTCCTTCCCCGCTGGGAACATTTTCGAAACCATTCAAAAAGAGCAGGCAGTGTTCGCAGGGAACACTGCCTACTCTGAAAACATCCAACTGAAATGTTTCATTTTTCTTTGTGAAATGCATCCCCTTTTTCGTTTCAGGAAAACGGGCTGCATTCCAAAAATCAAACGTTGCATTATTTAAAAGCAAACACGGACATACATGGTGGTCTGCTGTCCCCGGCAGGCCACCAGCCCTGTGTTTTTTGCGATTTCAAATTGGTTGCAAATTGTGATTTACCTCCTGAATATTAATGAGGTAGGTCAGTTGTGAACCCATTAGTAATCACTAAATATGTCAAAAACACATTCGTCCGTAGATGTTTGGGATTTCCTAATAGCGAGTCGCAAAAATTCACTATTAGGAACTCGCAAAATAAAAAATAAGTACATTTGGCCCTTAATCTTTTCTCCTTGTTAGAGCTTCATTTTCAGACAGCACAGATTGAAAACAGTGAGTTGGGTTGCCTTTTTTCTGAGCAGTCCTGGCTGAAAATAAAGCATTGACTGTCGGAATTATCGAGTTAAATGAATTCATTTTACGAACTACAGGCGCATAAATCAGGCACTCAGCTCTGCACTGTGCCAGCAAAGCCCATCATGACACAGCCTCTGGCTCACAGAAGAAAAAATAATTGTGCACTTCTAGCCTTGTAAATGGGATCTGCAAATGAAAACCTGACTGGTAGGTTTAGACATGGCTTTTGTAGTGTTCAATAAATTTTGATTTGTTTCTTGAATTTGGGCTTTACTAAAAAACCTGAACCTAAAAATGAGCCCATTTTTGCATTATTTGTTGATTTACAACAAGCTCTTTGATTAGTAAACCAACATCTGCTATGGCCCGTGTTGAGTGAAAAGGGCCTTGTTATTTCTATGATTGATATCCTGAGATAGCTCCATATTAACATCAAGGCAGAATTGAAATATGAACAAAGGGCTACATGACTGATTCCTTTTAAATTCTAAAGTGGGTAGGATGGGGATATATGCGGTGCTTAATTTGTACTGGTGTGTTCTCGCGCTTGACACCAGCACTTTTTTCTCCACATCGGCAATTGCTTCTGACAATCAACCACGTAGTGGCTCAGTCAGTCAATTTCTGAGCAGAGCACATCCTCTGATTGTTTAAAAAATCAATATTAGGCTGACCACCCTTCCTTAATGTCCACGGGCAGTTCTTAATTTTGGGCTTTTCTCCATAATTACTTCTTTAACATATGCTGTTTGGCCGTAGTTTTGATGATTTTGAATGACACCCAATGATGCGGCTGGATTTCACTCTCCAAGGATCATTGTCGTCACTACCTAGGATTGGATTGTACGGCATCAGCCAATCCTAGTGCTCACTGCTCCACCACTGTAGGACTGCGTTTATTTGCCCTGATGCTTGAGTCTTGTGGGTACTTCTGGACATGCAGAGTACGTGTCGATTTCTTTTTCTTCCTTGTTTGCAGTGTCCCCTTTTGTGGGAGCGATGTCATGCATGCAGACTTTGAGCCTGTCCTACTTCCTGGACCAGACCCTGAATGACCTCCAAAGTGCCTTTCTCCGGCCAAAGCACTGAGTTGGTGACACGCCGCATTTAGGCCCTGCATGCTTTACACAGACTCTAGTTTCCCTAGTTCACTTGTTTCTTCTCGCTCTCTCGATCTATGTCCCTCCCCTTCTCTCTCAATCACTCTAGCTCTCTTGTGGTTCCCACTCTAACGCAGTGCTTAATTAGAGCCGGTGGCTTTCCGTGCTCAGCACCAGTACTTAATTGTCAGTACTGACACTTATGACAGTCTGCCACATGGTGGCACTGTTTCTCTGATTAAGAAAAGAGCACAACAGCTATTTATTAATTCAGTGCATATTAAAATGACTAAACACCAAAGCCAAATATTAAAGCTTTGGGGCCCTGGAGTATTCAGAATTGTCACTCTTGTATGGTTTGATGATTAGTAGGTGTGTTTGTTCTGTCATTGGCAGTGCTGGCAGGGGCAATGGGTGGTCTAAGCAGGAGTGGCCCCCTGACGAGGGCCACAGCGCTGTTTTGTGTTTTTTACAAATTAAGCACTGCTCTCATGGCCCACTCCACTTGAAACTATGCCCCCCTTTTCCCCGTACATTATTTTCAGATTTACAACACTGCTGCCGCTTCTTTTTTTTGTAATGCGAAAATGTTGCTGCCTTTGAAACCTGGAGTTAGGGGTCTTAAGTGCAGCACCAGTTGTAGCAAGGGACAGGCTGCATGACTCCAGCTGATCATTTCACTACAGGCACAGCCACTAGTGTGCCTGCGCTGGTCGGCCAGTCCCTTTATTTGATTGCATGTTTTCAGTGTATTTGCTGATTTTGTGGGTGCCTAAGGTGATGGTGCATTAAAAAATACGTATTTTCCTTTGCATACATATATTTAGCACCTTTTAGATGCCACCACTTGCATATTTTTGCAACAAAATGTAAAAATAAACCAGTTCTTGCTTGCCAAGGATAGCACTTGAATATGAGGTACGACTAGAGTTGCCACCTATACTAAAGAAATATACCACCCATATAAAATAGCCTGTATTCATTTTGACATGCCCTTTCTGTCTTTATTTGCTTGAATTATCAGCCAAAGATCATTAAGGGATTTCTAGAACACATTTAGAAGTGATTTTTCTTTTTTTATGCTTTTAGGTATGTAGTAATCTGCTTTACCTCATTTCTGTACCAGCCAGAACTTAAGTGCCATTCACGTCATTACAACAATATCCAGGTGGTAACCCTCTGATGCACAATCAAAGGAGGAAGTGTGTGCACCACTGAAATCCTGAGCCACAAGCTGCTTGGCCAAGTTGTGTGATTCTTGGCAAATATTTTAATTCACAGTCTCCCCCCTTCATTGTTGCCTGTGAGAGCACCTGCATGTTCAGAAAGTGCTCCGTACAAAAAACTTCTTCTGCTTCATTTAGCAGCCCTTAGTGTTGCTCCACCTGTACGAATCTAGGCACATGACAACTGGCTACTTGAAAGGAATATACTAAGGTCATGTTTAAATCTGTCAATGTTAATACACGTCTATCAGAGCAGTCTAGTTAGACTATAATCTTGCCTTTATACTGCTGCTTCTCAAATCCATCTAAAAGGAGAACTGCGTTACATTAGATTGGACATTCCATACCAAGAGAGGGTTATGGGAGGTTTGCAGATGGGGTTCTATCTTTGATGGGGAAGGTAGCCAACTGTGTTTATTTTTCTGGCGATTTCTCTTCCCCATGTTCTTAGCAATGGGCCTACACATCCTATTTAAATAAGCTTGGTAGCCAATAGCGTCTCGGTGGTGATGGGGAGGCAAGCACCCAGAGAGGCAAGCAAGGCCCCTGAGAGCAGTTTACCTTCGGCAGGCCATCGTTCTGATGAGAGGATGCAGCTTGGATATTGGAATTGTTCAACTGTAGCTGAAAACCTCCGTTTCAATTCACATCGGACCATTTTTCTAAATGGGGTTTGGAATAAATGTGAGCTCATGCCCGTGGCAGAAGCCAAGCAGCATGGATCCTGTTAACTACAAAAAGGCCAACGATTAATGCACACAGTTTACCTTGTGTCTTTTTCCTAAACATTGCTTACAGCTGGTACTGTTGTTACTGTAATAGATTGTCTTTTTATGGTGGTGTTTGGCAGAAGATATTTAGACATCCAGTTGTGCACTGGGTCCATTTTAGTGCAGTATATCACAAAAAAACAATACCTTTCTGCTGTAGCACCCAGTTGTTTTGAAGGGCTGGTTTGGCTTGACAGAGCCATCATATCTCTGGTCTGTAATGGGGAAAGTCATTAACGGCGCAATATGCGTACTATGCACTGATGTCATCCCTTCTCTTGAGCTGGAAGGAGAGCTCAGATTGCCTTTCCATTCTTATTCCAGCCCATTTCATTGCTAACTAACGTAGGGATGTTTGTGGGCCAGGGATTAGCCTCCTTGTCACCTACAATAATGCGTCAACAATTCCTACAGTTTCAAGAATGGAACGCCCTTGTGGGCATCAATCGCAGTGTACAGCCCACAGCAATGAAACGGTCTAACCAGTACACTATGTTGCATATACCTGAAAAGAAATATGGGCTGATTTATGGCTGGCCAGGGTATTATATAGTGATGCCAATTCCTATGTAACCCTTCTAGCCCACACTAATACCATAACACTCAGCAGTCTGCTGCCAAGTGCAGCTCATGCAGGCTGCATAGAAACTCCCTCTTCCTGCTTAATTCTCTTTCTCCCACAGAAGACATATACGGTACAGTAAATGTAAATGTCAAGGTACTTATAGAGCGCACTGTCACCAGACGGCCACCTTGCGGTGTCGCCTTTGCGGTTTCCTGGCGCTGATACTCATACCGCTGTGGAACCCCTCCTGGCTTTCCCTGTGAAGTGTCCACTCCTGGGCACCCCCAGGGTGAAGCCAGGCATCCTTAGCGCTGTTGGGGCCGGTGTGGAGGCTAAGCAAGCTATTGCCCAGAGTTGCAGCGTGGGGCCCGTGATTAGAATAGGCACCGAGGCGAGAATAGACAGGTCCAAGGAAATTGAGCCCGAGCCCCGCCGAGGCGGGAATCGAACCCTGGTCCCTGGCCAGAACTCTACTTCAGGGTCTGCCGCTCTAACCATTGAGCCACACTCCTCCACAGGACTTTTATATCACCCAAACTAAACACTGGGGTATCTTTTAATGTTCTACATTAATGATCCTCATTAGGGACATCATCATGTCACCGCAGTTGAGATCAAGATGCACCCACGTCTTTCATTTGCAGAGGATTGCCTGGTTAGGGCCAGAACCGAAAATGTGGAATTCAGGATAATGGATGCCTAGTTCTTGTATCGGTAAACATCCTCTTTGGACTGCTGATGAACAAATATAGAAGGTTTATTGCTCGCTATTCAGATGAAAGGAGTTGGCAAACCTCAGTTCTAGGGAATGCCATGACATTAGTGCAGCCATCTCTTGGAGAGCCAACTTTTTTCCTAGCTTTTGAGAATCACATTTTCAGAACCTATTAAAACCTTAATCACAAAGAAATTCAATGCGGCTGCATTATATAGAGCAGAAAGTGGGGGTACCGCGGCTTGATTAAAGCAAAACAGTTTTGGTCAGAAGGCTGATAAAGGCTGATGCGTTCATGCAATAATTCTTCTGAGAATGTGGGTAAACTTTTAGTACTTAGAAAATCTGTGTTTAGCTCCTCTTAACCTTTGGGTTCACATATCATATAAAAGCGAGTCAGCTTTATTTACAAACATTACAGATGTAGCTATTTTTCCCAAAAATGAACTTCTATGGAATGCACATGATAGCATAACATAGGATACTCTTCTTGGTGATAACGAAAGACATTAGGAGATTGAAAGGCATTTGGTACTTAGAAAGGTTTCATCCTTGCAGATTCTGCCACAAAAGAAGCAATTGTACTTCCAGTGTAGGACTGGAGCTCAGACGCTCGGATACAGAAAATTGCTTACGGCAGATGATAAAATGAATGCATGTTTGTGCCCCTTCGGCCAAATGCTACTAAAACTGTCCTCCATTTCCTACTCGCATGTTATTAAATGTGATCCCATTACTTAATATTTTTGATGGCAAAATGAATTCGATATTTGGAGAATGCATTGTCCTTTTACCTTAGGACTGACAAAATAGCAATTTAATTTGCTCTTATGAAGTTTGCTTGGAAGACATGGGTGCTTTGAAAGAGTTGTTAGTCACACATCATAGGTATTCTATGTGTTAGATGATAGTAATGAATTAAGCTAAAATTTGTTTTTTACAGCTCTTTACTTGTGCATATGCCTTGATTTAAAGGTTTATGTTTTAAGACATTTTGTGTGTTTTCTATAGTTACATTGCTCAGACCTGTGTAGTCTTGTAGTGTTCACATGTTTATTTTTGTGTACTTTTGATGGCATGCATCCTAACTAGAAAATCTAAAACCTAGATTTGCATGATAAAACTGATTTCTCCTGGAAACCTTGGTGAGTTTCCAAAAACCTAGGTCCACGTCACATTTGGCAGTCATGAAATGAATGATAATGATAACCTGCATAAATCATAAAAATGCCACTGGCCACTAAAAATGTGTGTAGGGTCGAATGTTTATTGAATGAACTCAGCAAGTGTTGCAGAATGTTTTTGGTAAAATTACACAAAACATACTTAATATATTATAAATTCTTTGACTGTTCGTGAGTTTGTCACAATGATGTTTCAAGCTATACTCATTCAATGTATTCAATGAAAGTAGTTATGAAGGTATAGAGATCTTTCTATTGATACTGCATTAAACTATATAAAAAACCATCAATTACTTCATGAATGATGTGAATAAAACCAGAAAACGCTGCAATTTTCTATGGTTTTACCCATAAAAATTGTTTGGATTTTCCTAAACATTATGTAGTGTTTGTGCAGATTGTAAGCCATCTAATGAATATTAAAAATTTCAACTTATGGAAGAAAAAGCATTTAGAATGCTAATATTAGTTTTGAGGATGGGAGAATTTTACTTGGGTTGAATCAGGTGTATCTTTGCCTATGTATGAGTGTTTTGTATGTGAAGCAGGAGAGAAATTCATTCAATTTGGAGACTGAAGAGGGTGCCTGCCAGGACTCTCTTGTCTTTCTAACTTTCCTAGACGAACCTCATAAACCATCCTAAATATTGTTCCCTTCTGTACCATCTGGCCATAATCCAATTCCAACTGATACCTCAATCATCTGAAATATGTTAATTTTCTCCTTCAGCAACTGTGTCCTATTCCCCTGAATCCTCCTGTACCAAAAGCTCAAAAACACAATGTTTTGCCTTATTTATCATCCCTTGAACATAGTTGAGATAAAGGGTAACAGTTTGTAATTATATCCCCCCCCCCACTTACATATTCGTTTAAACAAACCAGCTAAACTTTTGTAAAATCACCTTTAATGGATGATGTCCTCTTTGTAATGTCAATATGCTTCTGATTTTTAATGTCCAGTATGTAGCCCAGTAATCCCCTTTCACATCCCAATTTACACGTTCTCACATCTGACTACATTCTAGAACCAAAATCACTTAATGCTTTCTTGCCCATGTTCATCTTTGCCTAGAGTGCTATTAAGCCACAGTCACTGACATCAGCAATAATTCAAATGCATTCTACAGTCCTACATCTTGCTGTAATGGGAACCCTTACTAAACTCTTCCTTACCATTTCAAACGCATGCTTAGATGTTTACACTGTGCTACCTTTTTAAGAATGCCTTCAAACCTAACATTATGCCTAGTTAACTCAGAATTGTGAAAACAAAGTCCTCCATTTCAGTGGATGCCAACAACTATTCTTTATACTGTGTTTCTGGAGCCTACATTAGCAGCAAGTCAAATGACATCATTGAAAATTGATGCACCCCATTTGAAACTATGGGGCAATCTTTAATATTGATACACACTACCTTCCACATCACTGAAACCTCTTCATTAATGTGCAGCATTGGAAAGCTGCCTACTACCTTGTTCAGATGTGTAAATCTACATAGTCTTGTCTCAGCCCTTTCTGACTACAATCAAAATGATAACTATTCTGCTGCACATGCCAGTTCTTCCGCACGGTGGCACAGTATTTCTGACTCATTTGAAACATCCTCCTTTCAATCACAGCAATGTTTCTTACCTTACATACATAAGAGGGTGACAACTCTTATTTTACATGCCACAGGAGAGGGGTTTGAATTTCACTTGGTGCATATTATTTTAACAAGCTTCAATCATTCCCGACATACAGTGGAAAAACCTCGACAGCTGGAACAATATCTTAGATAAATGGCTTAACAACCTTGCATAAGTCATTCTGGTGGACCACCCTAATATTAGTATTAGGTACATACATCTGTTCCATTCTTTTGAAGTTCTTCTACTCTGTGCTTGCGCTTGCTCTGTATTCTCTTACCCCACCAACTGAAACTTCCCCACAAACCCTCAGAGAAATATCAGAAACTGCTAAAACCACTGCTTCATCACCAGCCACTTTTCATAACAATCCATGCGGCATCGGCTAATCTCTGGACACTAAATTGGCTAGCACATGGGCATTGGCCAAACTTGTGTAAAAAGGAGTTTTCTTTCCTTCTTCCCTAGTACCCACTGTCCTCACCACCTACTCTACAATGAGTTCTCTCCAGTGGCGGTTCGCACAGTTGACGGGGCGAGGCTGGGTGGGGGGTAGTGGAGTGTGACATACGACGGGAATGTGCGAGCTGCCACGGGTTCTTTCTCACCCTATTGTCGCTCAATAACCAAATCAGCAATCTTTTCCCAAGATTACTGGCGACCCAACCAAATGCTCCTTTTTGCCACACACCATGCCTCTTATTCACCTATATGGGCATTCGTATCACTGGTGAAACGTTGTTTACTTTCTCATAGGTATCACATACATACTCTATAACTCCCTTTGTCTTTACTTCTGTTGGGGTGGATTTTTATATAGCATGAACTCGATCCAAAGGTATTAGAGCGCCTTACATGAGCACCAGTTGCATTACAGACGGACACATTCATTTTTGTTAGGCATGGGGAGATTTAGTGATTTGCCCAGAATCACATGATGTTGGGCGTCCCTGCTGAGACTCAAAACCGGTTCCCGAGCTTCGAGTTTGACCGCTCTAGCCATTAGGCCACATCCTCTACACCAAAGATTGTCTTGCTCTGCCTTTCTCTCTAGAGCATGTGCACACCCCCCTTACACCCCCCCACACATACACATACAATCTTTCTATCATGCTCTGTCTCTTCCTCTCTATCTAAAAATGCACAGTTCCTTCCCAAACCTAAAACAAAAGAACGTTAGTTTAGTGGCACAAAGATATGCCATCTTTCACCCAGATCTGCTTTTCTTTGATTTCTTGGACATGCACTCCCATGCTCCACAGCCCTATCAATCTGTTGTTGAACACATCTTCACTTTAGCTATTATCAATTTTCTTGGGTGTCTTTTTTTTCTGGGGTCACAAAGATCTGCAGTCTTGTAGCCAAACTGAAAACTGTATCCGAAAAGCCATCTTACTGCAGCACTAAAATCTTTTTATCAGTCTGGCACATACATGCACGTTTTACTCCCTACCCTAAAGTGGGTAAACCAACGACAGCCCAAACTCTGAATTTTGAAACACTTCTAAAATCAAAAGGATAAGCTCCACAATACTCCAACCCAACACACATTCTTTGAATGCATTCTGAATGTTCAAGTCTTGTTGTAATAAATTGAATTTATATAGCAACTGACACCACAAGATTGCTGAGAAATTCTTAATCATGGGTTGTAGTTTTAGTATTTGGGTTGTCATTTGATTTAATTAGATTTTTACTGGCTCTTTCCTGGCCCACTACGCCTAAAATGTGCCTATTTTTTCACCTTTTGCATGTGCTAGTGATCTGGTTGTCAGTTAATTTATTAGGGCTGTTTGCATGAAATATTCTTTAAAGATGTCTTAATGGAATTTAGTTAAGTCAGGATGGTGGCAGGGGGAGCTTCGTTTAATTGTTTTTCTGCCAAAGCCAGTTTCTGTTGATGGAGAGAGAGGGGATCTACTCCTGTTTGTGTTACTGCTTTGAAATGCATGCCATACAACAGAGATGTCAGCTGTATTGTTAAGTAAAAGGTATTCCAGAGTCTTGCTTTTCATCTTTAAGGCAAAGGATTGCTCGAGCAACAATTGTTTTGTATCCTCTATCTATTTACTGGAGTACTTTGTGAAAGAGATATTTTGAATTGAAGTGATATACGAGAGTTGTCAGAAAAGGATACCGCATCTTTAACGTGTCACTTGGTGGTAAATGAGAAACTAAAGATAGTCAATGTGGAAGGCAGTCTGAAACTCCCTGGAAAGAACAGGAATTTAATCACTCCTTCCGATTATCCCTATTCCCGGGGTCCACCAGCCCTAGTATGCCACAAGGGTCTGAAAAGCTTTGTGGTCCTAGGCCCAGTATTAGTAGAATCACGTCCAGGACTTGGATGGAAACTAAAGTTTGATCCTATACAAACCCAGCCAGAAAGCTGAGCATGTTGCCATCCTAACTTCCAGAGGGATAGAGAGTCATCCAGGCCATAATACAGTACAGCATTCATACGTTGATGACCAATGTTTAAGGGAACTAGAAACCACCACCCATGGATGTGCAGTCAACAATTTCCTATGACTATCAATTAAGTATTTTTTATTGACAAGGCGGGCTACACCATGAGTGGCAGCAGAGGATGATGAGAAGTTGTCACTCTCTAACCATGAACATAGACACATCCTTTGCTGTTCTTGTCCTTGGACTAGGTGAGTTTCTCAGAGGAGTATTCATGTGGCCCTGCATATTTTTAGCCATTCTAAAAATGCTGTGTGCTTGCACTAATTATCATGGCTTTTCACATTTAGATTAACAATTCGAAGTACCACAAAGTATCTGATTAGACAAGAACAAAACACAAGCAATGGAACCATATGAAATGAAAACAGAAGTTCTCAACTCCATTGTTGCTTTACTTGTGCATCACTACAGTCAATTTATAAAAAGGCTATCCCTTGCTCAAAGAAGAGCATAATTCTTTTTCATGTTTTCCCCATTACTAACACCCAACACTTTCCCCTTCTAACTCCGTTCTACTCTTTCGGCCTATAAGGGAGGACAAGGTAAAAACCCGCATATTACAATTGTCTAGCAGAAAAATCCCTTGGGGGAGACCAGTTTAGTATTGATTGCTCTAAAATCTATGCTTCTGAGCTCATCCCTCCCCTTACACAATTTATGAATCATTTATTCTCTGCTGGAGAAATGATCTTCTTTCGCCAATCATGTCATTACAAGAGTTATAAAATCTGATAAAAGTTCTGTAGCGCTTGGGCCATGTTGTTCAATCCCAGGATTAAATCCCTATCATAAAAGTCTGGCAAAAGTTATCACTAATTGAGTAATACTGGTTGCCTCTAATGCACAGACATCAAAATGATTTCCTGCCTAGACACAACATTGCAGCAACCACAAACTGACTTGCTGAAGCTTCAGATTATTTTAAAATTGATAACATCCCACATGTGATTATTCTGTTTGACGCTGAGAAGGTTTCAACTTGGCAAGCTTGGAATTCTTATTTCAAAATCTTTCAGCATTAAAATGTCTTGCCCAGATCACCTGGTGATAATCTCTCTTGCAGTAAGGCTAATTCCCAGGTCATTATCAATATCAGATCAATTGGCATGGTAGTCCCCAAAAGAGGTACCTACCAAGGATGCAGATATTTCCCATCACTTTTTGCATTGCTCTTTGCACCCAATCTATATTCACATACTTCCTTCATTTCATCCCTTGGTGGCTGGCTTCACTGTCATAAAACTGTATGCTGACAATGTTGCTTTGTATTTAGCAGCAGGTTCTAACAGTATTTGCTCTGTGCTGTCTGTCATCAGGCAATACACTAAGCTGGGGAGGTACTGCATTATGAGACCAAAACTGAACTACTGTTTACCACTTCAACAGTAATTTTTCCACCTGTCGTACAGAATCACTATACTTTCAGCCCTCTAATGAGCATACAGGTATGTTACATGGAAGATTCCAGTGCTCTTTTGTTAGAAATTGAGTCTCTAGTCGGCAGAGGTATGCCCTCTTCCCAAGCAGGGACCACAATTCTAGCCAGGGTAAGCTAGATACACACTAAACGATAACATGTGCTCACCTTCTGGCAGCTTGGCACAGGGCAGTCAGGGTTATCTAAAGAGGCGATCTGTAAAGTATTTGTGCAACACACACACATAGTAATTCAAGGTAAACACCACAAAAAGACTTCAAACATGTCTCATAAATAGAGAATATTTATCGGAGTACAACAAGACCAAAATCCAATCAGTAGAAGTTGAGATATGAATTTGTAAAGAATAAATCCCAAAACAGTCAATAGGGCTGAAAAGGTTACTTGAGGTCTCAAGGGACTGGGGTCAATCCAAAGTTCAGGCCCACCATGATGGAGGGCAGGCCAGCTACAATACTCATGCAGGTCCCGCTGAAAAATGACCTTGCATCGATCTTTTTCACGTAGTTGGGCCGCTGTGTCATGGAGCTCTGTTGAGATGCAGGCAATGCGTCATTGTTGAGGGTGATGATGAGTCAGTTTTGTAGCAAAAGAGCTGCAGAACTCGCTTCTTAAGGCAAGGGCTGGATGGGCACCTCAGGTAAGAGTAGGACTCACAGATGGCAGAGTCCAGCAGCACCACCAGAATTGCAGGAAGCATTTTGTGCCCCTCAGACTTCATAACACAGGAGACAAGCCCTGGGAGTCACTCTGGGTTCAAGTGGGATGGGTCCAGTCCTTGTCCTCTGCAGGGCAGAGATCAGGAGGCAGGAGGACAGCTCAAAACAATCAGGGGGTAGTTATTCAAAACCGTCAGTCCAGGCAAAGTGGCAGTCCAGTACCTGTGGAGAGTATTTGTCCCTTTGTGTGGGACACAATACACTGACAATTCAGATGTAAGTGTTATCCCCCACTCCCCCTTCCTGCCCAGCAAGGCCATCAGAATGCAGATAAGTCCTCTGTTACACCTACCCTTCCTGTGTGTGTGGCACAAAGTGTAGCTGTCACCCAGCCCATACATGTATTGGAGACAGGCTGCAGGCACACAGAGAAAAGTTAAGAGCAGAGAAATGTTCACTTTATGAAAGTGGCATTTCAAAAATAGTAATGTCAAAACCAGCTTTACCACTAAGGAGGATTTATCATTGTCAGACCTAAGATATGAAACATTTTTTAGCTACTCCTTTCTAATCGGGAATTACAGGTTTAAACTGTTTTGAGGAATTCCCAATGCTATCCTATGAGAGCAGTATGCTTCACAGTAGTGAAAACTGAATGTAGCTATTTGTCACTACCAGATCAGACTTGAAAGGCTACCTGGGTGAGCGACACACTCAGTGTGACCAGCCCACTAATAGCATTTAGGTTACACACCCTAAATATGCCAATCAGGTATACACCAATGTTACCATGTTTAGGGGAGAAGCACGTACCCTTTAGCATTGGTTATCAGTGATACATTGCTCAATTGAGTCCAGTGGCCAGCAAAACAATTCAGCAAAAAGTACAGGGTAAGCAGGCAAAAGGTTGACAGAAGACCACCCTAAGGGCAGCTCTAATATGACATCTTTTTTATAATAATTGTCTCACTCACCTTTAAAACTAAAAGGCTCTATTTTTGAAATTGGACAAGCTTCCATTGTCTATGATGGGTTGTATCTTCCTGATTCAAATCTCAGTATTACTATTATTTTTACACTTCATTTTGACCTTTCCATGTTATGTAACAAATGCTTGTTTCCCTGATAGTGCTTTTTCAAGTTTTATTTGAGTCAAGAAAAAGCTATAATATTAATGAAAATACATAAACTTCCTAAAGACCAGGGCAGGCGTGCCCTCTGATCTAAATTTATTTTATCTGGCATCTGTGGAAATTTGAATCCGAAGGCTCATGACCAAAACTAACTACAAGATAATGTGATTGTATCATGTATACTCAAAGAAATAGATATATTTAGTCATCCTTCATTCATCCAAGTAAATAAAGTACTCAAAGACTCATAACATTTTTAGTAAGAATAAAAGTCAGCTCCACATACTCTCTGCATTTCTAATAGTCATACTGAGACAACCCTACACATATCACCTTAATTATTTCTGGTACCAACTCTTAAGTGGTTAGCTCCATTATGGATACTTTCAATTAAATCATTTGTTTAAACAATTTTCAGCTCCAATTAAACCATTTGTTTAAACAATTATCAGCTACCCACATTATACAACTATTTAAATGTCTTGCTGGTTATAGATGCAGGAACATGTAGATTTCTGATTCGGATAATGGTGTAAGAGACTTTGTTCATGTCCTACTTTTGAAATTATCCACATTAGGATGAAATGGCTAAATTAAAGGGAACAGTCATCAGCAATGCTTACTGGTCTAAATTAATACCTTTACTGCCATTGTACTATGCAGTTTTAATTTCCATCATATGACATTTTTAGCAAGTCAATGCTGTATTGCATGTTGGACCTGGCCCTTTTTACAGGTTTATCCCTAACCTTTTTCCCCTTTGCCGCCTATGTTTCTGACCCTGCTTTTGTTGGCTTTGGGACTCTGGTCACTTTACCATTGCTAATCAGTGCTAAAGTGAATATGCTCTCTGTGTAAATTGTGATTCTGATTGGTTATGGATGATTGGCATGTTTGAATTACTATCAAGTCCCTAGTAAAGCGCTCTGTGTGTGCCCAGGGCCTGTAAATCAAATGCTACTAGTGGGCCTGCAGCACTGGTTGTGCCGCCAACCTGAGTAGCCCTGTAAACTTGTCTCAGGCCTGCCATTGCAGTGTCTGAGTGCAGTTATAAACTCGACGTGGCAAGTGCACCTACTTGCCTGGCCCTAACATTCCCTTTTTCTATATGAAAGGCACCTAAGGTAGGCCCAAGGTACCCCCAAGGGCAGGGTACAGTGTATGGGAAAGGCAGGACATGCACAGGTGTGTTTTACATTTCCAGACAGTGAAATGCTGCCAATTGAGTTTTTCACTGTTGTACGACCTGTCTCTTGCTTAGGTTATCATTGGAGCTGCCTTGTAGCATTTTACAAGTGTAACTTTCAATTGGAAAGCGATAGAGATTAGGAGTTTAGGCTCCCTGAGCACAGATTTTAAAAATACATATTTTAGCAGAGGTGGTTTTCAAATTGTGTTTGAAAATGGCACTTTTAGAAATTGAGCATTATTGCTTTATCATTCTGTGTCCCTGCCTTGCCTGCCTGTGGAATCAATGTCTGGTTTAGACTGATTAGGGCCTGTTTGTACATTCACTCTAGACATTCACACAAAGGAAGTTGAGGTGTGCCCTGCATAGTCTGATGGCACATCACCCGGCTGATGGCCCTTCCTGAGCTAGAGTGGGGGCAGGAGCTATCACCTGCACCTGAATAGGGCTGTGCCTGTCCTCTCACAATGCTGTCCCCACCCCCCTGAACTTGTAAACTACAAGGACTTCAAAGACCAAAGGGGTATAAGTATTGAACTGTTAGACCCTTCTGGATCAAGAGGACCCTGCCAGGAAGAAGAGCTGAAGAGTTGTCAGGAGGATTACTGCCCCTTTGCTGTGTGTTGCTTTTCTGGATTGGCCTGCAGTTACTGCTTCTGTCTGTGGTACAAAAGGGGGTGGTGATGGACGGAGCATCAGAACCAATCAAACACTCACACCCAGTCAACAGATCTGGGTTTGATCCATCACCTTTCTTTAGCCCACTCTGCCACCCCAGTTCAGACATGGCCATATGCAAATCAGTCTGACCCTGTGCCTCATGGGAACAGTCCAACCCGAACTGTCAAGCCATGCCTTCCCTGGACCGGAAACAAGCTTCCTAGGACCGGTTTCTGGCATTTCAGCCGTCTTCAGCCAGGCTTGCTTGAATCCAGGGGCAAAGTGAGCAAGGGACTCACGTCTTAGCATACCCTGCCAACTTATGGCGAACAAAGCGGTACAAAAGGGGGTGGTGAAAGGAGGAGCCTAGCGCTTGACCAAGATGGCCGCGTGAGCTTTGAGCTCCCGAGACCCTCGTGCCCTCCGTCGACTATCCTGTCTCTAATCCTGTCTGTATGCATGGCATCGTGCAGATGACTTGTCAGGGAGGCGATTGATGCTACCCGAGGTCGGATCGCCCACCGGGAACCGGAGTTACGCATGGCGGAGGATTGAGGCCTATCTCCGAGGGATGCCAGGGGCTAGAGTTGGCAGGATGCCCGACCTCTAATTGAACAACAGCGGCCAGGCGAGGTGTGAACTACCGGACGGAGGTCCCCATCCTTTCACTTTCACTTTCTCGCCCTTTGTTTGCCCTGCCCAGGGAGTGCTCTCGGCTGCTTTATTATCATTTGGACGCTCTGCACGCTACTCTGGCGGCCCATCGCAGGACTGAGCACTCCTGATTCCTTTCGCTGAGAGAGGGCCGTCCTGTTTGAACCGACCTGCTTGAACCAACCATGTCGGGCAAAGCAGAGGTGGATCGGCTGAAGCCTAAGGCCACCAGGCGGGGAGCCTATACTCAAGCCAATAATATGGACCGCTATGCCCAGCAGAAGGGGTCACCGGGTGGATCGAGCCAGTCGCCGGATACACAGAAGACTGCCTCACCCTTGGCCTCGGAGCTCTCGCTGCAGGATGTCATGGGCGCGCTCGAAGGGCTGCAGACTTCGATTGGGAGACAGTTTGATGCCCTGGCGCACAAAGTGGATACCATCTTGGTGGACGTTAATCTGATCCGCGCGGATCTGGGCAAAACAAATGAACGAGTTAAAACCCTGGACCTCAGGACCACGGGCCTCGCTGATGAAGTCTCGGAACTACAGACCGAGGTCCGTAAGTTGCGGACCGAGAGTGATCTCGCCGCCCGTCGGCTGGAGGACTTTGAGAGCCGGGCCAGGCGCAACAACGTGCGCGTTATTGGGGTCCCGGAGTCCTCGGACGAGACTTATGTAGACCTGCTCGTGGAGGACTTGGTGCTTAACCATCTGCAGCCTAAGGGTCTTGGGAAGTTTTTCGCAGTTGAGAGGGCCCATAGAGTGCTGGGTGGGAGGCCCAAGGTGGGAGCCCCACCGAGGCCGATTGTCGCCCGGCTCTTTCATTTTCGAGATCGGGACGCTATCCTGCAAGCGTCGAGGGTGACGGGCCCGGTCCCCTTCCAGAACGTGTCGGTGAATTTCTACCCTGACTTCACCCAGCAGGTGCAGAGGCAGAGGCAGGGCTTCCTGGGGGTGAAGAGGCGGCTTCGGGAGAGGGAACTGAAATATGCCATGCTCTTCCCTGCCAGACTACGTGTGGTGTACGAAGACCGAACATTCTTCTTTGAGTCGCCTGTCATGGCCGATGAATGGCTGGACGCTCTGCCCCGACGACGGACGGGAGAGGTCACTGCCGCAGACGGGGACAGTGGCCGGGATGAACAAGGTTGATGTCTTCGGAACCGGACTGACTCGATTTGACTCTAGCTAATGACTTGAACAGAATGCAGTAAATACGGAGGGTTGTGGGAGGACGAGGGGAGCTCTTTCCTCCCTTAGGGTACTTTTTGTAGATTTTGGGTTTGGTAGGGCGACAGGCACACTGCAAGTTGGGGGGGCTTTGTAAGCTGCAGCAGGGGTGCAGGGTGGGGGGGATAGTTGGGATTTTGGGTTTGTTGTTGGGGGGTTCGTTTCTGCAAGGCGTAGTGATTATTTTCAGAACTGTTCCATGGTGGCTCTTCGGGGGTGGGGTGGGCCTCTTCACGTGTGGGGATGGGGGGTAGGGGTTTAAGTGTTATTAGCTGGAATGTTAATGGTTTGGGGATCGCATTAAGCGTGGGATTGTTTTGCAATTCTTGAAACGGTCATTGCCGGATGTCGCCCTACTGCAGGAGACGCACCTTATAGGTAACACGTGCTATGCTCTTAATAGGAAGGGTTATAAATTCATAGCTCATTCGGGATTCTCCTCTGGGTCCAGGGGTGTGGGCATCCTAGTCAGAGCCTCGTTACCATTTGAGGTGGACTCCACCATTGTTGACGATAGGGGGAGGTTTGTGGCGGTGGCGGGGCGGTGGGAGGGAAGAACTTTGGTTTTAGTTTCGGTTTATGTCCCGCCGGCCCTGCAGGCCTCCACGTTTACAGACCTGGGTAGGGCCTTGCTGGATCTCCCGGGGGGTATGCTTGTGGTGGGGGGTGACTTCAATGCTGTTGGCTCTGGGCTGCTGGATAGATACCCGCCCAGAGACACAGGGGGGGCTCAGAAGTGGCTTCCAGACTTTCTAGACACACTCGGCCTGGTAGACTGCTGGAGGCTCCGGCACCCCACACAGAGCCAATACACCTTCCACTCCGGGGCGCATGGTAGCCTCTCTAGGATTGATTACCTGCTCACTCTGGCTGCGCACGCCTCATTGGTGTCCGAGGCCAGGCACATGGCGCGTGGTATATCGGACCATTCGCCAGTGTGGGTCAGGCTGGATGTCGACCGTGAGGGAGGGGGAAGGGTGGCTCCTATTAACCCTTGGTACTTTCGAGACCCCAAGATGCGCAGCGCACTGGTGAAGACAGTTGATAATTTTTTCAAGGAAAATCAGGGATCCGTGGACTCGGCTGTGTCGCTGTGGGAAGCATTTAAGACCGTGCTGCGAGGGGAGGCTCTCTCCCTTGTAGTGGCGGCCAAGCGGCGGAGAGATGGCGAGGTTATGCAGGTTGAGGAGGAGATCGTGGCTTTGGAGGGAGCGCTAGAGGAGGAGGTTACAGAGGCCTCACTGCATGAGCTGAGCTTGAAGCAAGCCGAGTATAAGGACCTGGTGACGAATGCCGCTAAGACCCTCAGTAGGGAACAGCAGGGCCGCCTGTATGATGTTGGTGACAAGGCCGGGAAACTCCTAGCTTGGCTGGACAAAAAAGAACGGGTTAATAGAGTAGTGCCGGAGCTGACGGGAGAGGGGGGAGAGGTGATTGTGGAACCTGAGAGGATTGTACAGTGTTTCTCTGACTATTTCCGTATGGTTTATGCCTCAGTGTCGGATAGGCCGCCCGAGGACTCGCGTGACCTCTTGCGTGATATCGCTTTGCCCTGTCTCTCTGACGTAGATAGGGATGATCTTGATGGTGACATAACGGTCGATGAGGTGGCGGGAGCTATCCGCGCGCTGAACTCGGGTAAGGCCTCGGGCCCGAATGGCTTGCCGGTTGACCTGTATAAGCTGTTTCCGGATAGGGTCGCCCCTCACCTGCGCGCCATGTTCGTGGAGGCGCGGGGGAGTGGGACCCTCCCGTTGGATCAGCGACTGGCGACAATTGTTGTTATATACAAAGATGGTAAACCCCGAGATAAGTGTGCCTCATATAGGCCTATCTCACTCCTTAACGCCGAGCCGAAGATTCTGGCTAAAATCCTGGCGGCCCGATTGGTCAGGGTACTTGGAGACTTGATCCACCCAGATCAATCCGGCTTTATTCCGCATCATAACACTGCGTTAAACCTTCGGCGCCTTCATGGTGTAATCGCCAGGGCGGGCACGCTGCGTGAACCAGCTACTGTGGCGTCTCTCGATGCCACGATGGCCTTTGATACGGTGGAATGGGCATATTTGTGGGCTGTGCTGGCCAAGTTCGGCTTTGGCCATGGTTTTGTGAGCTGGGTGAGGTTGCTGTATGAGGGACCCCTTGCGAGTGTGGTGGTAAATGGCCGGGCATCGACTCCGTTTCAGCTTGGGAGGGGTACTCGGCAAGGTTGCCCCCTGTCGCCATTGTTGTTCGCCCTCACCCTTGAGCCGCTGGCAGCGTGGATACGCTGGCACCCGGATATATGGGGACTTAGATGGTCGCCCGAGCACGAGGACCGCATTTCGCTATATGCTGATGACATCCTGTTGTATCTTGCCTCGCCCAAGAAATCACTTATAGTGGTCTGTGACGTTCTTACATCAACTGGAGTAAATCGTATTTATATGTTCTGAGTGGCGAGGCTCCACCGATCCCGCGAACTTGTTCGATCCAGATCGCTCAGCAGGGCTTCGTGTATCTGGGGATCTTTATCTCCACGGACTCCGCTTTGCGGTATGAGAGGAACCTGCTCCCCCCCCTGGCGCGCCTGCGGCGGGATGTAGAGGGCTGGCGGAGGCTGCCGCTCTCCCTCGTTGGGCGCGCTGCCTTGTTCAAAATGATGTCTCTTCCCCGGTTCCTCTACGCATTGCAGAATACTCTAGATTGGGTACCGGCCAACTACTTTCGGGAGGTCGAAAGCCTCCAACGAACGTTGTTGTGGGATGGGCGGCCGCGAATAGCAATTGCTAAGTTGACGCTTCCATGGTATGATGGGGGTATTGCGCTTCCAGACATCCGACGCTACTATTGGGCCGCCCAGCTGAGCGCGATTAATCATGGTCTCTATGGCCCTGTCCTCAGCCCTGGTTATGCCATGGACAGGTGGTTGCTGCGTGGTGGTAACTATCACAGGGCGTTGTACTCGCGGTCCCTGGACTCGTCCCTCACGGGGCCCACTGGGGTGGCGGTGCGTGTGTGGAAGATGGCAACTGACTCGCTGGGCTGGAAGGATAGGCTCACCCTTGCTACCCCGTTGTTTGAATCTGAAAGATTGGGTAGGCTTTGGCATACAAAAGGTTTTGATAAATGGGACTTGATCGGCATCTCCAGGGTCGGAGATGTGCTGATTAAGGGGAGGGTGAAGTCCTTTGAAGAGTTGCAGAAGGAGTATGAGCTGGGGACATCCGAGTTTTTCCGCTATGTTCAGGTGCGTCATGCCCTCCGGTCAGTGCTCGTGGAGGGTGAGAAGGTGCCTGAGTCCTCTCCTTTGGAGGACCGGATCCTTGATGGCCATATGCCTGAGAGCACGATCTCGCTCATCTACAAGAAATTGATAAATGTCCGGGCGGATATGCTTCTGGGGCTGCGGGACCAGTGGACTAGGGATGGACTCGAGTTGGATGACGAGGATTGGCAGTCTGCTGTTTCCTCTCCCAAGGAGGTTGCGATCCCGTCGCGTCTGAGGCTGGTGCAGCTCAAAATACTGCATCGAGTGTATGTGACGGGGCCAAGGCTGGTTCATATGGGATTCTCTGAGGAAGGCCTATGTAGGAGGGGATGTGGTATGGTGGGTACTTTCCTGCATATCATTTGGGAATGTGGTGTCATCACGGAATTCTGGAGGAGAGTCCATGCAGTGATGGGGGAGGTGACGGGCATTGCTATGCAGCCGGAAGCGCGGTGTTGTCTCCTGAATGTCTGGGGGCCCACTGATCATGATGAGGCACAGACCCAATGGGTGACTCTGGGTAACATGGTTGCTAAGAGAGATATCGCGCGATTGTGGGGCTCCGTGGGGCCCCCCACATTGACCGCGTGGAAAGAAAATATGGACTGGAGTATGCTCAGGGAAAAGACAGTATATTGCGCTAGAGGCCGCCCTCGGAAGTGGCACGCCATCTGGGGGCGGTGGAATCAATACAGGGGGGGAATATGTCTTGCCCCTGATTTGGATCCCCCCGAGGAACAGCTTTCTTCTTGACATTCTTTCCAGCTCAGTATATAAGATGTGATGGTTAATTGACTTCTTGGGCCTCTGCTGTCCCCCTTCTTCCTCTTATCACAGTACTGTGACTGTTAGATGATTGGGGTCCGGCCTCCCCTGGGGGGCTATCACCATGGGCATTCAGTGTTCTTGCCTTGCTGGGGTTTGTTGTGTGTTTGCGTTTATTTAAAAATGGAACCTTTTCACTGCTCCTTAATGCAATGTGGACGCTTCTCTGTCCTTCTCTACCGAAGCTGCCGAACCTCCGGGTTGTCGGCTGAATAGCTGTGTCCAGACTCTGGAAGAAATAAAGGTTTTTTTTAAAAAAAAAAAAGGGGGTGGTGATGGACGGAGCATCAGAACCAATCAAACACTCACACCCAGTCAACAGATCTGGGTTTGATCCATCACCGTTCTTTAGCCCACTCTGCCACCCCAGTTCAGACATGGCCATATGCAAATCAGTCTGACCCTGTGCCTCATGGGAACAGTCCAACCCGAACTGTCAAGCCATGCCTTCCCTGGACCGGAAACAAGCTTCCTAGGACCAGTTTCTGGCATTTCAGCCGTCTTCAGCCAGGCTTGCTTGAATCCAGGGGCAAAGTGAGCAAGGGACTCACGTCTGAGCAGTTCGGGCTGGACTGTTCCCATGAGGCACAGGGTCAGACTGATTTGCATATGGCCATGTCTGAACTGGGGTGGCAGAGTGGGCTAAAGAACGGTGATGGATCAAACCCAGATCTGTTGACTGGGTGTGAGTGTTTTATTGGTTCTGATGCTCCGTCCATCACCACCCCCTTTTGTACCGCTTCGGTCTGTGGGCAGTGGAAAGGACTCGACTTTTAATTTGCTGTATCCTGCTTAAGAAGATTCTCCAAGGGCTTGATGTAGAGCTTGCCTCCTGTTACGAAGTCTCAGGGACACAGAGACTTCATCTGCAGCATCCCTGAACTCCACTGCTAGGAGTTCTGACCTGCCTTGTGGTGCCAATTCCAGTTCTGGGCCCTTTGAGGTTGTCCCTGCTGCAAAAAGCATAAAGAAGACATAACAATTCATGCATCGCCTTCCAGCGGCTGTTTTTCTGACACAGCACTGCCATGCAGGAGAAATTTCCATGCATCATCGCATCTGAAGGTACTTTGTATAAAATCACAGCATCCGTAGTTTCCTATGGACATGGTGTATGTTGGAGTTTTGTTGTTTTCTTCTTGTTTGGTTTAGATAAAGATATAATTTTTCTAAACTGGCTTGGTATCCATTTGTAGTGTTTTCACTGTGTCACTGTTTGAGTTATGTACAAATACTTTACACATTGCCTCTGAGATAAACCTGACCGCTCATGCCAAGCTACCAAGGGGGTGAGCAGGGGTTATCTTAGGTGTGTAATCGATTTATCCTGCCTAGAAGGAAGGGACATGGACAGGGTGCAAGCCACTGCCAACTAGAGACCCCCATTTCTAACATTACACTCCTTAGAAACATAACATATTCTCTTCTCGGCGTACAGCAGCCTGCCTGAAATGTGTTGATTTCATAGGGGACTGGATGCATATGTTCATTTGAATGCCCCCATCTTGATAAATTCTTGGACGATATTCAGTTTGTTTTTTAAAGTGTGAAAATTGGAGTCTAACTTACACCATCCTCAAATGTGATCATTCATGGTATTGCCGAAAATGAAAATGTGCTAACTAAACATGAATACATTACGTCTTTATTACACTTTTAATAGCCTGCTGTTTAATAACTACAGAGTTGAAATCCCTAGTCTCATCCATATTTGGTCAGTGGCACTACAAATTGGTTAAGATTAGTAAACTGTAATATGCTTTGCTTCGTTGTAATCAGAAGGAATTTTATACAACAAAATGTAGGTTATTTTCTATTAGGATGTTTTGTGTATTTCTATGTTTCCTGTTTCTACATGTATCACAACGAATCTCAATTTGATTAGAATTAGATTTCTCATCTGATTCGCTAAGATTTCTTTATTTTCTGTAGAGTTTATTTTTGTGCATTCTCCTAAAAAAATGCATAATTTTGCTTGCTGAGAATTGAGCTGTAGTCCACAGATTTCAGCAATAAATGCATAACACACTCACATGTCATACTAGGATGGATGTGTTATCAGGTTGTCCTAACAAGGGATTGAAAAGTAGGAGTGTGCCTGACCATTGCTTTAAGTAGTTAAAATCCTGAATGATATTTTGGTAAAGCCATCATTTTTATAAAGTTATTTGTGTGCGATTTGCAATTTCTTCTTTTTGTAAAGCGCTTAATCCAGGAAAAAGATGCATCTTGGCACTGATAACTTTCATTGTTACCTAGCATAGTGATGCTCATTTGATCATTCGCGGATGGTATAAATTCTGAGTGGTTGCGTTGGTCTACTGAGCAGCCAGACCAGCTTGAATCAATGTACCCTTTCAAATTTCTTGCTAGTCGCTAAATTACCTTTTGGATTATATTCGTACCGGGTGTTGCTGTTGTTTAGAATATATTTTTTGAAGGCATATACTTTATTGCAATGTGAACAATTTCAGATGAAATTTCTATTTTAGGGGGCGAATGAGGGGTATCTACAAGGTTCCTTTATGTCTGGTTCTTTTGAATCAAGTACATTTAAAAAATAATAGGAGTAAAATTCTGATTGCTTGACCTATACTCACCTACTTGTTAGAAAGAATTCACATATGTGGAAGAGAGCTACTTTGATGAATTACTGTTTCAACTCCTTTCAGTAACTGTGGTGAGTGTGGTTTATAACAATGTTAACCATATTCATCAATGGAATTCACATTAAATCTTTTAATCTACACGGGTGGCTGGGCATTTTGATTTGTGAAGAAATAGCCTCTTGAACACCATTTGTTCTGAACCTACCTCTGTTTTTTTTTCTCCCTGTCCCTGATCTGGTCCCGTTGAGCTGTTTGCTTTCCTACCCGTGCCAGACTTCACTCCTCGCTCTCATAAACATGTCCGCCCTCTTCACCACTTCCCCTTGAGGTTCACAGAAAATGGTGGCCAGCATGCTGACCCCCTAGCCACAAACGACCCACATCACAGTGCCTGCAGACTGTGCCCTCGCGTGGCCTTGGAAAGGGAACCGATATGTTTGAGAGAGCTGAAAATAGCACAAATTACAGATCCGTCTAGGAGACGTGGCATGAAGCAGTATTGTTTTAAATGATTCAGAAGAAAACAACGTAGGCCTCGCTTTCATCTGTTTCTGCAACAATGATTAAGATTTCACGTCAATTCATATTTATTTCTTTATGTTTATGTATTGAATAATAAATATTTGTTTACCTAGTAGTAGTATACTTTACCAGGAACTTTACAAAAATATATTTGCGTCAACATGATATGAAAGAGGTACCCAGAATGCATTTTATTCATCTACCTCACATTTAAAACAAACCATGCATTATTGTAGGTTAATGCTTGAAACTATAACAACTTATTCATATATATTTATCAGCCCCCGTTAATAAAAGACTTATGTATTCCTCATAATTTTTATGTCTGTGGTTAGCCAAGACTGTTTAATTTTAATAAAATTGTATAAAAAATATTTTCACTAAAGGCGAACAAATACACACCTCATTAGGTTATTTCTAGACTCACATGACCTTCCACCCTGAAGTAATATTTGAGTATTTGACATATCTGGTTGTATTAATACTCCCCGTGCTATTAATCTGCCTTTCCTCGATATATATCAAGCATTTAGTAAATGACTTTGATGACAAAGTGCAATAATGCCTACTTGGTCCATCAGAGTCAAGAAATATAAAATATTTAACTATTCTCACCTTCTGTTCTAGGAGTACTGCTAAAATGTTTTCAACTGACTAGACCTTAAGGGGACTTGAAGGACTCGAATTAAGTGGCACTGAAAGGATTTTCTCAAAAGTGTCAATTCTGTGCATTTTATTATATAGACTCATTAACCAACAGCCATGAGTTTTGCATCCTCTCTGAGCTACTTACTGTGCCCCATCGCCTGCTATAAACCTGCTGATATCTCTGCACAAAATTGTGAAACTAATGTCCTGTAGAAATCCTTTGCTGATTTCTTGCATAATTTTCCATTTCATTCGTATTTTCTGGCTCCATTCGAATATTGGATCGTTTTGTCTGCTGCACAAGGGCGTTTTCTTCATAGTTGTCACTTACCTAAATCTGTGTGCGTGCAGGCTTTCTGGCTGAGCTCAACAACTGGTCTTGGACCTTGTCTCGGACCTCTCATTGGGTCATCACCCACTGCCAGCTTCTAAGACTGTGTTTTATTACTATACAGCTTTAATAAGAACTTATATGTTCATGTTCACCAGAATAAAAGTTCATAGAGCATTTTACATAAAGGGCATGGGGCAAGCGCACTGTTTATCCAAGCTGCCTGATAAGCAGCCGTAAGTACTCTCTCAGGTGTGTGCTGTTGTCGCGATTTTCCTTTTTTGAAGGAGGTGAGGGCGGGCCAGAGAAGTAGCAAGCTAAAAGATGCATTGGGTTAGCAAAGGGCTGTTTGGTAGAGTAATAAATGTAGTAATCTCAAATGCCTAGATGTTTGCTCTGGGTGAGGCTAGCAGAAGTGGCCTCGAGATCTGTTGACCAAATATTTGATCAATACAAGGAATAATGTTAAATTTCAGCAGCATCATACTCTTTCCATTTGTGGGTTGAGTTGGAGATAAGATGCATTGCGTCCAGACATACCATCATAGAAATAATCATACCCACCTGCTTCACCAAAAGAAAGAAAACAAGAAAAAGAAATAACAAAACCCTGATATCAATACAATCGTATATGCTTCCCCCAAAGTAATTAAATTTTGAGGAAGCATTATATAGCTTAAAACTCTCAGCGTGGCCTTCTTAAAGAATACAGTATACAAAATGAGGCATAAGCTCTAATGTGCATTGTTAGAATTTCTGAGAAATACAATAGTAATGACCCTCAAACATTCACCATTAATTGTTTACATAAGGCAAAGAGTGTTTGTTCAGGTGTTTGAGCTCTTGTTAGTCTTGCCTTCAATGCATGATGTAAGCATATATATGTTGGAAGGTGTGCAATTAGAGTTATAAAGGTTTGTGTTACTCTTATTCACTAACAGTAGTGGGCCCACAGCTAGACAGTGCCATGAGTAAGCAAACTACTACAGCGAAACTTTGTGTCAGCCATGTAGGTTTAGTACTTACTGGGGTTACTAGTGGCCCTCCTATGCCGCTACAAAAATCTGAAGTAGTAGGGTCATGTTGTTTTTACCCATAAACCCAAATGACTACCGCTTATCTCATGGAACTTAGTGGGTCTGGCTTTAAAATTAAACTTTTTAGAGTGGTGTAAATTTATAGAGCAACATGATTTTTCTCTTTTTCAAGAGACCTGGTGTTTGGAGCCCCCTCTGCTCTGTAGAATATGGAAACTTCAATAAGAAAGCTGTCAGTGCAGGGAAGGGGAGGCCCTCAGGGGAACTTACAATCTGGGCTAGAACTACCATACCAGGCACACTTAGGGAGATCAAGATGGGCTCTCCCGACTTTCTACGTATTAGCCGACTGTTTCCCCAGTTGCAATTGACTATATATACAATATGTATTGCAGACCTCACAGGAAAAAAATTGAATTCTTGGTTTCAGGTCTCCTAAATCCACATTTAGCCGCATTGATAGCTAATGGAAGGAAATTAGTGGGAGGTGACTTCAACTGTCAATTCGAAACCTTGAGTGTTGATAGACAGGCCCTCACAGCAGACAAGGACACTGTGTGGCCAATCCCGAACGAGAAATCACTCCCATCAGGAATTAAATCAAGGGTTCTGTGCCTGCAATGGAAGATCAATCTCCAACAATATTGGTAAACACACACTTTAATCCTATAAACCACACCAGTTTGATCAACTATACAATACTGGATATAAAGTTATGGGCACAGCTGATTGACATAATAATAATAATAAGATAGTGACCCCAACACCTTGGTTCTTACGTTGAGTATATCCACTAACTCTCAAACCAGCAACCAGGGCGAGCCTTTTGACAGAAGACAGCAATAGATGTAGGGTCAAATGGAGCAGTAGGAAACATTCTTTCATTGGCGAGATTTATAGACTGGTCGTGAAGGGCATGGAGGGTCTGTTATTGCTGGCGTCAGTTTCCGATGTGCGCAATCAGATGTTCCAAAACTTGAGGAACCACTTCATATTTGAGATTTTGCGATCAGTGGACGGGAAGCATTCCCCCTCTTAGTTGAATAAACGATGTAGAGCTTCCAAGACTGCATTGGTTGATGCGATAATAAAGCAAGCTAGACCCCAGATTCAGGTCAATAGGAGGTCCTACAAAAAAGTGCTAACTGATTCTAAAAAAGACTGGGATTGGGGAACATTGTAGGGCCTCTTGGCCGCTGCCATTTCGAATGACCATTGCTCCCTTTGGAATTTGGTGTCCTCTGGTTGTAGGGATGGGTTTTGTTCTATTGAAGCCAACATTTCAGCCAGTGAACAGGCCACCCACTTCACTAGTTTAAACATGCAGAAGGAAGAACTCATGGACCCTAAATATGAACGTATGGTGGGCCTGGGGACAATACAAGATAGAAAGGAGGAGGTTTTATGCCTTATGGCAGCTCTACCAGGGCCCTCAGTATGACAAATTAGCCTTTTGCCCTGGAGGTAACATCACAGCGAATATGTCTGGCCATCAAGGGAGCTGTCCCCAATAAAGGCCCTTGGCTAGGCAAGATCCCCAGAGATTTGTTAATGAGTGAGATAGGCATTGGGTTTTAATTGCTGTCTGCTTAAAAAGAAGACTAAAGCTCAGCTCACAATTGGCACACAGCAAGATCATTTGTGGCACTGAATTAAAGTTCATTAAGCATTTTACATAAAGGGCATGGGGCTAGTGCGCTGTATATCCAAACTGCCTGATAAGTAGCCCTAAGTACTCTCAGGTGTGTGTTGTTGTGATTTTCTTTTTGTTTAGGAGGTGAGAGAGGGTAAGAGAAGTAGCAAGTTAAAAGATGCATTGGGCTAGCACAGCACTGGTTGGTAGAGTAATTAAAGTAGTAATATCAAATACCTAGATGTTTGCTCTGGGTGAGGCTAGCAGAAGTGGCCAAGAGATCTGTAGGTGATATTCACTGCCAACATAATTGGGGCACCTATTCCACCGATGTGGGCAGGGGCTGAAATCATCCCCATATTTAAAAGGGTTCATGAGATTTGCCAATTAACTATAGAACCATAAGTCTCATAGATAGCTCCCAAAAGCTAATTAGCGGGGTAATTCTGGGTAGACTTCAAGAATAGCTAACAGCTAATGAAATCCTGACACCTTTCCATGCAGGTTTTAGAGAGTGTACAAGTTCAATTGATCAAGTGTAACACCTACAGTTGTTCTACTGGAAAGTTGTCACTCTTGGTGGTGGTTGTCTTTGTTGTTTTGGTGTACCTTCAATCTGCTTTTGGTTCAGTAGCAAGAACAACCCTCTTGCAGGTACTTATAGAGATGGGGGTACCCAGCCATTTGCTGAGTCTGCATGCCAAAAATTACACACAAGTTAGATGGGGCCAAACAGGCAAGATGGCTGAGCCAATCCCTGTAAATAGAGGAGTTAGGCAGGGGTGCGTACTCGCCCCATGCTATATACACTATGTATTAATGGCCTTATAACATTTCTAGACCTTTGTGAAAATGATGCATCCAGGCTGGCAAACATGAGGGTTCCCATCCTCAAGTTTGCTGACCATACTCCAATCTCCAATGGGACTCCAAAAACTGTTGGAACAGTTTGAGTTTTTTTGTAAGCAGAGGGGTTTCGAGATCAGTGTGGGCAAAACTAAGTACATGGGCCTGAACCCAGGACACTGATCTAGGGCTAACCCAATGTTAGCAGGGACTCCACTTGAGCGCATGTGCACCTCCGTGTATTTGGATATTACGCTAACAGAACATCTTGGGTGGCATCCCCACATTACACAGTGTAGATTAAAGATCGAACAATTTGTGGGTTGAATAACTAAATTGTTGCTTAACTCACAGTTCCGACCCATTCAGACGACAACGCAGATCTATAACCATCATGCCCTCGGTACAGTATTTTATAGTGCAGAGCAGTGGGGGAATCTGGACACAACCTCTTTAGTCACTGTAAAAAATTGATTTATGCGCCAGCTGGTCAACTCCCTGCTCCCACCTTGGCTGGATCTTGGATGCAGAAGATTATCCGACAGAATAGGACTGCACCCCTTACTCTATTGGAGGAAAATCTGGGCTACCCCAGAGCTCCTCTCCCATTGCCAAGGCTTAGAGGAAATTCTTTGCCTCTCTGGTTCTTGTAGCATACCCTTGCTACAGTATGTGAAAGCCATAATGCTAGAGATTGGGAAAGCAAGCCTGTGGAACACTCCTGGCGTGGCCGGGGCGACTTCTTAGACACAAATTAAATCAGCCTATTGTCATTACAAAGACTGTCTTTTACATACTCAGACAAAACTTGGTCCACTAACTGATGCTTTCCTTGCCGTTATGGGTTCCTTCTAAAAGGAGGATTTGCTGGACAAGATAGAGCCACCCTTAGCTAGGCATCTGCAATTACGGTATGGAACTTTGCCCCTCCATTCTTTTACTACAAAGTGGGCATGAGCCCCTAGGGCTGAGGACTGGTGGAGTTCTTCTTGTGGCGACCCCAAACAAATCATGAAGCATGTTATTCTGCCTGGCCAACATGAGCAGTCAGGCTTAACATAGAGGACATGTGTAAAGTATTTGTGAAATACTTCAAACAGTAAAAAATACCACACAAAAAGAATCTCACACCAAGTTAGAAGAATACATCTTAATTTAATAAAGAAAACAAGACCAAAACTCCAATTACTGGAACCGGAGATATTGAATTTTAAAGTTTTTTTTTTAGAGAAAATAGAGCCAAAAGGCTTAAAGCAACAACTGTGGATATCTGGTCATGCCGGACCAGGACAAAGTCACAAGTTCAGGCCGACTGCGATGTAGGGCAGGACAGCTACAGGGACCCAGTTAGGCCCGCTGATCAGAGCACCTTAAATCCTGGTTTGCGGAGCGTTGCGTGGATCCGCATCAATCATGAGTGTCGTAGCCGAGGTGATGCGTCGATTCCGAGATGCGGTGAGGCTATGGTGCAATGTCCTGATGCATCAACGCCAAGGATCCCTTTGACTGGGGCTTGTGATGTGGAGTCCGGTGTTGGGGATGTTGTGCTCAGTCCGGGCGATGCGTCCGTTCCGGAGAGCTGCAAGGATACGATGCAGAGTCCGGCCTCCTCATCGAGGCTGCCATTGATGGGTGATGTGAGGGCCTGAGCCAGGGATGCATCCTGCAATGGCAGTTCTGAAGGTGATGCGGGCTGTGGTAGATGATTCAAGTCTATGCAACAGGTCTAGTCCTTGCAGCAGCGGTGAGGAGTCTGTTCTGCTTGGGTTTGTGCCACGCAGCAGAGGAGATGGATTGGTTCCGCTGGATCCACAGGCTGGCAGAGCAATTTAGGCTCACTTCCTAAGGTTCAGGTATGGTGTGACACCACTTGGCAGGGCAGACTCAAAGATGGCTGAGTACAAGTGTCGATGCAAGGTTGTTGGAAGCCTGTTGGGTCTATGAGGTCGGTCTCCGATAAGGAGGCCAGACAACTAGCCCTTGGAGTCACTATGCAGCACAGCAGTCCTTCTTTCTGGCAGAATATCCACAGGTCCAGAAGTATACTGAAGCGGTGGGGTCTGAGGTCCATCATTATACCCTGATGCCCTGGTTCTGGAGGGTGGCAGAAGCTTCTAGGCAGTGGCTTTAAACTGCAAGAAATTCCCTGCTTCCCCTGCCCTGACCTTCAAGCTGGCTGAAGTAACAATGCAGGTTCATTAGGCCCTTTCTGTGGAGACAGGACACAGCCCATTTAGGTGTAAGTGAGGCTGTGTCCAGCCCTTCCCTCCCATCTTGCCAGTGATGGCCCATCCCGTCACACACAAACTCTGTGTGTGTGGCTGTCCAGGAGGAATACACAAAGCCCAAATGGTAACTACACACAGTCATTTGACCAGACACAGGCTGCAGGCACCAAATGGCTAAGACAAGAAAATGCCAACTTTCTAAAAATGGAATCTTCTAAACTGTAATTTAAAACCCGGCTGCATCATAAGTTAGGATTTTAAATTAGGATTCCAGAGACACCAAGAATGAACCGATTATCTCTTCCCATATTGAAATTACACTCATAGAATGCAATTAGGCACATCCCATCGTATACTATGAGAGAGATAGGCCTTGCAGTAATTAAAAACAAATTTAAGACTTAAAAGTACATGTCCTGCATTTTAAATACATTGCACCCTACCCTCTTGGCATTCCAGGGCCAGCCCTAAGGGTGACTTTCATGAATTAAAAAGGAAGGTTTGGTTCTGGCAAAAGGTTTATTTTGACAGGTCAAAATGGCAGTGTAAAGCTGCACACAAAAGGCAATACTATGGCAGTCCTGGGAAAAGTTTAGAGGGTTACTTAGGTGTGTGGCAAAATCGGTGCACAAATCCACTGGTGGCATTTAATTTATAGGCCCAGGGCACAGGTAGTTCCACTGTACGGGGCACTTCTGAGTAAATAAATGTCAATTGGGAATAAGCCAATATTACCATACTTAGGCTAGAGAGCACAAGCATTTTAGCACTGGTTAGCAGCGTTAAAATGTACAGAGTTCTAATACTAAGGCAAATTAGGTTAGAAAAAGTGGAGGAGGAGGACAACATGTTTGGGGCGAAGAACACCCTAAGGCTGACAGAACTAATACTGCAAACATTAGTAGGGCCACTCCTGGAAACCTTTACCCATACAGGGGCTAAGAGTTTCCTCCACCCACAGACTGGTGGCAGGCATAATTGTGGCAAGTACCCGCTTCACAACAATTTCTGGATGGTTGGAAAAACAGAAGAGAACTGGGCCTGCTCTCTGTGACCTGAAAATTACCTATAAGGCTGGGCCTTCTCTCCCTCTTGTACCCACAACAAAGAAGTGGACTCCAAGGGTCATAGGGCGAACCTCCTGTTAAAGCTACAGGGACGGAACAAGCTACAGCAGGCCTATTACTGCAACCTCCCAGCTGACTAGTTCCAGCTAGGCCTGCCTTCGCTCCTACTGCTGGCCTCTGCTGGAGTGAGTCTTGACCCCCAAGCGCTGTCCCCAAGGTCCTGGACACTTGGCTGGTGTCAAAGTATACTCCTCCTATCTTGTTGTTGTAATAACTTTAATTCGGTCAACAGACCGTAAAAAGTGCATATAAACTGTATCAACACAAAAATAAGAACACTAAGTAATCATAAATGTTTAACAAAAGGTTCAACTGTAAGTTATCACAACACATAACATTGAAAAAACGTTAAACACAACAATTAGGTTAAGAAATTCCGCCTCCTGTGCCACATGTAAAACAAATAACGAGAAACCGCAAACACAATAGGAGGATAAGTATCATAAGTCAATATCCTACAAACCTGTGTAAAATGCAAAAGTCCCAAGTTCTTACAGATAGGGATCAGCCAGCATTTTCTAATTGCAGAGTAGGCAGGGCAAAAGAACAGTACATGGGAAATATTCTCAGTTATATGGTTGCATGCGGGGCAAGTTTCAATATTGGATTTGGACCAGAAGTAAGAGACCTTATAGGAAGAGTGCCGTGCCTTAGCTGAATATACAGCTTTCGAGCTGCTGGGGGTTCAATTAGGTCCATGAATTCCTCGGCCTTAGGTTCTGGTTTTACTGAGAGGAACTCAGATGTCAACCTACCCAGTGATGTAGAGCTCATTAATGTTTGATGGTTTAACATACGTATCTAAGAGAGGAGTATATTCTTAGGTATCCCAGTGCAACAGGTCTCGGGGGTATCCCATAATCCGGAAAAGCCGAGCCGGGTACGAACTGTACTAATGTTCTGAAGCCATGGAATCGTTTTATGTTTAAGAGTAGGCCAAATCTCAGAAAATTCTGCTCTGTAATCAGCTAATTGAGGCACGGACCACAACCTCTTCCAGTACATAATTGGTCTAGCACATATGATCTCCTCTATTGGGGACAAGCCAAGATCAAATCTAAGAGGGATCAATGGCGTACTAGGCGGTAGCCCAACTAAATTTCTAGCAAAAGATTGCTCCACCTTTTTAAGATCCGTAGTCTGCTTATGCCCCCACAGTTCAGCCCCATAAATTGCTGCCATTCTTGCTTGAAGGCTATATATTTTAAGTGCTGGGGAAACCGGCCTATAAGTAGATTCCTTAAAAACTTCACTTAATCCCCCCGCAAGCTGAGATAGCCTAAGCATAGATTTAGCAATCTGCTTATGCCAGTCAAAATTCTCAGTAAGAGTAACACCCAAATAAATAAATGTTTTAACCCTTTCCTGGGGGGTATCATAAAGTACTGGGTTTGGACGTACACACTTAGGGGGGTTGAAGATCATGAACTTTGTTTTTCCTATATTGATTTCCAACCCCCGAAGGTCACAAAACTCCACAAAACCATCGAGAATTTTTTGAATGCCCGATGATGTTCTAGACAGCAACAATGTGTCGTCTGCGAACATCAGAGAGGGCACTCTACCTGTGGCCAATCTAGGGGCGTCGTTGTTTGTCACACCATTCAGATGTTCTATGAGGCCATTTATGTAAAGGCTAAACAAAGTTGGTGCCAGCACACACCCTTGACGAACTCCTTTTAGGACGGGAAATTGGTCTGTAAGTTCACCATACCTCCCACACCTAACCTGCGCAAAGTTATTCAAATGGAGCCTCGAAAGGATGGCTAACAAGTAGGGCGGGAGGCCTAAGTCTGCTAGCACTTTCCAGAGTTTTGCACGCGGTACCAAATCAAATGCAGCCACAAACACAAGGTAGAGGCTGCCACCCTCCACTTTTGCTGTTTTCCAATACAGGACCTGCAGGCGAAATATCTGGTCTAAAGTGGAGGTTCCAGACCTAAATCCTGCCTGGAGTGTAGATAATATCCCCTTTTCCTCAATCCACCCAAGGATCCTATCGAGGATAACCCTCCCCATCAGCTTTTGCGATGTGTCAATTAAACTGATGGGTCTGTAGTTAGAGGGAGTTAATGGGCATCCCTTTTTTAAAATAGGCACGATTTCTGCTCCTAACCAAGTCGGAGGCAGATCGTCACCCTGCAAGATGCCATTAAATAAAGCAACCAAATAAGGGGCCCATATTTTTGGTTGCGTCCCAAACAGGCCCCCTGGCAGTTTGTCCAAACCTGGAGCCTTATTTGGGAGCAAATTTCCTAGTGCTGCCTCTACCTCGGACAAGGTGATTAGTTCATCTGCAAGAAGGCATGGATGGGCAGCAATTGACCGTCCATGGTCTACAGCCCCACTAGCACTTTGGGGTCGCTGGGGTTCAATAGTGTTAACAGACGTACCACCAGGCTCGGAGATGCCATAGAGAGCACAAAAGTGACTTTCCCAGATAGAAGGGGCAATGTTGGGGGCGGGTGCAGGGATATGCCCACTCCTCCTATCATCTCCTGACACCCGGGGCTTAGAAACCTGTTGGATTTAAAGAACGTCCGGCGCACCGGAACCAACGTGCCAAGCTGGTCTGATGAACCGCCCCATGGAAATCGTTACACCCAAGGTTTCCCCCAACTATAATGACATTTTCCGCGGTGACTTCAATCTGCACCAGAATAACCTCAAGGACCCTCAGGTCAATGCCATCAAAGACGTCCTGGCTGATCAATCACTTACCCAAGCCTGCACACTCCCAACACACATGAAAGGCACCATGCTCGATTGGATCATTGCTAAGGAAACAGCGGTCAGGCTTATCTGAATAGTCCCATGTGTCTGGTCTGATGACCACGCTATTACCTTGCTCTTACCTGGCACCTACAAGACATGGCCAGCACAAATTGGGAAACCAAAATTACAGGCTCAGAGACACAAAGAGCCTCGATCTCGCGAAACTAGCTGCACGCTGCAAGAATGACCTCCCGCCCCCCCCCCGCCCGAAATATCTCAGTCAATGACCTTACAGAACACTATACCTCTACGATGGCTGACATACTTGATGATCTTGCCCCACTAAAGTTAAAAAGAACCCATATAAAAGACAAAAAACCCTGGTTCAACGGTTCCCCTGTGGAAATGTCGCTTTATAGGGGTACACTGGTGCAGGGTCACCCTTTTGTCAACGGGTTCAAAGACCAACAAAATAGAGATCAGCAATGGAGTTGGAAGTAAATAACAAGTTTATTAATCACTCATGAGTGGGACCACAACCACACAGCACTCTCAAGTGCTGCCCGAGGTAGTACACTGAAGTCACAGAACACAGGGCTTTTATATAGGTTTTCTGCTCTGTAAGCATGTGAACAGAAATAGGGAGAACAAGTTTTAGAAATAGTTTTAAGCAAACAAGGGTAGATGAATAACCACTTGGTCAGCAATGTGGGAGGGGGAGCAGGAGTGCTTATGGCAGCAGTACATGGTTGACAGTTAACATATGAGACCAGGTGCTCTGGCAGCTACAAACCCTCAGCATGTACATTACTTTTAGCTGAGTCAGGAAGTCAACTAAAATAGATAGCACAAGCAGAGTGAAAAGACAAAAGAATTATGAAGGAAACTTAAATGGACACCACAGCCAAAATGGCTGTAGCTTATGCCAAGTAAAATATTACACATTTTCCACAGACTGCCCTTTTGGCATAAGCTAAGGCATTTTCTTATGCTTTAAAAGGGGTACGAAAAACATCATGTATATCAATGAACATTATATTGCTGACTTCTAGGTCTATTGCTAAATGGGCATTTACATTTTGGACATTTGTTTTAGATGGTAGACAAGTAGTACAAGTGGAAGTACAGAGGGAACAAAGCATTGGTCCGCATTGGATACATAAACAACAAGAGAAGAGAATTAAAATAATTATTAACAAGACCGATAATACTTTTAATCCCCATACAGAAAATACGTTCCAGAACCATCCAGCCCAAGTCCATTTTCCTGAGTCTTGATGCGTCTCAGTAGCTATTTTGTGTAGTTTGGAGATGACCGCATATACAGAAGGTGAATTGTCTGGTGTGAAGACACAACAGCTGGATCCGATGATACAGTGTGCTCCAGTCTATATTGTTCCCATGTGGTCTCTGTCGACTACAGAGGCATCGTTTGCACGTTTTCCCCTACTACCAGCATAGTGATCGAACAATTGCAAATCTTGATGATAGGTTGGGGGAGCTAAAAACACAGGTGGTAGAAGGAAGGCTATGTAACAGGTACCAGACCAGTCAGGATGTAGGAACTAGTATGCCTTAGTTCCACAAACAAAATAAGTGTCACGTGGTGCAAGGAAGCTGCTTCAGCCTCTCGTAGACCTCTGCAACACTGTAGTACAGTTACTGTGGCCCACTGGCACATTGCCTGTACTTCGTACACAAAGGGGCCAGTGGTCAGGGCAACCGAGATAACAAGGGGTCTTTTTACTTTAGCCAACCTAGAATTTGGATACACATAGTTTGTTGCTGCACTTCCTTTACTATATTCTTCCATTTCTAAAGCAGTCCCTTTTGCTTATGGGTCCCCGTCTTCGTTGGGGTAACAAACTTTGTTCATTAGAGGCATATAGAAGTTTGAACCAAGCTGGGCATGAGCCATTGTGAGAGAATGGCAGCGGTGACAACGGGATTCCTTTTATGTTCTGATGAGGAGGAATCTTGCCACAAACCCAACAGTTAGTAGCATTGCTTAGCTGGTGTGTCTGATGCAACATTTGAAGAAATGAATTGTTTCTCAGATTTTGCCGGTATCCCTGTTCATGTTGCGGCAAATCAAAGTGATGGTGCTCTTTTGCAGCAAGTGATGTAACAGTAATGTTAGCTAAGGAGGCTCCAGGCATTACTTCCTCCACTACTCACATTACAGTAGCGATGATGGCAGCAGTCAAAGTCATACCAAGGATGCAGATTGTACAGCCGTTGCACGTTGTCGCAGCGACCCTTGACCTTGTTGGTAGGTCACTCCCCCTCCGCACAGCACCGCCTGTGCGTCCTGTCCCTGCCCCAGCTGCCGCTGCTGAGGTAAGTTCTGTGCCCCCTGATCTGTGCCCCATTTTTCTTGTGTTCCCCCTGACCAGTGCCCTGTTTTTCCTTTGTGTGCCCCCTGATCTGTGTCCCATTTTTCTTGTGCTCCCCCTGATCTGTGCCCCATTTTTCTTGTTCCCCCTGATCTGTGCCCCGGTTTTTTTGTGTTCCCCCTGATCTGTTCCCCATTTTTCTTGTGTTCCCCCTGATCTGTGCCTCATTTTCCTTCGTGCTTCCCCTGATCTGTGCCACGTTTTTCCTTCGTGTGCCTCCTGATCTGTGCCCCGTTTTTCTTGTGCTCCACCTGATCTGTGCCCTGTTTTTCTTGCGTTCCCCCGATCTGTGCCTCGTTTTTCCTTCGTGTTCCCCCTGATCTGCTCCCCGTTTTTCTTGTGTTCCCCCTGACCTGTGCTCCATTTTTCCTTCGTATGCCACCTGATCTGTGCCCCGTTTTTCTTGTTCCCCCTGATATGTGCCTTGTTTTTCCTTCGTGTTCCCCCTGATCTGTGCACCGTTTTTCTTGTGTTCCCCCTGATCTATGCACCGTTTTTCCTTCGTGTGCCCACCTGATTTGTGCCCCGTTTCTCTTGTGAGCCCCACAATTCTGTGCCCTTGCCCCCATGCCGTCCTCTGCTCCCGTTCCCGCCTCTGCATCCCCTGCAGCCCCGCCCCCCTGACTGCCCATTCGCTGCCCCTTCCTCCCGACTCCCGCCTTATAGCTGCTCCTCCCTCCCTCCTCCCCATATATGGCGGCCGCGCGCAACAGGCGCGCTGCAGGCGCACCAAAGGCAAGCCCGTCTGCACCCGTCCGCGCCAGGACCGCGCCCAGCACCCCTGGCCCCGCGAACGCCATGACGCCCGTCTCTGCTACGACCCTAGCACCCTCCACGCACTCAACACCGGACGATCACGCACCTGCTGCCTGGCCGCCTCAATGCCTGGCCGCCTCAAAGCGCACCCAAGGACCCTTCTCCTGCCGGAACTGCAGCTTCACCAGCATCCGGCCTGGCATCCCACCTACCAAAGAACCCAACCACCTCAGGTGCATCCTTCTCAACACCTGCTCCGCACGCAAACACGCCGTGGAACTCTGGGACCTACTGGACTCCAACACCCCAGACGTCACCTTCCTGACGGAGACCTGGCTGAACCCCTCCTCGTGCACCGACCTCGCCATAGCCATCCCGGAAGGCTATAAGATCACCCGCAGGGACTGCACCAATGGAGTAGGAGGAGGGATCGCCATTGTCCACAGGAACTCTCTCAAAGTCTCAACCAACACGACGACACCCTCCGCACCGCCGAACACCTGCACTTCCAGATCCACACCGATCCCAACACCACCCTCAGAGGAAACCTCATCTACAGACCCCCCAGACCAGGAGCACGTTCAGCGACTCCATCACCGACCTCGTCAGCACACAGGCCCTCGCCTCCACGGACTACATACTCCTCTGGGACCTGAACTTCCACCTCGAGAACAACAATGACACCAACTCCTCCACCTTGATCGACAACCTCGCCTACCTCAGACTCGACAACTCATCACTACACCCACCCACTCCACCGGCCACACGCCTGGCCCCATCTTCTCTGCAAGCTCCCATGTCTCCTTCAACCACACCACCGACTCCACTGGACCAATCACCGTTGCATCCACTTCACCTTCCGGAAACCCACCACGCACCACCGCACCCAACAGATGCCACACCGCTGCTGGAGCAAAGTCACAGAAGACCAGCTTTCCACCTCCATCGCCCAGAACCCAACCGCAGATCCGACCGACCCCGACACCGCCGCCAGCAACCTCAAACAGTGGATCAACGACTGCGCCAACACCCTCACCCCCCTCAAGAACCCCTCCAACATCCACACTAGCAAGAAAGCCAGCTGGTTCACCGGAGACCTCCAGGCCTCCAAGCGAACCTGCCAAAAACTCGAAAAAACCTGGACATGTGAAGGAACACCGGAAACCTACACCGCCCACAAGAACGCCATCCGCAGACACCACCACCTTATCAGATCCGCCAAAAGGACCTCCTTCAAAGCCCGCCTAGATAACAACGCACACAACAGCAAAGAGCTCTTCAACATCGTGAAGGAACTCTCCAACCCCAGCTCCAACACCAATGACATCCCACCTTCACAAGACCTGTGCGACTCGCTGGCCACCTTCTTCCATCACAGGATCGCAGACATCCATGACAGCTTCAACACCGCCACCACCCCGGCAACCACTGAGACCCCCACTCCCACGACCACCACCCGCACCAACCGCATGATCTCCTGGACCAACATCAACGGCTACTACACCATCAAGATCATGACCACCATCCACTCCGGATCCCCGGACGACCGCTGCCCACACCACATCTTCAACAAAGCCAGCAGCACCATTGCACCTTATCTCCGGAAAACCATCAACCTCTCCTTCGAGACAGCAACCTTCCCGGAGAGCTGGAAGCATGCAGAGATCAACACCTTACTCAAAAAACCCAAGGCGGACCCCAAGGACCTCAAGAACTTCCAACCCATCTCCCTGCTCCCGTTCCCGGCGAAAATCATCGAAAAGGCCGTCAACAAACAACTGACCAGCTTCCTCGAGGAGAACAGCATCCTGGACCCATCCCAGTCCGGGTTCCGCAGCAACCACAGCACCGAAACTGCCCTCATCGCCGCCACCAATGACATCAGGTCCCTGCTAGGCAACGGAGAAACCGCAGCCCTCATCCTCCAGGACCTGTCGAAGGATCCTCCTTCGACATGGTCTGCCACCGCACACTACGAACGCGCCTCTACGACACCGGAATCCAAGAGAAAGCCCTGGACTGGACCTCCTCCTTCCTCACCGGCAGAACACAGAGCGTCCGCCTCCCCCCCCCCCTTCCGCTCTGAAGCCACTGAGATCTGCGGCGTACCCCAAGGCTCATCCCTCAGCCCAACAATGTTCAACGTCTACATGGCACCACTCGCCCACATCGCACGACAGCACGACCTCCACATCATCTCCGACGTCGACGACACCCAGCTGATCCTCTCCCTCACCAAGGACCCCCACACCGCCAAAAGCAACCTCCACGAAGGAATGAAGGCCGTCGCCGACTGTATGAGGAACAACCGACAGAAGCTGAACTCGGACAAGACGGAGGTTCTCATCCTCGGATCCACCCGCTCGGCCTGGGAAGACTCCTGGTGGCCAACTGCACTAGGAACACTCCCACGGACCACGCACGCAACCTAGGGATAATTCTCTACTCTACCCTCTCCATGACAAAGCAGGTCAACGCCGTCTCCTCCTCCTGCTTCAACACCCTCCGCATGCTTCGCAGGATCTTCAAGTGGCTCCCCACCAAAACAAGAAGGACAGTCACCCAGGCCCTCGTCAGCAGTAGACTGGACTACGGAAACGCACTCTACGCAGGAGCCCCAGCCAAACTCCTGAAATGGCTTCAACGCATCCAGAATGCCCCCGCACGCCTGATCCTCGACATCCCTCGCCGCAGCCACATCACACCCCACCTGAAAGACCTACACTGGCTCCCTGTCAACAAGAGGATAACCTTCAAACTCCTCACCCACGCACACAAGGCACTCCACAACACCGGACCAACGTACCTCAACAGCCGACTCAGCTTCTACACCCCCACCCGCTAGCTCTGCTCCGCAGACCTCACCCTCGTCCCCCACATCCGAAGAATGACCGCCGGCGGCAGATCATTCTCCCACCTCGCCACCAAGATATGGAACACCCTTCCCATCCGCCTACGGCAGTCCGAAGACCTTCTGACCTTCAGAAGACTTCTCAAGACCTGGCTCTTCGAACAGTAGCAGCTTCCCCCCCCAGCGCCTTGTGACCCTCGCGGGTATGTAGTGCGCTTTACAAATGTCATGAGTGATTGATTGATTGATTGATTGATTGATCTCCTCCTTCTTAGGCAAGCTCATTTTCATCGGCAAACAACAAAATAGATGATGCTCTAAGGTCCTGGGCAGGCGTTGGTTTCTTCACTAACGTTGAGACGAGTAGTCCCTAATAGGCTACCCCCCTATGTAGTCAGTCTTTAACCACCCAGGACAGTGGCTCATACAGTCTCTTTCTGCGATGAAATGTCTTTCTTCCTGGATCGAAGCAGATATCTAGATGTACCAGGGATCGTGTGGTCCGGGAAGACTTCCTCAGGTCTTTCAGGTGACACAGCTCGTCCTTTCTCGGTGACCAAAATGTTGCAATGATCTGTCAACACAGCTGGGCGCACGAGGGCATGCGGAACTTTACGACAGTGGGTAGCATGCACCCAATTCTTCTGGTTGGTCACTCGCAGTGCAGTTCTGGTAGCCAGAAGGACTTGTTCCAGCCCACGCGAACGAGGCGCCAAGGAACTGCTCCGCTGAAAGGACTTGGTCAAAACAAAATCTCCAGTCCGCAGATCATGGCAATCACCCTGCGACCTGTCTGGAAGGGCTTCCCGTACCTGCTGATAAATAGAAAACAAGCTGTCAGTTAACTGGGACAAATAGTCACTCATCAACATGTCTGGGGTACCTAATACTGGTGCAGAACAAAGGGCTTGACGTAACTGTTGGAAGGTGCTCTGGCACTCAGCAGTCCATGGGAGGGGCATCGGAGTGTCTTTAGTCAAAAGGGTCAACAAAGGTTTAACAATGTGTGAAAAAACTGCCTACAAAAAGAAGTGAGGCCAATCAGTGCACGAACATCCTTCTGAGAGCGGGGTACAGGAGTATCTAAAGTGGTCTGAATGGATCTGGTGTAAGTGCACGTCCCTCCTTAGACAGGAGGTGACCTAAATAGGTAACCTGCTGTTTACAATATTACAATTTCTTTTGCGAGACTTTGTGATGATGGGAGGCAAGAAATGATAACAATAACAGTGTTCCTTCTTCACAGTAGGCAAGGACACCAGAGCGGCATCCTCACTGATAAGACAGAATCTCTCAACCATTGGATAATTGTTATTTAGAATAAAACGCACACCTTCCAGAGAACAACCTTTTGTAGCACGAAAATATTTAAGCATAACGATACCCACAATATTGTCTGGTGCGGTAGGGGAAAGCAAAAATGGAAATGCTGCAGTGAATTTTTCAAGTCTGAATTTAAGTGACTGTGAAAGTGGGCTAGGTGTAGGTGTCCCATCGAATCCTATCGATGTTATTATTGTGCCGGACGGGGGAGCCCTAGGAACTACCATTTAGACAGAGCACTAAGGTAGCCCCTGTGTCAACCAGAAACCGTTCAGTAAATCCCAAGACGTTTGCATCAATATAAGGACCCATGTGATCTAATTGCACCTCAACCGGTTCCTTACCCCGTCCTAGGCATCCCTATGCGTAATTAGAATCTGCAAGGACCTCATCAGAATAATCAGACATTTGATATTGATTTTGTCTAACAAAAGTATTAGAGTAATTTGGTGCTTGTTCAATTGCCTCAAACCTGGGACGAGCTCCCATACCTCCCCTGTTTCTTGAATTCCCTGGGTGTCCTCTCATACTTCCCCTTCCCCGCTGATACTGTTGACTTCGAAACAAGAGGGCACTCAGAATGCCAGTGCCCAGTCTCTTTACAATAAACACACTGATCGGGGACAAATTTGCTCGAGGGAGAGGGAGCACTCCAGGTGTATACATTGCACGTTCGCCTATTCCACCTCCCCTAAACGGTGGACCATATATTTGAGCCAATATAACTTTTGTCTTTAACTTCTTAACCTTCTTATCCTCCCTGCCTTTTGCTTTCTGTTCCTAACGCTCATTATATTGGGCCATAGTCAAAAGGGAAACTGGAGAAGACGTGGTCCAAGAACTCTCACTGGCCTTTAAGCGACTAGCTATTTCCGGTAACATTAGCAACAAATATATTGACAAACAAATGCTTACCCGTATCATCAGCCAATGACTGAGCACTAAAATCATGGAATGTTTCCTCAAACCTTGAAAAGAAATCAGAAACTAACTCATCCTTTTTCTGTTTACAGGACGCTAACGTAGTCCAATCTACTTTCTTAGGGGGTATGAGAGACTTTAACTTAGTCACAATAGCTATAGGAAGATCTAATATCTCCTTCTGAGGTTTCTGTGCAGGCTCCCTTTCCACATCTATTTGTTCTAAATGTTCCCAGGTATCACCATATGCTACATTGTCATCTATTTTATGGATCGTTCTCCACATATCAGGAGGCAAAATAAGCCCAAAGAGCATATCAATATCTGGCAGGGTCATAGTGCAGGGGCTAATGGCTCCTTCCACCTCCTCATAGAAGGCGGCAGGTTTTTTCCGGGGGTCGGGCAAAGCAGCTTTAAGAGCCATCACGTCGGCTCTACTCCAAGGAGTGTAAACCCAATTATATATAAAATATCCCTTTGGCTCTAATTCCTGAGAAATGTGTCTATAATCAAATATTACCTCCCATAGTTTTTCTACGAAATGAAATTGCTCTGCGCTGTTCCACTGTTGAACCATAGTTACAATGAGCAATGCCCTGTGAGACCGACGAGCCTCCTCCCTAGCAGCGATTTTTAATTTATCATTTTCTACTCAAGTCAAAGTAGAGCGAGTCTGTCGCCCATCTTGTTTATCTTGCTCTTTGTCATCTGAAGATAGATGCTCGTCGTCAGAAACCTCAACAGGGGTACTTGGAGTGGGAAATTTATACGGGAGTGGGCGGACTTCTAATAGAATTCAGTCATCCTGAGGTTTATTAAGTATGGGATAAATAGGGTGCCTAATAGGATACTGGCCATTTACCTCTAATCAACGTTCGCTATCTTCTTTTTCTGTTTTCTTACCTTATTTTCTGTATTTTTTTTTTCTAGCGCTTTTTGATACATTGTTTGTTCTTTATCTGCTAGAGCTTCTGGTCTCTTCACACTCTCTCGTACTTCTTTCTCCCACATATGCACACAATCAAACATATCCTGTCTACTTTTTCTTTTAAATAAACACTGCTCTACATATTGAACCTTTTTAGAATCGAATGTCCCATTCACTGGCCATTGCAGATCAAAATCTTTTTTTGTTTGTATTTGTTCCACAATGGACCATACATTATCGAAGAAATACCATATTTGACATATGTCTCTATTAGGTGTCCACTCTGTGGGAGCCAGCTGACTTTTTTTTCAAATTTTACTTTGGTACCACCAGAGAAGCAACACCACCTACGGAGTGTGCTGAGAACAGGCTTTACCAATATGCGTAAAATATTACTACTTCGAAATATTTCAAAAGGAGAAAAATCTCCACATTATCTGCCTTCAAACTTTGCAAAGATTGAAATTCAAACAAAAACCCCAGGCTTAACAAATCAAGAGTGCCGCTTTAGCGACCTTACCAAACAGAAGATTCCAACTCCCACCTGCTGATCTCCGGTCGACCTAATGGTCACTCCAAAATTGCGCCAAAGAAAACCCCAGTTGAGGCCGGCCATCTCCTGGAGGGTCAGATTGGGAAAACCGCAAAAATCACGTCGGCCTGCAAAGACAAAGGTCTCCTCGTGCAGTGCGCTTCCTCAGTGAGATTTCGATCTTCCGTCAAGAACACTCCTTCGGACGGCCGAGTCTTGGACGGCCGTGTCTCCAATGGGGCCCAACGTTGGGTGCCAACTGCGGACATGTACCTTTTTAGGGGTACACTGGTACAGGGTCCCCCTTTTCTCCACGGGTTCAAAGACCAACAAAATAGAGATCAGCATTGGAGTTGGAAATAAATAACAAGTTTATTAATCACTCATGAGTGAGACCACGTCCACACAGCACTCAAGTGCTGCCTGAGGTAGTACACTGAAGTCACAGAACACAGGGCTTTTATATAGGTTTTCTGCACTGTAAGCATGTGAACAGAAATAGGGAGAACAAGTTTTAGAAATAGTTTTAAGCAAACAAGAGCAGATGAATAACCACTTGGTCAGCAAAGTGGGAGGGGGAGCAGGAGTGCTTATGGCAGCAGTAAATGGTTGACAGTTAACATCTGGAACCAGGTGCTCTGCCTGCTACAAACCCTCAGCACGTACATTGCTTTTAGCTGAGTCAGGAAGTCAACTAAAATAGATAGCACAAGCAGAGTAAAAAGATGAAAGAATTACGAAGGAAACTTAAATGGACACCACAGCCAAAATGGCTGTTGCTTATGCCAAGTAAAATATTACATGTTTTCCACACCCTCAACAACAAAAGGATATCCCTCTAGTTGACAGAAAGCAACTGGAGACAGCACCTCTCAGCCTCCATCTAAAACTTCTCCGATCGACCAGAAAGGCCTACAATAGGAACATCTTCAATGCCAAGAACAGACCTCGCAAGCTCTTTGAAATGGTCAAACACCAATCTAATAAACTGGCTAAAACCTCCAAAGAAACCCCAAAATCTCTAATAACCTGTGAGGAATTCTTCTCCTTTTTCTCTGCCAAAATTACCTCCCTAGGAAACAAACTTAGTTCCACTACCTATTTCAGACCCCCTCCGGGCGGGCACCATCCCTCCTCACTGCCCCCCCGGACGTCTCCCAAAAACCAAGCGCACTGGTCCAACTTCAAGTTATATGACAATCATTCCATCTCGTAAATTCTATCCTCCTTAAATCCAAACAACCACTTTAATGACCCTCTTCCCTCCAACTGTTTTGCCGGTACCTCCCAATCTATAATTTCTATTTGGACTGCAATAAACAACACCTCCCTTCTACAAGGGTCGATACCTGACTCTCTAAAAGCCGGTCAAGTCATCCCCATCTTAAACAAGCATTGGCATACCCAATAGGTCTCGCCTTTGGGGCCATATAAGTGGTTAGCCAGAGGTTTTGGCTTTGCCTTTGTTTCTAAGCTATGTCATAGAGAAGTGTTGCTGATGTGTAGCATGTTGAAAAATTATAATAAAGAAGACTGACCACATTATTGTGTAGGCACGTGCATACATTACCATGTGAAATGTATTTGTATTTATCAGCTGATTTATATAGCGCAAACGCAACCCAAAGGTATTGGAGCACCAGTAACATTTCACAAGGACACATTCCTTTTTTTGGGTAGGCACGGGGAGATTAAGTGATCTACCCAGAATCACAGAATGTGGAGTCAACCCCGAGGCTCGAACCTTGGTTTACCAACTCCAAAGTCAGCAGTCTAGCCGTGAGACCACATCCTCTCCCCAGAGATGCATGACGCATGTGCCTTTTTGTTACTTGTATGATCCAAAAAGGAATGCAATAGCTTTCGTATTTGCTTGAGTTAGAGCTATTGGCTTTGTAAATGATAATGTCTTTTACCTATGTGTTATGGAGTGTATGTATGTGGTGTGTAATGGAATTATGCGAGTTGGATTGGAATTGTTAGTTAAGGAGTTGTGTGGCGTGGAATTGTGTGGTGTGGTGTGGATTTTTGTAGGGGAATTAATGTGGCATGGTACATATTTGAAATATGTGGTTGGTAATTACATAGTATTGAGCGTATTGGAATTATGTGGAGAGGGACTGGGTGTGATTGAGTGTAATTATGTGCAATGGTATTTTGTGGTGTGGAGTGGTATGTAGTGAAGTTTAATTATGTGGTGTGCTGTTGAATTTTGTAGCATGATGTGGAATTATGTAGTTTGGATTGGATGTATGTGGTGTTAAATAATTGTATTGAGTTGAATTATGGGGTTTGTTGGTGAATTATGTGGTGTGGAATGGAAATGTGTGGAGTTGAATTGTGTGACATGGAACTGTGTGAGTGTGACGAGTGAAGTAGCAATGTGATAGAGAGATAAGGGAAGGATGGGAAGAAAGGGGAAAGAATTAAGAGAAGGGAGGAAAGATGGCGAGGATTTGAGGAAGGGAGAGAGGGACGGAGTGAGGAAAGAGAGAAAACAAGAACAACAATGAAAGGACTTAGTGAAAGGTGGAAAGGCAAGATATGAGTGACTGGAATAAGTGAAGTTGAAATTAGGGTTTAGGAAATAAGGTGAGGGTATAGGATTAAAGAGTGAAGAGAGGGATGGAGGTAATGAAGAAAGATAGGGCGGTAAAGAGGAAGATAGACAGATGGGACAGTGGAAGTACATAGAAGGAAGAGTTTGAGGGAATGAGGAGGAATCGGGGAAGGGGGAAGAGATGGTAGGAGCAATGAAGAGTGGTAAAAGGAAGGAGGGTTAGGAACGAAGGAAGGTAAGCATGGTAGGAAGGAAGGAAAATAGTAAGAGAGATTAAGGAGGCCAATAAGCAAGAGAGGAACAAGGGAATAAGGAAGAGAGAAAAAGGAAGGAGGGGTGGATCTGAACGAATTATAAAGGGAGGATGGGTGGAAGAAATGTTGAAAGTGTAAAGGAAGGTAGGAGATTAGGGTGGGTTTGAGGGAAGGAGATCAACAAATGTACATGATTGGTACTTGTTTAATCGAGTTAAGCTGCCAACCGTAAAAGGAGAATGTTATACTATATGATATATATGAGAAAATTGTTCAGGAGTACTGACCATACCTATAATTTATAGATGATGGTGAGACTTTTTGTTGTCTGCATGCTGTTTGTAGAGGTGTTGGAGTTGCTTGGTAGATAGGGGACAATTGTTGGGGATTCCAAGAACATTGTGTTTGGTATATTGGTGAATGTTTTGGTTGTGTTTGGTTTAGCCTGCACGAGAGAGAGCATGTTTACATATGTATAAAGCAGGAAGTTAACCAGAGGGTATTGGAGCGCTATGTTTGAGCAGAAGTTACATATTTACACAAGGACACAGTGCTGCTTTTACTTACAGCGTCCCCGACCCCACTGAATGTGCCCCACCACTCAGCCGAACTCCTTCTCACACATTCAAGAAAATTACAGAAACAGAGCCAGAGGTGTAGCCCTCTTGTACACCCCTCCTAAAACATGGGTGAAATGGCCTCACACCACATTAGAGCACTGCATGTATTTATTGTAATTAGCAGAATTGTATTACTAAGTAACATAGGATTTGTAAATATTTCTTATCAGAAACCTTATTGAGCATTACTAGGCGAAGTAATAGCTTTCCCGCACCTTTTACCTGAACTCGCATAAGAGCAGCTTTTGTTACACACTCCGCTGCCATGGTGCTGAAAGTTAAACACCAGAAAGACACTCTCCCTTTAACTTACTTTCCTTTGAAGTAGCTGAGGGTGGCGCAGAACTCCAGGGCCCGAGGCAAACAAATGTTTGTGAATCAGAAAGGGCTGGGTCAGCGACAAACTGCTGACTACTGGGGGGCAGATCTGATTTCCAACACATGCGGCATCAGGCAGTAGGAGGCCTCCTTCGGTAATCAGGGTGGTGAGTGATGGTCGCAGAAGTTGCAGGCAGGTAAAAAGAAGGAAGTAGGGGGGTGAGCCTGAAACAAAGGGCAAAAAGGTTTGGGGCGGGGCTTTACAAGTACTGGCTCGTTCAAGCAGTCAGGTCGCATCTGAGCAAAATTGGGTCAAAGGAACGAAGGGGCAGGTCTGCAGGTTTATGGGGGCAGGCCAAAGGTCAATGCAAGAACATCAACACCCTCATAGGAAGGAATTTCTCATGTATCAAAGGATGTATGTTTGCGGTGTTACCGTAGAGAGGCAGACAGTGGAAGAGGGGCGTGGCGAAGCAACCCCAGGCTGCAATATGGCTGCGAGGCACAATTCTGTAAATTGGATAAACACTGCGTGGATTGTAGCCCAAAATCTGGCTGTCGGCCCTTCTTGATTTTCCCTTGAACAATTAAGTTAGGGAAAATATTGCCGAATTGTGGGAAATGTAACCGAATATGTCAACCTTGCTGCAAAATGGGCATGAGGCGCGGAGGGGGGAGGATAGATGGGGGGGTGGAGGCCTCGGAGCACGAGTGTGCGGGCTGGGGGAGGGGGAGCACAGGGAGAGGGGAGAAAACATGCTGTGGGAGCCTGAGCTTTCCTGTGGTCGGTTGTTTGAAAAGCACAGAAAGCAATGTATATTATTGCTAGCTGGGCGGCAGAGTGGAAGTCTGCACTAGCTCTGCGACATGGAAAATCGGGCTCCATAAAGTTCGAACGGAGTCCAAGTCCATAGCAAAAAAAACACTTCCTATCACTTTTGCTGTGACATTAATTTGCTCCTTGGTGGAAAAACTTCTGTTACACTGAAAAGGATTCTTTCCCAGACTACGTACAAGAAAGTAAAAGCTTTGCTGATAGGAACGAACACTGACTAAGAAATAGGGCAACACATCTAAAGGATATTATTGTTTGTAGACAATCTTTGGTGCATCCGTTTAGTTTACATTCTTCCAATACAGAACCTTCAAATAAACTATGCAACACACATTTTCTGTGTAATGCTCCTATGTCTTTTTCGCTGCTTGAATAAGCAGCTTGTTTCCTCCCATTCTAGGTGCAACTGTGGCATGTCCTACTTTTAACTCCTTCAGAGAAACAAAGGGGAGAGTCAGGACAGTAGAGCAGGCCATCCTTGTCCCTAGTTAATTATGAAACAAGCAATTTACACGGGCCACGTTGAATGGCTGGGCAATACTGTAGTTTCTGGCACCACAAGGGTTTTTTAAAAGAACCCTCACACACCAACCTAATTGGTGTCATGCTTCATCATCGGGTTCCCAGATGAGTAGCTGAATGCTACTCAGCTGTGCTGTGACACCTGACTACAGTGGAGCTTTGTGAGAGTGACGAAGTGGTGTGGTTTAAAAATACCTCTGGGAAACTCACTAATAATTACTTTATTCCCAGCGGCCCAGGGTATATTTAAAAATTATTTTGAGTGGATAATATAGTAACACTTGTGAATTGAATCTCAATTATCCTTAGTCGACATGTTTCAGCTCTTACAAAAAATATTTTGGAGCTTTCTTCAGGACCTCTCTATAACAAAGGTGTAATTGAAAAAGTGAGTGGTAAAAGATTAACCATGTGTTAACGCATTTTTTGCACACTCGCTAAGGTGTGCATCGTATGCTTGTGGACGGACCGTAAACTTGGTCCACTGTTGTGCGTGTACGTTGATTACGCAAGTCCATGCCGATCTGTTCCCGGGAGGGGTGAGCTCCTATAGTCACTCTTTTGTCTCGGTGCTCGCCCGCATTGTCACCTACTCCATGCTCCTCAGGGCCAGGGTGTAAAAAATGCGTTAACACGTGGTTAATCTTTTACCACTTACTTTTTCACTTACACGTTTATTTGTTATAGAGAGGTCCTAAAGAAAGCTCCAAAAGTTTGTTTGAGGGTTCTTTTTATAAACCCTTGTGGTGCCAAACACTACAGTATTGACCAGCCATTCAACCAGGACCATCTAAGTTGCTTGTTTGAACTTTTAACTCCTACACTGACTGATGCTGCTTGTGCACAACCAGGCTAAATGAGCAGCCTGTATTGGTGCATTAAACCAGAGACACCCAATGGTTATTCTGGAATGGACGTCCAATAATCTGAGTACACGCACCCCCTGTAGGGCGTGAGAGACAGTGGGTCAAAGCGATTATTAAGCAAACTGGGCAGGTACTCAATGGTGACTGCATGTTAGAAGCTTCACCCAGATGTGTACAACCAACGCCGTGGAGATTAAAAACTACGTCATGGGTCCCTTTCTCAGAAATATTACAAAAGCATTTGAAGGTGAAGAAGTGGTTAAAAAAGAAAATAAAGAGCTCAGGTCACATGTGACATTCATTCCATGACGCCCGGCACGGAGACCGACTCCAGGCGGCTGGGAGATTCGGGGCGGAATGTCACGACCCCCACCTAAGTGCGGGCATCCAGGGCTTGTATCATGTAGGTCTTTTCTGCTCTGGACCTCGACGACTACCGTCGCGGATATTTAAGTGTCAAATATACTACACCAACTAAGTGGTCTGGTGTCTGCCTCAAGTTGTTTGCAGTGTTAAACGAAACAAGCTAGCAGTGCAAACCTGCTTCGGATACTAAGTATCAAAAGTGAGCCAGATCATGAACGTATCCAAGAAGAAACACTATTGCAACTCCGGTTTAAGAGAAGCTTGCTGGCTGTCCAGTCTTAAGCGTGTAAATGTTGCTTTTGGTTCAATGTAGTTATCTAAGTAATTCAGGCCAGAGGCACTGCCTACAAAAACCCTCCACAAATGTCTGAAATAGGTACACAAAAAAGGTCAGAGTACAACGGCTAGATAAACACAATTTAAAACAAGCGGGGCCGCGCAGCGGCAAAAGTGAAAGCGCGACCGCCATCTGTTTACAATTAACGCTAGCCCGAGACGCGGGCGCGATAATTGGAAACAGATGGTGCTGCTGCTCGCTCTCGCAAGCCCAAGGCAGTGGGCGGATACAAAGGTGGGACATGCACCCTCCTTTGTCCAATTGCATGCGGTCTTGTTAGGAAGACGCATACAAAGTCCAATAGCGTGTGAGCACCACACGCACAAGCTTGAAGAAAAGCTGTAGCTATTCCAAGAGGCCCTCTTCCTAGAGCAACGCATGCGCGCTGCGCTAGGCAAGACCTAAATAGCCTACGCTGAATCCTGCCTCTCTAGACAACTTTAGACCAATATCCAATATCCCACTCCTAGCAAAAGTTCTGGAGAAATGTGTACAACTTCAACTGAGCCCACACATCACCAACTTCAATCTGCTAGACGATTTCCAATCGGGGTTTAGGCCAGGGCACAGCACGGAAACCACCATTCTCCATATTGTGGATGATGATCTCCAAGCCCTTGACCAAGGCAAAACCTGTCCTATTAGATCTATCCTCGGCTTTCGAAACAGTCAACCACGAGAAATTGCTTGAGCACCTCGAACTCAGGATGGGACTGGATGATCTGTGCTTAAATGATTTAGATCCTTCCTCCAGAACCGCTCCCAGAGATTCTTAGTCAACGGTAATTTATCTGCTCCTTCTCCGATTACGGTCGAAGTCCCCTAAGAATCAACTCTTTCCTCTACCCTCTTCAATCTCTACCTCGAACCGCTAGCAGAAGTATGTATGCCGATGATACCCAGATCTACATCAAAATCTCTTTTCCGGAGGAGATTTACTCCCTGAATGAGGCCATGAAGTCGACTGTTCAATGGCTCACTTCCAACCAGCTCAAACTAAATGCACAAAAAAAACGGAGTTCCTTCTAATGTCCCATCCCAAGACCAACCATGACATTCGGAATGGACTAAGTCGATCACAGCTCTAAACTGCTCCCCCACAATAGTGCCAAATCTTTCGGAATAACCGTTGACAGCAACCTGAGCTACCTGAGAAAATTCAAACCACTCCTTGACACTTCCGACATAAGAATGGGAGTCCAGGCACTAGTTATCTCCAGAATTGAATATGGATGCTCTAACCTCTCTGGCCTACCCAAGATCTCCACGGCCCCCCTAAAAGCTTGCCTCAATGCCGCCGCCAGACTAATTGTTGAGCTTTTACTGTGGGGGAGCCTCCTAAGTTGGGACTCACCCACAGTGAACTCATGATGAAAGAGACTGCATGTGGATTTTACTGGTGTTCCCCTAGCTTGACTAGGCTGCTGCGTAGCAGCTGGAGTAAGGGGCACCGGGCTGGTTACAGGCAGACGCGTGTGTACATGCGTGTGCACACATGTACGGGCTGCACAGGGGAGATTCCTAGCATGCGCAGTCCAGCAGCAGCTACAAAGTGAATGGTGTGGAAGGACTTATGCAGAATTGGGTGGTGACATGGAATAGGCTCTATACAGTGGGAAGAAACATGCCAGGGAAAGTCAGTGTGCTTTACAGTGTTTATTCCATTATTCTATTATGGGGATAGGGAGCACATGGGCTAGTTTTACTTTCCTAGGGCCTACAAATTCCAGACCCGCACCAAAGTCCACTGTAACGGGTGTTAGAAGAAGTATTCTGCAGAGTCCAAAGTCATATTTGTACTGCTTTCGGGTCATTCAGAAATGTCATATTTCAGTCAGCTCATAACCAGGGCCTGGCTGGGGTCTGACCCTGGCAGGTTAGATTAATGACCTTTTCTCCAAGAGCGAAGGCATCCTCTCCAAAGAAGAGAAGATGGGTGGAGCTACAGGCTAATCCATCAGCAGCTGTCACTGGATGCCAGACACCAGGCTGCACAAGGGAGAAGACAGCACTGGGGGGGAAGGGACGTTTTCAGAGACCATGTGGCAGGAGACCCCTGGACGACGCCATTTTGAACAAACCCAGAGGTCTGGGCCGGAAGGAGGGAGCAGGGGCAGAGAAGTGATGTGTCGCTGTGTGATAGGGCAAACAGAGACTTCCTGCCAGCCCCCTCCCCAACTTCTTAAAAGAACTTGCACAGGAAGAAGAGCTCTCTCTGGGGTGTGGTCTGCTGAGGCAGAGGGTGCTGGAGCCTGGCGCAATGGGCAGTTGGAAGGAGGACCCCCTGACTGCCCCAGAAATCTGAACAGCGTCAGGAGAAGAGTACAGGACCAGTGCGCAGAAGCAGGATCCTCTGCGCAGGGAGAAGAGAGGCCCGGGAGGAGAGCCAGGCGAAAGGCTGGTGCAGGGAGCCAGTGAAGACAACTCCCTGCTGAATCCACCCTCCGTGTGACCAGGAGGGCAAAGGAAAGTGCTCTCAGTGGCTGGGGTGCGCCACCAGGAGCAAGAAGAGGCGAAGATCACCAAAATAGGCCGCCTGGGAACTGAGATACGCCTCCCAGACGGTAGGAGACCTTTGACCTTTGGAAGGACCGACGACGAAGCACGTGGGGCTGCGTCGGCAGTCCATGATGCCCCCCTCGGGGTGGGTCATTTCCCGGGGGCTGCCCCCCCCCCCGAGAAGTAAAGACCCCCATGAAGGTACCCCCGCGGGGTGCCAGGAGCCCACCCTGGCCCTCGCCGAACATGAAGCCGGGGAGCGCCGTCGCGCTCCCCGTGAAGATGTGCCGGGGAGGGGCCCGGGATCCCAACTCCGGGCCCTGTGTGAGGAAGGAGGCAGGGGAGCGCCCTCGCGCCCCTGCGGAAATGTGCCCAAGGGGCCCGGGACCCCATCCCCGGGCCCCAAAGAAGAAGAGGAGGTTCCCACAGGGTGCCAGGAGCCCACCCTGGTCCCCGCAGATGAGGCAAGTCGGCGCTCCCCGTGAAGCTGGCAAGGGGGCCCGGGACCACATCTCCGGGCCTGAGGTGGTGGAAGGCATGGGGGGAGTGCCATCGCACTACCCCGAAGTCCATCCAGGGCCGAAGGAATGAGCGAAGTTCTGCATGACTGCCCGCCGGAGTGGGCAGGCCAGAACTTTGTTGCCGGCTCCCGTGGCAGCACGCGAGGGTGCTGGCCGGGCGGGGAGCCAGCGGGGGCAGCCGGGGGTGGGCTCCCCGAGCTGCCCTCCATCGGACAAGCAGGCGGGGGTCCCAGGTGGGACGGGGGCCCCAAAATGAAGTGAGAAGCGGTGAGGTGCCCCGGTGGGACCAGGCCCCCGAAACGCTGGCAGAACAGCCGGGGGTGGGATCCCCGAGCTGTAACACTCACCTGAGGGTCCGAGTGGGACTGGACCCTCCAACCCAGCAAGGACGCGGCCAGAGGCCCATATCGCGGCTCTCCCCGAAGCAGCAGGAGAGCCGCTGCTAGGATATTCAAGAGTTCCCATAATGCCTTGCAGGCCAGAACCAGCCTGCAAGGGCAAACAGCGTTTCCTCTACTTGTGGTGGCCCCAGGAGGACGGGGTCACCACCACACGTGTGCAAAGGTGCAGGGGGAGCTGCTGGAGAAGCGGTCTCCCCCAACACAAAAAGAAGTCCCTCCCTAAGTCTCATGGGGACTAAGAATAACCCCTCAAGGGCTCAGCAAGGAGTCATCTGCATCCCCATGGCTGGAACTTTTGTTCTTCAGCTGGGGGTGCTTTAAGGACTGCCTCAAGGAGTGAAATGCTGAATTGGGGATGTCTAGAGAAGGGCATTCCTTGGAGGAGAAGAGGTGTAAATGCTCCCGTAGTGCAGTTACTAATGTTATTTCTTTCAGAGGGACTGAGAGTCACATGTGTAATGTGGAGTACCTGTGTAAGGTGAGGTCATAAGCCAAATGGGGTTATGTTGCTAGACATTCCTGCTGGGGTGTCAGGGCTGTATATGCTTAATCCTGTGAGTTCATCTGTGATGCCTTTAGGTAATTGCAACGCATTCTAATGACCAACAAATGTGATGACTACTGTCATTCTAAAGTGATATTAAACACATATTCTTGCTGCTGCGCTTAGGTGAAGAACAATCCAGACTGTTAGCCCCAAAGATGTAGAGGCGTATCCTGTATGGTCGGTGGTCAGGATAATGTGTCACCAGGGCAGGGTTGCCTATTTTATATGCTTGTTGAGGTAATGGGGTGGGTCGCCACTGGGATGGTGCCAGTGGGCAGGGCCCTTGCTCCAGGTTATGTTCAACTACCTGCATTAGGGGGCAAGATGATGTGCATACATGGGAGTGGTGGTACTTGACCCCACCCCCCTGCGGGAGGGGTGGAGATGTTATGCAATGTCACAAATTAATTCCAACAGCTTATGTATATTTGTAAATTGGTGCATAGTATTGAGTAGTGTGTATGTTTAATAAATGTACTCTTACTTTTATAAAGCAAAGTACAGACTGGACAATCAATTGAGTGTTATTTCTATGCACCTGTAATGGCGATTACTAGCCCACATCACCTCCCTTGAGTAAGCATCAGACTGCTCTGCAACGCTACCCTCTGAGAGTCAGGCGCTAAGATTGGGTGTTTGGTTCCCAGTGAAGGACAAATGTAGTCATGTTATTTGTACAGGCCTCACGGATACTGCCTCGTTTTCCAACAGTGACTAAGTCCAAATGTAGAAATCCTCACTGGGCAAAGGCAACAAAAGTATCTGGCCAGTGAGGGAGCTTGTCAGGGTTCGAAATTCAATTGTCTCCCACTTGGAGCGTTCCCTCTAAAATCAATGACTTCACCGGGACCTTGTCCAACATATATCTGATGCCCTGGAGCACTCCTTGGCCACAGTCTGCTGTTCATCCTCACAGAATTTTTAGGTTCCATTCCAGAGACTAAGTCTGAAGGTAAAACTTATGACTGGGTCAAACCTAGTTTCTGTATCTAACCTGCTGTTCATTGTGATCAGGCTTAACTTATGCCTTGGTAACAAGATGACCGGCTTTGGCTCGTAATGCTTTTTGCCACTATTTAAAAAGTCATATCTATGGTTTCCCTTATTGGAGTTTTGTCATTTTGTTGTCATTTTATTAAATTTGCTCTATTTTTCTAAATTACTTTGGGGTTTTTCTTGTGTTGTGTTTTGCCTTTTATTATTTTGGGACTGCACAAATATGTTCTACTTTGCCTCCAAGTTAAGCATGTCTGCTCAGTGCCATAGCTAGCAGGGGGTTGAGCTCATGTTTATTTAGTGACTTCTCCCTAAGAAGGGTTGTGGTTATTACTTGAGGTGGGTACTCACCCCTTCAACTCATACCCTAATTTCTTACAGATACCACCTCCAGATTGCTGTATGTGTGATTTACTATCACCAAAGGATAATGTTCAAGTAGTATCTAAATAGAAACCATTTGGGTTTTGAGATACATTTTTAAATGAAATGCTCATGGAAATTAATCTTCCTCATCAGGAAACAGATCTTGCCAGTCTGGTGAATCTGTTTAAGCAATATGGTGTATGTCTCAATTCTCTAAACAGTCCCAGTGTTACTCATTTCTTAAAGAAACAACTTTGACTCTCTCTGTGACAATAACAGATCAATTTTTACTCTTCCAATTTGTGAAAATACTCCAGAATTTATGGAAGTAGAAAAGTTGCAAAAAAATATTGAAACCAATATATTTTTTCTGGTACTCAATCTGGGTACTGCTCATCTCAAAAGTACTGAGACAGGCGTTTTTTTTATTTTTGAGGAGACATGCTACTGCAATAAGACCAGGGTCATTCTGTATCCCCTATTTACTGGATCTATACACAGAATCTGATACTGTGTATAGAAAAGGCTAAAATTAGTCATTGGGTAAAGGGGCATGGCATTGGAATGGATAAAAAAAAATTCTTTAAGACCACATACAATCTGTGCACTTAGGTCAGTTTTGTCCCACTAACCTTTAATGCTGCGTTTCCCATGGCTGTGCCCCTTTGCCACTATTATTTAATATCTATATGATTCCCTTTGCTCATCTGATCACAAACTATGGTCTTGAGTACCAGATTGTGTGCGTAATATGCAGTTATTTTTGGATTTGCATGCCCACTTCACTGATTCTTCTAGCTAACTTGTTTAATGAAGGTTCATCAATTGGTGATTCTCGCCCAACTCGGTATTAATGTCAATAGAGAAGTGATTATTTTGCCTGGTGTGAGACAATGCCTATTTTTTGTGGTCACTTCCATTTTTTGCTGAATATAATTGCTGATTTTTAGACTCTGGACACTGGAGTGCTGCTATCCAGTGCCCAGTATATGTGTTCTGACCTCTAAAATATGTAGCAATTGGCTAGTCCCTGATTGGCATATTTAACTCTCCTAGAAGGCCATAGTATATGGTTTGAAAACTGCGCCCATTTCATGTCAAATGTGGACTGAAGTATCTATTCTGCCTTCCACGTGTGTGACAAGGAAAACATAACTTCAGGCCTACCATTGCTGCCTGATTGCTGTAGTTTAAACCTGCAGCTTGGCCTGTCACAATAACCCTTATTGCCACAGGAAAAACACCTCTTTTAAAATATTAATGAGTCAAACCTACATAGCTCTTACAGCCCAAAAGGTAAGGTGCATGGAATTTAAAAATGGGACTTGTAGAAATGAAATGCTATCATTTCTCTACAATAACAAGAACCCAAAAGCTATTTTCACTGTGGAAGGCTTTGGCTGTCCTAAAAGTGAAACTAGAGTACAAATTAAAAAGTCAATTATGCGATCTCAATTATGGGACCAGCTAGAAAACAAATTAAATCAATCATTTTAATATTTGTTAAATACCCAGCTTAGTATTGAAGTTAGATTTTAATAAATATTTAGCAAAAGTGACTTTTAGAAAACCTTTTTCCTTCCTGAAGCTCCTTGATGCCAATTCATATTGGCTCTCCATCAGCTGTCCAGTAAGTGCTGTACCTTGAGGTGTGTAAATTGCTCCCAGACCAGGGAAAATAGTTTGGGTGAGGTGTTTTCCCCCCCTGGCAGGACGATAGTTGGGGTGGTCCAAGGAATTTATTTAACTTCACAGGGGTCTGTCCGGTCACAGGTAAGTCATTTGGCACCTGGAGACTAGCAACCTTTGTCTCCATACTCAGGCTGGCACCAAACCCAGTCAGATAAACGCCACCCCTAGAACAGGGTTTGAGTGACCACTGTGGACTTAAATGCTAATTACAATGGCAATATCTCAGGGTTGGCACACAGGCTTGCCGCAAGTTAAGAATGGTAAGGCAGCATGGGAATGGTAAGGGAGTATGGGGGTGTTTGCAGTAGGGAAAACTGAAATTACAGCATATGTGGGTAGGGTTGCCCCTGGGAACCTTTACCCCATTGGCAATGGGGGAACCAGGAGTAACCCCCATCTATTAGCTGGGGTTAATCATAAATGTGGCACCCCCTGCTCCCATGGCAACATCATCAGAAAACTTTCTGGATCAGCGGAAGATGGGCTGCACTTGCTGTTTGAGACATTTGAGGGAGCCTGAATAGCGTGATCTGCTTTCCCTTATTTGACTTTTATCATTTTGGTGTGATTTTGCTTATTATTTTTTCTCTATTTTTATAAATGAGAGTGGGAATTTTGTGTTGTGCCTTTGCATTTTTAACTGTTTTAGTGCTTCCAAATACTTTACACAATTTCTTAAGTTAAGCATGTCTGCTCTGCGCTGTAGCTACCAGGGTTTGATCTCGCAGGTTAGTGACTTAATTATTTGTGGCAGACTGCCATCCACTCAATTAATAATTTCCTTTCTTACACTTGGTATTAACAGTTTGACCATGGAGTTCTGGCCATTTGAATTTGGAGATGATATTCAATCAGTTCAATATGTCGAGTCACTGGGAAAAATTGCTCTGCTGTTAGAAATTAATCATTTCATTCTGTTGATTTGTGAGGTAGTCTTCTACAGTTTACTTTCTTGCTCAAACATCTATCTAAATATAGTTGTATTATCTAAATGATCTTTCGGCAGTCCACAATTGTGCCATCAAGCTAGTTTGTGTATTGAAAAAGTCTGACTGTGTCGGTACACTGATGCTACCAAGGGTTCTTACCATTAAACAGTTGGGTCAATAAAGAATAGTGTTGATCATATGAGAGGCGATCCAAGCCTGTTGCCTATAATACTCATTGGATTGCTTTCATTTCAAAGAACATGCTCAGGGACTGTGTTCTAAACTGGACTCCAAATAAAGTATTCTAAAGTGGAAGAGCAAACAAATTGTTAGCAGGATTACACAGTGGAATACTTTATCATTATCTTATTGAAGTTGAGCTTAAAAGTTGTCCTCTGGAATGAGATATGTTACATAGCTGTTTGGGACTGTTCTGTTTTTTATAGCTACTGATCAGTTCTTCTTATTGCTTTGTAATCTACTTTTTTTTAAAAAGGTTTTTAATATGGTTTCGTAAACTACTCTACAACATTAATTAATGTTTTAACATCATTACCTGGAAGATTATTTTACCAGCATATTTTTGCATGTAAATAATTGATTAAAAGTCTACTGGTGTTTGCTTGCCGACCATATGGTAAGCAGCTAGCCTGTCTTTCTCCACCAGACCACCGCCATCATGTACTCCGCAATTCTCATTTATAGGGCAACCTGATATCACCTGAGGCATTGAGCCATTGGCATCAAACAAAGAAAGGAATTCCCAACGGAAATTATTTAACTTATTTAGTGTTCTGTTTTTGTGAGCTCCTTAGGTACCCATCAAACTTTTGCAACAATCTCTACATCATTTTCAATAATAAATGTATATTTAATATTAGTTAGGCCATTCTCAGGTATTATATGGGGTCTTGGAGTCTACTTCACTATATTGATGACAGCTGCATTATGTAACTATTAAACAACGAAAGAGTGTATCACATAGGAAAAAAGGAAAGCAAAATATATATATATGTGTGACAAATCGCTCAAATTTGATATAAGAACCCTCACTCACCAACCTGGTTGGTGACATGCTTCATCATAGGGTTCCACCAGAGATGCCTACTGCATCCCTGGTGTGCTACAACGCTTAATTAAAGCGGAGCTGGATGTTGGTTGTATGCCTATCAAAAAATTGTGTGATAAGTGCAAAAGTGAAGTTTAAAAAGTGTAAAGGTTTTAACCAAAATAATGTTAATGGCGAAAAACCCAGCACTAGATAAAAACAGGTGAAATTGGATGTTCCTCACTGGTTTTAATTGACCAGATACTTCCTAGATACATCCTACTCAATAACGGTCGACATGTTTCAGCTTTTGGACGTATTACTTGAAGCTTTCTTCAGGACCCAAAAACACCACAGCTATGAAAACCATTTTGTAAACATTTCTGTCAGTTCCATAGCTTCAAAGCATTGGCATGCATATTATATTGGACCAGAGACATCTGGTTCTTGATAATCCAGAGATGTAAAACGTCAGATTCTTCACTATTCTCCGAAGCTCCTTTCAACAGTGCGGACTGGAGAAGGGGTGAGTGGATATTTCAACTATGTGCCAGCAGAAAATTGAATAAATACTCGGGATGCTTTTCCAAAATTCTTTCCCTAAATTAATCCTTAGGAACAACAGTCCTTGAAAGCTTGACATAAATCGCGATTTCTTTACAAACAACATAGGTAGTTGCTTGTCTTTGTGAGTCAGAGGTAATTAATATACATGATCACCTCATTACATTACTAACTGTAGTGTTGTGATTCTTTAGAGCATTACCAGGAAGAGGGAATGCTTTCAAAAGCATTGTAGAAGTCCCAAGTATGCAGTTGTGTTGAAATTGTGAGGTATGCAAAAAATATGTGAGGTCACATTTTTAGAAACAAGCATCCAAAAAAGAAGACCGCGACAACAGCCAGACCACATCACCAGCATGTATATGCATGCAAGTTTCACCAAGCATCAGGGGTCTTGACACTGTGGTGGCGGCTGTGTGATGGCGTATACGCAACACGATCCACGGGCACATATGCTTCAGAATGCTAGAGCACCCATGTTTTTAAATGTATCATTCCGAGATGTAAGCAGGCCTATTCAAATAAGGGAGTGTCCCGGTAGCAAATTTCAGCTGTCAAGCCCTCCAAAAAAGTAGGGAAAAAATGGGACAGGTAGAGGCAAAGGAGCAATGGAAGGAAGCGGGGGAGCAGTGAGGGGGGACTGGGGAGCAAGTCAACATCGCAGGCATGGACAGGGAATGGGTGGGAAATAATGGAGGAGCCCTTATGAAAAACAAAAAAATGAAAGGTGAGGGGGACAGGGTAGGGTGCAACAGAGGAGTAATGGGAGGCAAATCAACATGGAGGGCATTGATATGAAGGGCGAGAAAACACATGCACTCCCATGGAGAGCTGAAAGCAAAAGAATATAGAGGGGCTCAGCCTTTCATCCTTTTAGACATCATTAAATAAATGATTTCCATTGTCTAACTTTCTGAAGTGTTATTTAGCGTGGTAGGAAATAGCAAAATCTGGCTTCACAAGTGCAGTATAAAACCAACCATTTAGTGTGTGTGTGTGTATGGAATATAAGAAGCATCTAAACCAATAAGCCAAATTACATATATATGTATAAAATACACATATGTACATACACAGTTGAAACCATGAATATATGAAGCATTTTAACCAATAGGCCAGATTACATTATATGAGAGAGTGCCTTGTGCAGGAAGCCTCCTGCTGTGATCTCTGTGCGAGCTGCAGGACACGTTTTTTAATACTGCAGGAACAACTCTGCCTTTCATCCTTCCTGCAATATACAACTTGAGTGCTATTTTGCTGGGTGTTGAAAACCGCTGTAAAACTGGGAATGAAAAGGCAGCCTAAACTCACAGATCTGCTTGGGTGGGTCAGCTAATGGCTCATAACCTGAGTGATGCATGTGGTAGTTGACTGTCTACTAATGCATGTGTTGTTTATTCCGGAGTGTTGCAGGTGGTAACACGTAGTTAGCAGGTTTATTACATATTCTGACATGTCACCACCTAAAGAAGATTACAAGGAAATGTATGTTTACAATGTGTATATTGAATTCAAAGTTGATTCGTTTATTGAAGCCGGTGTGTTCCATTTATTCATGGGCTGGTGGGTAGAGGAGTGAGCATCTTTTTGCCAATCCAAAGTGATCTCATTGAGTAAGTGCCTATCCTCTGTTGGTTTGTTGCACGTGCCATGCACATCTTTGCTGTTGTACTGACATCAGATATTAAAAACCCGCTGGTATGGTCCATGATACCCACAACCATTTATTGAGCAGTAAATGAGCACTGAAGATTTTAATCGCTAGAAGGGACTTCACCCACTAACAATTGAGGAGTGGATGATCTACGGTGGAGCATAATCAGCCTACCATGTGACATTAGGGGAAATTATATGTACCTCTGTAATTGTAACAGGTATGTGCTGGTGTAACCAGTAAGTGTCCCAAATTAATTACGGCATCTCATCGAGTGTCCACCACTGATAGGAGCGTTTCACAACATATATAAAAGGAGAAGATAGGGTTTATGTCCTGAAGAAGGTGGTTTCATCAATTTCAGCCACCGAAACGTACCAACGCTGTGTTTTTGGTTAAATTTGTGTAATATAGAATCACATCTTGACGGAGAATATATACTCTTGCTGTGTGTTTTCTATGGATTCTTTCAAATTAACGTCCTGATGACAAATTTGATTGTCTTTTAGAGTCTTTTCCGGTTTTTATATGATTGTGTATAGATTTTATGAATTTCCAATGTGTATCATAATATATTTTATTGAATGTTTTTATTAGAACGTGAGATTTTTATTCAATTGATCATAAGTGTTCCTACATCCGGTGTAATTGTGCTCCATTGGGTGATAAACATGTGTATGTGAGTGGCAGTAAAGTTGGTTTTGAGAAGTGGTTCCAAAGGGAATTATATATTTGACATTTAAGTAAAAGACAGACATAAATAAGGTGCAATTGGCCACTCAAACATGTGGGAACCGGTGCCACTACACTGCTGCATCAACGATAGCTACCTACTAACTGAAGAACTAAGGGCTGTGAATGACAGGGACTTACTCAAGGTGGGGGGGCTTCATGATCCTTCGCTCTTTGTATCTGTAGACTGGGGAATGAAGTAGATTCCAGGAAGGAGGGAGGTAAAGAGAGAGGTCTGGCCGTGTCTGGGTGAGGGAAGGTCTGCAGGATGGAAGACCAGGATAGTGGTCAAGAGAGAGGTTTGGTGGTAGATAGGTTTAGCCTGTGTGAGGGATGAGAAAGGCTCCTGGAAAGAGGGTGCAGGGAGGGACGGGATGTGGGAGGGTTCAGGAAAGACTACTGTCGGAGTCTGAACAAGGGACGGGGCAGAGAGAGGCCTGGATAAATGTGTATGGCTTGTGTAAGAATGCCTAGTTTGTCATTTGCATACGTAGTGTGTGTTTGAAATGTGCGTGTAGCAGTTGTAGTGCTAGTTTTGTACACAGTTCTTCTATAAGAGTGATGACCTGCTCGGGTAGAAGTGGCTGCAGTGCCTGACACAATGCTGTGAAAGCAGCCACACCACATGGCAGCATGCAAAGCAGTGACCTCAATGCCTGCCCACTGCCACTCTCTATCATCCATGTACTCACCTGTCTATGGTTCTACCCCCATGGACAGATCAGCGGTCCATTCAATGCCCTCCCCCAAGCCCCTGCCCCTCTTCCTGGAGCAGATGGCGTTTGAGAAGCCTTGCTTCTGCATTTATTCTGGTGTGGTATTCAACTGTGATTCATAGGTACATATGGTGGAGTGCAAGACTGACTGGTACAGAGGCAGGTCACCTAGTATGGTCATATCACTGGACACGAGTAAATCCTACCCTGCTTCACCAATAGCGTGGGAGTCAACTACAGCATTCCAAGTAGCAAACGTTACTAATCCTGATGGTGGGGTTGGTCTGCTTGAGCAATCAGAATGCATACATGGCCTGTGTAGCCTGATGATAAAACTCAAACTATTGGCCACTAGCTTCTTAAAGAAGTCTATAAGATGAGGTACAGCTGATTCAAACTAGGGGGCTGCTGGGCGCGCTATTTAATATCGCTCAGCGGGAGCAGCAAATAACTAATTACAAATGCTGCTGTTCTATACGGCAATCATGTTTTTCGGTGGGTGCTCCAAATCAAATGTGCCCAGATATGCAAACCTAAGAAAGCAAGCGGCATGGTAGCACCCAGCAGCTGCCAGGCCTCGAAAAGGGAATTAAAATCACATCCTCTAGCGGACTAGATGGTAGATGTCGGAAAGCAAACAATGAATGAGCAGGAAAGGGGGGGTATAGGAACTTGAGCAAGCAGTAGAACTTCTTTAAAACTAGGGGATCAGTGTTCCTTGGTGTCCTCTCTGGGTGGACATCGTGCCATCGAAGCAATTTGCATCTCCTTTGAGGGCAGCATGTGTGTGTCTCTGCCGGTGTGTCCTCACGAGCTTCTGCTACTGGCTCACAAACCGAGACAGAGAGGAGCTCCACATCTGAGATTGGACGCATAATAATTAAGCTACTCTAGCGTAGGCTGGATCCAGTAGAAAGGCACGGCCGCCATGCTGAAAGATAAAGCGCAGCAGCCGTAAAGCATGCGCCGCACATTAGGCAAAACAAAAACAAGGTACAAATCTAAGCCGACATCGGGAGGCTAACAGAGTAGAAAAAGGCACAACAAGACTAAAAAACAGTTGCATTACCTTTGAATATATGTCAAGGACTCCAAAAAATACCTGCTTAAAGCTTTTATTATGTACTCCGGTCCCAACAAGAAATAAAGAAAGAAATTGTCCCAGACATAGAGCAATAAGCACCAAAGTGGAAGATTAAGTTAGGCGCTGCTCTCTGGGTGTTAACAATGATGTAAAGGAGGGCCTAAATTTCCACTACGAACTCGGGTCCCAACAGGAAATAAAGAAAAAAATAGTCCCAGACAAAGAGCAATAAGCACCAAAGTGAAACATTAGCAGAAGTTAGGCACTGCTCCCTGGGTGTTAACAAATGACGTAAAGGAGGGACAAAGAAGGAAGATTACCCACTAGAAGACAAGCCTTTTTGAAAGACAGTCCACCTCACCAATAAAATACCAATGGGCAAGCTGTAAGCCCAGGAGTGAATACAGCATGTCTAGAGAGACATGCGATGCCTAGTCTTGACCTAAAAATGGAAAACTATTTGGAAGCAGATTTTTACAGCTGAACATAATGCCCATATAGATATTTTGAGGGTGTGTTATTGGCACGTTTTTCTTTTCTAGATTTATTGGTGTGCTTTATACATTTTACTGTGGTGATCGTTGGTTGCACTTTTCAATTTCTCGATCAAGATAAATATATGTTTTCTGTGGGTTCTCAGGAATGTTTGCATTGGTGTGTGCGGTGCCTGTCTTTTAGGAAGTTCAAGAATAGGAAGAGTTAGAAACTTCACCTCACTTTACGTTTACCCCCTCTAAATGTGCTGCTGATTTTCGAAACTACGGGGATTCAATAGCCTATGGTGGATGTAGTAAATTGATATTTCATAATCAGGGTCCCATTCTTTGAAGGGATCACCAGAAACATGTCATCTGCACGGCTTCCTTTTTTCATATATATTTTATTACGGACCCGCAGAGTCCATGTTTGCTACTTTTGAGGTACATGTCATGAAATTCTTTGTAGGAGAGTGATTGAATATAGATTTGTAAATATGTGAAGGAAAGCTACAGTTCTGTGCTAAACAGAGAAACCTAGATACACCTGACTTATTTAAGGATTACATTCATGTAGTCTGGCATTTCTCCTGAGAATGAAGATCCCTTTGTTCTGAAGTTTGATCAATGAACAGCTAGATCTAGTCTTCATGGATGTCCCAAGAAGTTCTGTGTTTTTCAGTTTCCTAAACCCTACTTGGTCTCTAAGTGTTTAAAAGTGGAAGACTCTGAAATGACTGCCAATTATAAACAATATAAACATCTCCTGAAACAGGTCATTTGTTATATTAGCAATTTGTCCTCTCTGTAGGGTTAGGCAGTAGAATAGAGGAGAGTCTAATCTTGTCACCTTCAGATTATTGAAAATAAATGTTTTCCTTACGCTCAGTCCCGGCAGACCAGTGCTATTGACCACTCTTACCCACGTTACATGTAGGGGTGAGCATGACTTCCGTAATTCTGTGAAGCGTAATCACGCAGAATTACATATGAATTGCGCAAGATTATGCTTGAATTATGCAAGAAAAGTAATTCTGTGTTTAGCGTTATTTCCTTTCACAAAAATGCCCCAACGCATCTAAAATGGATGCGAGGATGCATTTTGCACTGAGAAACAGTGCTAAATGCAGCAAAACATGAATAACGGGTGCCAGTGGGCACTTGAGCTTGCTAAATGTGCTCTCGCAGTAGCATTTTCCTCCCCAAAATTAATCCTGATTACATAAACTAGAGTATTCATGTAACTTTCTGTAATTCAGTGTCAAAAAGTAACGCGGAATTACCAAAATTACTCTGGCATAATCAAAATTCTGCCCAGACCTAGTTGTTTGTGACCAACGCATATGATTCATGGCACTGAGAATGATTTGCTAACCAAAAGTTTTGTTCCAGCATAAAAAAGGCTTGATCATGGTTTAAGATATCATAATCTGCTGGAGGAAGAAAGGTTTCCCTTGTGAACACTTGCACAGTGTAACACTGATACCTAAGTGAGTTTGGTGGAAGTGAGATGTCGAGAGACCACAGGGACCACACCACACTTCTAAGACATATAGAGGAAATGGTGCGGACATGGTTTCGATGTGCAAATTATGACCAATGAGTCATTATCGCACATATTGGATAACACTAGGCACTGCATTCTAAGGAATGGCTGGGGGAGCACATCATCATGCCTAGTTACGGTGCAAACGTTATCAGAGCTATCGCGCAAAAGTACAAAAACAGATGTTAATGTTACAGGACGCTACACAGCATAAGTGTGAAAGAACTCAACCTTTGGATGCATGTGTGCAATAATGGAAGCAACTTATTGAGTTATGAAACAGACTTTTAATGTAAAAGTGAAGTTGCATTGTCTCTAGTATTTATGGGGTGCATTCTGTCTGTGTGTGATGGTGTATCTTAGCAATGTTAAGTGGGCATGTGTTGCTAGATGCTGTTTGCTCTCAAGTAATGTCAGTGAGGTGCATTTGGTCTGTGTGAATGTGTACCTTAGCAATGTTAAGTGGGCATGTTTGCTAATTGCTGTGTTTTCTCTAGTAATGCCCGTGGGAAGCATTCTGTCTGTGTGTGATGGTGTACCTCAGCACTGTTAAGTGTGTATGTGTTGCTAGTTGCTGTTTTCTCTCAAGCAATGCCTGTGGGATGCATTCTGTCTGTGTGTGATGGTGTACTTCAGCACTGTTAAGTGAGTATGTGTTGCTAGTTGCTGTTTTCTCTCAAGCAATGCCTGTAGGGTGCATTCTGTCTGTGTGTGATGGTGTACCTCAGCACTGTTAAGTGAGTATGTGTTGCTAGTTGCTGTTTTCTCTCAAGCAATGCCTGTGGGGTGCATTCTGTCTGTGTGTGATGGTGTACCTCAGCACTGTTAAGTGAGTATGTGTTGCTAGTTGCTGTTTTCTCTCAAGCAATGCCTGTGGGGTGCATTCTGTCTGTGTCTGATGGTGTACCTCAGCACTGTTAAGTGAGTATGTGTTGCTTGTTGTTGTTTGCTCTCAAGTAATGACGTATGTTAATATTTTCTGTTGTGGCATTCTAAGTTGTTAACAGTAGTCCTATTCCTGAAGACTCGGTTAGAAAACATTGTAGGTTCGCTTGTATATGTTGCTCATTGATAGTTTACTGTTGCTGTGTTGTGTGTCTGTGGCTGTTTCCTTCAATGCTGGTGTAAGTTGTCACGGTTGTAGGTGGCCTCTCTTCGCTTACTTCTAAGTATCATTGCACTCAAATCGTGATACGTCGGGTGTCTGCAACATAAGAGGTACCATGATATACTCCTAATTACACTCTACACCACGGCCCAACAACAGTGTGGCTGTAAGTGTCCTGGAAAAAATGCATTTTAGTATCATCATGTTGTTGGTTCTTCAACTCATCAGCTAACACACATCCCCTGCTCCGTGACAGCCTGAAGACAAATGTGTTTCAACAGGAAAAACTGCTAATATATACAAACCATATGTTTGTTCCTTGTACCTTATTTCGTTTATTACACATTCGTGTTCCAGTATTGTAACTGCAACATAATGTTCTGCGCTGCACTTGAAACATTACTGGCGACCAGGGCTTCCTTTTACACGTGAAAGCTAAGAAAACATTTCATCTAAAGTACTTCCATATGTTGACTGTTCCTAAATAAACTTGTTCGGCATGAGCTTATCTGTGAGCCCAGATGTGATCTTCAACTCTCATGCTATGGAAAATGGATGCAGTTCTTGTACACGGCACTCCGGTTGTCTGTTATGCAGAAAATAGGACCCGTGCACCTCAATAAGTGTCCCCCTTTTAGTGAATTAGATAGAAAAGTGGCCCATGTTTGTAAATTGCGTCAGTTTTGGATACACTGAAGGTTTTCTGCAAGGTATGAAAGACTGAATTTGAGGTTGCTGCAGGCAATGTTTTTGATACCAGGGCTATCAACAGTAAAAACGGTCCAAGCAGACCATAAAACCATCCCACAAACAGCCAGAAAACCGGCCCACACACTGACCTGTCAGACCGGCCCATCGGGCGCTGCCTGTTTGCCATAATGACCAGTCCGACCCTGTCTATGCCAAGTCTAACATGGACTCCCTGGTACTTCACTTGAATCAGCAGTGACGTGTCCCGTAAACAAATGCTTTGTTTGAAGATACATTATGAGCAAAAATCTTCACATTTAATGTAATCTACATATTGCAGTATAAAAGAAAACGTATGGCGCTGTTAATTTTAAAAAGTCCAATAATGCAACAGCTGGAAAAATGAATGGAATATTTTTAAGGCGAACGATAGCAAAATGCATCAAAAACGAACATGGAAACAATTTTAGATTTACAAGGAAAAGTGCGGCCTCAAAATGGTGCGCTCTTACCAGGGCAAAGTATTAGAACAACATGGAAAAAGCAGGAATCACATTATTCTGTAACAGTCCTATCTGAAGTACTGACCTGAGTTGAAAACTTAAAACCGGAAGTGAATGATGGTTTGATAGAGGCAGAGAAGTGTGGCATACTGAGTATGTAACAAGACAACTCGAATTGTGAAATTACATTTGATACATAATACATCTGCTGAATAATTTACAGATTTTACCAAAAAGTGTGCTCCTAACTGTAACTGGTCAGATATTATTAAAGGCACACAGCAACTGGCTTGACACATTGTAGAAGTTGAATACTCACCTTTCAGTTGATGTTTGCTGCTTTCAGGCGTTAAACTTTAATTCACCTTTGTTGAAAGTTCCTTCACAATGAGAAAGTTTATGTTGACAATTCTCCACAATTTTTGTAACATCAATTTTGATGGTAAAATAACATATATGAAGGTAGGCTTTTCTTCTGGTTAATGAAATAATGATATATTGGAATGCCCAATACAACGTTGTCACAAGTGTCACTTTAACCTCTTCAATGTCCATGACGAGCTGGTCTCGTCATGGGCCGCGGTTGCGCTGTGCCCATGACGAGACCAGCTTGTCATAAACCACGCCCGCTAATGCAACGGCCGGCACAGGGCGGGGAAAGGGGCGGGCACTGAAGGGGTTAAGGATTTGGGGGCCCCGGGCAAGACTTATTTGGGGGCGCTTGTACGGAACATTTTTTATTTTTTTTCCCTTCTACTGCCAACTCAAGCCTGCATATTCCCAAACTATACTGAATTGAATGTTAAACTTTAACAGCGAAATACAAAAACACACAGACATATGTTACCCGGGACCCTAAAACTCCTTAAGATAACACTGGGTAGAGCAACAAATTGAGGTAGAGGTTTTGATAGAGAAATAGAATAGACCGAGGTCCAAGAGATAACGTTCACTTTCCTAGGGAGCCCCTTGGATGGTGGGGGCCCTGGGCAATAGTCCACTTTGCACATATCGTACAATGATTCTGGCTGTGACTCATTGGATAATTTAATTTTGCCTTGAAATTTTGATATAAATTGGACACCTTCTTTATTATGACTGTCCATGATCAGAACTTCATTGTTGCACTTATATATCACTATTTATTTTCCAAAATACAACATTTTTGTTTGGTCTATACAATCACCCCTCACCTGTAAAGGAGTTAAGGTATAAAATATCAGCCACTAAGCCTTTTTACTTGCACTTTGTGCACTTGATACTAAAATCCATGATGATATTTCGACCCCCGAGTCAGTGAAGGCTCTAATTTTATAGGAGAGGGGCGACGTAGAAGGACATTCGTCATTCCCTCCTGCTCTGGATTCAATCTTAGTGTCTCCTCATCTCCAGCAGGAAAGCAAGCCCCCTATCAAATTTGCAGGGCAGAGCACAGTCACTAATTACGAGGTAAAGCGCAAGTGCTCGTGCAGTATTCCAACTTCCCAGTGAACAGATAACATCAGACGGCAGAGGAAAGCCATGTTGGCTGCCTTCCCCCTTCTAGACACACATTTTAGCCTGATTACTCTTCCACACCCCTCACACTATAGCCTTCCCTAGTCTCTTACCCCACTGTCCTTACCTCTGCGCCTACCTCTCCTCCCCCCTATTATCACTCAGGCTACAACTCTACCATGCTCTTAGCCATCATATCTCTCCTTCCCCTTGAACACGTGCCCTTCGCACCATACTCCTATTCATATTCTGCCCCTTCTCAGCTCCTTCCAGCCCACTTTATCTCCATCCGTACCCATTTGTCCTACCTCACCCTTCCTTACCCTCACTTTACCTACATTTTTACAGATTTCCAGATAGCAATAACTATAGCATTCCAATGTCAGAATCATTTAAATAATTTTTTTACAAAACAAAATTGAGTAAAGGTTATTATATATAACCCTTTCTGTTTTTGGATTATTCCCTCTCCTTCTATCAGTCACCCTCCCTCCTCTCAAAATCCTGCCTTACATAGCTGTGTTAACCTTATTCAATTCTCCTTCCATACTACCACTACTCCCCTTGTCATGCTGTGCTCCACATCTCTGTTACTCTTTCTTATTAAAATGGTTTGGAATGGGGATGAGTGAGGGCTGAGTGAACTTGATCTATCTCCCACTCTGTCATGAACCTCGTAGCTATGACACCCTTTCCTCTCACCTACAGATCAACATTTTCCCTTACTTCTCTGTCTCCCACCCTAGTTAACGCACTTCTCCACCTGTAGGATCATTGTGCCTTCAACCCTTACCTAGCCCTTAACTCCTTCTTTAAATGCAACACTTTCTACCACTAACCAATGCACACTCATGACAGCTAGATCTACATCAAAAATCATTCCTACAGAAAACATGTCATTGATCAAATACCTGAGCTACATTCATCAATGATATAAGTCTTGGAACCAATAGTCCTACCATTATTCATGAAGAAATACCACAAAGATAGAAGGTAATCTTCAAACATGTGGACCAGGGATGTACCATCCACACATTCCTACACTTAGTTCTAACTTTCCCTTCTGTCACTTCTATGGCTTGTCTTCTTTTCTGGAGAGTTGCAACTTAACCTCATAATTTTCATTCACCAGTCCAAAGGCTCTCATGATCAACTATGCTCCACCGCTTCATACTTTCACAACAGTGGACATGCAGTATGGCCCTTAACTACTAGAGTGCGCTCGACTTTCTCACAGCTCAAGCTTCAATGCTCCAGCAGTGCCTACAGTTCCCCTAAAATGTTTACAGAGAGCAATTTGGTCACAAATAAAAGAATCTCATTATTTACGATAAATGAAAGAATAGCTCAGACCCATCCAACAACTTACTACTCACCCATGCACCCAATACCGGCACTCTCCATAAATGTGAAGGAGAGGTAGTATCTAACCTGCCTCACTGACTCCAACTGCCCTTCAAAAGAACTATTCAAAATGTTTACAGTACTCCATAGCCCCAAAGTAAAATCCACCAAATCAGCTACTACCATATGCGGTGCTTTTGAAATCCTCTCGCAGACCACATCATGATGCAAGCACTCAATTTCACATTCCACTTTACCGAACATATGTAAATGTAAATCTGTATTTGTAAAGCGCAAACTACTCACCCTTACGGGTCTCAAGGCGCTGGAGGCCGTCATGGAAATTAAGTGAGCTATTGCCCAGAGTCACATAGTGCTGAGCTGAGCTGCCGCCCGACCCGGGGATCGAACCGTGAACCCTGTGCTCCGAAGTCAGCTGCCCTGGCCGCTGCACCACACCTCTCCAACATATGACTATTCTGAAATGACTCGGCCCACTCATTAGTCTTGCCACCGCACTCTGCTGCCTTTTACACCTTGTCTCAGTTGTCAGTTTCTAATTTGTACTAGCCGAATGTATTATATCAAATAGCCCACTTGACCCCTCCTTCATCAATCTTCGATAAGCTCCTATCCTTCCCCTGGATTGGACTAGCCCAACTCTTCATTTCAAGATAGATATTACCCAGATGATTGGAGAACCACATACATCAAGCTTCCACTCTCAAGACCTCAGGCATATTCAGACAAATGCCAAATCTCATTTCTTGTAAAGCAAATTGAAATGCAAGACTTTTTTGCAATTAAATGAATAAGTCAAAATTGACAAAGTTGCTTTATGCCTCCACTTTGAAACTAAGTCATCTAGTGTTACTACCAGTCATGCTCTCAGAACGCAAGTCGATGGTTTTGAATTTGCTGACCTCTTACTACAAGACTGCTTGGATTTAAATGGATTCATTCTGTCACCCTTCTCTTGCACCTAAGTGATACTGGGTCCCATAAAAAAAGCAGTGGAAGGCACATCCTCTTTCCTCTCAAATTCCCCTCAAGTCATCTCAACTCCCCCTTTTTCCCCCTCCCAACTTAATCACATCAACAGCATCCCTTGGGGTTCCATCACTCTTGTCTCATTCATCTACTTCAGACTCTTGCCACCTTGAATTGAATGATTTGGTTTCACTGGCTACTGCCATGCCGGTGTTATGTGGATTCTCCTCAATCTTGAACCACATTTGGATGCTGACCAATGTCAGGACTCTGAAAATGTAGGAGTTAAGGCAAGGAGCGAATCCACCACAGTGTTGGAATGGCACTGACCAGGAAATGCCTACACTGACCTGTGGAATCCCCAAGGCGAAAATGTGAAAGATAGTATGAGAGAGACAAACTCAGGAGTCAACTCCACTCTAACAGTCTTTGGTACGGGTAATCTCTCAGGAGTGCTCTCAGTGCAGGAGACAGTTTGGAGTGTCTGTCCTCCGCTTCAGGTGTGCTGGCCCTGCAGAGGCTGATGCACACACAGGTGTTGGTGATACTAAGTGGAATCAGCATGATGATATATTGTGTCATGTATGACTCTCATAGAAAGCCTCTATCGTTTATTTCAGTCTCTGAAAGTCATAACTCCTTCCTATGACATCACAACAGTTGATTAAAAAACAGGTTGTGAAATCATAAGGGCCTTCCGGGCCAGGTTTACAGCGCCCCCTGAGTGCCTGTCAGCACAGCTATGCTTTTCTGCTGTGACAAAGCAGAAAGCACAGCTTCAGGAGGAGGAAGGAAGGAAGGCAGGGAGCGTAGTGGGTTTTAGTTAAGGATAGCAGGTAAAATATTTATTTTTCACATTTTTGTCAGGGAGGAGAGGGTATGTTATGAACAGCTCTCCCATTATCCTCTCCTAGTTGAAGGCAAGGGCAGATGATGTTGGGGGCCATATATAAAATAAAATTATAGATGGGTAAAAAACTAATTACGGGGATGTGTCTCACCTCTGGCATCTGAGTGACATCATAGACAACCCGAGCTTCTCTCTTATCTATTTGATATCACTCATAAACCCTCAGTGCAAAAACCTAGACCTAATCCACTGTTTCCCATCTATAATTCTATATGTTATGTTAAGTAATTTATAAAGTGCAGCAAATAGCTCAAAAGGTGTCCTGGCACTGGTGTTAACCAATGCTCCACAGTACTGTGCTTTGAAGAATCTCAGATGGTACCGGGATTCCCACTTTGGGGCCAGGAGCATCAATGGTAACTGGCAGTATCTGACAAGGAAGGTGGGAAGTGACTTCTGGGGAAGTCAAGATGACTCAAGGCGGCAGTCACAAAACTGGAAGGTAAACAGATACCAGGGAAAAGGAAAAGCAGTGGCGGTATGCCAAATGCTGCGTCTGTCACTTCCTGCTGCCTCTCCTTGACTACTCTGGAAAATGTAACCTGTCATTCTGTTTAGTGTTTCTCATCCTTTCTTTGAGGACTCTTTCTGTCGGTGTATAAAAGGCCCACCTTTGCTTGAAATAACCCATCCCCCAGAAAATGGTCCTTGCTATTTTCCAACCTACTTGTCCCTGTTTCCCTGTGCACCTGATCTTTATACACATCCTGACAACAGCTTTTTTCAACAGTATCAACTCTTACCTGGGTATGTGAAGGTTTTCCTGGAAACTTAGCATGGAACTCTTTGATTAGACTGGCTGCATGTACAATGGATCTGGGTTCCCAGGATATGTCAGATGTGGCAAACACCTCCCATGCAAAATGCACTACAGATTTCCCTTCTTGGTTGGGGCCTGAGGCAATTTAACTTCTGCCAGTGCAAGTTAATGTAATTTCGGGTATTTTGTGTTACAATTGTTACTGGAAATGCCTGAGATTATGACATAATGCCACATTGCATCATTTATGTGGGTAAAAATCCTATTACGGGAGCACGGGAAGAACTCAAATGAACCAAACATTAACAGCTGCTGTTTGTGTTGCATGCAATTTTGCAATCCTCCTGCCAAAAACGAATGTGAGGATCATTTTGCACTAATAAATAAATATTGTAGAATGCTAAAGCTGGCATTTCATGTAATACCAGATCATTTTGCATAATGTTTCTGTATTTCTAGTAATTTCTGCAATGGAAATTGCACAGATTTCATCCTGGCCTAATCTGATATGCGAATCTAGGATTGCCTTTACCACAAGCTTGAGATGCCTGTGCCTAGTGAAAGTATGCGGGGGTTCCAGCACGGGTTCCCACAGGTCTTATCATGGACACATGGAATAAGGGATGAATCTTCCAGCCTGCAAGTAATTTCAATTGTAAAGTTTCTGACCCAACTAATCTGGAGATGGCTAATAGGCCTACACATTTGAGAAAATGTTTTTTCATTGTTGATTGCGGCTGCAATAATCCTACTTGTTTCTCTGGACAGTTCTTACTTTGGATGTATAGAGTACATGACCTGGTGTAATTTGAATGGTTTGGTCACCAGAAGGTTCTTAATACTATGTCAGACGTTTTCTTGATTCCTGGTTGTCCTGACACCAGTGGAGTATTGTCTGATGTAATTGTGTTGTAGGTAGATAGATCACAGACTCTGCTGGTCTTCTTGGATACAATTGGTATTTTCAACTTGGTCCTGTGCTTTTTGAACATGTGCTAAAACCTCATCTAATGTTCTTAGGGAACTCTTTGAGAAGGTCAAAATAGTTGATGGAACTTCTGCTGTTTCCATGTTATCGTCTACATGGTGCATCTGCTTTTCACTGTCAAGGTCTGTAAGTGATGTTATACTTCTAACAAAAGTAGAATAATGACCATGATGGATCCAAAAAACCCTCAAATATTAATGATCATCGAGACAGTGAAGGGATAGTTCGATCCTTCTAAATAGTGTCTCCAATAGACAAAGTAGTCTTTACTAGTCAACACTTTCTGTTCATATAATGTATAGTTTTTTCCGTGGTAGTCCGAATTTTAAAAAGTAGACCCCCCGGTGGGAATCATCCGTCTCGGGATGCCTTTGTGACAAAATAGTTCCTGTGCCAAATCTGTGTCTGTTTCATGAATGAATGGATGTGAGCAGTGGGCGTGTCGTAAGAAAGGAGCAGTAGTGAAAGCATCTTTTGAGAATTTGAAGGTGTGATACTCCTCTGAAGAGCAATGGATAGGCCGATTCATCTTCGTTAAGGCCAATATAGGTTCGGACTATCTGTGAAAAATTATCTATGAAATGTCTGTAGAAAATAGCAAGCTTGAGAGGTTTTCTATTTGTTTGACTGAATGAGGTGTAGACCATTCCAGGATGGCCTTGATCTTGTTGAGGTTCATCTCAATCCATTTATCGGAAATTATAATCCCCAAGACTGTGAGTAAAAGGTTTCAATTACATAGTTTTCTGCTTTTGTTTAAGGGAATTTTGTCTTAATCTTGTGAGGGCTTGGTTCATGTGTTGTTGTTGCTGCCAGTTGTTTTAGAAGGCCAAGATATAATTGAGGTACACTACTACGAATTTATCCAAAATGTCCCAAAAGATCTCATTACTATACTGCTGGAAAACAGCAGCGGGATTACCTAAACCAAAGGACATCAGTTGGTTCACATAATGCCCATACTTTGTATTAAATGCAGTTTTGAACCCTTCCATAAGGACGCCTGCATGGTGCTTTAGTAACATGGGGGTGAAGCTTGAGTGACCGTTCCTGCAGGAATACCGTGCTACCTCAAGGGAGCGCCCTGCTGGGTCCTGTGGGGGTACTGCAGTACCCATGCCACTAAATGTTTGTTTACATTTTGGCCCCTAGCATGTCAGGTAGTTAGGGAGCCCCTTGCTTGCTGTAAAAATATAAACTATTCAAATATTTTCAGGAGGTGGGGACTGAGTCCCCAAGTCCTGCTATGGGACCGCAACATTTGCCTCTTGGTTGTGCCAAGCCAATCAATGTACCACGTGACCAGTACCAAAATAGTCGACATGATGAAAAGTCCCTCAGCCTTCAGAGGACTCTACTTTTTGAATTTGCACTATTGCAGGACTCCGATGGGACCAAATGCCCAGATATCCCTAACTTTTTGACCCCTCAAGCCCACCTCGAGCACGTCTATAGACATACATTTCTCAAACTGCAGAATTGATTCACACCAAATCACAAAAAGCAAGTTTTCTGCGTAAAGTACTAACAGTTTGCCTAATTTGGTGTACTTCTGCTCAGCTGGGGGTTTTTTTGTATCGAAGAGCAATTCCCTATGGGAATTACCATCAGAAATCAACGTTTTGCAGCCCCCCTTTTTCCTGTCCTGTATTGCATAGGATCAGAGTGAAACTTCCCTGGAAGGAGCTGAGGTGGATACATTTGTTTTTTTTGGGAAAGTTTCAAGTAGATTCGTCAAACTGCATCAAAGGTATTAGCAAAACAAAATCAACGTTCCTATGGAAACTCTGACCTAACCATTGCTACGCAGTGGTGATCACCATTGTGGACTGGCTCTGACTGATTCTACTTAGCACACAGTCTTAGCTGCAGATTTAAGAAGGTCGCTTCAAAAATCATTCTCTCTAGAAAGGGAATGTGTTTTTTAACCAGGCAGATGGTGCTTTTTTCTTTTTCACGCTATAATTGTTTTTGTTAACGCTATAATTAATTATTCACATCTTTTTACTGTAGATAATCTAACTGGATTGCCCCTTGGTTGTTTCAATCACCATTTTCAATATAAAAATGCCATGTTTAAAAAAAAAAAAAACATTGGTTTTTCAAAATACCTTGCATGTATTAAAACACTTGTGTTGTGGTATTATATTTCCCCAGGGTTCTGGTGTCATCTCCAATCCACTCAGCCTTGTGGTTTATGATGACACCAGAGCACTTTTACATAGCACTATGCTGACTCACAAACCGTTCTCCTGTTAGTAAAGGAATGTACTCCAAAAAAGTCATAATATACAATTGCAGATTGTGTTTTTAAATAAAGACAACAAAGTTACAATTTGTGTAGGTGTGTACTACATGTGGCTTATGCTGCTCCAGTATTCCATAAAGGACACATAAAATCCAAATGGCAAATGTTATCTGAAGTAAAAGTATATTGGAGATGAGGGATGTAATCTGGGATGTGTACTTTGGAAAGTCCAAGGATTAAGACAGTTTTTCACCAGTTGCTGAGGATAGTGGTGGACACCACAATTCACTCTCAAACTACTGCTTTGAATAAGGTTGACTAAAAGAGTCCAAAACTAGGGGGTCGTGTTCATCCGTTTTCCTCCCAGACCATCCCTAGATTATGACTCCTACCTTTTGTCGCATAGTATGACTATACAAATAAATAAATAAAATAAAATCCGAATGGGCTTGAAGTTGGGAGCATGTCCTGGGGAGTGTAAGAGGGATTGTGAAGGGCATGCAAGGCCAATTAATTCATATTCCCTAATGAGTATCTTGTGGGCAACTGGAACATGTTTAGGAATGTCATTCCATACTTATGGATCACCTCATTTCAACCTAAATTGATCAAATTGTGTTAAATTGATTTGACGCACACAAGACACTGGGTCTGATTCACAAAGTTGTAAATATGTATTCACATGGGTGAGTTCAGATTTATGACTTTATAAGACTCACAAACACTTTCAATGCTATGCCTGGAAAGCTTCTCCATTTGCAGGTTCCCAAGTGTACTAATGAAAGTCCATAGTCCATGCCAAGCTGGATCGTTTTCCCAAAGTGCGGAATTCTCCATAGCCGAGCACTACCCACAGTGGGAATAGGATGCCATGTCAAACTCATTTTATTGGGCTGGGGTTCCCCATGCAAGAAAACAGATTTCCCCTGAACTGGTTTTGCCATTACAAAGGGCTCATCTGCCCTAGCTTGGTTTCAGTGGCACGGTGAGCATGAGACCCATGTCTGAGTATACCCTTCACACTTAGGGCACCCCAATAAAGTATACAAAAAAAGTGATGGGCGAAATGCTTGAATTAACCTCAACCACTTGCAATTGCACGGGCTGCATTCCAGTCTACTGTTAATTTGCACAACGTGCGCCTCAGTTTGGATCCAGCTGTATGCAAACCGACCTTGTCCCTGCCCAGGGTCCAACCCGAGCTGCTGACCAAGTCCTCCCTGAACTGGAAAACAAGCAGCCCAAGGCCACTTTCACCCTGATTGGGGCTCTTTGGTCAGCTATAGCTTTGTTCCAGTGGCACAGTGCACAATGCACCCAAATCTGGGCATTCCCTTCTCACTCAGGACTCAGCAATGAAGTATGCAAAACAAGTGTTTGATGGGATGCTTGAATTAATCTCAAACCTTTATGCAAGGCTCTACCCAACCTGCAAACTTAAATGAATGCATGTAAGAAAAATTTGGACTAAAGAATTGACAGGTTTGGTACAGAATTGTAGGTAAGCTTCCAGCGAGACGTTGGGAGGGATGGAAGGGGTTTCTTCCACAGGAAGATCATTTTCCAGCTGCATACAACAGAAAACAAATGTTGTGCACATAAACGTATATCCGCTCTGCAATCTCCTGTAGAATACATTTGGAATTCAAGACTTTGAATAGTTTTCAGAGTACTCATGTGGATTATTAAAAATGCCAACATAATTGCAAAGGCAGTCAAATAGCATAATAGCCATTTGTTTAGAACTGCAACTCAAAAGAATGCTTTCAGACTTTATACGAATTTTATATTTGATGTGTTTTATGTGATTTAAATTGCATATCGTGCTCTTTTTATCGTACAATAGATTTTATTATGGTGCGTATTATAACCAGCAGAGTGCGCTGCTGTCTTATTTGTTTCAAGTTCACCAGAAATTATTAAACGCCTCATTAAAAATGGTAAAATTGCTATGTGGCTTACCCTTGCTCGCTCCAGGAAAATATGTCAACCTTTTTCGTTTTGTTATTGTGTTTTCTTAAGTTTTTTTTTTTCATGCTCTTGTATGTTGTGACAATGAAATAAATTGGAAAGTTATGTTTTAACTTTTTATTCACAAGTTGTTGCTGTGTTGGGAAGTAGTCAATGTCAAAAGATTCCAAGTTTCTCTTTTTTCTCCACCATTGGCATTCCCGTTCCCATTCTGAAAGTCCCATTCATGAAGGAACAAAAAAAATGTTTATATTCGCAATTTTCCAACTGACCCAGCCAGTTATACTCTGACCCAAGTTAGAATCTGAAAACATCTGCACAGGCCTGCAAGCTCTTGAAATGGGGAGAGTTGAGCCTGTACAGGCTCGCTCATCACCTTCCTCCCTGGTTACAAATTCATCGAAGCCATTTTGGAATTAAGTTTTAGGGGCCTTAAGTTAATTCTTTGCGATGTTTGCGCTGCGCTATTAATGTTACTTAATATTAAATAACATATAACTTTTTTTATAAGATTTTTTCAATTTTCTCTGCAGAAAAGTGGATTTAGTCCAGATAGTTTTCATGGAGAGTAAAAAGTCTGAATGTTAGAAATATGTGTTCATGAATGTTGCAACTAAAAAAAATAGGTTGGAAGTAGAAGTCTTGGTATTTTATTTCTTGTTGCATGCGAAGGATTGATAGCACCTTAAAAATTATCAGCTAGCTCCTACGTGAAATTATTGATTCAAATTGTATTTTATTGTCTCATGTCACATTACAAGTGTACTAACCGCCTTTCGTTTGGGTGAGAAAAAGCATGTTGGCAAGAAATTATAATGTGTGCTCCATCACCCCGTGTGCACTTTGGGAAAAAAATTGAGTCGCCAATTATCCTGCCAGACAACCCATTTCCAGTCGGTGCTCCATTGGAGAGCTGGGTGGAAACAGATCATCTCACAAGACGGGGTTTGTGGTCCACCAACAGGAGGTTGAAAGAGCTGTGGACCATCAATACATTCTCTCAGGCTTGACGGAGAGAAGCAGGCTCTCTCCGCACCCACTACCCACTTCTAAATGCTGAACTATGTCTTGGGGGTGGGTGATCTCCATGGCAGGTTTCCTAATAAGACTAAAGTATACAAAAAGTGACAGATGGAGTGCTTGAATTAATCTCAGCCACTGGTAATGACTTGGGCTGCATCCCACTCCATCGTTATTTTGTACTCCACGTCACCTCAGTTTGGACCCAGCTATATGCAAATCAGTCTTGATCTCACTCAAATTGGAACACTCTAGCTCGAACTGCCAAGCCAGGTCCTCCCGAACTGGAGCGCAAGCAACCCAGGATCAGTTTTGCCCTAGTTATGGGCTCATCAGCAGGGTACAGCTTGGTTCCAGTGACAGTGTGCACGGGGCCAACCTCTGGGCATACCTGTCCCACTTAGGGTGACACACTAAAGTGTACAAAAAGTGATGGATGTAATGCTTGGATTAATCTCAGTCACTGGTAATTACTCCCAATCCAACGTTATTTTGCACATCATGGCACCTCAGTTGGGACCCAGCCATATTCAAATCAGTCTTGACCTGCTCCAATTGACAGTCCAGCCTGAACTGCCAACACAGGTTCAGGGAGGGCCAGGTTCAGGGAGGGCCTGGCCTGGCAGTTCGGGCTGGACCCTTCCCTTTGCAGGGTGAAGACTGATTTGCATATGGCTATGTCCAAACTGAGGTGGCATGGTGGGCAAGCACCAATGGATTTGGATGCGGCCTGAGCAATTGCCAGTGGCTGAGATTTATTCAAGCATTCATCCATCACCTTTTTTTTTTTTTGCAAATGTTATATGGGGGAAGTCTATATATTTCAGATTTGCCGACTTTGAAAGTATTTTTACCGTGTGATAGGAGTGGGAGGGATCTTGAAGGGGCAGGGTCTGGTGTGGGGGCAGGGCTTTGAATCTTCACCACCTGGCCAACCATGGAGTGTTGGGGCCAAGGAGAAGGGGCCCAGCTCTGCCCGAGCTGACCTTCCAACTCGCCCCAAAAAAACAAATAACAATGACTTCTAAGGCTAACGCCTAAGGATGTAAAACCCTTGATGGATGTTGGCCATGGTGAGCCTCTACACAATGACCTGGAAACCTGCTCACGGCAGGGATTTTCAGCTCCCTGCGTGCACACGTGTGATATTGGCGGCATGTGAACAGGGAGGTATGATAGTTGCTTGAAACACGTCCTGCTTTGTAGAGACAAAATATTCTTTGTTGGAAGAGAAATACTCAGACAAATGACACCAGTCATCACTGCTGAACCTCGATGGTGTGGTGTCTACAGCCTGGTGGTAGAAATGCCACAGGTGAGTGATTGACACAACTCCTCTGTATCATCGGCCATGCTTTTATTAATGTAGCATTAAACAATGATCAGCATTTAATTTGAAGAAACCTTCACCTTATTTAAAAATATATAACTATTTCGAGCAACATTTTGCCATGGCAGTGCCCATTTGCTGTTTTTAAAGGGAATCACGTGGTATGCAACTTGATGCATTCAACGGCTTATGCTGGCAATGTGACCCATTTGCTGCGGCCTCCTGGGAAACATTACAGAGCCAGGTCCTTTTAAGTCAAATTAAGGCGTAATGCTCGGATATTCGCTTGCCCCCATACATTGCCTCATTGCCAACAGTGTGGGAGGGGCAGAAAACAGAATGTGTTCAGTCGATGCCTGCTCTAAGTTAAGAAGTTACAAGGAAAGTGTATGTTGCAGCCTGATTGGCCTCCGACGTACCTAAATCTTCAGCACAGTTCAACGCACACACTCCTTTCTTGATGGAAAATACATGTTTGCCTTCAGAGTTCCCTTTAGAGGGAGACGGGCATGACACACTGCAATGAACGAGGTCGAATTTCAAGTTCTTCAAGTCTTGATGCTCGGTCGGGAAACAGACTTGGTGATTTTAAAATCATTTACAAGCGTTGAGGTTAAACGAGTTGCAATAGACGAATTCACAATCTGCTCGCCCCACTGTAGGTGCAGATGTTTGGGGGGGTCAGTAGGGAGCCACAAAGTCAAATAGGTTGGTTATGTTTTATGCAAAGTTTAATATGGTTAATAAATACAATCTGTCAACTTTGAAGTGAAACAGAACGAAAAAAAGCATTGTCTAGAGGGGTTATTGCAATTCTTATTACTATTCGAGTTAGTATTAAAAATAGTCGTAGAAGTAAAAGGAGCCATAGCAACAACCAACATTAGTAGTGTTACTACTACTATTAAAAATACCACTACTTGGTACAATGTTTACCTGTTTACAAGTTTGAAGACTTGGAATGTTCTAGCATTAGGGAGCATAGCTAAAATGTAAGTGAGAATATCTAATGCACATAAAGTATCTGATGCAATGCACGTCTTGTTGTTTTTATAATTATTTGAATATTAATTTCAACAATAAAATATTTACAATTAAAATAATGATGAGTAATAAATGAATTCGAGAAGAAGGCCCACATTTTGCTGCTTATTTATTACTTTTTATTTTTCAAGTTTTGAAGCACCAAAAATGCAAAAAAAAACTAAGACCTTTCTTAAAATTGAAGATAGCAAATTGCAGAAGAATTATCCGAGCGAGAATTCCATATATAAGCCTACTTGGATTTGCATTTATCGAATGGTAACATTTCTGTTACCATAAGACATTACAAAATTTACAATTTTTTTACAAGCACAGTCCGACAGATAATTCATATTTAAGCAAATGTGAATTTGCATTTATCTAGTGGTAACAGAGCTGCAAACCAATGTAAAGCTGTGCAACAGAATAGAAAATGGTTCATGTACAAACCATGGTCTTTTGATCAAAGCCCAGGGGGCTGAAGAAGGTTTGGCCGCAGTCAACGGTGGATGTCACGCGCTCTGAATATGGGACGTTTCCCCTTCCCCGTCAAGAGTGAGAGGGTTATGGCTAAGCCTGGTGGAGGTGGAAGCTATTCCAGATGCCAGGTGCATACAATGAAAACCTTGAGGAGGATTCACACAAAGCATTTATGAGTACTGGAAGCAATACTACTGGAGTACTCTTTTATGTACTGGTGCACATCTTGTGAATCTGCCCAAAGGTGCAAAGTCCTAACAGTGAAAGGGGTAAAGGGCATGGTCCTGACTATTTGTAGTAATATTATGACTATCCCCCAAATATTATAATTTCATTGCCTTTTTAGATGTTTTGGGGCCAATTCACAAAGGCATAGTAGAGTACTACCGGAGTAGTGCATTATGTACTCCAAAGTCTCTTTCTGAATAGGCGCCTTGTCTCTATAACCTTACTATTGACTTCAAGTCAGGCTATATCTTGACTCTTTGTTGGGAATGCTTTCCAATAAGGAGCGTGTTTTTGGCAGGTACAATCGAGAGTCTGAAATATTGTCAGATATTCAGGATATTTTTCAAGAAAACTTGTAACAGAGCCACTACCTGAAAATGAAATGAAAATGTGTTTTACATAAGGAATAAATAGAGTGAAAGACTGTGACATAGGACCTGTGAATACAAGATTGTTGACATGATTGGGGAGGCTCCCACTGGACTTGCGCTTCCTGTGTTCTGATAATGACTATATTGTGTGTGTTAAGATTGTGTTTGTTCATTCTGCCACTGTCTGTGAAAAGATGAAATTATACAAGATGGACATAATAATGCAGCACTGAGGGGTCTGTCAAAAGGATCTAGGTAGTAGAAGACATCCTTCTCCACCGCCCCGATCCACCAATGCCAGGGTGCTGACAAATGTGAATAAACTGAACTGTCCATCCACCCTGTCCTATAATACCAGCATAAAGATGGAAATGGTGGTACCGATGGAAAAAACACTAAGCTTTGAGGTGGAAGATGCTATTGGAGAGAAGGAGCATCAGACTCATAAAGAGTTATTGCTGATATCTCCTGTACTCTGCCGGGCAGGGCCTTGCATGTGGGTGAGCCTCCCAGCCTTCCTCCCTAGCAAGTCTGGTCAAATGGTGACCAGGCACTAGTAACCCCTGTTATTTGTTGCGTTAAGAAACGGCACACCTACCACATAAATAACGATTCATTGTTATAGACGTTTATTGCATTTCTATCTGAAGTGTTTAATCACACCTCAGTTGTTTACCCAGGTAACATTTAGAATTACTTTTAAATCCTCTCTTAACCTACCTACTCGAACACTAAGACTCTGGGTGTAGGTGTTTAAATTAATACTGTTGAACTTAATTTAGTGAGTACTATGAAAATGTTCAGCCTCATTAAAACAAGCCTGCATCCTGTCTGCAGCTGAAAAAAGACACAGGAATCTACCAAGCTACGTCGCCACGTACAACCTTAAAAACATTTGTTTATGATTCTGCAGTTTAAATTTTGATTCACAGAATCGGGATTTCTAAGCACAATAGCACTTTATCAGGAGAAAATGTCCGCATAGTAGGCAAACGTTTCAGTTTCATGAAATGCCGGTAGGCGGACAGGAAACGTGATAAAAACAAAAAAATCTGAGTGCGTGAGCATGTAGCTGTTATGTGCACACCACAACGTTGTCTTTTGTGGGTGTTCTGAAAACTTTTACGGGTAATGAATCACACAAAATGCACACACAGAGATTTAGACCTCCTAAAAGTAGGTTAAACAGTATATCTCATAAACTAGGCCAAAAAAGACAGAAATCTACATGCATGGTTCTCCCTCTATATTTTGTGTGAATTTCGAACATTGTGGGGCACTCGAGGAACTTAACAACCTTAATTATTTTCCAAAACACACCTACTGGGCAAAATGTATTGTGTGTTTTACACTTACTGTAACTCAAAATAGGTAATTAATGCGGAAGTGTTCAATTTGCGCCGGGACGCTCCTTGGCTGGAGTAGCTGTGGGCATAATAAATCAATTTAACATAACAAATTTGGACATTCAACTTTTTAAAATGTATTCTCTACGGATGGATATACAGGCCGTTTAAGTATGGGGGTGTTCCCTTTTGCTTACCACCTTGGCAAGGCGCATTCTCCTGCTGTGCCAGGAGCAGTTGAACATGGATATCCACGGTGGAAAACCACCAGCAAAATGATTATGAACACCCACAAACGTAAGGTTAATGAGTGTGTGCAGCACTTTCCAGGCCTCCCCACCCTACACCTATAAAATGTCACTTTCCAGCTCGTGTTAACCATACATGTTTGAGGGCGGCGCATCCATTACTAAGGGTTGATTTTGCACAAAACTACATATAATAAACATTAGGATATCCTAAATCATTATTACGTGAGTCATTATGCAAAAGATTCTTTCAAACGTTCGCAATTTCATTTCTTACAAAAGCAATAACCCTTATTATTATTCTTCAAGTATGAGGGTGCATTTTCCATTAGTTGTAAACCCTATTATTTTTTCATCATAGACAACCAACATGTCCAGCACTCTAAGATGTCCTGCAGCACCCATACAATACAAAACCCGTATCCCACTATCTTAAATGCGTAAAAAGTGAAATACGCCGCAGCGCCCGGCACCGGTAAGTGCGGTGGGGCAGCGCGCAGCAGTGGGGAAGCCGAAAGATGACAGAATAGGAATTATTTAATTATACCTATTTTGTCGTCTGTCAACTCACCCAAACCCCCCCGCCTCCCCCCCACCAGGCCAACCCCAACTCGCCACGTTTAACTGTGCCCGCCACCGCTGGAAATACGATCCCACTCTAACGAAAGTGAGTGATCAAGATGTATTATTTTGAAATGTAAATTATCATGTATTAAAAAAGACTTAGCCCCTCCTTCAGGAGACTCATCTCTCTGAAAACGAGGCTCTAAAACTCAAGCGTTGTTGGGTGGGTCATGTTTTTTGCTCCCCCACAGTTTCCAAGAAAAATGGTGTTGTGATTTTATTACATAAAAAGTTAAATGTTTCCTCAATTTCTCACGAATGTGATGTTGATGGTCGATGGGTTATTGTTACACTGCTTATAGATAATATTCCTATCACTCTTTTTAATGTGTATGCCCCAACTGGGATTGACAGATTATTTTGGCCCTCTATTTCAACTAAGCTGTCCTCCCTTTCTGGAGATTACATACTTCTAGGGGGAGATTGTAACCAAGTTGTTGATCCCTTCCTCGATCGTCATTCCAATGTTAAATTTGTCCCCTCTAGGATGCACTCTCAATTTGTTAACACCTTTCAAAATAATGCCTTGGTGGATATCTGGAGATTGTGTAATCCTGATCTTAGAGAATACAGTTTTTACTCCCCTCCACATCAATCACAATCCCGCATTGATCATATCTTCCTTAGTAAATCCCTATCCCAGCACGCTATACGCTCTGACATTGGTTCCATCCTAATCTCGGACCATGCTCCGGTTCATGTGGACCTTGACCTACTTCCTTTTTCCCCTCACTCTGGCAGATGGCGTTTCAACAATGCTTTGCTTTTGGAACCTACTTTTTGTTCCGAATTTACTGCCTTTGCCACTGAATTTTTCCTTTTCAATCATACCCCTGATTCCTCTTTTGTTACTGTTTGGGATTCTTTTAAAGCAGCCTCTAGGGGTTTTATTATTAATTTTGTAGCCCGACGAAAGAAACTTCGAGAAGCCAAATCCGAACGCATTTTAGCTAATATTAAGACTTTAGAGCTTGATTATCATGCTTCTAAATCTGAGATTTCTCTTAAAAAGCTTATTGATGCGAACATTTCCTTCAATAAGTTTACAACTGATGCTGCCTCTAACCTTTTGCTAAAATTTAATTCCAGGTATTATGGAGGTAAGAACAAAATGGGAAAACTTTTGGCCAATTACTTAAAGATAAGAAAGGAGCGTACAAAGATTGAGTCCATTAAGACTTCCACTGGGAACTCTTGCTTTAAAGATAAAGACATTCTCTCTGAGTTTGTGAAATTTTATGACAATCTTTATACCCCCGAACACATCCCGGAGACTACGGATCTTCTTTCATATTTTCATTCGCTTCCCTCCCCCCCGGCTTCTCAAGTTGATTTTTTTGCCCTAGAACAAGACATTTCGCTTTCTGAAATCTCTCATGCTGTTTCTAAATTGCGGCACGGTAAGTCTCCAGGCCCTGATGGTTTCACTATTGAATTTTACAGCCACTTCGCCTCTCTACTTCTCCCTAAACTATTATTATTATTCCGATCCTTCCTTGCAGCGGGTTCTTCCAGCGGCTCCTTCCAACAGGCTTTAATCTGTTTAATTCCCAAAGAAGATAAGGACCACTCATTATGCAAAAATTACAGACCAATTTCACTGGTCAATACGGATTATAAAATTTTGGCCAAAATTTTGGCATTGCGCATGGATCCCCTTTTACCCGATCTCATTGGCCCTGAACAATCAGGCTTTGTCAAGGGCCGTCTCTCATCTGACAATGCCCGTGTTTTTCTTAATATACTTAGCAAGGCTTCCTCTTTGTCACTTCCCTTCGCGGCTATTTCTTTAGACGCGGAGAAAGCCTTTGACAGGATTGGATGGGATTTTATGTTTCAGGCCTTGCGCTGGATCGGCTTTTCTTCCAAATTCATCTCTATTATTTCTTTACTCTATTCTAATCCCCAGGCTTCCATTTTTGTCAACGGGATGACCTCGGATTATTTCTCGTTACACAGGGGAGTGCGACAAGGCTGTCCTCTATCCCCCCTACTTTTTGTTTTAGCCTTGGAACCCTTTCTTACTAAAATTCGTCTAGACAACAGTATTTCTGGTTTTAAATTTGGTTCGCGTCAAGTTAAACTCTCGGTCTATGCTGATGATATTCTTTTTTACTGCTCTGATCCTGTTTCCTCTATTCCCTCTTTTCTCCAGCAGGTGTCTTCCTTCTCCGCGGTCTCTGGTTATCGCCTAAATGCTGATAAGTGCGAGATTCTACCTTTAAACCCTATTTGTCAAAAGCATCTTTTTTCCCAAACGAGTTTCTCCTGGCAACCATCTAGGATCAAATATCTGGGTGTTTGGTTCGCTCCTCTCTTGTCTGATACACTCAAATTTAATTTTGATTATGTCTTCAAGAAAATGGACACGGCTATTCAACGCTGGAACCCGCTCTTTCTGTCTTGGTGGGGTCGGCTCAATTCTATAAAAATGATGTTATCCCCTCTTCTTCTTTATACCATTTCCATGCTGCCAGTACACATTCCAGTTTCCTTTTTTAAACGGATTGATTCCTTGTTGCTGAAATTCTTATGGAATGGCAAGCGGTCTCGGATAGCTTTGGCTTCATTGCGCAAGGATAAGGCTCAGTCTGGTGTGCGCTTTCCGAATTTCAGAGAATATCATCGAGCTTTCTCTTTGAAACAATCGACCCGTTGGTTCTCTTCTGATCTTCCGCACTATCCGCCCGTCTGGTTAAGTATGGAGTCTTCCTTTCTATCCCCCTTTACCTTTCGCGAGTTTTTATCCTTCACGTCTTCTTTAGTTCGCTTTCGTACGCCTGTTATTTCTCATTGCCGCACTCTCCTTCTCCCTTACATAATATCATCTTATCCCTCCCTCCTTTCCATTCACGATCAACCGATATGGCACAACTCTCTTTTCAAAATTCGTAATCGCACCATCTTTTGGAAGACATGGCATTCTCGAGGATTGTGTTGGATCTCTCAATTAATTTCCCAAGATACCCCTCTCTCATTCCAGGAACTTCAATCCTCTTTCTCACTGCCCTCTTCTGCTCGTTCGCAATACAATGCCCTTCTCCCAGTCCTGATCTTATATCTTCGCTCTTTGGCGCCATCTACTGATATTCCTTTGGACCGCAAAGCTACTTCTTTATTATTGGAGACGTCTCCCTCAGCCTCTGCTATTTATAACTCTTTCCGGTACTCCACTGACAGACTAAAATCTAAAATCGAGAATGCATGGGAATTGGATCTTTCTCAGGGTTGGCCAATACCTTTTTGGGACAAAATATGGGCTAAGCTTCATAAAGCCTCTAGAGCTGCTAATACTACCCAAACCTTATATTTCATTTATAACAGAACTTTATGTACTCCACAAGCTTTATCCCGTTTTTCACCTGACACATCCCCTATTTGTTGGTCCTGTTCCTGTCCCGTCGCAGATCTCAAACACATGTTGTTTGAATGCCCTCCTATCTCCAAGTTCTGGCACCTAGTATGGACGCAAATACAAAAGATATTTCAACTTCAAATTCCCTTTTCCCCTTCACAAGTTTTTCTAGGTTCCCTATCACCGTCACTCCCACAATCTCCTTCCCATTATCTACTACTTGACCTTCTAGTTGCTGTGGCTTTCCATACCATTACTTCTAATTGGAAACAGGCTGCAAATGTCTCCTACCAATCTTGGTGGAATGCAGTTTGCTTCCATCATCGCCTAGATACTAATTACGTATCTCCCATTTCCCTGGCAATTAAACGCGACCTGATTTGGCTTCCTTTGGTATCCTATCTCTCCTCCTTTGCTCCGGTGCACGCCTCTCCAGATCCTAACACAGTTGAGGTGCGTAAGCCACCATGATTTTCTTCTTTCTTTAATGCCTTTTTTGTTATGATATCACGTTCTACTATACTATATGGTATTTTTCATTCCTATACGTAGGCTCTGTTCATGTAAGCTTCATGCTTGTTATAATTGCTTTTAATGAGAGTTTCTATTGAATTGCTTATTTTTTGTATATGTTTATCATGATGATTATACCCCGTTCCCCTCCCTTCTCCTTCCCTTCTTTATTTCTTCAATAAACTCAAACTTAAAAAAAAAAAAAAAAAAAAAGACTTAGCACGTTTTGTAATCCATGTTGGCCGCAAAAACTGTAACGACGATTTGACTAAACAAAAACCTGAAAAGAGAAAAAACTTCAACCCTCAGAAATTCTCCACACACAACCTGGTTTAAGACTTTATCAATTACTACCCTGTGAAGATGAACGTTCAGTTTGAAGATTTCATCTTTATAGGGTGTGTTATTCATTTTTAATGTTTGTGTCTATATCAAGACATGTCGCTCCATTCCTGGTATATTACGCATTAACATATTAATGTTGACCATCTAAAAAAAACCAGTACATTAGGTCAGCTAGTCCTGACATGGCGGATACCATGCTGCTGTCTCATGAAGACATCTTATCAGTCCAAAAATACTTCATAATGTTTCCTAACCTAGAACTAGGAGATAAACAACATTTGTTATGATGAAAACTGTGCAACCTACTGACTCAGACATAGACAAAGCTATAAGTGCACAAACTGACGGAATAGTCTGATACGGAGAAAAGACTCTAAAGGAGAAACTAAAATCTATAAAAGTCTTATATTCCAGTCAACACCAACCTTGATACTAGGCGCGGACAACGAGTTCACACCCATTCAGCATCAAATAATATGAATAATTTATTACACCTAATACAGCCGGTCATAACATAGCCTGATTGAAATGTGTCTCATTGGAACCTGGAAACACCATGGACTCTAGATATAGCGGCGATATCATTGAACCTACAGGAAGCCCACTAGAGGGAGGTGGGCAAGTCCTTCAGCCTTAAAACCTAAACAGAACAAAGAAAATATTATAGAAGATTGTTCAAACTAACATATAGGCAAAGAACCAAAGAGCTGACAGGGAAGACAATCAATAATTGAAGACTATCCCATGGAATGATATCATAAAACCAGGAAGGGCGATATGGAATTTTCCAGCATCTGGGAAGAGCAATGTATTTTTTCTGGCATGAAACAGTCTGCTGCTGATGACAGATTGTCAGTTTGGCATTTACAACACAAATAAGAAGTTACTGCTAGAACTGGACTGGCTGTCAGTTTCCCAGTGGGTACCAGGCTAGGAGGCTCTTTTTAGAGCTGGACGGAATGCCATGACTTGGCTATGAAAAACTGAGAAAAGCCTCATTCCAGTTGCTTCTACTGCAGCTTGGGGATGGTTTGAATTGTTTTGCCATGGCTGGCTTTCATTTCCATTTCTCCCATGATTATCCCATCATACTGAAATTTTCCCTGATAAAAGGTTCAGGAATAACAAAACTGATTGATGTGTCGATCATACGGAATGTGTGTCCGGAGTCACATTTACAGTTTGGTGTCTGCCTTGAAGCAAAGACAGCTGCATCAAAAGTAGTCACTTGAGCATGTAGAAAACTCTTTGGGAATGATGTTAATCTGCAATATAGACTGATACTGTGTACATGACGTCCATCAGAGGACATAGCACTACAGGAGTGAGAATCAATTTAAGTATTTTGGTTTATCATCTCACACATAAAGCTGATCCTCACTCCCTTTTTCTTCTTATTTCTTTCTTGAATGGAGGTTCTTTTTTTGACTTCCTGAACCCTAAGAAAATGTGCAAAGGATCTTGCCTGCCGTTAATGAGAATTGTGAGCTAGTCATCACTTACATCATGAACACAATTCTTAATTTTAAGTTTAGTCAATAATGAGAGTTTGAATTATATTCAAGGGTTTTATTGTCATCAAAGTTTAGTAAAATCTTTGTCTTTATTCGATTATTTCTATATCTCATTCAATTAACAGACTTGATGATAAAAGTATGGTTCGATCAAACGTATTTTTCATATTATAGTATCAAACATGTTTCATAAAATAAAAGACTCCCTATTCTAAGAATGGAGCAAAAATGGTGTTAGTCAGAACCCATAACGAATTAAAGTTTGAGAGGAAGATTGAGAGAGAGTATGTCAGCAGAACTTCCCCTAAAGAAAAGTTTATGAAACTCAATAGAGTCTCAAGCAAGTGAAGCAAATAATCCAGCAGTAGCAAACCACAATCAGCAATAAATTCAAAAAGTTATAAATCCGCTTTCTACATTCAGCTCGTATGGAAGAGGAGAAAAGGTGTCTGGAAAAGTTATCTGGAAAAAGGCTTCCGGGGGAAAAAGCATTACCCTACTTTAGGAACACACAATAATTAATATAAACAGTCGAAAAGCTATGCTGCTCTCCATGTTGATTATTATTCTCCTCTCGTCCAATCAGCATGCAGGATTCTTCTGAGAACAAGCTCTCATTTTCCTTTCCCACATGTTGAAAAATAAACTACAAACCTTTATCATGAAATGTGAAACAAAATTTGCAATTGTGACTACATTCGAGGCCTTTGGATTCAGATCTTCTTTCCCATGACTGACTACATTCCTAACCTTCTAATAAAATTAATTGTATGTTAGCTAGACAATGAACTGTATAAAACCGAAACATCAACTATAATGAGAAACTATTCAGCACCATGTTTATTAAAATATGAGGAAAAATGTTAAAAAGGTTAACATTTTATTCAAGCATTACATTCTTGTTTGTTTTTTCTTTATTACTTCATTTATAGATGCAGTTTCTTTAGCAAATATTTTAAAATGTTATTATTAATCAGAAACATTTTGCAGAGTTATGTGAAGCTCTTTACTAAAAGCATAGTCATGAAAAGGTCAACTTTTAAACTGTTTTCATGCTGATTTCAGCATTCCTCTGTTGAGTCATTTATGAAGCAAAACTGCTTTTTAAACATTTTGAGGCCTATTACCAAAAAGTTTTTCTGACTGATTGCTTATGTTTGTACATTTTTAAATACAAATTCAGTGTAATATATGTTTCACATTAATGTTGCACATATAATTGTAACTATTTCCTTTTGAATTTTTTATAATCTGTTTCAGCACTGACACATTTTTTGAACTCCATGACAAAAGATTTTTTATAGGAAGCATCGTTAAGAGTAGAGGCAGACTGGGAGTGACAACTGATTGACCAAACAAAGGGCTCTTAGGATTGCACTGTGGATTTTGTCCAATGTGACGTATTCTGTGGCTTTGTGTCCCTTTCTAGCCACCTGCCATGAATTGCCATGGGCTGCAATATCTTTGAAATGTAATTACACACATTCAATGCTCAATATAAATATTGATTCATTATCTTTGCTTTTTTACTTTTTTCTTCTCTTCAATTCCAATATTCTCCTTTCCTTTACTTGCTTTCTTGATAATTTTGAAATATTATATAGTACCTTACAGTTTTCCCTTATCGTGCCATTAAAAGCTTTCATTCAATTATTTTTTAAGGTGCATTTACACCTTAAAAAATAATTGAATGAAATGCTGATGACAGCCATCATAATAGTTTTGTTAGATGTATACTTTGGAACACCTTTAGACTTCATTTTACTGTCTAAAGCAATTTAGTGTAGTAACACACCCAAGCTTGCTTGAAAACCAGTTTACAGTATTTCTGGCATTCACTGTTTTAAAGTAAGGCCTATTCACTCACATTCGACATAGGCAATTTGTTTTTAATTTTCCATGAGGCCATTGCAGTAAAGATGATGTTGGTCATAGAGGGACCCAGTGGCATTCCCGAAGTGGTGATTGTTATATCTTCTTAGCATGCACTCCAATTATATTGCAAATAGGTTTGTTGTTGTTATTATTCCCATGTCATTTGGAATGGTACTGTTGGAATGTTGATGGGCTGAGCAAGTAGGTGGTGGTTGACTGAGGGGTTGAAAACTATGGCCATTCTGCTTTGGGTTGAATAAATGATCTCTTTGTGCTTACCTAATCTCTCCTGTCTGGATTTAATACTGGTGACAAGCTGTTTCACCCACAGGAGAACCCACAGAAGCATCAAGGCGTTGTTCATTCCAGAGTGCAACACCTATTGTGGTTTGTGATCACTGTGGCAGAGTGACCCACAGGTTCCATGTTGGTGTCAGCCCACAGAGGTCTAGTCTGTAATCAGAGTAAGGTATTTTGCTCAAAATGTATTCCAGGGTTCTGTACCATACCTGAACCTCTGGTGAGATTAGTGACTAAAACATAGGGCATTTGTTTGGGAGTAGAAGCAGCAATTACTATATTGGTGTCCTCACCTTTGTTTGACCTTAAGTTGTCAGTTTGTATTAAGGTGGATGCATGTTAATATGGGCTGGGAACTGTGCTTACAGAAATAGATGATCAAAGGAAAATAAATGTTGTTTTGCATCACATACACTCATGCAAGCAGAAAAGGCTAACTTAATGATCAGGGAGGAGATGTCAGCCTGTACATAGGTGGTGCAGAAGTTTAAAACATTCATATGAGAAAACAATTTATGTTAAGAGGAGACAATAAGCCATTGGTTTTCACTCTAGGTAGGGAAAATGTTCACTCAAAGAGGTCCGCAGCTTTTTTAGTTTAAGGATTAAATTTACTAGAGCATAATTTCAAAATTGAGCGCATAGCAGGGTCCAACAAAAACACTGTTTTAGAGTTCCTGATTGTGTTTGTGGGGGGAAACTCTTGCACGATTGAGAAAGAATGGAAAATGAGTCTGGGTGAGAATCAGGGCAGGTAAAAGGATAATTGGTTATGTCAAATGTAGCCAGCCTAGCGAAAGATGCAGTGCAGGCATGTTGTAGCCGTTTATCCAGGTTGCTGCATGTTTGTTGATCTGTATCAACTACAGGAGCTATCTGTAAACCCAAGAAGGAAAGGATATGTAATATTTTAAACACAACAAAAGTCCTACGTGGTTACAGTTTAGAGTGGATTGAGCAGTTCAGAGATAGTGATGAATTCTATCTAATTGCAAACATTACTTGTGTATATCATTCAGAGTAGACCTTACTTCATAAAATTGCTTTTATGTATATAGATATAATCAAACATAAAATCATGAAGTATAAACAAGAGGTCTATATAAACAATTGTGCTCTGTGAAGTAAGTGGTCACACTGCAAGTGAATAAGACAACAAACCAAAAAAGTGCCAGGAATGTATCTAGGAAAAAGGCAGTAGACAAAAATGGCCAACACATTGCTGTTTGAAGTAATTACATGGAATTTATACAAATCTAGAGAATTAATACCATTAACATTCGGAACAGCTCTTAGATGGCATTTGTAATTTCAAGGAAGTCTTTTCGCCACATAATGTTGATGGTTTTTCAACCCGTAAAAGAGAGCTCTATGGCCATCAGGATGAAAGAATATTCAGAGCAAACTATAGATCCTACAAATTGTAAGATTATTTACAAATACAATTAAATATAAGGAATTAATCCTAAATGAAAAATAATTGAAAGGGTCTACCCTATTTTATAAAAGAAAATTACTTTATAGATGTACACCAGGAAAAAGTAATGTATACAGGGATAGGAAGTCAGCCTGCAGGGGGCATTACATCTGATATCAGTGTAAAAAGTGGATCTGCCTGACTCAACTAGAGACTCACTTGTGGGAAAAACCTGTTCTCAATGGCAAAATAGAGGAGCAAATCTACCTAGTAGGGACCCGTGCATGGGGAAGAAGGATCCACACAATGTGGAAGTACTTCCACAACAATGATGAGGGCCATGTCATTCTATGATGGACTTGGTGGGAGACGGATAATAAGCATAGGAATATAGAAGTGGTCTTCCAAGGACAAGAAAGGAGAAATGAAATGAACAAAACCAGTGAATCAGAAATTGAAAGGAGAGGAATCAAAAATGTAAATATTTGTCCAAATAAAAATATTCTGACTACGCTTGTTTGAGTATACAATAATGATAAAATACTTAGAATTTGTATATCAATTAAACAGCAGATGGCTGGCACATAGCGAAAAACAAAGAATTATACCTCATGTATGTAGAGGTATATGAATATTAATCATAACAGTGAAAACAATTACCCATTCCAGTTACCTGCAACAATAAATGGACTTAATTCATGCAAAGAAGAGAACGCTTGTATTTAAACCATGCATATAGAGTTCATTGCTCCACCATGTTATGGAAATTCAGTGTGATTTTGTAATCCTTACTATTCTGACGTCCTCCCATCTGGGATGAGTAATTGTTTTCACTATACCTCCACATACACATTGTGGTTGCATGTTGATGTCATCACCACTGTGTCATTTGGAATAATATTGTTGGAATGCTGGTGGGGTGAATGATCAGAGGACGGTTTACTGAGGAGTTAAACGCTCTTTTTGCTTTACTTTGGTGTGGCACGAATAAACAGTCTACTGTATTCAACATATTTCTTCCTTGCTGATTCAAGAGTGATCCTGTCCTATTTTTTAATCTTGTGATCAGCCATGCACTGTTCTGAACTCAGATTCTGGTAGAAATGTTTTTATAAGGGCAGCTAGTGCCATGCAGCCTTTGTCTGTTTTGATTGTTTGCTGTCACTGTCAATGAGCACAAACTCAATGTTATGGGTCTTAGTATCAGGAAACCTTTTGACAGATAGGCTTGGATGGCTAAGGGAGTTCTCTAAGCAGTAATTGCTGTTGCCAGAAGTGCATTTCTGGTATAGCACAGTTATTTACCACTTTGATGATCGGATGAGTCCTCCATAGGGCTCCATGTAGAGGTTGAAAACCACTGGAGATCAGATGGACCCTTGGTCATACCTCAGTCAATGGGAATACTTTCTGATCAACGGCAATTCATCTGAGCACAAAATGTTGTTGAAGTAGAAGTAGCAGAATGCTATTGCCAAGACTGTTCTTGAGTGGAGGATTTTGGACAGGGCCAGGTGATAGATGTTATCAAATTCTGCTGAAACAGTGGGTCGAGGAGGCAGGAGTCACTACAGTGGAAGGCCCAAAGCATTGGTGGTAGTTCTGAAGGATAGTGTGACTCTTCATCTTTCCATGAAGTTGCACAGCAATGGCCTGTTGAATGATCTTAGGCAAGATCATCATGGCAGACATCAGCCTTTAGCAGAAAAATAATCTGAACCATCTTCAGCTATCAGAAGAAGAGATGCCTTGATAGATGTAGACATTAACAATTTTGAGAAAGCATCTTAGTTCATCAGTATTGATGATCTTCATTATAAGCATTGGCATGATGTCTTCCTCTTAGAACGTGATCTTAAGGGAGTTGAGGAGTCTTGTTCAGTAAAGAGAGTATTGAAGTGTAAATATTTGGGTGTCTTGGAAACAGTTCCAGGTGGAGGTAATTATTTAGTATTCCTGAGTTACAAATACATTTTTTTGTGTTTTCTAATTACTTACTGAAATTAACTAATGAATGGAGTGTACTTTTTAATTAGTATCTGCATTTATAACATAAGTGTTCAATGAAGAGTGTGTTGACAATTTTCTTTTGAGGTATTTTAGGGTTTTAAGGTTTTTCTTCTACTGTGTGTGATTAAACTAATTTTTCTACCTTATGGTGAAACTCTTGCTGTCATTGAGCTCCCCGGTGAATTAGTGGTACCAAGAGGCAGAGGACTTAGGCTACATTAAGTGGGTATTGAGTGGGTGATGGATCTTCACAGTAATCTGAAATGTGTAATTGAGGGCATTGGGCATGGAGCCAATGTTTGTAACAGTTTTGTATATCACTAGCAGAAAGATGGTGGTAGTTTAGAAAGAACATCTTGATAGAGTGGGGGTTTACAACATAGGCTAAAATGGTGGGTAATGTAACCTAAGGTTCAGTTGTTGAAGTAACATTTATTTGTTATGGAAGCACACCCCTTTTCTTTTAACCTAGCTTGAGTATTAGAAACTGAAAAGCTGGGAGCTGATTTCTCGATGACAGGAACTGAATAGTTGGCTGCATGCTCCCAACTGTGAGTGTTGTAAAGGCAATCAGGTGTTGCAGGACTGTGGGCTATTAGTAGGTGGCGGTGTTAACCCTCAGCTAGTTATAATACCACAATCACCAATAGGGCCATCTTCAAAAGGACACCAAAACGACAAAAATCCAATGTAAGGAACTGGAGTTGTGAATTTGTTTTGATTAAGTTAAAAAATAGTGCATTTAAGCACCAAATAGCTTAAAGTTCCACTCACTGCTACCTGGTCATGCTGGCTGGGGACAGAGCCAAAGTTTTAGGCCAACCGCGATGGAGCATGGGTCGGATAGGCTGAGGATTAGATCCCGGTCAATAGTTTACCTTTGGACTTAGCCTTTTTCTTGAAGCTTCTCTCTCGATGAGGCGCTAGTCAGTGGGTCCTCGGATCCAAAGTTTGAGTCGACGGCGGCAGCCTGCTACAGCTTGATGAAAAGACAGGCATTGAATCCTCTGTGTCAACAGCGAGGAGGGTCTCAAAACGGTCATCGATGGCTTCTCTCTTGATGTCAAGTTGGGCTCCGCTGGTAGCTTTTCGGCAGGATGAACCAGCAAGGTCGATCTTATAGGCGAATTGATGTTGGTGGCTTGATGCTCAATATTTAGCCGGTCTAGTCCTGGAGCTTTTCTGCAAAGATTTGCAGATCAGGAACGCACTCCAGCCGAGGCCAGCAGAGCTCAGGCAGGTCCAGTTGCACCAAGTCAGCTGGGCAGTTTCAGAGAGGCCCTGGAGTAGGGGTGGGCGGAATTTGCGTAATTCACTTTCGCAAATTATCGCGAAAATGTTAAAAATCTCCGCAAACACGCGGACATATCGCGAAGATGCGGAAGTTTTTTTCCCGCCCGTTCGCGGTATTTTCTGCGTGGTCACGGCTCCCCAACTTACCCATGTGGTTGCTCGCCGGCGCGGCCATCTTGTTTTCACTTGTCTCGCGGTGCATGATCGCGAGAAGAAAGACGTGATCGCGCGACGCATGACGTTACTGCGGGCGCGACCTGTCGCGAGACAGCGCAAATGGCTACCAACAATCCAACATCTCGTGGAGAACGCGACCGGATCGGGAAAACTTGTTGGCGAACGCGGGGATTCAGGTAAGGCGATCGCGCGCACGCGAGAATGTATTATTTTACAGAGCGAGCAAGCAAAAAATTTCCGGTAAAATGCGGATTGCGGAAATTTTGACATTTTCGCGCTCTCTGCGGAACACGAAAATGTCAAATTATCGCAATTTCCGCCAGCGGAACGGAATTTTAGCCCAGGCCTACCCTGGAGCTTGCTATGTTCCTGTAGCTTACAACAGGAGGCCAGTCAACTGACACTTGGAGTCACTTCAGCCTGGAATGAAGGTCCCATCTTCCTTCTCAGCAAGTATGACAGACCTCAAGCAGCAGGGCGACCTTCTGTAGTAGCCACAGGTCAAAGAGTGAACTGAAGAGTGGGTCTGAGAGTCCCCTTTTTATCCCTGGTGCCCACTTCAAAGTGGGAGAAGTTTCCGGAGTTTACCCCTACAGACTTTTCTGCCTCCCTGTCCTAGACCCATTCTATCTGGGGCACATAGGCTAGTGTGAAGTCCTTTGTGTGTGAACTTGACCAATGCTTTTGAAGTGCAAGTGTTGTTGGTGACCGCTCTGTGCCCCTATTAAACCGAGATGGTCCATCATGCCAACACCCAGTCCCTCTATTATGATGTCGCCTAGGAGAAATACACAAAGGCCAACTGCCAACTCTGCCTAGTCATGTGACCCAGGAACAGGCAGCGGGCACCAAATGGTTAGGAGAAGAAAATGACCACTTTCTAAAAGTGTAATTTACAGAATTGTGACTTTACATCTGACTTTACCTTTAAAGAAGGTATTAAATTGCCATTTCTCAGAAACCAAACTTGACCTTCCTACCTGCTCCCACACAAAAGTTATCTCTCATTAAATGTAATAAGGTAACCCAATGTTGTCCTATGGAAGAGGTAGGCCTTGCAGCAGTGAAAAATGTATTTGAGAGTTTTTCATTACCAGGACATATAAAACTTAAAAGTGCATGTCCAACATTTTAAATACAGTGCACCTTGCCCTATAGGCTGTTTAGGGCCTACCCTCGGGGTGACTAATATGTATTAAGAAAGAACATTTAGGTCTGGCAAAAGGTTTATTTTGCCAGGTCGAGGCTGCAATGGCACGCTGGAGGCATGCTTAAAAGGCAAGTAAGTGGATGGCACAAAAAGTGCTGGAGGCCCACTAGTAGCATTTAGTGTACAGGCCCTGGGTAAATGCTGTACCACTTTACTGAGGACATACAAGTAAATTAAATGTGCTAATTGGGTGTAAGCCAATTTTACCATGTTTAATGGACAAAGCATAAGCACTTTGATTGATTAGCAGTGGTAAAGTGCACAGATTCCTAAAGTCAATAAAAACAAATTCAGTAAAACAGGATGAGGGCAAAATGTTTGGGGGTGACCCTGGAGAGAAGGCCAAGTCCAACAGATAACATTCTACATGTTTGCAGATTTGGCAGGTTTAATCTAATATTTTCACAACAGGTATGTAGACATTATATAATTCATCAATATAACTCTCAGGCAGCCAGTGCTCTAAGTGGGATGAAAAAGGTGGGGGTCTCTTAAAGGGCCATTGACAAAAAAACATGACTAGGGATCTTTTCCAAGAGGCATGGGCTATTTAATTAAAGGTGTGGCTTAAAACATGAAAACTAAAGTCCTGTGCTTTGGGAAGCATGCCACCTGGTCAGTTTTTGGGCGTCTCTCTATCTATTTTGTGTTCCAAGACACATAACACATCAATAACCATACCCCTAGAAACAAGCCTGATCTATTGGCTTTGTAAGTGCTGTTGGAGTATCAACACAATAATTGTCTTGTGAATAATTAGGATTGAAACTGTTTTAGTTCTGAACATCTGAGATGGAATAAACTTTGCGAAGGTCTGTGGAAGAGGAGGTGTCGGAATCAGTCGGAATCACGTTTGTCCTGATTCAAGATATCTTCTGATGCCTCTCCCTATGTCAGACACTTACTCCCTTTTTTACCTCCATCTCTCTGAAATCCTCCATCTTCACATCCAACACATCATCATTTTCATCTTCATGCCATCTTGTTACTCTCTCCTTCTGAACATTCTTCTGTTCATCTGTTCACTTCACCAACACCCATGTAACTAACCCACCAAATCCTCTTTAAGCACTGTATTTTAATTACCTTTGGCACTGTCACTATTTTAAAAGCTGTGTATCTCCTTCTCACACTTTTACATAAAACCTGAATTACAACTGTCGCATTGTGCGCTCTGCAAAATAGCCAAGGATTGCATGTGCATAAAGTCTGAGCACCTTTCTGAATCACTGACCAGCACTGTGAGAAATAAACACTAACTTGAAACTCCTATCCAGAGCTCTTAATCGTGCCACATAATGAACACTCACCCACAACCATAACAAACTCAGAAGTCTAGATGTGGCTCTGTTCACAACAAATTTATGTCATGAAAAAAGCCACATGATCACAACACATGGAAAACAGAAAATACTCTTAGGCAATGCAAGATAAAGTTAAAATGAAATGTAAACAAGGCTGTGTATGGTCTGTGGGTATTCAAGCATTGTTTTTGCCTGTAAAGGCATGATCTTAGGACCCAATAGGGACCCATTAAAACAGTTTTTACATTTTGCCAGAACTGAGATGTGGCAGGGTCCGACCCACTTAAAGTTGTGCAGGCAGCACCCTCATCTGGAGTGATTGACAGGGAGGGACCAAATCACAATCTGTGCCATCGGTCCTTCCTGCTCATTTTGCATATCTGTGTAGGTGACTCTGCCACTCCGGGCCCTGTCCTAGAGGTGGGCAAGCCACTGAAAGCTAGAGCCAAGCTTGAGTAGGGTGCCTGGCTCTGGCTCATCTCTGGGTCCTCTTGGATCCTCATGCCCATGTGGCTTCTTCTGCCTGTCTCCACGTTCTAACCTCATGTGCCAAGAATGAAAGACAAAGCAGTGATCTGTTAGGTAAAATGGAGGTGTAGGCAGAACTCATGAAGTTTCACTCTGTGGAATTCCATGGAGTTACATAAAAACTCCTTGAGATTCCGTGGAATTCCATCAATGGGCAGAAAATATTCATGACGCGCTGCTCGCACTGCATATGCTGCAATGTAACACTAGTAATGCGAGCAGCGATGAAAACTCAGCACAAACGACACCTTGCACAAGAGCGCACAGCCATTCCAGTTGATTTTGCTGCCGCTCGAGTAGAAAACCTACTCTAGCAGCAGCAAATCTACTCCAGAAGCAGCCCTCTGACTGAGCCCACTTGCGTAAGAAAACGGCTTTGCAGGACACCAAAACACGTTGCATTTCCAGAGCCTCACTGAAATAAATTCTGAGGTTGGTGGACTTTGGCAGAAACTCTTCATTACAAAAGAAAAGGAGAGTCGCCAAAGACCTCCAATTCCACGCATTACGCCCACCCCCTATAAAATGGGCAAGACAAAGAGATTTAAACCAACAGGAGGACACTGTTCCAATTGCAGGGTGCAAAAAGTCACTCATGCGTAGGGATGCAAAAAGTCACCCGTGCATTTAGACAGAAAAGAAAAAGTGAAAAGGAGTAAAAGAAGAAAGAAATCCTAGGTGTAAGAGACCCACAGGGAGGTGGAAAACCACTCTTTATCCTCTGTTGCCCTCACACACCTTGAGGGCTGTCATGAGAGCGACCTTTGACCCTGTTCACCAGGCAGGTCGCTCCCCTCACCGCCACGCAGCCCCCTGTGTGACGCTTGCCACTGCCCAAGACCTGACTGCCTGCCGAGTGCCAGTGTCCCCCTTCCATTCTGTTCCCGTGTGAGTGCCTGCCTGCCTCCTATTGTGACTCTTTTGCCTCCTTTGTGCCTCCTTGTGCCCTCCATTTGTGACTTGTTTCTGCCTCCTTGTGCCCCCGCTTGTACCTGTATTTTTTCCCAGTGGTACTCCCTTCGTCCGTTCCCGTCCCTCGCTTCTCGCTTCCCGCCGCTGCGTCCCGTAGCTCCGCCCCCTTGCACCCTATTGGCCGCCGCGTCCTGTTGCTCTGCCCCCCTCGCACCCTATTGGCCGCCCCGCTCCCACCTCCCAGCTGCTCCTCCCTCCCTCTCCCACTCATATGGAGGCCGCACAGCGGCCGCACAGCGGGCGCGCGCAGCGGGCGCGCCTAAGGCAAGCCCGTCTGCGCCCGTCCGCGCCTGGCCCGCGCCCAGCGCCAGACCCCCTGGCCCCCGCAGATGCCAACCCACCCGCAAGATCTACAACGCCGCCACTCTCATGCACTCAACACCGGCCGGAGCCCCGGCTGCTGCAGAGCCACCCCAAGATGCACCCATGGACCCTTCACCTGCCAATCCTGCAAGTTCTCCTGCATCCGGACCAGTACCGCACCCACCAAGCCAAGCACCAACAGCAACCACCTGAAGCACCTGAAGTGCATCCTGCTCAACACCCGCTCCGTCCACAGGCACGCAGTGGAACTCTGGAACCTGCTCGACGCCACATGCCCAGACGTCGCCTTCCTCACGGAAACCTGGATTAACGCCTCCTCAGCACCCGACATCGCCATCGCCATCCCGGACGGATACAAGATCACCCGGAGGGACCGCGCCAACCAGAATGGAGGAGGCATCGCCATCGTCCACAAGAACACCATCCGCATCACGACCAACTCCGAAGACACCCTCACAGCCGCCGAACACCTGCACTTCCAGATCCACACCGACCCTAAGACCACCCTCAGAGGCACCCTCATCTACAGACCCCCGGGACCTTGCACACAATTCAGCGAAGACATCGCCGACTTCATCAGCCCGCACGCCCTCCCCTCCGCTGACTACATCCTCCTTGGGGACCTCAACTTCCACCTGGAGAACAACAACGACCGCAACACCACCACCCTGCTGGACAACCTCGCCAACCTCGGACTCAAGCAACTGGTGACCACCCCCACCCACTACGCCGGCCACACGCTCGACCCCGTCTTCTCCTCCAGCAAGGACATCACCTTCAGCCACGCCACTGGACTCCACTGGACAGACCACAGCTGCGTCCACTTCAGCTTCAGAAGGACCACGACTCACCACCACCCGCAACTGGTCCCCCGCAGAAGCTGGAACAAGATCACTGCCGACCAGCTCACCACATCCCTGAGCCAGAACCCCCCCACCAGATCAGCGAACCCCAACCAAGCCGCCAACAACCTCACGAAATGGATCAGCAACTGCGCAGACTACCTCGCTCCACTGAAGACCCCCCCCCGCCAGACCCGGCACCAAGAAAGCATCTTGGTTTACCGACAAACTCAAGAGCTCCAAGAAGAACTGCCGGGCCCTCGAGAAAGCCTGGCGCAGAGACCCAACTACAGACAACATGACCACCCTCAAGATCGCCACTCGAAGACATCACCAGCTGATCCACGCCACCAAGAAATCCGCATTCAAGGAACGACTGGACAACAACGCCCGCAACAGCAAGGAACTCTTCAACATCGTCAAAGAGCTCTCGAACCCCAGCGCCGGAAACAACGACATCACGCCCTCGCAAGACCTCTGCAACTCACTCGCCTCGTTCTTCCACAGCAAGATCGCAGACATACACAACAGTTTCAGCACACAGCCATCACACCCTACGACCGAAACAACGCCCCCCACCACCACCCTCCGCGCCTGGACCCCAGTCAACACCGAAGACACCATCCGCACAATGAACTCCATCCACTCAGGATCTCCAACCGACCCCTGCCCTCACCACGTCTTCAACAAGGCCGACTCCGTCATCGCACCCCACCTGCGGGACATCATCAACGCCTCCTTCGACACCGCCACCTTCCCAGAGAGCTGGAAGCACGCCGAACTCAGCGCCCTACTGAAGAAACCATCAGCGGACCCCACCGACCTCAAAAACTACCGCCCCATCTCGCTCCTTCCTTTTCCGGCCAAAGTCATCGAGAAAACCGTCAACAGACAACTGCCCGCCTTCCTCGAGACGAACGGATCCCTTGACCACTCGCAGTCCGGCTTCCGGGCCAATCACAGCACCGAGACTGCCCTCATCGCAGCCACCGACGACATCCGAGCTTTGCTCGACAACGGGGAAACAACGGCCCTCATCCTCCTGGACCTCTCCGCGGCGTTCGACACGGTCTGCCACCGCACCCTAGTGCAGCGCCTCAACAACATTGGTATCCAGGAGAAGGCACTGGAATGGATCATCTCCTTCCTCGCCGGAAGAACACAGAGAGTCCGCCTACCCCCGTTCAGATCCGAGGCCACCGAAGTCATCTGCGGCGTACCACAAGGATCATCACTCAGCCCCACCCTCTTCAACGTCTACATGAGCCCCCTCGCAGCCATCGCACGCCAACACAACCTCAACATCATCTCCTACGCCGATGACACCCAGCTGATCCTCTCCCTCACCAATGACCCTGCCACCGCCAGAACCAACCTACACGAAGGGATGAAAGACGTAGCCGAGTGGATGACGAACAGCCGCCTGAAACTGAACTCAGATAAGACGGAAGTCCTCATCCTGGAACCATCACCCTCCACCTGGGACGACTCCTGGTGGCCCCCTGCCCTTGGCAGCGCACCCAAACCAACAGACCACGCACGCAACCTGGGCTTCGTCCTGGACTCCTCCCTCTCCATGACCAGACAAGTCAACACCATCTCCGTATCATGCTTCAACATCCTACGCATGCTACGTAAGATCTTCCGGTGGATCCCCACCGAAACCAGGAAGACGGTCACCCAGGCCCTCGTCACCAGCCGACTGGACTACGGCAACTCCCTCTATGCCGGTACCACAGCCATACTCCAGAAACGACTCCAGCGCATCCAGAACGCCTCAGCACGCCTCATCCTGGACATTCCCCGACACAGCCACATCTCCGTACACCTGAGAAACCTGCACTGGCTCCCCGTCAGCAAGAGAATCACGTTCCGACTCCTCACCCACGCACACAAAGCTCTCCACAACCAAGGCCCAAGATACCTCAACGACCGCTTGACCTTCTACACTCCCACCCGCCAGCTTCGATCAACCAGCCACGCCCTCGCCGCCGTCCCCCGCATCCGAAGAGCCACAACAGGAGGAAGATCCTTCTCCTACCTGGCTGCCAAGACGTGGAACTCCCTCCCCATCCACCTCCGCCTGACCCAAGACCACCTCTCCTTCAGGAAGCAACTCAAGACCTGGCTGTTCGAGCAGTAGCGAACCCCCCTCCCCCAAGCGCCTTGAGACCCTCCGGGTGAGTAGCGCGCTGTACAAATGCTTGATTGATTGATTGATTGATTGATTGATTGATGCTTCATCATCTGGTAGTTGCTCCTTGTAGGGCCGGCACTGCAATTCCCTACGGGTCCCCCGAGGGGTCACTTCATCGGAGATCTTTTCAAGGACTGCCGGATGGTGCATGAGGGTGTGTGGGGAGTGGGTTCAATGAGGGTAAAGAAAATGCATGCAAAGTGATAAAAAGGTTAATAAAGGGTAAAAATGCAGCGCAAGTATAAGTGATGTACCCTTAGCAGTCCGAAGACTGCGGAATAAAACATTGCCCCCAAGGCTCACTATGCCCAGGTGTCAAAAGGTCATAGGTCAACATGTTTCGCACCTGCGTCGCCATAAGGGTCGCTGGCCTTCTTCGGGACCAAAGTAATCTAAAATAGTGAGGTGCACATAAAATAATATAAGTGAGATTAAAATACCCTCTTTTTAGCAATCAGGGCGGAGCAGTAACGTACACCCTCATTGAGGCTACAGCTGCACGGTTGATGTCGCTACTGATCAGTACCTAGGGGAAAGAAACAACAAAATAGACCACAGATATGAGGATCAGTGCAACTTGATGCTTCATAGTGTGCCACTGCTGTGTGCACATCGATTACATAAAAAAAGTAGACCGGCACACAAGACAAATCAATTATGAATACTCAATTGAGCCCTAGCCCTATGCGGCGTGAGACAGTGTCGAACGGGAACCTACACCATGCGTAAGCCATATTAGCTGGTAGATGCCACGCAAGGGTAGTGGTCCCGCCGAGGTGATATAAGTGGACTAATAACACAAAAAGATTATCAGTTGTCAAATAGTGCTTACCTAGCACTGCTAAAAAAAGTCGCTCCACTGGTAAGAACAATGGACGCCCGCACATGACCGGGCTGTAAAGACATCAGAAATTAAATTAACAGGAATATGTAGGCACAAAAACAGAGCAAAGAGATGCCTATCTAGTGGCTGAATTGCACTGAATTGCACTATAACAAATTGGGTGAATCTTAGCAAATGTTATATTTCATCGAGTTTCCTTTTTCTTCATTATCACATATGAGAGCACTTTAAATTGTGTGAGTTCAGGAAGTGTGTGGAACAAAAACTTCTTGTGTTCGACTTACCAGACTATACTGTTGCTCCATCTATAATGAGAATCTAGGCCACTCATAGGGTGAACAGATTAACTAACTTGTCTCTGAGATGTCTAGATTCATTGTCAACAGGATTGGGTGGAGGGGCATGAATATTTCTAAGTTAATGTTCTAAAACTATCACTTTTAATAAATACCCCTTGAAGTAGCAAAACGATCTGATATATTATTGTGAAACACTTCTGCATGTTAAAGAAATACAACTTTTTTTGTAATTTGGAAGTGACCTTATTATATGTTTGCATGATGCTTGTTGCATGATTCATATGCCAAATATTTTCAAAGTGCGTCTCATACCAGGACCCTGGCTTGGATCGTTGGCTTGTCGGCTCGTTCACCTCTTCATAGTCTGCGACAACAGTGTATTAATGAAACTGTTTCTGCAGACAACCAATCTGACTGAAACTGCCAGGACATGACCCGACTAAAAGTATTAGGTGGGTGTTCCACCCCATACACCCCTCTGAAGTTACATGACCGGAAATGTTGGTAATACTAAATGATAAACTCACATAATTATTCAGTTTGTGCAAAAATGTGAAGCTCTAGTCAATTTAGCCCTTTCTCCCACCTTCAAAAAGAGATGCTAAAGAGTAAGCAATCCCCACTGTGTTCTACATTGCATCATACATGAGTTCCAATGGAAGCTCTTCTCGTGGATGTTAATGAAAGCCACGAATCCTTGAATCGTAAGTTCCTCTTATGATTCACACATTTGAATGATTGTATGGGGAATCACTAAGATCTCCAGGAATACACAATCTATTCAAATAAGTTTTCTTACCAAACGCCTGAGGATTGTCTATTGGGCATACAATACACAGTAGTATTGTGGGGCGAAAGCTAACACACTTGTGCATGTGATGAAACCCATTGATCTGATCTTGTGATGCCCTGTAAACAGACATTCAACCTTATTCCAGCCTTTTTAGAGTACTTTATTGTGTTTAAAAGTGGTAGACTAGGCATTTGCAATGTATGTGAATGGCCACAAAGTTAAGGTCACCCTCTCGCCTAGGAGCATGAATGTTCCCATGCCTCCCCTCAAACAAGGCGTTACATATTTCACGGAACTCTCAGCAAAAAAAGTTCTACCCATGGGCATCAAAGTCGGTAGATGCTGGTTTTAGGAATGAGGATATGGGTCTTATGTCAGTAGATGGTTCTTTAGTCATAGTCAGAAGCACAAAATTGTGCCTCAGTATATATTGTCATGAGCCGCATCTGATGATTTAAATCTTGGCAGACGGGTTACTCCGTCACTACGGTGACGGATATCCTGTCTGCCAAAATATAAATCCCATAGGATATTCACTTTATTTATTTTATTTATTTAGAGTGTTTTATAAATCGCTAACATGACCCCAGGGTATCAGAGCGCTGTACATATGATTGACTGAGCAAAAGTAAACCTAGACAAGTACATCAAAAGTAAAAGACAATGGGCTGTTAAAACAGATATCTATTGGGGGGGGGTACAAAAGTGCATTGTTTTGTAAGCACCCTACTTCCGACGGGCCTTCATGAGCTGTGATTAAACCCGCAGCTTACCCAGATTCTTACAATGTCTATTCTCATGCTATCTCTGCTTGTTGTGTTTTGTTTCTTTAAAACTTCAATAAACACATGTAAACATAAAACAGATATCTAAATACACCTCCATCATTCAATTAGGCACTGTTCTAAATTCTTCATGGTTGATTCTCTGATGCTGCCCTGAAATTATTCAGGTTAAGGTAACCAGGGAGGAATGTTTGAGTGGGGTTCTCCTGTGAAGGATGTGTTTCTGACCTATATAGATATTGCTGACATTGTGGCGCCCAGGGGAAATGCTCTCCGAGAGTCTATGAAAGGAATCCTTTCATTAGGATCTTTTTCGCCTCTTTTTCGGAAAAGTGGGTCGATGGGTTTGAACGCACCTTGGGTGGTAAGGAGTTCTAGATCATTGGTGCTGATCCAGAAAAGGAGAGTGTGTAGTTTTTTTGTTTTCTGAATCTGGGGGTTCAAGCCTGAAAGAGTTTGCACTTCTAAGGACCGGTTGCCACCTGAGATTCAAATCTTTTCTGCCAGGTACCTTAGTTCATTAAAATGTAATGCTTTGTGTGTGAGGCAAGGAATTATCAGTCTATATACCAAAGCGATGGGTTGATGTGGTCAAAACATCTAGTCTCTGTTACCAGTCTCGCTGCTGCATAAAGGGTCATTTTGAGTGGAGCTGTTTTCGCTTTGGGAAGACCTGACAGGGTCGCAGATCCGTCTTCTGGAGACCACTAATGATTTACTGCTTGTTTGAAGTCTGGAGGTGGCAGAAATGGTTTCAATTTCTTTAGTAATTTGATTTGGCATGATGCACTGCGTGTGGTCTCACTGATGTGTGCAAGCATGTACAGATTCTGGTACAGATTCCGGTCTAGTGTTATTCCTAGGGATTTTGTGAAATCTATAATGGTAGGTTTGTAGTTTATATTTATATTTAGGCAAATGAGATATCCGTCACCGTTGTGGCAGAGTAACCCATCCTCCCAGATCTAAATCAAGCCCTTGGTTCCTAAACTGAATATCTTATACAGGCGATTTCCTGGAACAAACATCTAAGGTTTCTTGAGCTTGTCAAATGCAATTGATTCACATTTAATATCATACAAATTTGTCTTTTCTAATTAACCACTTTTTCCATTAAAGTATACGATCCACTCTGTTATCCAAATCCAAACAGCTCTTTCATATTTATACTTGCACAGTTCACACTAGCTATAAAACATCTGCTTTCTCCTTAATGATATAGTGCTTAGTTTCATTCTATTTCTATTGCACTATAATTTGTTGTCTCTGTAGCACCTTTAGCACCCTCTTATCTCTGTTCACTGATTTCTTTGGTCGATTGATTTTGGAATCTTTCTCCTTATTCCTCGTCACATCAAGGACTATTTTTAAACACCGTCTTTCTTGTTTGTTTAGAAAAATCACCTAATTTAAACTTACTAACATGGACATTCCTAATTTGCCAGATCATCCCTGTTTATTGAATTGTAATACAAAGAATGTTGCATGAAATTGTTACATAAAATAAAAGAAGACAAAAAAATGAATAAGTAGCCACATACCCCTATCATCACGAATGTCAAATAGGGAAAAATCCTTTTGAAATTGCCCATTGAAATGTTGAGTTGAAATGACAACCCACTACAACAAGGTTACAAAAAAAGAAATTTTGAATGTGCCCTTTGGTGCTTGTAGAGCTAGGAGGCAAGACTTATTTACATATGATATGACCCTTTGCAAATGAGTCCCACCCCTCTCTTGGCCTGCAGGGGCTACCCTTTGGCAGAATGTCCTTTAACCGCATTATCCTTCTAATAATGGATTACTTTTTCTGCCTCAAAGAGTCCTGATTGGAGGCTATAAAGTGTCCAAAACAAATCAATGTTCATTGAAAAATAACCAAAGTTAATCTTGACTCATAAAAGTGTTTCTCTACTACATAAATAATTATTTTTCACCATTAGCTTCTTATTACAGCAGTAACACTGGGAGAAAGAAGCTCCAGGTAGGCGTTTGCATGCTACACCATTTTGGAATAATTTCCTTTGATCTAGGTGTTTGCATCTAATGAAGAGGGAAAAAGTAGACCTCCCCAAGGTAACAGTGGGGCTGTACATAGCAAGGAATGATCACACTGGATGTAAATTGCACCTTGTGATAACCAAACATGCACAGCCCCGGTACCTTTTAACTCATTTCATTTTCTTATTTTTGATTATCTGACCACATTCCCAAAAAATGAGGGCTGCGGTACAATCACCAGAAAATGCCCCTGTGACAACTGATCGGACAGTGGTGGTTCCTCTGCTAAGGCGGAGGAGCATCGCCCTGCTGCTTTTCGCAGTGAAAAAAAGGAAACACAAAATGATTATAACCCGACATTACTATAATTTTATTTGTTCCTGCTGCGGCGTCTTGGTGGGCGGATCTGTTCTGCTGTCGGAGAAGGGAGAGGAGTGGTGGGCACTATATAAATGCACAGCCGACATTCATGCACACTTTGCATGTTCTCCACCTAGACTGTGCACCCAGGCTACATTACAGCCTGGGTGGAGAACACGCCCAGGCTCTCATTCCCTGGCTGAGCTCCGAACCACGGCTTTCAGACCAATCACAGATTGGCTGTGGGGGGCCTGGGAGCCCGTGTACTTCCTAATTCCTGTTTGCACAGAAGACGTCAGGAAGAGGACGGAGGACAGGTGGTGGCCGGCCAGTAGGTAAGTGATTTTTTTTTTTTAACCCCCTCCTCTCCCTCATCCCCCTTACCCGCCCCACTGCTGCTTCCCACGAGCAGCCGCCACTGCGATTAGAGCAGATCACTCAGCACCTTTTTGTAAATTTTGCCTGATTTCACCAGGAAATTCCTTCTAAAGCCCTCTTACTACAAGAAAGAATTATTCACTGTCAGGCGGCTTTTAAACTTTTGTACGAACTAGGGGGCGTGACAGTATGCTATAGGGCTGCCCTAGATGATTCAGGGAATCCAGTTACTTAAAAAGGATTAAGGTACAAAACGTTATCCCATACCCTGTTCTGCCATCTATACCCTGACTGTTTTAATTCTTATATATTAAAATAATGGCAGAAGAACTGAATTTTAACCGTAATGGCTATTGTCTGAACTCAGTGCAATTATGCATGACGTTTGTATCTTATTGTATTTTGATATACCCATTTTATGTTTTATTTTAACTGTTTTGGCACTGTGTGAATTCCGGTTTTAGGAGATGCATGTTTTTAATACATTGTGTACAATGTATTGTTTTAACTTGCTGCTTTTTTTGTTCACATATTTTGTGCCGAATAAGGCTCTTCTGCCTGCCTGCATATAATGATTCTAATCACACTGGAATGTATTGCAAATGTTTTCTGGGTGAGAATCTAGCTTTCATTTACTAATTGTTACATGACTTTGTGCATAATATATGTACAGGCAAGATGTCATCATGGGAAGATGTCCATGTTAGATTAAAATTAATGAGAAAATTGTGCAAATATATAAATACATGTTAAATTTCCTATAGGGATTTTTTTGGAAGCATACACCAATCATTCAAAACAAATTGCTCTGTCATTTTCTCTCTCTACTTAACGATTAACACAATCTAAAGAAAGGGATCCGGCCATTAAGGTGTCCATTCTTCTCATAGCGCCTTCTCTTGGAAATAGACGAGCAGCTAGCCGCGTTAGCCTATCCGCAAGGACAATTACAGAGGTGAATAGTTCCTACAATTTATGATTTGCAATTGCATGTTTTTTAAACGTATTGCAAAGCAGCCCATCAGTGGCGGAAGGCGGGCCAATTCTGAGTCGGCGATTTCTAATCTTACAAGTGTGGCTTTTTATCAAAATAGGATCTCTCCGATTTGCACAGTGCAGTATATTGAAGGAAATGAAACACATATGAGACTGCGCTGTTTCACATATGTGGCCTCTGGTTCAGGGCGCTCATTAGGTAAGAAAGAAAGGGGACTATAATGGGAAGGGACATGAGTTCAGGAAAGACCTTCAAATGCTGCGTAAATTTGGAAGCCTTATGAGAGGCAAACAGAGGAGTGTATGTTTGTTCAAAAACTTTCTTTGTGTAAATAACCTTGTATAGACGAAAATATGACTAAGGCCCCAATCACAATGTTAGACACACATTGTGCATGTGCTAGATTGTGAGACTATAGGGCGTTTGTGCATGTGATAACCCGGCGTGTCATGTGAAAATAGCGCATGCACACTTTGCACATGCAATAAATGAACATCTGCAAAGATCTAATAAGTAGTGAGAACGACCACTTTAATGGCAGATTTGATCAAACACTCTGTGGACATTGCTTTGCAGATTCCTGGAAAAAAGGTCCATCCATTCGACACATTTAGACCCTAGCCTCTGTAAGGCCCCACAAGCAACCAGATGACATTCAGGTACATCATTAAATCCACTGCCGTCCTTCTTTTCTGTGAAGCATCCATGGCCAATAGCAGTTTGTTCAACACGCTACAGCAGACAATTGTTTGAAAAAGCAAACATTGTGGACCAGGGGCTGGAGGCCGTTTGTTACCCATTAAATTGTCACAGCAAATTCCTTCTTGTCACACAATATGTGCCTGACACAGGTGTTTGCTCCACCAATTTGTAGCAGGTAAAATCTGCCACAAAAGGGTGGTGTAAACAGTGCAAAAATTCTGATTTGTGCACCCAGGAATTGGTTAATTGCTGCAAAATTGGGTGTTATTCGTAATTCCTGGGAGGTGAACATGCGAATGGTTACTTAGCACACAAAGCATCAAGACTATTTACTGGGTGCACAATGGGGGACACTGACAGGAACTTACATAGCATACCCACTCGTGAGAGACAGGTTCCATTCTGAACTAAGCATGATATCCGACTGTGAGGAAATGCCCCTTATTTGCCTTATAGCCCTGATTTTTTTCTGATCCAGTCCTCAGTGTATGTACTCTGACCCCTAAAGCATGTAGAAATTGACAAATCCCTGATGGGTGCATTTAACTCTCCTATACGTCCATAGTATAAAGTGTAGAAATTGCACCATGGTATGGAAAGTAAAATATGACCGGCACCACAAATTGGTCCATACACTGGTGTGACAAGGAAAACGTGGCTTCAGGCCTACCATTGTTCTTTAACTGCTGCAGTTTAAAGCTGCAATTTGACCTGTTAAAATAACCATTTTTAACAGGTAAAAAATTCCCTAATAAATTTTACAAAGCCACACCTATGTAGACCTCATAGCTCACATGGTAGGATGCATTGTATTTAACAGTGGAACAGAAAACTAATGGTAACATGTCCCTACAGTTACAAGACCGTAAAAACTATTTTTCCTATGGCAGGCGTAGGTGTCCTACATAGAAAATCAAAGGGCAGATTAAAATTCGAATACTCTATATCAGGAATGAGACCAGCTGCTAAATTCATAAACCAGTTTTAATGGTTATTAAAAATACAGTTCAATTGTGAAGTTGGATGTTTGATCAATATTAAGGAAAAGGTACCTCTCCTGCCTGAAGTTCCTGGAGTCCAATTTGCATTTACTCTCCAGCTTGTGTGATAGAGATGTGAAATTCCTCTCAGGAACAAACAGTCTGACCTGAATGAGCAGAGATTACTCCTCTAAGCTCAATACAATATTCAGGCGTTGACACCCCTAGTGTAAATTCCTGGCTAACTGGTCTGTCTGAAGCACATGTAAAAGTGTTGCACCCTTCAAATGGAGCACACAGGAATGCAGGACAAATCTTGTGTATCACCTTTCTGGTTAATGAAGGACGTCTGTCTCTGGGTTAGCTGTGGGTAGAGTGCCTGCTTCAAACTGGATTTTAGTCTTAGATGTGGGAAGACACCAGGATTATCATAACACAGTCCCCACTCACACCCCCAGACTCAGAGTCCAAGTTTAGTTTGGCAGAAGACCTTCGCCTTCTTTAATGTGCCCTGACCCATTGCATTTAGGGCCTGTTTGCAGTACAGCAAGCAGAAACTACTGCGAATGTAGGTAGGTTGATAGACCGGTCAGCCCTAGGGTGGTCTTCCCCAAACATTTTGCCTTACTCATTCATATTTTTCTGATCTTGTTTTTGTTGGCCATAGGACTCTGTACACTTTACCTCTGCTAACAAGTGCTAAAGTGTTTGTGCTCAATCCTTAAAATATGGTAACCTTGGCTCATCCCCAATTGGCACATTTCATTTACTTCTAAGCCCCTAATAATGTGATACTACACGTACCCAGGGTTAATTAAATGCTAGTAGTGTGCCTGCAGCACTGATTTTACCACCCTCCTAAGTAGCTCTTGAAACATTTCTCAGGTTTGCCATTGCAGCCTGTGTGTGCACTTTTAAACTGCCATTTCGACCAGGCAAAATAAACCTTTTGCCAGGTCTTAGCCTTCCTTTTAGTACTTATAAGTCACCCCTAGGATGGGCCGTAAACAGCACACATGGCAGTTGCTGATAGCAAGGCCTGCCTAAATTTATTGTCCACTATTGCAAGGCCTGCCTCTCACATAGGATAACATTGAAGTTACCTTATTATATTTAACAAGGATATCTTCCAAATGGGAACAGGTAAACTGTTCATGTTTGGTGTCTTTGGAATTGGAATGAAAACTCCTCTTTTATGTTAAAGTCAAATTTTGAATCACAATTTTGAAAATGCAACTTTTACAAAGTTAGCATTTTCCTGTATTAGCCATCTAGTGCCTGTAGCATGTCTCTGGGTCACATGACTGGATGTAGTTGGCAGTTGGTTATTGTGTATTTCTCCTAAAGAGCCACAAACAATAGAGAGCTTAGGTGAGCCTGGATGAGCCATCACTGGCAGGATGGGAGTGCTGAACTGGGAACAGCCCTTCTTACACCTGAATTGGCTGTATCCTGCCTTCACACAAATGATTGCATACCCTCTGTAGTTTCTCTGGACCCAGGGTAAGGGAGGCATGAAACCTGTGCACTTCAAAGGGAAACCGCTAGAAGCCTCTCCCTCTTCAAAGCAGGCATCAGGTATTAGTATTGGACCTGAGACACCAACTCTTCAGAACGCTCCTGGACCTGTGGATACTACAGAAGGACTGCTGTGCTGCTTCGCTGCCAGAAGGACTGTCACTCTGCTGCCCTGCTGCCCTGCTTGTTGAGGAGGAAGATTGGACCTACACCCTTCTTCGCAGGCTGAAGTGACTCCAAGGGTCAGCCAACTGACCTTCTGTTCTGAGCTACAGGGACATAACAAGTTCCAGAGGATCCCTGCAACTGTTCAGCTGACCTACTACCTGGACGTGCAACTCAAGCGACCTGTACCCTGTCTTCTGCTGTAGTGAGTTCCTTATCCCCAAGTGGTGCTTCCCAGGTCCTGGAGCCTTGGTATGGCCTCAGTTGGGCTCTTCGTGAATGTAAAACGGTCCCATCCGTGCCAAGACCTTGCCGCCCACACCAGTCGCTAATGCGACATTTCGGCGAACCATCTCTTCATGCTACAGCTTCAACCTCAGCAGTGACCGTCACCGTGAAGCTCCAGCCTCGCCTGTCCACAATGCAGGCATGCTCTTAGCTCTACAGCAACGACCATCCGTAATGCCCGAATGGCTCTTCACACTACTTCGACAGACACCCGTGATGCTCTCCCTGCTCCTCGTGGAGCTCATGCAGTTGAACTGAGAAGGTTACTCTTTTGGTTGGACTAATCTGGTCCCTGTATCTGACCCGTGCTCCTTCGCAGTCGGCCTGAACTAGTGACTTTCTCCTTGGCTGGCACAAACAACCAGATAGCTGCGAGTGGTGCTGTGAGTGTTTTGGCGCGATTTCCAACTAAACCTTTCAAAGTTCATACCTCCGGTCCTACTCATTCTATTCTATTTCTATTTATTGGATTTTTAGAGCGCATGGCTGCCCAAGGGCTTCCCAGCGCTAAAAAGAGCTCTGACAGTGAACAAGCTGAGCCAATGCCTAATTATTGTGGGAAAAGCCAGGTTTTCAAATTCTTCCTTAAAGTTTGTTCATTTGGGGCAGCACGAATTTCCAGTGGGAGGGCATTCTACAACTTAGGTACCAGATGGGTGAAAGATCTACCTCCCCATCTGGCTCTTTTAACTCTGGTAGTTTTGAGGAGCTGTTGCTGGCCGGATCTGAGCTGTCTAGAAGGAATGTACCTGGATATCAGGTTCCTCAGTTTTTCTGGCCAAGAATTGTTAATAGCTTTACGAGCGATGCAAAGAGCTTTAAACTTAACTCTAGCCTCAATGGGTAGCCAGTGGAGCTGTTTAAGTGCTTCCCTAGCAGAGATGCGGTTGGGGATCTTTAACAAGAGTCTAGCGGCTGCATTATGTACCACTTGCAGCCTCCTAATGACATATTTAGGTGAACCCAGATAGAGGGAGTTTCATAGTCCAAATGTGAGATGAGGAGGGATTGTTTCACCAATTTCCTCAGCTGCTCAGGGATTACAATAATGATTTTCCTTACCATTTTGAGCAGGGAAAAACATATCCCTGAAAGTTTCCTGGATTGACAGTGCAGTGTTAGGGAGTCCTCCAGCCAAATACCAAAGTTTTTTATTGCGGATTTGGCGACAGGAGAATCTCCCATACATTTGGGCCAATGTATCAGAGGTGAGTGGATACCTGGATCTCCGAGCAACATGAGCTCCGTTTTCCCCCCCAATCAGCTTGAGACAGCTGTTGGACATCCAACTCACCACTCTCTCCAGACAGATGGGTAGTTGATTACTAGATTCAGAGCCATTAGAAAAGGACACCAGTAATTGGGTGTCATCAGAGTATGACACCACCGATATTCCAAATTCCTGTACCAGCTCAGACAACTGACGGACGTAAACATTGAACAAAGCCGTACTGAGGGACGAACCCTGCTGGACGCCACATGTGGTAGGGAGGTTCTCTGAAGCGCAGTCCCCTTCCATCACCTGGAAAGATCGATTATCCAGGAAGGAGGCAAGCCACTCCACGGCTTTTCCCTGAATTCTCACTTCCCCAATCTCAATTTTAAAATAGCATGATCCACGGTGTCAAAAGCGGTACTGAGATCTAGCAAGAGGATGGCGGCAGACTGACCCTCATCAAGTGTGGATTTTAGCTCATCAGTACAGCTGACTCAGTACTGTATATGGCTCGGAAGCCCATCTGGGTAGGATGGAAGATATTATTGGACTCCAACAAGTTAGACAAAGAATGGTTAATATGCTTCTCCAGGAGTTTACCCAGGTATGGTAAGAGGGAGACTGGACGGAGATTATTCAAAATTGTTGGATCGAAATTGGTTTTCTTTTGGAGTGGCTTGGTGATAGCATGTTTCCAGGCTTTTGGAACTAACGATTGGATTTTTGTAGTTTTGAAGTCAAATTATTTATTACATTTTACTCTATTTTGTCTTGTGTTGTGTTTTTTTTTTTCTCACAACAACTTTTATTTGGTTTTTCGTTAGATATACGGGCAAAAGCCCTACAATGACCTGTAGGGGAAAATGACATAAGATAACAGTGGGTCCAACATAATGACCAGAATCTAACACCTGCCCAACATGCAGGGGATAAAACACAAACAAGATGCAGACATTACTAGATCTCAGAACATGTGTAATAATTAAGAGGTTGTAAAACTTCATTGCCATCTTATACGGAATTTTCAAAACAATATACATTAGAAAACAAGGCTCCGTTCAGGGATCGCTGGTCTTGTGTTGTGTTTTAACTTTATTACTGTTTGAAGTGCTGCATAAACACTAAACACATTGTCTCTAAGTTAAGCATGACTGCTCTGTGCCAAGCTACCAGAGGGTTGAGCACAGGTTAATTTAGAGTCTTCTTGGATCATATGGCTAATCCACTGGGTGGCTCTAATAGCATAAAAAAGCTAAGGTGGATGTTCCTGTGAAGAATCCCAAGGTGCCCAGTGATAACTTGACTGGACTTTGCTGTTGACCTTTGGCTAGCAACCTAAGAGTCTCTATGTGCTCCCACTGCAGTCAGTTCTAAGGGCCTTGAAAATCTACTCCTGTGGTTGGTTGGGCACAAAATGAAGTTTGGGAACTTTTTCAAAACGTTTTGCTCCAGAGTTCCGAAACTTTAATGGGACCGACTGCGGGAGGTGTATGACCGGCAGTTCCAGTGCATTGGAATGAATTTTAGGATTGTCCCTCATGGTCTTTCCTCAAACAGTGAAAAAAGTCCCTTTTCAGTTTGGTACATAGAAACATTTTTGAACTTCCCTCTTCCAGGCTCTAAAGTAGCCAATCTACTGCACGTGACCGCGCTGCACCGCAGTCAGCCTCAAATCGTACCTACATCCAGGTCTACAATTGGTGCTTTGTATTTTTTTAATGCTATTTTAACTTAAATACTTAAAAACTTCATATCTCTTATTCCCCTTATTGGAATTTTGTTGTTTTGGTTCCGTTTGTTTATTCATTTTTTACTCTATTTTTATTCAATGTAATGGGATTTATAGTGTGTTGTGTTTTCGACTTTTAAACTGTGTTACTCCAAAATGCTTTACTCATTTTCATTAAGTTAAGCCAGCCTGCTCTCTATCATAGCTCCAAGGGGTTGAGCTCAGATTTTAATTACCAAAACCTTTCACCTAGACCTAACAAGACAGTAACTTTAATACTCATGGACTTCAACTTACACCAACTAATAAACCACTTTCCCACAGTGACCACTACCTCCATTAGCAGTACTCACACATATATATTTTGTGTCTGCGCATGTCGGTGAAGGTTTGGATGCTTGAAACACTGTGTGAGAGGAATGCATTTGTAGTGCCAGGAAAACAACAAGGGTGGAACCTTGCTGTGATTGTAATTCTAAGCAACATAAAGATGTTATATCATACCTACTGTCCTTCTATGAATTCTATTTTCTCCACCAGCCCCTAAAACCTCCTCCCATCTTGGTACCCTAAAGGGAATTCCAGAAAACATGTGGTACTTAAAATTAATACATATGAAATGACCAGGTAAGCAACACTGACAAATGAGTTTTCAAAATACCTGCTCTGGAAAGAGACAATGTCAAAGAAAACTTGGAATATATTTGAGCAAATACTAATACTAAGAATATATTTATGAAAGTAAGCAGAGAGTATACTTTTAGGGCACAGGATATGCAATTGGCCTGTGCATAAAAAGATCTAAAAATTAGTTGCGCATGTTCTAGGATCACAGATTTTGAGAATGTTGGGAGATTGATGATTCGTTATTTGGCGATGTTTATAGACTGTCTAATAAGAAGCCCTAATCAATAATATGATTTGTACGTTTTCCATACTAAGAAAAACTTCTAATGAGACCCTGGTGGTCTCTATTTACTACCCACATGTGATGTCTTTCCCGGCAACTGAAAAACGCCGTAACATGGCGCTGGTGCACACAAAATGTTTTCAGTAAGTGAAAAACCACAAAATCTGCCTTCTGCTGGGAAAGTGAAACACAGCACGTTTGTAGTACAGACACTCCCGGTCATCTTTGACAAATTTATTTGTATTAAAGTATTATGATATATGCTCACTCTGCTCGAAGTCTTAACTACTGGGCCATTGTTTACCCGGTTATTAAATTTAAAAAAATGATATTGTCATAAGAGCCCTTTTAAAGCTGTAGGTGGTTCATTATTAGAGTGGTCAAGAGACGAGATTTACCAAGATGCGGTGTGAGGAAATATGCAGGGTTGCCTCATGTATTGGTGTTGTCATCATGAAGGGGCGGGGCCACACCACCAAGCTCTGAATAGGAAGAGGTAGCGAGAAGCAAGGGATGTCATGGATTGGCTGTTTTTGTAACCAGCCAGTGACATTTAATGTTTTTCCATTTTCAGTCAGACCTCAGCGAGACATTAACACAAGACCATACGTCTCTGAAGGCATGGGAGGAGTAATGATCAGAGGTTCCGTAGAGGTGAAATATGACGTATGCATCTCTCCATCTCTACACACAGATGACCCCGCACCCACACATACATAGTGCCTGTGGCTGACAAGAGAGACTTCTAGAATGTTTCTACATCATAACGGTTATCTCCATCTACAATGTCGTTCCCATTTACCATTCTTGAGTGGGTTGAATAATGAATCAAGTTCCCGAACCTCAGTCACTTTTCATATTTTGTAATCTGGATCACAACACATTTTAATTTTGTTTGTTTTGTGTGTTGTGCACATATACAGCTCTTTACTTCAGTTGGGGACTGATGACAGTTGAGCGGAGTTTTCACTCACACTCATGGTAAGGATTTACCTACACTCACTCGTATCATATGGTTCTCTGACGCGAGTGCTGGATTGTTGGTCATGGGTGATGCTAGAGTTTAAGTTATCGCCTGAGTAACTACTATCTGTTTTTCATTGTTTCAAATTGGCCCCTATTGCTGTGATGGGGCCATAAGAATAGCCACTAAGCTGATTATATGGCAAGTAGTTATATATATTTTTTTTAACTCAATAGCAGAGTGACATATACACTTTAGTCCTGACAAATGCCTTTTAAGTTTTCCCAGTCTGCTTTGGCAGAAACATGTTGACCACATGAGATAGAGCAATTATAGAAATCCCTATCCATTTTTTTTTTAACTCTATCCAAAGGGGGTATTAGAATAAAGGACAATTTCCCCCACCATGATATAGTTTTAGATCACACTTTTTTCATTAGTCTCTCACTAGTCTTGCACTCTGCCGCTCACTCCTATGCATTGCTCATCTTTATAACAAAACAACTCCGCTCCTCCCCTAAGGGAGTTGTCGCCCACACTGGGTTCCTTGTGTCCCAGTGTGAGGCGGGAACCCAATGATGAAGCATGTCACCTTCAGGTAAGCGAGGGTTCTCGTCTTAACAGCACAGTGCTCCATCTTTGCTTTAGCCGTTCCTTCATCTCACTCGCCCACCTACATAGTGTGTGTCATAATTGATGATGTCATCGGCCATGGTCGCTCTAAAATTGTTTTGTGTGCGTAGTACTAAATGATCATTGCGCGATGGCGCAAATCCGAACAAGGAGAATCTTGACTTTGATTTATACTCAAGGTATCCTCCAGAACAAATTTCTACAGGCAAGCAATTGCCCAAGTGTTAACTTCTTCATTGTTCTTTTGTCCATTGTTAGCAACTCTTTTCCTTTGGCGCTGGTATTACACTCAAAGCTAATCCATGGTTTGGGCGCTCAGTGATGGCAAGAGGTCACATTTTGCGGGATACACAAGATGGTCTCCAGAAATGCCAAGTTTCAACTTATCCAGTACAATATATCATATAGGTCCTGTTTAACACCCTGCGGACTCCACAAAATGTTTACAAATGTACCAGACAGAAGTCCAAAATATCTTCTGCAAAGAGCAAACTTCATGCACATGTTTTAGACCTACCACTCATTAGAGTTATACTGGAATCATGTATTTTTCTTCACCAAGACGTTAACCGAGATACCGATTGCTCGTGACCCCAAATCATGTTTTCTGGGATTAATGGGCAGATCACAGAAAAACAGATGGTTGTTTAGATTCGTAGGTCTTGCCATGCTGCTCGCCAGTGGATTGCAAGATGGATGGTTCCCCACATCTTGCAAAGTGGGAGAAGGAACTCACTAAGTGGCCTGAAGTAGAAGGTGCTTTCCTCACCTACTTAGAGAAAAATGAGGGTGGCAAATAATGTCAAGGGAGTGGGACCTAATATTGTTTACACTAGCGAGGAAAAATGACAAGAGATACCCCCTCCCCTGAATGTAGTGCTCTGTCATATGCACCAAGAGAATTGTAGACCGGACAAGTCCTGCACGGGACACACTTACGGGTGGATAACTTAGGGGGAGTACTGCTCTGTCTGTTCCACTGTCTGTGTAAATTAAACAGGTGAAAGATACATATAGAAAGATTTGTCACAGCAACAAAGATCATTTTGATCACAGGCCCTGCCTCTAGTCAAAAGCGCAAGATGAAAACAGTTAGATTCTTCTGTCCACTCACAAAATTGCACAAAATATACATTAGTATCCTCACTTTCACAAATGTAAAACTTCTGAAATAAGCCACCTTAGGCCAGAAGAATTTTACTATCAAGAAGCATAACTGCAAGTCTTATGCTTTAGTTTGTGATCAACAACTTGCTGTGGTGTTTTCTCCTTTATAAATGTAGGCCATTGCATTGACTGGCCTTGAGAACAGTGACATAGCAAGACGGCCCAAGGACCTAATTCAAACACAGAAAAAGCCCCCGCTAACTGAATGTAGGGAGTACAATGTTTGCAAGCACAACTATTAATTAAAATGATTTCTTAAAACTGAGCATGGTGCATTTCCAAGGACAATTTTCCAGTGAAATAAGTCACAGGTTTTAGAAAAGGCCTTGAAAGAGTCACCAAGTGATACTCCATTCTATTCTGTTCATTCATTTGGGGTGAGAGGGTCCAGTAGTGAGGAAAGATTTTTCCTCATTAATACAAAACATTATTTCAGCAGATATAGTCTCATTTGTAATTCTCAAATGTGTATAGTACAACAGGTATAGAACAGCCATTCTTCCCTCACTCTAAGCAGGCCCAGCACAAGCAGTATAAATGCAATCATAGGCAGAAACATATCTGGTGCATAAACTTTGTATCGAACACCAATCTGATAGACCTGTCAGTCTTAGGGTGGCCTTCCTACAAATGTTTTGCCTTCACCTCTCCTATTATTCTGACTTTTTTTTATTGTCGACCTTAGCACTCTGTGCATTTCACCATTGCTAACCAGTGCTAAAGTGCTCACTCCCTAATGCATAGTAGAACTATATTACACTTGATTGGCATAATTAATTTACTTGTAAGTCCCTAGTAAGGTGGTATACCATATGCCCAGGCCTGTAAATTAAATGCTACTAGAGGGCATGCAACACGTATTGTGTTACCCTCTTAAGCAGCCCTTAATGTGCCACTGCAGCCTGTTAGCAGTTTTAAACTTCTAATTCGACTTGGCAAAATAACACTGTTGCCAAGTCTTAAACTCCCTTTTTATTATTTAATGTTACCCCTAAAGAAGGCCGTAGACAAGCCATAGAGCAGGGTGCATTGTAATTAAAAATTTTGACATGTACTTTTACGATTTACTTGTACTGATAATGAAAAACTCACAACTTCACTTTTCACTATTGTGAGGCCAACCTCTCCCATAGGATAACATTGGGTTCCCCGATTACATTTAATAGGTGGTAACTTTTGAAAGGGAGCAGATTGGAAAGTCATGTTTGATGTCTGAGGAACTGTCATTAAAAAAATTCTTTAATGGTAAAGTCGGATGATTTTAAGTTACAATTCAGAAAATGCTTCTTTTAGAAAGTTGGCATTTTCTTGTCCTAACCATTTGGTGCCTGCAGCCTGTTCTTGGGCCACATGACTAGGTGTAGTAGGCAGTTGTCCTTTGTTTAATCGCACCAAATAGCCACACATTAGAGGGACTAGGTGTGCCTGGATGGGCCGCCCCAGGCACACCTAGTCCCTAGTCAGGCAGGATGAGGGGATGGAGCTGTGCACAACCCCACTTGCACTTCAAAAGTCTATGCTTCTTCTCTCACACAAAGAACTTCACACTAGCCTATTGTGCGTGGAGACAGTCTGGGACCAGGGCAGGGAGGCAGGAAATTCCAGACACTTTTGTGGGAGAAGCCTCCACTTCAAAGGGGAACCTAAGACCCACTCTTCAATTTGTTTGTTGGACCTGTGGAAGGACTCTGAGGACTGCCTTTGGCCTGCAGTGTACTTTAGAGGACTTACTTGCTGCACCTAGAAGGACCGCTCTATTTTCCTGAAGCCTGCTCTGTGCCCTAGTCTATCCTGCTGCTTGAGACCTGCCCTTCTACTTGAAAGCAGGACTTCCAGAGTGATTCCAAGGGCTAGTTGGCTGGCCTCCCGATCTTAGCCTCAGGGCCAGAAAAGGCTCCAACCAACTTGAACCCGCACCTGGACCCAGCCTGAGTGAGTACTGATCCTCCAAGTGGTGCCCACCCAGACCTGGCCCCTGGGACATGGTGCTAAAGGTGCCCATATAGCTCAAATCCATAACTTGGGTCTTAGAAAACTCTTGACCAAAAAGTGCTCTGAGAACTGAGAGGAGTCCAGGAACTACCTACTTGCTGATCCGCCAAAGGTGCATTGCCGGTCAGCCTGATTTCGCTGTAGCTCCCACTGTGTTCTTCTCTACAGCAGAAAATCCTGTTCAACTGCTGCTTGCCGAAGGGGTATCTGTGCTCGTGGAGCCCTCGTCTGCTAAAGCCTTCAGGTTCTTCCCACTTGAGATGTTAGAATTCCAAAAAAGAGACTAAGTCAAATGTTGGCATCTTCACCGTGATCTCATCCAGTGGCACTCCGAGAATGACGCCTTCTCCTCGGACACCACCAGCTGCCGCGTAACTCTTTCCTTCTCAACAATTTTTCTCCAAAATTTCTTCTAAGTCCGAAGGTAAGCAGAGACCGGACCCAATCCACTTTGTATATGTGACTGGCACTCCATCGTGGTAGGCAACAACTTTCAACTTTGCCCCGGTCACACACAACTAGATATTTGCAGTTGTCGCTTTGATCTTTTAGGCACTATTTTACACTAAAAGAATATAAAGTTCATAACTCCGGTTCTACTGGTTTGACGTTTGGTATCACATAATGTATCAAAACGAACTCTATTTTTCTAAATTGGTGTGTGATTTTTCTTTTGCTGTGTTTTCACTTTATTACTGTATGTGTGCTGCATAAGTACTTTACACATTGCATGTAAGATAAACCTGACTGTTTTTGTGCCAAGGCTAAGAGGGTTAAATACAGGTTCATTTTGTGACTTTTTCTGGTTTACAAGGATTGTGGCTGTTGCTTGAGTAGGGTTTCCTCCCCCAAAACCAAAAATCCAATTTCACACTATCCAACAAAACTTGCTAATTGACCTCATAACACTTATCCTGAGCACATTGAGTTTAAATGGCATGGAGATAAGACTCCATTCAAGTATGCAAATCCAGTGAGGCTGTGCTCTGAGAAGTTTCATTTATATAGGAACAGCATTTGCTCACTTTACATCTGTAGCAGTGTGGGGCATGGAACTGCTTTTGTGTAAACCAGAGCAAGAGATGGCAATTTGAACAGGAGGATGTGTGAGTTATTTTGCAACATGAGGGGAGGGGGGTATTCACAAAGGTTATTTTACATGCAAGTAAATATACATTTATTAATTTGCTCTTACACTTTGTAATTAATGTTTTACATTGACTATTCACCATTTACAAGTGTATATTTAATACAAAGTGTAGACTTACATTTCCCAAAGGTACAAGTGTAAAGTTACTAATAGTAATTTTTTCACATGTAGGCAGAGATCACCACCACCTTTGTGGATCTCCCCCATAGTAATGTATAGGGAAAAGTAAAAAAAAAGTTTGTTTTGTTAAACCTTAAAACAAATTAGTTAAACCATTAACTTAAAATAATTTTCCATATTTATTCAAATTGAAAACAACCTTTGAAAATGCTGCAGAATTAATTGGTGCAGAAATGTGAGTATTAGTGACCGCCTCCTATCATTTCATGTGATTGACAAAGCCACCAAGGAACACAGGCCACAGCTAGCTTCAAAAGAGTAATGACACAGCTGCATACTGTTGCATTTCAGAGTGCTTCCGAATTCAAAGTAGGGAGATCTGCACCTCAGAGGGCAAACTCTAAGCCTAAAATAATCTGACTGTCTCTGGAGCTCTGCTTTATAACATTCCATCAGCATTTTAGAAATAGTTCATTGACACTGAAGGGCTGAAGAAATTAGTTAAAAACTACAAACACCAAAATAGCTCGAAGTCGGGTAAATAGGATACAAGTCTGAAATTGCTGCAAAATAATTTTGAGCTGCAGTTAGTAGAGTTCATACATCATTTGCCCAGTGACCACTTCCGCTGTGCCCCCACCCCGCACCCTTCATGTGCTGTTTTGCTCTCTTCGGGTTCAGGGACTGGAATACCACTCCTGCTCGTTGAACCAACATGCAGGGGCTTCGCTGCAGGGAGGCAGATATGCCATGAGGCCACACAGAATAGGACACTGCACCTGGGCACGTACATTTATCTCTCCATCTTCCTATTACTGCAAAGGAGCATTTGCTTGAGGCAATACACTATAACATGTTTATTTCAAATTTCTATATCTGACTTTCTAGGTATGTGTTTATATATCTATATGTATCTATCTATAGATAGATAGATACAAACAAAGTCGGATTTCAACATTTTAAGAGAAACGTGCTGGTGGACCAACCAGTTTTATTTGTGGCCAAGTGTTTGACCTCACCTTAAACAAGCATTTGCAATGCAATCGGTCTCGCCTTTGGGACCTTATATATATTTAGCTGTGCAGCACATTAGCCTGGGTGCTGAAACATCTACTGTTCTTTAATATGGATGGAAAATAAGCAGCAAACTCCGTGACACGCCTGGTATGGAAACACATGGGAATAAATATTGCCTTTCAACGGGAAATTGTATAGTCCAAATCTCTGTTTTTAATATAAAATCAGGGCCTTCAGTGGTCATATTACTGAAACCACAAGATTTGAAAAAAATATTGCCTACAGGTGCTCATGGAAGACAATTTCTATGGATTGGAATCTAGAGAATGCTAAAGTGATTCTGGTATTTTACTGACCTCTGCTGGTCGTTTTTTATCAAGAAAGTTCAATAGAGGCAGTTGCCAGAAATATAAATAAAGGAACGCCCCTCAGCAGAAAGCAATTCTGGCATTTTACTGACCTCTGCTGGTAGTTTTTCATCAAGACAGTTAAATAGAGGCAGTTGAAGAGAAAAAAAAGTCCCTAAGTAGAAGCAGACAAGTCCTAGTGCTGATCTCCAGAGCCCACAAAGTTCATACACATATAAGTATATACTAAAGTATACAAGTATATATTAAAGTATATACAAGAGGTCTCGAATGCTAGACCTAAAAATCACATCTGGAGATGCTACTGCCACCATTGGGCCAAGCTAGCTACTGGTCCTACTTGTCTACCTATCTTTCACAAGAAAACAAAACAGTGGCAAGGCAAAACAGCACACACAGCTTCAGTGCAGCCCAAGTCCTACCCTCTCATCCCAGACTAGTTACAGCAGAACTAACATCTGCAGTGCTGAACCAACAGCCACCATAAATGTCCCCTACCTACAGGCCACAGTGCCAGTGCACTGCCTGTACCAATGCTATCTCAATGCCTCTGCATGGTCACCCATTGAACTCCTCCTTAGCAGTCCCTTGTTTACTCCTACTTTTTCACACTTATTCATAAGTTAAGTGTGCATACGTACGACATTATCTGCCTGTATCATGTGCTCGTGAACAAATCTGTCATGTTTTGGTCTACAATAAGTAGATGCTATCGGTTGTGTAGGTACTTCTCAGGTTGCCAACCTTGACTGCTTTTCCAAATGTCATCATGGTCATCTACCATGAATGCACACAAGTAGACAGCATCCCTGACTTTCAGGGATGCATATCACCTGCTCATAACACCAACTTTGATTGCTGCTCCGGCTGTTATTTTAGCTGCTTACCTTAATTTTAGTCATTTGGCAGCATCCATGCCTTTCGCATGTTACCATTAAATGCTGGGCCTTGTGAGATTTCATTCTTTTCTTGTAAGCACATACAACACTCACACGTAATCACTGCATTCTACCCTTTATTCATCCCCCGGTATTCATTCCCCCCTGACAGTCTCCGACTCCTCTCCCCTCACTCTCCCTCCTTGACTTTTTTTCTCCACTCTAATGCTACCATCCCTCCATTTAACACATACCTCTAGCTCCTTCTCAATTCTCCCCCAAACTCTTTGCTCCCTTCTCCTCTCTTTTGCTCCTTCCCACCCTATTTCACTTGATTCTTCTTCTCTTCCTCACTTAACAAACCCGATCTCTCCCTCTCCCCCTTTCCTAATTAGAGCGGTGCTGCATGTTTCGGTCAATGTACATCTGATCAGTCCTATCCCATTTAACTGTATAAACGAAAGTCTTGTCCTGGGTAAACTACCCTCCTTTAGCTCCCCTGCCTTTTTTATTGTTTCTGTGGTAATTGTCTGCAGTGACATTTTTGTTCTACTCATGGCCATATCTGTTAGTTTATTTTGCTTATTTAAGAAGTGTTTTTGTTAAATGTGCAATGTCTGTATACTTTCTTCGATCCCGCTGAATCTGCTGTACCAACTGGAATCTTAATGCTCATGTAAAGCGCTCTGCTACCCCCGGGTCTTGAAGCGCTATATAAAACTTTTCAAATAAATAAATGCCTCTGTGGCTGTGTTCACCCTATGTAGATACCTATCTGTTGTATCCTTCCTGCCCGACAGGACAATCCTTTATGGGGCAGACTTTGGGGGTAAGAACACCGCTCCCCTATCCAGCATAGTTCAGATACACCATACCGTTAGGTTTCACAGCACTCATTCAAATCATTCAGCATAGCATTTTAAAAACACTATATGCACAAATCAAATGTTTCCTTTCGTTGGGTATTAAAGAGCGCACAAAAGTGCTCACAATAACACACATGAGGGAACACTGCGCAGGGCTGCACACATGACTGCAGCACGAGGCAGATGCATCTGTTATTTGTAGGACAAAGCACAAATCCTTCCACTAGGAAACACCATGACACATGCAACAGAACACATTAGACAGAAAAGTGTGCATCCTACCAGTGCAGCTCAGAAGCATTGTGTAGTTGGACCTTCCTGAGCTCACAACAGCACCCCACTTTCAACAAATAATATATCACTTCACAGCGACACATAAACCACTAAAGCAATATCCCCACACTTAGTATAGCTAATCCTAAGTGGACCCCATTCTCTCAATGCTCTCAGAGACATACTACATACCAGAAGCCGGGCAATATACATACCAAATTTAGTAATCATCCAGCAATGCACAACAAACATTAAAAGCACTACAAAACATAACAAATATAACAAATATATTATACATGTTAAAAGCTGTGGTCATCAGTAGTATAGTCGATTTGATTTTAAAACGGGACATATGCAAAATAAATGAACGAAGTCCTGCTTTGTTGCACCACATAGGGTGCAAGAAGGTGGCCCATTGTATTTCCAGGCTGGTTGATTAGCATTAGTCGGTAGAGACCAAAGACGTATTGCTAGCAGCTTTCTTTTTAAATATATGGAGTATGTTATACTCAAGTATGCTGCGGGTTGTGAAATTGAATACGATTGCAGTACCATTCACGTGTGGGAGCGCTTGCTAACTATGATTTTATCTTCCATTAGCGAGTGCCTTTTTTCTACTTTACTCAGTGTTTGTCGAAATGTCGAGTACGGTAAGTTCTGTTGCCAAAGATCTGTCACATTCATTGACTTTATTGATAACCACAGGTACTAGTTGTAGGCTGAGCGAGGATCATCTTCCTGTGCCTTCATGTATTAAGATGTTTTATAGAGAACCAAACCGTTTGCTTGAGTTTGTCAAGCAACGAATACCAGGAAACGAGAGGGGGGGAGACACTGTGGGGAGGCAGTAAGATGGATCAAGGGGAGCTCAATGTTGATACGGGAAGTCCTGCTAGGAAGGCATTGACTATGTCAATTCTTTAAATGATTAAGGTATGGGCTGCTAATCTTAGCTGGTCCTAGGAGAGCAGATGTTTAATTTTATTAAGATAGTGGAGGTGCAAGTTGGCAGATTGTGCCATTTTGTTCACTTGTTCTGACAAAGACAATGTGGAGGCAAGCACGCATTAACCAGGAGATTTGACCATGCTCCTCTGAGCAGGTTTGAACCGCAATAAGGATATTTCAGCAAGTAGAGTAGGAATAATTTTGAGGGAATATTTGTGGGAGGTTATGAGCAATTATATTTTTGATGGGTTCAATTTCAGACGGCACAAGTCCATCCAACCCTGAATTATTTCCCTGCCTTTCAGTATGGTGGGTACGTTTTGTACCGATGATGTTTCAGATATAGCTGTGTCTCATCGGCATATATGTGAAGCTTTATGTTGGTGTTGTTTAGAAGCAGCTCGACTGATACCATATATAGATTGAATAGGATTGGAGAGAGTGGAGCCTTGAAGAACACTGCAGGTCATTCTTTCCATTACCAAGGTTTAATAACCCAACTTTATGAGCTGTGACCTACCCATCAGGAAGGAGCAGAACCAACTTAGTACTGTCCCTCTGAGACCCATTCTAAGTTTCCGGGCCTTGAGGAGGATATCGGTATCCTTCTTGTTGAAGGCAGCGGATAGATCTAAGAGGACCAGAAGTCGGACTTCCCCTATGTTGAAGATGCTATATAAGTCATATTGTATTTTCATGGTGTCCATTTTGGTGGTGGAGCCTTCCCTGCAGCTGGATTGGATGTTTAACTGTGTCATTGCTGCTTATGTGTTTGTTTATTTGGAGAGTGACACATTTTCAATGGTTTTGCCTAACCAGCGGAGGTTGCTGACAGATCTGAAACTTTTAAGGATTTTAGGGTAGGCATTTGGTTTGTTAAGCGTGGGTGATATCTGACCAGTTTTAGGTTGTTGCGAAACAGAACTTGGGATAGAGGTGTGTTAATTATTGTGAGCCAGGTAGGAGGGAGCATGCTGAAGTTCTGTTTGATTTTCTCGGCTGGTACCATGTCTCTAATGTATGGGTGGGTCAAATTTCTTCTATTCTTTTAGGGAAATCTTCAGTGTCTAGCTACTGGAATGATTCATATATGTTTGCTATTTTGGGGGTGGTGAAGAAGGTTCATTAGTGAGGTCTTCTTTCCAGAAAGTGGTTACATTTTTGGAGTGAGCTGGACTCTTGTGTTTCACGTTATTTCTGATTATATTGAACAAGACGTGTGAGGGATCGAAGATTAAGAGATCTGACTCTGGAGACTTTGATCTGTGTCATTTGCATTTTTATCTTATTCTCTTTTTCACTCATATGTAAGGCTTCAATGAACTGTAGTTTGCTGGAAGTGTGTTTCTCAGGTTTTAATTTGGATGGGGCCCAATAGTTTGCAAATTCACCAATAGTTTTTGTGCATTGGGGGCTCATGGTATCTATGTGGTAACCCATATCAGTGTTGATAAGCAGAGTTAGTAGATGTTCTTTAAGGGACTCAGTGGTGATTAATTTACAGTCGCTGGCCCATGTTTTGATTTTTGGGACGTTTCTTATATATAAGATTTTTTACTGGGAAGTTGAACTCGGCAGAGAAAAGCAATGTACCACCTTTGAAGGGTGTGAAGGAGAGGTGTAGCATTTTTTCTAGGGGTGGGCGGGGTTGCACTACAACAAATTCCATGGAGTTGCATAAAAACTCAGTGGAATTCCACAGAGTTCCACACCCCCCTATCATCAGAAGTCCAGAGCACTGCTTAGACTACAAGTCCCAGAGTGCACAGTGATGCACAAGGAGTCCAGGACTTTACCCTATTGTTTCTCACCGCCGTACCCCCACATCCTCCACAGCCTTGGATACTCACAGAGCCCTAGGGCTCCTTCCACAGGTCACCACCTATGCCACCCTCACCTTCACCCTGAAGCACAGCAGGGCCAGCCTCAGGCAGTGCTGCAGGCAGCCTGGGGACAGGAACCAGGCCCAGTACAGAGGTGTGCCCTTGTGTCCATGTGGCCCATGGTGGGATGGGCAGTATGGTGCGCCGCCTGGGCCCGGGGGGGCCACTCAGGCAAGAGACATTTTCCCAGGGCACCGGCAGGGCCAGGGCCAGCTCCACCCCAGCAGCGCCTGCCAGCACCCACAGGTAGCCCAGCATGCTACCCCACTGGCCCCCACACACCCAGTCACCTCAAACTGAGCATGTGTAAGAGGTGCAGAGTATGCTGTTGTGGCAGCCATGTTAGTCACCTCCAGTGTTGATTTGTGCAGGAGAATGGACAAAGGCTGCATCTCCAGTTACATGGTGCATTAAATTTGATGATCTTCACATGGCAGCTGTGCCTAGACAATGAACAATGAAACGCCCACCAGCGCAATCATGGGTTTCCGGTACGGGGAGGGGTAGGGCAGCCAGTGAGCACCTGCAGGTGATGTGTAACTGGATTAACGGATGTTTTTTAATATTTCAAGGTGAGCTTGAACAAAATGTGCATGAATTGCGGTTGGATATAATGAGCATAAATTATTCTTTTTTTTTATCAAAATTCACCAGATAAAAAAAGTAATCATTACAACGCAATTCCAATTCTCCCCAGAGCAGTCAAGTTATTAGAATCGTTCTTGTCGGTTTTGAGACGGACCCTCCATTGTTTTGAGTTAAATGCCTGGAAGTCATTATCCGCTCATGGTGCATGAGTTCTAGGAGTGGGCGGTGGGGGCAAACACACGGCGGAATCGGATTTTTTTTGCTGGGCAAACTCCGCTGGCGGAGCGGAGTTTATCGCCCACCATTTTTTCTCAGTTGTGAGTTGGTATTGTGGATCTCTGAATGAAGTGGAATGTGCAGACTCATAATATTGTTTTATTGCCAGTAGAGGTGCTACTTTAGGTTTCCCTATCTATATTGAAATCTAGCATATTGTTATTTGGGCATAGCATCTGATTGAGGGTGACCTATTCGGAGAAGTGTTATGCAAGGTTATTGGAGGGTTTTGGTGATCTGTGGCTTCAGTGGAGGAAGCCTTTGCCAGCAGTGCCATTTTTATCCATATAGACTGATTTCATCAAACCCTCTGTGAAAGTTACAATTATTTTAGCATTTTTGTTTACCATTTTCAAGCTGATTGAGATATATAAAAACTGCAGAGCAGTGCTGTGCACTGCGAACTGCAATCTGTCCTCTTTTGACAGCGGTCCGTGGTGAGGCGGCGAACCTCTAAACACACCATAGCGCCTTCACCCCTCCTTTGCAGAGAAAGCAACCACGGACTCTTCGTTGCTTTCAAAACGATTTTTAATTAATTATAAGCAGACCAACTCAACGCATTTCAATCCCTTGTTCACGAGTACCGTGGTATGTGTTTCCGGATATTTAAATCATCATGTGATTACCAGATGTTACAGTTAGCGCTCTAGCTTTCCGCTAGAGCGCGAGGCACGATGCGTAATCTGCGCTCACGTCGGCAGACGTGAGCGCGCATGAATAAAAATAAAGGGGCGGGCGAACGAGGTTAGTTCGCGCACGACTGTGGCACCGCGTATGTGTGTTTATTGCGCGCCGCGCGCGCTGGGCCTCAATCCAAGGGTTTGCTGCTCCCCTGCTTATCACCGGTTGCCCAGCAACGATAAGCATTACAACACTGGTGACGAGGGTGGGATCCTGCAACAACTCCAGAGATACTAGCAGCTACTTGGGCTCATCCACCAGCTGAGGAGTAAAGGAGGAAACCTCGACCCTCCTAGCAACCACACGACCACGCCACCGGCCACAGAGCTGCAAGCACACCCCACAAGCTTAGAGGGGCATCCACTAGCATTGAGGCACGTCGAACCTGCCTGGCAGAGGACACCAAACGCAAGTGAGTCACAGGCCTTTGCAGTCGCAGCGAGCACGTGGCTTCCGCACCACGATGAGCGACACTGAACAGCCCGGCCCAGCAAGGGTGCTGCCCCATCACCCCCCGTCAGGGGTCTTACCCCCATTCAGCGAAGCCGCTGACCCCACAACAGCTGCCCCGAGATGGCAGACCTGGCTGGGCAGACTGGAGAACTATTTCATTGGTTCAAGGGAGACGGACGGGGCGGTAAAATGGTCCCTCCTCCTACATTACGGGGGGTAAGAGGTGTACCTCCGATTTAAACACCTGCCTAACACGGGGAACCCAGATGACTACACGGCAGCGGTGGCAGCTCTGAACGCACATTTCGACCCCCAGGTCAACCCAGACTATGAACACTTTAAGCTACGCCAAGCGAAACAGCGTGAAGGTGAATCTGTGGATGCCTTCCACACGAGACTGAGAGCCCTTGCTGACACGCACCTCGTAGGGGACAGGGCCAAAGGAGAAATCAGGGCGCAACTGATACTAGGGATCCGAAGTAAGACGCTTCGAGGGCTAATACTTCGCCAGCCCAACATCACGATGAACGACATCCTAGTCCTAGCCAGGACACACGATCTGTCAGCGGTGCGAGCAGAAGAGATGGACCAGGCCCTGGTGAAAGGAACAGACAAGGGGGTAGAAGTGAAAACCGAAAAGACGGATGCAGTGAGGGCGAAGGAAAGGCCACAGAGGCCCCGTGACCGCGACCCGCAGTTCAAGCCCGGCAGTGCGGATACTGCGGGTATGACGACCACCCGCTCAAAGCGTGCCCAGCGAGAGGGAAAACGTGCACTAACTGCGGCATCGACAACCACTTCGCGTCGGTCTGCCGGAGGAAGACGCAGAGAAGCGGGAACAAGCGGGACAGGCCACTGAGGAAGCTGGTGAGACAGCTATCGCACACGTCGCTGTCGTCACAGTCGAAGTCAAGGAATGAGAGGACCAGAGACCTCCAAGACTCAAGCACGGAATCCGAAGACGAAGAGGAAACATACCTCGTGTCGTTCACCAAGGCCCTAAAGAGTACCAGGCGACCGCAGCCGCGATGTGACATACTCATAGCCGGATCGAAAGTGAATGCTGTGATCGACACGGGCGCGTCCGTGACAGTGATGGGTGTACAGCAGTACCACCGCCTCAGACCAAGGCCTGAACTCCGACAATCCAAGGCCAAGCTATACGCCTACAGGAGTGATACGCCGTTACCACTAAAAGGCAAAATGACGGTAGCCATGCAGTCTGAGAAGTCAGAAATTGTCATTGACATTCACATAATTGACCAAGAAGTGGACACCTTACTCAGCGGACACGCCGCAGAAGATCTAGGACTGATCGCGTTCCTCCGGAAGGTCCAGGACAAGCAAGTCGAAGACCTCTTGGAAACATTCAAAAGCCTATTCGCAGGGTTGGGGAAGATAAAAAGACCACCGATAGGTCTCCACATCGACCCCGCGGTACAACCGACAGCCCTCAGACACAGGCGAATACCATTCCACCTACGCCCGTTAGTAGAGGAGGCACTCCAGAGGCTGGAAGAACAAGGAGTAATCGAGAAAGTCACGGGACCCACACCGTGGGTATCACCTATGGTGATCGCCGAGAAACCATGACAGCCTGGGAAGATCCGGCTATGCATCGACATGCGCCTCCCGAATAAAGCCATCAAGCGAGAGAGGCACATCACACCGACCATGGATGATATCGTGTCTGATCTAAACGGTGCCCGATGGTTCTCCAAACTAGATTTGAACGTGGGATACCACCAGCTCACCTTGGCGAAGGAGAGCCGATATATTACCACATTCAGCACGCACCTAGGACTGAGGCGATACAAACTCCTAAATTTTGGAATTTCATCGGCAGCAGAAATCTTCCAAAATACCATTTAAAGACATCTTCACTCGGCCTACCTGGCGTCCTAAACGTGAGCGATGATATCCTCATATATTCCAAAACAGCAGAGGAACACTACAAACACGTCCGAGCCACACTAGCACGTCTACAGGAGCATGGTGTCACCCTACACCGAGAAAAGTGCCAGCTGTTCCAACAAACGATCGAGTTCTTCGGCTACGTTTTCACCAAGGAAGGCATCCAAGTGGATTCCCGGAAGTCACACGCCATCAAAGTGGCCGCAGCCCCCGCGTCAGTGGCAGAAGTCCGCAGCTTCCTGGGGATGGCCACGTACTGTGGGTGATTTATCCCGAATTTAGCCACCCTGGCCGAACCTCTCAGGCACCTCACCAAGACAGACGTAATGTGGAAATGGACAGACACAGAGGAGACCGCGTTTGAGGCGATCAAGGAAGCACTACTGGACCAGACCACATTGGTCTATTTTGACCCGAGTAAGAAGACCGAAATTCTAGTGGATGCGAGTCCCGTAGGACTAGGGGCGGTCCTGACGCAAGAGCAAGGACCAGGACAGTGGGCAGCTCTAGCATATGCCAGCAAGGCCCTCACTGACACGGAGAAACGCTACTCCCAATTCGAGCGTGAAGCCCTGGCGATTCGGTGGAGCTGCCGTCATTTCCATCTGTACGTGTGCGGACACCCATTCACAGTGGTGACAGACCATCAGCCGCTAGTGCCACTCTTCCGAGGAACAGCGCCACACCCGCCCCCACGAATAGAGGGATGGGCTATCAACCTTCAACAGTATCACCTAAGAGTGGTATACATGCCCGGAGCGAAAAACCCGGCAGACTTCCTATCCCGACACCCAGAGACCTGTAGCAAGCCTACGACAATGGAGGGCGAGGAAGAAGCGGAAAGTCACCTCGACATGGTGGCTGCTCTAGCATGTCCCCGCGCCTTAACGCTAGAAGAGATTCTAGAGACGGCCGAACAGGACCCAGTAATGGTCACGGTCAGAAACACCATCCTCGAAGGAACCTGGCAGCACTTCCTACAGACAGCGAACTCATGGACCAACGAAGACAGAGGCGACCTCCAACACATGTGGAGGATACGCCACGAGCTGAGTGTGATTAGAGGGGGACTCATTCTACGAGGCTCCAGAATCGTCGTCCCGGCCGCCCTCAGGACAAGAGCCTCGCAGCTGGCGCACAAAGGACACCAGGGGACGGAGAGAAAGAAGGCCCGGATGAGGGAGAAGGTCTGGTTCCCGAGCATGGACACATACGTAGACGATGCAGTTTGCAGCTGCCAGTCATGCCAGTTAACCAGCAGAGCCCAACCACCGGCTCCCATCATAACCGAGGAACACGGACGAAGCCCGTGGGAGAAAATCAGTGTGGACTTCGGGAGCCTGCCTGACAGGCGAGTCACACTAGTAATCATCGACAGCTACTCGAAATATCCGATAGCGGAGGCGTTGCCATCCACTGCCTTCGCGCATGTGGGTCCAGCCCTGGAAAAGGTGTTTGGGATGTTCGGATGCCCCGAGGAACTGCGGAGTGACAATGGGCCCCCATTTCAAGGACACGAGTTTGACGAATTCCGAAAATCACATGGCATCCGCCATCGGCGCATCACCCCGCAGTGGCCCCAAGCCAATGGAGAGGTAGAGCGGCTCATGCGCACCATCAACAAAATACTGCGCATCACCGTGTCCGAACAATCAGACCCCGAACAAGAACTACAGCGATTTCTGGGGGAGTATCGCAGCACTCCTCATTGTTCCACCTGCCAAGCACCATGGGCCCTGATGTTCAACGGAGCGCGCCGGGACGGTCTACCAGTCTCCCCAGGCTGGACAGCCCCGCCGTTCGATGAGGAGACTGCGTTCCGGAGGCGCCAAGAACGCAATAACAGAGTCAGTAAGGCGCGAAGAGCAGCGCCTAGAGAGATCCACGCAGGAGATACCGTGGTTCTAAAAGAACGACGGGCCGGAGGAAAGTTCAAGACACGATATGAAAAGATCTACTGGAAAGTAGTCGACCGGCAGGGGACCATGGTGACAGCGCGCCGGGGAAGAGAGCTGGTCACCCGGAACATATCATGGTTCAAGGTGGTGAGGAGGCCTGCCGACGACCAGGAAGGTACAGTAGTAGATGAAGAACATGACCCCGAGGCCCTCCCAGTGAGTGTACCCAGCTCTGTCCCACGGAGTAGCTCCGGGGCCGACCCGGATGAGACCGAGCGTCCGGGCGGCGAGCCAGGGCAAACGACTGAACCAACAACCCAAGACCCGGCTCCGCGAGGGACCTCGAGGTATGTGCTGAGAGAAAACCCCAGGCCCAGCAGCCGGTTGAGAGACTTTGCGTGCCAAGTAAGTGATGCCGCGAGTTAAAGGTTGAACTGTTGTCAAGGACTGATTTGGAAAGGGATGTTACAGTTAGCGCTCTAGCTTTCCGCTAGAGCGCGAGGCACGATGCATAATCTGCGCTCACGTCGGCCGACGTGAGCGCGTGTGTATAAAAATAAAGGGACGGGCGAACGAGGTTAGTTCGCACCCGACTGTGGCGCCGCGTATGTGTGTTTATTGCGCGCCACGCGCGCTGGACCTCAATCCAAGGGTTTGCTGCTCCCCTGCTTATCACCGGTTGCCCAGCAACGATAAGCATTATAAAACCAAACACAAGTGAAATCAGACTACACTTTTCAAAGTTTCTTTCACCCTGAATAGTGACAAACAATAAATAAAAAATGTATTTAACCAATAAACCACTTTCAATTTGACCAAGGTATTTACGTTTTTGAGGGAAGATTATTTTTAAACATTCGTGGCACTGGCTCAACTAATGTCATTTTCCTCGTCGCTCAAGATCATTTTTCAATTACATTGAACAGTTTCTACATTGTCTTCATGCGGAAACATGACCGTTTGAAAATTTAAAAAAATATCACTTCTTTAAACATTAGGGGAGACACGGACCTATTCGAGCCTCTACAATTACGCCTCAGTGGGCATTCATGATACGGAGTCTCTTTTTCAAAATAACTATTTTCAGGAACCCTGCCTCTCAATGTGCATGTTCTTCAACTAGTAAGTCTTTTCCTGTTCTTGCTCGATTTAATTTTTTAAATAACTAAAACATATTTGGAATCCTACTTTGTGAAAATATTTCAATATTCAAACCTTTTGTGCAGTGACAAACACCCAATCCGTCTCACCAAATACCATAGTTTGCCAATACCTCCCAAGGAGAATGATGGATCTGACCCCAGCCACATGGAACAGAGTTCACAGTGCCTAACTACAGTTTAATCTACAACTATACACCTTTAGCGAGAAAGGATTTGTTCACCGTAGTGAGGTTCAGTTGACGTGTGCAGATATGATATTTAAAACACATTTAGTACAGCCACATGAGGCAGCAAGCACAAAATAAATGTAGGTTTTCCCTAATAGCCATTCTTCGACAAAGGCAAGAGACTTGGCTGTATGCATGAAGTAGCATTTTGTTTTTTGATTCAGGTGTATGTGTCACATCTATAGATTAGTGGGTTTATCGATGGTTGGATGTCTGGACAGATGGATGGATAGTGACAAGGACACAGAGGAAAGGGATGGCAAGAGGAAGTATTTAAGGGAAGAAGGAAAGATGGATAAACAATGAATGTAGGAGTGGATATATAGATTAGCATATGGATGGAGGCAAGAGAAAGAGTTTGTAATAATGGCCATGGCTTCATGTTCTGTATCTTTTTCTGGACATTCTCTAGGGTACAGTGCAGTATTTGGGGTGTCTGAAGATTCACATACAGGATGTTTCCTCTGATTGGTTGTGCAATCTCAGAAATGAGAGAGCAGCCCCATTGACACAGAGTGCAAATTGGTGGCTCTTCTGAGGCAGTAGAGCCCACGCTTTGACGATCCCAGGAGATGCAAAGTAATAACAAGCATTTGCAATGCATCGGTCTCGCCTTTGGGACCTTATTTGTATTTAGCAATGCAGTATATTAACATCCGCAATGGAGCGCACACCGCTAGCTCCTCCTCCGGGTTGCCCCATGGGAAGCTGGTACATGAAGTTCTTGAGTGGTTCACCCCAGTGGGAGCAAGTAAGTACTTGATAAACAGATAATCTCTAGACCCGATACATGTACCGGGTTTTAAAATATCGCCTGAGACATGGCTCGGGTTTCGAGGATAACTTCCCTCCTCAGTAGAGAAAATAGTTAGGGGTGGAAGAGAGGGCCGCCAGGCAACCGTCAAGGGCCTCAGTGCACGCACAGGCACGCAGGTGCGTCGTCCAGGAGCTCGTCAGCTCAAAGCTCAAGGGAGCCATTTTTATAAACAACCGCAATGGAGCGCACATCGCTAGCTCCTCCTCCGGGTCGCCCCATGGGAAGCTGGTGCATGAAGTTCTTAAGTGGCTCACCCCAGTGGGTGCAAGTAAGTACTTGTTGATAATCTCTAGACCCGATACATGTCCCGGGTTTTAAAATATCGCCCGAGACATGGCTCGGGTTTCGGGATAACTTCCCTCCTCAGTAGAGAAAATAGTTAGGGGTGGAAGAGAGGGCCGCCAAGCAACCGTCAAGGGCCTCAGTGCCCGCACAGGCACGCATGTGCGTCGTCCAGGAGCTCGTCAGCTCAAAGCTCAAGGGAGCCATTTATATAAACATCCGCAATGGAGCGCACACCGCTAGCTCCTCCTCCGGGTTGCCCCATGGGAAGCTGGTACATGAAGTTCTTGAGTGGTTCACCCCAGTGGGTGCAAGTAAGTACTTGTTAAACAGATAATCTCTAGACCCGATACATGTCCCGGGTTTTAAAATATCGCCCGAGACATGGCTCGGGTTTCGGGATAACTTCCCTCCTCAGTAGAGAAAATAGTTAGGGGTGGAAGAGAGGGCCGCCAAGCAACCGTCAAGGGCCTCAGTGCCCGCACAGGCACGCAGGTGCGTCGTCCAGTGTGTGGGCACTGAGGCCCTTGACAGTTGCTTGGCGGCCCTCTCTTCCACCCCTAACTATTTTCTCTACTGAGGAGGGAAGTTATCCCGAAACCCGAGCCATGTCTCGGGCGATATTTTAAAACCCGGGACATGTATCGGGTCTAGAGATTATCAACAAGTACTTACTTGCACCCACTGGGGTGAGCCACTTAAGAACTTCATGCACCAACTTCCCATGGGGCGACCCGGAGGAGGAGCTAGCGGTGTGCGCTCCATTGCGGTTGTTTATAACAATGCAGTATATTAGCCTGGGTGCTGAAACATCTACTATTCTTTAATATGGAGGGAAAGTAAGCACCAACCTGCCTGACACGCCAGGTATGGGAATACATGTAGAGAAATATTGCCTTTGAGTGGTTAATGGTATAGTCCAAAGCTCTGTTAAGAGAGCGAATGTTCGATGAAAAATTCACCCACAGTGCCTGATCCCCTCAATTGCTTGTCTGACATCACATAAACAGAGCTTGTATGCCCTTCACAAGGATGGCATACGGGCTGGCCTCTGATTGGAGCATAGCTCAGCCAGGTGTGTTATGCTGATGGCTGACCCATCCAGCCCTTGGTGCCTAGGATCAAGGGCTGTGCTTCCAATTTAAAGCTTGTTAACTTTAGAAACAGGAGATTGCAGTGACTCCATCAGAAGCAAGAGATAGAAGCCGTGTTAAGATGCAGGCGGCTGCTGGGAAATTTTCTAGACGAAAGGTGCATAATAAGGAAATAGAGCAGCGCTGTTACTCCTCACCTCGGGGTACCAGTATGCTCAGGAGAACGGACAGTACTCGCGCATTAAAAGTATTATTCCGCCCTGCTGAGAAGCGCAGGTACTCTTCTATTCCAGCTGAACAAGTGCAAGTACCCCTATCCATGCACACAGATCCGAAGCATGAGATACCCAGCTAGTGATTAGAGACTGCAGAGAGAAGCGATAGAGACAGGCGATGACGAAGACAAGAATAGGAGAAGCCAGGCACAATGACAGGAACCTGAGAGAGACAGGGGCGCGTGGAGCGACAGAGCCCAGAGACTTGTGTCGCAAAAGTACGAATCAGGAACAGGCAAGGCCACAGAGATGTGGATCAAAGAATGAGACAGCAGATGGAGAAATACTTTAAAGACAGGTGAGACGCAGATCTGAGACGGTAAAAAAAAGCGGCTTCGATGAGAAAAAGACAACAGCACAGACAAGGATCCGAGACAGCAGAGAGGGACCAAAACTGAGGCACTGAGACAAAAGAAGGCAGAAGGGGTGTGTCAGCAGAGACATGGACCAGTGTCTACTACCACAGAGGCCGCTGGGACAGTGACACGGACCCGAGACCACTGGGGCAGTAACAGGGACCGAAGATGGCTGGGAGAGTGAAAGGGACCGGAGATGGCTGGGACAGTGGCATGGACCAGAAACCGCTGGAACAGTGGCACGGACCAGAGACCGCTAGGACAGTATCACGGACCAGAGACCACTAGGAGAGTGACACGGACCAGAGAGAACGACGCCACTGACACGAACCAGACAGCCCAGATACAGCCGACGGCAGAGACACGGATCAAGGGTGCACAGACTGTTAAGACAGGTGACTGCACAGACATGGGCTAGAGACAGGGGACACTGTGAAGGCTTGATTAGGTGCAGGCCACTGCAGAGATGCTAATTGGAGGCAGAGGGGACTGCTGAGACATGGATCAGACGCTGCATAGACTGATTTTGAGCAAACCACTTAATCTCCCTGTGCCCCGGGACAGCGGGTCTCACAGGTAGCCACAATATATACAAGCACTCAGCCCCCTCTGGGGCTGTGTCCTGCGGCTGTGGCCTCAGCTCCACTTACCCGGGTTCTCCATAGGCAAGGCCACAAAACTTCAGGCTCTTCCTTCAATCAGGACTCCACCCTCTGGACACCGGTGTCTCGTCAGCTGCACGGACGCCGCTCTCCCAGCCACACGCAGGACTCTCTGCTTCGGGGCTTTAGGCCACACCCCCAACCAGGCACGGCCGCCTGGCTTCCTCTTGGGCCGCCGTCTTCCTGCAAAGCCCCGCCTACATCCAGGCAGTCTGCCTAACTTCCGACTCTGGTCGCGATGGTGGCAGAGTCTTCCACAAATATTATTTATAGGCCCCCGCTTCCAGTGGCATCAATACGGGGTGAGCTTACGTCCTGCTTTATTGCGACAGTGTGTCCTACCTATAACTAGGCGCAGCCACGCCAGGCTTCTGTTTGCTGTCCTGTTTTTCAATTTATCTCCGCCCACAACCAGGCAACTGCTACCTGACTTTTGGCGCACATGCGTACAATGTAAGGCATCGCTGCGCACTACTTTAAAAACAAGCACTTGTAATGCAATAGAACTCGTATTTACTTGAGTCCTATTGCATTTTAAAAGTGTGTACCGGCGGCCAAAAAGGCACAAACGGGAGTGCGGGGGGTGGTGGTGTCTCAAGAAGTCATGGACTGCGGGAGGGGACGGGGAGGCACAGAAACAAATTAGTGTTTACAGTAAAAGGGCCAATAGCCATGAAAGGACACAATTGACAACATGGCCGTCAGGAAGAGGGACTAACAAGCCTAAAACCAATGGGAAGGCTGCATTTAGGACCTAAGCTAATACAAAAGATGGGTGGAGAGTGGGCAGGAGCGTAATCGAAGCTCCCACACTATAGTATATACTGCATGTCTCAACGAGACAGCACAAGCACTGCCTAGGCGAGACCAAAAGAGCTTTAAAGGCAGAAACTGAAAGCCACTCTTTTCCCACTCTCTTACTAAACCAATGAAAATAGTCAATACAATTAGCAGCAAAAAAATGTTTACTGGAAGGACGTTATATGGATCTTGTGCTTTCTTGGGCAGAGATCGGTGAAAATGAATAGGAAATTGTATTCCATTTGCATTTCTGACATCCTTCTGTAGGTATTTCACCTAAAATAGTTCTACTAAAGACCTAATTTCTCTGTATCTGGTTTAAAATTTAAAACACACACAGAAGACACAATTCTAGTGAGTCGAAGATAAGTAAAAATATTTAGGAGCTAGCTGTGCAAATTCCGATCTGGACAAACTCAATATTTCCACAGCCCCTGGGGGTGGAGTGTCACACACGTATATGCTAAGAATCACTGATTTCTATGCCCTACAATGAGAAATTGGGATTGGTAAAGGAGTGGAGGATGGAATGGAAATACGAGCAGCCATCATTTGAAAGGCAGTGGCAGCTTGCATTTGTTTTCCGTGTCACTAGCGCATTGCAAGTTGAACAGCAGGGGAATGCTATTTGGGATTGAAATGCAAGTTGCATCACAACAGCTATGTGACAAGATAATGTTTGTCCATGTATTGATGCTCTCTTTGCTTGTTAAAATGACAAAGGAGGAATCCGGAATAGCTATTTTATTCTCTGGTACCGTTTGCAGTATCATATCGTCGAATGATGTAGGGAGAAATATGCACCAGGTACCATGCTATTATTCTGGAAGTGACAGCACTTAACAAAATTGATAAGGACGAGAATACGTTCCGTTCTTCTGTTTATAGATCTTTGTCATGATAATAATGATCATTTTAAGCTAAATTGCAGGTGAATACGAAATGTTTTATCATTATTCTACAGATTACATTTCTGTTTGAAGCAGGAAGCGCACTCTGTCTTGTCAAAGAGAATGCCGCAGCGCGTAAGTTGGGTCAGACACAAGTCAATACTCAAAACGTATGCATAAAAACCAGAAATAATGAATTGCTTTGAAAAGAGTCTGTCAACAAATGTACCCTCCAGAGTACCTGCTTCGATTGAATCTCTCTGAATAAATGACTTTATCCACCGGAGAACAGTGCCAGTGCTGCAGCTGCCGCCAAGGGTGAGCCATGGTATTGCATAGAGTAAACCTGTATCTTTGAGAAGGGCCTCTAACAGCCGAGCTGGCACAAGATCATTTTGGAAGCCGGCTGAGTGGCTGTTAGTTATGACCTGGGAGAGGATGTAGAGTTAGGGCCAGGGCCAGAACTGCGGTAAGGGGAAGCAGTCCCACCTCAGTCCTACATTGCCCCCAGATTGCGTCAAAGATTTCAATCAATAATGTTAGTCGGATTACGGGACGAATGGTGCGTACGTCGACATTGACGAGGACCCTTGGCAATTATATTGACGCTTGGATTTTCTTATATTCTGATGAGATTTTTGTTGTGGTACACGAAGGACCTGGCTTTTAATCCGCCACATGAATTGATGTAATTGGAAGTCAGTGGGATGTTGAAACTATCATACGATTTGTGAATCCAGCCCTTCAAAGAAATTTGATAAATATTAAATAATAACCCTTGTGGAACCCACTGAATGTTGGATATTGTTTGAGTGATACCAGACATAGACACTTCTGCCCTGACGGAGTTCCTTTCGGAACAAAACGCGTTGGCTGATGTCCAAATTTTAAACTCAAAAGTCAAAAATTGGAATACATCTGGATTTATTTGACTTCATTCTGGTGCACCGTCCTTCCATTCTTGAATCTTCCTATATGGTTTCCAGTGGAGTATAAGTGTGGCATACTCCAGATGAGATTGCTCAGACAACATACTTAATTGTTCACTTAAGAAGCTGAGATGCAGCATCTTGGTCAGCCGCATTTTGGTTTTTCCAAAGATTTCAATCAATAATGTGTCTGTGTCCAACCATTGCCATCATTTCGGTAAATCCGGTCCGGTCCATGTAATACCTGCATGGTCAAGTGTCCTGGAGCTTGAAAAGTATCAGGCATCCCATCAAGTATGGCATTGCCATGGTTCATGTGGGAGAGCATTGAAGAATGTGAACAGAGACTGTCACAAATGAACAGGGTGCACTAATGCGGGAGCGCACCATGGCCAGAGAGGTGGTTCTGAAGGAAGGTGTGCTTTCGCATAATTATGTGAAATTTTAGGCAATTAAGTGAAATTCTGCGTAATTACATGTAATGCAAATGTCTTAGTGCTATATTTTAACACAAAATTAATCTTCACGTCAATTTTTGAGGCGAGGACACATTTCAAGATTAAAAACACAAGTGGATTGTAAGAAACAGCCAGTCGCATTCTGACTGTTGACGTCATTCCTGCGTGCTCACAGTAAACTTTTACAGTGAAGGAGGCGTAATTATGCAACGTGGAATGATGACGTTATTTCAGGGAATTTCCCATAACAAGCGTGACCTGAAATTACGCAAATTGGTCTAGCATAACATGAATTTTGGCCAGGTCAATTGTGAAGCTGGCAACAAGGAGGTATTAGATATCTTTTTTGTAAGTATGAGTCACCTTAATAAATTTCATTTAGGAATAACAATATTCATTTATACTACACATAAATGTAATTGCAACCAACCGGTTAGCAAGAAATCCGAAAAATTAGTTCTTGGTAAGCATAAACGCGAGTTTCATCCCCCATCACTTCTATTTGTTTAACAAACTATCAGCCCATTGTATAGATTCACATTGATAACCATTGTAATCTCAAGACAGATCAGAGTTGTATATTATTAACCTGGGGTCCTCTGGCAAGGAGAGGCAGAGAAACTTTCTGGAGAACTACACGTTAATGCCCAAATATAGCAGGGAGACTTGATCTTTCTGAACTATCCTTATCAATAGCCTAAAAAGGGAAATCAATTGGTGCTGAATGTTTTAATTTTAACTTCTAAAGAGGAAGCAAACTTGTCCATAGCTAAGGAATCCCAAATTTGAAGTTACTAGTCTGTCAGTTTCAGCCCTACCAGTTTCCCCGCAAGAAAGCTAAAGCAGATTTTATCACTGCCATCAAGACCGTTGTCTGCTTGCCTATTTGCGGCTTAGTGGGTTGCTCCCGCGGGAAAGAGGCCCAAAAGAACCAATCCTGGGTCTAAATGAATGTGAACCTCAAACGTGGTAGTCACAGGTTGTAAAACATCTGTTGGATTTCAGGCCTTGCCACAGTAAGTGAGCAAAAGTCCCCATTGGGCTGCAACCTTTACTGGAGGTTTTCAGCCTTTTTTGTCTCAAGCATGCAACTTTTCTGGGGTTTGGTACCAATTCAAAATCAACTTCTATTTGGTTCCCTTCCCTTTTACACCACATTGCTAGGCACGATTTGTCATAGAGTTTTTCCCAATCTCTTTCTTCAAGCGCTCTGTCTGATTGTCTCTGGCCAGAGCTTTTATCGGAGGCATGGCTTTGAGAATCATTCTGTGCAATTCGGAGGTCAAATGCTTGTTGTGCTTCCAATCTCTTTGCCATTGTTCAAAGTTACAAAGTTTTCAAGACCGTCCGCTCTTGATCAAGTGGTGCAGGGCCCAATGCCTTACTTGGAGGTATTGAATCCTTTCAATCTTTTAGTGTCCAAATTCCTGAAACAACTTTCTTCAAAAAATGTAATCTTCTCCTTTGAGAATAGTGATCCCACCATCAAGCACCTCTTTCAAAGTTTTAAATCTGCACTGCTCATGGTAAGGACTGAAGTCGAGATTATCACATATAGATAATACACAACGTGGGTAAGTCACACTTTGCGCAGAACCAATAAAAATAACAGAAACTGTCTTAGAAAAGTGCTCCAGGGAACAAAATGGGAACGGCCACACACGTCCCGAACGGCCTCTGTGACCAAAAGAGTATACACAATAGACAGTTATCGCTTCCGAGCAAAAGAATATTTGATATTCACAAATAAGCCATATCAAGTTAGTCCAAAAAATTCCCAAAGACAAGATGTGCTCAAGAGAAGTTTTCTTCTTTATTTTCTTCTTTTCTTTTGTTCTTGTCAAAGCCGTAATTATATTGTACAGGCAAGAAAAATGGTTGTAGGAAACATCGCCCAAAGTAGGCGACACGTGTTTCGTCTTGGGGAAATTTACCCGATGACTTCCTCAGGGCGAGCACAAAATGTATATATAGTAATTTCCACGGATATTAGAAACCCTACTGACGGCGGGAGTACTCTCCCTTTTTAAAAAAAATTACTTTATATACATCGATTTGGACCAAACTGTGAGTCCGTTTAAGATATGTAATCTATGGAGACCATTCTTTTGCTCGGGAGCGATAACTTTGTCTATTATCACATATAGAGTTAAATGAGGGGTGTAGAAGTGTTGAACCACTTTGTTGAGCTTAACTTGCCCCATTTATCCAGAGGCAACCTTGGTATTGATGAGGACTAGCGGCACCAGCTTCTGGGTTTTTTGTTTTTTAACTAAAGGGGCGTTTCTGCAATGAAAATATCAACAAAACACTCATCCTTTGCCATTTTGAACCTCCCACTTTTAGCCAAAAAGCATAATTGAGCCACTGGAAAACAAAGATTTTAAGGTTTTCCACCAGAATATCGAGGAAAAATGTTGTGAGGCCAAAGTATAGGGGCCTAATCATTGTGACAGTTAGTATTTATAGGCAAGAATAGCTTCACTATACTTTAAATTTATGCAACTTGACAATTTATAAATCTTTCAGGTCCATGTATGTGGGATATCTCCATTTCATGTCATGAGCAGGGGAAAAACAGCGATCTAGAGCCTAAACATACACTCCTCCCCTCGAGAAATCCAACAGTGCTGTATCAAGATCCGATACTCATAACAAAGGCCCTTCAAGGGCAGCCAAAGTCTGTCACTCCATGGGGGTGAGCTATACAGCTATTTTCTAGGCTCTTGCTCAAGAAACAAAGGTTGACCAGGATCAATGCCAATGCAGGTGGTGAATGGAGACCTCATCCCAAGGCTTGGCCACTATATCCAGGGCCGAAGCACCAGCTATAGTTATGTCCCAAAGGTGTGGAGGCAAGCCTAGATTGTAGAAAGCACAACTCCATGCCACAACTAATGTACAGGTGGTGCTCAGTGAAAGTGTTCAAAGGAGAACTCAATTAGATAGGGATTGTAGAGCCAACCAATCCTACAGCACGACGCAGAAGATCAAAGCAAAAGAAAAAGGACCCCCCCATTAGATTCCACCACCAAAGTTGGAGCCAGCAGGCACATTAGAAAGCTCTCTGGGTTGGGTTCAGCTGTGGAGCATGGCCAGTGACCGCTGCTGCAGCCAGTAGGCTACCCAAGACTCCATGACGCATATGGATCAGCTGGACACTCTCAGACTCTGGCTAGTCTTCCCTTGATGTCAGCGCCACAAGCTCCGGTGCGCCAGTGCAGTACAACTATCATGCCCAACCTCATGCCGGACTTCATCGGGTCTTCTCAGCTGCCTGGGATTTTCCATTCCTGCCTCTTCTTCCTCAACAACACACACAGGTCTTTCCTTCCAATGCAGGAGGTGTTCTGCTGCCCAGGAACAGACTGCACTGGTTCAGGCCGGGCTGTAGGGTGCTATGTGTTGCCAAGAAATGTGGAGACGTAGTTGAGGACACACAGATCACGCCCCCTGCTTTCCCTGATCATGGCAAACCCCTGCCAATTTCAGTCATACTGTAGTGAGTGTGATTTATGCCAAGTATTTTAATAGAATATCTTAGATTTCGCCAGGGAACATATTTTTGATAACAGATTTGCCTTTCCAGACTTAATCACTATACAGCACCATGGCTTCATAAGTCGCATAAACATTTATTAAAACTAACATTAATGAAGGTAATGCAATGTTAATGTCGGTAATGTAATGGCAATGTTAATTTTCTAGGCTGCAAAAGTAAATCGGTATATATTTTCCATTAGGTCTAAGGAAATGCACAATGCGCTTGTTTTTCCATAATTACACTATGCCGCGAAAATACGAGTGCAATTCCCAGTCACTTATTGACAGCAAGAAACTTTTGTTTTTGTATGACACATTCCATGACCATGTTCAGACCGAGGCGGGCGGGCGTGTTAGCTTGCTTTGGCAGAATAGGACTTCCAGCTATAATTAGCTCTTTAAATAAGGAAAGCAAGAATTATTTTGCTCTCCTTCTGTACTCCATGGGAAGCCTTTTGGCACTCGGCGATGCCACACATGAGGATTTAGGAATGTGCTTCGCCTAGCGAGCTTCAAGGACAGATAAAAGTTATGTTTATTGTAAACATGACAACAAATATTACCTCAGTAAACAGCGGCGTGCCCCTTTAAGCAGTATCCCCAACAAAGACTAGCTCAACCCAAGTTATATATAATTACGGTTTATGTGCAGTTGCATTTTCCCGACTGAAGAACGAGAAACTCATAATAACCTCTGGACACTCACCACTCCAAAGAGGACCGGAAAGATGCCTTAGATCACTTTCTTTGCTCTTATAGGCCTTGCAACGTCATCACTTGAAAGTGTAAAACTGACTGGAGCAGATTCCACTTCTCCTGCCTGACACATGGTTTTCTTCAGAAGATCTGATTACCGGATGGACAGAGAGATCTCAAATAGGGATACTGCTCCATCCAATCATAAGTAGCCTGCTGATCAGTACCGATAATTGGCTGGTGCATACCTGCCAACTTGAAGAACAATCTCACTGTGTGAGGAGGGGCCTGGGCTCTGAATGGGGCGGGGCCTCATGCTGAGAAGTGCACCACCCGGCCCCCCAAGCCCCCTCCGCCAAAAAAGAAAAAGCTTGCTGAGGCTGGTGCCGAAGTCCTGGGGTGTTTTCACACCCCTTAATGGACGTCAGCAGTACGAAGCCTCGGAAAACAAGCTGGATAACCATTATTTACTGTGGTTTTCAGCTCATTTTCCCTGCCACTGTGTGATATTGGCTCCTCATCGGGAGACACGTGATGGGAGCTGATATCGTGTGTCACACGGTGGCACTGTGGGAGTTCACAGGTATGTAAACACTAGGCCTGATATCACTGGGCATTTATGCACCCAGTAAAACCGAGTGGTTCAGCCCAGTCCCTGTCTGAAGCCCTCCTACAGGATGTGGAGAGCATGGGATTCTGCCCCCTGCCTGATTACTGCCTCTCCTGCTCAGGACAGCCCCCCTGCCCCCACTCCATCGCCCATTCATCACCATCTCAATGCAGGTTCTTATGTCATTTCCCATTCCAGGCAAAATAGCTCACATTTGTCAGATTTAGGTGTGGGTGTTTAATTTTAAAACAGAGCATAGTTATACAGAATACAGTCACCATGGAGTACAGTGACGGCAAGGTACAGAACAGCACATGTTAGAAGTAGACATTGTTGTTCATAGTCTGCTGTGGAGAGAAGCAGGGCAGGGGGGGGCGTTAGGGAGCAAAATGATGAAACAGTCACTCAGCGGGATCATGTAACAACATTTGCAGTCAAGGGGGCGGACTAGCAGGGTCCATATCATGCAGTGAATTACAAAGTGCGATAGTTATTGGTCAGTCCGAAGCGGGTTAGGTTTCTACAATATCTAATGGAGCTGAAGACCTGGCCTCGGCATGTCTCACTCTTCTCTGCTTCGTCTGCTCAGACATAGAGGTACATCGCTCTGGCAACTCATGTCCATACGTTCCTTAGGCTGGAAGCGTATGGACATGAGTTCCCAGAGGGCTGTAAGCTGTTCCTGGCAGTACGCTGCATTTTTAAGCCAGTCAGTTGCAAGTGGCAATGTGCGTCGACCCCATCGCATCGCAACCCTGCGCTTGGGGAGCAGAAGGAGAATTGCCGTCAATTTGGGCCTCTCGGATGGCACCTCCTAGACATAACCCAACAGCGCAACTCTGGGGGTGCATTCGAGGGGGTGTCTCGTGATGTCATCAATCTTTACAAATACTGCAGCCCAGTAGCCGGAAATTCCTGGGCTGTCCAGGCGAGGTGTAAAAAAAAAACTGCATTGAGATAAGAGGAATGTTGAAATTGTGCATCTGTACCCAGGCCCATCCTGAACAGCCACTCAGGAGTGTGGCAGAGTTGGTGGATGTATTTAAAATGAATAAGGTGAAGTAGATAGTTGGGTGAGAGGGTGCGCGCCTGGGTTTAGCAGTAGCACCACTGTTCATCTGTAAGGGGCGTATTATGTATCCCATGCATTCTTGCTCATCAGAGTGCGTATTGGAACTGAGATCTGCATCCCTTTACAAATTAGCATTATTAGCTTGTGGGGGGATGGCTAGTCAGAGATGCCTCAAGCACTTGAGATGTAGGTAGAGCACCTGGGAACGAGGCATAAGTCACAAAGGTCGCAGCGCATAGTTGATAGTAATATATAAAAGTGTCATGTAATTTAATATCACCTTGTACTGCTTACTGTGGTGAGAGGAAGGTGCCATCTGGGTAAAAAATGCTCATAGATGTAAGGTGCAGTTTGTGCAGTCTAGAACATGTTCCAGGATTGTCAGTGATGAGGAAAGAAGGGTGTCCAATGAGTGGCATAGACGGAGCAAAAAGATGCCCAATGCGGTCCCTGAGTTCGTTCTACACCCATACTGTGCATGCCACAGTATCGAGCTGCATTTGTGGGTGCTTAGTGGTTATAACTGTACCATCTGAAGAGCGCAGGGCACTCCATTATCAGATTAAGGGGCTGTGTGGGCAAGGAGCTGAGTAGGGAAGAGCCAATGGTGGACAAACTGGGCCTGAGCACTGGAGTAATACAAGTCCATATCTGGGGCACCCAAGCCGCCTTGCTCGATGGGAAGTGTCATGATCTCCCAGGCAATATGAGGCTGTCCACCCGGCCATGCCAAAGATACGAGGCGCGTCCTAATCTGTCAGCCGAAGTAGTGTCGAGTGAAGCAGCAGGTTGATGAAGAGATAGAGGAATATAGGGAGGATAATCGTTTTCGCAATGGCTAAGTGACCAGTCAGGGACAAGGGGAGTCGCTTCCAGCACTCAGCTCTCATCTAGCCATGTAAGCAAATGCCTATAGTTGAACTTCCATAAATCATCCATATTTTTACCGAGCCAGACACTAAGCTGCTTGACGGGGCCGTCTGCCGATGCAAGTGGGAATTCTGGAGTGAAGGGGTATGTCCTGTCTGCCAGTGGGAAAATAAGCAACTTTGCCCACTTTATCTCAATACCCAACAGACCTCTGAATCTGGTGAATTCCCTAATGAGAGGGTTTAAATGGATATGCGGGTCTCTGACATACAGAGTGACATCATGCACATATAGCAATACTAGGATTCTGCGAGCAGTGAGGCAAGTCCGCAGTGGGCGTGATCTTGGCAAAGCCATGCGGGTAGTGGCTCCACTGTGATTGCAAAAAGAATGGGAGACCATGGGCATCCCTGACGGATGCCCTCGTCACAGCAAAGGGGGCTGAGATTCTATTATTAATGCCACAAATACACCAGCTGGAAAAGGTCATTCCAACCACTCTGTATGTTTGGGCCTAAATCCAGCTGACTTTATCAAGCCTATAGAGTTGAATGTGCTATAACAGTGTGCTGTCATTTTCTTTCATCTAAAGATGTCCAAGCAAAATGTATTTTCCAAATTCTCATTCCCCTTTAAAATGCTATGCTTTGGTAAGGGTTACCACATTACATGAGATGTTCCTGGCAACCTTTCCTCGCTTAAGGGCTGAACGGGTATTCTGGAGTCTCTGACGATTCCTAGTCACCTATGCAAAGAAGATAAAGTTCATCCTGACTGACCATTTCTTCCTACATAGGGTTACCACAGTTCAAAAATGTAAGAATTCCTAGCTTAAAAAGAAGCTTAGCATTTTCCCTGGAATAGTCATTTGGTTTCTGTACTGCTGGCCAGTGATGCTAAGTTGAAAACCTCAGTACTTTACCAGAATCATATACTTGTAAAATGTCCCTTCATCCCTGCTTCCCAAGAGTTTGCGCTGAATGTATGACGTAACTAGGCCATCCATTACCCCGCAGTAGTTTACAACGCGGACGTCACATCGCACGCGTTGTTACCACGCATGGCTTTACATCGCAAGTCGTTTCTACGACTTGCGCTAGATGGCACGCTGGACTTAGGAATAGTATAAATTACTATTCCTACTCCAGTTAGCGCAACAGCAGGGAATGTGATGGATTTAAAATTCAACACATTCCCTGGTGTTGCGCACCACTTAGCGCAAGTCATTGAAATGACTTGCGATGTAATGCCATGCGTGGTAACAACGTGGACGATGTAACGTCTGCTTTGTAACCTACCCGCGTGGTATTACCAGCGTAGTAAACGCTGTTTCCCACTTGTGCTAGTTTTCTCAAGCACCATGCAGGAAAAGCTTAGGACAGATCTAGAATCTCCTTCAGGTACTTCCTTGCTGCAAGTCAGGATGTGTGGCTACTCTCACATGGCGTGGATCCCGTAGAGAATCCAGCCTGCTCGATGTCATCCCAGAATCAGACTGCCCAAATTGTTTCAATGACTAAGTATAACTTTAGCCGAAATGCTTCTACTTCCATTATAGAGGATCAGCGTTAACAACTACATAGAAATATTTGGCCCTTGCATGTTCCGCGTTGACTGCATCACAAAATAATGGTTTTCCACCTAAACCAAAATCAGTAACCAGTACTTAATGTGTACTAGTAGTTACAAGTGGTGGGCACCAACACTTTTTTTGGGCACATTTTTCATCAACATCATCATAAGACTTTAACCCTGAGCAAGACAGAGAAGAGGCGAAAAAAGGAGGAAGAAAAAAATCTGAAAACTGTAGCACAAAAGGTAAAAACTGCATTGAACAAGCATCGACAATGCCAATAGGTCTAGTCTTTGCTACTGGGTAGAGACCTATTGGCTTTTTCAATGTCCCCCCCCCCCAACACTTGCTGCCATGCAAGCACCCACGTGGATGGGAACTATCTTAAAACTAGTTAAAACAAAATAAGGAACTTCATTACAAGATCGACGCTGTGCATTTCTACAGTGGCTGTCATGTTTCGGAATTTCACAAACAACATAAGAAAGCTAATTACAATATGGCAGATATGTATCCATACTGTGGCACAAAATGAAAGGAAGTCTGAACAAGAATATTGGGAGGCAGTGTGGTACAGTGGGGACTACATCCTGCACTGGGGTTGTGAAAGGAGGATGGATGGTAGGGGTGGGGCAACCAGCCAGCAAAGGGGGGCAGAAACACAGTGTAGTAGTTACATCTGGGTACTACATAAAGTCTCATGTAACCTTCAATGAAACTCTATGGCTTAAAGTCAGCCAACACAGCCAACAGCAAAATAAAATAAAAAAATGCCAGCAGTTCATAGATTTAGGAGGCTAACCTATACCCCACTTTTCTGTACTTAATGTGTATGTTTTAGAAACGGGATTCATGGTTGGCTGGATATGCACCAAGGTCAGACAGGAACCATCACTCCAGTCAGGGTAAGCTAGATACACACTAAAGAATAACCTGTGCTCACCCTCTGGTAGCTTGGCACATAGCAATCAGCTTATCTAAAGAGGCAATGTGTAAAGTATTTGTACACAATAAATGCACCACAAAAAAAACTCCAGTCGTGATATGCATTTTTATAGATTAAATGCAAAAATAGTGCTTAGAAGTCACTAGCGGTCAAAAGGTTACTTGAGGTCGCCAGGGACCAGTACATATTCAAAGTACAGGCTGACACGATTAACAGCAGGCCGGCTACAGGACCCAGGCAAGTCCCACTGAAGAAATACCTTGGCTGGAGCAAGATTCGACTTCAAGAGCCTACTGGTCATCATCGAACCACGCAAACGGGGTCCAGCGTCATCGTTGAGCACTGTTGAAGTGAATGCACTGCATCGTTGTCGAACCGCACAGGCTGTGGAACCACTGTCATTGAGCAGCCTCTGCATCTGCGTCGAAGGGCGATGCGATGGCATTTCTCACGCAGTTGATGCAATGCATCAGTTTTTGCGAAATAAGCTGCAGAAACCACTTCTAAGACCTAGAACTTGGAGGGGGCACATCAGGCAAGGGCAGGACTCACAGAAGGCAGAGTACAGCAGCACCAGGATTGCAGGACATCTTTTGTGTCCCTAAGACTTCAGAAAACAGGAGGCAAGCCAGCAAGTCCTTGGAGATCACGTGAAGTTAAGGCAGAATCCATCTCTCCTTCCAGCAGAGATAGGAAGGAGCAGGAGGCAGGGCAGAAAACAGAAAAGCAGTCCTTCCAGAATAGCAGTCCTATTGAGTCCTTTAAGCAGCAGAGCAGTCCTCCAGCCAGAGGTTCAGTTCAAAATCCAGAAGCGTCTGATTTTAGGGGGTCTGAGACACAGTATTCTGAATTCCACAAGTATCCCTTTCAATTCAGTCCTGCCTGCCAGGCTAACCCTTGGGGATAAATCATTGCTTTGTGTGTGGACAGGTCAGTACTTCTTGCAGTATAAGTATCAGTCTCTCCCATAACTCCCTGCCGAGAAAGACCCATCAGACGGCAGATGAGCCTCACCTTCCTGTGTTCGTGGCTGTCTAGAGGGAATGCACAAAGTATAGCTGTCAACCAACCCAGATGTGTATAGGAAACAGGCTGTCTGGCACAAAGAACGGTAAGTACAGAGAAATGTCCAATTTCTAAAAGTAGCATTTCTAAATAGTAATGTAATTTCAACTGCACAAGTAAGGAGGATTTATCATTACCATTCCAAACATATGAACTATGAAAAAGCTACTCCTCTATAATTGGGAATTACAGCTTAAAAGTGTATTAAGGATTTTCCAATGCTGGCCTATGAGATGGGCTGGCCTAACAGTAGTGTAAAACGGAATAGGCTATTTTTCACTACCAGGACATGCAAAATATAAAGGTAAATATCCAACCTTTTACTTACATAGCACCCTGCCTTTAGGGTTACTTAGGGTCTACTTTAAGGGTGACTTATTTGTAATAAAAGGGGAGTTTAAGGCTTGGCAATTTGTTTTAAATGTCAAGTCAAAGTGGCAGTAAACTGCACGCACAGCCACCGCAGTGACAGACCTGAGACAGGCTCGAAAGGCTACTTCTGTGGGTGGCACAATCAGTGTTGCAGGCCTACTAGTAGCATTTAAATTACAGGGCCTGGGTATATGGTATACCATTTTACAAGGGACTTACAAGTAATTCAAATATGCCAAACAGGTATGAACCAATTATACCATGTTTGTAGAAGAGAGCACATGCACTTTAGCACTGGTTGCAGTGGTGAAGCGCCCAGAGTCCTAAAGCCAAGAAAAAGAGTTCAGCAAAAAGACGAAGGCAAAATGTTTGCAGTGATCCCTCCGAGAGCGCCATTTTACCCTCCTCTTCTAGTCTCCTGTTTATTTTTGTAACATTCTATTTTGTAACATTTCTCTCATGTAACGTAACTGGTTCAATTGTACAGCCCTCTGACACCATCGGGTAAAGTCTGCGCTATATAAAAATTTATTAAATAAATACATTTTCCAATAGTATGAGTGTGTATTTGTAACATGAGATGACCAAGAGAAAGCTGCAAATGTCTGTAGGCAAGGCTCCACAAAGAAAACCTGCAAGAGTGATATAAAGAGACATGAAGTGCAGCTAGAGGTGTGGCGCAGCGACCAGGGTGCCTGACTCCGGACCACGGGGTTCACGGTTCGATCCCCGGCGGTAGGTTAGCCCAGCACCATGTGACTCTGGGCAATAGCTTTTTTTCTTCCCGACGGCGACCAGCACCGGGACTCCTCTCTGGAGGTAGCTGTGCGCTTTACAAATGCTGGTATTTCATTTTTTTTTATGTCCAGTGAAGGAAAGGAGCAGTAGACATAATCAAGAATAATTTAGCCTTGGTATTGAGAAACCCCGAAATTCTGCAGCACTTATGGTGGGTTTCTAAGAAAATTATTGGGCTCCTACATTTATGTGTTTACTTTTTTTTTTTTTAAATGTAAACACTGTACCAAGAGTGTCTTCTGGGGTAAAGGATATAAAAGAAAATGAAAACTTTAAATGTTGTAATGAGTCATAATTTTTTCTTTCTGTGGGAGTTACCTGGAAAAGCCTTTTCTTTCCTTTTAGGAACTACAGCAATACATTTTGCCACCCTAAAGGTGGTATCATTTAAAAAAAACAAATTTTTTAACAACAAACTTTATTTGGTCATTTTGCAATTTATCGGGCAGAAGCCCCACAGTGGCGTATATGAGCATTTGGACGGCATGTACAGCAATAACCAATGCCACGAAAAGAAATAGCCCCTGCCCAACATGTAGGTAAACAAAAGTAAGAAACAATATGCAGACAGTGGTCCGATCCCTAGATACAGAACATGATGCAACAGGTTCCCAAGACTCAGCCCAATAAGACAGCGGTACGATCAAATGACATGGTTGGGAGTGATGTAGTGTGGGGATCGAAGGGTAGCCTTTATGGATCATCCTCAGGTTGGAGGGGCAAATCTATTCCCCGATATGTCGCCCATCGTGTCCATATCTTACGGTGTTTCCGGGGGCAGCCCCATGCCTCAAAGACAGCGATCTCAGCCCACATACACTTGTCTAGTGCGGCCTTCCATTTTCCGACAGTCGGAGGAGAGGATGCCTTCCAACACTGCGCTATGTCTCTTTTAGCAATAGTGAGGGCAAGAAACAGTAGATGCTGTTTGTAGCGATTCCCCCCAATGTCGTCCGTGGAATGTAATAAAAACTGCTGTGGGTCCAGTGGAAGCACCCACCCCAACACCTCATTAAGACATGAACGAATCCTATTCCAAAAGGGCTGCAGGGCCGTGCAGGTCCACAAGATATGGAAGAAGGACCCCTCCTCGCCGGCACATCGCAAACACACTGGGTACTGAATGACCCCATTTCGCCACAGACGCACCCTAGTGTAGTAAGCCCGGTGCAAATATTTAAATTGGATGAGTCTGTAGCATGTGGAGACAGCCGCACCCCTAGGGCTGGCCATCACTTCAGTCCAATCATCGTCCGTCAATTCAGGGAGGTGGTATCATTTTTTAAGCGTTTGGTGTTTTCAACCCCAAAATGTACTGGGCTATTCACAAAGGTAGCTTATACTTGTGAGTAGCTTACACGTGTAAATTTACTTTTGCACTGTTGAATAATTGTACTCCGGTTACTATTCCCCATTTATGAGTGCCTAGTTACTCAAAAGTGTAGACTTGCATGTCCCACCCCCTCAAACAAGGATGTAGCCAAATTTACGATGGTAAGGTACTACAGCCAAAAAGGAGCAGTAGTATGTTCATCACCACCAAATAGCCAGACGCTGATATTGCAACACCTTCCCATAGAAAATAATGGAGTTCGGTATTCAAAACAGAACCCCAAAGTAAATATTGTTCAATTAAATTATGTAATGAAGGCAATATAATTTAATGCAAACGTTATCTAAAGATAAAGCATTTATATTATTTCATTTTAAAGTATTCTGTTATCCTTTTTTAATTGACAAATGGATATGACATGAATCTGTATTAAAACATAATTAAATTACATTTAATTAATTCTATACATGAGATTTAATTAAAACATTTCTTACTTTAAGTGTGTTTTTTATTTAATTTAAACTTTCAAAAAGTAATTTAAGTAAATATATCAAATTAATTAAATGTTTAATTCAAAATATGGTTAATAATACTTTAGCATTTTTTTTATTTTGTTCTACATTTAAAATAAATACATAAAATGAATTTACATTAATATTTAATATTAAAATATATTATTTTTTCAAGTGAGCAGGCTTACGTTTACTACAGCTTAGGGTCATTTTTAGCTGTAGTAAATTTAGAAGTGCAGTTCGTGGATAGCAACATTTGGGTGCACGTCCCTCCCTAGACCCTTCCCTAATCATCCCTAAATGCGTCCCTACTCCTCCCTTAACGCCTCCCATTTATTCATATTTCCCATTTCCATCCTTTCCCTTTGTCGCTTCCATATTTACCACACAAAAGTATACTCATTTGTGCAGAGACTAACCAGTTGAGGCGTAGATCTCCACACATGGAAAGATAGGAGAGGCGGAGGCAAAACCTTCACACATATGTTTATGAGCAGCATTGCACAGTATGTCAGTAGAACTATTGTAGTACTACTAAAGTTTGTGCAGTTTATGACAACTGCCTATAGGGCCTGATAATGAAAGTCAGTCGGTGTCTTCCGGCCTGTGTGTAAGCTCCTGTTTGCGCATGCATTGAATTACAAATTGGAAGGTATTTAAAGTATCCAATAATAATCGGATGCATTAAATACCTCAAACTGAGATAAATTTCGACAGGTCAGACCAGCTGAAATTTAATGGGGGGAAAAGCAAACAGTATTTACTGTATCATACAGATTTGTATGCGCTAAACACACAAATCTGCATTTTATTTACTAAAAACTCATAATGGGTATTATTTACCACAGCCCATAAGTAAAGTTGTTATTTTTCAGGTGCAATGTATAGCACCTATAGTCATAATCAGGGCCATAATGTTTAAACATAAAGTCTCAAAAAAGAGGCAGCTGTGTGCCAAAGTTTTGAAAATAAACAAACACAAATGGAGTGTTGAGTCTAGGGGTCTCGAACCTTTCCTGTAATAAGAGCTACTCATTTTCCATGAAAAGCATCCCGAGCTACTAATATTAGTGATCTACTAGTGACCACATCAGATAAGATTACATTAGTATCCACTATGTGCAAGATTACCAGCAGTGATCACCTCAGTGCATCAAGCAGGGTTGGCAGCAGTAATGTGAAAAGGCTTTTCAATTCATAATGTCTCTACATGGGTAATATGTGACAGCCATAGTTGAAATGCCCTTGTCCCCAAAGTTGTATTGCATGATTTTTCACTCAAATATCAGTTTAACTATATCTTGGAAATCATTTTTTTCTCTAAACATCAGCTTTTGAGTTCTTAAAATATACACATTTTCGTCTTGAATGCGTACTTTTACATTTTGGGATACATACTTCAATGAATCAAAAGCTTTTAACCTAATAGGCTGGGCTGCACACAGGAGAGCAACTTGTAGCTCCTCAGCTACTTGTTGGGGAAGACTGGTTGAGACTCCCCATATCCCTAACTGCAAGATGTCATGAACTTTGTTATACTGTAATGATAAGCAAAACACGTAAAGCAGTTCATAAAGCATTACATAAAAAGTCATAAAACTTGCCACTATTTTGAAGATTTTAATAGGAATGAAAAAATATGAAACAGCTTTTGCAACAAACAAAAGATACTTAAAATCCATTTCTGCATTATGTTTATCAGCCAAGTGAATCTTCCTTTTAAAGTTGATTTCAATATTTTTAACAAAACCATGGAAAACTGCAAGAAAGGTGTAGATGACAGAGGAGTAATTGGACAAGGAAAATCATAAATACTCATGATGTGCGAAAATATGAATTTGTCCTGATTAGTCAATTGAAAGTAGAGTTTCACACACTCCTAGTTTTAGTACTTTGTTAATCGGCTTAACATTCTGAGACTCTGGGAATATCAATTAACCTTGCCTAAAAATAATTCAAAATAATGATAATCTGACCTTGTGCAATGTGATCTGCTGATCTTGTAAAGCACTCCAATGGTTTAGGCATTAGACCAAAAAAAAAACTGTTTTTAACTCTTTCCAAAGGAGGCTGTCTGCTGATACAATAGCGAGCAGAGTGACGAGACAGAGGGCAAGCAAGCACTGGAGGAGTTCTAATTTTTAAATAAAGAGAGCAGGCAGGTGGGGAATGGTGGAAACAGAGTGAAAAAAGAGATAGAAAAATGGGGGAAAATAGCCCCTCTTACACATCAACCCAAGCTCCTAACTTCCGCAGTGGAAGCATACATCTCATCCAGTCAAAACTGGGTGAAACCGAAATGCTCCTTGGGAGAAACAAACATCAGAATAAAGAGGAAATACATTAAATCAGGATCTGAGACTTGAGACCAACAAGAAAGTAATTGAGGAGTGAGCAAGTGGCGGGCGCCATGTCCACTCTAAGTCTATATTGTGTAGGTGAGAGGTAAAATTGGAGCATTGTCACGGGTGACAAATGCAAATGACGCCTAAATCTCACAAAAACCTTGGCGGAAATCATTCTCTTGTGCCCATCCTACAATAAAAGGAGGCAAATAAAATTGCTCAAGCAGAATCAAGATTGTGGGATCAGGACACATGTTTAAATGATGTTCTTTCTACTCTCTTACCAGAGAATTGTCATCACTGAAAGAGAGGTGGCTGGAATAACCCCTATAAAGCAAGGCAATCACTTCCAGAACTATGAAAAGTGGTGTTGCAAGGGGAGGTTATAAGAATAGAGAAATACTTGGGCATACTGAAAAGAGCTCCATTACTGCATTTACCAAATGAACAATACCAATGGGTGAAAATAATTGTGTTCCCAGACAAGGGGGAAATAATTAAAAGAGCTTTCTAAAGAGGGGACGGATATAGACCTATTTTCACCTGACGAATGAACTTGTGCAAGAAAGACTGAGTGATTTAGGATGCACTAAGAAGGAACTAGAACATTCCAAGCTTGCTGGTTGGTGCTAGCTTAATCTCAGTCACTCAATTAATAATCACTTTATTTGATTTTAATAAAACAAATCATTAAAGTACATAAAAACAAAGATGCAACTATAACAAAGGGACGGTCCATCCATATAAACAAATGGTGCCTCATAATATTTCATAGATATATATGAAACACCCCTGATAAAAACCAAGAGACATAAAAACAGAAAGTAGGTGAGTCTAAAAATTGAAGAGACAATAAGGCAGGTCTAACTTGTGTGAATTGAATAGCCAATTACAATGGCCGAATATACTTAAAACGTAATCTGGAGAATTTAGAGCATATATAAACAATATGGAGGGTATCAAACATAGCGGCAAGCTCCCAAGTTCAAAGTGGATGCTTGCTCAGAAGACTTTTGCCAGCCCACTAGTAGCTGGGGAAATAAGTTCGGATGAAAATAAGTCGAGTCATCTGCAATGAGCTGGAATATCATGCAGCAAGTATGATTCAATGAGGTTGGGATATTTAATCATAAAATAGTGCATAAGGTAACTTTTAAACATCAAATTCATCACCCTTTTTTCCTGATCTCTGCATAAAAAGGCTTGCTTGACCCAAGGTTGTCTGCTATGGTAATAGCTTTTGGATCTGAGAATAACTCGCGTTTACCTAGGTTGCTCAAGAAGCGTTTAATGTAGTTTAACCAAGAAATGTGGAGTCCACTGTCCAGGCCAAGGAAGTCTCTTAGGATCCTTCTATTAAATTCTAATTCCTCCTTGATCCAAACTGACAGCCATAATATTAACGGGCTAGCTTGAATATAATCAGAAATATTCGCAACCCCCAGTTTCTAATGCACAAAATCTGTAGGGACACTTTGGGGCAACATCAGGACCTTTCTCAGGAATTTATTTTCCACCACCTGTATTAAATTTCATTCCTTGTACCCCCAAATCTCACAGACGAAGCTCGCTGTCGGAATACATTTAGCTTTGTAGAGATCAATGAGTGATTTAATATGGGGCCACCTTAGCCACCTAGAGAACTCCTCAATGCTATGTGATACTCTGCTAAGGGACTGTGCCTGGGCATCAAGCAGAAAATACCAGTTCAGTTTAGTGTCCAGTAATAAGCCCTGATAACAGAATTTATCAACCCTGCCAATTTGATGACCTTAGATTGAATAGGTTTTATATTTTCTTTTAGCCGGGCCAAGGACCATAGTATAAGATTTGGAAAAATTGGTTTTCCCAGGCTATCTATAAATAAAATATAAACCGGTCTAGCAAATGCTGAAGGCCATTAGCCGTACGTGCTATAAAGACAGTATCGTCAGCATATAGCAAGGCCGGTACATATCTGTCGCCCACCTTAGTGACATCCTTACACTGTTCCACTAGGAAGGACTCAAGTTGATTGATATATAAAATAAAAAGCATTGGTGCTGAAATGCAGCCCAGGTGCACTCCCCTGTGTTAGCTTAAAGTGCAGAGTGCATTCCCCATTGGCTCCGAATCTTACAGAAACATCAAGCCTGAGTGCAAATCATGCAGAAAAGTGACAAGTGCATTATCCACCCCCATGGACTTCAGCATGGCCCAGAGCTTCGATCGGTTGACCACCCAAAAGGCGGTGCTGAGGTCCAGGAGGCCATGTGAATGGAGCTCTTCTTAACTGTGCTGTAATTGTTAATTTGTAAAAGGAGATTAAGGTTTTCCTCAATCGTCCCCCACCCTGGTCAAAACCGTATTGAATGTCTGTCAGTATTTTGTGCTCCTCTTCCCACTTTGTCAGTGTTTCATAGGATGCGGCCATTGATTTTAACTTCTGTATCTACTAGTGAGATTGGCCTATAGCAGGCTGGATCTGCTCTATTCCCTTTTTTTTAAATACCGGGACAATTACTGTTTTTTGCTGTGAAGAGGGTATATGACTACGAGCTACCGCATTCATGTGTTGGGTGATAATAGGCCGGGAGCTTTACCAGACGGCAAAGTCTGATAGCGTCTTTAACTTCCTCCCAGTTAAAGAGGAGCACCTCCGTCCTGCTGGAATGAAAAGGGGAGGGAAATGCACTTTCCTCTTTATATATAGACTCAAAATGGCATACCCAGGCTAGGGAGGGAATAGTTAGGGCCTGTTTAGGCTGGGCATCTTCATGAAAGAAGGGCCAGTTCCCTATCTTCCAGAACGCTTTGCTGTCCCTGAGCGTTCAAGCAGCCGTTAGATTCTCCCAGTCCTCCCTTTTCAGGTCATCTTAGTGTACCTTACATGCGGCTTAGTACACCTGCCCAGCCTCCCTTAATGGTACTATAAATCTCAATTTCTGATGGAGGACCGCCAGCAGGGTTTTATGGGAATTACAACATTTCTTATGAAACCACTTGTGTCCTGAGTTAATGGGCACACGTCCCTTCCTAGTAAGGGCCGTCTGGATATCTGAGCCAATAGATTTATATGAATCCAGAATGTCATAATCAGAACTCTCTAACTGTATGCAAATTTCGAAGTTTGTGTAGCATGAGATTACCAGGTTCTTTATGAAATCGTCAGGACTTATCTTGGCCCAGCTTAGCCTATGACCCTGCTCCTTTAGTGTAGGCAGCTTCTTGTGCAACTGGGACCTCTTTCTCATGTAACTGGTTATGGTCGCTGCAAACATTCCACATTGTTTTAAAATCAATAAGGGAACCAAATAGACTGGCTGACACAATAATATAGTCAATGGTAGTGCAAACGCCTCTACCCTTGAAGGTAGGGACTAGGCCATCTGAAAAGAACTCCTCCCTAGACGACTAATTAATAATGTTAAATTCAGACAATGCATTGTTTAAAAACTCTCCCTACCAGGAAGGACTAAAATGCACCTGGTCAGAAGCAGGATCGGAAGCTTAGTTCTTCACAATCGGAGCACATAAAATGCAAAGGTGCAAACTAAAATCTCCTGGGATCAGGTTGGTTCTAGCTCACTTTTTCCTCAGCAAAACCCACAATTTATAACGCGCTGCATCCTCAATTAAAGACGGAATGGCAGAGTGAGCTATCAATACGATGATTGATTTAAAGAGGTCCAAGACTAGTAGTTGGTCAAACCTCCCGAGGTCATCAGGTCACCAAAAGGCATCATCATTAATGACCTGAGCTTCTCCCAGTATGTTCATTCACAGGTCAACCAGCGCTGGATGGCCAAACCGAATTTTAAATTTCAAGTCAAAATGAGCATTTAAAATGTATGTATTGTCGGAAAGCATTAATGAATGAATGAATGACATAATGGAGATATAGCTAATACAATCTATACACACAGGCACAGTAAAACATGGCAGGTGGTGCAAAGTTCGAAGATAGACAATGGTAGATCGCTCGGCGTGGACGTCGGCATGGTGGCCTCCTTGCTTAGGTTCAACACCTATTCCGTGTCTGAAAGCGAAGAATTTAGGCATCTGGTTCGACTCCGACTTAACCTTCGGCCCTCAGATCAACCGGGTGGTCGGATCATGCTTTGGAACCCTCAAAAGTCTCAGGAAGGCACTGAAGTTTCTACCGGTAAAGGCCCGTCAAACCCTTGTGCATGCATTAGTCACCTCTAAGATGGATTATGGCAACCTCTTCTATCTAGGGACTCTGAAAAAGAATTTGAGCCGTCTACAGGTCCTACAGAATGCCGCTGCTAGGCTGGTACTTAGACTACCCAGAAGAGCCGCATCTTCGATGGCCCTTCGGTCCTTGCACTGGCTCCCAATCAGAAGTAGGGTTGATTTCAAAGCACTCTGCATGTGCCATCGGATCATCAACGGGAGGTCTCCTCTCCCTTTGAAAGGACTGCTGACGCCTTATGAACCGCCCCGCTCCCTCAGATCTTCTGGCTCAGGACGCCTTGTTGTCCCCAAGGTATCAAGAGCACGGATGGGCGGAAGATCCTTCAGGTACCTTGCAGCCGTCAGATGGAATACATTACCCTTAATACTGCGTCTTGAACCTTCTGAACTAATCTTTAGAGCTAAGCTCAAAACTGCACTATTTGAACAGTAAGTATGCACATCTGTAGGTTCCAGTTAGCAGCCGCTCCTTAGCGTGGGGACACGCCGCTGTGCGTCACCAAGCGCTTTACAAAACTCCCTAAATAGAAATAAATAGAAATAGAAAATAGGACTAATGTCCTTAAGTATCTTGAAAGTCATTTACTGCTGTTTAATCAACATTTGTCTGAAATGGAAAACATATTGACTAATAATTTTCTGCACGCATTAAGTAAAATTTGTAATAATACAACAAATTACAAATCCTTGTTCATTATAAATGCTGCTTCCATAAATGATAGAGCCTTCAAATGTTGCGCCAGTTAGTCTTGCATTCATGATTAAGTTACCGAAGTTGCAGCTGTTGCTGGTCTCATTCTGAAGTGGACAGGATGACAAAAGAGTAGAAAAAAATGTCCAGTAATCTTAGTATTTGAAAATTCCAACACCGCATCTCTTGATAGCGCCATGGGATGAAATAGCAATGCCACCATTGCCCTCATACTGAATAGCCTTTTGATTTAGATTGTGCCAGTAGTAGCCATTTCTAGCCACACTGGAATTATGACATCTGGAGGAACACCACTGATCTGTAATATTTGTGTTGGTGAACCTTGTGGCAGATTGAAGAATTAATAGGGGAATCAGACAAGGTAAGACTTGTTTTTACCTTGTAACTCTCCCCAATAGTTAGCCATTCTTCTAGTATGGCAGAGCTGCCAACTAAAATTCATGTGAAAAGGGGGCAGTCCTTGTGCCAAGAAGTACCCAAGAGGCACTTTTACCCCTTCCCTCCTCAAAACCCCCTCCTTCAAAAACAAACAAAAGAAAATGTTCCCACCCCTTAATGGACTTTGGCTGTACAAAACATGTAAAGGAAATCTAGAAATCTACTCTTTGCAATGGTTTTCTCTGCCATTGTGGGATATCGAGTCCTCACCATGTGATCATGTGAAGGGAGAAAATATCGTGTGACACACGTTGGCACAGTGTGAGTTGACAGGTGTGGTATCGGGAACTCTGGGTTGAAATTTCTAAGAGGATTACCTTGCCACTCTTAATCAGGGCCACAGTGTGTGGTGTTGCCATGTGGAGTCCTGCTCATATGAGAAGACGTAGTGCAGGCATTAAAGTGTTGGGTAATTTGGTTATCTGCCATTTTCACAACACACATTATCTCCAGAAATTTCTGACTCACAAAGCATCAATATGGCATGCTATGCAAAATTACAATTTCACCTCCCAGTAATATCGGAGACATTTCCAGCATTGTTTGCAACATAGGATAATGTTTCTGTTGGTTATTTCCCAGATTACAACCCTGGACCCTAAATACATCAGAAAATGGCTGCCAGGAGTAGTGTACCTGCAGATAGTAATCGTAGCCCACCATAGCAGTGTTCTAGGCAAAGTAGAGGAATGTGCAGCAGTGGAAAAACATGATATCCCCGCAAGCCACATCATCTCCTTGTGCGTGACTGTAAGGGACTGAGCACAGCCAGTGCTTAATTTGAGCCAGTGGTTTCCAGTGCCCAGCACCGTCACTTAATCATCAACACCCGCGCTTTTCATGAGCACCAGTTAAGGACACGTTCATTTATGATGTGCAAAGGGAGATTATGTGATTTTCCTCGAATCACAGGATGTTAAGCCGACTCTGAGACTCGAACCTGGTTCCCCAGCTCCAAAGTTGCCAGCTCTGGCCATTATTTCACATCCTCTCCCTATTTTCATGGTTAGTAGTTTGTTCTGTTTTAGGCTGAACTAACAGGAGAAATGAGCTGGTGCAAGCTGCCTCCTGACGAGAGCCCCAACACATTTATTTTTTACAAATTAGCCACTGAGCACAGCACACCGTGAGAGTGTGCCTGGTGGTATTTCATCGCTTCCCGACTATCGAGGTGCATCTATTAAAAAAATGGATGTGGAGACAAGATTAGTTACTTTATACTTATCTTGACAATGCAGTAGTAGGCAATTTAGTGGATGCAATTTAATTGTGGGGCTATTCTATTAATCTTGACCCTCGCATGTGCATCTCCAGTGAATCTTATGGACAGAGCCTGGCTGACCTCCACAGGGGAGGGACGTCAGTGGCCACACATGGATCCCAGAGGCTCCAGGGACCCTCCAAGCCCCCTCCCACAGCTACCTGGGAGTGCTTTGAAACCTTGCGGCTGTCTCCACCCTAGTGTTGTCGTTTAACAGGCGGCTGTCTGCCTGCCACCCATGGCAACTGCTTTTCTTTCCAGCAAGGTGAATAAGACTTGGGTCTGTTGCTCGGCATAGCTTAAGTTTCATGTTTATATTTAAGAAAGCAAACCGAAACCACCACCACTTGCCCCCCAGCTGAGAAAAGCATACATTTAGAATTCACAACACTGGGGCCAGCTCCCTGGATTCCTATCATGTGGCCCACAGCTGCCCGTCAAAGGATTTTGCTCTGCAGTTAAATGTCACATTTAGTTATCCAGCCTGGGCAGGATGGGTTTTTACGATGATGCTGCTATTGGAATGCAGTGGGAAGCTATAGTTGTTTTAAGAATTGTCCCCTGCATAAAACTCACATCCGAGTTACCAGAGATATATTATGAGTTCATAGTTCATGGTAGCACCTTCTCTAAGAAAAGCTGCTGAAAACTGCTACGTCTTGTAAACGTATATTATTCTCAGATAAATATATTTTCTACATGGGAATACGAGTTTTCTCTCAATATTAAGTTATGGCTAGTTAGCTGTATTTGTTATTTTTCCATTAGTTTTTCTTCTACAACGTTTTGCAGCCTCAAGGCACTTTGCAAACTATGAGAGCAACACAAGGAAAGGAAAGTTCTGCGAGACAATGTGGAATAGATGCATAAAGCTTGTGTAGCCTGGAGACTGAGAGGGAAATGCCTGAATTAAGTAACTGTGTCTGAGCATTGCTTGAAGTAACTCCCCGCCTATCATATACGAAGGAGCAGAGTTGGGTGGCATCATGCCCTGGTTGGTAGAGCCTGCCGCAGATGCTCATCACCGACTATTGGTTTCCCAAAAGCCATTTGCTTGGAGACCCTTCTCATGCATGAGGCGCCCTGTGCCACCGGCAGCTCTGTTAAATGTGGACTCATAGAATAATTTAACTGCAGTGTAAAAGTGACTTCCAACCTGACAGGCGACAGCCACTGCTCAGACGTGTTCTAGTTGTTTTTTCTTCATCAAGCCTCACCGTGTACCAGGCATATGAGCACATAAGCGCCCTCCCTAAGTTATCTTCAAAATAATTTTAATTTTGGGATCTTTCCTTGGTACAATAATATTAACTGCATTGGGTTTCCTTAAGTCTAAACCTCGAATTGTATGTACCGTCTCAGCAGTATCCTACCGATGCAGCACAATGATTGCTACTGGTTGATTGTCCTCTTTACAGCAGGACTTCAATCAATCAGAGATTTGTAAAATGCGGCGAGTCACCCATGAGGGTCACAAGGCGCTGGGGGTGCTGCTAGCTTTGTGGCGATCCGATCAATCCAACAGCCAGGTCTTGCGTCCTTTCCTGAGTTGCTGGAGCGATGGGGTGGTCCGAAGGTACTGGGGAGATCGTTTCAAGCTTTGGCTGCCAGGTGTGAGAAGGAGCGTCCTCCATCACGGTGTTGTCAGTATCTCATTTCTGACTTAATGTATGCGATGATTATTGTTGGATAAGATTGAGATATTTTCCCAAACAAAATGTTGCTCTTATAGTTCCTAAAACTGATATATAGGTTTGTGTCTGGCCTTTAAAAATCCAGTCAAAGAGACTTTCAGCTGTGGGAGCAGCAGAGAAACCTCCAGCCTTCTCTTCCATCTCTTCTGATCAGGATACTTCTCTCCTGGTTTCGACTAAATACTGCCAGCACACCTAGAAAAGCCTTCAGATATGAAGGGGACCTCTGAAGGTTCCTTCATTAGTCACGAGGGAGGCCTCAGCCAAAAGTTTGGCAATGGGCTGTAAAGTTGGGTCTGTTCCTGCAAGTGATTGCAAAACAGGTTTGTGGAACACAGTTGTTAGCCACCACAGAACACTGTGGGGTGTCCTGCATTAGACTCTAAATGTGCCTGGCGTCCATCACGACCTAGTATCTGCATAGCCTGAATGGAGTAGCCTGAACAGAGGAGCCCGAACTGAGCTATCTAAAACTCCCAGAGCAGAGAGTGGAGAGGAGGAGGCTGCAGGCTCCCGGAAGACGGATCTTGTAGAATTTCAGCATCTGTGAGCCACTTTTGAGGCATTTGGTTTCAACGATACAAGGTGAGCTGTGTGCCACACTGTTTGTTGGCACTATAAATCAGGTATACTAAACTTTTGGCAGCCAGATTTGAGTATTTCAATGGCTGCAAAACACCCTCCTCTGTTGAGTAAACCCTACAAAGAGTCATTTAACTCTAGCGGTACCAGAGCAAATTCACGTCGATCTGAAGACAATGTAACCAGCCTGGCCTCAACCCCTTCGCTGTCCCACTCAAAAATGTTTTGGTTTCTCAAACTATTAAGACTTGGAATCCCTGCTCAATGCATCTAGCCTTGTGGTGCCATTCCTAAAGACTGCAGTGATATAACCACAACAGAAAAAAACTGATATCCGGAGAAATATTGTTACTTTTCCATTTTTCCTGTTTCAGCCACCCAAATGCAGTCAATACTCACCCTGCCTGTCCGGCTAAAAAAGACTGTCATTTTTTTTAGGTCCAGCCTGGGCAGCGCATGCGCTGCTCTGTGAGGCATGCGGTATTGATGTATGTAATAGAAGCTGCACTCATTTCCTGCCCATCTTTTCAATTGGCTCCTGGTACTGTCCTTTTGAATCATTTCTTTTCATTCATAATTAGGCTTAGTGTCCCTCCTTGGTACCGTCTTGTCTGCATTTGTAACCTCCCATAAGATCTGGACTTTTTACTTGTGTTGTTACACTGTCTGCTTAATGTAGTCGGTGAGCACTATTTTCTTTAATGATCTTGCCCTATTCCACCCACGACGTCACAGCACACACCCCGGTTTTATATTGTTATTAGTAATGTATTTCATTTATAGAGTGTTCCACTGTAACTAAACTATTTATTTATTTAATTTACAGCATGGTCCGCTTTCAATTTAGCGGCTGCGCTACAGAACCTGTCTTCATTTATTTTTTCTTTTTGGGTGAAAGAACTCCATATCGCGCTTTCACTTTAATGTTGCCATTTTCCTTTCTTTAGACGCTGCTCACTGTAACCTGAATACGGGAGCATCCTCTAAAGAAAGGGGTGCGGCCACCATTAAAGTGGTCTGGCATTTGCGAGAGTTTGAGCTATTGGCATTAGAAACGGCAATGCCTTTTATACACGTCTTGCTTTAAAAACACGTAAATAAAAGGCATTGTCATTTACAATGCCAATAGCTTAAACTCTCACAAATGCTTGACCTATTTGTAGCATCGCGCTACATAAGAACCACAGACACGTCGTGGATTTATCATTAACAATGGGAGCTTTATTCTTACAGCTACTACCCACGCTGCCCCTATCCTAACTGCCGTATCCCCTCGTGACTCCTCCTCTTCCCCTCGACCCACTGGCTCCGCCCTCCCCAGCTACTAGACTGCTGTCTCTATTACATCTCCCCTTTTCTTCATAAAATAACAGAGCAAACAGTGCTCTAGTCCATCTCCTCGATGAGTCTCTTGGGTGGCCGGATCTCATGCCGTGGCCGCAATGGCATGTTTCCTGCGGGCGGACTCGACACTGGCTCACTTTGCTGACCTCGGTCCCCAGCGTCGGTAGGGTCATGTTCTTCACTTGCTGGTAGGAGAGTCATGTCTATCCCTGGTCCGTTCGTGTCTCGCGGACACCTCTTGAAGTGAGAGACATTTCTAGTTATTCTGCGCTGCTCAGATTCCGCAGTCAGCATGGTGCCCTTCTGGTGGGTGACTACTAGTGGCTCATCACGGAAACGGGAATCAGTCTTTTTCCGCTGCTCCTGTTTGACGAGAACGTGATCACCTTCATACAAGGACGGAGACCTCGCTCTTCTCTTGGCGTCAGCATACGATTTCATTTTGTCCTTGTGATGCTTGTCCGTCACTACCATCTCTTGATGGAGGAGGCTTGGTGATAAAGCTTGCAAGGCGCCCTCCCAGGTTGGGATGCGATTCCTCATTGGTCGCCCTAGCATGAGGGTGGCAGGGCATTGTCCGGTAGTAGAGTGTGGTGTTGTTCGGTACGCTCTGAGGACTTCCGTCAGAGCTGCCTGTAGTTCCTTCTTCTCGGCGGATGCCTGCTGAAACGTCTTTTTAATCGTGGCCATAAACCTCTCAATGGTGCCATTCGCTTGGGGCCAGAGTGGCGTGATTTTCCGGTGTTTGAAGTCCATGTGCTTCGCAAAGGCACTGAATTCCTGTCCATTGAAGGGGGGCCCATTATCTGTTTTGACTTCTCTGGGAACACCCCATGTAGCAAATACCTCGTCCAGCACTTTGAGAGTACAAGAGGCGCTAGTAGATGGTATGATTTGAGCTATGGGAAATCGCGAGTATTCATCGATTATGGCAACTACATATTTGCCAGACTGCAGTGGTCCATAAAAGTCCATGGCAATTTCTTGCCATACTCCACTGGGTAAGGTGGTCATCTGTAGCGGTGCTGGTGGATTGATTTGGCTGGTCAGCTGACAGAGGTGACAGTCCCTCAGCGTGGATTCCACCATCTGATCCAGGAAAGGGAACCAGACACGTTCCCGTAGGGCTCTCTTTGTGGACACCACTCCTCTATGGCCTTCATGAGCCAAGTCGATGACTCCCTGCCGTAGTTGACTGGGGATGACGAGTCGTTGGCCTCTTAAGATGACCCCATCCGTGGTGACCGATAGTTCCTCACAGACGTGCCGGAATGCCTGAATCTCTTTCCGAGTTATCGCATCTGTGTCTTCTTCTTGTGTGGTATGTCTCCATTTATTCGTGTGGATCCGGTGTACCACTATTTGCAGGATGGTGTCCTGGGCGGTGACTTCCCGAATGACTTCCAGGGGAATGGCCGGTGGCAGTGCTCGGGTAGTCACGAAGTGAATGTATTCCTCAGCAATCGAGGGGCTCGATTCTGAAGACGGTTGAGGATGACGGGACATGTAGTCAGCCGGGTTCTCCGCCTTCCCTGGTTTATGAATAATTGTGAATGTGTACTCTTGAAGTCGGAGACCCCATCTCTCTATTCTCGGAGGCATTTTGGATTTGGGATTACCGTATATGGTGAGTAGCGCCTGATGATCCGTGATCAAGGTGAAGTGCTTGCCATATATGAACACGTGAAAGTGTTCGCACGCCCACACTACAGCAAGACTTTCCTTCTCTGGCTGTGAGTACTTCTTCTCAGGATCCGACAGGCTGCGACTGGAATATGCAACGATCCGCCTCTGGTCAGTCATTATCATATTGGGCCAGGATGGCCCCTAGTCCAACAGGGCTGGCATCAACAGTGATCTCTGTCTTCCGTCGTGGATTGAAATAGGAGAGGCTGTCGGCCAACTCCACTGCACGCTTTATCTCCGTGAACGCTCTCTCACACTCAGGTGTCCAGTCAAACGGCTGACCGAGCTTGGTCAGGATCCGAAGGGGGTGACTGATAGTCGCGTAGTCCCGGATGTAGCGGGCACAATAACTGGCCATCCCTAGGAAAGATCTCAAATCATTAACGTCCTGCGGGCTGTTGGTGTTGTTCAATGTCGCAATCTTATCCGGGTCAGGCTTCATGCCCTCGTCGGAGAAGATATGACCGAAGAACTTCAGAGTGGCCTTGTGAAACTCACATTTTTCTTTGTTCAGCGTCAGATTGGCCTCCAGCAGGGCATGGCAAACGCGATCAAGAGCGATGTCATGCTCAGTCACGTCAGATCCATAGACCAAGATGTCGTCGCTGTAATTCAGCGTGTTCGGAATGTGTTGGATGATCTGGCGGATAGCTTCCTGGAAAATCTCCGCGGCGGACGAGACACCAAAGCTCAGCCGTTTGTACCGGAACAGTCCTAGGTGTGTAGCGAACGTGGTGATGTAGCGAGACTTGACATTCAGTTCTAACTGATGATAACCTTTATTCAGGTCCAACTTTGAAAATACCCTTGCGCCATTCAGAGCAGCGATCATATCGCTCAGGTGTGGTCCAGGGTGTCGCTCTCTTTCAATTGCGGTATTAGGCAAATGCATGTCGACGCACAATCTCACTTTGTTGGGAGTCCCTTTTTTCGGTACGATGACCACCGGCGATACCCACGGCGTCGGGCCATCCGTGCACTCGATGATGTCCGCTGACAGCAGTTCTTGAAGTTCCTCTTCAACCGCGCTCTGAAGATGATAGGGAACCCGTCGTGGGTGCTGCGCAACAGGCTTGACCTGTTCATTGATGTGCAGCCGAACTTGGCAACCTCTCAGCTTGCCTAGACCATGAAAAAGTTCGGGAAACTTAGTGACGTAGTCCTGTGTGTTGTTGATTTTGAAAAGAATCTCCACCAGGCGAAGCCGTTCCGCCGTGGGGAGGCTGAGAAGGCAGTCGGCTTCAGGCCCTTTGATGACGTGAATGACCGCCTGTATGGTGATGGTGCCATGCGTGAGCGTTGTGTGAAACTTGCCCAGACAGGTGAGTGGTTTGTTGGACATCCACGTGAAAACGCGGACCGGTGCAAACGTTAGTGGAGGCTTTGGGACCATTTTGTCATGCTCCGTAACTGGAATGTAGTTCAGCGAGGCACCGCTATCCATGACAAATTTAGTGTTGTCATTCCCCACTTTAATGTCTAGTCGCGGATATTTTTTTAGCTGATCGGGATCTGCAATCATGTTTAGGTATTCCACGGTGTATGTGGAGTCTCGGGAGGATGATGAGCTCGAGTCTCGGGATGGGGATCGGCGTTCCCAACAGGACCTGCGTGATTCCCTGCTAGAATGTGATGAGCCTGGGGACCGCACAACTTCTCCTTGAACAGCTCGTATGTGATGTTTCCGAGTGTCCGAGCGGGACGACCTCGTCGGTTCACTCCGCTTGTTTCGGTGGTAGTCCCCACACATTGCTTCGAAGTGATTGGACCGCCCACACTTCCTGCACCGTTGGCCCATGGCTGGACAGGTGTCCACATGGGGATAGTCACGTCCACACCGGTAACATCGCTTAGCCCTTTCTGTCTTCCGATCTCTTCGCTTGAGCTCCCTTCTCCCATATTCCGGACGCCGTTGGTGAGACGACGTGCTATGCCTCCAGTTGTTCTCCGGTGAATATTTCCTCCTGCCACTCGGGCGTTCTTGAACTCGATGCGCTTGCTCATGGTTGACGTTGTGACCTGTTTCAATGGTGGCAGCGTGTTCCTCCGCTTGATCATAAATGCGGGTCATTTCCTCAATCTCTTCTAATTCATGGGGTTTCCTCAATAACCGTCGCCTAAGTGTCTCTGAGTGGCAACCTGTTATAATTTGCGATTTGATGGCAGCATCAGGCGAGAACGTTTCGAACTCGCAGTATCTCGACAGCCGTCGCAGCCTGGTGATGAATGCACCCATCGCCTCCTCCTTTCATTGGCGTGCTTGATGGAATGTATGGCGCTCATAATCTACATTTCTTTTGTGAAGGAATTTTTTGTTCAGTGCGTCACGTACTTTGTCATATGTCCCTGTTTCAGCAGGCGGAAGATCCTTTATTATTTTGCTTATTTCTCGGCCTGCGAGGTTGCGGAGAGCAATTAACTTTTCTTTGTCTTCTGTCACCTTGGATCCCTCAACATAGTCTTCGAAGTCCTCTAACCATTCCTGCCACTTGGGGCCCATGCTCCCTCCAGTGGTCACGGTCAGACATTCCGGAGCTCGCAGGTGTGATCCTCCCGCAACCAGGGGCTTCCGTTGTGGTGAGGTTGCCATCGCGTCGTCGTCCTCTTTCCGCTCTCTCTATGGGTCGTGTTTCTTGATGGGCTCTCACCAATGTCTTCGTATCGATGCTTATTTGTTTGTGCTTGCCACTGCTTGCTTGCTCTTGTCAATGCTTGTTTATTTTCCTCTTGCCAATGCTTTGCTTATTTATTCTTGCCAATGCTTGTTTATTTCTTCACATCAATGCTTGTTTGTTGCACTTGCCAATGCTTGCTTGCTCTCGTCAATGCTTGTTTATATTCCACTTGCCAATGCTTGTTTATTTTCTCTTGCCAATGCTTGTTTGTTGCATTAGCCAATGCTTGCTTACTTGCTCTCGCCAATGCTTGTTTGGGTCTTTCTGCCAATGCTTGTTTAGGCTCCTGTGTGCCTGACTTCAAAATGGCCGCTCTCCGAAAATCAAGGGGTCTGTCTCGAAGGCCTGCCTGACTCCAAGATGGCCGCCGTCACTGCAGACACACGAGGCTTCCTCTCATGACTCATTCAGCCCTCATCATTCTGGACTCACCAGCGGGCATCTTTGGCAGGTGGCACACCTCAAATCCTGCTCCTCCCTCGCAGCGACCACTCAGGTGAGGTCGGGGTGGGCTCCCGCCTTCGTCTGCAGCCTCCCGCGATCTTCCTCGCGACGGCGTGCCGAAACTCACGCATCAAGCGTGAGGTTTGCCGGCATCCAGAGAGCTTTCCAGCTCACACTTCAGCGCGCTCAACGACGCTCGCCAGCAAACCCTCAGGGACAGCGTCTCCAGTGCCGGAACACTTCTCGTTCCACTCGTGGGCACAAGACAGGGTCGGGGTGGGCTCCCGACTTCTGCAATCATCAGCGTCCTCCCAGCTACACGTGAATCTCGCTTCGACGTGATCGGCTCTGCACGATCTCTACAGTTCTGTGGTCAGTGGGGCTTGGCTTATCCCACCCTCGTCGCCAGTTGTAGCATCGCGCTACATAAGAACCACAGACACGTCGTGGATTTATCATTAACAATGGGAGCTTTATTCTTACAGCTACTATCCACGCTGCCCCTATCCTAACTGCCGTATCCCCTCGTGACTCCTCCTCTTCCCCTCGACCCTCTGGCTCCGCCCTCCCCAGCTACTAGACTGCTGTCTCTATTACACTATTGCATTGAAAATACATGTTATTGATAAGCAGAGACGTTAATGATAAGCAGTTGATACAACGTTTTGCATTAAAAAGGGGTACCTGTTTTTCTTTATTTCCCATTTTAGAATGTATCTGTTGATTATAGCAGTAAAGTATCTATTTCTTTCAAACGTTTTCCTGAGCTTTTCGTTACCTGTAAACCCTCATCTTAAGGTTCGTTGTAATTTGGGAAGGAAGCAGATTTTCTGCCTGACCAGTATTACAATCAGTGAGGTGCATTCGTTTTTGCAACCGCTGGTTTTCCAAGGACGCTTTATCCAATGTCAAACTTGGATTTGTCTCATGGTGCAAGTGCGATGAAAGTGGGGTCATAAATATGGCCCTCGGTCTATTATTGGTACCAAACCATGGAACCCTCTACCCTGCAGTGTCGCTCGCACACCCTTTTATGCTAAAAACCTAAATCAAAAGCACAGATTGCATTTTACTTACAACTATGAGATTAAAAAATCTAATAGCCGATCATCAATGAATGATTGTTGTGCAATTACAGAGGCAGTGATTCCATTGGGGCACTTGGGCGTTGCCTCACTAACATTGAGCCATTCAAACAAGCGTCGCGCACGCCGTCACTCACTCACTTTTATTAAATCAAACCCGGGCCGGCCGGCCACTGGGCCATGCCCGCGGCAGTCGGCTCAGAAGAGGGTGAGGCAGCACGAGTTCAGTGAAGTCGTGAATGACATCGATCATATCAGGTCGACGGAGTGCACAGCAATGGGACGCATGTTCTGTTTAGGGCTGATAATTTTTTTGACTAGCCTGAACATGCGCACTAGGCTGCACATTATAAGAGCGAGGGTTGTTCCATGCCGCAACCCCCGGTCTCCTAATGAGCGGCGAGTATCACTGCTCAAACCAATCCTGGTGCTGCTGGAGCAGCGCCTGGATTGGCTGAGACACACGCGGTTGCCAGGCTTCTCCGCAGTGAACATTGTGAGGCGCCGCACGTGGAAAGCACTAACACGGTGTATGACCAATCACTGTCATGGCGTATTGTGAAGCCATGCAGTGATTGGCCATTTCTACGTTGCTGGGCTGTTCAGCCAGCCTGCTGCTGCCGCCTGTCAGTCCCTTCCTCCCCCTCAGGGTGGGAGGGAGCGAGCATGATGTCGGAGCCTCCTCGAGTCAGACCACACCTCGTGTTCAGTGCTACTGCTAGAGTGCTACTGCTCGGGTGTATTTGTCCCTCCTGACCGCCGCTGGACTCGGCCTTGATTGATTTCAATTGATTTGATTTGATCACAAAGATCTGATCAAGTCGATGTCGACCAGTAGTGCAGACTAGGATTCAGACAGTGAGTACTGACAAACATAAAGTAATACTTTCAGCCGCAGCCGTCATTTGCGGGCTTCCCACCTCTGCCTGCCGGATAAGTGGCCCTCATCCCGGCTCTCCGAGGGCCCCCGGGACCAGGGCTGCCATAATTGTCTGCGCCCCCAGCAGCGGCAAACAGTTAATTCATTATTGTACTCATCCCACTCAGCACTTGTAGGTACCGCTAGAGTTAAATGACTCTTTGTAGGGTTTACTCAACAGAGGAGGGTGTTTTGCAGCCATTGAAATACTCAGATCTGGCTGCCAAAAGTTTAGTATGCCTGATTTATAGTGCCAACAAACAGTGTGGCACACAGCTCACCTTGTATCTTTGAAACCAAATGCCTCAAAATTGGCTCACATATGCTGAAATGCTATGGCCTGGGGGCGAGAGAGTGCGGGTTCAGGCGGTGGGGTGCGGGGTAGCATTAAGACAGCCTTGCGGGAGGTGGGATCAAGGGAGGCATGTTATTCCAATAACTCACACATTCAAAGAGATGGTATGATGGCAGAAGAGCTCACTCACAACCTCACGCTTGGTGCATAGACGTTAGGATGAACAGCCTTCCATCCGGGCACTTACACCCTCGCTGCCTACATCTCCATTAGGATTGGCCCGCTTACATCCTGGTACTTACATCCTCGCACTTGGTACATCACTATTACGGTGGGCCATCTTACACCTGTGCACTTTTACACCCTCAAACTAACTCTGTGCAACAGGGGTGAGGGGCTGGATAGTGGGACCTGAGCTTCCCTTCACAGGAGTGAGACAGGCGACTGTGGGGGCGGGGGCAGACGGGTAGAGAGGGGGGACAACAGTAGGACAGAGAGAGGGAGAGATGGAAAAAACGATGGGCCGATAATGATGGAGGGAGGCAGCGTTGGAGAGAGGAAAGATGGAGAAACAGTAGGAGAATAAAGTGAGGGAGACATGGAACGTAAGAGACAGGGCCTGCCCATCTCTAGACAGAGAGCGAGGGAATGAGACAACATTTGAGAAGGAGACGGGGAGATAGTAAATTAGAGAACGGTCGAAACAGGACATCACAGAGAGAAGGATGGAGACAGAGCGCGGCAGGAGATACAACATCCGATTGAAAGAGATAATGTTAGAGACCGAGAAGAGAGAGAGGGAGAATAGAAGAACAGAAAGGAGGATGCTTTGGAAAAAAAGAGAGAGATGGATGGAGTGTCACGAGACTCGATGATAGGTAGTGCCAGCGGTAGGTTTCCTGTGAAGGGTACATTCCATTGCCCAACTACACCATCACAGCAAACGAAAGAACGAACCAGGTCTAATTTGTAGGCGATATCTCCTTGCTGAAGCATGTTATTTAGTAATCGGCATTTGGCTCACTCTGCCTGACTGGGCCATGAGCACAGATGGAGTTTGTCAGACAGGGGGCTGCAAGGGAGGGCTTGGGGCAGAAGAACCTGTGAGCTGGAACTAGCCAGGCTGGAGACATTACTCACACCCTACGCTGGGCTGTACCAAAAGAAGTGGTATAATGTGGGGACTAATTATCAAAGGCAAACCTGTTTCAGCAAAAACATGAATGAATCACAGAAAAAAAAATCTATGTAATGTTTATTTTTTACTCAAGGGCAAGCGCAACAATTAGTACTCTTGTACTGTTTACCAGAGGATACTGAACAACAAGACACATTTTCATATATTTACACACCAATCCATAAATTACGTCACAATTTTCACAAATCATGTGGACAAAAAACACTTGCTTATCTTGTTAAAGAACTGTAGACAAGAATTTACACGCATAGTTATCACATGAGTTCACTTCAGTCTTCCGTTTGTTGAGAACGTATGTGGCTGTCTTCAAGCATAATTCCACAGTCCCCTTTAGGAGGTAGCCTTTACAGAATCACACGATGAGGTCCAACTAGGCCACAGTTTCTTTAGTGTGGGTCAAAACAAGTTTATAGAGAAGTCCAATGTTGAAGACTCCTCCATTTGGCATGAGTGCTGTGGCCGATGCACAAAGCTGTACCCTCACACACCGTTCCGGTAACTGCTGGACGGGGGGAGGGGGCGTTGAGTGTTTGACCTTTGTGCACACAGGGGCCCGCAGAGATAGAGGGCATGTATAGCCCTGCATTCAAAGGCCCAGATGTTGGAACTGAAGCTAATAGAAACCATTTGAAACTGTTCACCTGGTATAGTAATCATGGCTGCCTGGCCAGCAGGTTACGCATGTATAGCTTTGATTCTCGGGGCAATTGCAGTTGCTTAGGAAGCACAATCCCACCCGGGAAACCCCGTAAATGGCCTTGATCCTGGCTTCTATGAAATATTCCCCAGTCCTGCGGATTCTTGCGCCAGAACCTGGGCAGAAAGAAGAACGGCTTTCAAGTGGTCCCGTGTAACACGTGATACCCTCAAACTGTCCTCACTTTTTCACCAATAGCACTTTGCATTCTGTGAATTTTAGTTTTATGTTTCCACTACTTGGCAAAGTTTTATTGGTGAAACCGTTATGACGATCTGACAGTGTTAGACCAGACATAGGGTCACTGTGTAGTTACACACACACGTGCCTGCAGGTGTGGGACTGTAAATGTGAGGACGTGGCATGACCCTTTTCCTGTACATGCATAAAGTGGGACACTATCATATATTATCATACAAAATCTCTATATTAATGTAATTGCTACACTTTCCCAATTGCTTTATTAACATTCTTGCTTTCTGAAATATCCTTGAAAATGCACCATTTGGCCACTCTTTTTTCATAATTTCCTTGGTGGGGGAACCCCCATTGATAAGTTCGGGCACGCTCGGTCGCCACAGTGTGCTGTCCGCAACTTTTACGCCTCACCACTTTCAAATGTCACTAGCCGCCACTGTGTGCAAACCTTGGGGGCGAGCGGGTGAGCAGAAAACCAGGGGTGCTGGTCCTGTTCGGTAGCATTGCTGAAAGTTTATTAACAAAACAGCAATCACATCTTACAAACTGATGCCTATCCCGTCCCTGAGTATGCGACTGCACAATCCTGTATCACTGAGGAAGAGACGTGATGGGTGGTATAGACAGTGAATTGAATTAGATCCAATGTATTGCATCACGTGTAGCCTGGGCTCTTACAGACAGGGACCAGCCACTTCCACATCAGCCCTGGCACCATACTAACAGGACTCTCCGACCTGACCCGCAGCAAAGGACTCTTGCAACGTGTTGGAAGGGCCTTAGCCCTAAATCAAACAGTGCTTTGAAGTAACCTGACACACAACGCTTTAAAAGACGTAAAATTAAACAAATGTACTTTGGTGATAAAACATTTACGCGCACGAGCTCTTCCAAGAACACAACCGTCATTGTTTGGAGTTTTACAGCGTTTTTCTTTTAAGTAAGTCAGTTCACACAAAACGTTACAGCTAAAATCTCTACTCATCCTAAAACAAGGAGCTTTCACCAAAAATAATCTTTAAAATTGCCGACCATATTTTTTCTTGGAGGTCTGAGCAGTGTCGAAATAAACTTGAGGGGGGGAGATTGTGGTGTGCTGCAAAGTACACCCCTCTCTCCCCCCCTCCGGGCCCAATCTAGAGCTCTCTCAAGCCAGGGGCCCCCCTCCTCTGCACAGTGCCGCACGCCCCTCCCCCCCCCCCCCCCCTGGAGCTTGCCCCCACCGCGGGGGCTATTGTTAAACCAGTGAGTCTGAGACATATAATTTGTGATAACGAAACGTTAGGCAGAGAGGGTTTAAAACCAACCCCACCCGCCTGTTTTAGGCGGGTATTGGTGCACGCACGTTATGTTGTACTTGTTACGTCACAGGTCAATGCTTTGAAAATGGAAGAACATTTTATTCAAATTTGTGCCTCACAGTCGAACGTTACATTTTGGTTTTAGCTTGTGCCGTTCTATAATCAGAACAATGATAATAATACGGCTGCTACTGATTATATGACTAATATTGAATTATTATTCTTCTTCTATATTATTATTATTATTATTTTATATTATTATTATTGGCAAATTGTCTCGTCTTTAGGCGCTGGCCTGATTGGCTCACACTACATTCCTCAGAAATCGAAGGGAAGAAAAGACATAAAAAGCCCTGTTTGGGTAGTGAAAGGACGGGAGCCGCGGCCGTTGGGGCGCAGTTTTCCTCTCCGTGGGGATTAAATCCTCTCCTCGAGGTCTGTATAGCGCTGCCAAGACCTATAATTTACGTCGCGCTACTAAAGACGCCACACGAGGCTCATTGATTCTGCAAAATGTATTTATTTCTTTCAAAACATCTTCGATAATGACGCAAATGGAGCAGGCGATTATGGCCGAGGCACCCCGAAGACAGAGGCCGTCCATCAGTGCGGGCATACAGTGCACCTGCCCGCCTCTCCCAAGGCCCATGCATAAATGGAGGGCTGTTTAAAGCGCGGCCACTAATCCCTCATCTTTCATTATTATGTTGTAATTGAATCCTGAAATACTTCTGGGGTATTAGAAGCTTTGATGAATTGCAAATCTCTCTTATTACAGCTTCTGCCTTGCTCCCTCCCGCCTTTTCTTCTCACTGCCCCCTCATATGCTTGCTCTCTCCTGCTCATTGCTGTCTAACTTGTTTATACCTACTCTTAGGTTTGTATGTTTTTCATATTTGTAATAAATCATGTGGTAATCTGGGAACTAAATGAACATGGCATTGACACCCCAATAAGTGTTACTGGGGGGTTCGAAGTTGATTTATCCTTCAGCAGAAGCATGTAGTGTTCAGGGCCTGACTGGGAACGTAAACCAGCCCTGGCAATTATATCGAACTGGCCCCAGGGGGGGGGGGGGGTGTATGGGGGATGCTGGTGGAAAACACTGCTGCTGCGCTTTTGTTACACGGGGCCTATTTTGCAGCACTGCTGCAAAACTGGCCCCCAGTAACAAAAACAGCCCCCACCGGTCCAAACCCGGCCCCCACCCTTCCGGCCCACTGTGAAAACGCCCGGTGCCCGCTATGGCCAGTCCAGCCCTGGTAGTGTTCTGTGGCTACCATGCAGCGCAGTCTTGCCTCAAATCATGGTTTTAGTGGGCATTATGCAATGGGGCCACAAAAACCTGGAGTGAGAGCCTCGAGTTCTGATTTACAGAATCAGGACTTGCTGCTTTTTCTAACCCTCAATCACACTTAGGGACACATTACGAGTTGTTCCTTGGTGGGCACAATACCACAGGCCAGGCGCGCAACACCCATTGGACTCAAAGGGCTTCAGCCACCCCCGTCGTGTGTGGCAGCCTGGGATGAGACCGCTTCCCGGGCACATACACAGCCGCACCTGAGCACTTACAGGTCTTTAAAAGACCATTTACGTGTTGATGAGGCCTTGCTGTTGTTTCACCCCTTCTAAAAGCCCCTGGAGCTCCACTCTGCCTATTGCTTAAAGATTCAGCCCCCCCGAAATCAGCTCCACTCTGCCTATTGCTTAAAGATTGAGCCCCCCCGAATTTTTTCTTAGCCCCCCCTCCCCGAAATTTGGCTCTAGTTGCGCCTCTGCCACAGGCCCTCAGTGTTGGGTATTACAACCCCATTCTGAGCTCTGCCCCTAATAGTGAGGGATAGTGAGGTTCGACTACACTTTTCCCCCTGTGCACAGGATTACGATAAGGAAAGTGGTGAACACCCAGAAAGTTGTAACGTGTTGTGTATTAAAAAATTTCTCCACTGGTTTTCAGATCCAGTTTTCTCACATTAGTGACAATAGTGGCAGATGTAAGTATACAAATGTAATATAAAAAAAAGTCAGTCACCCAGTATGTGCAGGAATTGCAGAGTGAGGGATTTCTTCTCCATGAAAATACTTACCTGATGTATTAAAAAGGGAAAATGCTAAATGTGATAATATTCATTTCTGCAACTCATGCCCATCCTGCAAACAATCTGGCAAAATTGTGTGTAATCGAGCAGTACTACTCATGAAAACCTATGACTTGATTTTTTTGCAAATCCAGAAATTGTATTTTATGTTATGCAGATTTGTAGAGAGCACTATCTACCGGGGGAGGAGGTGGAGTGGAGGGTACATGTTGGCACTGAGCAGGTGTGAGTCTAGCCAAACCTAATGTCTAGTGTGACAACTCAAAAAGCCATGTCTTCAGCTTCTTGCGGAAGTGAGGAGGAGGCTCTTATGTTTAGTGACATGTCTTGTGACAGTCTAGGAGCGATGTAGGAGAAGGCTTGACCACTAGATCTGTTTTTTCTGTATGCGTGGGACTTGTGCAAGTAGGATATGCGTGGGACTTGTGCAAGTAGGAGTCCTGACAAATGGAGTTGTCAGCAAGGTTTCTGAAATCAGATGCGATTGTTGAGGTACGCTGGGCTAGTGTTATGTAGTGCCTTAAAAAGTATGGGTGAGGAGTTTGAATTGTGCTTGTATGTGTATGGGAAGACAGTGGAGCTCTTTCAGAAGTGGTGTAATGTTAGTCCTACTGTTCAGTTCCGAATGGTCTACAGCCTTCTGTTTTTTTTTTAATTGATCCTGGCATAGAGGGTGTTCCCGTAATCAAGCTTGCTTGTGAGAAGCGGATGTGTGGCATTTTTCTAATTGTGAACCATTTGGATATCTTCCTCAGCATCTTCAGGGTATGGAAGCATGAGCAAATGACGACATTGACTTGGACGGTCATGTCAAGTTGTTTGAGGATGACGATCATGAGGTTCTTAGCATTAAAAGAAAATTTCAAGCTGGAAAGTATTCTCAGCTATAAATCAGCAGCCATCTAATAAAGCAGAGAATAAGTTCAAAAGTAATGTCTCATGAAGAGAGATGTTAAAGAAATCCAGGGATGGATCTCCAGAAATGCAAGTGAGAGAAACCTCTCGTACTCTAGGAACATCGCAACAAGTATCACATTCCTCATACACAACATCCAGTAATATTTCAGTAAACTCCTGGGAGTAGGTAAACTGTCTAGTTTCTCACGTCTTTACAATGAACTGCAGATATAAGTCCTTGAAAAGATGCTTCAACCACATTTTGCAGTTCAGACAGCTCTTCCCATGAATTATACTTCCTGTTGTCTCCTCTCCTCCCACTGAGAACCTCACTATCAGTTGTCTAATGCATATCAAATGCCTATTCACTAACTAACAGAAGGCTTCTGGAAAGTTACAGTATCTGCAGTGAAGGGCAAAACATCTTGTGTAAAACAACAGAATAATTAGAAAAAACAGGCCTTTCAATGCTAATCTATAAATTGCAGTTAATATGGCATCGACAGTTAGGCTAACGCAAATCTACTTTTTAAGTTACTTCACATGTATGCTTATACCATCCAAGTTTGACTACCCACTAAAAAAATTGGCTTTTATTATATCTGTGTTACTTTAACATAAGCCTTTGCACTTTTTATTTAAATATGTTTTGTTTGTAAAATGAATAAATTTGCAGTAGCAGTTCTAGGGCTCACCCATGCCAGAGCCCATCTTCAACAGGTGCAAGTAGCTACGATTGAGAGTAGTTGCGGGGACCCATTCCAGCGGATTCTTGTGCTGACAGTAATTGGTAAACTAACTTCAGACAACCACTGTCAGTGCTGCCAACCGAGCTGGTCACATTAGGGTCACTGGGTATGGCTTATGTTTAACTCCAACGGGGAAGGGCATGCCCCGACGTTGGCCTACAACAATACCAGAGCACCCTATGTTTATAAGTTAGCAACTCTAGGCAAAACCGAGATTGATGTGGGCATTTAAAGGACTCAGTGTGGATACACCTTACACTTACCTGTGTGTTATTGTGCCACCTTACTACTATTTGTGATACTGCCCCATAAAAAGGGTATGCCTTCTAAGTATTGAAGCTAGAATATCAATGTATACAAATATCAAAGACAAACTATCAAATCAAAAATACTGAATGGTAAGTATAGATTTTCTTCACCTAACTCCACATATATGTATTTTGGCGATATGTATATTCAAGCTATGTAGATGTGGAATTAGGAATTGTAAATCTATTCTTCTTCTATATACACTTGCCTTTCGATATTTCCATCTTCAATATTTTGTCCATGGTCTACTTCTATCACAGTAGCCATAGCCTCGATATTCAGTTGTACAATTCATAATAGGTGTAAAACAAGCATCAACGAGGCATCCCTGTCCATGATGAAGAAAAAATTCAAGAACATTACTGCACTTGTTTGAGTGTGATCCACAAAGCCCTGCATGTGAAGTACAAAGAGTTTGTGTTTCCTCATATGAGCGACTGTCTTTGCCACAACTGTTCAGAGGGTCATAGTGTGAAAATAGACTGTAGAGGGTTTATGCCTTCCTGCACAGAAAATGTGTAAATACTACCAGAGTACCACTCTCGGCTTGCTGGTTATGTACTGTTTCTCTAGGGTTCAGTGCTGTATGGGTTTTCTGATACCCAATAACTAGGGGTGGCACTGGGTATACCTATCAGTTTGATGTTGATCTATTTCTCAAGATTATATCTGTATTCTGGGTGCTCTCGTACCTAGGTGTGGTTGCTACTTTAGTAGTATTTTGCCTGGCTTGATGAAATGTTCATATCAAGATAGGAAAATAATTAAAGTCTATGGGGCAGATTTACAAGCTCCCTGTGATAACTTTACGCCGCCATTGCATCACTTCTGTGACGCAGCGGTGTCGCAAACAATGTGCCAGGTTGCAACATATTTACAACGTGACGCATCTAGTGAGATGTGTCACGTTGTAAAGCCCTGCGCTACATTAAACCTGCGTCAGGTATAATATATGCAGGGTGGTCATTCCGACGTAAGAAAGCCTCGTAAAAGGGACACAGTGAAATCTACAAGATTTCACTGAGTCACTTTTACGACGTGACTGCGCCAAAACCTTGCGCCTGCTTGGAGCAGGCATAAGGAGTGACACAGCACGATAGGAATGGGCATTCCTGCCCATTGCTGGAGTTGTTGTGCTTGCGACACGACTCCAGCAGTGCACTGCCCTTACGCCAAAAGATGCGTCATGCATCTGTCTATCCTTGCGCCACGCATCCATGGCAGCGCAAGGTTTTTTTAAGAGTCGCAAATTAACTGGCGCATCTCTGCTAATATGCAGAGATGCACCAGTTCTTGTAAATCTGCCCCTATATTTTCCCCTTTAATATATTGACTGACAACAAAAAATACTAGATTAAAAAGTATAAAAGGAATGTTAATGCTGTCCAAACTATTCCTATGTTGCAATGTTTTTAAAGAAATTAGATGCAAAATTGTTGGGTAAAAGAAGCATTGTAAAAGCCAAAAGTTTGCACCTATGCAAGAGCTATTGGCATTGCCAATGTGTTTTAGCATGTTGTACACCAGCGTGGATGCTGTTCAGCATGGCTACAAGTTAGTAGGATAGATTAGAGGTGCGTTGAGGGTCGTAGAGAGGAATGGCGAAGTGTGGATTAGAGTGGCATAGAGTGGAGTGGCATGGAGTGTTGTGTATTGATGTGGCATAGAGTGGAGTTAAATTGAGTGGCGAACAGTGGGGTGGCATAGAGTGGACTGGTGTAGAGTGCATTGGCGTATAGCACTGCAGAGTATAGTGGCGTAGAGTGCTGCGGCATTGAATTCAGCTGCATACATGCAGCATCGTACAATGCAATGGCGTAGATTAGAGTGATGTATAGTAGAGGGGGGACAGTCAGAACACCGCGGTCTGAACCACGAGTGTTCTGACTCTGCAAGCCCTACTATCCATGCTTTAACCAGGCATATGCCTTAACCACGCATGTGCATGGTTAAGGCAATGTGTGGTAGGGCTTGCTGACGGACGGAAGCAGAAAGAGATCTCTGTGAGGTAAGTGGGGTGGGTTGGGGTACTTTGGTGGGCTGTGGGGTCGGGGTTGTTTTGTGGGCTGGGGGTGGGTCAGGGTTATTTTAAGTGGGACTGGGGGGTCAGGGGTTATTTTGTAAGTTGGGGGTGGGTCGGGGTTGTTTTGAGTGAGACTGGGGGTGGTTTGGGATTCTTCTGGAGGCTGGGGAGTCGGGTTGTTTTGTGGCCTGGGGTGTGGGTTGGGATTATTTTAAGTGGGGCTGGGGGAGTCGGGGTACTTTTGTATGCTGGGGGTCGGTTGTTTTGTGGGCTGAGGGTGAGTCAGGGGTATTTAATGTGGGGCTGGGGGTTGGGTTGGGGTACTTTTTTGGGCTGGGAGGGGTTGGGGTTGTTTTGTGGGCTGCAAGGTGATTTGGGAATGTTTTGTAGGCTGGGGTGGGTGGGGGTACTGTAGCTACGGAAGGATGGAAGCAGGAACAGAGCCACAGTGAGGTGAGTTGGCTGGTGGGTCGGTTGGGTTGCATTTGTGGGTTAGGGGTTCAAGGTAGTTTCGTAGGCTGGGGGTTGGTCGGGGGTAGTTTTGTGGCCTGGGGAGTTGGGTAGTTTTCTGGGCTGGGGGTTGGGTCGGGGTAGTTTTCTGGGCTGGAGGGATTTGGGGGCTAGTCATCAGGGCTGGGGAGTTGGAAGTTGTTTTTAAGGCTTGGGGTTAGAGGTAGTTTTGGTAGTTTTCAGGGCCGGGGTATTGGGGCTATTTTTCAGGGCTGGGGGTGGGGCTAGTTTTCAGGGCTAGGGTGAGTGGGGTAAGTTTTCAGTGCGGGAGGTCAGGGGTAGTTTCAGGGCTTGGAGGGTCAGGGGTAGTTTTCAGGGCTTGGGGTGTCAGGGGTAGTTTTCAGGGCTGGGGGCGTCAGAGTAGTTTTTAGGGCTAGTGGAGTGTTGAAGTCGCTTTTTTAAATTGGGGTTTTGGGTATTAGGCCTCAGAGCAGGGGAAGGGGACTGGGTAGTCGGGGTAGTTGTTAGGGCTTGGGGGAGAGCGGGCAGTTTTTAGGGCAGGGTCAGGGCTTGCCAGGGTAAGGTTGAAGGACAGGGTTAAGGGACAGGGTTTTAGGCATTAGGACAGGGGGAGGATACAGCGTGGCACTTGGGAGGAGTAGGGGTATTTGCACCTCAGGGTGGCAGAGGGGGAATTTGTACCCTAGGGCGGTGGGGAGGGGGGTGGTGACCTTAGCCACACGTACCCCTTTGCAATGCATGCCTTTACCACAAAAATGTGTGTTAAAGGCATGCGTGGTAAAGCGATGCGTGGTTAAGGCACGGTCGTTATTCAGACCGCCTGGTTTAGGAATGCGGTGTTGTGGAACACGTTGTTCCATCATACAACCATGGTAGAGTGTAGTGGCGTAGAGTGCAGTGCTGCAGAATAGAGCATGGTGGCGTAGAGGGCACTAGCTTAGAGTGCAGTGTAGAGTAGAGTGGTGCAGAGTAGAGAATAGTACCGTAGAGTGCATTTGCATAGAGTGCAGTGGCATAGAGTAGAGTGGCATTCAGAGCAGTGGCATAGAGCACAGTGGTGCAGAGTAGAGTGCTGTGGCATAGAGTGCAGTGGTTTAGAGTGGGGTAGAGTGCAATGACAGTGGAGTGGAGTAAAGTGGCGTAGAGTACAGTGGCAAAGAGCAGATTGTTTTTTAGCAGAGTAGAGTGGTGCAGGGTAGACTGTAGTGGCATAGAGTGGGGTAGAGTGTAATAGCATAGAGTAAAGTGGTGTAGAGTGCAGTGGTGCAGAGTAGATTAGAGTGGGGTACAATGGATTGGCATAGAGTGCCGGGATGTAGATTTCAGTGATACAGAGTAGAGTGACCTCGCGTAGAGTGTATTGGCATAGAGCGCAAGGGCAGTGTTTGCAGTGTTGCAGAATGGCGTAGAGTGGAGTTGTGCAGAGTAGAATGGAGTGGGCTAGACTGGAGTGGTGTAGAACTGAATGGTGAAGAGTGCAGTGGCATAGAGGAGCCAAACATTATTTGCACCCCAGCCCAAATAATAGTTATTATTCTCCTTAGGCCCTTAATCAGCCAATCGAGAAAAGGAGGAATTCTGTGGCTGGCTAGAGTGATTCTTTTAACAAGCATTGACAAAGACAATAGGTCTGGCCTTTGCAAGCTTGATATGTTTAAAAATATTTTTCTTTTATATGCATAAACTCGCCGAGCATCTAAAAAGTATTAAAAAAACAAAAACAAAGGAGTGCCCCACCAGCCAAGTTACACTAGACCAGGCACTGACCAACACTTCTTTTCAGGAGCTAGAACACACGATAGTAGACCAAACGATGTCACTCACAGATCCAATGGATGAATTGGTCTATCGTATTGGCCCTCATGCTGTATGATGTGGGAGGCAGAAGCAACATGTGAATGGCAGTGGCACTTGAACAGACTGATGGATAAAGAGGCCTGACCCAAAGCCCTTCTGTATGTCTTTCTGTATATATTTTTAGAACGAAAACATGAGGCTGCCGAGACAGCTAAAGACGTCTATTGGCCAGATCTAAAAATCCCAAGAATGAATTCAGCTATTTGCATTTAAGAGTGTAAACGCACGAGCCATGCATCAATTGCCTGTCTAGTAGACAAATTATAGCTTCAGCCTCCAGGAAAGCCCTGCATGGCTGACAAATGGAACAGACCCCCTGTCACATTGTAATGATGGGGAATGCTCCTGGCGCGCGCAAAGAATTCGGAAGCATGCAGTCAAACTGGAATTTCACCTCCCGTATTCACGCATTAAGCTCCCTCCAGAAGCCTGCAGAGCTGGCAGCAATGTGTGCATTTTAGAAACAAACAAAAAACATACACTTAAAATGCAATGATGAGTTTGACCTTGTAGCCTAATTGTAATGTCTCACATTTCTCCTTTTTTTGTCGAATGCTTCCAGGGCACAAAAACAAGAGGAGAAATGGTTTCGTGACATGGTGGCATTACCAGTTCTCTTTCAGTGGGTGGACGCCACGCCCACACAGCAGAATGTCTCTGTATTGTGGTCTTTGCAGAGCGAGGAGCTGTACATCTGAAGGGCTTTCTGTTAAAGCTCTTTCATACTTCTCGCCGTGAAGACTGCTGGCGGACTCTCTGCCAAGAAGAGGTCAGGAAGTGATCCTCGCCGCCACTTCTTTGTCTGTGTATGTTTCACTGCGGTTTTCCATAGAGCCATGGAATGCAGCCCCTCCAATCGCTCTTTGAATTTTTTAGGTTTCATTACTTGCAGATGCGAAAAATGACAACTTGACAAACAAGGGAGGTCCGTTTCTTATTTTAACGTCAGCCTCCTTCTAGATTTCAAATGGACTGCCGGAAAGTGATAATCTTGATGATGAAAATAGTAAAAAATAAAAAAATAAAGGAAAGAAACGGAAGGAGAAAAAAGCCACTGATTAAAAGAGGATAAAACGAAAGAAAAAATAAAATCGGAATTAAATAAGGAACAAGGAAAGAAACAAAAAAAGAATCAGAGAAGGCAGAGCAAAAACAAAGAATATTAGTGAGAAAACGAGAAAAAGTAATAAGTGAAAAATAGAAAGAAAAGAAAACAGAGGAGTGGGTGGGTGGGCAAGGGTGCATGCACGATGAATGGTTTGATAAATGATTTCTTTGAAAGATTGCATGCTGTAAGACCCTCATTTAAATTAGGACTGTAAAGTTGACTCTGGTGCTAACAGTAATGTGCCCCCGATTTGGTATTATGGCTTGCATAAAACTACAGCACAGACATGGCAGTTTATACACACATTCCATCAGGTAAAATCGTGAGGAGTCTGTGCGTGGAAAAACTGCCAAAGAGTATCGCAATTCCACACAGTGGGAGAAATCATGCCGCAGTACAGCATTATCTTTAATCCAGGCCAAACAGAGAAACGCACACTGCTGTTATTATCACACCTAGGAAAAATCCAACTCCACCATATTGGTAATTCACTGTGTGGTATTGCATACAGCATCAATTAGAGTGAGCCCCAAAATACTGTTTCACAGCAGCATACACTATGGGCTTGTGTGGTGCCAGGTCCGTCCCACACCGCCAAAGTCATGGTCAGACCGCCCGCCTGATTAGGCGTTTCCTCCTGTCTGGAGAGCATTGTTTTATGTTCCCATGGCGGTGCCCTGAAACTGCAGAGGAGGCACATAAAAAACATTTACTGCACCCATTCCAGCCAACACAACACCAAGAAAACTGTTAGAGAGCCGAGGGACTCCAGTGAATGCAACAGTAGGGAAAGTGTTGGATAGCGGAGGGGTAAAAATTACTATTCCCACTCCAGTGAGTGCAACAGTAGGGAAAGTGTTGGATAGCGGAGGGATACAATTTATTATTCCCACTCCAGTCAGTGCAACAGTAGGGAAAGTGTTGGATAGTGGAGGGTTAAAAATTACTATGTCCACTCCAGTGAGTCCAACAGTAGGGAAAGTGGTGGATAGCAGAGGGATACAATTTACTATTCCCACTCCAGTCACTGCATCTATAGGGAAAGTGTTGGATTGCGGAGGGGCAAAATTTACTATTCCAGTCAATTTAGAGTGTTCCTGGTGTTGAGAATGCACTATACTGGAGCTGCTTTCCACCTAAACTTGAGAACTACCCAGAGTTCTCTGCTTCTTTTTTTGCATCATTTATGCATCACTCTATGCCTGAAAGGATATACATCTAATATATATATATATTACCTACTGGCAGTCGCCAGTAGGTAGTTATAGTTAGGACCTATTTTCCATAGGAAATCCGCAACATTCTATTTGGAATAACGTTGGCGCCGATGGACGAATCTTCGCGAAATTTTCCAAACTTTTGGCAAGCTCCGGTCCGCTCCTATCCTGAAAATTTCATGGTGATTGGTCAAGCGGGGGTCGAGAAAAAAGGGGGGTCCCAAAACGCGTTTTCCCCATGCATTTTCCCATAGGACCTGTTGACGCAGCTACAGCCTGAACTGCTGAACGGAATTACACCAAAGTTGGCAAAGAGGTAGTCCTCAGTTCAGACTCGTGCCTTTTGCTTAAATGGTGTAAATCCTTTCAGTAGTTCCTGAGAAAATTAGAGTTAAAAAGATAGATATATCTGGGCGGAGCCTAACCACACATCTCATCGTGAGGTCTGATTGGCTGTCAGTACTTCATCCAAGAAGTGTTGGCAGCCATCTTGGGACCAATATACATGATAGCACCTCATTAAAAAGCATTGCAGTTAATAGAAGGTTTTAAGACTTCACTCACATTATAAATCATTTATTGATGGTACCATACTCATTTTAGGAATTGTGGTGAGTTCTAAGGTGATTTTACCATGTGAAAAAGCCTTCTGCTGTGATATCTTGAATCATGTTTGAGAGAACTATTTTCTCATGCTTTTCCCACAGAGGTTTGGAAGGTGATCTATAAGCTAAACTGAGAGCATATTTTCTGTAAATTCACATTATCTTTCTCAGTCATGTGAGAATGAAGTCTGACATTCTCAGTAAAACATGTACATCCAACAAGGGCAGAGACTGTCAGTTGATTCCTTTGTGTTCTACTGCAGCTTCCCAGAGTGTTCTAAAGAACAACTGGAGTGCTAACAGTCCTACTTATGACAAACGTATTGCATACCTGAGCCATCTTGATTGGAATAAAGTGGTAACACTTAAAACATTTAATTTACAAAGGAACAAAATTCTGATATGCAGACTGAAACATGCACTTTGAATACCAGCAGCAGACTTCCCTGGTGAGCAGTAGCTTTACTACAGTGATCTAATGAGCAACTAGAGTGCTAACATTCAGAATTTATGGCAAATGTGTGACACATCTGAATGCCTTCTTGATGGAACCAAAGTAAAAAACTGAAAGTATTTCCTACTGAGGAGACTGCAGTAAATGAGGAAATTAGGAAACTTCATAACAAATAAATCTCCCAAGATGGCCACCAGAGACAAAAGAGCCCAAATGTAGCCCAAATATCACCCAGATGTAGCCCAAGTATAGCCCAATGACAGAATTTCCCAGAATGTTCTTAAGAACAACTAGAGCGCTTACAGTCTTACTTATGACAAAAGTATGGCACACCTGAAGCCATCTTGATTGGATAAACTGGTAACACTTAAAATATTTAATTTAAAAAGGAACACAACGAGGGGGTTCATTTTGCCATAGAAATCATGATCAGTGCCGAAGAAAGAAAAATTAGGGCACATTTTGAGTGACTTCTCAAATCCTCTTCTATTTCATTAAAACATTCTGATATGCAGACTGAAACATGCACTTTTAATACCAGCAGCAGACTTCCGTGGTGAGCAGTAGCTTTACTACAGTGATCTAATGAGCAACTAGAGTGCTAACATTCAGAATTTATGGCAAATGTGTGACATATCTGAATACCTTCTTGATGGAATCAAAGTAAAAAACTGAAAGCATTTCCTACTGAGGAAACTACAGTAAATGAGGAAATAAGGAAACTTCATAACAAATAAATCTCCCAAGATGGCCACCAGAAACAAAAGAGCCCAAATGCAGCACAAATATCACCCAGATGTAACCCAGATGTAGCCCAATGACAGAAGTGTGCAAAACACTTATTTGTTGTGTATTTGCATTTTTATATAATGCAGACTTGTCAGGTATTGGAGTGCTTTACATAAGCATTGGTTACATCACACAAGATCAAATTAATTTTGGTTGTAGACATGGGGAGATTAAATGATTTGACCAGAATCCCATAATGTTGAGCTGAAGCATAAACTCCAACCTGGTTCCCCAGTTGCAAAGTCTGCAGCTCAGGAAGTAACCCCACACCCTCTCCTCTAGGTGCAACATTTAATCAAGTGGTCAACTGGATAAAAAAACATAAAGATTACAAATAATTTAAAAGTTCTTTGTCGCTATTTGAAAACTCAGAAAATATGTCCTCATTTTAGTTTTTTAGAGCACTAACCATTATTTTGATGCAAATAAGACCCTCTCATTTATGTAATTTCTAAAGGAAATGCTCTAGGTATTACAGTTTTGATTATATCAAGATGACGTCATGCGTTCCACACTTGTGTAATAAATATAGAATGTTAGCAATCTAGTTGTTCATTGGGATACTGTTGAGAGGCAGAGGCCAGGGGCACGGACTCTGAAAATTGAAGGCAGGTAGGAGAGTGCAGAGGCAACAATTTGACCACACTGGGCAGGCAGGAAGGGCAGTAGCAGCACAACAAACTATGGAGGGCAGTGGAAAGGGGGGCTGGGGCAACAAACCAACAATACAGGACTGGTAAGAGAGGCTGTGGCAATATAATAGACCATTGTGGGCAGAAGGAAGAGGCAGTGGTAGTACAACCATACATGCCAACAGACCCGTTTCAGCCAGGAAACGTCCAATGTTTTTAAGCTCAAATGGGCTTTATTTGATCTGTCTCCTGTCTACAATCTCCTCTTTTTCAATGTAACTCAAAGGGGAAAATCAGTACCCCAGTTTTTTTTCTTCAAAATCTCCCTCTTACCCAGTTCAAAATGTTCACAAGTATGGTACATTGGATCATTGTAGGCAGGAGGAATTGGGGTAGGGACGTGGACTCGGATAACAGAGGACAGGAGGGACATGGAGAGGTGCACCAAACTGACCCTACAGGTCAGGCATAAGGGTTTTCAGCAGCACAATACACCACACAGGGCATGCGGGACAGGAGTGCAGCACAACAATCCATAGAAATAAATAGGGAGGGGACAGGACCATGCACATGGACAACAGAGAACAGAGGGGAAAGAGGCAATGGTAGCTAGCTGACCATAATGGACAGACAGGAGAGAAAGCTGCAGCATAACAGACCATAAAGGTTAGGAGGGATGGATCAGGGGCATTACAATGGAACAGACAAGCCAGGAGGGGGGGAATAGGGGTTTGCACATGGAAACAGAGGGCTGGGGGCAAGGGGGCAGGGCAGGAGCAGCAAGATGACCATGGAGGTCAGGCAGGATGGGCACTAGAAACAAGACACACCATGGAGAGCAACAATGAGACTGGTGGCATACACACAGACCATGGAGGGAAGGTGGGAGGGGGTCAGGGGCAGCTAGCTGACCACACAGGGAAGGTGGGAGGGGCCATGGAAGCACAGAAGACCATGCATGGCAAGCGGGAGGGTTAGTGGCAGCACAATGGCTATGATGGGCAAGAAGGAGGGTGCAGGGGCATGCACAAAGGAACATGGAGGATAGAAGGGAGGGTCAGGACCTGGGCACAGACAGGAGAGTTCAGGGGAAGGGGCCTCACAACAGACCGCACGGGGCAGGCAGGAGGAGTAGTTGCAGCACAACAGACCAGGGAGGGCAGAAGGGTGTGGCAGTAAAATGGACCATGGAGGACAGGAGGAAGGGGATAGGGGCATGGCATGTGAACAGGCAGGGTGGAGGTGGCAGGGACAGGTTACAGTCATCTGACAATGCTAGGCAGGTGGGAGGGGTGTGGCAGCTCAACAGAACACTCAGAGTAGATAGGAGTGGCAGGTCCATGGAACATGGTGGGCAAAAAGGATGGAGCAGGGGCATGCACAAAGACATCGGAGGGCAGGGGGAAAGAGAATAGGGGCAGCAAGCTAAGCACAGAGGCTAAGCAGGAGGTCAACGATGGGCCATAGAATTGGGCAATGGAGGGCAGGAGGAGTGGACTGGTACATCATGCTAAATGGAGGGCAGTGGCAGCCAATCAGACCATGCATGGCAGGAGGGAGGAGGCTAGTCCATGGATTCAGACAACAGAGGATAGGGAGGAGGTGGATGGGGCAGTAAGCTAACTGTTCAGAGAAGGTGGGTATTAGGAACTTTATTGTTTTTAAAATGTGTGTCTGTGCGAACTACTTAAAATATGAACAAGTATGCAGCATAATCTCACTTTTATTCAGGAAGAAGAGGACGTTTGTGACTGTGACTCTGGGCTCACTTGGCAGAAACACCCCCTGACCCTCCACCCCCCATCGCAACATGTAATGCCCGTGAAGGGTAGGTGGACGCAGTGTTATATAGAACATAGTCCTGAGAGCACGATTGAAAATGAAAACTAGATATAGTATATGGTATAAACTATGCACCAAAAAGTGTGATATAAGATGAACCGGGGTGTGAAATATAATATGCAATACATTGTGCACAATGAGAGATTCATTGGAGAGCGCGAGATAGCACAGGCACTAGCGCGTGCTATGCGATATGCGCCTTGGAGTGTAATATGCACAGGGCAGTGTTGTGTAACCTAACTGGTCTCTAAAGTTGTAATATTAAATATGTGCTGGGGAGTGTAACGTTGCATATGCACTGTGACAAAGATATGGATCCCAGATTGTAATATGTATGGCATAGCGCTGTGCGTTATAACATAGGCATCGAGGAAGGCATGTTAGATGGGGCAATATAACCCGTGCGAAGGCAAGTGTGGCATGACATATTCACGGGGTGGTGTTACAGTGCACATGGGCTAGAGAGTGTCATAGCATACGCACTAGCTGGTGGAATACAACACAGAGGTGTGTGGCACTCGGCGGGCACTGGTGGGTGTAACACAGCATTGGGCTCAGCCAGGAGCACGCTGTGACTCTCAAGTGAGGTTCGTCTCCTTTCCAGAGAGTAAAATAAAAAGTATTACACATCCGGCGGTGGATGTGTGTTTTATTAACCATGAGGGGGGTTTCTTGCATAGTTTGGTCGAATTTTTGTAGAATTCCCCTTTGAATGGCTTGGTGTGCGTGTATTAAATGTGCCCGTAAATAGCTACCCATGTTTGTATAAATAAACAACAAGGGTGTCTACTTGGAGAGTACCCACCGGCGGGGGCGCTGGGATTAGGCACGGTAGGGCGTTGGGCACGTCCGAGCTTCACTAGCGGTGTAAATACATTCCACGGGGATTCATTGTATGCATAGTCGCCTTTTAATGAATATCACGCAAATCGTCATGGTGATAGTTACATACGGTTTGTCCAGCATGTCCTAGGTGTTTATATAAATATATATTTTTTTAAAATAATAAAAACAAAGGATGGGGTCCCCGGAGCCATAAGTGGCCTGAGGAGGGGGGCAACACAGCCCCCCTTCTAAAGAATTAACAAAAAAAAGGCCATGACCCGTGGGTTGGGGTCCCCGGGGCCGATGTAAGGCCTTGGGAGTGCCAAATTAATTTTTTTCAACAAAAAAAATTAGGGTGCAGGCCCTGGGGGATGGGGTCCCCAGGGCCAATAAATTAGAAAAAGAAGGGGGGCCACACAGCCCTCCTTCTTAAAAAAATAAAATAAATAAAAGACCGGCATCGCGCCGGAGGCCACGCCCCCTCCTTGCAGCACTCTGCAAACGCGCCCCCTGGCCAGTTGTAAGTTGGGGATTTAGTTCCCCTTCAGTACTGAGGGTCCCTGAGGGCCAACTAGCCCAACAGGTATCTCCAGTATGCGCCAGGGAGCTACGTTGCAGACAGGTGTTCTGAGGCCACGCCCCTTTTTACACCTCTATGCAACGCAACTCGGTGGCGCTTACTGGAGGTACCTAGTGGGCTAGTTTGACCCTAGGGACCCTTAGGATTCAAGGGGACTTAATCTCTCAACTTAGAACAGCCGCAGGGCGCGTTTACACAGTGGTGAAGGGAGGGGACGGGGCCTGAGGTGATGTGTGCAAACACGCCCTGTGGCGCGTTTTAAGTTGGGGAAATAATTCCCTTTCAATCCTGAGGGACCCTGGGGGCCAACTAGCCCACCAGGTGCTTCCAGTAAGCGCCACTGCTCTGCGTTGCAGAGAGGTGGTGCAGGACATGCCCCTTTTTACACTTCTCTGCAGTGGCACTTACTGGACGTACCTAGTGGGCTATTTTGCCCCTAGGGACCCTCAGGATTCAAGGGGACTTAATCTCCCAACTTAAAAAACGGCCACAGGCGTGTTTACACAGTGGGGAAGGGAGGGGACAGGGCCTGAGGTGACGTGTGCAAACACACCCTGTGGCGCGTTTTAAGTTGGGGAAATAATTCCCCTTCATACCTGAGAGCCCCTGGGGGCTAACTAGCCCACCAGGTGCTTCCAGTAAGCGCCACTGAGCTGCATTGCAGAGAGGTGGTCCAGGCCGTACCACTTTTTACATCTCTCTCCAACGCAGCTCTGTGGCGCTTACTGGAGGTACCTAGTGGTCTAGTTGGACCCTAGGGACCCTCAGGATTCAAAGGAACTTAATCTCCCAACTTAAAATGGCCACAGGGCGTGTTTACACAGTGGGGAAGGGAGGGGACGGGGCCTGAGGTGACGTGTGCAAACACGCCCTGTGGCGCGTTTTAAGAGGTAGCTTTAATCCCCTGCCCTACTATATACTAGGGTCTTACAGAGAAGGTCATGCTAATCACAGGGGGACCCCAACGCATAGTGTTCCCTAGTGTATGTAGGTGTTTTCACTGTATTCGGAGTGTCTTTTAACATAGCACTAGCTCTAGGACCGGTTAGTCAGACTCAGTTACCACCAGTATCCGTCTGAAAAAGTTGAGGGTACAGGATGATTTTGCAACAAGGCTTCTTTCTGCTCTTCTGTTTGTTCTTTCTGCACGTTATCCTTCTTCCTGCACTTTTCTTCGTCTTTGAGGACTTCTGTTGCTTCTTTCTGCATTTCTTTTTTTTCTTTCTGTGTGTTTTTTCTTCTTTCTTCACATGTCCTATCTCTGAAGGCATAGTTAGAAATTAGCATTTAAAAAACCTTAGAAATTCACTGAAAAAACCATAGGTTTCAGGCACGTTATAGTTAGGAATTAGCATTTAAAAAACCTTAGAAATTGACTTAAAAAACCATAGGTTTTACACATGTTATAGTTAGGTGGATATTTCACTCGTAAAAAACCAATGAAATTCCCCCGTTATAGTTATTTCAGATAACTATAACTCGCGCGCCCGCAATCCTGCTCATGACGTCACATATTACATCACTCATGACATGGTCAGTGGCATCACGACGTATTGAATTTTTTTTTTTAATGGTTTTTCACCGTGCGCGCACGGTGCGCGCACACCCGCGATTTAAAAAAACCCCCAAAAAATGTTTTTTTCTGCCTTCGGGGGCCTTCAGGGACCCCCTGACAAAGGCTAGGGGGTCAGGAACTCTCTACCCTGCCCCCTTTTCACGTTCGCCACCTTCCTTTTTCACTCTCGCACTGAAAACCAACAAAATGGCGTCCGACACTTCCTGATTTCGACCGATTCGAATGTTGACTGACATGTAACCACCAATCAGAATTACGCTCGCGCACATTAGGGTGCGCGCACGGTGCGCGCACGGTGCACGGCTATAGATATGTATGTGCTTTTAACTGCAATTTTCTCAGGAACTACTGAACAGATTGACACCATATATCCAAAAGGCACATGCCTGACCTGAGGACTACCTCTCTGCCAAATTTCAAGTAATTCTGTTCAGCCGTTCGGGCTGTACCTTCGACTAAAGGTCCGATGGGAAAATGCATGGGGAAAACGCGTTTTGGGACCCCCCCTTTTTTCTCGGCCCCCGCTTGACGAATCCCCCCGAGACTTTCAGGGTAGGAGCTGAGCGGAGCGCCCCATTAGTTTTGAAAATTTCGCGAAGATTCGTCAACCGGTGCCAAAGTTATTCAAAATAGAATGTTGAGATTTCCTATGGAAACACGGTCCTAACTATAACTATCTACTGGCGACCGCCAGTAGATAATAAATATATATATACACATATTCCTTTGCAAAAAAATCCAGATGGAAAAGAATTCCAGGCAAGCCTACAAGCTGATTAAGCAGGTGAGTTCATTCTTGGCAGAAAAGACGACGCATTTCGATCACGTCCGTGGTCTTGGTCACATGACCTCCCTCTCCACATTACATTCTTTTTAAAGGCATAGTAAGGGTCTTTCTCATAGACATAGTAGAAAGCAAAGCAAAATAAACATGTTTCTTCACATTTTGAAAAAATGAAAAGGTGCACAAATGTAATAAAGTGCTTATATGAGGTGCAGTACTGAGATTTTATACAAGAGTTGTGTCAATGGTTATTTGTTTATAAAGTAGAAAGTACGTTCATTGTATAAACTATGATTCTTTTTTGTGTACAATGGTTCTCTCTGTTTGCTGCGCTTGTTCATTATACAGCCATATATCGTGACTGATCATGTGCTCTAGTGCCCATAGGTATTGTCTAGGTGTGCTATCCTGATTGATCAGAAAGAGAATTTGCTTATACGGTGAAGGTAAAGTACCATAGTGTATAAAAGTTAAGAAGTGGCTCGGAGTTCAGGGCAGCCGCCGTAGACTCCAGTGCTCATATCTTCACTATTTAGACGTGATTTTCAGGATTTGTTGTGCACCATCTTCCTGTGGACGAGAATATATAAGGTTTTAGTACTTGCAGCCATACACAACATACCATCTAACACAGTAAAATTGTATTTTTAACCATATTGAAACAACAAAACTCACAAATGAAATTTACAGTACTGATCCTGTAGAAAAATAGTGAATGGTGCTTAGTGAAAGGAGAGGGAAGAGGAAAGTGAGTATATCGGCGAAGCATATTTCAATATAATTACATATATTGTTTCTTTATGAGTGGCTATACATTTCTTCATCCTGGTTAAGGCCATATGGGAATTTGGTACCTGCCATAAGAATGAAGCGAGATTCCCGTTTCCGGAGTGAGGCAATACGATTGCCTCCTCTTGGATTGGGGCAGATTGTATCCAGTCCAAAGAATTTGGCTTTGGTCCAATCTGCCCCATGTTGTTTTTCAAAATGCCTGGCTGTGCTATAACTTTGATCTTTATTGGTGATAGCACACCAGTGCTCCAAGATAAGTTTCTGTACTGCAAAAGTGGTAGATCCTATATACTGTAGATTACATGGGCAAACAATCGCATATACCACAAAATCAGTATTGCAGTTAATCAAATGTGGTACTTTCCATTTCATTTTAGTCCTTTCAAGTGTAACCTCGGTGACATTATTGCTATGTTTGCAAGCTTTGCAGTTTCCACATTTTCTAAACCATTTTGTTTGTTGCAACCAATTCTTCTTCCTGGAATAGAAATGGCTCGATACCAACATATCTCTAAGTGATGTATTTCTTTCATATGTGATAGATGGTGTTACTTCTACCAGATTCCGTAGGATAGGATCTTGTCTCAGAATGTCCCACCTATTTTTGAGGATTTTACGGATCTGATTTGACTGATTACAGAATTTGGTGATAAATCTAGTGGGTTGTTTGTTTTTTGTCAATTGTCTTCCATCCTTAGTTCTACTTTCTTCTAGAATTTCCTCTACTTTTCTTTTCGACTCAGATCTCTGCTTGTTGTAGGACTCTTTTAGAGTACCCTCTGTCTTAAACCTTTGTTTCATTTCTTGTTTTGTCTGTGTATATGATTCTTCGGAGCTACAATTACGTTTTGCTCTTAAGAACTCACTGTAAGGAATTCCCCATCTGAAACTAGGTGGATGCGCACTAGTAGAGTGGAGGATGGAGTTCCCTGCTGTATCTTTGCGGAAGTCTCAAATCCAAAAAGTCTACCGATGTTTGACTATAATGTCTGGTAAATTTAAGGTTCACATCATTACAATTCAAAGAATTGATAAACGTATTGAGGTCATTTTCAGATCCTTTCCATACAAAAAAGATGTCATCTATGTATCTTAGCCACTTTAAGACATTGTAAAACCACTTCTCAATTTGTTCATTCCAGAGCACCTGCTTCTCCCACCAGCCCACCATGAGATTGGCGTAGCTGGGGGCGAAGCAAGTGCCCATGGAAGTACCTTGTAGGTGTTTATAGTGTACATTTTCAAAACATAAATACATTCTCTCTGAGACACATAGAGATCATATTTAGTAGCATGTTAGTATGTTGTAAATATTCAATTTTGCGATTCCTGAGGAAAAATTGACATGCTTTTAGTCCATCTGTATGCCGTATACTAGTGTAGAGGGCTTCTACATCTAAAACCACTAACCAGTTTTCTCCACACATTGTGATATCATTGATTTTCTGTAAAAAATCAGTTGTATCACGTAAATATGATTTTTGATTTTTTACATATGGGAACAGGAAGTAGTCAACATATATACGTGTGTGTTCCATCAAGCTATTCCTCGAGGAAACTATGGGTCGTCCAGGTGGATTTGTGTTACTTTTGTGAATCTTCGGAAGAAGATATAAAGTTGGTGTATCATTTTTTAGGAATTGCCTCTCATCCCAGATTAAAAGACCTTGTTCCTGCCATAGATTCATGATACTCATTTTTGAGGGTGGCAAGATAATTCCTGTCTACCCTCTCATATCAGGTTTTGTCATTGAGTTGATGATAAGCTTCATTGAGGTACATTTCTCGTATCAATATTACAATATTTCCCCCCTTGTCTGAAGGCTTGATAATTATATTCTGATCTTTTTGTAAGTTGGTAACTGCTTTCCTCTCTTCACTTGTTAAATTTTGTCTACATTTATTTTTCATTGAAAGTGTAAGTAGATCATGTGCTACTAAATCACTAAACACATCTATGTTATCTCTGGGTAACATGGGTATACATTTAGATTTACCTCTAAATATAGTGAGTGGTGTTTCATCAGTTTTGACACCCAAAGAATTTGTTATTGCTGTTGTATGCATGGGATTAAAGGGGTCTAGAGTAATATTGGTACTGGTTAAAAATGTTTCTTGGGCCAAATCCGTCAGAGTTTGTAATGCAGGTATGTCACCAATCGATATACCTATCTCATCATTGTTGGTGGAATTCACAGGTTTCACAATACCTTCCTTAGATGTGTGTATTATATATACATATATTCACTGAAAAAAACATAGGTTTTACAGACGTTAAAGTTAGGAATTAGCATTTACAAAACCTTAGAAATTCACTGAAAAAACCATAGGTTTCAGGGACGTTATAGTTAGTTGGACATCTGACTCATATAAAACCAGAGAAATTTGCCCGTTATAGGTAGTTGAGATAACTATAACTCACGTGCCCGCAATGCACTGGTGATGATGTCAGATATTAGATCACTCATGACACGGTCCGTGACATCACTGAGGGAGTTCTGTCAAAACGAAGCAGCAGGTAATATCGGACATCGTCCATTTTGGGATCAAGATACCGTTCCACTGTTGTGACCTAGAGTTGATTGCATCTGGTTGCAGGGAGTACCTTCATTTCCACTCTCAGATACAGTTCTAACTTCGTCCATTGTGGAATCAAGACCCCATTCCACTGTTCGGACCTGCTGCACCGCGGTGTACTCCACCGAATGCAGTCACACAACCCCAATAATCATCTGCAGCACTTAGCTACGGAAGCACAGAGTCTGATGCACCTCAACGGAGGGAGCTCTGTGAAAACCAAGCAGCACGTAATATCATACATCGTCCATTTTGGGATCAAGACACCGTTCTCCGGTTGGGACGTAGAGTTGGTTGCACCTGTTCGAAGGGAGTACCATCATCTCCACTATCAGATGCAGTTCTAACATCGTCCATTGTGAGATCAAGACCCCGGTTCACTCTTCGGACCTGCTGTACCATGGTGTACTCCAGCGACTGCAGTCAGCGAAGCCCAATGATCATGTGCAGCAATTAGCTACGGAAGCACAGAGTCTGATGCACATCAACGGAGGGACTTCTGTGAAAACCAACAAGCAGCAGGTAAAATCGGACATCGTCCATTCTGTGATCAAGACACCATTCCACTGTTGGGACCTAGAGTTGGTTACACCTAGTCGAAGGGAGTACCTTCATCTGCACTCTCAGATGCAGTTCTAACATCGCGCATTCTGGGATCAAGACCCTGTTCCACTGTTCGGACCTGCTATACCGTGGTGTACTCCAGCGACTACAGCCACCCAACCCCAATGATCATGTGCAGCACTTAGCTATGGAAGCACAGAGTCTGATGCACCTCAACGGAGGGAGTTCTGTGAAAACCAAGCAGCACGTACTATCGTACATCGTCCATTCTGGGATCAAGACACCGTTCCACTGTTGGGACCTAGAGTTGCTTGCACCTGGTCAAAGGGAGTACCTTCATCACCACTCTCAGATGTAGTTCTAACATCGTCCAATGTTGGATCAAGACACCGTTCCACTGTTGAGACAAAGCGTTGGTTACAGCTGGTTGAAAGGAGTGCCTTCGTCTCCACTCTCAGATGCAGTTCTAACATCGTCCATTGTGGGATCAAGACACCGTTCCACTGTTGGTACCTGTTGGATTACTGTGTTAGTAGTGTACAGAGCACTCCACGGTGCTGGGCCTCAGGCTGGGCGCTGTCTGCCTGTTTCGCGGTAGCCAGGGTTGATCTCAGGAGCCTTCCCAGCTCGCAGACCTCGGCCCAGGAGCTTCCGCAGGCACGTGGTGGGCCCTCTTTCACATACGACGGTGTCGAAAGGTGAACTGTGGGGCATATGCGCGTCGCAGCTGCCATTATGGTTTCTGGGTAGCAGCATTCTGAGAGCATTTTTCCCGCAGCCACCTTAGCTCACAGCGTCAGCCGCGTGGCGGTGTAAGCTGCACAGACCTGACAGACATGTTTGCCATTTCGGAAGAGAACCACACCCAGAGAAACGTGCCTTTTATTCATACCCCTACGCTAGCCTTGCGTATGCCGAGCCAGCCCACTATGCTAAAGATTTTGGGGGGGAGGGTGAATGTACACGCTATGTTTTCATACTCTTTCCTACTGACTGTACTATCATGGTTGCGTCCACTGTCCACTTCACTCAATAGACCATCAGTGTATGTTGACATGTACATGTCTGTGCTCTGCATACTCAAGTCTGTCCGGCACATCGCCTCAACACTTTGCATCGTATACTTTTATAATCGAGAATCACTTGCCACCATCGCACATACTTTGCTCCCATCTCTCCCCGCATTCTACATTGTGTGGCAGAGGTGCTATGTTTGGTTTGTGTGCATGGCTAGTCACGGTTCCCACAGTACGTAGTGTTGTTGTGTCTGCTAGGTGTACATGTTGTTTGTCATGTTGTATGTGATTATATAAGGTAGCGCATCTATTTACGAGCAGTGGTTTCTCCCATTTACATATCGCTGTCTTAAAGAGGATACCGAAGTTTTTCTCACAGGTGACCACAATGGCAGTCATTCATTACTATGCAAGAATGTCCAACTGCACAACGCATCTAAGCTTACATCCCCCAATCTTGTGTGCTTTCTTAAAAGCATGCCAACTCCCACAATCAGACCAACAATCACACAGCTTCTAACGGCAGTTATCTGCTTCATAATAACATGGACTGCTACACAATGTGAGCTGCCATACCATATGTCCTTACTGTTTCAAACCGGATAACTTCCTCTGGCAATCTCTATTCCCACCCACACAAAGTAATTCCCAAAGTTCAACCTGGCCTTCAATACCTACTTTGAAACAGATCTTATTAAATGGAGCAAACTGAAAGCACTTTTGTTTCAAACAGAAGTGTCCCTCACTTATCCAAAAGTAATTTATCGACTGCAGATAGCACGAACTTCAAGTAAAATACACTCCCTTTTAAATACGAACCTCCCATTACACTTTGTGAATTGTTATACAATTTTCAACACATCTGACATTTAAAGTCTGGCACACTTTTTTAACACTGTCTCCTCCGGCCTTCTCACAGGCTTTCAAACTATTTTTAGTCTAATACCAGACTTCATTCATTTGATTATCTCTGGAATAACAGCAACAGTGCCCATAATTCTCGCTCTGATTGCGGCCATCCAACTACTATTTTAGCTTGTTAAAAATGGCTACGCTCCCTGTGGTAACAAGCATGTCCGACAGAACAACTTTTCGGCTGCCTACCTCTATCTATTATCGGAGCCAGCTACAACATGACATTTATTTACACATATACAATCTGCGTGCAACCATCTTTTTATTGCAAACCTTGCCCAATCGACTGGCTAATGGACCTATGCCTTGCCATCATCCCAGCAAACGCTCCTGAAATCCAGCAGGTAATGGAGTATCTTGAAAACCATGAACTTGATTGTTCGGGCAGTGGAGCAATGGCGGATGCAACGCAAAAAGGTATCCTGGTGGAATGGGATTTCTGCGCAGCCACGAAAGATCTCCTGCAACGTACGACCTTTGACAACATTGCAGATTGCCTACCAATTCAAATTGCCGCTCCAACATTCGAGGAACATTACTGTCCCTTCGAGGATATGAATTGGATCGCTTCGCTTTTCTCACACAATGGCAACAATGCCTCTTGGAACATTACGCATCTCAAGCTGCTGAAGAACTTCCGGACTGCAATCTCCAAGACTTGTAAGAAATTCACTTTATTCTTGGATTGATTTTTTCCAACTTTTTTGACTTTTTCCTATTAAATTTTTAATACACTTCCATTGCAATATTTTCATAAATTAACTTTCTAAGTATGCTTAGGCATTTGAACTCTCTTTTCATTCTTGGCCCTTACGTCTCCACACTAACCAGGGATGGATGATGTATGGCCTATGCAAATACGCTATTTACTTGCTAAATTAGCCTAAACCCGACATCCATTTTGAAACCATATCTATTCTTTGTACACACTCCTCTCTGCCTGCCTGTTATCCACAAAGCCCTTTCACACAAATTAGCTCATCCTCACCCTCGGCTCATGAGCTGGCGATCAAGAGCAAAAAACACAACATTGTATAGGAACTGGTTGGCACAGTGTGGTAATCGTATCCTACCTTTATTTTCATTCTACAATTTACAGTCATTCATGTCTAATTGGTATTGTTTATGTCACATGGAACTGTAACATGTAATGTGGAATTGACTGATGCAGGAGCTTAGGTTTGAATACAGCAGAAGCTGGCACTTAAATAAAGACACTTTTGATATAACTTGCAGACTCCATCGCTTTATCCCACACAGTCACTTTCTTAAACACACCTGATTTCACCATTTGTCTTCTGTGGCATTGCAACATTCGGCATTATATTCTGCACGATTATTTCTTTATTCCTGCTTGCTAAAACACTCCATTTGAGTCTTCAGACCAGTAGGGGTGAGTAGTTTGCTTCCCACTCCAGCTATACTCTAAACCCATACTAACACCACTTGCACAGCTATGCTACAGCGGCCAGTATCCTACAGCACCCAGAGAACATCAGTTTACAGCAATCAGCTCACGGTTTCATCCCCGAGTGTACTGGCACCTCACTTCAGCACCATCTCACTCTGGGCAAAACAGTACTTTCACACTGATAGGGGTGAATACATCGCTTCACACTCCCTGTGTAGCACACCCTAACCACCCCACAGACCTCACAGTGCTCCTAACCTCCTCTTTCCTCCTCTTTTCACCCTTTTTTCCCCTTAATCACTTCAACGGAATCATAAAATGGCTGCCAACACTTACTAGTTGCAACCGCACGCACCGCTCGCAGCCAATAAGCAGCAAGCTCATGCTCGTAACGCCTCAGCTAATCAGAAGGCAGAATTCCCAAATATCGATATCCATAAATTTTGATATTTCTCCAAAACTACTGAATGGATTTACACCAAATAAACAAAAGCGAGCTTTCTTGACCAAGACCCTTCTCCCTGCCAAATGTGGGGTAATTCCATTCACCCGTTCGACCTGTAGCCTTGTCTAAAGTTTCCTATGGAAATGAACATGGGGAAAACACGTTTTGGGACCCCCTTTTTTCTCGCCCCCCCCTGTACGAATCACCCTCAAACTTTCAACATAGGAGATGATATGAACAAAGGATTAGTTTGGAAAATTTCATGAAGATTCATCAAACGACGCCAAAGTTATCAGCAAAACAAAAAATGCTCTTCCTATGGAAACTTGGTCCTAAATATAACTACCTACTGGCGACTGCCAGTAGGTAATATATATATATATATCTATATATTACCTACTGGCAGTCGCCAGTAGGTAGTTATAGTTAGGACCTATTTTCCATAGGAAATCCGCAACATTCTATTTGGAATAACGTTGGCGTCGATTGATGAATCTTCGCGAAAGTTTCCAAACTTTTGGCCAGCTCCGGTCCGCTCCTATGCTGAAAATTTCACGGTGATTCGTCAAGCGGGGGCCAAGAAAAAAGGGGGGTCCCAAAACGCGTTTTCCCCATGCATTTTCCCATAGGACCTGTTGACGCAGCTACAGCCCGAAGTGCTGAACGGAATTACACCAAATTTGGCAAAGAGGTAGTCCTCAGTTCAGACTCGTGCCTTTTGCTTAAATGGTGTAAATCCGTTCAGTAGTTCCTGAGAAAATCAAAAGTAAAATCACATATATATCTGGGCGGAGCCTAACCACACATCTCATCGTGAGATCTGATTGGCTGTCAGCACTTTATCCAAGAAGTGTTGGCAGCCATCTTGGGACCAATATACATGATAGCACCTCATTAAAAAGCATTGCAGTTAATAGAAGGTTTTAAGACTTAAGTTACATTATAAATCATTTGTTGATGGTACCATACTCATTTTAGGAATTGTGGTGTGTTCTAAGGTGATTTTACCATGTGAAAAAGCTTTCTGCTGTGATATCATGAATCATGTTTGAGAGAAAACTATTTTCTCATGCTTTTCTCACAGAGGTTTGGAAGGTGATCTATAAGCTAAACTGAGAGCATATTTTCTGTAAATTCACATTATCTTTCTCAGTCATGTGAGAATGAAGTCTGACATTCTCAGTAAAACATGTACATCCAACAAGGGCAGAGACTGTCAGTTGATTTCTTTGAGTTCTACTGCAGCTTCCCAGCGTGTTCAAAAGAACAACTAGAGCGCTAACAGTCCTACTTATGACAAACGTATGGCAAACCTGAAGCCATCTTGGTTGGAATAAAGTGGTAACTCTTAAAACATTTAATTTAAAAAGGAACAAAATAAGGGGGTTCATTTTGCCATAGAAAGTATGATTAGTGCTGCAGAAAGAAAAATTAGGGCACATTTTGAGTGACTTCTCAAATCCTCTTCTATTTCATTAAAAAATTCTGACATGCAGACTGAAACATGCACTTTGAATATCAGCAGCAGACTTCCCTGGTGAGCAGTAGCTTTACTACAGTGATCTAATAAGCAACTAGAGTGCTAACATTCTGAATTTATGGCAAATGTGTGACACATCTGAATGCCTTATTGATGGAATCAAAGTAAAAAACTGAAAGTATTTCCTACTGAGGAGACTGCAGTAAATGAGGAAATTAGGAAACTTCATAACAAATAAATCTCCCAAGATGGCCACGAGAGACAAAAGAGCCCAAATGTAGCCCAAATATCACCCAGATGTAGCCCAAGTATAGCCCAATGACAGAATGTCCCAGAGTGTTCTAACGAACAACTAGAGCGCTAACAGTCTTACTTATGACAAACGTATGGCACACCTGAAGCCATCTTGATTGGAATAAAGTGGTAACACTTAAAACATTTAATTTACAAAGGAACAAAATGAGGGGGTTCATTTTGCCATAGAAATTATGATTAGTGCTGAAGAAAGAAAAATTAGGGCACATTTTGAGTAACTTCTCAAATCCTCTTCTATTTCATTAAAAAATTCTGATATGCAGACTGAAACATGCACTTTTAATACCAGCAGCAGACTTCCGTGGTGAGCAGTAGCTTTACTACAGTGATCTAATGAGCAACTAGAGTGCTAACATTCAGAATTTATGGCAAATGTGTGACATATCTGAATACCCTCTTGATGGAATCAAAGTAAAAAACTGAAAGCATTTCCTACTGAGGAGACTGCAGTAAATGAGGAAATTAGGAAACTTCATAACAAATAAATCTCTCAAGATGGCCACCAGAGAAAAGAGCCCAAATGCAGCACAAATATCACCCAGATGTAGCCCACATGTAGCCCAATGACAGAAGTGTACAAAACACTTATTTTTTGTGTATTTGCAGTTTTATATAGTGCAGACTTGTCAGGTATTGGAGTGCTTTACACGAGCATTGGTTACATCACACAAGATCAAATTCATTTTGGTTGTAGACATGGGGAGATTAAGTGATTTGACCAGAATCACAGAATGTTGAGCTGAAGCAGAAACTCCAACCCGGTTCCCCAGTTGCAAAGTCTGCAGCTCTGGAAGTAACACCACATCCTCTCCCCTAGGTGCAACATTTAATCAAGTGGTCAACTTGATAAAAAAAACATAGATTACAAATAATTTAAAAGTTCTTTGTCGCTATTTGAAAACTCAGAAAATATGTCCTCATTTTAGTTTTTTAGAGCACTAACCATAATTGTGATGCAAATAAGACCCTCTCATATATGTAATTTCTAAAGGAAATACTCTAGGTATTACAGTTTTGATTACATCAAGATGACGTCAGGCGTTCCACACTTTTTTAATAAATATAGAATGTTAGCAATCTAGTTGTTCATTGGGATACTGTTGAGCGACAGAGGCCAGGGGCACGGACTCTGAAATTTGAAAGCAGGTAGGAGAGTGCAGAGGCAACAATTTTACCACACTGGGCAGGCAGGAAGGGCAGTGGCAGTGGCAGCACAACAGACTATGGAGGGCAGTGGAAAGGGGGGCAGGGGAAACAAGCCAACAATACAGGACTGGCAAGAGAGGCTGTGGCAATATAATAGACCATTGTGGGCAGAAGGAAGGGGCAGTGGTAGTACAACCATACATGCCAACAGACCCGTTTCAGCCAGGAAACGTCCAATGTTTTTAAGCTCAAATGGGGTTTATTTGATCTGTCTCCTGTCTACAATCTCCTCTTTTTCAATGCAACTCAAAGGGGAAAATCAATACCCCAGTTTTTTAAAAAAATCTCCCTCTTACCAAGTTCAAAATGTTCGCAAGTATGGTACATTGGATCATGGTAGACAGGAGGAATTGGGGTAGGGACATGGACTCGGATAACAGAGGACCGGAGGGACATGGAGAGGTGCACCAAACTGACCCTACAGGGCAGGCATCAGGGTATGCAGCAGCACAATACACCACACAGCGCATGCGGGACGGGAGTGCAGCACAGCAATCCATAGAAAGCAATAGGGAGGGGACAGGACCATGGACATGGACAACAGAGAACAGAGGGGAAAGAGGCAATGGTAGCCAGCTGACCATAATGGACAGACAAGAGAGAAAGCTGCAGCATAACAGACCATAAAGGGCAGGAGGGACGGATCAGGGGCATTACAATGGAACAGACAAGCCAGGAGGGAGGGAATAGGGGTCTGCACATGGAAACAGCGGGCTGGGGGCAAGGGGGCAGGGCAGGAGCAGCAAGATGACCATGGAGGTCAGGCAGGATGGGCACTAGAAACAAGACACACCATGGAGAGCAACAGTGAGACTATGATGGCATACACACAGACCATGGAGGGAAGGTGGGAGGGGTTCAGGGGCAGCTAGCTGACCACACAGGGAAGGTGGAAGTGGCCATGGCAGCACAGAAGACCATGCATGGCAAGCGGGAGGGTTAGTGGCAGCACAATGGCTATGATGGGCAAGAAGGAGGGTGCAGGGGCATGCACAAAGGACCATGGAGGATAGAAGGGAGGGTCAGGACCTGGGCACAGACAAGAGAGTTCAGGGGAAGGGGCCTCACAACAGACCGCGTGGGGCAGGCAGGAGGAGCAGTTGCAGACCAACAGACCAGGGAGGGCAGAAGGGTGTGGCAGTAAAATTGACCATGGAGGACAGGAGGAAGGGGATAGGGGCATGGCATGTTGACAGGCAGCGTGGAGGTGGCAGGGACAGGTTACAGTCATCTGACAATGCTAGGCAGGTGGGAGGGGAGTGGCAGCTCAACAGAACACTCAGAGTAGATAGAAGTGGATAGGATGGAGCAGGGACATGCACAAAGACATCGGAGGGCAGGGGGAAGGAGAATAGGGGCAGCAAGCTAAGCACAGAGGCTAAGCAGGAGGTCAATGATGGGCCATAGAATTGGGCAATGGAGGGCAGGAGGAGTGGACTGGTACATCATGCTAAATGGAGGGCAGTGGCAGCACATCAGACCATGCATGGCAGGAGGGAGGAGGCTAGTCCATGGATTCAGACAACAGAGGATAGGGAGGAGGTGGATGGGGCAGCAAGCTAACTGTTCAGAGAAGGTGGGTATTAGGAACTTTATTGTTTTTCTGTGCGAACTACTTAAAATATGAATAAGTATGCAGCATAATCTCACTTTTATTCAGGAAGAAGAGGACGTTTGTGACTGTGACTCCGGGCTCACTTGTCAGAAACACCCCCTGACCCTCCACCCCCCATCGCAAAATGTAATGCCCGTGAAAAGGGTAGGTGGACGCAGTGTTATATAGAACATAGTCCTGAGAGCACGATTGAAAATGAAAACTAGATATAGTATATGGTATAAACTATGCACCAAAAAGTGTGATATAAGATGAACCGGGGCGTGAAATATAATATGCAATACATTGTGCGCAATGACAGATTCATTGGAGAGCGCGAGATAGCACAGACACTAGCGCGTGCTATGCGATATGCGCCTTGGAGTGTAATATGCACAGGGCAGTGTTGTGTAACCTAACTAGTCTCTAAAGTTGTAATATAAAATATGTGCTGGGGAGTGTAACGTTGCATATGCACTGTGACAAAGATATGGATCCCAGATTGTAATATGTATGGCATAGCGCTGTGCGTGATAACATAGGCATCGAGGAAGGCACCTTAGATGTGGCAATATAACCCGTGCGAAGGCAAGTGTGGCATGACATCTTCACGGGGTGGTGTTACAGTGCACATGGGCTAGAGAGTGTCATAGCATACGCACTAGCTTTTGGAATACAACACAGAGGTGTGAGGTACTCGGCGGGCACTGATGGGTGTAACACAGCATTGGGCTCAGCCCGGAGCACGCTGTGACTCTCAAGTGAGGTTCGTCTCCTTTCCAGAGAGTAAAATAAAAAGTATTACACATCCGGCGGTGGATGTGTATTTTATTAACCGTGAGGGGGGTTTCTTACATAGTTTGGTTGAATTTTTGTCGAATCCCCTTTGAATGGCCTGGTGTGCGTGCATATTAAATGTGCCCGTCAATAGCTACTCATGTTTGTATAAATAAGCAACAAGGGTGTCTACTTGGAGAGTACCCACCGGCGTGGACACCGGGATTAGGCACGGTAGGGCGTCAGACACTCAGAGCTTCACTAGCAGTGTAAATACATTCCATGTGGATTCATTCTGTGCATAGTCGCCTTTTAATGAATATCACACAAATCGTCATGGTGATAGGTACATACGGTTTGTCCAGCATGTCCTAGGTGTTTCTATAAATATATATTTTTTTAAAATAATAAAAAACAAAGGCCGGCCCCGGGGGATGGGGTCCCTGGGGCCAGAAGTGGCCTGAGGAGGGGGGGCCACGCAGCCCCCTCCTAAAGATTTTTTTTTGTAAAAAGGCCATAACCCGGGCGTTGGGGTCTCCGGGGCCGATTAAGGCCTTGGGAGGGCCAAATTAATTTTTTTCAACAAAAAAAATTAGGGTGCAGGCACTGGGGGATGGGGTTCCCAGGGCCAGTAAATTAGAAAAAGAAGGGGGGCCACACAGCCCTCCTTCTTAAAAAAATAAATAAAATAAAAGACCAGCATCACGCCACGCCCCCGCCTTGCAGCACTCTGCAAACACGCCCCCTGGCCAGTTGTAAGTTAGGGAATTAATTCCCCTTCCATACTGAGGGTCCCTGAGGGCCAACTAGCCCAACAGGTATCTCCAGTATGCGCCAGGGAGCTGCGTTGCAGACAGGTGTTCTGAGGCCACGCCCCTTTTTACACCTCTATGCAACGCAGCTCTGTGGCACTTACTGGAGGTACCTAGTGGGCTAGTTTGACCCTAGGGACCCTTAGGATTCAAAGGGACTTAATCTCTCAACTTAGAACGGCCACAGGGCGTGTTTACACAGTGGTGAAGGGAGGGGACGGGGCCTGAGGTGACGTGTGCAAACACGCCCTGTGGCGTGTTTTAAGTTGGGGGAAATAATTCCCTTTCAATCCTGAGGTTCCCTGGGGGCCAACTAGCCCACCAGGTGCTTCCAGTAAGCGCCACTGCTCTGCGTTGCAGAGAGGTGGTGCAGGCCGTGCCCCTTTTTACACCTCTCTGCAATGGCGCTTACTGGACGTACCTAGTCGGCTATTTTGCCCCTAGGGATCCTCAGGATTCAAATGAACTTAATCTCCCAACTAAAACGGCCACAGGGCGTGTTAAAACATGGGTGAAGGGAGGGGACGGGGCCTGAGTTAACGTGTGCAAACAAGCCCTGTGGCGCGTTGTAAGTTGGGGAAATAATTCCCCTTCAATCCTGAGGGACCCTGGGGGTCAACTAGCCCACCAGGTGCTTCCAGTAAGCGCCACTGCGCTGAGTTGCAGAGAGGTGGTCTAGGCCGTGCCCCTTTTTACATCTCTCTGCAACGGAGCTCTGTGGCGATTACTGGAGGTGCCTAGTGGTCTAGTTGGACCCGAGGGACCCTCAGGATTCAAGGGGACTTAATCTCCCAATTTAAAACGGCCACAGGGCATGTTTACACTGTGGGGAAGTGAGGGGACGGGGCCTGAGGTGGCGTGTGCAAACACACCCTGTGGCGCGTTTTAAGAGGTAGTTTTAATCCCCTGCCCTATTATATACTAGGGGCTTACAGAGGAGGTCATGCTGGTCACAGGGGGACCCCGACGCACAGTGTTCCCTAGTGTATGTAGGTGTTTTCACTGTATTCGGAGTGTCTTTTAACATAGCACTAGCTCTAGGACCGGTTAGTCAGACTCAGTTACCACCAGTATCCATCTGAAAAAGTTGAGGGTACAGGATGATTTTGCAACAAGGCTTCTTTCTGCTCTTCTGTTTGTTCTTTCTGCACGTTATCCTTCTTCCTGCACTTTTCTTCGTCTTTGAGGACTTCTGTTGCTTCTTTCTGCATATCGTTTTTTTCTTTCCGTGCGTTTTTTCTTCTTTCTTCACATGTCCTATCTCTGTAGGCATAGTTAGAAATTAGCATTTAAAAAACCTTTGAAATTCACTGAAAAAACCATAGGTTTCAGGCACGTTATAGTTAGGAATTAGCATTTAAAAAACCTTACAAATTCACTGAAAAAACCATAGGTTTCAGGGGCGTTATAGTTAGCTGGACTTTTCACTCGTACAAAACCATTGAAATTCCCCCGTTATAGTTAGTTCAGCTAACTATAACTCGCGCGCCCACAATGCACTTGCTTATGACGTTACATATTACATCACTCATGACATGGTCAGTGACATCACTGATGACATCTCAAATGACATCACTGATGACATCATCCTTGTGATAGTGGCAGACCTCTTCTCCCCTAATATAACCTTTGATACACACATTCAAAAATAGAAACTAAAATTTTCAAAACAATGGACATACCAATATCAGTTACAACAACCTATTCAGTAATTTTAAGATCCACATACACATCCACTCATTCACCAACAGTCCTATACAGTCACTCATACATGTACTCACTCATCATATGTACTCATACACCTATGCATCCTGTTACACAACGCCACTCATCCATAGAGTTACCCACACACATAGTCACTCATGCTAATAAAAAATCAAACATCCATTTACTTGCATATACAGTTATACACACACCATCACACTTACTTCTACAGAAACTTACACATACTGAGTCTTTTAAACAATCACTTATAGAAACACATACTTATTCATACAGGAACTCTTTCAATCTCTCACTCTCACATATACTCACTTATATACACCAATAGTCACATATACTAGTTTAAAACATATGTAGTTACTCATAAAGACACTATTGAGACAGTAATTCACTCACTAACACACCCATGCACACACTCATCCACCCATACAGTCCTGCACACATGCTGTCTTCAACACATACAGTGAGTCACTCATTCATGCACCTATGCACTATGTAATACCCCCCACCGAACCATACAGACACTCATACTGATACTCAATAAACCAACTAATAACCTATATAGACACTCATGTAGCTACTCACCAACCCATGCAGCCACTTATACACAAAGTGAGAGACTGATACAGATATTTACATATTTAAACATTACTCACTAAGCCATGTATTCACTAAGATACACTTAATCAGTCAGTTATACAATCAATTTTTCAAAAACAAATCATCCATTTAGACACTTATATACCCATTTATTCTTCCATCGACCTTGAGATATACATATATAAAGTATGTAATTTTCAGAAAACCACACATTCACTGGATGATGTCATCAGTGATGTCATAAGTGATGTCACTGACCATGTCATGAGTGATGTAATATGTGACGTCATCAGCAGTGCATTGCGGGCGCGTGAGTTATAGTTTGCTGAACTAACTATAACGGGGGAATTTCAATGGTTTTGTACGAGTGAAAAGTCCAGCTAACTATAACGCCCCTAAAACCTATGGTTTTTTCAGTGAATATACATATATATAGCTATATCTCCCAACACAGAAAGCTCCATCCAGAACCAGCAGACCCGTAGGGAAGTGGTGTGCACACCAGCAGTTAACGTATTCTTCTCCCAAGCCATAAAAATGACATGTGATCAAGGCTGCCAATCAGCCGAAATGCGTTATGTGAAAGCAAATGGATTTGTGCAATTACTGTGCCTGGTTCTGAGAGTACATGTTTTTATGACTTTGTAGAAACGGATGGTGCGATGGAACAGTGTGTCTGTTTGCCTCGCTGGGGGACCCTGCCTGCCCTGCGGGGACCTGCTCCGCCTTTCTGAGGCGACCTCGGGGGTCCTTGGCCTCGATTGTTCGCTCTCCGCGGTAGGACTCGTGGGTGTACGGGATACAGGACGATGGCGACGAAGCAGGATGGAGAGAGGCCGAAGGCCAAATCGACCCGGCGTGGCGCTGCAACTCAAGCCAACATTATGGATCGCTACACCCTACCGAAGGGTTCTCCCGGCGGATCGCATAAGTCTCCTGAGTGCCCCGCGGATGCCCCAGATTTGCCGACGGATCTGACTTTGCAGGACGTCATGGGCGCCATCGCGGAGATGAAGACCTCGGTGGGTCAACAATTTGATACCCTGGTGCACAAACTCGACGCGGTTCTCATCGATGTTAACCTTGTCAGGGCAGATCTTTCCAAGACAAATGACAGGGTGGATTCTTTGGCCCACACCGCGTCGGGCCTCACGACTGAGGTGGCGGCCCTCCAGACGGAGGTACATCGGCTCCGGCAGGCCAGTGCGCTCACGGATCGGCGACTGGAGGATTCCGAGTGTCGGGCCCGGAGGAACAACGTTCGCATTATCGGGGTGCCGGAGGGACTGGAGGATTCGGCGGCGGATCTCTTTGTGGAGGATCTGATTTCTAATCGTCTACAGCCTCGAGGTTTGAGTAAATTCTTTGCGGTGGAGAGGGCCCATAGAGTTCCTGGTGGCAAGCCGAAGGTCGGAGCTCCCCCGCGGCCTCTTATTGCCCGTATCTTCAACTTTCGGGACAGGGATGCGATTTTACAAGCTTCTAGAGTGCAGGGGCCGCTTAAGCTGGAGAACGTGTAGGTGAACTTCTATCCTGACTTTACACAAGCGGTCCAGAAGCAGAGGCTGGGTTTCATGGGCGTCAAGCGGCGGCTCCGAGATATGAACTTGAAATATGCCATGCTTTTCCCGGCCAGGCTGCGTGTGGAGTTCGAGGGTCGCTCTCATTTCTTTGACCGTCCGGAGACGGCCGGGGACTGGTTGGACACTTTGCCTAGGGGACATGATCGGGAGGGTGTGGGGGCCGCGGGAGTGCTCAGGGTTTCTTGACTGTCGTGCTTTGCTCCCCCTCCCGTGGAGGTTGTGGTGTGTCTCGAGGGGGTTCTCTTTCCTCCTCTAGGGGGTCTTTGTAGTTTAGTTCATGCAGGGGCGACAGGCACACTGCAAGTTGGGGGGGCTGTTTGGGCTCATGCAGGGGTGCAGGGAGGGGGGAGTTTTGTTTGGAATGTTGGGTTGGGGTTGGGTATTGTTTGTTTGTACCACAAGGCAGACATATTGTTGTGTTCTATTCAAGGTGCTCTCTGGGAGGGGACTGATTGGTTTTGGCTGTGATGGGCGGTAGGGGACTGAGACTTCTTTCCTGGAATGTTAACGGACTGGGGGACAGGATAAAACGGGGGGTGGTCCTGCAGTTTTTAAAACGGATTTCACCTGATATTGTGTTCTTGCAAGAAACACACCTTATTGGTAATTACTTCTGTGCTATGAATAGGCGGGGCTATCGCCTTGTGGCCCATTCGGGCTTCACCTCTGGTTCGAGGGGTGTGGGCATTATGGTTAAAACCTCGCTCCCGTTGGAGGTGGACGAGGTGCTCCATGATGACAGGGGGCGATATACGGCTCTGGTGGGTAGATGGGAGGGTAAAGTAGTTGTTTTGGTTTCTGTTTATGTCCCGCCGGGGTTGCAGACGACTACTTTTGCTGATTTGGGGCGCCTTCTTCTTGGGCTGCCGTAGGGGATCCTAGTGGTTGGTGGGGATTTTAATGCTGTGGTCTCCGGAACTGAGGATCGTCACCCACCCAGGGCTCTCCCCCGGGCCCAAACTTGGTTGTCTGGCCTCTTAGATACCCTGGGTCTGGTGGATTGTTGGCGGCTAAAACATCCTGCGCAGGTACAATACACCTTTCATTCCGGGGCTCATGGTAGTCTTTCGAGACTTGATTATGTCCTGATGCCAGCGGCACAGGCGGGGAGGGTCGGGGAGGTGCGGCATCTTGCTCGGGGTATTTCAGACCACTCCCCGCTCTTGTTGCACTTTGATATTGTCCCAGGGATGGAGGGGAGGGTGGTCCCGATCAACCCCTGGTACCTGCGTAATCCCGCAATTCGCGCAGATTTGATTAAATCCCTTGAGCAATATTTTGGAGATAATGTGGGATCAGTGTCGTCTGCTGTTTCTCTGTGGGAGGCGTTCAAAACGGTACTCCGGGGGGGAAGCCCTGTCCCTCATTTCCCATTCCAAGAGGTGTGAGCGGGAGGAGGTGACCCGTATCGAGTCTGAGATAACTGAGTTGGAGGGTGACCTGGATTGTGGTGTCACGGACGACAAACTGCATGCTCTCAGGATCAAACAAGCGGACTACAAGGATCTAGTCACCGAAGCGGCCAGGGGCCTGAGTAGGGAGCAGCAGGGGCGACTGTATGATATGGGTGATAAAGCTGGAAAACTGATCGCGTGGCTGGATAAAAAGGAGAGAGCGAGTCGAGTTGTTCCGCTGGTTGAGAGAGTGGAGGGTGTGTATGTTACTGATCCGGGTGAAATTGTTGATTGCTTCGCAGAGTATTTTCGCGGGGTGTATTCCCCGGTATCTTCTCGCTCGGAAGAGGATTCCCGCGACCTGCTTAAAGATATTGCGTTGCCTTCCCTTTCGGAGGAGGATAAATCGTTGATGGACGAGACTCCGACGTCTGAGGAGATCGCCCTGGCCATACGTTCAGTCGCCTCTGGCAAGGCCATGGGTCCTAATGGCCTTCCCATTGAATTGTACAAATTGCGGACGGATACATTGGCGCCGCATCTTCGTGATATGTTCCTCGCGGCCCGGGCGGCGGGTTCCCTCCCGCTGGACCAGCGTCTAGCCACTATTGTGGTTATTCACAAGGAGGGGAGGCCGCGTGATTGGGTCACTTCTTACAGGCCCATTTCGCTTTTGAATGCGGAACCGAAAATTCTGGCCAAGGTGCTGGCTAATCGGCTGGTCAGCGTGGTGTGCGATCTGATCCATCAGGACCAGTCCGGTTTTATCCCTCATCGCAACACCGCGCTTAACCTGCGGCGTCTGCATGGGGTGCTCTCGAGGGTTCCGTTCATACGTGAGCCAGCCATTTTGGCGTCCCTGGACGCCACTATGGCATTCGACACGCTTGAGTGGCCATATATCTGGGCGACGCTGGAGAAGTTTGGGTTTGGCCCGGGATTCATTGGCTGGGTGAAATTGTTGTATTCCGGACCGCTAGCCCAGGTGGTGGTGAATGGTAGAGTGTCGGCTCCTTTTGAATTGAGTAGGGGCACGCGACAGGGTTGCCCGCTGTCGCCTCTCCTCTTTGCGCTCGCCTTGGAGCCCCTGGTGGAGTGGCTGCGGTGGCACCCTTCGATTCATGGTCTCCGATGGACTCCTGAGTATGAGGATCGAGTCTCTCTCTACGCGGACGATATTCTTTTGTATCTTGCTTCCCCGCGTGAATCGTTGATTGTGTTAGTGGATGTGCTGTATTCCTTTGGCCGGAACTCAGGCCTAGTCATCAACTGGGCTAAGTCCTGTATATATGTCCTCTCAGGGGAGGCTCCTATCCTCCCGCGAGGTTGTCCTATCCAGGTTGCTCAACAGGGATTTAAGTATCTGGGTATTTTTATTACCCTGGACTCTGCGGCCCGATACACACAGAACCTACCCCCCCCCCCTCCAATGTTTGAAGGCGGATGTGGCGCGTTGGAGGCGCTTGCCGCTCTCGCCGCTCGGCCGGGCGGCGCTGTTTAAGATGATGTCGTTGCCACGGTTTTTATATGCCTTACAAAACACGATGGATGTCGTTCCGGCTAGTTACTTTCGGGAGGTGGAGGGTCTGCAACGCCAACTGTTTTGGGATGGGAGGCCGCGGATCGCCCTCGCGAAGCTGACGCTCCCGTGGTACGATGGGGGGGGTCGCCCTCCCCGACATCAAACGTTATTACTGGGCCTCCCAGCTGGCTGCGATAAACCACGGGCTTTATGGGCCCGCCCTTAATCCGGCTTTTAAAATGGACAAATTGTTGTTGCCGGGTGGCGACTACAATCGTGCGCTCTACTCTAGATCGCTCGACGCACGTTTGACGGGTCCGACACAGGTCGCGGTAAGGGTGTGGCATGCGGCAAACTCGGCGATGGGGTGGAAAGATCGGTTGACCCGGGCGACGCCACTGTATGCCTCTGAGCGACTGGGTTGTTTGTGGACGACGAAAGGCTTCGAGAAGTGGGACACGATTGGCATTAGCAGGGTGGGCGATCTTTGGACGAAGGGGGGATTTAAAACGTTTGATGTGCTGAAAGCGGAATACCAGTTGCATGACAGGGAGTACTTCCGATATGTACAGGTTCGCCACGCGTTGTCTTCCGTGTTCCCGGAGGTCGCGTCCATCCCGGAGTGCTCCCCTTTGGAAGATAGAGTGCTAGACGGGCATGTACCGGATGGCACTATCTCATTGATCTATAAAAAGCTCATCAACGATCGCTCGGGACTGCTGGCCGCCCTCCGTGAGGCATGGGTCGCTGATGGATTGGAGCTGGACGACGAGGATTGGGTATCTGCGGTGGCCTCCCCGAAAGAGGTGGCCATACCGGCCCGCCTTCGTTTCGTCCAGCTCAAAATACTCCACAGGGTTTACGTTACGGGACCGGGCCTGATGCGTATGGGATATGCGGTGGATGGGATGTGTAAGCGTGGGTGTGGCATGTTAGGGACCTTCCTCCACATTCTGTGGGAATGTCCGTAGGTGACTCGATTCTGGCATGGTGTGCATGCGGTGTTGCAAGCGGTCACGCATGTTACGCTGTTCCCCGAGGCTAGGAGGTGTCTGTTGAATGTGTGGGAGCCGACTGATTACACGGTGACGCAAACGTGGTGGGTGACATTGGGATATATGGTGGCCAAGCGTGACATAGCACAATTGTGGGGCTCCCAGAGGTCACCCACGATTTCGGGATGGAAGGAAAATATGGATTGGTGTATGTTCCGAGAAAAGGTTGTGTATGTGGCGAGAGGTAAGCCTGGGAAATGGGTAATGGTGTGGGGCCCCTGGAACTCCTACCGCGGCGGGATCTGACGCCCGACTTGGCGGCGGCCCTGTCTCCCTAGTCTGCACATTCTCTTGATTCTGTGTTATCGTGACCACTTTGTTTCTGCCCCTGCCCTTCCCCCCCTCCTATTCTTGTAGGTTGGTAGAGCCCTTCCGAGGGGAGCACATACTGTTGCCTAGATTTTTGCCGCCTTGTGGGTTTGTTTTCCGTTTTTCATTTAAAATGAAACCGCCATTTGGGATGTTTGGGCAATGTGGCCGCAAATGATATTTTTGATCTGTGGGACTTTTTACTGCTTGCTGCTTGTGTTTATGAATGTGTTTCATGGTCTCACTGTCTACTAGCGGCCGGCCTGAAGGTTGTAGGCCCATACTTGTATATCTCTTGAACTCTGTAATAAAGGTTTCCAAAAAAAAAAAAAAAAAAAGCAAGGCACCAACTTCGTAAGCTCACAGCAACCCACTGTGGTGTAATTATTCACATGAGGAGAAAGTTGAGCGGCGTCCACTATGGATAAAGTGAAATTGAAGTACCCAGACCAGAATGCACTTTGTGCATACGCCCACTAGGCGGGACTTATAAAACATTGCGAGTGCGATGTGAATTTGCCTCTTATTCTCACAAGATGCCATGTCAGTGACCAAGGGGGGAGGACCGCCCAAAACCCATTAGATCAAGAATTGGCGTACTATTGGCTGGAACTGAGATGTTTTTTGCTTTGAAAGACTTGCAAATAAAGGGAGGTAAACGCGCTGTGTGTGGCACTTTCAATTTGTGAGCACCTTGGATTTGAAAATATATACATAAAGGTATCTTGATGCAGCGAGAATCCCTAGGGGGCTACGCATCATGATAGCCCCCTGTTACGAGGCGCCTAATCCCTCAATGATGGCAGAATGGGGTGACTGTAACCTCGAATCATCCAGACGACTTGTTCAGATACTGGTGAAGTATGCTGATATTGATAGGGCAGAGTTACAAACTAAAATTGAAGCCCTGGAGGAGAGTATGAAGCAGCAGGAAGGTGAATCCCGGTTAGAACAGAAAATGAGGGAAGAAATGATAGACTGGCAAGGGAGGAAGAAAAAATAAAGGTACGCAAAACTTATAAATTCAAGAGAGATCGTGATGATTATGCCAATGGACAAGTCTTTACATTTGCTCGCCGGTATGATTCACTGAGAGCAGCCACAGCAAATAAACGTATGCAAGGGGACAATGAAATAAATAAACAACGTGTAGAAGTATCCTCAACGTCAGAGCTAAGCTCAGCACCTGAAAGTGAGTCAGACAATGAGGGTGCTAGAAAAAACATGGAGCATGGAATTAAGCTAACGTTGGGGGAAGAATTGGACATTTTAAAGCAGGGCAGAAGGGATACCCTGAGACCGTGCAATCAGGGGATGGCCGCAAAACAAAATCCCAAAGGAGAAGGGAAAGACGCAAGGCCCGCAGGAAATGGAGAGCAAAGAAAGCGGGGCAGGGGACGAGCCAGGAGAAATTAATCAACCCCATAGAAATACAGCAATGCTCTGACACAGGGCCACGCAACCAGGAAGCTAACCCCATAATTACCTTGGCCAATATAAATCTGTCAGTAGCAGAAAAGCAGTTACTCTCCTTCGGTTCAACCTACTGTCCAGAGTCCAATTTTCAATACACGCGAACAAGGGCTGATGTATATCAGTTCATACGTAAGCTCAAGCTTAAGAAACTCCATCTACAAAGGCCAACCACTGACCCACTACCTCCAAGTATTTCAACAGTGGTAGACAGGGAATCCTCTGGATTGGTGGTTTCGGACATTAATCTATATCAAGATCTATGTCAATTGGCAAGTGGGGGGCAACCAAATAGCCAGGAAACCGTGTGTATGAGTGGACAAACAAAGCCTGATACCCCTTTTAGGATGAAGTCAAAATTTATCCCCCTTGCAGCCCAAGATGGACTAGACTCTTTCAGTGACCACGTAGTATTGCAAATCAAAAAACTAACACTCGCCACGAATAAATGTAAAAGAAAGTTTACAATTGAACAAAGGAAGTATAATCAATTGATCCAAAAGCTGCAAAATGAGGAAGTGGTCATACGAACCTCAGACAAAGGTGGAAATATTGTTCTCTGACCAAAAGAAGAATACCTAAAGGAAGCATACAAACAGTTAAATGAGGTTCAGTGTTGTAGAAGAAGTACTCCACTTAAATACAAGGCAACGCACGATTCTCTGTTTAAAAACTTGTTGGGATGGAAAAGTTTGGGACTTTTGAGTTGGGATGAATATAAATTCATCAAGAAAGAACATCCATTGGTGCCGTGCATTTATTTTATACCAAAAGTCCACAAAAATATAAGTGTACCACCAGGCAGGCCAATTATTGCGGCCTGTGATGGACCACTGGAAAACCTTTCCAAATACATTGATTATTTTTTACAACGCCATATGAAGAATCTTAAGTCATATGTACAGGATACGAGTGACTTTTTAACAAAAATTAAAGGCTTATCCTGGGGTTCAGACTCTTTGCTTGTAACACTGGATGTATGCTCTCTCTATACATGTATAAGACACCAAGATGGGTTGAGAGCAGCTGAGCACTTTCTTAACACAAGACCGCTGATCTATGCGCAACACACTCGGATGCTATTAGACATGTTATCTTTTAGCTTGGAAAACAATCAATTTCTTTTCAACGGCCAGTTTTACCAACAGGTACAGGGTGTCGCGATGGGGGCCAGTCTCTCCCCCAGCTATGCCTGTTTGTTTATGGGCTGGTGGGAGGAACTGGTCCTCATGCGTCAGTATGAGCATGTTTATACCACCAAAATTGTCTCTTGGATGCGCTTTATAGATGATCTTTTTATTGTGTGGTGAGGAAGTGAGGAGAGTGTGGTAGAATTTATAAATGAAATTTATCAAAACGATCTTAATCTTAAATTCACTTTTAATGTCAGTAAGTACTCAGTGTCCTTTTTAGATGTTCAAGTCTTAATTAAAAATGTTTTAACAACTACCCTCTTTAGAAAACCAACGGCAGGTAATACACTTTTACATGCATCAAGTGCACATCCTCCACATTTAATTAAAAGCATCCCCTATGGGGAGATGCTTCGCATCCGCCGAATCTGTAGTGATCCGGAGGATGCGAAAAACAAACAAATGGAGAGCGGCGCCCGGTTTTTAGCTAGAGGGTATAGCTCCGGAATAGTGCAGGCTGCCATTAACAAATCCCAAGAAAAGTCTAGGGAAGATCTTTTTGTGTATATTTCTAAAAAAAACACAGCTGACTATACAAGATAAGAGGCAACCAGTCAGGCTTATTTTAACATATTCCAAACAGGAAAACGAATTGAGGAGCATTATCAGACATAATTGGCACTTTATTCAGGATGATCCAGTGATAGGTGACTTTATGCCCTCTAATCCGTCAATCTCCTTCAGAAGATCTATGCGTATGGGAAATATGTTGGCCAAGAATAGCCAGGAAAATTTTCAGAAAGACCTATGGTTAACCACTAGAAAGGGATTTTTTTAAGTGCCTATCGTGTAGAGCATGTCAATTTGGGAGCAATACAAAAACGTATACTACAGCTTTCTCCAGAACGGTCAGGGAAATTAAACAACATCTAACCTGTAAGACGGAATACTGCGTCTATGTTTTGGAATGTGACTGCCATTTAACCCCTTCGACGCGCATGACGGAGCAGTTCCGTCATGCACGTCGGTTGCGCTGTGCGCATGACGGAACCGTTCCGTCATGGCCCCGCCCGCGCACGGAACCTTCAGCGTGGCGCGGAAATCCGCGCTGCGCTGAAGGGGTTAAAGTATGTTGGTAGCACAAAGTTGGCAGTCCATAAGCGTATTCTGCAGCACTTAAGGGCAATATCTGACAAGGATCAGAGCTACCCAGTTGCGAGACATTTTCAGGCAGTACACGATAGTAACCCAAAACATCTTCGTTATTTTGCCATTGAAGCTATACCTGTGGCAAAAAGAGGGGGCGACAGAGAGGCTAAATTGCGGCACCTGGAAATAAGCTACATTTTGGAATTTGACTCGAAGTCTCCGGGTGGGCATCTAATCACAATATTTTTGAGGCTCGACTATCTATCTAGTCGATTTGAACCAAGATGTTATACATGATGGTTTTATTATGCAAAATATAGATGCTATGATGGGGATAAAATGTTTTTTAAAATTGTCTTACCCCAACCAAGACCATTTTTAGGAACTATATCTTTGCACTAAATCTATTTATGATCTAGGTCTTGATGATTGGTTTTTAGACAGGAGGGTAGTTTTCTTATCTTTGTCTTTTTAACTAGTCATTTTTTCGTGGGGTCCCTGTGTATTTGATATTTATATTGTTCTTTTATAGGTCATTAACATCATTTTTGTCCGCACGTCTGAATAAGAACTACAAACTAAGAGTTGTCCTATGGCTGGTATACTTGAAACACAAAGGATTTATGTGTGTGTACATGTGTATGTATATATATGTACATATGTAAATTTATGTGTGTATATGTATATATATATAATAGAATTTAAGTTCTCTGCATTGGCACTTTATTGGCACAAGTCACCTTATTTCCAAGTACTGTAGCATGATGTCACTTTAATAGTTTGATCAACTTAAGGTAGGGATTGCAAAAAATGGCAACTACTTGAGTTTTCGGAAGTATAGAAACAGCATGGGCTACCAAGCAGAATTCCGTATAATAGTAGATGGACTACCTTAGGGCAATGGTCAAGACAGATACCATACCCTTTAGGTCAACATCTCATCAACAAACTATTGACTTGTGAAAATGGATATATTTGGAAATGGGTAATTGGCCTATTTATTATATTTTCAGGAACTATTGCCCTATGTTTTTTCTGATTTATTTGGACTATACGGGGGGATAAGTCCTTTAATCCACCTTCAGGGAGCACGTTAAGTTTTTGTCACTTTTTTGATTTATTAATTGCACCACCTGTGTACGGTAGAAATTTGGTCAGGAATGCATTTATGCCTTTATATATATATAAAAAGCACATATTTGTTTAGGTAAATTGTGATCTGTTTAGATCTGAGATCATTATGTCATCAAAAGCATTTAAGCTTATATGAAATTGACAATATTTATAATTGGATAAAAAAACTTTTATTCAATGACCTACCACAAGTATTTTACAAATATTTTTTCTATGTTCATGGTTGGATGTATGCACTGTCACTTTAAAAACTGGGGATGAAGTCAAGCGCAGTTATGTGATCAAGGCTGCCTGTACGGCCGAAACGCGTCAAGTCAAAATGCTGGAATAAATAATTGCACTATTGTTGGTCTGCACTCGTTATTTCTGCGCGAAGCAGAGGGAGGTGTCACGAGTTCGAGGTGATATGTGTGTGTATATATATATATATATATATATTCACTGAAAAAACCATAGGTTTCACACATGTTATAGTTAGCGGAAATTTTACTGATAAAAAACCAATGAAATTCCCCCGTTATAGTTAGTGCAGGCAACTATAACTCACGCGACCGCAATCCTCTGCTGATGCTAATACTGTATTTAGACACTTATTTGCCCATGTCTTCTTCCATAAATTTTTAGCTATACATATATTACAAATATTTTTTTTTCATAAAGACACATATGTCATCAGCAGAAGATTGCGGTCGCGTGAGTTATAGTTGCCTGCACTAACTATAACGGGGGAATTTCATTGGTTTTTTATCAGTAAAATTTCCGCTAACTATAACATGTGTGAAACCTATGGTTTTTTCAGTGAATTTGCAAGGTTTTTTAAATGCTAATTCCTAACTATAACGTGTGTGAAACCTATGGTTTTTTCAGTGAATTTGTACGTTTTTTTAAATGCTAAGTTACTTTCCGCCATTCGTGGCGTGCGCGCCCACTTAACGCAGTTCGTTCCGTGCGCGCACCGCGCGCCCACTTTACGCAGTTAGTGCCGTGCACGCGCGGTGGGCACGCAGTGCGCTACGCGCACCGCGTGCCCACGTTACGCTAGATGGGCCATGAACGCACGATGCGCTTCGCGCACCGTGCGCACATGGAGGACATATGATGCACTTCATTTTGAAAGGTAATATTTAAATTTTTCACATGCCCTCTTATAAGCCATGCACAAATGGTGCCCTTCGGGCACCATTTGCACACGGGGTGGGGAGAGTGTGGATAATTTTTTTTTTTTAAATATTTTTTTACCGTACGCGTACGGTAAGCGTAATCGGCGAAATTAGCGAAAAAATAAAAATTCCGTTTTTGGCCTTGGGAGATCTTTGGGGACTCCCTCAACATGGCTAGGTGTTTTGGAGCTGTCCAAACAGCCCCTTTACATGTTTTTGTGCTTTGTATTTTAATCCACACTCTCAGTGCGAGAGAGAAAATGGCGGCCGCCGCTTCCTGGTTTCGGCCGATTCGAATGTTTACTAAGATCTAAGAGCCAATCAGAATCGCGCTCGCGCACGCCACCGTACGCGTACGGTAAGCGTACCGTAAGCGCACCGTAAGCTGGCTCAGATATATATATTGATTTAAAGGCTATTTTCTCAGAATCTACTGAACAGATTTACACCAAACCTACAAAAGGCACTTCCTTGACCTGAGGACTACCTCTCTGCCAAATTTCTAGTAATTCTGTTCAGCCGTTCGGGCTGTAGCTGTGTCTAAAGGTCCTATGGAAAAATGCATGGGAAAAACGCGTTTTGGGACCCCCCTTTTATCTCAGCCCCCGCTTGACGAATCCCCCCGAGACTTTCAGGGTAGGAGCGGAGCGTAGCGCCCCACCTATTTTGAAAAATTCGCGAGGATTCGTCAACCGGCGCCAAAGTTATTCAAAATAGAATGTTGCGGATTTCCTATGGAAACGTGGTCCTAACTATAACTACCTACTGGCGACCGCCAGTAGGTAATATATATATATATATTCTCCAACCAATCCCGACTCACTTAAAAATCGGACACCGACACAGGAGTAAGCTCTGCTATCCAGCTCGGGTTTATTATTCTCTCGCTTGACGCGTTTCGGCACACCTGCCTTGTTCACATGAGTAGTTGCAAACAATCAAACACATTTAAACAGAGGCTCATAAGTCATATGATCACTTCTAAAATAGACAAGGAAAAAAGACTGCCAGTTCCGCGTGTGTTTTTACAAGAGAACAGATAAAACTTCTTAAACATTTTTTTCTTTTTTTCTCTCTTTAATTTTTCTGTGTGACTTTATGTTGGTGTTTAAAATTAATTGACATCATAAATCACCAATATGACAAAATCGATCAAACTTGCATTAATAATCATGCACAGATAAAAACAATATATAATTCCAATTGCTCTCATTTTGAGACTTTTTCATTAGAATATAATCGTTTCTTACAATTTTGTAACTGTCTCGTCACACAATGTTTGCTTATTTCAATTTGCTGTTATTTCTCTGTCTCTGTATTTTGTGTTTATACTTCTCACACAAAATTATCACATAGGGGGTCTCCTGGGCCAGTGCCCCTGCCTGGAATCTATTTTCTTAATATTCAATCAGGCGAGTACCTTCACAAAATATCCCAATCAATCTGCCAATAGACCCATATCAAGGGAGGTTAAAGTATATTGTAATTTAGATAGGTCAACATTTTATAAAACAGTGTCTATAAACTTGCATAGTTGAACAAGGTGCAAAAATTCCGTAAAATGTAATGTGCAAATGTTGCTAAGTAAAGTGCAAATGCTTTATCAAGTGCAAGTATCGCAATAAATAAAGTGCAAGTGCTTCACAGTACTTATAATGTGCAACATATTATAAATAAAGTGCAAATATTCTACAATATTTTCATTCACCTGATCTGCTTATTAAAGATATTGTTTAAGACCTTTTCTTCCCTAATTGATCTAAGAGGCATGAAATCTATCTTGACAAGAATTTCACAAATTTAAACATAGTAAACAGTCTTTCTCCTTCCTCTGAAAATTTAAAATTAAAAAAAATTAAAATCTTTTATAATGGAATACCGGTTTATACCAAATGTACATGTAAGTCTTCTTCAGCGCTTAATCCATGCGGACTTTTGGTATTGAACATAAGTATGTATTTTGACTCTAACTTGCGCAATTTCTTTTCTCTTTCCCCCCCTCTCTGATTTTTGGGGACCTGATCAATGGCAAAGTATACCAATTCATTGGCATTACCATTATGCACTTCATTGATGTGACGTGCTACCACATAGTTTTTATCATTACTGTTGATTGCCCTTAAATGTTGTAAAATACATACATGGACCATATGGATTGTACTACCTATGTACATTTTAGAGCATGAGCATCTTAAAATATAGACAACAGAGTCACTTTTGCAATTCAGTGGTTTCCTTAGCTTCCACGGGCTACTAAGTAAAGGGGAACTGTCTTGTTGTTCATTTTTACCATACCTACAAGCTTTGCACTTAAAACATTTATGGAAGCCGGGGCTAACTTTTAGCCAGCCACCTCCTTTCTTGACTTCCAGGTTGGTCTTGAACAGGTCATCCCTCATTGATTTCGCCAGATTGAACGTCAACATCGGTCTTCGTGAGACCTTCCCTTGTAGTATTGGGTCCTATTTAACTAGGTACCAGTGCCTACACAGGCTATCTCTCACCTTGGCCTGGTATGCACTATACCCAGTAATCATCTGAATTTGATTCGGAGTATGTTTTTTTCTTTTCTTTAGCTTGCTCTACATCGGGTTTCAACAGTGCATTTCTCTCTATGAGATCTACCTTAGTCTTAGCTTGTTTCAGTGTTTCATACCTGTATCTGCAGTTTCTCTTCATTCTTAAGTTTTCTGCATATGGAATGCTCATTTTTAATCTTGATGGATGGAAGCTGGCCGCGTGCAAAATTGTATTGCCTGCACTAGGCTTCCTGTATGTACGTGTTTGGATAGATCCCTGTGCAATGTATACTTCCAGATCTAGGTATGTCACACTGGTTGCACTAATATGTTCAGTAAATTTTAAATTGAGATTGTTTACATTGATGCTATCTATAAACTGTTGCGCTGACTCTTTGGATCCATTCCATACAATAAAAAGATTGTCAATAAATCGAATCCACTTTATGACATGGTCCTTCCATTCACTGATATAGTCGACTTTGAGCACCTGCTCCTCCCACCAGCCCATATGCAAATTAGTGTAGTTGGGGGCGAAGCAGGTGCCCATCGCCGTACCCTTCAATTGTTTGTAGGTGTCACCTCCAAATAAAAAGTGATTATTGTTGAGACATAATCTACACATCTCCATCAATATATTAGTGTGTTGATATAAATGTATTGGTCTCAAATTAAGGAAGTGCCTAATTGCCCTCAGACCATCTTCATGGGCAATGATCGTGTATAGACTTACAACATCTAGTGTTACGAGAAGATAAGAATCTTTCCATTTTACCTTTTCCATTTGGTTCAAAAAGTCTCTTGAGTCCTGAATATAAGCAGGTAGAGCTCTTACATACATTTGTAAAAATGAGTCAAGGTATCTAGAGGTTGGTTCAAAAAGACTACCTATGGCAGAAATAATAGGCCGCCCAGGTGGTCTCTCTTTATTCGTATGAATCTTAGGTATCAAGTATAGTATGGGCAATACAGGGTTCTCCACTTTTAGGAAAGAATATTCTGATTGATTAATTAAACCAAGACCTCGCCATCTCTCCAGATCCTTTTCATATTTATGTTTAATTTCAATCAAATTACTTTGTGGGACTAACAGATAACAGCCTTTGTCTCGCAGTTGTGTCATTGCCTCACAGTTATAGGCTTCTAAGGACCAAAGCACAAGGTTCCCACCTTTGTCTGCCTGCCTTACCACTGTCACATCTATTCTGTATCTTTGTTATCACAGACTGGTATTTCTTCCCAAAAATTGTTTCTTTCTTTAAAAATTCTTTACTAGAAATTAAAGAAAGCTGTTTCAAATCCTTTATCACCAAATCAGAGAACATATCTATCGCATCTTTTGGTGTATTAGGTGTGAAGGTAGATTCAGATTTAAACATGGTGGCTGAAAAATCAAACACGTCTAGACAAAATAGCTCATCCGTTTGACTGATGAACTCCACCAGACTAGACCCTTCACCCTCCCTGATTAGCTGTTGACATTCAAACAATACCTGCATATCACCAACTTCTAGATTTCCTGGATCTTCACTTTTCACCAATTTACTTTCCTTTTGATTGGTGTTTTCATACCAAAAAATTTCTTGAGTTTCAATTTTCGTATGTATTTAAAGAAGTCAATGCGCGTTTGCGTATAATTAAAGTTTGTGCACTTGCAGAAAGTAAGTCCCATTGACAAGATTTTTGTTTCCTCATCTGTTAAGATCAAATCAGTCAAATTTATTACAGTCATTGCTACTTCTTCCAGCCCTTGCGCTGATAAAATTATTTCTTCTTCCTGCCTGATCGCAATTCCATGCCTGCCCCGTCTGTTTTGTTGTTTCCGTAGTTTTCTTTTCTTTGATTTTGAGTGTTCGGCCTTAGATTTTGAGTCCGGTCCTGGTATAAAAAAAACGAATTCTTCAATAATAGGAAGGTGGGTTATTTATGGCAATTATTTGTGAGATTCCGTCTTCTGAGGCAGTGTCAATGTCTGAGCTTGCTCTTGAACTGGTTTCGGATATATCACTATATATATATATATATATATTCACAGAAAAAACCATAGGTTTCAGGCACGTTATAGTTAGGAGTTAGCATTTAAAAAAACCTTAGAAATTCAATGAAAAAAACCATAGGTTTCATGGGCGTTTTAGCTAGCTGGACTTTTCACTCGTACAAAACCATTGAAATTCTCCCGTTATAGTTAGTTCAGCTAACTATAACTCGCGCGCCCGCAATACACTGCTGATGACGTCACATATTACATCACTCATGACATGGTCAGTGACATCACACATGACATCACTGATGACATCATCCAGTGAATGTCTGTTTTTCAGAAAATTAAATATGTTTTATATATGTATATCTAAACAATGATGGAAGAATAAATGGGTATATAAGTGTCTAAATGGATGATTTGTTTTTGAAAAATTGATTGTGTAACTGACTGATTAAGTGTATCATAGTGAATACATGGCTTAGTGAGTAATGTTTAAATATGTAAATATCTGTATCAGTCTCTCACTTTGTGTATAAGTGGCTGCATGGGTTGGTGAGTAGCTACATGGGTGTCTATATAGGTTATTAGTTGTTTTTTTGAGTATCAGTCTGAGTGTCTGCATGGTTCGGTGGGGGGTATTACGTAGTGCATAGGTGCATGAATGAGTGACTCACTGTTTGTATGTGTTGAAGACAGCATGTGTGCAGGACTGTATGGGTGGATGAGTGTGTGTATGGGTGTGTTAGTGAGTGAATGACTGTCTCAATAGTGTCTTTATGAGTAACTACATATGTTTTAAACTAGTATATGTGACTATTGGTGTATATAAGTGAGTATATGTGAGAGTGAGAGATTGAAAGAGTTCCTGTATGAATAAGTATGTGTTTCTATAAGTGATTGTTTAAAAGACTAAGTATGTGTAAGTTTCCGTAGAAGTAAGTGTGGTGGTGTGTGTATAACTGTATATGCAAGTAAATGTATGTTTGATTCTTTATTAGCATGAGTGACTATGTGTGTGAGTAACTCTATGGATGAGTGACATTGTGTAACAGGATGTATAGGTGTATGAGTACATATGATGAGTGAGTACATGTATGAGTGACTGTATAGGACTGTTGGTGAATGAGTGGATGTGTATGTGGATCTTAGAATTACTGAAGAGGTTGTTGTAACTGGTATTGGTATGTCCATTGTTTTGAACATTTTAGTCTCTATTTTTGAATGTGTGTATCAAAGGTTATATTAGGGTGAGAGGAGGTCTGCCACTCTATCACAAGGATGATGTCATCAGTGATGTCATCAGTGATGTCATTTGAGATGTCATCAGTGATGTCATTTGAGATGTCATCAGTGATGTCATGAGTGATGTCACTGACCATGTCATGAGTGATGTAATATGTGACGTCATCAGCAGTGCATTGCGGGCGCGCGAGTTATAGTTAGCTGAACTAACTATAACGGGGGAATTTCAATGGTTTTGTACAAGTGAAAAGTCCAGCTAACTATAACACCCCTGTAACCTATGGTTTTTTCAGTGAATTTCTGAGGTTTTTTAAATGCTAATTCCTAACTATAACGTGCCTGAAACCTATGTTTTTTTCTGTGAATTTCAAAGGTTTTTTAAATGCTAATTTCTAACTATGCCCACAGAGATAGGACATGTGAAGGAAGAAGAAAAAATGCACAGAAAGAAAAAAAAAGAAGTGCAGAAAGAAGCAACAGAAGTCCTCAAAGACGAAGAAAAGTGCAGGAAGAAGGATAACGTTCTGAAAAAACAAAAAGAAGAGCAGAAAGAATCCTTGTTGCAAAATCATCCTGTACTCTCAACTTTTTCAGACGGATACTGGTGGTAACTGAGTCTGACTAACCAGTCCTAGAGCCAGGGCTATGTTAAAAGTCACTTAGAATACAGTGAAAACACCTACATACACTAGGGAACATTATGCGTTGGGGTCCCCCTGTGATTAGCATGACCTCCTCTGTAAGCCCCTAGTAAATAATAGGGCAGGGGGGTTAAAACTACCTCTTAAAACAGGCCACAGGGCGTTTTTGCACACGTTAACTCAGGCCCTGTCCTCTCCCTTCACCACTGTGTAAACACGCCCTGTGCCCGTTTTTAGTTGGGAGATTAAGTTCATTTGAATCCT